>NC_064634.1:158765099-160015099 GCF_023864275.1 Schistocerca cancellata
TTTCAGCCAACAAAGCCTTCATTGGAAATGGACAACATACTTACACACTCACACTCATGCAAATGCAACTCACACACACATGATCACAGTCTCTGACTGCTGAAGGCAGACTGTGAACAGCATTGCGTGATGGGAGGGGCAACTGGTTGGTGGGGATGAGGAAGAGGCCGGGATGGGGAGGGGAAGGGATAGCAGGGTAGGGGTGGGGGACAGTAAAATGCTGCTTGTGGGAGCATACAGGGACAATGCGGAGGGAGGGTAGGGTAGCTACGTGCAGTCGGGAGGTTAGACAGAGGGCAGGACAGCAATGGGGTGGGGGGTAACGGAGGAGAGAAGTAAAAAGACTGAGGGTATATTGGTGGGATAGAGAGCTGTGTAATGCTGGAATGGGAACAGGGATGGAGTTAGTTGAGTAAGGACAATATTAACAAAAGCTGAAGCCAGGAGGGTTATGGGAATGTAAGGGATATATTGCAGGGAGATTTCCCACCTCCGCATTTCAGAAAACCAAGTGTTGGTTGGAGGAGTCCAAATGGAACAGGCTGGAATGAAGAACATCTTGTCTCATAATGCAACTTAGGACCCACCTGTGGGACGTAACATCTTAGAACAAAGAAAGATGTATATTTTACTGCTAGCTCAAGTTCAAAAGTTGGTACAATGCAAAAAACTTAACATTGGCAGTTTTAGGTGGTGAGAGTTTTGTACTGTGGTTGTGTCAAATACCATTAGAGGTCAGGCCTCAACTACCTCGTTTACAACACCGCCAACTTCAACAAGCAGTTGCATGATAGATGTTACCGCATCATTTATGTTGTATGCTTCTTATTGTTTTCCTTTAATATTTTTAAATTAGTGAAGAGACTAATCCTGGTCCGTCATGGATTTCAACTATGACCCTCACAGCACTAGAAGGGATAAAGATCCCTATGACCATTTGTCAGTTCTGCCTTTGTTAAATACAGAGCACCTCTGCAGGCTTGTTTCCCTGCCCCACTCCTCTCCCCTCTGGCTGTCGTAATTCTAGTCTGCACATGCTCGAGACCATCTGCCAGTTTATCGTGCCCAGTCCCTGAAAAATAATGAGCAGAAATCAAAACCTGTCAATGTATTCTGATCATGCTGAAAGTCTTCCCCTAATATACAAATAGTGTTACATTTGGTTCTACTACTGTGCTAAGTCCCTTTTTGGTTCCATCTGTAGTGTTGTCAGGTATGAGATGAATGGCTATGAATGCCCATGAAAGGTCAAAGTCAATATTGGGCCAATTTTGTAATTATCAAATTTACTCATACTCTGCATTCCACATACTGATTTATTTTTCTCGTTCTACATAGTGTTTCATCAGTGTCTTACGTCACCTTTTGTGAAATTTGATGCTATTTTTACTGAATCCAGTCAGTATTTAAATGACCTGGTGAAAAGAGTCAGTAAAAGTCAGTTTCAGTACTGTTGGAATCTGTTGTTTTAATGTCATTATTTAACAACAATGGTAGAGTTTACTGCTTTGGAGCTACTGGTCATTTTCCAGTTTAAACAAACATGCTCACACATGAACCACAGATGTATCCAAACATCCACATGCAGCTATGGTGACACTAACTGTTTCAGTAGTTGCTCAGGCTGATAGGAGTGAAGTGAGGGGAAAAGGAGATATAAGCAGAGTGAGAGGAAAAGGATGTAGAGGCTAAGAAGGGGTAATAATAATAATAATAATAATAATAATAATACTTTATTCAACATTGAATGATTTATTGCATATGTATGAAAACAAGTTACAATTCTTGGTACATAGCACAATAATACATCCTTCTGAACATGTCATTGACCAACAAAACTATTAAATTACAAATAAGATGGTGCTTAACACCATTTACATATTTTTTGAAACACTTCTTCTGCATGTAAGTGTGGATTCTTCTAATGTGTAAAATGGATTTTGTAACAGGGATTTCCTTCGCTGGAATCTAAGCTTCATTGTGGGTAGGGTCATAACTTTACTAGGCAGTGCATTGCCTAACTTAAAACCTATATATTGTGGCCGCTCTTCATAGAGTGCTGTTCTGTGGCTGCTGATGTAAAATTTTTCTTTATTTCTACTATTGTACTGATAGAATCCGAACAAATATTGGGCTGCAGTCAAGTAATATGGATTTTAGAATGTAAATGTTTACTACGGTTAGTACACCAGTTTTTGGAAACAAGCCATGACATGATTCCTTGTATTTTGCTCCACATATCATTCTTATAGCCCTTTTTTGAAGTAGCAATAGCTTATTTATGTTCACTATGGTTGTTCCCCAAATTTATATTCTGCAGTTAAGGTGAGAGGAAAATAGAGCATGGTATGCAGTCTTTAGGTCAACAGTGTCTTTGCAGAACTTACTAATCAAATTAATTGCAAATATATTTTTAGACAACTTACATGCTAGAGTGTCAACACGTGTGTCCCATTTTAGATTGCTTTGAATTGTTATACTGAGGAATTTTACATTAAACTTTGTTTTTACTAATTCATTGCCTATGTATTGTTTAATTTCATCATTACAACTACTGTTGTTAAACTCCATGAGACATGTTTTACTACCGATTACATTTAAGTGGTTCTCATTAAAGTATTGAACAATTTCCTTTGTCACATTATTACAGTGGATCTCTAGTTTGTTAATTGATTTCTTTTTATGCACAATGTATGTATCATCCACATAAAGCACTATTTTGGAACTATGAGTGCAATATCTTAAGTAATTTACATAAATCAAGAACAGAAGAGGACCCAGTACTGAGCCCAGGGGCACTCCTTATTTTGTATTAGTGATTTTGGATGTGTGAACACCACTTTCAGTTTTAAGCAGTACAAACTGTTTTTGGTTACTCATTTAAGATTTTATTAGGTCATGAGCAATGCCTCTGATGCCAATGATCCATAAGATTATGATGTTCACACAATCAAAAGCTTTATGAAGGTTGAGGCATATACAAGCAACATGTTGCTTGTTCTCAGTGCCACTTATTATCTCTTCAATTAATTGAGCAGCTGCTATGTTTGTTGATTTACATTTTAAGAAACCATTTTGATTTTCAAACATTAGATTGTGCATCTGGAGAAAGTTCATAATTCTGCAGTATATTGTTTTTTAAATAATTTTGGAAAAGACAGGAAGTATTAAAATTGGTCTGTAGTTTTGAATTTTGAGCTTGTACTCTTTTTTTAAAGATTGGTGTTACTTGAGCTATTTTTAGTCTGTCTGGGAAGGTATCTGATCCTATTACATTGTTTACTGCTGTAGCTACAGAGACATTTTGTCGGCACACTTTCAATACATTAATACTGAGGTCATCAGGCCCTGTGGATCTGGAAGATTTGAGAGAGCTAATGATGTTAACTATTTCTTTGCAAATTTGTGAGGGCTAGATATATAGTATGCTCAGATGGATTGCCTTTAAATTTATACTGCAGGATATTATGTTTGTTATTGATAGTTTCCCCTAGTGAAGAAAAATATTCATTGAATATATTAGCAATTTCAAGTTGTTCTGTTACTACCATCCCATTGTGGTCAATAATAAAGTCCATACAGGATTTTCTCTGCCTGTTCTAAAACTGTTTGTCACTCCCCAGATCACAGTAGTAACACTGTGAAGCTGAAGTGTGTTTGCAATGTAGTTGCTCCTGGTCTGTATTAATAAATCTTTATAGTATTCTTGATAAGTTTTGAAGGTCTCCTTTAGCTTGAGATTTTGTGTATTATTCAACATTGCACTATGGAATAATTTTAATTTTTCCCTTGCTTCAATGACATCATTATTTATCCAGATACTTTTGTTTATGTTTTTGGTTTGTTTGACTTTTGTGGCTACAACTGGGCATGTGGCATCCAAACAGTAGTATAAGTCAGCAACAGAGCTATGATAGGAAATGCTATCTTTCTCAAACCATGGACTGTGTGCTAACAAGCAGTTCATTCTATTGATGTTATCATTATACATAATTCTTTTGCTTACATATAGTTCCTTTTTAGTGACAAAGGACATCTCATTTGCCTCCAATTGAAGCAGTACAGCATGGTGATCAGAGATGGCTAGTTTTAGAACAGATGTACTGTAGGAAAGAGGGGTCATGTTTGTTGTTATATTATCCAGACATATTTTGCTGTTGCCGTTCTCTCTAGCTGGCTCATGGATAAGTGGCATCAAACTGAATTCATTGAGTAAGAGGTGTAGCTTTTTGGTGTTGGCATTGTTGATTAATAAGTCTATATTTATATCCCTTGTTATTATATTATTTACCTGGCCATTTAACCCAGAAAATGTACTTTCTACAAATATCAGTAAATCAGATAGATTTTAGAAAAATGAATCCATACATGTGCCAGGTTGCATATACAAGCTGACAATTGCCATATTTTCTCTACCCCATTTTAGATTTATTGCAGCAAATCCTGTGATTCCTTCTATGCAGAATGCACTTACGTCAATAAGACTGAAATTGGTTGCTTTAACAGTAAAGACTGCTATGCCACCCCAGACTTGTTTTTCCTACAAAATTTCATGGCGAGTGGTTGACTGATGCTAATTAGATCTTCAGTGTACCAGTGTTCAGTTATGACTAAAATATCAGGTTTATCAAGATGTGTAATAATATCTATATCATTGTACTTATTTTTAAGACTACCAAAATGTTGGTGTATGACATTAAGTCTGAGTTTCTCCTGCTGGACTATATGGAGTGATGTAGGGCTACCAAACTGTCCAGCAGGCTTTGCAAGCTTCCCAGGCTTGCCTGCAGTGGCTGATTGTGTGGCAGATTCTGATTTGATGGGTTGTGCCATTCCATGGCAATGCACTTATTTACACAACTTTGTGGAGAATTTCATCTAATTTCATCTAATTTCCTTAGCAAATAATTTGCTGACAGTCTTTTTGCATCTTTTATTCATGTGCATACCATGAGTTGTGTGAAGGGCTCTGCCTAGACTGCTGACATTTACCAGGGACACATTGCGGACTTTATATTACATATTGTTTAAGTCCATCAGTTGTCTTGTACACTTTCAGGTTCACTATAGATTGTTCCATTAGATCTTGTCTCTGTGGAATATTAACAATACTTACTTTAGTGTTAATAAACTTACTGAGTGCCACTTTCATGTTCCTGATAGTGTCACTTCTTTGATTTTCTGCTACATTATTTGTACCTACCGTGATTATGACACAATCATTTGATGAAAAACTCTCACTATTTTGTACAGGAAATTTTCATCTATTTCTGAAAAATTTGTACTCCTTGTGCTATCTGTCAGACAGGGGGAAGCAAATTATTATTTGTGGGGACTTCAATGTAGATTCTTTGAAAAAGGGTAATAGGAAAAATGACCTTGAAGTTTTACATGGTTCTTTCAATTTGACACCCGTTATTGATTTTCCTACTCGGGTGGTAAAGGATAGCAGCTCACTGATAGATAACTTCTTTATAGACCAAGATAAGTTTAACCAGATAAATGCTCAGCCTGTTGAGAATGGTCTTTCTGATCATGGTGCACAGCTAGTTACAATATATGACATAGCTCCATTCAGCAATACTAAACAGTCCTCCAAAGTAGTACGTTCAGTCAAAGATTTAACAATTGCAAATTTCAGCGGAAGCCTACAGCAGTTAGACTGGGATGAGGTGTACCGTGAACCTGATGCCAATTTAAAATATAATTTATTTCATGACATTTTTGTAAATGCATTTGAAAACTGCTTCCCCAAGAAAATAGTTAAATATACTCGTAAGAAACCTTGTAACAAACCATGGCTTACTAAGGGTATAAAAATATCTTGTAACCGGAAAAGGGAAATGTATCTGACAGCAAGAAAGAGTAGTGACCCAGAAACTATCAAACATTATAAAAACTACTGTGTTATATTAAGAAAAGTTATTAAAAAATCCAAAAGTATGTGTATCATGTCTGAAATCAGCAACTCTGATAATAAAATTAAATCAATTTGGAATATTATTAAAAGAGAAACAGGTCAACCAAGAGCACAGGAAGACAGTATTACCATCAAATTGAATGAAAACTTTACGAACAAATAGTCAGAAGTTGAAAATATTTTTAATAATCATTTTCTAAATGTTGTGGATATAGTAGGATCCAGGTGTTCATTAGAAGATGCTAGGCTGTTAATGGAAGAGGCCATACCTACGCAATTTGATACAATTGAAATCTCACCCACTTCTCCCTCTGAAATTAGGAAAATAATAAACTTGCTTAAAAGCAAAAACTCACATGGAATTGATGGTATTTCCAGCAAAATACTAAAAGCTTGTTCTCAACAGATAAGTAAGATTCTCAGCCACCTGTGTAATAGCTCTCTGGAACAGGGCATTTTCCCTGATAGACTGAAATATGCTATTGTTATACCTTTGCATAAAAAAGGGATAGATCTGATGTCAACAATTACCATCCAATCTCCCTTCTAACAGCTTTATCCAAAATTTTTGAGAAAGTAATGTATTCAAGAGTAGCTTCACATATCTGTAACAATGAAGTACTAACAAAATGTCAGTTTGGTTTCCAGAAAGGTTTTTCAACAGAAAATGCCATATATGCTTTCACCAATCAAATTTTGAATGATCTGAATAACCGAACACCACCCATTGGGATTTTTTGTGATCTCTCAAAGGCTTTTGATTGTGTAAATCATGAAATTCTGCTAGACAAGCTCAAGTATTGTGGCATGAGTGGGACAGTGCACAAGTGGTTTAATTCGTACCTAACTGGAAGAGTGCAGAAAGTTGAAATAAGCAGTTCTCATAATATGCAAAGATCAGCACATTCCTCAAACTGGGGAACTATCAAGAATGGGGTTCCACAAAGGTCAGTCTTGGGTCCTTTGTTGTTCTTAATATATATTAATGACTTGCCATTCTATATTCATGAAGAGGCAAAGTTAGTTCTCTTTGCTGATTATACAAGTATAGTAATCACACCTGACAAACAAGAATTAACTGATGAAATTGTCAATACTGTCTTTCAGAAAATTACTAAGTGGTTCCTTGTAAACGGACTCTCACTGAATTTTGATAAGACACAGTACATACAGCTACGTACAGTGAATGGTATGACACCATTAATAAATATAGACCTTAATCAGAAGCATATAGCTAAGGTAGAATATTCCAAATTTTTAGGTGTGTCCATTGATGAGAGATTAAATTGGAAGAAATACATTGATGATCTGATGAAACGTTTGAGTTCAGCTACTTATGCAATAAGGGTCATAGCAAATTTTGGTGATAAACATCTTAGTAAATTAGCTTACTACGCCTATTTTCACTCATTGCTTTCATATGGCATCATATTTTGGGGTAATTCATCACTGAGGAATAAAGTATTTATTGCACAAAAGCGTGTAATCAGAATAATAGCTGGAGTCCACCCAAGATCATCCTGCAGACATTTATTTAAGGATCTAGGGATATTCACAGTAGCTTCTCAGTATATATACTCTCTTATGAAATTTGTTATTAACAACCAAACCCAATTCAAATGTAATAGCAGTGTGCGTAACCACAATACTAGGAGAAAGGATGATCTTCACTATTCAGGATTAAATCTAACTTTGGCACAGAAAGGGGTGAATTATACTGCCACTAAAGTCTTTGGTCACTTACCAAATAGTATCAAAAGCCTGACAGATAACCAACAAGTATTTAAGAAGAAATTAAAAGAATTTCTGAATGACAACTCCTTCTACTCCATAGAGGAATTTTTAGATATAAATTAAGGAAAAAAAATATAAAAAAAATAAAAAAACACAAAAAATAAAAAAGTTGTTATATTAACTTAAGTATGTTGTTAAATTAACTTAATTATGTCATGTATTGGAAAATTTGACTCGTTCCACATCATTACAAAATATCATATTCATGATCCATGGAACTAGTATTAATCTAATCTAATCTGACACGCAGCTTCACCACAGCTGAAAGAGGTGCTCTAAATTGAATGTGAGCCAAAGCTATAAAGTTGTCTTGGATACTTGCGATATTTCGTGCTATTCCACGACCATGACTGTGTCCATATATTAGAATCCATCCCTTCTTGTTTTCACGTATTCCACTGTTGTTATCTTGGACAGTTTGTTTATGTTCACTTAGGTTAGCATATGAGATAAGTGCTTATCTGACAACTTTTTTTGGTAATACCAGTTGGAGAGCTGTCTTTTGTTTTTGATTTTGGCCTGCAATTGTTGAGTAGGCACTACTGATCAGTTCTGCTCAAATTTTTATTTAGTACAGAAACCTCAGCCTTTATACACCAAATTTCACTTATATGTGTGGAGCTTGAGCAATTGAGTAGGTAATAGAAGGAATGATACAGGGGGAGTTAGATGGCTTTCAGTGGCAGTAGCAAAGTGAGAATATTGACCAGATAGTCTTTGAGTTTCTTTAGAAAGGATTGTCTGTCAGTTACGTATGCTTCACATCTCATTCTCCCTCCTTGTGTTGTGGATGTGCACACTGTCATTTGTAATCCATTCTGAATTGTCTTTTATGATGTATATTATTGTTTTGTGTATGTCAAAGAAGCAAAAGTTAAGATGTCTAGCTTTTTAAAGCATTTCTGCATGTTTTAGAAGTCCTTTTTCCTAAAATGACTCAGACTGCCTTTCTTTAATTATCTTTTTTGTTTTTGTTGTGCTTGAGTGCCCCTACACTATCACTCCACACTGCAGGTACACTTCAAAGAGTCCATGATATACTGTGCACAGAAGCTATGTCATTTCCATTTCAACTCATTATCCGCAGTATCGTCTGAGATTTATTGTCTTGTACTTCTTGGAGCTTTGTTTCTTCCACCTCTAAATCCATATGTTCAGGCATCTCTACGTTTATGAACAATGCTTGCATAGTCTTTTTCCAGTTTATAACCAGTATATTTTCCAAGAGCCATTGGGCTGCAATGTTTGCAGAAATATGTGCTCTTCTTTCAAGCTGCTGTGCATTTTTTCTCTGTTCAGTATTTTATGTCACATGCATAGAACACAGGGTGTATGAAGAGGAATCAACTGATTTAAAAATCATTTGAGATATTTGCGTGAACAACATACTGTTGGAAAGAGCAAACTCCTGAGTTTTACATGGTTCCTGCTAGGTGGCAGCAGTGTTCGTCCACTTCAGTTGTAGTAAAAATGGGGTTGGAACAACAGAAAGCATTTTGTGTTCTACATTTTGTGCAGTGTAGGTCAGTACTAACTGTTCAGCATGACTTTCATACTAGGTATGGTGTGGATCCTCCTGCAGTGCAGAGTATTAGATGATTGCATGAATAATTCTGTGAAACAGGTTGTTTGTGTAAAGGCAAATCCCCAGACCGTCCCCGAGTGTCTGACAAAGACATTGATCAAATGTGCCATAGTTTCACAAGGAGTCCACAGGAATCCATTCGCCGTGCATCTCAACAGCTCAATGTACTCCTGATGTCCATCTGGCATGTGTTGTGTCGATGTTTACACATGTAACCATACAAAATTCAGCTACTGCAAGCGCTTCATGAAGGTGACAAACAACAGTGTGTGGAGTTCTGTAATTTCGTTCTTGGCAAGATGAAGGATGACACTTTTCTTCCACACTTAATGTTCAGTGGTGATGCAACATTCCATTTAAATGGAAAGGTGAACCATCATAATGTGAGAATATGGGATACAGAAAAACCACATGAAGTTGAACAATATGAAATGGACTCTCCAAAATTTAATGTGTTTTGTGCAGTTTCACAGCAAAAGGTGTGTGGTCCATTTTTCTTTGCTGAGAACACTGTTACCAGAAGGACATATCTTCATATGCTTGAGAACTTTCTCTTCCTACAGTTGAAGACTGATTCAAATGACTTCGTTTACCAACAGGATAGGCCCCTGCCACACTAGCATCTGGAAGTGTGGAAATTTTTAAACCAAAGGATTACTGACCAATGTATTGGTCGGACTGGACCAAATGATTCAGTCATACATTACTGCCCTCCAAGGTCACCAGATCTGACTGTATGTGATTATTTCTTGTGTGAGTTTATAAAAGACTGTTTATGTGCCTCCATTACTGACAACAAGGAATGAACTGAGACATGCATACAGCAGCTGTGGAAGCTGCAACTCAAGACATGCTTGCTGCAGTGTGGGAACAATTTGAATGCAACATTGACATATGCCATGCACTCAAGTGGGGCGTATTGAACACCTATAAAAAGGTATGAAGAAACCTTTTTGAGTTTCTCGTTCATCAAAAAACAAAATTCATTGTAGATATTTATTAGTTTCAGAAACAATATTATGAAAAGAAAAGTTGCTACTCACGATATAGCGGAGATGCTGAGTTGCAGATAGGCACAACAAAAAGACTGTCACAGATATAGCTATTGACACACACACACACACACACACACACACACACACACACACACTCCACACACACACGACTTGTGTGCGTGAGTTGTATTTGCTTGAGTGTGTGTGTGTATGTCTGTCGTGTATTGTTGACAAAGGCCTTACTGGCCGAAAGTTTTATTTGTGAGAGTCTTTGTGTTGTGCCTATCTGCGACTCGGCATCTCCCCTATATGGTGAGTAGCAACTTTCAAAAAAATGGTTCAAATGGTTCTGAGCACTATGGGACTTAACTGCTGTGGTCATCAGTCCCCTAGAACTTAGAACTACTTCAAACTAACTAACCTAAGGACATCACACACATCCATGCCTGAGGCAGGATTCGAACCTGCGACTATAGCGGTAACGCGGTTCCAGACTGCAGCGCCTAGGACTGCACGGCCAGCAACTTTCCATTTCATAATATTGTTAGTTTCAGAAATATAGACAAGCCAAATCAGATGATTCTATTTGATACATCCTCTATCTTCTTCTCTGTCTCTTCAATATCTGTATCATTTACAAACAAATTAAACAGCTATGGCTCGATTACCAAACCCTGTGGCACTCTATATTTGATGCTCCTGGTTTCTTACTGGTATGAGTTTCTTATTGATACATGCTGTTGCCTGTTTCATAGGTACAATTGTACCCACTCTCTTGCTTGACCATAAATGCCATATATTTCAGTTTTTGTATCAGTGTTTCATGGACACATGTGTCAAATGCTTTGGAGAGATCCAGAAACATTGCAGAAACAACCTTTTTCCTCATGTCATTATTGTAAAATATACTCTGTCACACTGACAATTGCCGATTCTGGAATCATGTTGTGTTTGTCCTGAAAAATAAATAAATAAGAAGTTCCATAATTTCTGGGAAACCTGATATCAGTGAAATTGATAAGTTACTATTGCAGTCATCCGTAATGCCTTTTCCCGTATATTAACACTGCAGAGAGCTAGCAGGAAAACTGATTAGTGTCTCAGTTGTAGGAAAGGAGACTGTGAACAACTGATTGAAAGTGTTTGTAATGGAGGCAAATGATCTTTCTTTGAGATCATTATAACCAGTTACAACGTGGAAAGTAGCGGTGGGACCAGTGGAATTGAGTTTCGGAGCATGAGGAGCATGTGTTGCCTGTGAAAGGAAGGGGAGGGATTCAGGTGACAGATTTTGGGATGGACCTAATGTTTTGGGGAGCTTCTAGATGTCATGTGAACATCTAGGTTGATTCTGCAGAGGTAAGTTTTGTAGGCAATGGTGTCAGAAATTTGGTAAGACACTCAGCCACAGAGTCACTATGATTCATGACCATAGTGGTGGAATTGTTACTTATAGTAAGAGTGATAATGCTGGGACAGGTTTTAACATCATGAATAGCTTTTAATTTAACAATTGTGATGATGAACTTATTGAGATTGTATGAGGACGATCCAAAGTGCAAACAACCATTTATTTTCTATAATAGTTACATAATTTTAAGGGTTGAAGAATATTTTTGTACATAATTGCCATTTCGGTTGATGCATTGTTGTAGATGCTGTGTCAGTTTTATAACATCCATACCAGCTCACCAGCATATTCTTCAGAAAGCGCTGTACCTCACCTTTCACCTCATAGTTGGAACAGAGCTGCTGTCCAGACAAATGGTCCTTCAACTTAGGAAACAAGTAGTAGTCACTCAGTGCCAAGTCCAAACGGTATAGTGGTTGGGTATTTGGCCAAAGTTTTGCAGGAGATTGATGGTTTGATGGGTGACATATGGATGGGTGTTGTCATGGAGAATGCTTTTTTCCTTGCTCAGCATTCCTCTCCTCCTGTTCTGAAGTGATTTTTTGATTTTTTTCAGTGTTCCAGAGTACCTGTCAGTGTTTACTGTTGTCCCAACAGGCAGAAAGTTGATCAATATTACCCCCTTCCAGTCTCAAAACTCAGCTGCCATAACTTTACCACCAGACTGTGTTTGTTTGAATTTTTGGAGCTTGGGCAAAGAGGGTTACCACCATCTGCGTGACTGTTGTTTTGTCTCATATGTTAAGTGGAATTCCCAGGTTTTGTCCCCCATCATGATCAAGTCCAAGAAATTGTCCTTTTCATCTACATACCGGCAAAGAAATTTCCAAGAATAATCTACTCATTACCATTTGTGTCTTCTGTCAATAAACATGGTACCCATCTTGCACAAACCTTCTGATATTCCAAGTTTTCCATTAAAGTCCTGTGGATGGTGTTGTGGGTTGGCAAGAGAGCCAACCCGGTATACTAGAGGAAGCCGAAAGGCACGCGTTTTAGCTCATGCAGGCTGGCGTGAGGTCTGGAACAGGACAAGGAAATTAGATTTTAGCGAAAACCGTACGTAGCTGCTGGAATACTTAACTTTAATCTGGAAATGGTGAACGTCGCTCTTGACGGTACATGTTTTACAGCATCAATAGTAACTGGTAATGGCGCCTTGCTAGGTCGTAGCAAATGACGTAGCTGAAGGCTATGCTAACTATCGTCTCGGCAAATGAGAGCGTATTTTGTCAGTGAACCATCGCTAGCAAAGTCGGTTGTACAACTGGGGTGAGTGCTAGGAGGTCTCTCTAGACCTGCTGTGTGGCGGCGCTCGGTCTGCAATCACTGATCGTGGTGACACGCGGGTCCGACGTATACTAACGGACCGCGGCCGATTTAAAGGCTACCACCTAGCAAGTGTGGTGTCTGGCGGTGACACCACAGATGGTGCTTTAGAAAACCATGGGAACCAAAATCCAAAGAGCATCCAGAGTGATCCTCCAATCTTTATGTGTGATTTCCTCAACTTTCATGACTGTCTCACTGGAAATTGTTTTCTTCATTGTGACTTTCAGTACTACTGGCTGTAAATTCTCTTCAGTACTTGCAACTTAAACCCCTTCCTCCCCTCCCCCCCCCCCCCTCCCCTCTCCTGTTTCCAGTGTTTTGTGATTGTCATCTCTTTGTCTTCATTTTAGTTCTGTTATCTATTTACCTATCCATCATACCTCCCATTACCTCCACACTTCTTCCTTCCACTGTACATCTTACTCCTTCTAGATTCCACACAACTTTTCTCTCCCTCCACTTGTGTCTATCTGAGCAAACCATCAGTATCACCACAGGTGGCTGTAAAATATCAAATCAAAAACACCTTCAGCCATCTATAGTTCCAATTTTATTTTATTTTTGCTACCTGTTTCAGCATTACACTACATTACATTTAAGTCCCCTGCCCAATGTTTAGGAAGAATCCTACTTCTTGTACAATCAAAATAGATGCCAAAACACAGTCACTAGTACCTGTAGATTTCTTTTTAACGATGTGATTCCTTTGTTCCTCAGTTCCAGGCAAGTCTATGGAAACCTGTGACTGTATGCTGGCCCCTGTTTTGACTGTACAAGAGGTAATTCTTCTTACACGTTGGTCAAGGGGGCTGAATATGGCGTAATGTAACACTGAAACTTGTAGCAAAAATAAAACAAATTGGAAATACAGACAGCTGAAGGTGTTTTTGATTTGACATTTTATATTGAACAGCTGAGGTCATGCAACCAACGTGTATAAAGATGTACAGAGACAGGTGCTTATGTTTTGGTATCTGTATATTTTTGCATGTGAGAGTGCATACTTAAACTATATGCAGAGTTGATGCTCAAAAACAGGTGGAATGTCTGTGTTGTTAAGATGCATACACATTTGCAGGATGAGCAGTTCATAAGCATATTGCTCAGAAAAGTATATGTGGCTCACAATGACTTGTTAGCTGATCAGTTTGAGGATATGCTGTTGGTTTTACCTGGTAAGCACAAAGGAGTCACTCAAGCTTCAGGGGGGACAGAAATGTTGCATATTCAGAAGCATATATGTGCTCACAAGCAATGTGGCTCACAGAATGTGTAGGTGATTCTTGTTGCATCTGTTTTTTCCTCAAACAGCTCATGATTGAGTTACGTGCAAGTGTACACACACCTTTACGTGTCTACTTATGATTCATTCATGAGCTTAAGGGCTGTAGTTGCCTTTTATAATGTTTGTTTAATGCAAATATTTCCTATATTTAAGCTACAATATTCATTTGTGTAATAAACTGCATGTTCCTTGCTACTAAGTATATTTATATTTTACATGAATTTTAAATATTTGCTGTATGTATTGAATTAATCTATACTGTTTCAAATAAGCCTTTTATCGCTAGTATAAAACAATAAAATGCAGATGATAGGTAAGGAGCAGGTAAATGGTAAGGTGCCAGGAATAATTTTGACCACGGTATTAGCACAAGGATTATTATCTTGGCCTTCAACACAAGATAACAAACATACAACATCTTGAAAAACATATTTACACTTTGGATTATAAAAGAACATGTACTTCATTCCAGCTAAACAATATCTGTAAGAGTAATAAACAATAAAAAAGCTTTTACTATCTGTTTAATTGAACAACTTTTAATCAACAAAATTAATGAGCTACTCCCTGTTCACTGCTGTTTACATAATCAGTCCACTGGAGCCTTGGAATAGTAATAATAATGAACAGAAAGAAAGAAAGAAACACCATTAAAAATTAGTATTTAAAATGTGAAAATGACATTACCAATAAGTGATAAAATCTTGCTACCAAAACACATATGGTGCCAATTATATACCATGAAACATTTATACGCAAAAGAGTTATGATTAAGTGCTGGAGAAACTATGTTCTGCATTGGCACTACCAAAATTATCATCTAGTTTAAGGCAAACAAAATGACTATAAAAGGTTGCAAATGAGGTTATAATTTAAAAATACGGGAAAGCTATTCCTATGAGGTTTTGTGATTGCAGCTGGATCATGTTGACTTCTTGCCACAATATTTTGGCTGATGACTCTTCAGCCATCTTATGGTATCTGCCACTGGATACTGCTAGTTCACAGTTTCGGCTTTATAGCAAAAAGTGGCGCTGAGATGCATGTGCATTGGTGGCCATCACAGGCGCATACTCTCTCTGTCGAAGTCCTAGCCCTCTGCAAATACTATTCCATCTGTGGCACACAGTCCCATGCATAAAGGTGAAACTAAATGTCTGCACTCTGCTGGAATGCATGCTCGCAGTGCTAAAAACAAACATCATATGTTGCCAGACATGTCATTATGAATAAAATGTTTTCTGTCAGAAGAAATTAAAGAGATCAACAAGTTCCAAGCCTTGTCCAGTTGAAAGCCACTGTCATAATTTATAAGATCTTGTGATAGACGTATTTCCATACATTCTTTAATTACTGAATCCCAAAAGGACCTCGCCAGTGTCAAGGTTTTTGTGGCGGAATAATCCATAGTGTCCTGCGGTAATTCATTGCTCATACCCAAAGCTTCAGATGCCAAGACACTCAGATTTGTACCAAACTTTGCATGTTGATAGAGTAACAACCAAAAATCTGATCGGGTTTGTACTATGTGCTGTCATTCAGCAGAATGTGTGTAAAAGTGAAGTAAAAGTTACACCAGAACTACCAGAGGAAAGCAAAAGCACAACTGTGAGCCACTAACACACATATCTGTGTTGGTAGAGCATTAGGTCATCAGATGAAGGGTCTTAGGTTCAAATCCCAAATAATGTAATTTTTTTACTGTATTATGCTTGAAAGTGTTATATGGGACAACATGTTTATAAAATGTAAAAGGGCTGTTTGGAGTTTACACCAGTGCACTCTTGGCAGTGTGCTTCCGCTTCATTTCTTTTATAGTTGTAAATCTATAGAGTACATTTGTAATTTCACAGAATAAACATACAAACTGGGATAATAGAATAAAGAAACAATTGCATCACATACTGTGGAAGTATTATTGGTAATAATAATAATATCAATAATAATAATAATATCAATAATAATAACATAATAATAATAATAATAATAATAATAATAACAATAACAATAATAACAACTGACTGCAGATGGCAGTGCTGCATACATTAGATGTGCATATTGTGGCTAGATTCTTGTGTTTGTGCACACATAGTGCTGCTGTGGGATACGAATCCATGGAACGTTATTGACATTCGTATCAAACAATAGCATATAACACTTTCACGCATAATACAGTAAAAGCAAAATTAAAGGAAATATGTCAATGGGTTTGAACCTGGGACCCTTCATGCGACAACTTAATGCTCTACCTATTTTTTTATTTTTTTCCCTGTCCTTCAGGTTCTGTGCCAGCAATATGCTTATGCTTTGCTCTGGTAGTTCTGGTGTAGCTTTTAATTAATGTTATACCTGTTCTGCTGGATGACAGCACATAGCACAAACCAGATTGTAGTTTGGGTGGATACTCTATCGAAAAGCAACAATTGGTACAAATCTGAGTGTCTGGCCTCTGAAGGTTTGGGTGTCAGCTACAGTTGAGTTACTGGGCTGCAAAAGGCGAGTGTGGCACTGATTTTCAATGTATATTTCATGTACTGTGTGTATCATCTGACCTACATAAGCTTTGCCACACTGGCAAGGAATTTTGTAAATCATGGCTTTCTGTAGACCCAGATTGTCCTTTGACAAGCTGACTAGAGCAGTGATCATCACCAGTGGCCAGCAGATTACTTTAACTTGATGTTTCCTTAGGATCCTGCCAACTTCAGATGAAAGGTTGTTGATGTATGGAAGGAACACCCTGGACTTGAACAGCTTCTTATACTCTTGATGTTGTGGATGGTTATATTCTTTCCTCCTTAGTGCTGTACTGATCTGATGTGGAGAGTAACCATTAACTTTCACCACTCACAGTAGTTGTTTCATCAGAAACAATTTGTGCCCGGTGCACCAATGTTCTAAGGATGTCGATAGTTTGTGAAGGGTGATGGCAACTTGACCCTTGCAGATAGAGGTCCGTATATGTGGGCTTAATGGTAGACGGAATGCCCTACTTCAAGAATCACATCAGATACAGGACAACCATTGTCATTCAGCACAGAGAAAGATAAGGAAAATGCCATCATTCAAAACAAATAAAATTGATAAACATAAACATGGAAAATTAACCATTACGAGAGACAATAAGTGAATGTTCAGTGCACATAAAGCTCTCATGATATAATCTTTTGCTCAGGGATTATCATGGAGTAAATATACTGATACTGTGTGCCCAGAATTACTCCACTTAGGCTAACTTCCTTCTTAAAGTGCTTCTCAAAGTTCACCGTCAGGGCTGGACTACAGGAACCACCACCAGAAGTAAAAGGCACTCAGTATAAATTACTTTCCCACTTAGCTACGGTGTGGAATCATATGGCAGCATAGTGCCTCTAGTCCATCACCAACATAATGTTTGGACTAATTCTGACATATGACTGACCCGTGAGTGCGACTGAGCCATTTAAGTTGGCAAAGCATCGATTGCCACCAGCAGGTGTGGAAGGTAAATATGTTCCTGGAAATTAGGCAAGGACAGAGTAAGAAACTAGCAATCCCATTCCTTGCACTGCTCAGTAAACTACTTTTCTTTGATTTGTAATGTATTGAACAATTTTGCATACTGAAAACATACTTCTTAGACATTTGGATATGTTTTACAGGATGGATGTGCTGGGAACACAGTTTTCCACTTAGTTGCACGAGAATCATGTGATCCGAACTTACTTGTGATGCTGCTTGCAAAAACCAGCTATGCCAGTAACATCATAAATGAGAAAAATTTCAATGAAGACACCCCTCTACACATGGTTGCAGCAAATCATTCCATTTCTCCAACACGTCAGCGGCTTGCTGTTCAGCATCTGATTGAATCTGGAGCTGATCCTAAAATTAAAAACAAGAGTCAAAAGGCACCTCTTAGTCTTGTACCAACTGAAAGGAAGCAGGTATTGTCTAATATAATAACCACCATATATGTAACATCTAACAACCCTACCACAACAAAGATCAAAATTTAATAATGATTGTGATGTTGCTCACGCTGCTAAATACTGCATTTTGGGCAACAACAAAGTTATTATGTGGCAGGTGTCATTACAGCACAGTTAATAAAGTCATTTCACGTAATAATGAATAAACTAGACACTCATCTTTTCGTGTTTCCCACGCTGGTCTCGTTGTAAAATCATGGCTCAATCGTCGAAAATCTAGGTGGTGATGGTTCCAAGCTCGGATGCAAAGAGGCCTAGGTTTTATTTTGCTATATTCAAAAGTTTTATAGATGTGTTTCACAAACCATTCTTGAATATTACACTTTTGCAGGACAATGGTGATGTAAAAAAGTAATCAGCACTCCGAATTTAAGTTACACTTCTTTTTTATTACTCTTGTTGCAGTATCACGTAACACACAAACCATCACTTCACAATACAAAACATACTTGGAAACATCTTCCTCACTGTTAAAGTTCACATATTATAAGCTGACTACAATACGTGTCTTTCCAACGTTACGTCCAAGACTCGACCTTCTCAAGGTCCGACTCTCTAACTCTCGAATAACTGCTTACGTGCCCAAAAATCAGTGTTACAAGTACATCAAAGATCATAGTGACAAAAGAAAGAATACACATAAGAATAATATCATTGCAATATAGACCATACTGATGTATCAAAGTACCTCTGCATTAATGAAATCAAATCTGAATGTTGCCTCAGAAATATGTCAACTACTTTACAGAAACACAGTAGAATATTGCTGGTATCGAGAGGTTGAGCTGAGGTGCCATAATGGTTATGTAATTCAAGTACCATTACAAACACCAGAGTACTACTAAATAAATTCTCACTTTATGGAAGGGCTTCTCTGGCTAAAGTGCTGTATCTTCTTCTTCTTGTTATTCTTCCTAAATTTCACATAAAAATCTAAATACACTGGTCTGCGAAACTTAATGATAAGTTAGTTAAAGTAATATAACATGTTAACTACTCAGTGGAAATGGTGAAACCACTCACTCACCAAAGATTTGTACCAAAAGACTGGAAAGTTGCACAGGTCACATCAGTACTGAAGAAAGGAAATAGGGGTACTTACAGACCCATATCTCTAATTAGATTTGCAATAGTATTTTGGAACATATACTGTGGTCAAATATTATTAATTACCTCAAAGGTAATGATGCGTTGACACACAGTTAGCACGGATTCAGAAAATATCGTTCTTGTGCAACACAACTAGTTCTTTATTCGCACAAAGAAGTGAGTGCTGTCAGCAGAGGATCTCAAGTTGTTTCCATATGTTTAGATTTCCAGAAGGCTTTTGACACCATTTCTCTCAAGAGACTTCTAATCAAATTGCATGCCTACGTGGTGTCGCTTCAGTTGTACAATTGGATTTGTGATTTCCTGTAACAATGGTCACTCTGCATAGTAGCTGATGAAAAATCATCAAGTAAAACAGAACTGATACCTGGACATGATATATATATATGGTGCAAAAAGTGGCAATTATCTCTGAATGAGGAAAAGTGTAGCTGCTCCAGCAGGTGCATAACATTTCTTTTTGTGAATGCTTGCAAGTCTTTGTACGGGGAGTTACCACTTTGTTTGGGCTCAACCATTCCTTTCTTTTCCTAATATTAGTGCACAAATACAATTTCTCACGAGCAGTAATGATACAGAATAGGAATGGTAGGTGTTGTCCACTGGCCAATTTATGGCAAACAAGCAAAGATACATATATCGCCCCTTGCTGATTTAGTGATTTTGGCATACCTGTGCACCTGATTTTTGAAGCTTTCCCATTGCCTGAAAATATCACACGATGGTGGTATGATCACAGTTCATCACATTTGCCAGTTTTTGAGTACACTGACATGGATCATTGTGGATTAATGCAATTAAATGATTTTCATCAAACACAGGTGTTTTTGAACATGTAGAGTCACTAATGTCAAAATTCCATCCTTAAAATGAGAAAACCATTCTCTTGCCATGCTCTTCCCAGTGATATTACCCCATACATGGTGCAACTGTTTCTGGCTGCCTCCACTGCTGTCAACCCTCTACTGCAATCAAACAGAAGAATATCTTTGAAGTATTTCTCCACTTGGCACTCCATTTTCTAGTGGCCACACCTCCACTCACTATGTCCAAATGACAAAATGACAATATGTGAACTCAAATAGCAAAAGTGAATTACAAATAGAAAATGACAATTGATAAATAAGCCCATAGCCACTGGGATACCAATGTGGAAAACAAAATTGCTATGAACTTATGTATCAACCTAATATACATTACAAGCTACGTATAACACATGATACTTTTCAGTTGCTTTGATATGCTTAGAACCTCAATGGTAACAATCTTGTCAGATGCTTATCTGAATGAGCATATAACTAGACTGATTGTACCTGCTATCAAGAACAACTCTGACATGATTCACAACTCTGTTGGTAGAACCGAACCACAGGAATATGAGTAAGGGTCGCGAGAAAGGCGGAGATCCTCAGCAAAGAAAACACAGACCGACCAACTTTCTGGGAAGTGACTGAAAGAAACAGCATTTCCCTCACGTACATGCTTACGTAGCCATATTCTTCATACCTGTGTTCTCAGTTGTAGTGCTAAATTAAATACTGATGATGGTGAGTGCAAAATCCAACCACTGTTATGTAAATCATAACACTGTCAGAGCTATGATAGTTTGTTACTAGTATACATCTCAACTTTAACTGCATGACACATGTTCTTCTCAATTTTTTCGACGAATGTTTTTAAAGTGCTATATTCATCCGAACTGTAATTTCTTGGATGTTATGTTGATCTGCTTTACTAAGTACTGATGCAAACAAATTATTGTTATATTAAAATATTTTATATATTTTATTGTTATTTTTATTAAAAATAAAGGCATCTGTGTAATGTTTCAAGATATTGGTGGTAGGGTGATAACAGAGAGAGACAGTAATAAATTATGACTCTCCCCTTCCTCCCCCTCCCCCCACTCTTTTAACTAGTTGTAGTATTGCATGGGTGATCACAGTCAGATGTCACAAAATTGAACAATTCATTAATCCCTGCCACCCTCCTTCCCACCCTCACTGGATGAAAACCAGGTGGTTATAATTAAAGTGATGGTGTTCTGAATGATGCAGTGCAGGCTGCGTACATCATAGGATTCTGGAACATGGTAGATGTGTTCACAAATCACTGTGTTCATGGAGTATGCTGAGAAAATGATAGTTCCACTTTGTGCCACCAGGTGAAAATATAGTGCTGTAAGTAGTCAGAATGTGAAATGTCTCCTGTTTTGATGTCAGTATGCTGTTTGTCGCTTGGCGGTGTGTGTTGATTTCTTTTGTGATGTGAATGTTGGTATAAAGGGTTAAAAAGGTTTAAGTTTTCTGTGTGAAACACCATGGCTATTGAGAAGAAAGATCATGCACTGGTAAAGTTGTTTTATCAGAACAACCACAATCAGAACAACTGCATTGTGGGAATATCATTGACAGAAACAGCTGCAAAGGAGGCCCCATGTCAATAAATGGGCTAAAGAATATGATCAAAAAATTTGAAGAAACAGGTGAATTAGGTGTGCAGCAGGGGAAGGGAGTTGGCCCATTCCCATGGCAGTTGTTGATGAGGTTGCTTTAGCTATAGCTGACTGTAGCCAGTGCTCTGTCTGTGTCATGGAAATTGTCTCTCCTTGTAAACAGTTCAAAAGATTTTGTAATGATTTTTACACTTGTATTCCTACAACATTCAGAATGTGAACCAAATGAAGCTCCAAGATAGGCATATTCTTTGGATGGACAAGGCACTTTTTACTCTGCACTGTGCTTTGAATGCACAGAACTGTTACGTGTGGGGTTCTGCTCCACCACATGTTGTGCAGAAACATCAACTGCTTATAGCTTGTGTAACTTTTCGGTATGGTTTCTCAAGCACCTTCATTCTCAGTCTTTTTTCCCCTCTGAGGAGAGGAGAAGAGACGACACCTTGCAGACCTGTTAGGTGTACAGTGACATCTGCACATCATAAGGGCCTCATTGTGGAACAGATTATTCCATCTTTTCAAGAACATTACTGTGTCCACACCACTATTTTCATGCAAGATGGTGTGTCACCACATGTCATTTGGCAGGTGAAATATTTGCTCTGAGAAATCTTTGGTAATGACTCCAACACATCTAGGCAATTTCGAGGTGTGTGGTCTTCCACATTCTGTGACCCAAATCCATGTGACTTCTAGTTGTGGAGGTATCTCAAAGATCATGTCAATCAGGGTTGTATTCAGATTCTTACTGATCTGAAGGATGGCATATGGCCGCACGGGAGTAGCCGAACGGTCTAAGGCGCTGCAGTCGTGGACTGTGCGGCTGGTCCCGGGGGAGGTTCGAGTCCTCCCTCGGGCGTGGGTGTATGTGTTTGTCCTTAGGATAATTTAGGTTAAGTAGTGTGTAAGCTTAGGGACTGATGACCTTAGCAGTTAAGTCCCATAAGATTTCACACACATTTGAACATTTTTGTAATTTTTCTTTTTGATGACATATTGCTCTAATTACACAGGCTGTGTTGTGAGCATTGACTGTGCTATGTTTATGTTGCTGATCAGGACACTGTATTGAATGCGTGTCATAACTTGTGACCATATCCTAATAAATGCACCCATGGCACATTGTGACTGCTCACAGTGCGATATTTTCACCTGGTGGCAAAAAGTGGAACTATTATTTCTTTCACTAAATTCCACGAGTGCACTGATTGATGAACATCCCCGTGTCAACATCCTGCAATGTATGCAGCACTCTGAACACTGTCGGCTTAATTATAACTATCTGGTATCTGCAGGTACCCACGGAAATGGATATCGTGTAGGTAGAGTGAATATGGGGTTTGTTCCAGTAATTGATATTTCCACAAGGCCTGAGTAGTATTCGTGAGTTATTATTGCACCCTTTGAAAGGCAACTAATAAGAAGATTTTAACTCTCAGTAAAAACTGCATATAATCCTACATGCAGATGAAATTGATGTCATCTTTCTTGGTGCTTATACCTATGTTTTGTAAAATAACACAAACTGACTTTTCTATACAGCTAAATTGTTTCCTTTTGTGTTTAGACCATGTGTGTATTGTATTAATTTTTTGTGCTATCATTTGCAGGACATTAAGAATGTGTTATATCATAAGAGACAAGTTATATCCCAGTAGTGGAATATGGAAAGTACAGCAAGGACAATTTCTTTACACAGTAATGTGGGAAGAAGACTAGTGTATTAAGCTTCCTTAGACCATTATAGTGTAAGAATAATTTCATTTACCGCCACTGAGTGCTTTTCTCTGGATTTATGCTTGTTGGTTATTGCACACTATTTCTGTGGAACGCTACATGTATATTAATGTTAAAACTGTTACACAGTTGATTCACTTGAGCTTGTGTGTGTGTGTGTGTGTGTGTGTGTGTGTGTGTGTGTGTGTTTGTTGGATATGTTTTTTTATATGTATGAGAAAGAGAGGGAGTGAAAAATCTTCATTCTTGTATTTGTAGTAGTATCAAAAATGTTTTATCACTTTAAGTAGACATTGTAGGTGAAGCATTTTCACATATAGTTATTTTATACTGAAAATACATAATGTTCTGTGATGCTTCAGATTAACACTCATTCTTGTTTTATATTCTGATGTGTGTGTGCATATCAAAACTGAGCTGAGAACCATGTAACTTAAAACATTATTTGAATAAAGTGAAAAAATTTGTAAATAGAAAAATATGTTTGTCTGCAAGCAGCATGCTACAAGGGTATTTTAATTGTGAACTGACTTAAATGAGTAATAGGGATCCTTGGCATAGAAAGCAACTTGAAGAGTTGAAAACAAGTAAGTCATTTGGTCTGAATTAAATCCCAGTTCAGTTTCCCCTTACCTACCTTGCATTTATTGTGAATCTCTTGCACAGTGCAAAGTACCAAGTGACTGGAAAAAAGCAAAGGGGACCCCTGTATATAAGAATGGTAAAATAACAGACCTGCAAAATTACAGTCAAATATCCTGAACATCCATTTGCAGCAGAATTATTGGATATATTCTCAATTAGAATATAATAAATTTCCTTGAGACAGGAAAGCTTCTGTCCACAAATCAGCACAGATTTAAAAAAAACATCATTCATGTAAAACCCAGCTTGCTCTGCTCTCACATGATATCGTAAAAACCATGGATGGAAGGCAGTAGGTAGAGTCCATATACCTAGATTTTTGGAAAGTGTCTGACATGGTACCCCACTGAAGATTGTTAATGAAGCTACAAGCAATTTGGATAGGTTCCCAGATATGTGAGTAGCTGAAATACTTCTTAAGTAATAGAATCCAGTACATTGTTGTTGATGCTGAGTATTCTTCTGGGACAGGGATATTGTCAGAAGTGCCCAAGGAAAGTGTGATAGGACTGCTCTTATTCTCTACTAGCTGAGAAACCCAGCATTTCCTGTGTATTTATCTGTTGTTGCACCAAAGACTTCATATATGAGAAATATATTTTTTACTTACAAAGGTTCTTCATATGCAAGTTCAAAGTTATGTGATTGGGGATATGAAGAAGAGATTGCTTGCTTCTCAAAAACAGGAGAGCTGCCCATGTGAAAAGCAACTTACAGTAAGTTTCACAACAAGCAGCGTCCAACCTTATGCTTTTGTTCATAGACGTGGCATAACATAAGCGCATCAGGAACTGTAAATGTGGAAAGCAACATGCTAAAATGTTACTTATAAGTGGGATTCTGGGTATAAAATCTCACTTCCCATCAAAATTTCTACTTCTATGGCGTTTACATTAGAGAGAAGTAAGGGAGAGAAGTAACTATAAGCCTCTGTGAGTGAAAGATTCTGAGGAGTGACATAATTCATGATACCCTTGATCAGAGTTACATTGTGCCCCACTTTTTTGGAAGAAGGTTTTAAGGGTGAGTTAAAGCCTGATGTTCTCAAGCCACAGCAAGTCTCACTCCAAGATCTGATTCTTGAGACTGCATAGTCCTCAGCTTTTCAGCTGTTCTTATGTGTTCAAAAAGACTTGACTGTTTTCTATGCATGTTTGTTCTTAAACAAAAGAAAATTGAAATGAAATGAGTAGGTACCCAGATCACAAAGCAAACTTAATAAATTCATTTTTCCTAGCAAAGAGTACAAAAAAACTATTGAAAGAAGCAAAGAAATGTTGTCAGGTTTTTAACACGCAAAATGAAGTCAGTAAATCCATATATCATAGCCAATTAAACGCCCAAACTACTAAGCTGAGGAGATGCTTTTAGCTAGAACTTTCACCTGCTGACTACAATTGTGTACATTAATTCTGCAACAGAAATATTTCTTCTCAATGGAAACCTCATGTACAAATCTGTGGATGTTCAATCTTTGTCTCATTCACAAGTGCCCCTAACTTGTTGGGCATCACTGTAAAAATATTGACAGTGAACGTATTGGTGTGCAGCAGCTTGCAATTGCCAGATTTCATAATAGTTGTTGGTCAGTTATACTCCACAGTATAATCAAATATTGTCGCAGAAGAAGCAGGGTAGTACAGTCACCATGGTGTAGTGGTTATGATACTAGACTGTTGCATGGAGGGTTGTGAGTTCAGAACTCACCTGAACTGTAAAATTTTAATTTCTGTATTTGGTTTGTGTACATTCTAGAAGTATCCAAAAATGTCAAGAATCACTGTACTGGAATGTTCTGTAAGTGTATATATACCATATGTGTTCTGGCCGGAGGCAGTTCACTCTGTGCTCTTGTATGTGCAAGTGCTGAGTAAACCTTCGTTAAGTGAAGTTAGTATTCATGATTCAGCTAATTACACCTTCTTCTACATTACATTATTCTGGTGGAGATGCTGGGTATTGGAACTTGTGATAGCGCACATTATTGATGACACAGTGGCTCCCATCAGGCCACGACAGAGCTGCGATTTACGTGTCGAGAAACCCGAGTTCGAGCATATTCAACAGATCCCAATCTATTGGCACCAGAAGAAGAAGAAGAGGATGTTATCATGACAACAACAGTGTGCCACCACATGAGACATCCGTCCGCATTCTCTGGTGACAATGGCCGAGACTGAAACAAGTGGCTGAAGGTATATGAACGTATAGCCAAATTTAACAAATGGGATGACACCATGTGTTTGGCTAACGTATTTTTCTACTTGGAGGGCACTGCCAAGCAATGGTATGAGAACAACGAGGAGAAGTTCACAAGCTGGGAAGTATTCCAGGCGGAACTGCACAAGTATTTTGGTGACACACAACGGCAGAACTGCAAGGCTGAAGATAAATTAAAGTGCAGGTCACAGTGTCCAGGAGAAACTATACCATCCTACATTCAAAACGTCTTGGAGCTGTGTAAAATAGTGGATCCTAGAATGGAGGAGGAAGATAAGGTTGCACTTCTCATGAAGGGTGTTGCTGAGGACGTGTATCAAGCCTTACTCCTGAAGGAGGTTTCGACAGCAGACGACTTCATAAAATGGTGTCAGTATATCGAGACAATGCGTCAAAAAAGAATTACATGCAAGAAGTTTGAATGGCTTCCAAATGTCATATCGATGTCTGTGATGGAGGAAGGAACTGATTTCACAAGTGTTCTACATCAGATAGTTAGAGAGGAAGTTCAGGAAGCACTTGGATTGCATGGTGAGCAAAAAACTGAGACACTTCAAGAGGTCATAAGGGAGGAAGTGGAACAGACATTGAACCCAATCTCTCTTCCTTCATTTCCCTTAAAAACAGTGAAAACGTTGAGACGCAGGCAAAGTTACGTTCCTACAATGCCACATGAGGAACCTGTTTGGGCACCAAGCAAGACTGATGTCTGGAGGACCCAGGATAACCAACCAGTATGTTTCCCTTGCAGATGACTGGGACATGTGGTGCACTATTGTCAAGAAAGGTGGCGGATATTTGATGACACCCGTGCCAGAAGACAGCAGACTGATCTTAGCCGACGCCAACTCTGGGACGACGAAAATGAACAAGAAGATGGATGTGCAGGACGACGTAGGTCACCATTGCCACAAGCTAGCCACTGGAGAGGACACTCCCCAACACATTGATCGAGGTCTTTATTGCTATTTAGAAGCTCCAGCTGATCACCTAGCCGCCGCAACCTGGAAAACTAAGGGATGCGACCTTCCTTGGAGGAGACGCTGCTGAAGAGAAAAATTCTCTGCTGTCAATCACTACAAAAATGATAGGAAACTACGTTGATATCCTCATGGATGGCCAATCAGCCCAAGCTCTTGTGGACTCTGGAGCATCACATTGTCATTTCAGTGAAGTACCATCACCAGTTGCCGAAACTCTATTTGTTGACAACAAAAAATATCTGCTGAAGGTGGCTAATGGGAAATATGTAAAACCTACAAGAAGATGTGTCATACGTGTGGGTCTAAGTGGCCATACTCAGCCCTTAGAATTCAAGAATTCATCATCTTACAAGAGTGTAGTCATGATGTCATTCTCGGATGGGACTTTTTGAAAGCTTCTCAGGCAATTATAGATTGCGGTCGCTCGAAGATTATGCTAGACGAGATGAGATACTGTGGACAGGAAGATGCGCATCCAAGTGTGTGGAGACTATGTGTCTTGGATGAAGTGATAATTCCTGTAGTCAGTGCTAGAAAGGTAACTGTCGTGTCATGCCATGCATCAACTCTTTGATCTTGTAGTGGAATGTAAGAGAAGCATACCATTGAAGAATGACTTGGTCATTCCAGCCTCTGTCATCTTGTTTAAGAATGGATTCGGTGAATTGTGGATAGTTAACTGTCACCGAGAACCGCAGATCCTTCCAAGATGCATGTGCATAGCAAATACTGAGCCGTTAATTGCCGAATAGCTGAGCGTCATAGGAACCTCCCATGCTGAATCTGTGGGTGAAATTGACACTACCACTATGAGACAAGATCTTTTAGCTTGGTTATCACCAAAACTCACTAAGGAACAACAGAAGAAGCTAGTTGTCATTCTTCAAGAGTTCTCTGAAAGCTTCAATCCACAGGCGAAGATAAAATCAAACATATCAACAGTGAAGATCGGATTAGCACTGGAGACCATCAACCAATAAGCCAGTGAGCATACCATGTGTCAGCAATGGAACATCAAATAATTCATGATGAGGTAGAGAAAATGATGAAGAATGACATCATTCATCCTTCACAGAGCCCATGGTCATCACCAGTGGTTCTCATCAGGAAGAAGGATGGCAGTTGGCGCTTTCATGCTGATTACAGGAAGCTTAATAAGATATCTAAAAAGGACGTTTATCCCCTTTCACGAATTGATGATACACTAGATTATCTGAAGGGACTAAGTTTTTCTCAAACATGGACATGTACTAGGGATACTGGCAAATCAAAGTAGATGAAGCTGATTGTGAGAAAACGGCACTCATCTCCCCTGAGGGCCTGTATGAGTTTAAGGCAATGCCATTTGGTTTGTGTAATGCTCCAGCAACTTTTGAACGGATGATGGATAATCTTCTAAGTCACCTGAAGTGGACGGTGTGTCTTTGTTATTTAGATGTTCTCAGAGATATTTGATGAACATGTAAAAAGATTGAGGGCTGCTCTTAAGTGCCTCCAACAAGGCAGACTGAAACTTAAGCCAAGAAAGTGTCTCTTTGGAGCAAAAGAAATCAAAATACTTGGAAATCATTGTGTCAACAAAGGTGTGCGGCCAGACCCAGAAAAGGTGAGATCTATAACGGAATTTCCTATTCATAAATATATTAGAGATGTGAGAAGATTCCTCGGATTATGTTCTTATTACCATTGTTTTATCAAAGACTTTCATATCAAAGACAGGCCACTCCAAGAGTTGTTAAAAGCCGATGCTAAATTTATCTGGGGTGGTGCTCAACAAGATTCTTTCAATGTGCTGTGAAAAGCTCTGATGACTGACCCTGTACTTGGTCTGTATGATGAGAGAACACCTACAGAACTACACACAGATGCCAGTGGGTATGGAATAGGTGCTACCGTATTTACTCGAATCTAAGCCGCACTCGAATCTAAGCCGCACCTGAAAAATGAGACTCGAAATAAAGGGAAAAAAAATTTCCCGAATCTAAGCCGCACCTGAAATTTGAGACTCGAAATTCAAGGGGAGAGAAAAGTTTTAGGCCGCATCTCCAAATCAAAACAAAGTTGGTCCATTGTAATATGATAGACAATTTAGGTCGAATGAATGACGATACAGCTACAGTAGTTTGGTTCGAGTTGTAAGCTTAGCAGTTAAGCTTTACCACGTAGCCATTGCTATGCGTCAGGCGCTCCGTCCGTATTTATACGGATACCCTTCCTTTTTCACGTGCTTCGTCTGGTTTGAATCGATTGCTTATTTTGCTTTGATCTGATAAATGCCGTTTTCTTTGTTATAGGTGTTTGCGTCACTCTTAAGCTGAAAATGCATTACTGCACTGTGTCATGCATTGTTTGTTGCATTCTGATAGTGCGTGTTTACGGCCAGTCGCGGCTCGTGGCATGGCTTGCTTTTGTGCGCGCTACCGCCGCGTACAATTAAAAAAAAAAGAGAGAGAGAGAGAGAGGAATCGTCACATTATCGAAACAATGGCAAGAGACTGCTATTTGTTGTTACTTACACTGCTGCTTTCTTTGATAATGATCAACAAGAATCAAATAATAGACTGCGTATGATAGAACATGTTCTGAACGAGAGTTTGTGAAAATTTTTCTCCGTTTGAAAATCTTTGCGGCCGGTTCTTTATTACATCAAATTCTGCACAGAAATTACAGTCATCTTAGATTTAAAAATCTAGTCACTTGCCGTGCTTCATTTCTGACTGTATCACTATTAGACATAAGAATAATACGAATATAAACATGACATGATATGTATATTCTTGCACGTTTGCTGTTGTCTCACTCTATAGTTTCATAGTTTATTAGGCAGACAGGATTTAAATGAGATAGCAGCAAACACGAAAGAATACATGGCAAAATGTTTATATTCGTATTATTCTTATGGTGAAGAGAATACTGTATGTGATTCAAATTTCATCAGGTTCCTATTAGCAACCATCTCTTCTCACAGATAGCAAAAAATTCAGAACGTAGAGTTGGCCATATTGACAAACATCCCAAACAGTCTTGCCAGTCAGATTTTTGTAGTACACTGAAATTGTGCTACATTCGAAGATGAACAATACGGAATTTGTATTTACTTCGTTGGATAATGTATGAAAATGCAGTGGTCGAAACTCGCGGCGGAGAAAAAAAATCTCGTCTTCCACTTTTTTAAAAAAAAAATTATTTACTGACGCAGAGGTTTTGGCGCCAGTATTTATCTTTGCGCCTACAAAGTATGCTTGCGTAGCGCTAATGTATTCGCCGGCAGAAGTTAGTTGTGGCGGCACGTACGAACATTTTTCATAACTTCCGCTAGCTTTGCACTCGATTCTAAGCCGCAGGCGATTTTTTGGATTACGAAAACCGGAAAAAAAGTGCGGCTTAGATTCGAGTAAATACGGTATTCTGGTGCTAATTTTGGATGGAAAAGAGAAGGTTTTAGCCTATACTTCTAGGACACTTACAAAAACCAAGAGAAAACTACAGAAAGACAGTGTCTTGCTGTGACCTGGACCATGTGCAAATTTCAACAGTATCTGTATGGAAGGCCATTCACAGATGTTACAGACCATCATTCACTTTGTTGGTTGACAAATCTTAAGGATCCAACAGGACGACTTGCCAGGTGGGCACTACATCTTCAGGAGTAAGACATTACCATAGCATACAAAAGTGGAAGAAAACACCAAGATGCCGACTGTCTCTCAAGAAACCCTGTGCAAGAGCATCAAGACTTTGATGAAGATAGTGACTGTCTCACTGCACTCCACGATCTCTCTGCTGAGCAGAAGAAGGACGCCAAGATATCTCAAATTATGCTTGCCTTTAATCGGTCAGAGGATGTGAGAGGACATCTTAAGGTAGTTAATGGATTACTTTGCAAGAATAACTTTGATCCGTTTGGATAGAGGTGGCTACCAGTGATTCCTAAACATATGTGCCTAGATGTTCTATAGAAATTCCATGACACAGCTGAGGCTGGACACTTAGGATTTATTAAGACATGCAATAGGATCCGCAAGAGATTATTCTGGCCAGGTTTATTTAGGAGTGTCCGTCACTATGTGTTGCACTGTCAAGACTGCCAGAAGTGAAAGACAGTTCCTCAGAAACCACCTGGCTGACTCATACCAATTCCATCAGCCAAAACGCCTTTCCAGCATGTTGGGATTGACCTCCTCAGATGATTTCCATCTGCTAGAGGCAATAGATGGATTATTGTTTGCACTGATTATCTGACACACTATGCCATTACAAAAGCCATAAAAACAGCCAAAGCATTTGAGGTAGTCAAATTCATCGTGGAAGACATTGTATTAAAACACGGTGCCCCAAGGTCATTAATTTCAGATCGAGGGAAAGTTTTTCAATCGAATCTTGTGACAGAGATAAACCGTCGGTGCAACATTACTCATCACATGACAACTGACTTCCATCTGCAAACTAACGGCCTTACTGAATGCCTTAATAAGACCTTGTCTGACATGCTATCAATGTTGAGCAGAGCAACTGGGATGAGGTGCTACTTTTTGTGACGTTTGCCTATAGCACCACCAAACAAGACACCACAGGTGTGACTCTTCAAGCTTTCCCGGTGGATGGGTTTTAAATAGTCTTCACGGGTTCACTGCCGGCAAACCCGTGAAGACTATTTACAAGACACCACAGGATTTACACCATTTTTCCTGGTGCGTGAGCATGAGGCATCTACAATAACAGACACTGTGTTTCCATTACATCCTGATGACATGGATGATGACTACATTGGCCAAGTGTTAACCAGAGCTGAGGAAGCTCAGCAGTTAGCTCGACTTTGCAAGCTGTAGGCTCAAGAAAACGATCGCCGAAAGTATGACGCGAGCCACCGCCCTGTTGTCTACCAGCCTGGTGACCTCGTCTGGATGTTCACTCCTGTTCGGAAGGTTGGTCTCTCTGAGAAGCTCCTCAGGCATTACTTTGGACCTTATAAGGTTGTAAAACAGTTGTCTGATGTTACTTACGAAGTTAAAGATTTCGACCCCAGCACAAGATGATGAAAGATCAGAGATATGGCCCATGTCCTTCGAATGAAGCCCTATAAGGATCCTGCAACCCAGGGTAAATTTGAAGCTCCAGTGACAGGCAACAAGTGGAAAGGTTATGAAGAGTGTAGTGGCAAAGGAAGTTCTAAGAAGGTCACTGCCAGGGTGAACATCAGTCATCGGGAGTCAGAGTATGCAGGACCGATGATTCATTCCAAGACTAGGAGGATGTAATACCAAGATGCTGTTCTCTTAAGGAGGGAGCAATGTCACAGAAGAAGCTGAGTAGCCCAGTCACCATGGTGTAGTAGTAGTTACGATACTGGACTGTTGCATGGAGGGTTGTGAATTCAAAACTCACCTGAATCGTAAAATTTTAGTTTCTATATTCAGTTCGAGTAAATTCTAGAAATATCCACAAATGTCAAGAATCATTGCACTGAAATGTTCTGTAACTGTATATACACCATATGTGTTGTGACTGAAAGCAGTTCACTCCACGCTCTTGTATGTGCAAGTGCTGAATAAACCTTCGTTTAGTGAAGTTAGTGTTCATCATTCATCTAATTACACCTTCTTCTTCATGACAATATTATTATTATTATTATTGTTATTTTACATGGTGATTATTGAATTATCATGGTATTTATTACAACAGTAAATACTTCAAAAATAACTGTTTTAGTCCACAAAAAGAAGCCAAGGGAATGAATTATGTATTGAAAGTGGGTACATATGTTTGTATAAATCTTGCTGCATCTGAAATCATTAAAAAATCGTGTAAGAGCATTAGAGCATAATGAAAAATTTTCCTTCCTCCAGAAAAAAATTCATGTCTGAACAGGTTAAATTGTGATATATTCCTTTTCTGTGCACAATGTTGATGAAATGAAACCTATATGTTGACCCAAGCTATGTTCACGTTACCTTTGAAAACCCCATGAAAATTCGTCCATTAATGTTTTCATCAGGTGAGAATCAATAGGCTAAGGCTGTATGGGAGGGAATGTTTGACATGTAAAGGATGGCAACTGTCGCAATGTAAGTACTATTGTTTGTTAGTAGGTTTAATGTGGACAGAAGTGTGTAGCTGGCCTTCAGTGAGGATGAGATCAACATCAAGGAAAGTGGCACGGGATTCGGAATAGTACCTTGCAAAATTTAATTGGGAGAAGCTGTTCAGAGATTCCAGGAATTTTTACACATCAGCCTCACTATGAATCCATATGGTAGAGATGTCATGAATGTATCTAAACCAAATCAGGGGCTGAAAAGTTATGTATCTCAGGAAAGGTCCCTTTGAGTGACCCATGAAAATGTTGGCATAGGAAGGAGCCGCCCTGGTTCCCATACCCATAGCCATGATCTGTTTGTATGTCTGACATTCTTCTCTCCATGTCAAATTTTCCCTCCCATACAGCCTTGGCATTTGAGGCAAACATATTTGTTCAGATTCAGACTATTTATAGCAATACACCATCATTCTCACCTTAGACTTCACTGGACGTAATTACCGCACCAGCATATTTCAGAAGCAGATTTCCTGGGCCTTCACACCCAATTCTAGTACTGCTGATTTCTCCAAAAAGCAACTTCAGAGTACGCCACTGGTCTCTCAATATTATCCTGATCTGGAATGTATTAATCAGCTACTTTGACAAAGCCATGACTTCCTAAAATCATGCCCTGAAATGAGACCCATTCTGTCTGAGATTTTGTCCACCACACCTAGTGTGGTTTTTTGTTACCCTCCCAATCTCCAGAATCTGATTCTTCTCCAGACACCAGTTTCTCAGAACTCCACAGGTGAGAACTAGCACTACAGCATGTCCTTCATTCTCACCACCCACCTGGCCTCAATTTCTTCTGTCTCAGCATTTTGTCACAGTAACTACTCCTTTTTACACTCCACTTTAGTTTTCTACATCTTTCATTTTCTTACCTGTCTATTTTTCACTGTCCCTTGTCCAGTGCAGTCCCCAGCAATCAGTGTTTCCTTCTCACCCCATCTGGTAAGTCTCCCCTGACCTGCCGTTCTGGATGACTTTTCTGAAATCTATCCCTTTTCCTAGATCTCTCCAGTCCTTTCCCTTCGCTCCTCTTCCTTCCCCTTCAACCCTTCTGCCTGAAGAAGAGCCACTGCCTCTGAAAGCTTGCCTAATTATAACTTTTTTATACATGTGTTTTCCTGCCACTTGGTATGTTTTTTTATATGTCCAGTTACATTATATTAACTAATACCTAACATGAATTCTTCAACTATGTCTGTGCCCTACATAAACCCTTGCAAATGTGATATTGCTTTATGTATGTTGTTGACATTTTCATACTGTCAACAGTCAAATGATGGGCAGGGGACAGCCGTGCTTGATGGACTAATAAATCATGGGACAGTATCTCTGGCTAGTACTTACTTTCAGGAGGTGAATTGTGTAATACTGGCAATAGATATATATAAAAGTAAAAGTGTCTGTTGACTGTACCACACAATTCCTTACAGAAGTTAAGTGCTCTCCAGCAGTTATGCCCCATTATTTAATAGTTTTATGGATCTAATTTTCTTGTGACGCAACTGCTTGATGGGGTTGAATAAGTGCTGCACGAAGTTCTTGCTGCATCATATTTGTCAGTCTCAAGTTTTGAAGACTTTCTCCATTGTCATCATTAGGAGATATTTCAGTAAGCTGTTACATACTTCAGTTGCACGAGTTCTGTCATAAAAACATCATGGAGTCATGGTGTGATGAAGCAATCTGGGATATTTTTACTTTCCCTCTTGTTTTGCCCTCTGACTCCTTAAATTCATTTTCTCAGTTTTAACTAATAACAATTAATCTTTTAATGAGGCTTATCAAAAGTTAAACAATAGTGCACTGGCCATATATAACTGTGTATTGTTGGGGGGGGGGGGAGGGGGGGGTTGTAAACGGTGAAAGTAAAGCACTGTGAAATGTAACTGTGCACCTGTTGGCTACATCATTTACCATAGATATACCGTATTTACTCGAATCTAAGCCGCACTTTTTTTCCGGTTTTTGTAATCCAAAAAACCGCCTGCGGCTTAGAATCGAGTGCAAAGTAAGCGGAAGTTCTTAAAAATGTTGGTAGGTGCCGTCACAAATAGCTTTCGCCATCGAATATATGTAGCACTACACAGGCATGCTTTAAAGGCACAAAGATAAATACTGGCGCCCAAACGTCTGCGTGAGTAAATAAATTAAAAAAAAAAAAGTTGAAGACGAGCTTTTTTCGCCGCCCCGAGTTTCGACCACTGCATTTTCATACATTATCCAACGAAGTAAACACAAATTCCGTATTGTTCATCTTTGAATGTAGCAGCATTTCAATGTACTACGAAAATCCGACTGGCAAGACTATTTGCGATGTTTGTCAATATGGCCAATTCCACGTTCTGAATTTTTTCCTACCTGTGAGAAGAGATGGTTGCTAATAGGAGCTTTTATGAATTGTGAATCACATGCAGTATTCTCTTCACCATAAGAATAATGCGAATATAAACATTTTGCCATGTATTCTTTAGTGTTTGCTGCTATCTCATTTAAATCCTGTCTGTCTAATGACCTACGAACATAGTGTGAAACAGCAGCAAATGCGGAAAAATATACATATCATGCCATGTTTATATTCACATTATTCTTATGCCTAATAGTGATACAATCAGAAATGAAGCATAGCAATTGATTAGATTTTTAAATCTAAGATGACTCTAATTTCTGTGCAGAATGTAATGTACACAAGAGGCGTCTGCAAAGATTTTCAAAAGGAGAAAAATTTTAGCTAAACTCACGTTGAGCACATCTATCATACGCAGTCTATTATCTGGTTCTTGTTGATCATTATCAAAGAAAGCAGCAATGTAAGCAACAACAAATACCAGCCTCTTGCCATTGTTTCGCTAATGAGACAATTCCTCTCTTTTTTTTATTGTAAGCGGCGGTAGTGCGCACAAAAGCAAGCCATACCGCTAGCGGCGACAGGTCGTAAACACTCATTATCAGAATGCATCAAACAATGCATGATACAGTACAATAATGCATTTTCAGCTTAGTGACGTAAACACCTATAACAAAGAGAACGGCACTTCTCAGATCAAAGAAAAAAAAGGAACCGATTCAAACCAGACGAAGTACCTGAAAAAGGAAGGGTATCCGTACAAATACGGACGGAGCGCCTGACGCATAGCAATGGCTACCTGGTAAAGCTTAACTGCTAAGCTTACGACTCCAACCAAACTGTAGCTGTATCATCATTCATTCGACCTAAATTGTGTCTCATATTACAATAGACCAACTTTGTTTCGATTTGGAGGTGCGGCCTAAAACTTTTCTCTCCCCTTGAATTTCGAGTCTCACGATTTCAGGTGCGGCTTAGATTCGGGAAATTTTTTTTCCTGGATTTCGGGTCTCATTTTTCAGGTGCGGCTTAGATTCGAGTGCGGCTTAGATTCGAGTAAATACGGTAGACACCCCCTACTTTATCTGCCAGTAAGTTGACACCAAGAACAAAAAATGAAGAAACAAAGCAGGCAATCATTGTCACAATGGCACTCCTATGCTACCAGAGATAATGTCAATGTCTTTACTGAAGAACATTGGTAGCAATGCTGATCTTGTTAAATGATGAAAGATTAAATTGATTTCTCTGCTATCTGTCAGCATAAGTGTCTGTCCCCATGCACCACAATGGTCTTAGCCATTGTCTCAGTTAAAGTTACTGTTACAAATTCTGATTTCGACAGTATCTTTGTTGACAAAGTCACAGTAGGTAGATGCATGGGATAATATTCCTGTTTCATCAAACATAACATTTGTCTATTCAAGACATTGTGTTTGGCAACAATGTTTTGAAATAATTTTTACTGACAGATCAGTATAACTACTACCACTTTCATAACACATTTTATAAATTCCAGTAACACCAAAACCAAGGCAAGGAAGGTCTGCATGCTTTGTGGAAGGATGAAGATCTAATTGTGCTTCCCAATGACAAGGGAAGTGCCACCATTGTTCTTAATGTGACAGAGTATCATGATAAAAAAATAATGTTATTGTCTTTGCAATATTGTGTGTACAAAACTACTTGACCACTTAACATGAAAACTGTGATGCTACTGAAGAATTCTGGTCTATTAGATCAGATGATAGATATTCAGCGAAAGTAATCTTCTAGGCTGGCAGTGGCAAATTTCTTTATGGAGCATTTCAAAGAACTAGTGTTAAATTCAGCTTCTCTTTGTCCATCTAATTTCTTTCATTATGTTAACATTATGATCTGGGCATGTGGAATCGAAGCTCTTCACTGGTTCGTTAATCATATGAATAGAATGGACCCTGATATAAAAATCAACACAGAGATGGAGTGAGAAGGAAAATTACCATTTCAGATGTTACACTTGAAAGAAAAGCAGGTGGGCAACTATGGCACTCTGTTTACTGGAAACCCACACATACTGACCTACAAGTCATGCTCAGAAAGCAAGTCTACTAGATGTTTATATAGTTTTTAGAAAAAGTGTATTTGATAAAAATTACAGAATAATGTGGATATACTACTTGAATATTTTTCCATATAATCGCAGCCCCATTCATGCATGTGGAAAGCTGTGGCACAAGCTTCTTCATGTCCTGTTCGAACAATTTCCCCGCCAGCTCCTACGTCGATAGATCGTATAGACCACAATTAACACCATCTTTGGACTCTGATTGCTCTGCCGAGCCTACATGTTAGTTTTTAGTCCTGTTCTGTATTGCAAGCTGTGTACACATATGAGTTACTGCGAAATACACTCCTGGAAATTTAAATAAGAACACTGTGAATTCATTGTCCCAGGAAGGGGAAACTTTATTGACACATTCCTGGGGTCAGATACATCACATGATCACACTGACAGAACCACAGGCACATAGACACAGGCAACAGAGCATGCACAATGTCGGCGCTAGTACAGTGTATATCCACCTTTTGCAGCAATGCAGGCTGCTATTCTCCCATGGAGACGATCGTAGAGATGCTGGATGTAGTCCTGTGGAACGGCTTGCCATGCCATTTCCACCTGGCGCCTCAGTTGGACCAGCGTTCGTGCTGGACGTGCAGACCGCGTGAGACGACGCTTCATCCAGTCCCAAACATGCTCAATGGGGGACAGATCCGGAGATTTTGCTGGCCAGGGTAGTTGACTTACACCTTCTAGAGCACGTTGGGTGGCACGGGATACATGCGGACGTGCATTGTCCTGTTGGAACAGCAAGTTCCCTTGCCGGTCTAGGAATGGTAGAACGATGGGTTCGATGACGGTTTGGATGTACCGTGCACTATTCAGTGTCCCCTCGACGATCACCAGTGGTGTACGGCCAGTGTAGGAGATCGCTCCCCACACCATGATGCCGGGTATTGGCCCTGTGTGCCTCGGTCGTATGCAGTCCTGATTGTGGTGCTCACCTGCACGGCGCCAAACACGCATACGACCATCATTGGCACCAAGGCAGAAGCGACTCTCATCGCTGAAGACGACACGTCTCCATTCGTCCCTCCATTCACGCCTGTCGCGACACCACTGGAGGCGGGCTGCACGATGTTGGGGCGTGAGCGGAAGACGGCCTAACGGTGTGCGGGACCGTAGCCCAGCTTCATGGAGACGGTTGAGAATGGTCCTCGCCGATACCCCAGGAGCAACAGTGTCCCTAATTTGCTGGGAAGTGGCGGTGCGGTCCCCTACGGCACTGCGTAGGATCCTACGGTCTTGGCGTGCATCCGTGCGTCGCTGAGGTCCGGTCCCAGGTCGACGGGCACGTGCACCTTCCGCCGGCCACTGGCGACAACATCGATGTACTGTGGAGACCTCACGCCCCACGTGTTGAGCAATTCGGCGGTACGTCCACCCGGCCTCCCGCATGCCCACTATACGCCCTCGCTCAAAGTCCGTCAACTGCACATACGGTTCACGTCCACGCTGTCGCGGCATGCTACTAGTGTTAAAGACTGCGATGGAGCTCCGTATGCCATGGCAAACTGGCTGACACTGACGGCGGCGGTGCACAAATGCTGCACAGCTAGCGCCATTCGACGGCCAACACCGTGGTTCCTGGTGTGTCCGCTGTGCCGTGCGTGTGATCATTGCTTGTACAGCCCTCTCGCAGTGTCCGAAGCAAGTATGGTGGGTCTGACACACCGGTGTCAATGTGTTCTTTTTTCCATTTCCAGGAGTGTATATTACAAGGAAAGGATAGTCACATCAGATAACAAAATAAAGACAATATAGGATATAGTGAAGGAGGAGACTGGTAGAACCAGACATGAAGAGGAACAAATAGCATTAAAAGGTAATTATGCATTGGTGACAGATGTGTATAGTGTTGCAGAACTTTTTAACAAACATTTTATAACTGTTACTGAAAAAATGGGGTTGTCAGGGTCTGTAGATGCTGCTATGGAATACCTCAGACGAGACATTTCAAGTAACTTCCATAATATGAATTTGACCCTCACTACCCCAACAGAAATAATTTCCATCATAAAATCTGTAATATCAAAAACATCTAGTGGGTATGATGAAACATCAACAAAGTTAATTAAAAAATGTGATTCTGAGTTAAGCAACGTATTAAGCTATCTGTGTAACCAGTCGTTTATCAGTGGAATATTTCCTGAATTGTTGAATTATGCTGAAGTTAAGCCACTGTTTAAGAAGGGAAATAAAGAAATAGCATCAAATTTCCATCCATTTTCACTTTTGCCAGCATTATCAAAAATTTTAGAAAAAAGTTATGTACAATTTGCTTTATAACCATCTTATCTCGGATAACATACTGTCAAAGTCGCAGTTTGGATTTCTAGAGGGTTCTGATATTGAAAAGGCTATCTACACTTACAGTGAAAATGTGCTTAATTCATTAGACAAAAAATTGCAGGCAACTGGTATATTTTGTGATCTGTCAAAGGCATTTGTGTAAATCACAATATCCTTTTAAGTAAATTAGAATGTTATGGTGTGACAGCAAATGCTGCAAAATGGTTCAAATTTTATATCTCTGGTAGGAAACGAAGGGTGTTATTAGAAAAGAGACATGTATTAAGCTATCAGGCATCATCCTACAGGGAACTGGTTCCACTTTAGGGCCCTTATTTTTCTTGTGTATATCAGTGGCCTTTCATCAGTAACATTACCAGATGCCAAGTTTGTTTTGTTTGCTGATGAAACAAACATTGCAATAAATAGCAAATCAAGTGTATTCTTAGAAAGATTGGCTAATAAAATATTTGTGGACATTAATCACTGGTTCCTAGCCAATTCTTTGTCGCTAAACTTTGAAAAAACAAACTACATGCAGTTCAGAACTTGTAAGGGGTGTCCCACGAGTATATGCCTATCATACAATGACAAGCAGACAGAAGAAGTGGACATTGTTAAATTCTTGGGATTACAGCTTGATAATAAATTCAACTGGGAGGAGCACACTACAGAACTGCTGAAGCATCTTAACAAATCTCTATTTGCAATGCAAATTATGTCAGACATAGAGGATATAAAAATGAAAAAGCTGGCATACTATGCTTTCTTTCATTCCATAATGTCATATGGGATTATTTTTTGGGGTAATTCATCAAGCCAAGCTAAAGTTTTTCAGGCACAAAAACATGCAGTAAGAGTTATATGTGCTGTGAACTCAAGAATATCCTGCAGAAGCCTGTTTAGGGAACTAGGGATACTAACTACTGCTTCCCAATATATTTATTCTTTAATGGAATTTGTCATTAAAAATATTCCACTTTTTCAAACCAACAGCTCAATTCATGGAATCAATACTAGAAATATGAATAATCTTCACAAGGATTTAAAGTCACTTAGTCCTGTACAAAAAGGTGTGCATTATTCAGGAACACATATTTTCAATAACTTGCCACCAGCCATAAAAAGCTTAACAACCAATGAAATTCAGTTTAAGAGAAGTGTAAAGGATTTATTGGTGTCCAACTCCTCCTACTCCATTGATGAATTTCTCAGTAGAACCAACTGATTTGTGTATTATATATATACGCCGCGGGCCCGCAAACTTCGGCGTTCACGCTGAGCGAACGCTCTCGGGTGCATTCGTTCTGCGTGTTTTTCACGCTGGGCGCTGGCCACACGGGCAGGAGACACGCTGCGGCAGAGTCCGGAACCTCAGCCCTTTCCTCCGACGCTTACCGACAATGTTGTTGTTGTGGTCTTCAGTCCTGAGATTGGTTTGATGCAGCTCTCCATGCTACCCTATCCGGTGCAAGTTTCTTCATCTCCCAGTACCTACTGCAACCTACATCCTTCTGAATCTGCTTAGTGTATTCATCTCTTGGTCTCCCTCTACGATTTTTATCCTCCATGCTGCCCTCCAGTACTAAATTGGTGATCCCTTGATGCCTCAGAACATGTCCTACCAACCGATTCCTTCTTCTAGTCAAGTGGTGCCACAAACTCCTCTTCTCCCCAATTCTATTCAATACCTCCTCATTAGTTATATGATCTACCCATCTAATCTTCAGCATTCTTCTGTAGCACCACATTTCGAAAGCTTCTATTCTCGTATTGTCTAAACTATTTATCGTCCACGTTTCACTTCCATACATGGCTACACTCCATAAAAATACTTTCAGAAACGACTTCCTGACACTTAAATCTATACACGATGTTAACAAATTTCTTTTCTTCAGAAACGCTTTCCTTGCCATTGCCAGTCTACATTTTATATCCTCTCTACTTTGACCATCATCGGTTATTTTGCTCCCCAAATAGCAAAACTCCTTTACTACTTTAAGTGTCTCATTTCCTAATCTAATTCCCACAGCATCATCCGACTTAATTCGACTACATTCCATTATCCTCGTTTTGTTTTTGTTGATGTTCATCTTATATCCTCCTTTCAAGACACTGTCCATTCCGTTCAACTGCTCTTCCAAGTCCTTTGCTGTCTCTGGTAGAATTACAATGTCATCGGCGAACCTCAAAGTTTTTATATCTTCTCCATGGATTTTAATACCTTTTTTCTTTTGTTTCCTTTACTGCTTGCTCAATATACAGATTGAATAACATCGGGGACAGGCTACAACCCTGTCTCACTCCCCTCCTAACCACTGGTTCCCTTTCATGCCCCTCGACTCTTATAACTGCCATCTGGTTTCTGTACAAATTGTAAATAGCCTTTCGCTCTCTGTATTTTCCCCTGCCACCTTCAGAATTTGAAAGAGAATATTACAGTCAACATTGTCAAAAGCTTTCTCTAAGTCTACAAATGCTATAAACGTAGGTTTGCCTTTACTTAACCTTTCTTCTAAGATAAGTCGTAAGGTCAGTATGGCCTCACATGTTCCAATATTTCTACGGAATCCAAACTGATCTTCCCCGAGGTTGGTTTCTATCAGTTTTTCAATTCGTCTGTAAAGAATTCGGGTTAGTATTTTGCAGCTGTGACTTATTAAACTGATAGTTCGGTAATTTTCACATCTGTCAACACCTGCTTTCTTTGGGATTGGAATTATTATATTCTTCTTGAAGTCTGAGGGTATTTCAATTGTCTTATACATCTTGCTCACCAGATGGTACAGTTTTGTCAGGACTGGCTCTCCCAAGGCTGTCAGTAGTTCTAATGGAATGTTGTCTACTCCCGGGGCCTTGTTTCAGCTCAGGCCTTTCAGTGCTCTGTCAAACTCTTCTCGCAGTATCATATCTCCCATTTCATCTTCATCTACATTCTCTTCCATTTCTATAATATTGTCCTCAAGTACATCGCCCTTGTATAGACCCTCTATATACTCCTTCCACCTTTCTGCTTTCCCTTCTTTGGTTAGGACTGGGTTTCCATCTGAGCTCTTGATATTCATACAAGTGGTTCTCTTTTCTCCAAAGGTCTCTTTAATTTTCCTGTAGGCAGTATCTTCTTACCCCTAGTGAGATAAGCCTCTACATCCTTACATATGTCCTCTAGCCATCCCTGCTTAGCCAGTTTGCACTTCCTGTCGATCTCATTTTTGAGACATTTGTATTCCTTTTTGCCTGCTTCATTTACTGTGTTTTTATGTTTCCTCCTTTCATCAATTAAATTCAATATTTCCTCTGTTACCCAAGGATTTCTACTAGCCCTCGTCTTTTTACCTACTTGATCCTCTGGTGCCTTCACTACTTCATCCCTCAGAGCTACCCATTCTTCTTCTACTGTACTTCTTTCCCCCACTGCTGTCAATTGTTCCCTTATGCTCTCCCTGAAACTCTGTACAACCCCTGGTTTAGTCAGTTTATCCAGGTCCCGTCTCCTTAAATTCCCACCTTTTTGCAGTTTCTTCAGTTTTAATCTACAGTTCATAACCAATAGATTGTGGTCAGAGTCCACATCTGCCCCTGGAAATGTCTTACAATTTAAAACCTGGTTACCTAAATCTCTGTCTTACCATTATATAATCTATCTGATACCTTTTAGTATCTCCGGGATTTTTCCATGTATACAACCTTCTTTTATGATTCTTGAACCAAGTGTTAGCTATGATTAAGTTATGCTCTGTGCAAAATTCTACCAGACGGCTTCCTCTTTCATTTCTTATCCCCAATCCATATTCACCTACTATGTTTCCTTCTCTCCCTTTTCCTACACTCGAATTCCAGTCACCCATGACTATTAAATTTTCGTCTCCCTTCACTATCTGAATAATTTCTTTTATCTCATCATACATTTCTTCATCATCTGCAGAGCTAGTTGTCATATAAACTTGTACTACTGTAGTAGGCGTGGGCTTCGTGTCTATCTTGGCCACAATAATGCGTTCACTATGCTGTTTGTAGTAGCTTACCCGAACTCCTATTTTTTTATTCATTATTAAACCTACTCCTGCATTACCCCTATTTGATTTTGTATTTATAACCCTGTATTCGCCTGACCAAAAGTCTTGTTCCTCCTGCCACCGAACTTCACTAATTCCCACTATATCTAAATTTAACCTATCCATTTCCCTTTTTAAATTTTCTAACCTACCTGCTCGATTAAGGGAGCTGACATTCCACGCTCCTATCCGTAGAACGCCAGTTTTCCTTCTCCTGATAACAACGTCCTCTTGAGTAGTCCCCGCCCCGAGATCCGAATGGGGGACTATTTTACCTCCGGAATATTTTACCCAAGAGGACGCCATCATCATTTAACCATACAGTAAAGCTGCATGCCCTCGGGAAAAATTACGGCTGTAGTTTCCCCTTGCTTTCAGCCGTTCGCAGTACCAGCAGAGCAAGGCCGTTTTGGTTATTGTTACAAGGCCAGATCAGTCAATCATCCAGACTGTTGCCCCTGCAACTATTGAAAAGGCTGCTGCCCCTCTTCAGGAACCACAAGTTTGTCTGGCCTCTCAACAGATACCCCTCCGTTGTGGTTGCACCTACGGTACGGCTATCTGTATCGCTGACGCACGCAAGCCTCCCCACCAGCGGCAAAGTCCATGGTTCATGGGGGGTACCGACAATTACCGAACTGAAATCGTAGCTATGCCAACATATGCAACAGTGCGTGGAGCGGTATTATTTCAAAAGGTATTTCTTAATAAAGAACATATGCAGTTTAACAATGCGTGGTGCGATATTATAAAAAGTAGGTATTTCATAATGAGGTAGCCACACATGTCTTATTTTTGGTTTTATAACATGTCAAATGCATGATAAATGTACGTGGTTTGAAAGCCAAAGTACGAGATTTTAGTTGTTTATGTACGAGGAAAATAGTTCTATGGTTGGCAACCCTGCTCGGCAGCTCGCTGTTCAGTTTACGGACAGACTTTGCCGTCCTCGCTTCGTTGTCATTGTAGCAGTCTTCTTGTATTTTATAAAGTGCCAGAATGGAGCGTCTGGACAGTGAAATCAGTATTATGGAAGTGCAGAAACATCCATGGCTGTACAATACAAGGGATCCGGAATACAAAGTTAGGGAAAGAAAAAGAGAATCGTGGCGAGCAGTTACAGCGGACGTTCTGGGAGAAAAATGGGATGGAATGGATAACAAGCAAAAATCAGATCTGGTTATTACAGACAGCAAATATTTTATTAATTGCTATAAACAGTGTACAATGAAATTTATACATGAATAAAATGTTAACAAGCCAATACAAAAATTAGTCTTCATCCGAAGAAGTTTGCATAATGATCTTGCCATGGTACAGATGCTTGAGGGGAACAGAAGTAATCAGCAAAATGATCTCTGATACTTTTGCCACTGACCGTTCCTTTTGTCCCATGTGCCGGAATACTTTCCATTGTGCAAGTCAGTGTGTCTTCAAAATTGTAACCATCATGTTGTCTCACAAAATTGTGAAGTACACAACATGCTTGAACAATAGTATCCGCCACATCCACGTTAACATCGATTGGACGATGGAAAATTGTCCATTTATTGTATAAAATGCCAAATGCACATTCCACATAACGTCGTGCTCGTGACAGTCTGTTGTTAAACACTTTTTGTTTATTCGTAAGGTTTTTTTGCGGGTTATGGTCTCATTAAATGGTCACTCATCGCAAAAGCCTCATCAGCCACAAACACAGGAATTTTCAGTCCACAAGGATGATTCGGAACTGGCGCAGCTTCTGGCAAATTCAAGGCTTGTTGGTAAAGTTTTTTACCCAATTCAGTTGCTTTGAATATATTGGAGTCTCCTTGATGACCAAATGCCCCTACATCTATGAATCTGAAACAATATTTGCTGTCTACTATGGCCATCAATACAATAGAAAAATACTTTTTGTAGTTATAAAATTCGCTGCCTGATGTCCATGGTTTGACGATTCTAACGTCTTTCCCATCTATGGATGGGGAAAGTCTGCTGTCTTCTCATACTGGTCGCTGATATTCTTCCACTCTTCTGTAGTCGGGGGTTTCATATACTCCACTTTCAGCATCTCCCATATGGAAGTGCAAGTATCTTTAATAATATCAGTAATTGTGGATCGGCCGAGAAGAAACTCAAAATGCAGAGAACGCATCGAATTTCCAGTCCCCAGATGCCTGTAAAATTTGATTTGATCAGTTAGAAATGGTTGGGGAAAGCCAATGGATTTTCTCTTTATTTATGTTTCAGGAAATGGTTCTCACTGCCAAAGGTATTTTTGTGTGCTGTGCTAGTTTATCGTGATTTTTTTCCATGTGTAAGGTGCTCCGTTGTCCTGTTGTCTTCATTGTAATATATGAAACCAAGAGGAATATTGAAATAATTGTCTGTCTTTATATACAGTTAATGGGGAAAGTCTGCAAAAACGTCGATCATTAGTTAAAACTGCACGTGGATTTATACATTATACTAAAGACAACACAAGACTGCAGTACCGGACAGCACGCAGAAATTCACTTGAAAATGGGAACCATTTCATAAAACACGATGTGGAAAATATAAATGGAAAAAATCGTTCTTTGTAGTAGAAAAATTGTTTCATACACAAACCTGTTAAATGATTTCATTTTAGGTAGGAGAAATTAAATGAGCTCTAGGTAATTACATAAATCTACAATACTTTTATTCGTTATCTTTTAGGGATACAAGTTCAGAAACGGTGGAAAAGTATGAGAGATTCCTATACAAAATATATGAAAAGCAAAGTAAGAAGTGGTGATGCTGCTACGTCCAGCAAACCACATGTATTTTATAAGCAAATGACGTTCCTTGAAGGAGTGCTGCAACAAAGGACGTAAGTGACAATTACCCCTCACTGTCTGTGGATTATAAGGTCACTTGTTGAACATAGTAGCTGTTTCAGTAGGTATAATATGAAAGGATACTGTTTTAAATTATAAAAAAAAGGTTATTTTTTCAGAACTGCTGGGAATATGAACGTCATTGTGAATGACGGCAGAACAGAGAGCGTACTAGCACCAGAACCTCGAAGTGCAGAAAACATTTCAAGGCCAAAACCAAAAAGCGGAAACAAGATACGTTCGAGGACGAAATTGTGAAGGTCTTAAAGGGGCATTTGGAACAATCTGCACGCCACGTGCCTGATGCGGATGAGATGTTCCTCATGTCGCAACTTCCTGTTATTAGGACGCTTAAAACGGAGGACAAATTAGATTTTGAAATGAAATTCCTTCAACTTGTAAGGTCTTACACAATTCCGACGTCTTCACCTTCATCATCTTCACCAAGTGGCAGCGCAATTTAATCAGTCTTTTGTACATCTCTACGAAAGCTATTCGTCACAGTCCACAGAAGAAAGAGAGTCCACAGAAGAAAGAGAAGATGCTTTTGTGACACTTTTTGACTTGTAATTAAAAACTATGTCAGGTCTTTCAGATCTAGATTTTTTTCCTTGGCATAAACATTTTTAATTAATATTAATGTCTAAACAGAGGAAGAATTAAAAAATAAAACGTGCCTTAAGGTTACTGCGAGTTTTTCTTCTACACTGATACATTCCCTCATGTTCGTGTTCCTATTAGAAATTTTCTCTCCAGTCATATTCAGAAGCATTTCAAATGAGTTAACCGACACCCTGTAGTATTCAAAGAGCTTGTCTGGATTTGCCTTCAGTTTGTCGTGTAGAAGCACGAACTTTCCTTTAGTTGATCTGTCGCTTAATATGGGATGAATCCAGTATTTTTTTTCCTGCCCTCGTTTCCGACACCTATGTACAACTAACGCAGCACATACTGCAAGAACCGCGTTCTTGTTTAATGTACACTCCTGGAAATGGAAAAAAGAACACATTGACACCGGTGTGTCAGACCCACCATACTTGCTCCGGACACTGCGAGAGGGCTGTACAAGCAATGATCACACGCACGGCACAGCGGACACACCAGGAACCGCGGTGTTGGCCGTCGAATGGCGCTAGCTGCGCAGCATTTGTGCACCGCCGCCGTCAGTGTCAGCCAGTTTGCCGTGGCATACGGAGCTCCATCGCAGTCTTTAACACTGGTAGCATGCCGCGACAGCGTGGACGTGAACCGTATGTGCAGTTGACGGACTTTGAGCGAGGGCGTATAGTGGGCATGCGGGAGGCCGGGTGGACGTACCGCCGAATTGCTCAACACGTGGGGCGTGAGGTCTCCACAGTACATCGATGTTGTCGCCAGTGGTCGGCGGAAGGTGCACGTGCCCGTCGACCTGGGACCGGACCGCAGCGACGCACGGATGCACGCCAAGACCGTAGGATCCTACGCAGTGCCGTAGGGGACCGCACCGCCACTTCCCAGCAAATTAGGGACACTGTTGCTCCTGGGGTATCGGCGAGGACCATTCTCAACCGTCTCCATGAAGCTGGGCTACGGTCCTGCACACCGTTAGGCCGTCTTCCGCTCACGCCCCAACATCGTGCAGCCCGCCTCCAGTGGTGTCGCGACAGGCGTGAATGGAGGGACGAATGGAGACGTGTCGTCTTCAGCGATGAGAGTCGTTTCTGCCTTGGTGCCAATGATGGTCGTATGCGTGTTTGGCGCCGTGCAGGTGAGCGCCACAATCAGGACTGCATACGACCGAGGCACACAGGGCCAACACCCGGCATCATGGTGTGGGGAGCGATCTCCTACACTGGCTGTACACCACTGGTGATCGTCGAGGGGACACTGAATAGTGCACGGTACATCCAAACCGTCATCGAACCCATCGTTCTACCATTCCTAGACCGGCAAGGGAACTTGCTGTTCCAACAGGACAATGCACGTCCGCATGTATCCCGTGCCACCCAACGTGCTCTAGAAGGTGTAAGTCAACTACCCTGGCCAGCAAGATCTCCGGATCTGTCCCTCATTGAGCATGTTTGGGACTGGATGAAGCGTCGTCTCACGCGGTCTGCACGTCCAGCACGAACGCTGGTCCAACTGAGGCGCCAGGTGGAAATGGCATGGCAAGCCGTTCCACAGGACTACATCCAGCATCTCTACGATCGTCTCCATGGGAGAATAGCAGCCTGCATTGCTGCGAAAGGTGGATATACACTGTACTAGTGCCGACATTGTGCATGCTCTGTTGCCTGTGTGTATGTGCCTGTGGTTCTGTCAGTGTGACCATGTGATTTATCTGACCCCAGGAATGTGTCAATAAAGTTTCCCCTTCCTGGGACAATGAATTCACGGTGTTCTTATTTCAATTTCCAGGAGTGTATTTCCGCTCATAGTTGATACTAAACTGCGCACAGTAGATGTTGTCACTGCTTGCACCAAAGCACTACTGACGTTTCGCTTGGCTACCTGCCGCGTGAAAGAGGCGGCCATGTGGCCGCGCGTGTTGCGTGAATTCTGGCAGAAACGCGCGTGGAAAAAACGCTCGTGTGGTCGTAGCCTAAAGTCGGCGTGAACGCCGGCAGAAACGTGCGCGGAAAAAAAAAAAAAAAAAAAACGCTCGTGTGGTCGTAGCCTAAAGTCGGCGTGAACGCCGGCAGAAACGTGCGTGGAAAAAAAAAAAAAAAAAAAAAACGCTCGTGTGGCCGTAGCCTAAAACCCACGTCCTTTCCTCTTTCCCTCTCCTTCCCTCTTTCCCTCTCCTTCCCTCTTTCCTGATGGAGCAATCGTGGGTTGCGAAAGCTTGATATTTGTGTGTGTGTTTGCGTCTTTTTTATTGTGTCTATCTACCAGCGCTTTCCCGTTTGGTAAGTCACAGCATCTTTTTGTAATACATATATAGCGCAGTAATGTGTTCATTGTAAATTGGTATTATAGTATCTCTATTACATGTTTATTATGTTATAAATAAAAAACTTTTTTATTTTAAATTCAGTGCATTAGTGTTTGTAAAATGATTATTTCATATAGTGCTCATTAAAAAAAAAATGAGATGACCATCATTCCACTTGGGACCTGTGGAAGGTACAGTAGCTTATTTGTTTCAGTTGTAAAAAATTTTCATGTACTATTGTTTTTCTGACATGTTCTACACCCTGGAGGACCTCCTCACTACGGATCAATTGGAATGAAAGTAAATATAATCTAATCTGTAAAGTGTCCCTGTTTACCCCTTGCTAGGGGTCAATAGGGACAGTGATAAATATAACTCACAGAACCCTATTGCAACTGGCACAGGGGTCAAAAGGGAAACAAAAAGGTTTTTAAAAATACAAATTAACCTTTAATACATTAAAACATCATTTAAACATATGTCTGCTTCGTCTTATTAATGGTTCTTTCATGACTTGAATAACTTGCATAGAATCAAATTCAGATACATCTCCTACAACTGGGAAAACATAAACACTATTGTCTTTGGAGTTTTGTCTAAAAATGATGCCACTTATGTTTTTCCTTCTAGCACAACTTCGGTAATTATACCAATAAAAATTTTTGGAGCCCCCTTTACGCTCTCAAATTTCATTTTCACCCAATCCACAACGTGTAACACCCATCAGTAGACACTTCTTCTGGTTCCTGAGCAGGTGTGGAGTCTTTTCTCTCTTCATAACTGTGATCACTGTTGCCACCATCACTATCTTCTTCTGATCTATTCACTGAATTCGATAAGTCATGTGGATGAGCACTCCTGCCAAGCGGTACATTCAGTTTCCTTTTTCTACCTGGTTTTGGCAAATTATCATCAGGCCACCTTTGACGCTTTAAGAATTCAACCAGGCTGTCATAAACAGTGCCAGCGCTGCCTTCTCCACTTTCTTCAGATGGCAACATTCCAAGAACTTGGACTTCATTGAAAGGATAAATACCAGTCTTCTTGAAACCTGAACAAATGTTTCTTTCTATGGTTGGTGATAACATGTCAAGGGTTTCTTTCAAAAGTCGAGGAAAGTACTTCTTGTACACTTGTTGTTAGTTTGCTTTTCCAATTCTCCAGAACCTTTCGCCAAGCCTGTTTCAAGGGCCTAAACATCTAGAGGTTGTGTAAGATGAGTTGAGTTCAGTGGTAAGAACACATACTCAATGTCATGTTTTTCGCATAAATCAATGACAGCTGGAGACAGATGAGAGCCAAAGTTGTCAACAATAATGACTTTTCTTCCCTCAAAACAACGAAAATAAGGTATCACTATAGACTTAAACCAATCTAAGAAACAGCTGCCACCCATAGCCTGATTTACTGCTATTAAATCTTGCCCCAGCAGGACCACCTTCACTCCACAGATCATATAGGTATTTAGCTTTATATATCACGTAAGGTGGCAATAGTGTGCCATCGCCTGTTGCAGCAAACATCACACTTACATTGGATTTTGTTTGATTCATAACTCTGTCAGGATATTTGCAGCCTCTTTTGTACAGAAGTTTTTTTCTTCCAGGTTCATCCACCAGGTTTGTCTCATCATAATTTAATATTTGCTCTGGGGGAACACCATTAAGAGTTATTTTCAACTCTTCAAAATAACGAACAACATCCTGTGAGGTAACTTTAGCCCTGCTTTGGGATATATTTTGCCATATTCGTGGAGAAATAACTTTGTGTCTCTCGATGAAAGATTGTGCCCAATCTGGACCTGGAAGATTGTTTTTAAATTGCTGTATTATTCGTCCTTCACCGTCTAAATAGTCCTTCACGAAACATAGTACGTCAAACATGCTTAGTGGATATCCCCATCTTCCACAAGTAACAACACTTTCCACAATCTTCACTTCAGTTGGCACACCAATACCTGTTTGCCCTCCCTGCTTATTTCTGTTTTCAATTTCCTGTTTATACATTTTGCTGTACCTTTGCAACGCAGATTTCGCAATTTTAAAATTATCTGTAGCTTTTCGGAGTGACATACCTTTTGTAATGGGTTCTATAGCCCTTTCCAGGACCTCTTGTGTAACATGTTTGTGGCGATGACCTCTAGGATCACGCTGATATTTGCTAACCATGCTGTCCCTATTCAACCCTGAAAGTTAAAAAAAAGTTACAGCATAAGAGAAAATACACTACAGTTTCTACAAAAACATGATTGTATCATAAATCTCTGACCATGTCTCTTGTGTATAGTGATAATTTTTAACTGGAAACTTTTGAAAAAGCTTCCTCAAAAGTATGTAGCACATACACCTGAAGTTTTACCGCCAAAACAAAAACAGCACAAACAGATGACGAGTTAGAACAAGGCTGCCAACTCCTGAAATAAGTCAAAGATGATAGTAACCAAGTATTTCAGAGAAACAAAATCATAAGGTGTTTTGGACATCAGATCTCACTACAGACAAATGATTTTTCGTTGCGTTAATAACACATAAAACTTTTTCCTGAACTGCTGTCCCTATTCACACCTGAGTCCCTATTCACCCCAGTTTACAGTGCTGTCAATGTGTACACCCAGGAACCTGGATGACTCAACTTGTAGGAGCTCACTACTATTAAATTTAATACTTGATTGATCCTCCACTTTTTGACTTATTTGGGAATGAATAAACTGGGTCTTCTTAACATTTAGTGATAAACCCTTATTTTCAAACCAATTAAGTACTTCATTAAAGACAACATTGGCCAATTTCTCAATATAAAAATGCCTGCGTTTTTTAGGCCACTCTAACATGTTGTTTATTAAATTATTGAATATAACACTACCTGATCATATTTCATGTATATAATATTTGTAACTATATTCGTAATATTCATAACATAATATTCGTAACTATACCATCATGGGTGCTGGCTGCTTGTACATAATTTGATTCAGACGGGAAGTGCTGTCATAATAAAAACATTAAAATGCCAGAAAAGGTAATTATAAAAAGACTGTAAGAAATAATGTGAACAGCTGAACAGAAAAAGCGTACGTGTCAGCTTATTTATTTCCTCTCTATGTCACTGATAGTATGCTACAAACATTTTGAATGGGTCTAATCCAGTGATTTTGTGTGTCAAATATTGCATATTGTGTAACAAGTGTAGTGTGGAGTAATTAGAATTCCTGAAGTGAGATTCTGTATTTATGTTTGTTGGGACAGCACCCCAAAGACTATCACTGACCGCCGATTGCAGCACAGAGTGAAGTGCCTGCGCCCAAAATTAGTTAGTCTGAGACCGAGCGACTGCAATTGTGAGATTTTTATGTATTGCGCTTTGTAAAATACATGGCATATGTTGCGATTCTACATCTTTGTGTATCATTGGGTCATTTCTAGTCCACATCACAGAGGAAACTACCCACATTGGTGACCCTGGCTGCGAAACTGCTGTGATTACACTGCTATTCCATGTTGAAGTTTTTTTGTGTGCCTACAATGCAGCAGTATTTGCAACAACAAATGGTATGCACAGGACCTGAGTGCTGACATTGCTGCACGGAACACAGTGAGTGCAGCACAACAATGGGCAACATTAACAGTGAACAGTTGCTCTGAACTTAATATAGCGAGTTTTGGTGATTCCTCGTGACCTATGTGTGTACAAACTAATTTTACACCCCATTCATAGACTTTCAGTACGACCAGTCCATCCCCACAAGCACTGTGCAACACTGATGCCATAAGCGGCAAAACTAACAATTTAAGGTATGTGAGGACAAGTGAAATTTCGTATGTGCATCATATACCTACTGTGACGGTGACACCTACAGCGTCTATTATGCTATGATTACGAGCTTTCTACATTACTGTTCTGCAGCAACAACCCAGGGATATAGTACCGCTATGTTTGCTTGAACAACTACACCATGCATACTGACAGATACAGTGGTATTGACTTACTATCCATCCCTCACACCATAGCAACTAGTGGACTGCATTGCACAGCCAGAAGCAGCTGTGCAACCTAAAATCACTACATTCAGGCCTGTCCAAATGAATTTCTGGTCCAAAATGACATAGTACGTTGTTACAATGTTACGAATTGTGGATGATAATTCGAAATTTGTCTTGTTAATATGCAGTCTCCCTGAGAATGCAGAGTTAATGAGTGACCTAGTACTTGCCCCCACCAGCCAAATACAAATGCAACATATCAAAGGCAGCATTCTGGCAGCATGTTCCTTGCTCACTGCAGCAACAGGTGTGCAAGTGATACTGGACGAACATTTATTATGGACAGCATATGCTTTCAAGTGTGGCACCACCTATGGTCATCAATGGATCCAATCCTCGTGCCAGACATAGCTCTCTGGACACTATGGATTACGAGCTCCCTGAGCAATTGCAACTGGCAGTGATCACCCACAAAAATGATTCATGGGGCAGAAAACTGCAACATAGGCAGTATATCAGCTTGAGTGAGCCTACCTCCTCTTCCCGTCTGACGGGCCAGACCAGCACACCAAATGAGTCCGCAGCTCGTGGTCGTGCGGTAGCGTTCTCGCTTCCCACGCCCGGGTTCCCGGGTTAGATTCCCGGCGGGGTCAGGGATTTTCTCTGCCTCGTGATGACTGGGTGTTGTGTGATGTCCTTAGGTTAGTTAGGTTTAAGTAGTTCTAAGGTCTAGGGGACTGATGACCATCGATGTTAAGTCCCATAGTGCTCAGAGCCATTTGAACCATTTTTGACACCAAATGAAACTGATGCCATTTGATGACGAGCTGGTGTTTTGGGTGCATACGGCACAACACTGCCAACTGACAACACCAGGCCAGCTGAATCTACCATCCCGCTGCCTCCCCGCTGCTGGTACATGCGCATTTCAATCATGCTGGTCTCAACTGTTGGCAGCCCTGCTCGCACCCAGACATCAAGAACGAGCTGATATAGGTGCACTGGCCCACCTAGCATTGACACAACCAGGATGCATTGTCAAATACATAGTTCCTGATGGACAAAGGCTTGGAAGTGTGTACAGTACCACAACACATATTCGAATCTCGCTATGAGGCTCTGAGTTAACAATTCTGTGTGGCAAACCAGGGCAATATCCAAGTGTATGGCAAAGGAGAATGCACCATACCACTACTACTCAAATGTATTGAGACAACATATGCTATCTTCATCTCGCAGGCAAGTCTCTTCACGGCCTGGGATGACTCATGTATCCTTAATTATGACAATGAGAGATTACTCCAGCAAATATTCGAGAAGTTGCTCACCCTAGCACACACAAGCAAGCAGCCACAACACTTAACATTGTGGCAGCTGTGAACGATGTAGCCACACATTAGATGGCCAGCCATGGCTCTCCACAAAATAATGAAGAGCCCGTGCAACGCGACCTGTTACGACGACAACAAACACATGCAGTGGCAGCTGCAAATAATGCAGCCATGTCTCCGATTGCCAACGATGCCCCTCTGAGATGCACCAAGGAGTCTGTGCAGCCTGACCTGCTACAGCACCAATGAACATACGCCACAGTGCCTGTAAATGATGCAGCCATGCCTCAAATGGATATCCACACCCTTCCGCCAAATGTACGGCTAGGCATGCTGCCTGAAACACTACATAAACAACTTGACAGTAAAGTGCACCTCACGTCACCTCCTGGGTCTTCCCAAAAACTTCCTGTTCTCTCCAGTGACACATCGTGTGTTCTGCTTTATCAGTGCGCGGTTAAAAATGGTATGATATACTGCTTAAATACGCCAATGGGCCCTCTATTCAGCACAAAGCACGCCACCTCGTCCCAGTTTCCTGCAGGCAGTGAAAGTCATGTTGCATGCGGCCATTAACAGTGCATGGGCATCTCCCACTAAATCAGTAGCTAAGAAAGACGGTTCTATTTGACTATATGGAGACTACAGTTCACTTAACTTGGGTACAATTTATGACAATTACGCTGTACCAGACATACAGGACTTTACCCGTACGCTCATGGTGACAACTGTTTTTTTTCATGATTTACTGCATCCAGATGATGTTGCTAAATAGTCATCATCACACCATCCAGCTTATCCGATTTTCTGGTGGTGCTGTATGGCCTCAAAAATGCGACACAGAAGTTTTTGCTATGGTTCATCCATGGGTGTTGTTTCAACTGCACTGTTGTGATGCATATTTAGATGACGTTCTAATTTTTTCCCATGATCAGCAGAGCCACAAAGTTCACCTTGAATACTTTCTCATTACCCTCAGTAATCCAGGAATGGTAATAAACGAAGGCAAGTCACAGTTATGTAAAAACGAAGTTAGGTTCCTCTGACATACATTCAATGCAGAGGGGATTAAGCCCTCACCAAGCTGCACTCAATCGGTTTGACAACTGCTGCCTCTTCACGCACACCAAAAACTTCAACGATTCTTGGGAATCCTTAGTTTTTATTGACGACATCTCCCACATGCTGCACAAGTTCAAGCACCACTTGCAGGCCTTCACACGCAAGGCAAGCATAAACTGTTATGGACATCAGTAATGCAAACAGCATTTGCTCATGTGAAGGAGATGGACGGCAGGGCTGGTATCTCCGGCCTGCCTGGTACCAGATGCACAGCTCACAATTACGGCGAATGCAAGCTTTTAAGACACTGTTCTTGAGCAGGAAGTAGCAGACGATACACAGCCTCTATGTTTTTTCTCCAGAAAGCTAACAATGTCACAATCAAAATGGTCGGCTTTTGACTGCTTACTACTCGTGGTTAACGAGGGCATATGCTATTTTTACCAGAATATCGAGGATTGTAGCATGTTTATCTATAAAGATCATAAACCTCTTGCAGACGCCATTTGACACCCATCGTCTACTGTCAACCCAAGACCTTGTTCTGATTGCACAGTATTCTACAGCTGTTCTCCACCTCTGCAGGACAGATAATATCGTCATGGATCACTTGTCACGAGTCAGCACCATCTCTCTCACCCACGACATCAACAAAGGTATGGAACGACAGGAACACAAGCAGATGATTGGTACATTGGTCAAAGATACATCATCTAACATCAAGATTGAATGGAGACCAATCCCGTGAATGGATGGAACTGCCCTCTGTGATGTGTCACAACAATGTGTCCAATCTACTGCACCTTCATTGATGTGATGCACGATTTTCTACACACTACATAATCTCAGCCACCCAGGCATATGGCTGACGAGCTGGATCATTACTGAACCTTTTGTTTCACCATGTGTTAAGTACAACTGACAGGAATGGACAAGGGTGTGCCTAGACTGTCTGCACAGCAAAACGGGCCGCATGTGCAGACTCACCTTGGCAAGTGGTTCCAACATGTACACCTCGATATAGTGGAATCCGTTGACTGATGACCTTAGCTGTTAAGCCCACAGTGCTCAGAGCCATTTGAACCATTTTTTTGGAAACTGTACCAGAACTGGAAGGATAAGAGTTCATACTGTTGACGATCTACCATGTAACCTGGTGGGTGGAGACCATACGATTGCTGCTGCTCTGCTAAAATTACGACAGATGAGGGCTGTCAATTCGACTCTTCATTTTTTAACACCTTATGCAACTTGTGTGGAATCACTCGCCACCATTCCACAGTTCATCACCTGCAAAGCGTCACACTGATGGAAAGATGACACTGAGCAATGAAACCTGCACTCATAAACTATGGAATGACGAGATGGAGGCCCTCTCGTGTTTGCTCCTCGGACCCGCTCAGCAGACAAGTATGATTTAAAAGCACCAAATGGGGAGACACCGACACAGCCAGCAGAATTTTTGCTGCTTACACCTAGCTCCCAGCTCATCTGACCTACTGGATATGGTACAGGGAATCAGAAGACATGTACAAATACAAGTATACCTCCTCCATAAGCACACAGAGTATGAACGCTGTTCATTCATAAAGGACTCACAGATTGTGAATATGTAATGATTTGCTATAATAATGTACAGCCAGCACTATTGCTGCATTATCACAGAGTATTTCAAGTGTTGCAACAGCATAACCAAATGTTTGATATAGACTTAAATGGAAAGATTGCAACAATGTCTATCAATAAACTAAACACCACATAGAGCAGGTTGCTCCAACTGAGCTCCAGGGAGCCGGATCGCTCACTGCGGCAGCTCGGAGCCCGCGTGGAGGGGGAAAGCGAACTCACTGCCCCCTGGCCGCATGCAGCCGTAACTGACGCAATAATCCGTCTTCAATGACAGCTATGACTAGCCGCGGGAGCCCTGTACCTCTATTGGAGGATACCTTACTATTCATTGAGAGGGATGGTCGTTCGCAGTGTCTTGTATGTCATAAAGTATTTAATTCTGCGAAGAGGTACAATATACAACGACATTATACACGTCTTCACGCAGCGCACTACGATCAGGTAGAAGGCGTTGCACGCAGAGAACTGGTAGCCAGGAGAGGTAAGTTCCAAAACGGTTTCGTAATACGGAGGTTATCAAAACATGCAACATAGTTCGTCTTCTGTAATGCGTTTATAATTTTCAGGTGAATGAGAGCGGGAAAAATACTACTGAATCTGCAATTCGAGCAAGCTACAGGGTCGCTCACAGCATTGCGACGAGTGGTAAGCCGTTTTCTGTGGGACCACTCGTAAAATCGTGCACGGTAGCAGTTGCAGAATGTTTGTTTCCAAAGGAGGTGCAGGCAATTGAAGGGGTTTGCCTGTCGAAACAAACAATGTCTCGTCGAATCCTGGACATGGCAGCGGATTTAGAGACACAGCTCAGGAAAAGGCGAAGAACGTGGTTGCATTTTCGCTAGCGCTTGACGTAAGCGCCGACATATCGCACTGTGCTCAGCTTGCAGTCTTTGTGTGTGGTGTCGACATGGAGCTGCAAGTAACTGAAGAACTCTTGGATGTGGTACCGCTCGATTACACCGCAACAGGACGTGACATTTTTTGAAGCTGTTTGTGCATCAGTGGACAATATGAATTTACCGTGGGATTAGCTCCATTCTGTAGCGACAGACGGTGCACCACAAATGATCGGGCGTCATCAAGGTTTTGCTTCTCGTTCGAAAAATAAACTCAGGGACGAATTCGGGAAAGACATTTTGACTCTTCACTGTTTTATTCACCAAGAGGCACTGTGTGCTGAAACAGTAGAGCTAGGTGGCGTAATGAAAGATGTCGGGAAGTGTGTGAATTTTGTGCGGCGTCATGGTATGAATCATCGCCAATTCAAAGGATTCCTGAAAGATACGGAAGCGGAGTATGGGGATATACCTTACCACAGTACAGTTCGTTGGCTAAGTCAGGGAAAAGTTCTTGATGTTTTTTTTTTTTTTTTTTTTTGCCATTCGTGAGGAAATATCCCTTTTTCTCGAAATGAAAGGGGAAGAAATGCGTTGTCTGAAAGATATAAAATGGATATCAGACCTGACGTTCCTAGCTGACATAACTATGCATCTGAATAATTTAAATCTGTCATTGCAGGGCAAAGGTCAGCTAATCTTTGACATGCACGACCAGATCAAAGCGTTCATGGAAAAGTTACGTTTATTTGAGAGGCAGATGAGTAATGGACGTTTAACGTTCTTCAGTCGTCTTGCTTCTTTTAAACTTTCTGAAGGTACTACTTTCGGCGATTACCAAGCAAAGTTAAAGCAGCTCATCACGTCGTTTGAAACACGATTCCGAGACCTCACTAATTTGGAAATGGAACTTAAGGTGTTCAGCACTCCTTTTTCAGTTTCCCCCGATAACTTGTTATCGTCACTCCAATTGGAGATTATTGATTTGCAAAATTCAGTTTTGTTGAAAGAGAGGTACTAAAACACGTTGGATTTGTCACGATGGTATCGTTCATTACAGCAAAAAACATTTCCCAAGCTTCACAACAAAGCCGCTCAGATCACGTGCACGTTTGGATCTACGTATTGTTGTGAGCAGCTTTTCTCAGCAATGAAAAGAGTAAAAAGTAAGGAACGATCGTTTCTTCAGGATGCAACAATGAAGGCCATTAACGCTGCGAACACTTTGACGCCTGGTATTTCCGATCTTGTAATGAAAAGAAAATGTCAAGCTACAGAGGGCCAATAAATTTAGTATGCAATTTCTTGTAAAACAGTTGTTTCTTATTTATTTCCCGAACATCGTATTTCCTGGTGTAGCATGTCACCACGCCTTAGCAGCTAAGAGTATGAGGTTGTCGATCTTGTAAGACGCAGCTGGCACATCAAAACGCTTGCCTTGCCGCCTGCCTCAGCAGGGAGCGCTCCGCGGCTCACAACGAAGCCGACGAGCTGGAACATAGACCCTTCACTTCTCGAACAACATGAGTGATCTCCAACAAGACAAAACCTCTGGTATGCACCTGTTACTAGCCCTTTGCTGGCACAACCAGCAGATATCACCATAGATATCAGAGATTTTCAGCTGAAAGAAGTATCAGTAAAATTGTTTTATGATCATCTCTCTACAGAAGTCACGCACATCGTGTTGGATTCTGTGACTTCTTACAAATAAATACAAATGTTTTATTCCACCATTGAGCATATTTACATGCAATTGGTGATGTCAGTGTTTACATAATAATAATGACAATAATAATAATATAAACTTCGACATGACAAATGTTATTAACTACAATATAATAATCCAGGATAGATACAATACATATTTGTGCAAATGTCAATAACAACAAGAAGTTTCCTGTCGATCAATTACAAGACAAATGAACTACATAGTTGAACATAGTTGAAACAGATAATTAACAATAAGTCCATGATACAGTAATAAAATAGTTACACAGAGTGGCATATATATATATATATATATATATATATATATATATATATATATAGTTTGCAGTTAATTTATAGTTCATTATCATAAGGGAATCTGGTCATTTGTCACATACTCAAGGAACTCTTGAACAGAGTAAATTACTTTACTTTTGATCCACCTCGAAAGACTAGTTTTAAATTTATTCACTGGCACTGTATATGTGGTGTCACCGCCAGACACCACACTTGCTAGGTGGTAGCCTTTAAATAGGCCGCGGTCCGTTAGTATACGTCGGACCCGCGTGTCGCCACTATCAGTGACTGCAGACCGAGCGCCGCCACACGGCAGGTCTAGAGACACTTCCTAGCACTCGCCCCAGTTGTACAGCCGACTTTGCTAGCGATGGTTCACTGACAAAATACGCTCTCATTTGCCGAGACGATAGTTAGCATAGCCTTCAGCTACGTCATTTGCTACGACCTAGCAAGGCGCCATTACCAGTTACTGCTGTAAAACATGTACCATCAAGAGCGATGTTCACCAATTATGGCTTAAAGTTAAGTATTCCAGCAGCTACGTACGTTTTTTGCTAGTCTCATTCCTTGACCTGTTCCAGACCTCACGCCAGCCTGCGTGAGCTAAAACGCGTGCCTTTCGGCTTCCTCTCATAGTGGGTTGGCTGTCTTGCCAATCCACAACAGTATAGACATTTTCAGGTAATTTGTTGAAGTAGACAGGAGCAAGATATTTGTAGCTGTTATGCGTCTTTGCAAGCCTAGCATATGGCATATTAATTGTATATCCATTTCTTAAGTCAAATTTACTCATATTCTCTTTAACGAAGACAAGGCAGTTGTAAACATACAGGCCAGGCACTGTCATTATATTTCGTTTCTTAAAATAATCTTGACATGATTCATATGGGCTAAGTTCCGTATGCAACTTATTGCTTTCTTTTGCCATTTAAACACTAATTTTGAGCCTACGGAATTGACCCATAATAGTATTCCATGACACAGGTGCGAATGGAAAAATGCAAAATATGCATACAACAGTTTTTTACTGACACTGCTACTCAGCTTGTACAGCAGATATGTGGCATGTGCAAATTTGCCACATATCTTCTCTGTATGGGTATCCCAGCTGAGCTTTTGATCTATATGAAAACCTAACAATTTTACTGTTTGTTATCATGACTGAGAGCATTCAGATTGAATACAATAACTTCAGTTTTACAATCATTCTCCTGCAGTACATTTGCCTCAAACCAAGTAGTGTACCTCTCCACTGCCATACTGTGTTGCACATTTTCAAGATTGGTATCACATGTGATGAGTGTTGTGTCATCAACATATAGCACCACATCACATGGTACAACTGCAGGTAAATCATTTATATAACTAATGAAAGGAAAGGTCTGAGAACAGATCCTTGAGGTACACCGTTTACAACTGGGAGACATTCTGACATTTGATTATTTACCTCAACTAACTGTTTTCTATTTTCGAAGTATCACTACATCAGGCATAGAGCATTCTCTCTCACTCCATAGTGGTAGAGATTTTTTATGAGAATATTGTGGGAGACCATATAAAAAGCTTTCCTGAGGTCCAACAGTGTTGCACAGATAATATCTTTATTTTCAAAACAATTGTGTATTTTTGCTACCATACTCTCAACTGCTTTGACTGTAGAAAGGCTTCCACTGCAGCTTGCGCCCTATCAGCTTTATGCTGCCTCCAATCAACAACCGTCAACGAGGTTGATCAATGCCATCCTACCGACAGCATCTGCAGTACTCCAAGTAATAATAATAGTGACAAGAAACGATCCAGTCATGTCTCACAGGAGCGTTGGCCACGGCCAGTCATGCGAATTCACACGGGACCAGCAGCTATAAGCGCCGCGCATCAGTTTCCGACAAACATTCCTCGCTCTTTCAGGGTTTATTTGGGGGGGGGGGGGCGGTGGCGAAAGGGGCATCTGTGGGGACAGCACCCCAAAGACTATCGCTAACCAGTGACGGCAGCGCCGAGTGAAGTGTCTGCGCACAGAACAGTTACTTCTGACCGCGGGAGGAGGGACTGCGACAACAGGATGTTGATGTTATGCTCGGTTTACACTAGCAAGTTATTGCAGCAATTTACTTGCTCGGAGGAACTTGCTGCGAATTTTGCGAGTGTAAACATATCGCCAAGTCGACTCGCGACCGTAGCAATTTATTGCGGAAGTGATTTGCTGCACGTTTTCCGCTTCCAGTGTGAACACCACGCAAGAAGTATCTGCAAGTAACTTGCAGCTTTTAGGATTTATTTCTATTTCTTGCAAGTAGGAAGCGCAAGTTACAGTAAGTATGTCGTCTGCATAACACTCATATTTAACATTTAACGTAATGTGGTAACTTAATTTTATGCAACTATATTATGTATTATATGCAAACAAATTTCAGAAATGGAGGAGACACGGGAATGGATGAAGCAGTATACAGAACATTTTGTTGAAGCCGTGGAGAACTACCCCAAAATATGGAAGGTGCATAACCGAGACTTTAAGGATAGAGCGAAGAAGATGAGCGCATTAAATGAAATTTCGTCGATATTCGATACATCTGTGAAAGAAGCATAGAGAAAGTAGCATAACTTGAAGACACAACCCCTTTGCCACCTGCATCCACTCACTTGTTGTTTTAAGAGTCTAGAAAAAGACGACATGTAATTATTACATGTTCTATTTCATTAGCTTGTCACTTTCCATTTTATGAGCATTAGAAAAAAAAAACATTTTTATAAGCATAGCATTCTGTAAAATGCAGTTTATTTCAATAAAAATTTAATTTCATTGTTGTGTTTTCACATACCTTCAAATAATTTTCCCTTTTGAACACTTCAAAAATGGCTCTACATACATTGGGTACGATCAGAGAAATCGTGCTGACAGGAATATGAAACAAGTACATTAGGGACTTGTATGAGTCTCCTACAAAGAAAAGATTCCAAAACTCCACCTTTTTTTAGTTGTATGTTTCATATAAATAAATGAAATGCCTCTTTAATCGTAGCTCACCGGTAGCTATAAATCGTAGAATGGCTATCAAACGTTCCTTTGCTGAAATAGCGGTACGGAAGTTTGTGTCTCGTTTTGATATGACGGGCGCTATTAACATCAACAAATACTCCAGATCATTTGAGGACATTCTGCAAAAGTTTTCAAAAGTATCCATACTCTAGATACTAAGTTCTTGCAAAAGGTTATTGTAGGCACCATTTTGCGATCTTCTCATTATCTACTCTCTAACCCAAATAATTCTCTTTTTCTTTTTCACGTTTTGCATTACAATTACAAGAGCTGCAGCATATCTCACCCGACTACTTGTCATTTTACACTTCACCTGACACTCGTAGTGGTACTGAAAGTAAATGTAAACAGTATCAGCAAGCTGTTGACGCAAGTTTCTTGCCAAAGCAATTGCGGAAGAATCTTGCTTAATTCTTGCGCTGCTGTGTAAACACAGCTGCAAGTGGCTAGCAATAACTTGCAGCAATGACTTCTGCAAGCGACTTGCTAGTGTAAACCCAGCTTTAGTGTATCGTGTTGTGTAAAATAAATGATGTATGTTGAGACGCTACGTCTCTGTGTATCTGTGCTGAGGAGGAAACTACCCAGATGTTGTTATGAATGAGTGCAAGATGGAAGAAAGGGGGAAGAGACATTCTTTAATGAAAAGTACAGAGTGAAGCCCAAGTGACAAATCTATTACCATCAGCAGTGTTGCGTCCTCACTCTAGAAGAGAGTGTGATGTTGTTCTCAAAACATAAGCACATAATCTTCCGATTAGATAATACATAATGCCACTTATTCCTCTCCTCTCGCTGAACAAATACTACCAGCTAAAATTTTGTCTGCCTTTAGCATAACAACCAATTATTTCCCGAGCGTATTTAGGCGTTGTTTACTGACGCATTTGAAAAAGGTGAAGAAAATCTATCGGGTTAAAGCATACCGTATAGGCCCTACGTAACTATGAATTCAACTGTTCAGAAAGAAAACTGCAAATGTGAAAGTGATAAACAAGTCTTAAACCTTTATTAACTAGAGACGTGATAAGCATTTGTCAGGCTTAAGCATTCCTTTATAATTCCGTTCCTGCACACGAATTATCGTAAATAAGTTACTTCTGCTCATCACAGATCATTGCACAAAAATTTCTCTTGTGTTGTTGGTCACCCTGTAAAAACGAAACGAAAATGTGATTTCAGGGTTTCTATTTCCCGTATTCTTGAATTCGTGACATCTGTATTTGTAAAAATGCAACATAAAGCAATATATCAGCTTGCATATTTTAATATTTTGCTGTGTTCTTTGTTTTATGAGGTAAAATTACCGGAATAATTTATCAAAAACTTAAATACAAGTAAACGCTACGGAGTAGGCCTATTTGTGAGTGCCGATGTATTCTGCCTTCTTCAAGAACTCATCATTTAGCATTTCATCCAAACTGTAACTAATATTTTTTTCACAATATTTCTTCAGTATTAATGGGCTTTATCTGTGAAGTAGAAATTTTAATTTGTCACAGTTATTGAGAACGGACATCATTCACGCCGCACCCGTACGTATAAACGTTGGCTGTGGTCCACATTTCAAAGGAAATCGCATTATTCATTGTTGCCCGATCTTCACTTGTACACGATACATTCTTTGGAAGAGGAGCAATAGGACAGACATGTTTTGGCCAACTGAAAAGTGAAATTTTCTTGTTTTTTATTATTCAGATGTAAAATTTTGAATATGCTAAGAATCATATTTTCCCGAAGATCTGGCGTTCTTCCCGAATGGTGCGTACCGTTATTGTCACAGTGATGAGGGAATGAAAGGTCATGTGAAGACAGATACACGTAGCAGGGCAACACGATAAAGGCCTTACTGTATTACGTGTAAGTCAGAAGTGATGTGGAAGTTAAAGTGACTCGTAAAGCAGTCGTTGAAACTGTTTCGTTATCTGTCAAGTAGAGAATGGTACCGGTAATAGTGTTTGGTGCCTGTAATACGCGTTTCAATGCTTTAGAAATATTTCGGAGTGCTTTGTTTGTAAATTGTATATATTAGATTACGGAAACTAATCTTTTTCTCAATAGTGGATTTCAGATTTCTGTTTTTATTTCAGCTGGTCAAAAAACTTCGTTGCGAAGAAATAAGTAGAGGCTACTCTTCTATTAACACTACTGAACCTCATAGTAGACTGGTAAGTTGCACATTACATCAGACTGATAAATTCCTTTTATGCGAACTTAGTAAGCAGGCGTGTACAAAAGGTAACGGCTCCGCAATGTATTAAATAGTTCCTATCTTTTCTTGTTTCGAGTACGTTACTATTGCGACCAGTCAATCGTTCTCTGGAGTGCATCCGTGGCTACATACAAAGTAAGATTTGATGTTGTTTATGATATAAATAGTTCGTTCTCGCGTTTCAAGGTATCTGAAAGGAAAGAGAAATCTTGTTAAACAATAAAACTGTCTGTTCCTCGATGACAAAAACAAAACGAATACGATTTTATGTAGTAAGAAGCTCATCTCGTTAGTACCAACAACCACATTCGTATATACTCAGCAAACCGCTGTGAGGTACATGGCAGAGTGTACGGTTTATTGTACCAGTTATTAGGATTTCTTCCTGTTCCATTCACACGTGGAGCGCGTGAGGAATGACAACGCCTCTGTGTGTGCAGTAATTATTCTTATCTTCACGATCCCAATGTGAGCGATACGTGTGGGATTGTAGTATATTCCTAGAGTCATCATTTAAAGCCGGTTCTAGAAACTTTGTTAACAGACTTCTCGGTATAATTTACGCCTGTCTTCAAGAGTCAGCCAGTTCAGTTCCTTAAGCATCTCTGTGACAGTCTCCCACGGATTAAATAAACCTGTGCCCTTCTCTGTATATGTTCGATATCCTCTGCTAGTCCTATTTGACACGAGTCCCACTCACTTAAGCAATATTCTAGGATGTGTCGCATGAATGATTTTTAAGCAATCACCTGTGTTGATTGCATTCCTCAGTATTCTAACAATAATCCGAAGTGTACCACTTGCTTTACCCACTATGTGTGATAGTAACATCATTGGCTGTGTATTAAATTCATGAGGTTGATTGGCAATGTGTTGTTAAATGTGTAAGCACTCCTCGTCGTTCGCTTTCCGGTTAGCAGCAAGACATACAACATTCATGCTGTTCTAATAAACTTTTTAGTGATTGTCGCTTTTTTCTTTTTGAACGTACGATTATCAAGAAGTCGACTTGTTTCCCAGAAATCAGAGTCATCAGAAATTGTTACATTACACGGTTCTGTTATTTCATCTGTTTTTAAAGCAAACCATTATCCACGCAGGGAAATGTTTATTCTGATTGATAGGTTTGGCGTTTCATATTTTTATGCGGACAAGACTAATTTTCAAAATCCGGCGGGTGGTTAAAACTATATTTGGGTCAACAGAAGCGTCCGATCTTACCCGTCGGCTTTGACCCGTGACGTAAGCGTGTTGTGGTGTGTGACGTCATTACGGCGCGGAGTTTGATTTGCGATTGTGGCGTGTTTGTAGATGTCTTGTTTTTGTTTGTCGTGCTCTCTGGTGGTGTGTTCATGGTTTTCGTTTGTTTCGTTTGTTTCGTGTGGTGGGGTCAGTTTTCTGTTGCTCAGGTGTTGGATTTGAAGCGGAATTTCTATTAGTGAGTTAATGGTTAATTTAATGCTCATTGCTGTACGTCGGGTGAGTTTGTTATTGAGTGTATTTGGTTGTGGTTCGGTTGATCTGTAGCGTAGCCCTGAATACGAGGTTAGGTTGGGAGTTTTTTTTTGGAATGCGGCCGCGGCAGCGGCCGCCTATGATTCGAAAATATTGATTTGACACTAATGAACATGTATACGTAATATGAAGCAATTTGATGAACATATTGATCTGTAGCGTAGCCCACTTGAGGTTAGGTTGGGAGTTTTTTTTTTGGAATGCGGCCGCGGCAGCGGCCGCCTATGATTCGAAAATATTGATTTGACACTAATGAACATGTATACGTAATATGAAGCAATTTGATGAACATATTGATCTGTAGCGTAGCCCACTTGAGGTTAGGTTGGGAGTTTTTTTTTGGAATGCGGCCGCGGCAGCGGCCGCCTATGATTCGAAAATATTGATTTGACACTAATGAAGCCTGTGGGGGGATGGGGGGGCACTGCAGACTCCCCCCACCGCATAACGACACATGATGATCAAATTTTGAAAAAAAATGAAAAATTTCTTCCGTACCTGCTACACTGCATAAGTGCCGATGTATGTAGGTGTAAGGGAAGCTTTCGTTTCTTAGTTTTCTATTGGGGGATGTGATCGGTAGGTTCTGTTGAGCTATATAGGTTAAGGGAAGTGTCCGATTATGGATAGGAATGTGTTTTTTGGTATTTGGTCAGTTTTGTGATGTTGATTTATTTCGTTGTTTTGCGTGGTTTTGAATGGCGGTCGGTGGCTACATTTCTGTATATTTAGTTTCTCCGCACCCAAAAACCCCTAATTTCCCACGCTTGTCCCGTTACAGTCATTAGGCTTTTTGTGAAACTTGTGTATTTCAGTGTTTACAATACGTATGCGATGTTTTTATATCCGCCATATTGGAATTGTTTATAGTCGTTTCCGCGGTATTTGTGACGTCATGGGTCAAAGCCGACGGGTAAGATCGGACGCTTCTGTATTTCCCTATATTTAGATTTACTTTGAGTGGGTCTAGACGTAATTTACGATAGTACTATAAGCATTGGCTTTGACCAGTGCCGTAACGGTAACTGCTGTTGTTATTTCACTAGATTATGCGCATTTTGAATTGCATTTCTTTTTGTCATTATTGCTGCTTTGATTTACGGATTGTATTTTTATTCTCTATTGTGTATTATGAGAAACAAAATATCTCGTCTGTTTCGGGTGGAGCTATATTATTTAATCGATTCATCAATCTTTTTTCTATATGACAAATATATAATTTGTACTTCGTACTGTTTATCTTTGTTCCCGCTACAACTGCAGCGCTTTTTTACGATACTCAGTTTGTATCTTTCCCATAAATTGTTAAAGTTCTTTTTCTGAAATTTAGGATTTGCTCATGATACGTGCCACTTGTGTAGATGTGTACTTTACTTTTAGTTCATACTTGCATCGAAATCTTCACTACAGCTGTAGAGCTTTTTTATCACGCTCTCTATTCGTGTCCTTGCCGGTAAATAAAGTTTTTGTTGTATCCATTCCTATCTACTACTGTTGAGTATATATATTCGGAACTGTGAAACAGTCCCCCCTTGAGCTACAAAGGTAAAGTGTATTTCTCGATACTAGCTTTGGTTTATTTAAGATGACCTTTTTTTTTGTTAGTACTCTGTGTCTGGATCACCACTACAACTATAGAACTCTTTTTCGATACTCGATTCAGTATCTTTTTGAGAAATAGTTAAAAGTTGCTGTTCTCAAATCCTTTACAATTTACTCCTGATATATACACATATCCGTAACTGCGTATGCATTACACACTTGAACTATAGAGTTTAAGTGTATCTATATCGCAATACACACTTGAGGTGTATAGGTTAAGTGCATATACTCCCTGAACAAAAAGTGAAGCACACAGAGAGAGGAGAAAACGAAATGATATCTTACTGGCTGAGAGAATGTGATGTTATTTCAGTGATTAGCTCACGAATTCGAGCCAAATTTACAAAGAACTTGGGAGTAAGAGCCCACTTATCAGTATGACGTTGCACTCCCTCTTGGGCCTGGACATCCATGCATGAACTCGGTTAGGCAGGGGGCAAGGCAGCCCACAACAGTTGAAACTGGTCCTTTGTATCCTGGATACTGGCAGTGAGCCAAGAATTCACGTGTGAGCTGGTCCCACACACGCTCTATTGGGAACAGAGCTGGGGTTCTTGCTGGCCACGAGATTAGTTTATCATCACACATACAGTTCGTAGAGACGTGAGCCACGTGTGGACGAGCATTGTCCTCATGAAAAATTGGCACCACGATACTGTTGCATGAGAGGTAATACATGAAGACGCAGGATAGCTTTGACGTGCCCTTTGTGCGATCAGAGTATCTCACCACTACTAGCTGATGGCTTCTCACACCACGCTGCCAGGAGCAACACCACTGTGCCTCTCAAAACATTGGAAAATGGGACCTTGCCGCAGATCGCGCCGCCATATTTGCACATGATGATAATCATAGGTACCATAGAACTGCGATTCAACACTTAGTGCAACACCAATCGTGAACAGTCCATGCTTCCCATCCCAGTACCACTCCGAACATAGTCATTTGTGCTGTGGTGTTAATGACAGCCTACACATGTGACGTTAATTCTCTGTCCAGTTGGTGCTGGTTTCCGACCAGTGGTGGTGAGTGACAGAACGTTGAAGGGAGTCCATTACTTGTTCTCAAATGGGGGGCACAGATGTGAATAGGTTGCGATGTGTTAGCTGCACAGTATGGCTACCCACTCTTGTGGAGGTCAGACATGGTCCATTGGAACCCTAACGATTAGTTTGGCTGCCCTCACGTTCCCACACAGTCCAACAATGGGCCACTGTCAGATCCGAAGCCCCCACGAATCTGGACATTACACGATTCGATAACCTGACCAAATGGAGGCCCACAATGAGGTTTCTTTCAAACTCTTATCGGGTGCTGGGCTGCTGATAACGCTATCTCACACGAGTACGTGGTGTCTGTGGATCCATGTATCCATCACAATGGTAACTCAATGTCTGATGCTGTTGACGCACCCGGGTTCGATTCCCGGTGGCGTCAGGGATTTTCTCTGCCTCGTGATGACTGGGTGTTATGTGATGTCCTTAGGTTAGTTAGGTTTAAGTAGTTCTAAGTTCTAGGGGACTTATGACCATAGATGTTGAGTCCCATAGTGCTCAGAGCCATTTTTTTTATGCTGTTGACGCCCCTGTGCGCCCTGTCAGGCCTAATAACAAAATTAATGCACACTGCAGGTTGTTCCACCTATCTTAATCATTTAGGTGCCCACTGATGGTGTGTACATGTACTAAGTTACATTGACATTTGAGGATGTCTTCCTAGTCTTCACATATTCTTCAAGTAGTGTATGATAATTGGTTAATCTGCTTGCTCATTAGCATATTGAAAACGTTGTAGGGTGTCTGTCATCTCTCCTGTTTGAGCCCAGGCAGAATACGGTGACCAGTAGATGCACAGATTGCAGGGCACGAGTGCAGAGAGCAATAGTGGTGGGAGCTGCAGTAAGGTGTTGTAGGGGAAATGCTGAGCGCTGGAGGGGAAGTGCCTACACTCAGATCTTTTTTAAATATTAAGTGGGCTTCCTCCGCACCTACACTTGCATGGTGATGACTTTAAAACATCTGTCACCTCTCCTTTCATTAGCATCTAAATAGGATACTACCAAAAGCTCAGCGATTTATTGTCACCTGGCTTGTTAATCATTTGTAACTTCCAGAGAAGCGCCGTAAGTGGCGAATTTCGGCATGTTAGAATTTGTTTCATTTGCCAAAACACAGCAGAGTTTACGCAGTCTCGCCTCACTTACATGTTGTACATTTGCAATTCCGAGAGTATTCTGAAACGGTGATTTATTAAGTGAGGAAATCACGAAAAGTAAGGTGACTATCTCACAGAAAGGCACATCGTCGATGCAAAATAAACGTCTAATTTATCCACTTACATTGTTCCAAAACCCATAATATTTCTCGCTTGACCAGCTATCGATAGACCTTAAAAATTAGGTAATAATGATAATAATAATAATAATAATAATAACAATAACCCTATGCCCGCCCACAATGGTAACGACACTGCTAGCCAACTGGAAAATGATTTAAATCCAAATAGAGGTGTTTTGCAGGATATGCTTCCTGTAACCACCCTAGAAGGAAAACAAAGACAGAGGATGAGATGGTCAGATGAAGTTAATCGACACCTCATGTTCTGTTATTACCAAGCAACAAACCTAGGAACCAACATAACTGGATACAGATCACAAGTATACACAACATTTATTACCAGATACCCGGAATTAAAATTTTTAACAGAACAACGACTAGCTGATCAGATCCGTGTAATAATAAAAAATAACGGAATACCCCAGTCAGAATTAGAAAACATCAAACAACAAGTACAACAAATACTGGAACTAAATAATGTGCAATCAGAAGAAGAAGAAAATACAGTAATGGACTCAAACATCCCAGAGCAAACAAACAAAGACCAACACGCATCAATTAAACAATCAGAGGAAAACGAAATCTTAAGACAGCCACCAGAACAAGCACAAATAGAACACGAAGAGACATACATGTTAGATATAGAAGAGAAATTTCAGCTGACATATATAGAATACAAAGACACAAATACAGACATTATACCATTCTTGCATAGACCGCCAAATAACCCACAAGTCGAAACAACAATAAAAACTATCAACACAATCATACACAACAAAATAAATGAAAACACAACTATGGAAGAGTTACAACTACTGGTTTATATAGGAGCACACACTACACTAAGTATACACACTAGGCAGAGATCACAACAAACCAACACACAGAAGAAGCCCATAAAACCAGCATGGCAACACAGGCTACAGATCAGAATAGAAAAACTGAGAAAAGACATTGGACAGCTAACACAATTTATAAGAAATGAAATATCAGACAAAAAACGAAAAAGGTTAGGTAAAATCTCACAACAAGAAGCAATAGAGCAATTAGATGAAAAGAAGCAGAAATTACAAGCATTGGCCAAACGACTTAGAAGATACAAAAAAAGTGAAAATAGAAGGAAACAGAACCAAACATTCAGCACAAACCAAAAGAGATTTTACCAAACAATAGATAACACACACATTAAAATAGACAATCCACCAAACATAACAGACATGGAACACTTCTGGAGCAACATATGGTCAAACCCGGTACAACATAACAAGCATGCACAGTGGATACAAGCAGATACAAGATGATACCACAAATGCCTGAAGTGATAATTTTGCAACATGAAGTCACCTGAGCAATTAATTCTACACACAATTGGAAAGCCCCTGGAAATGATAAAATAGCAAATTACTGGCTAAAGAAGTTCACCTCAACACATTCACATCTCACTAAATTATTTAACAGTTACATTGCAGACCCATACACATTCCCTGATACACTTGCACATGGAATAACCTATCTGAAACCTAAAGATTAAGCAGACACAGCAAACCCAGCTAAATATCGCCCCATAACATGCCTACCAACAATCTACAAAATATTAACTTCAGTCATTACACAGAAATTAATGACACATACAACACAGAACAAAATTATAAATGAAGAACAAAAAGGCTGCTGCAAAGGAGCACGAGGATGTAAAGAGCAACTGATAATAAATACAGAGGTGACATATCAAGCTAAAACTAAACAACGGTCCCTACACTACGCATACATTGATTACCAAAAAGCCTTTGATAGTGTACCCCACTCATGGTTACTACAGATATTGGAAATATACAAAGTAGATCCTAAATTGATACAGTTTCTAAACATAGTAATGAAAAACTGGAAAACCACACTTAATATCCAAACAAATTCAGATAACATCACATCACAGCCAATACAGATTAAGCGTGGAATATACCAAGGAGACTCATTAAGCCCTTTCTGGTTCTGTCTTGCTCTGAACCCACTATCCAACATGCTAAATAATACAAATTATGGATACAATATTACTGGAACATACCCACACAAAATCACACATTTGCTATACATGGATGATCTAAAACTACTGGCAGCAACAAATCAACAACTCAACCAGTTACTAAAGATAACAGAAGTATTCAGCAATGATATAAATATGGCTTTTGGAACAGACAAATGTAAGAAAAATAGCATAGTCAAGGGAAAACACACTAAACAAGAAGATTACATATTGGATAACAACAGCGACTGCATAGAAGCGATGGCAAAAACAGATGCCTATAAATATCTAGGATACAGACAAAAAATAGGAATAGATAATACAAATATTAAAGAAGAACTAAAAGAAAAATATAGACAAAGACTAACAAAAATACTGAAAACAGAATTGACAGCAAGAAACAAGACAAAAGCTATAAATACTTATGCTATACCAGTATTGACCTACTCATTTGGAGTAGTGAAATGGAGTGACACAGACCTAGAAGCACTCAATACACTTACACGATCACAATGCCACAAATATAGAATACATTACATACATTCAGCAACAGAAAGATTCACATTAAGCAGAAAGAAAGGTGGAAGGGGATTTATAGATATAAAAAACCTACATTATGGACAGGTAGACAATTTAAGAAAATTCTTTTTAGAACGAGCAGAAACTAGCAAAATACACAAAACAATCACTCATATAAATACATCAGCTACACTATTGCAATTTCATAACCACTTCTACAACCCTTTAGATCACATAACATCAACAGATACAAAGAAAGTAAATTGGAAAAAGAAAACACTACATGGCAAGCACCCGTATCATCTAACACAGCCACACATAGATCAAGACGCATCCAACACATGGCTAAGAAAAGGCAATATATACAGTGAGACGGAAGGATTCATGATTGCAATACAGGATCAAACAATAAACACCAGATATTACAGCAAGCATATTATTAAAGATCCCAATACCACAACAGATAAATGCAGACTTTGCAAACAACAAATAGAAACAGTAGATCACATCACAAGCGGATGTACAATACTAGCAAATACAGAATACCCCAGAAGACATGACAATGTAGCTAAAATAATACATCAACAACTTGCCATAAAACATAAACTAATAAAACAACACGTTCCCACATACAAGTACACACCACAAAATGTACTGGAGAATGATGAATACAAATTATACTGGAACAGAACGATTATAACAGATAAAACAACACCACATAACAAACCTGACATCATACTCACCAATAAAAAGAAGAAATTAACACAACTAATTGAAATATCCATACCCAACACAACAAATATACAGAAGAAAACAGGAGAAAAAATTGAAAAATACATCCAACTGGCTGAGGAAGTCAAGGACATGTGGCATCAGGATAAAGTTGACATTATCCCAATTATACTATCAACTACAGGAGTCATACCTCACAATATCCACCAGTACATCAATGCAATACAGCTACATCCAAACATATATATACAACTACAAAAATCTGTAATTATTGATACATGTTCAATTATCCAAAAGTTCCTAAATGCAATACAACATATACCATACAGTTACAAGGAAGTCACACTTGATCAAGTTCCGCGTCACGTGCCATTTTTAACCAGACTTAACAGTCTGAGAAAGTAAAGATAATAATAATAATAATAATAGCTTTATTCAACATCGAATGGTACACTGCACATGTACAAAGAAACCGCAATGATTAAAGTTATTTGTACAATACACAAGACACACTCTTCTGGACATGTCATTAATTTACAACAAAATTACAATAAGATGTTTACTGATTTCTATTCACATAATTTCACAAAACATTTGTTGTTCTTCATATAAGTATAGTACTCTTCTAATGTGTAGAAAGGGTGTTTTACTAAAAATTTCTTAAGCTGATGCTTCAGTTTAATTGTAGGAAGAGTTATTACTGCACTAGGCAGTGCATTAGCTAATTTTATACCTGTGTACTGAGGCCCGTTTTCGTAAAGAGCTGTTCTGTGGCTGCCAATGTAAAATCTTTCTATATTTCTTGTATTGTAGTGGTGGAAATCTGAATAAGTGTTTGGGTGCTGTCTTTTCTCAAGCAATATTGCTTTTAGAATGTATGTGTTTATAACAGTTAACACCCCTGTTTTTGGAAACAGGTTGCGACAAGATTCCCTATATTTTGCTCCATTCCTTCACCAGGGAAGACGAATGGAATATTCCAAAATTTGAAACACGAACAGCTGCTAGTATGAGTTTCTTAGAAGTATATACCTTAGGGATTGTGAAGCAACTCAAATCGCTTGATACGGGCAAGTCTTCAGATTATTCTCACACCCTTTTTTGAAGAATGGGTAGCTTATCTAGATTAGCTTTGGTTGTTGCCCCCCAAATTTCAATACTGTAGTTCAAGTGAGAAGAGAAAAGAGCATGGTATGCAGTCTTTAGGACTACAGTGTCTTTACAGAACTTTCTAATAGTACTGATTACAAATATATTTTTTGACAACTTTGTTGCTATGGAGTCAATATGTGTGTCCCATTTCAGGTTGCTTTGGATTGTTACACCAAGGAATTTTGCACTAGACTATTTCTTTACCAATTCGTTGGCAATGTATAATTTAATTTCATTATTCAAACTGCTTTGTTAAACTCCACCAAACCTGTTTTACTGGTGTTTATATTTAAGTGGCTTTTATTAAAAAACTGACCAATTTCTTTTGTCACATTATTACACTTGGCTTCTAGTTAATTACATGATTCCTTTTTTCACACAATGGACGTGTCATCGGCATTCAGAACAATTTTGGAATTAATAGTACAGTATTTAATATCATTTACATAGATCAAGAACAGAAGGGGGCCCAACACCGAGCCCTGGGGCACGCCTTATTTTATGTAAGTGATCTCTGGTTTGTAGACGCCACTTTCCGTTTTAAGTAGAACAAACTGAACACTTTATTAGGTCATAAGCCGCGCCTCTAATGCCCATGTTCCATAGCTTGTCTAATAGGATGTCAACATTCACACAATCAAATGCTTTTTCCAGGTCTAGGCATACACCTGCCACATGTTTCTTGCTTTCGATACCCCCTAACACTTCTTCCATCGAGAAAGTCTGTAGTTAGTGGAATAACACGGTAGATAATGAAGTTTTGCATGGTAACCATATGGGAAAATACTCTTTTTTGCTTGCTACCATTTGCCAAAATCTCATTTCGGTATCTCAAACCGTTTATAAAATCTGAGAAATGCTGTGGATGCTTCACTCTGGCTTTATCGCTGGGGAGGCGCGATCGCAAATGAGTATGCTATGTCAGCTCAATTTTCTGGAGATTGGGGACAGCAGTCGAAAGAAAAATTAAATATGTTAGCTAAATTTCATATGCAGCAACATATTAACTAATATGCACCACACGCAAAATCACAATGACCCCCCTTTTTCATTTCAAGCTTTTTAGAATTTTGCACAGTGTCTTGTTTACAATCAAATATCCCAGTAACTGTGTCCTTTAACGAAATGATGGGCACATCATCACGAAGCTGACGTATAAAGCTACAATTAAAGCAAAAGCAATTTTTTTACCGAATAGTTTCCGTAAAACCTGAGAAAGACTGCTGAGCGTGATCCTCGTTCTGTCATCGCCGACCGTCCGAAAAGTGGCAGACACTGTCGGTCTCCCCTTCCGAAAAAACGAATGAACTTGCTCAGAGCTCTGGACAAGAATTGGTCATTGCGCATCGGCCACCTTGTCCTATGCAGACTCGACAATAGTAATACCTTTTGGATGCATAAATGTCTCTTTGCTTTTGACTACTTGTGGTTTACAAAGACACTTCTGCAGAAGTCTTCGCTTACTAAGTCATCGGTATACGGTATACATGATGTATAAAAACTGTACAGAGAGATTGGCGACTCATGGAGTGTTCTGTGCACCACGACCAGATAATGGATATACACTCCTGGAAATTGAAATAAGAACACCGTGAATTCATTGTCCCAGGAAGGGGAAACTTTATTGACACATTCCTGGGGTCAGATACATCACATGATCACACTGACAGAACCACAGGCACATAGACACAGGCAACAGAGCATGCACAATGTCGGCACTAGTACAGTGTATATCCACCTTTCGCAGCAATGCAGGCTGCTATTCTCCCATGGAGACGATCGTAGAGATGCTGGATGTAGTCCTGTGGAACGGCTTGCCATGCCATTTCCACCTGGCGCCTCAGTTGGACCAGCGTTCGTGCTGGACGTGCAGACCGCGTGAGACGACGCTTCATCCAGTCCCAAACATGCTCAATGGGGGACAGATCCGGAGATCTTGCTGGCCAGGGTAGTTGACTTACACCTTCTAGAGCACGTTGGGTGGCACGGGGTACATGCGGACGTGCATTGTCCTGTTGGAACAGCAAGTTCCCTTGCCGGTCTAGGAATGGTAGAACGATGGGTTCGATGACGGTTTGGATGTACCGTGCACTATTCAGTGTCCCCTCGACGATCACCAGTGGTGTACGGCCAGTGTAGGAAATCGCTCCCCACAACATGATGCCGGGTGTTGGCCCTGTGTGCCTCGGTCGTATGCAGTCCTGATTGTGGCGCTCACCTGCACGGCGCCAAACACGCATACGACCATCATTGGCACCAAGGCAGAAGCGACTCTCATCGCTGAAGACGACACGTCTCCATTCGTCCCTCCATTCACGCCTGTCGCGACACCACTGGAGGCGGGCTGCACGATGTTGGGGCGTGAGCGGAAGACGGCCTAACGGTGTGCGGGACCGTAGCCCAGCTTCATGGAGACGGTTGCGAATGGTCCTCGCCGATACCCCAGGAGCAACAGTGTCCCTAATTTGCTGGGAAGTGGCGGTGCGGTCCCCTACGGCACTGCGTAGGATCCTACGGTCTTGGCGTGCATCCGTGCGTCGCTGCGGTCCGGTCCCAGGTCGACGGGCACGTGCACCTTCCGCCGACCACTGGCGACAACATCGATGTACTGTGGAGACCTCACGCCCCACGTGTTGAGCAATTCGGCGGTACGTCCACCCGGCCTCCCGCATGCCCACTATACGCCCTCGCTCAAAGTCCGTCAACTGCACATACGGTTCACGTCCACGCTGTCGCGGCATGCTACTAGTGTTAAAGACTGCGATGGAGCTCCGTATGCCACGGTAAACTGGCTGACACTGACGGCGGCGGTGCACAAATGCTGCGCAGCTAGCGCCATTCGACGGCCAACACCGCGGTTCCTGGTGTGTCCGCTGTGCCGTGCGTGTGATCATTGCTTGTACAGCCCTCTCGCAGTGTCCGGAGCAAGTATGGTGGGTCTGGCACACCGGTGTCAATGTGTTCTTTTTTCCATTTCCAGGAGTGTACTTGGAAGGAGAAACAGCATCCTCAGTCACTAAGTGACCGAAAATCGATTTTGCGGATAATAAAACAAAAAAATACGACCAATACTGTTTCTCCTTCCAAGTATGTACCGAGAGACTTCGAATGGTTGTAGACGGTATCAAATGACCAGGGCTGTCTTTATACGAAACCACCAATAAGTGCTTCTGTGCAACGCACCGACCTGACATGTCGATGCTGGAAAGGGAAGTGACTCCTTTGTTGTCGAGCGGCGCCGCTGTGGTTTACCGATGCAGCGTCGCCGTGCGTCGGTTCCCTTATGGAATCTGATGAGCAGCATGTCGTTTGCTTCTCTTATTTAGTAAGAAAATCATAAACAGGTAGTTGAAAAGTAGTAAACCCTGTGTGCCAACATTTATGGAAGGAAGAATAGTTATAATTGAAAAAAATTGCTCCGCTAAAGCGGAGTTATTGAACGCAGTTTTCCGAAATTCCTTCACCAGGGAAGACGAATGGAATATTCCAGAATTTGAAACACGAACAGCTGCTAGCATGAGTTTCTTAGAAGTATATACCTTAGGGATTGCGAAGCAACTCAAATCGCTTGATACGAGCAAGTCTTCAGGTCCAGATTGTATACCGATTAGGTTCCTTTCAGATTACGCTGATACAATAGCTCCCTACTTAGCAATCATATACAACCGCTCGCTCACCGATAGATCTGTACCTCTAGATTGGAAAATTGCGCAGGTCGCACCAGTGTTTAAGAAGGGTAGTAGGAGTAATCCATCGAACTACAGACCTATATCATTGACGTCGGTTTGCAGTAGGGTTTTGGAGCATATAGTGTATTCAAACATTATGAATCACCTCGAAGGGAACGATCTATTGATACGTAATCAGCATGGTTTCAGAAAACATCGTTCTTGTGCAATGCAGCTAACTCTTTATTCGCACGAAGTAATGGCCGCTATCGACAGGGGATCTCAAGTTGATTCCGTATTTCTAGATTCCCGGAAAGCTTTTGACACCGTTCCTCACTAGCGACTTCTAATGAAGCTGCGGGCCTATGGGGTATCGTCTCAGTTGTGCGACTGGATTCGTGATTTCCTGTCAGGAAGGTCGCAGTTCGTAGTAATAGACGGCAAATCATCGAGTAAAACTGAAGTGATATCAGGTGTTCCCCAGGGAAGCGTCCTGGGAACTTTGCTGTTCCTGATCTATATAAATGACCTGGGTGACAATCTGAGCAGTTCTCTTAGGTTGTTCGCAGATGCTGCTGTAATTTACCGTCTAGTAAGGTCACCCGAAGACCAGAATCAGTTGCAAAGCGATTTAGAAAAGATTGCTGTATGGTGTGGCAGGTGGCAGTTGACGCTAAATAACGAAAAGTGTGAGGTGATCTACATGAGTTCCAAAATAAATCCGTTGGAATTCGATTACTCGATAAATAGTACAATTCTCAAGGCTGTCAATTCAACTAAGTATCTGGGTGTTAAAATTACGAACAACTTCAGTTGTAAAGATCACATAGGTAATATTGTGGAGAAGGCGAGCCAAAGGTTGCGTTTCGTTGGCAGGACACTTAGAAGATGCAACAAGTCCACTAAAGAGACAACTTACACTACACTCGTTCGTCCTCTGTTAGAATATTGCTGGCCGGTGTGGGATCCTTACCAGGTGGGATTGACGGAGGACATCGAAAGGGTGCAAAAAAGGGCAGCTCGTTTTGTATTATCACGTAATAGGGGAGAGAGTGTGGCAGATATGATACGCGAGTTGGGATGGAAGTCTTTAAAGCAAAGACGTTTTTCGTCGCGGCGAGATCTATTTACGAAATTTCAGTTACCAACTTTCTCTTCTGAATGCGAAAATATTTTGTTGAGCACAACCTACATAGGTAGGAATGATAATCAAAATAAAATAGAAATCAGAGCTCGAACAGAAAGGTTTAGGTGTTCGTTTTTCCCGCGCGCTGTTCGGGAGTGGAATGGTAGAGAGATAGTATGATTGTGGTTCGATGAACCCTCTGCCAAGCACTTAAATGTGAATTGCAGAGTAATCATGTAGATGTAGGTGTAGTAGAAGTCAGCTGACCTTGGATCGCTTTATTACAACAACTATAACTTTTTCTCCGTGTTGTTGCTGGCTATCAAATCCATGTTAATTGACGTTGGTGCAAGTGTGAAACAGATATATTCATCTGCGTTCAAGAATTCATTGCTGCACGTAAAGTTAATTGAGAATGACATTTAATTTCCTCGTTGCAGGCAGTCGTCTGAAAATTCTGATTACTTTCCTTTGTAATCGTTGCCGATTAAGGTTTAGGTATGTCATCTTTCTTACTGACTTCATACCGAGTCAATTTCTTATCAGTTAAAAAATAGTTTCAGCTAAAGTCTCTATAGGGCTAGAAGATATACTGAAATGTAGTTTCAACATCTTGCTAAAGAGAGCAGAATTTTTGATCAACCTTTGAATGTATCTCTGGAACTTAAAAATTTTAAAGATGTGCTGCGTGTTGCACGATTTTCTGCGTGGTCGAGGCAGATACATATTTAAAAACATTTTAACTGCTTGTGGTTTATACCGTTGGAAAGTTGGCTTTCGGCCAACAATGCCTTTGTCTAATTTTGACAGAGACCTTGTTGGCCGAAAGCTAACATTCTGACAGTCTTTTTGTTATGCCTTTCTGCAACGCAGCATCTCCGCCATACGGTGAGCAGCAACTGTCCTCTGCATTATATTGTTACAGACATTAGACTGCTATTTAGCGGCTATGTTTCTTGTTTCATCTGCTATAACTGCAAAATAATATGCACTTTTGATATCATTCTATGATTTTCTAAGAAATGTATGACTCAGAATAGCCGAAATTTCATTTTGTACATAATGGGATGCCCATTTATAAGTTTCACGCTGAAGCCACATTGAAAGTCGCTGTTTATCTTCACATCGAAGGCAAAATAAATTGTCAAAGTTACTTGTTTCATCAGTAGGCTATTGTATTGCAAGCCCCTGCGGAAGGAAGATATGATTTTTTGTAGACAATCATAGTTTTCTTTAATTTTCTTTTGAAATCTATCTAAATACATTGACATCCGATTTTAAGGATTTGAATTTCTGTACAGCCCCTCTGTGGCAGCCTGATGTTTCCACTTTCAACTCTTCTATCCATTTCTTCCAGTTCCAAAAACCAGTGTCCCTGAAAGTTTTCCCGTTTTGTGAGAAAACTGAGATCGATATTCTTCAAATATTTGCAAAAAATAATATATTTTATCGCATTGTATTCAATCCATGCAAACTGCTGTCTCCAAGAGGGCTGATAACTACGATGCTTTTTCCTGAAACAGGATTTTTGGTAACGTCACACTTTGGACACTTCCTTAGTTTTCGTTTTCACACATTACAGCACTGACGCTACATCTAAGTTCACCATCACTAACAGTTGGTGCATTAGTACGTATCTTCGTAATTACACCCTTGCCCATTTTAAAATGGCCAATAAGAGATGGGAGACTGATTAATTATTCGACCGTGTCGTCACAGGAAGACTTGAGTGGCCATTGACAATATCCATCGTGTGCGATATTAGTGCAGTACCTTATTAGTGATCGAAACTCAAACGATAAGAGGCTTGGACTGAAGCATCAGAAATCCCTTAAAGACAACTCGTCACGTGCAGAGGTTAGAGCAGTAGCAGAGATGAACTAGCAGTAGCTCGCGAAATCGCCAATTTTCTATATGCTCTATTGCAACAATGTACATGCAAGTTTAGCAGATTTACTGGTAAAGGGGGAGAGCTCAGAAATGTGTGTTTGAACATTGGGGGGGGGGGGGGGGGGGTGGCCGGGGAGGGGGGGGGTAGGCCGATATTACACTATCAAATTTCTTTGTCAAATATCTTTGTCCAATATCTTTGTCAAAGATATTTGATGGTGTAATGTCGTCAAATGTCAAATGTCGTCCAATATTTGATCAAATCTAGTGTCTCGCTGTAGATTTGATCAAAGATGTCGCTTGTCTTCTGTTCACTGCAATATGATATGCTACCACATGGAGCGCTAGCATCGCTGCATTCTGTCGTCTGTAGTGTTTTTATAAACATTGTGGGTAAATACAATTGGTGTGTGCCGACTTCTACAAAATTAATAGAGATGTATGAAGCTGATGAGGTGCTTTACAACGTGAGACACGCTGAATACAAAAATAGATTACGAAGATTGGAGACCTGATCTTACCTTACCTAACCTAACCCAACCCAACTCTCTCCTGTAGCAAGGAATCGGAGTGTTATAGTGAGCCTGTCTTCTGCAGATGTAGCAGTTCTTAAGTGAATACTGTGCTTTGTGATATGAGGATACACTTCATTGAGTACATACAGAAATGTATGCTTATCCATTCTTAAGTAATTGATGTATGACTTGACGTCCTTCACTATAAGCTCATGTAACAAGTTTTGTTGAATGCTTTTATCGTGTCGTCATAAAACCCACAGCTTCACGCAGCTATGTTTCCTTTTTTTTCTCCCCCCTTTCTCTTCTGCATATGCACACAGTGCAACTGTGGTACATGCAACTGCTGCAGTTGATAACAAGATGTTGTTGTCAGCCATCTTGAACTTTGACGAAAAATATGATGACAGTGTAATACCCCTTATAGCGCTATGTCAAAGGTCTTTGTCAAATATATTTGACAGAATATTTGATCACATCTTTGATCAAATCTTTGACAAAGAAATTTGATAGTGTCATACCGTCCGTAGGGGATGGCGAGATCCTGCTTCTAAATATTTGGGGAGGCACAAAATACCTTGTCCCCCCCCCCACCCCACCAAGTCGGTGCCCCTGCCTACACGACCATATACTGCCAAACACTGAGCAGCGACGATCCCTGCAAGTCATGAGTCAACTGTCGAGGCCCACAAGAAATACAGGCTGTGACGGGTATATCACAGCATGCGACACTGCAAGACTTTAGCCTAGATTACAGGACGACATTGAGTTGCGCCACTCGTTGTGTGGAATGAGTTGCGTGCAAATGGTTTCGTATTTGACTGTAGACACGGCGAAACCAGTACATACTTCAGTTTCGTCGTTTTGTGGGTTCCTGAATCGTGTCTGAAATGTAAGTTTTGGCAGCTGCACATCGCACGAGTTGCGATGTAGTTAAAAGTTAAAAAAAAAAAAAATCTTGTTTCGATTCGTGACTGGATGAAGAAAAGACGTCAGCTCGGTTGCTCAGCATCCTTGCTGAAATAATTTGTAATGGAAGACCCAAGAATTTCTTTTAATTATCTTAGAATGTCACCAGAACTGTTAACGTTTCTTCTAAATAGAGTTAATTATGCGATAATGAATATAGATATTGTACTGCATGAAGCACTATCGCCAAAACTGAAATTACATATCACATTGCACGCATCACAATCGAGAACACTTGGCATGCTATAATATGCGGTATCAGTTGGCGATGACGTTTTTTCATTAACACCAATAATCATTAACAGTAATAATTATTAACATTAACAGCAGTAATTATTCGAAGCAGGTCGCATGAAGAAGAGAACGGTTTGAAAACTACTCTCTTGAAGACAGATCTGTACTGTGGCAATATTTCAAAATTCAAACATATGTGCTGCGACGTTTTAAATAGATGAATATTGAATAAAGAATGTAGCTTCTTGATTTGCATAGCCTTTCCTCCTGTCAACAATATTCCTCAAACAATGGGATCTTAGTCTTGTAGACAACAGCATTTCTATAGCTAGAATTACATTTGCTTGTATTTTTCTTAATTCAGTTGTATATGTGCTCCTAATTCAATAAATTTTGCCCTGCAGCTCAGATATTGTCGAACTATCTATGTTCTGATCGCACATTTAGGTCTCAGGAGCATCAGTATGTTGCTTATTTTTGTAATCAGCATCACTGAAATCCCACAAACACCTGTGCAAAGCATATATATCCAAAAAGCGAACATTATTCTCCGTTCCCCCACTTCACATTTCAGTTTGTCTACATTCTACGAACTACATAACCTCAAAACTCACGGAAGTAGTGTCGCCAAAGTCCGAACACGCCGAAACTGTTTAGTTTCACCGACGAGTTGCGCAAACACGCGCCGCGCATGCGCATTGGCCGTATAAACTAGCCTTTATTGTACGCACAGGATACAGTGGACGATGCGCAGTGAGCAGTTGTGCAACGTGCTGGGCGAGTTCATTCGTTTGTTCGGAAGGGGAGGCCGACAGTGTTTACCTCCATTCGGGCCGGTCGGTGATAAGAGAATCGAGGCGCAAGCCCTGCAGCCTTTCTCAGACTATTTTGCATTACTTATAGCTTTACATACGAGCTTCGTGACGATGTGACTATAATTTCGTTAAAGGTCATAGTTAATGAGATGTTTGCATTGAAGTAAGACACTGTGCAAAATTCTAAAAGCTTGCAATGAAAAATAGGGGTCATTATGATTTTGCATTTGGTGCATATTACATAATATGTTGCTGCATATGAAATTTAGCTAACGTATTGGATTTCTTTTTTTTTTTGGACTTAGTTTGAGGTCTCTATCTACAACCAATCTTGAGAAAATTGAACTGACGTAGCACATTCATTTGCTATCACGCGCGCCGACGATAAAGCCAGAGTGAAATATCCGCAACATTTCTTATATTTCGAAAATCGCTTGACATATCAGAAAGAGATTTTGGCAAATTGTAGCACACAAAGAGGAAAGTAATTTGCCGTACAGCTATTACGCAAAACTTCTTTATCTGCCTTCTTATTCAACAAACTACAGACTTTTTTCTAGCAGGCGGAAATGGCCGAGCGGTTCTAGGCGCTTCAGTCTGGTACCGCGTGACCTTAACGGTCGCAGGTTCGAATACTGCCTCGGGCATGGATGTGTGTGATGTCCTTAGGTTAGTTAGGTTTAAGTAGTTCTAAGTTCTAGGGGACTGACGACCTCAGCAGTTAAGTCCCATAGTGCTCAGAGCCATTTGAACAGACTTTTTCTATAAATAATGTTATTTTTAAGGGCCGTCGTAGATGGTGAAACGAGAAATGCTGTGGGGTTTGGAACAACGTAAGTGAAGGCATCGCACTTTATTTTTGTAGCGGGGGTGTGCTCTGCTCGTACTTTGCCTCATTTCCTCACTTAATAAACTACTGTTTCACAATTCTCTCGCAGTTACATCTGCACAACTAGAGAGGTGAGACTGTGTAAACTCCGCTGTGTTTTGGCAAAAGAAGCATATTTTAACATTGCAACAAAAGGAATTTGTAGGTTTTACTCAAAATTCGCCACTCATGACGCTTCTCTGAAAGTTACAAATAGTAAACAAACCATGCGAAAATAAATCTTTGGTTTCGTTGAATTTTCAGCGGAATTTCTTTTAGATATTAACCAAAGCGGGAATGTCAGATGCCGCGCCGAGTGGCCGTGTGGTTAAAGGCGTTAAGTCACGGATAGCGCAGCCCCTCCCGCCGGAGTTTCGAGTCCTCCCTTGGGCATGTGTGTGTGTGTTTTTCTTAGCACAAGTTAGTTTAAGTAGTGTGTAAGTCTAGGGACCGATGACCTCAGCGGTCTGGTCCCTCAGGAATTTACACACATTTGAACATTTAGGTGTCAGATCTTTTTCAGTGGTGACCATTCAAGTGTGGGTGTGGATTTACAAAGAATATGAGCCTAGGCTTGAGTTTAGAGCGGCACTTCTCCTCCAGCTCTCGACATTTGCCCTACACCGCCTGCCCTTGACCTCCACCACTACCACTCTCTCCAGGCGTGCGCTGCTAATTGCGAATTTCTCGCCCACGTTATTCTGCGCGCGCTCTACAGACCCTATTACACGATGCGCGTAAACCGTGCGTCTATGCACCAGCGTCCCAAGCGTACATATCTGTAACTACAAGCTGGTTTAGTTGTCTATTACACAATCCACGAGGGACATACGTGGCGCACATGTGCAGTAGTAACGCGCGAAACGCAAATAGGACCGTCTTATCTCTTGTAAAGTCGTTTGTTCTACTGTGCGAAACACAAGGGGGACCGTGTGACATATTGGAATGTCATTCGTTCAAATTCTTTATGTGAGCTCAAGGTTCCTATTTAATAAGAAATTGTTTTTATCATTATTTATGAAGTAATTGATATTTTATTATGTAGGTTATTACTGTTCTGAATTTCAGGTATATTTGTCAGTCACTTTCTGGTTTGCACTATGGGACTTAACTGCTGTGGTCATCAGTCCCCTAGGACTTAGAACTACTTAAACCTAACTAACCTAAGGACATCACATACATCCATGCCCGAGGCAGGATTCGAACCTGCGACCGTAGCGGTCACGTGCTTTCAGACTGTAGCGCCTAGAACCGCACGGCCACTCCGGCCGGCCCTGGTTTGCCATGCATGATTTGCAGAGTATACAGGGTGTTACAAAAAAGTACGGCCAAACTTTCAGGAAACCTGCCTCACACACAAATAAAGAAGAGATGTTATGTGGACATGTGTCCGGAAACGCTGAATTTCCATGTTAGAGCTCATTTTAGTTTCGTCAGTATGTACTGTACTTCCTCGATTCACCGCCAGTTGGCCCAATTGAAGGAAGGTAATGCTGACTTCGTCGCTTGTGTTGACATGCGACTCATTGCTCTACAGTGCGTAGCGTCAACAGGTTAGTGTTTATCACGAACGTGGTTTTGCAGTCAGTGCAATGTTTACAAATGCGGAGTTGGTAGATGCCCATTTGATGTATGGATTAGCACGGAGCAAAAGCCGTGGCGCGGTACGTTTGTATCGACACAGATTTCCAGAACGAAGGTGTCCCGACAGGAAGACGTTCGAAGCAATTGATCAGCGTCTTAGGGCGCACGGAACATTCCAGCCTATGACTCGCGACTGGGGAAGACCTAGAACGACGAGAACACCTGCAATGGACGAGGCAGTTCATCGTGCAGTTGACGATAACCCTAATATCAGCGTCAGTGAAGTTGCTGCTGTACAAGGTAAAGTTGACCACGTCACTGTATGGAGAGTGCTACGGGAGAACCGGTTGTTTCCGTACCATGTACAGCGTGTGCAGGCTCTATCAGCAGCTGATTGGCCTCCACGGGTACACTTCTGCGAATGGTTCATCCAACAATGTGTCAATCCTCATTTCAGTGCAAATGTTCTCTTTACGGATGAGGCTTCATTCCAACGTGATCAAATTGTAAATTTTCACAATCAATATATGTGGACTGACGAGAATCCGCGCGCAACTGTGCAATCAACACGGATTTTCTGTGAACGTTTGTGCAGGCATCGTTGGTGATGTCTTCATTGGGCCCCATGTTCTTCCACCTACGCTCAATGGAGCACGTTATCATGATTTCATACGGGATACTCTACTTGTGCTGCTAGAACATGTGCCTTTACAAGTATGACACAACATGTGGTTCATGCACGATGGAGCTCCTGCACATTTCAGTCGAAGTGTTCGTACGCTTCTCAACAACAGATTCGGTGACCGATGGATTGGTAGAGGCGGACCAATTCCATGGCCTCCACGCTCTCCTGACCTCAACCCTCTTGAATTTCATTTATGGGGGCATTTGAAAGCTCTTGTCTACGCAACCCCGGTACCAAATATAGATACTCTTCGTGCTCGTATTGTGGACGGCTGTGATACAATATGCCATTCTCCAGGGCTGCATCAGCGCATCAGGGATTCCATGCGACGGAGGGTGGATGCATATATCCTCGCTAACGGAGGACATTTTGAACATTTCCTGTAACAAAGTTTTTGAAGTCACGCTGGTACGTTCTGTTGCTGTATGTTTCCATTCCATGATTAATGTGATTTGAAGAGAAGTACTAAAATGAGCTATAACATGGAAAGTAAGCGTTTCCGGACACATGTCCACATAACATATTTTCTTTCTTTGTGTGTGAGGAATGTTTCCTGAAAGTTTGGCCGTACCCTTTTGTAACGCCTATATAAGACAAGTGTCCGGCGCAGTTGCTAGATCGGTTACTGCTGCTAAAGTGGCAGGTTGTCAAGATATAACCGAGTTTGAACCTGGTGTTATAGCCAGCGCACGAGGTATGGGACATAGAATCTCCGAGGTAGCGATGTAGCGATGAAGTTGGAATTTTCCCGTACGACCATTTCACAAGTGTACCATGAATATCAGGAATCCGGTAAAACATCAAATCTCCGACATCGCTGCTGCCGGATAAGGATCCTGCAAGGACGGGACCAACTACAACTGAAGAGAAACATTAAACGTGGCAGAAGTGCAACACTTCCGCAAATTATTGCAGATTTTGTAGCTGGGCCGCCAACCAGTGTCAGCGCGCGAACCATTCAACGAAACGTCGTCGATATGGGCTTTCGGAGCCGAAGGCCCACTCGTGTATCCTTGATGACTGCACGACGCAAAGCTTTCCACCTTACCTGGTCCCGTCAACACCGACATTGGACTGTTGATGAGTGGAAACATGTTGCCTGGTCGGAAGTCTCGTTTCGAAATGTATCGAGCGGATGGACGTGTACGGGTAAGGAGACAACCTCATGAATCCATGGATCCTGCATGTCAGCATGGGACTGTTCAAGCTGGTGGAGTCTCTGTAGTGGTGTGGGGCGTGTGCAGTTGGAGTGATATGGGACCGCTTGTACGTCTAGATACGAGTCTGACAGGTGACACGTTCGTAAGTACCCACTCTGTTCACCTGCACCCATTCATGCCCAGTGTGCATCCAGCAGAACAAAGCGACACCTCGCACGTCCTCAATTGTTACAGAGTGTCTCCAGGTACATTCTTCTGAGTTTAAACACTTCTGCTGGCCACCAAACTCACCAAACGTGAACATTATTGAGCATACGTGGAATGCCTTGTAACTTGCTGTTCGGAAGAGATCTCCGCCCCCTCGTTCTCTTAAGGATTTATGGACAGCCCTGCAGAATTCATGGTGTCAATTCCTTCAGACATTAGTCGAGTCCATGCCACGTCGTGTTGCGGCACTTCTGCGTGCTCGCGGGGGCATTACACGATATTAGGTAGGTGAACCAGTTTCTTTGGCTCTTCAGTCTAATTCTCAGTACAGAAAAGCTAAATCCAGAAATTTTTGATGGGTCACAAATCCGTAATCTTATAAACAACGATGTTTTCATAAACCACATTATTCAAGGTGAATTGGAAGAGCGTGAACAAGTTTTGCATCAGATGTCAAAAAATTTATGCAGAATCACAAAGCTGAAGGATACTCCAAAGTGGTAGACAAAATGCTCCAGAATTTCCAAAAACTAGCAACTAATGTGAGTGTCAAATTGCATTTTTTGCACAGCCATTTAGAGAAATTTCCTGACAACTTGGGCGATTACAGCGAAGAACAAGGGGAACGGTTGCAGCAGAACATCATGATTATGGAGGAAAGATATAAAGGACGTTGGGATCGCCATGTGGTGAGAGACTACTGCTAGAACTTGCAGAGAGGCTGTCTGGACCAAAAACTCCGAAGAAAATCGCATGCAAAACGGTTTTCTTAATTCTTATTGAAATGTTTTTATTGTTATGATTAATTTTATTATTCCTTGTATCAATTATAGCACTTTTTTTTAAATCATCTGATATTTTTAAAGTAAACGTTTTAAAAAATATTCTTCTCTTTTTTATAATATAATTTCCGGTATAAATGTATTGCCTTTATCTCAAAAGTAGAGTCATTCCAACAAAAATATTATTATTTCCGTATTTGGCAGATATGAAAATTACCTGAATTGATTAATAAATCCCATGTCACAGTATTAGTGTTACCCTGTGTTATATAACGAATGAACTGTTAAACCATACATCATCGGTCGTGCACCCTCTTCTCTCTTTAAACGGAAGATATTCATCTACGATATGATATTGGCAAAATCTAAGTTACTTTCATGTCTTAACAATTGTACCTGTCTCGAAAGTAGAAATCTGTTTTAGTTTCCAAGAACTTGTAACTGGTTTTTGATGATACTTCCACTTAACATTCTTGGATATGAAAGTTAACGGCAACTGTGAGTAAGTTTCGATTCGTAAAATAAAGAGCCAGTAGGTTGCCGGAAGTTTATTTAAACTGGACCTACTTTTCGATACTATTATTAGTTCGACGTTTGTGTTTGTGTATTTTACCCTTGCAGTTTCAATGGACACTTAATTTTAATTACTATATATGACTTGAGTTGGTTAGCTTGTGATTGATGTAAGTTGTAACCAATGTAAGTAACATATGTACTTCTGAATGAATTACAGTTAGCAGTATCGAAGCCTAGGTCAGGTTTAAGTAAATAAGCTTCCGGCAGTTGATTGGTTGTTTACTTTACTAATCGAAACTTATTCTTAATTCGATCTTAGACACTAATTATTTTTGTGTAGTACAGTAATAAACTATTAAACATAGTATTGACAAAATTTTCTAGACTGCGACCAGTTTTCAATTTCAGTAGAATATTTGTTTCTAGGTACATGACCACCTTGAAACATTTTTTCACATTTCGAAAAACGTTACTTTTGTGGAGTAATTTTTGTAACTTAAGAAAAAAGATGACAACAACCAACATGAGTGCCACTTTTTTAACTTAAATAGAAAAAATATGCCAAACATCTGTTTCAGAACTGGCTAGAGGTGCAAGTCTGAATTTCCCAAAGTACAACACTCTCTCTTATGTATCACATTGTGTAATGTTTTCAGTTCATTATGTGTATAAATCCCACACAGTTACTTAACGAAATCGAACAGATAACAAGTTCCATAAGTTTTGTACCGACATTTGGTTGTTTTTAACAATTTAGTAAACTGTACTCAAAATATTTTGCAACTGATCGATCTTTTGTGTTTTATTTTCTGACAGTTTCCATGATAATGTGCTAGGCCAGAAGTCAGTCGAACTATAATATTTTTAACACAGTTGAGAGACGTTCCTTGGAAATACACGTCGTCCCTGAAAAGCGGCAATGAATTACATTCATATATTTTCCTTAAAATTCTTTAGCATTGTAGAACTCTATATTACTTTCAACAACAATATCTGATGCGCTGATATACAACATTAAATTTGTCAATATTTTGTTGCAGATTTTACTGTCACCGAAGTGAACACGGCTTCCCTTCCTACTAAAGTGTGACAAGCGGTGATCATGATGCGATGCCCGGCGTATGTCACCGGTGCAAGCGGAATGTGTACGTTGCGGACGAGAAAATTGCTTTGGGGAGAGTGTGGCACAATTTCTGCGTTTCATGCAGTTAGTTTATTCTTTACGATAAAATATTACATGCTACTGGTGTTCAACCCTTTGAGCGCTCAACTAAGACGTGTTTCGAATTCCAGGAAAATGTCGGAAACTTTTAGACGAGTGTTCAGCAAAACTATACCAAGATGAAATATACTGCCGGAAATGTTACGGGGCGATCTGCGGTCGATCAGAAGACGAAGAAGAGGTATGTTTTAGCATCTTACGGATAACATAACTGTGTATAGTGAAGAAACAGTCACAAAATCCATTAACGCAGAGAAATTTGTAACTTCTCATCTTTGATTAACTCACAAAAGCTGAAATGAAGTATTTCTACTAAGGAAGATGCAGAAGTACTGCTTATGAATATCGGTGCCATTGTGAAACAGCTAAAATTATAGAAGTCTCCAGGGCCAGATGGAATCCCTGTCAGATTCTATACAGAATTTGCAGCTGAATTAGCTCCCATTTTAACCATAGTGTACCGTGGATACTTTGAAGAAAAAACTACACCCAGTAATTGGAAGAAAGCACAGGTCACACCAGTATACTAGGACATCAATAGTGATTCACAAAACTAACGTCCAGTCTGACTGACGTATACGTGTTGTAGAATCCTAGGACGCATTCTGAACTGAAATATAATATTTTATCTCGAACAGAGGGAACTCTTCTATGCTGCTGCGTACTTCGTTCTAGCCACACAGACGTGATGAAATACTTCTCACTCGACTTCGCATGGGACAAAGCCCTAGACGAAGGCTCCTTGCTCCAACGAGAGGACACTCCAATGTGTGATGCTTATTGCATACAGTTCACAGTGTGCCACATTTTCGTTGACTGTGTTTTATTATCACCCGGCAGGGCAGCGTCTAATGTACGTACAGATTAATTTTAATTTTAATAATCAACAGTCTCAGTTGTACCGTTTACCTAGAATTTACCTAGGTTTCAGTCGGGATAACCCAACCTTCTTCAGAATAACAGTAACTACCGTTTGTCCATAGTGGACATAGTCAAGCTAAAATTACAAATCTATATATTATCGTCAGACTGTAAAAACTTATCTGAAACTGTGTCGGCCCCACTTAGCGAGCGTGATGCGGCAGCCACGAGTGCTATACTGGAACTGACCGTAGCGTCATGAGGCCCGCCAATGCGGACACAAAACCTTGCGCTTGCGCATAAACTGTATGGTAGTTACTTGTTGGAACAAGACGCGAACTTAACTCCTGACCTTGAATTTACTAGTAAAGTGAAATAAAAGGTATAGCTGAGGAAAAGGGCGTATATGTTATCCTGTGCAGAACGTACTTGATCTGAAGTATTCATTGGTCGTGATATGAGGAAGACATGTGCTTACAAGGTATGGCCTATCTAGGAAAATTTTTGTGCTTAAGCACGAAGTTTAATCACCTAAAAGGAACTTAGGAGTGGGAAGGATAATATAAAGCCAACATCGTCATTATTATGACTAGTTCTAGAAATTTTTAAGACGTATTGTTAAGCACTTGCTTAGCTATGGTTACAACGCATGAACATCCTATTGACTTATTACACAAATGGTCATGATTGAAGTTATGAACAGGTCTGTATCTAATCTGTAACATCCGGCAATACGGGCCATGTAAAATAGATGGTCATTATTCAACATTCGTATATTTGACCTGAAATGGTCTAGAATCAAGTCAAAAACTAATGCACGTGCCTGATTGAGCTTCTTGGCGAAGTTATGGTTATGAGCTGCAGAAAACACTATACTAGGGGATAATGTGGCGGCAATGGGGTACTCAATTTGCCTTCATGGAGGTGATCCACACACATCCTGTAAAAACTGTGTGTGGACCACTGCCATCATAATTCGGGCCTGGTATTGCCAGATGTTACAGATTAGGTATAGACTTACCAGAATGAGATTTTCACTCTGCAGCGGAGTGTGCGCTGATATGCCTGGCAGATTAAAACTGTGTGCCCGACCGAGACTCGAACTCGGGACCTTTGCCTTTCGCGGGCAAGTGCTCTACCAAATGAGCTACCGAAGCACGACTCACGTCCGGTACTCACAGCTTTACTTCTGCCAGTACCTCGTCTCCTACCTTCCAAACTTTACAGAAGCTCAGGTTCGCAGGAGAGCTTCTGTAAAGTTTGGAAGGTAGGAGACGAGGTACTGGCAGAAGTAAAGCTGTGAGTACCGGACGTGAGTCGTGCTTCGGTAGCTCAATTGGTAGAGCACTTGCCCGCGAAAGGCAAAGGTCCCGAGTTCGAGTCTCGGTCGGGCACACAGGTATAGACTTGTTCATAAGTTCAATCATGACCATCTGTGTGCTAAGTCAATAGGATGTTCATGCGTTGTAACCATAGCTAGGCAAGTGCTTAACAATTACGTCTTAAAAATTTCTAGACCTAGTCATAATAATGACGATGTTTGTTTTATATTATCCTTCCCACTCCAAAGTTATTTTTTTAGGTGGTTAAACTTCGTGCTTAAGCACATTTATTTTCCTAGATAGGCTATACCTTGTAAGCACATGATGTCTTCCTTATATCATGACCAATGAATACTTCATAAATGTTAACAGTCGATCGAAGTACGTTCTGCACAGGATAACATACACGCCCTTTTCCTCAGCTGTACCTTTTATTTCACTTTACTAGTAAATTCAAGGTCAGGAATTAAGTTCGCGTCTTGTGCCAACAAGTAACTATCATACAGTTTATGCGCAGGTGCAAGGTATTGTGTCCGCATTGGCGGGCCTCATGACACTACGGTCAGTTCCAGTACAGCACTCGTGGCTGGGGCATCGCGCTCGCGAAGTGGGGCCGAGACAGTTTCAGATAAGGTTTTACAGTCTGACGATAATTTATGGATTTGCAGTTTTAGCTTGACGATGTCCACTATGGACAAACGGTAGTTACTGTTATTCTGAAGAAGGTTGGGTTATCCCGACTGAAACCTAGGTAAATTATAGGTAAACGGTGCAACTGAGGCTGTTGATTATTAAAATTAAAATTAATATTTATACAGTTGCTGACAGGGTCGCGAAATGTTGAAGATATGTTCGCACAGATTAGTCTTATATTTTAGCAGTAATGAGACGAACGTGTTACGACTAATTAAGACTCCTGAAATGTCCTCTCTAGCTCAGCCACGTTTCTTTTGTAAATGATCAGGCAACCAAAGATCCCTTTGTAGTTTAGTCTCCTTCTCGTAACATCCGTGTTTTAATAAAACATCTTAGAGCATATGGTATAAAAGAATCGCATTATTTTAAAGGATACATGATGGAATTGTTTGTGAACATAAGTGAGATTGCGAGAGAAGGAATGTAATTGTAAATAACATGGTTTTTTCTCTTTCTAATGCTTTGGAGTTTAGACATTTTAACTACGTTCGATTGTTTTTACGATTGAATAACAAGTACACTGACAAACTGCCTATTGGCTCCTGTCTCGGCTTCTTCGGCCGACGTTCATCTAATGATTTTACTGACGTTTTGCCAGCACGAGTGGCTGGCATTGTCAAAGGAGGTTTCTTTCTGCTGGGTGCCGGAGCACGTGGGTATTAGGGGAAACGAACTGGCGGATGTGGCTGCCAAAGATGCATGTTCCCTCCCTCACGTTGTTGAATGTGCCGTCCCCCTCCATGCTGTTACCACCCTTTTGCGTTTTCGTGTTATTCGTCAATGGGAAGAGGAGTGGCTGGCAGTCGGTGAAAATAAGCTGCGTTTGGTCAAGGCCACCACGCGGCCATGGGGTACGTCCTACCAGTCATGCAGGCGGGATGAGGTTCTCCTCACTCGCCTTTGCATCGGACACAGTCCCTTAACGCACGGTTTTTTACTCCGGCGGGAGGACTCCCCAATCTGCAGTGCTTGTGGCGTCCAGATTACTGTCCGCCACATTTTACTTGACTGTCTTTTATTCACTGACCAGAGGGCGGTGGTTTCCTTGCCACCGGATTTGCCCTCTATTTTGCAAGACGACGCAACGACTGTGGTTAAGATCTTACGGTTTTGTGATCTGTCCAATTTGTTGCCTCGGATTTTAGGGAAGAGGATTCTAATGTGCTGCTGGGTGACTGGCTCACCCAGGTTTTAGGTAAGAGGTCCGCCAGTCACGATTACTTACTTGTTTCACTTCGATTTCTGTTCTCTTTTCCTTGTGTTTCCTTTCCTTTTTTACTGCGTTTCCTCTCCTCTTGTTTTGCCTCTGCATAATAGGATTTGGAACTGCGTCAGGTCTGTGTCTTTTAGTCGTTCTCCTTGTTCGCTGTCCGTCTTCGTCCCTTCACCGCATGTGTTCGTGTTTCTATGCGTTTGGGCGCTGATGACCATGCTGTTTAACGCCCGAAAACCTCAAACCACACACACACACACACACACACACACACACACACACACACACACACACACACACTCAAAGCTTCACCCTCAATTGCCGGTGGTGAACTGGAGCCGAGCTCGCGGCTGCAGCCTATATGTACCTGGCGCGCCAACGTCAGAGGGCTTCTCCTCGGTCATTTCCGGTGCGGTTCTCCTCTTGCTACCTGCGACGGTCGTTCGCTGCAATACGGGAAGCCAGGATCCGTTTACATTAAGGCTTTCCTCTTTCTTGTTGAAACTGTTCGCGTGTTTTTGTATTTCTGCAGCTTCTCTGAACAAGCGCGCGTGAAAGTGATTCTCTACAACCAGAACTTCCGTGTCGACGAATTTTATTACGTGAGCGGTCTCACTCAGTGCGTGCTCTGCCACGGCCGATTTCTCCACCTGCCCCAACCTGCAATGTCGCTTATGCTCTTTGATCTTGGTGTTAATTTATCGTCCAGTCATTCCGATATAAACTTTTCCGCATGTGCATGGTATACGGTATATTCCCGACATTGCAAGTGGGTCCCTTTTCTCCTTCGTCGATCTAAGACTCTTTGATCTTCTTTGTCGGTTTGAAAATCGTCTTTACGCTTTATACGGCCGATTCTGTCAGTCACTCTGGGAATGTATGGCAGAAAGACCGTACGCGGCATTTCTTTTTCTGATTCCTTACTTCGCCGAGTGTTTGGCTCTGTTACACTTCTAATTTAATTTGTGGAGTACCCATTGATCCCCAGAACACTTTCCAGGTGTTGCACTTCCTGTCTGAGGTGCTGTGGCTCACATATTCGTCCCGCTCTCAATACGAGCGTATTAATCATGCCTCTTTTCTGGCTCTGGTAGTGGTTTGATAGTTCGTGCAGGTATCGCTCCGTGCGTGTCGGTTTTCGATACACGCTGTGTCCCAGGTTTTCGCCTGCCCTTGTGACCAGCACATCTAGAAATGGCAGTTTCTTGTCCTTTTCTGCTTCCATGGTAAATGTTAAGTTGGCATGGAGGCTGTTCAGGTGTCTTAGGAAGTTACCGAGCTGTTCTTCACCATGGCTCCATACAATGAAAGTATCATCGACGTATCTGTACCACACCTTAGGTTTGCAGGTCGCCAAGTCCAGTGCCTGTGCTTCAAATTGTTTCATGAAGAAGTTGGCCACCACTGGACTAAGAGGACTACCCTTGGCGACGCCTTCCAGTTGTTCGTAGAAATCGCCATTCCACGTGAAATAGCTCGTGGTGAGACATGCATGGATGAGCTTTTTTATGTCTTGCTGGATAATGGAACCGAGAAGTACACCTATGGAGGACATCATTGCCAACACCGAAGCAGCCATTCGTCCCCTGCCTCAAAGGCATGGATCAAGATAATCAGGTGGATACCGCCTTTCTTGACTTCCGAAACTCATTTGACTCAGTAAGAAACAATTCTTATTATTAAGAAGAGTACGATCATATAGGACATAACACAAAATTTGTGACCTTATTAAGAACTTTCTTGTCAGGAGGACGCAAAATGTTATTTTGGATGGAGAGTCATAGACAAAAGTAGAAGTAACTTGAAGCGTTCCCCAGGGCCATGTATTGGGATCCTCGTTGTTCATGGATGAGCTTGTAGACAATATGGTCCTCAGACTTATCCCAGACGATGAAGTTGTCTTTAATGAAATACTGTCTAAATGTTCAGTCTGAACTTGATAAAGACTTTGTTAAGTAGCAAAAACTGAATTTAAATTCTCAGAAATATCAAATTATGCACTTTACAAAAAGCAAATTTATGACTACAATATCAAGGAGTCGCAGTTAGAATCAGTGTGCTCATACAAATACCTAGGTATGACAGTTTGTAGGGATATGACACGAAGTGGTTTAGGTCAAGCAGGTGGCAGAATTTGGCTCTTTGCAGCGTACTGAGAAGAATACTGCTTAAATTGTGGGACCTGTACAAAATAGGACTAATAGGGCATACTGCTGGTTCGTTTGACGCACAGGGAAGAGTCACGAATTATGGTCAAATTGGAATTGACAGACGCCTAAAGATAGAAATCACTTACCCCGCGAAATCCTACTTACAAAATTTCAAAGACAAATATTAAGTGACTAGCTTAGCGTCAGCTGCTTCGCTCCTGTAGACTGTTTGTACTGCGGAAAAGGTTTCTTTTAACGAAATTTTATGTTGTTCACAAAGTGAAACACCTTCTAAGCTTTTCAAGCTACATAAGGCCATGTAAGCATATCTCTTCCGAACGTACTTCTGACCAAAATGCGATTCTGTTAGCTGGAGACCAAAGTTTTTGTTAATTCTTTTGGAAATTTGTGGCAAGTTCCTATGGGACCAAACTGCTGACATCATCCGTTGCTATGCTTACACACTACTTAACATAATTTAAATTAACTTACGCTAAGGACAACACACAAACCCATGCCAGAGGGAGGACTCTAACCTCCGACAGGTGAAGCCGCGCGAACCGTGGCCTGAGACCAAGCGGCTACCGCGCGCGGCTTTTGTTAATCATGCCTTTTGCGTTCTTGTGGAGATATTTACTCAGCAACTTTCATCCACTAGCAAATATTTCTTTATATGTAACATAGAAGTGAAATACCAAATTTCGCCGAATTTAGCTTCAAAATTTTTTTAATGTAACAGAATACACTCCTGGAATTGGAAAAAAGAACACATTGACACCGGTGTGTCAGACCCACCATACTTGCTCCGGACACTGCGAGAGGGCTGTACAAGCAATGATCACACGCACGGCACAGCGGACACACCAGGAACCGCGGTGTTGGCCGTCGAATGGCGCTAGCTGCGCAGCATTTGTGCACCGCCGCCGTCAGTGTCAGCCAGTTTGCCGTGGCATACGGAGCTCCATCGCAGTCTTTAACACTGGTAGCATGCCGCGACAGCGTGGACGTGAACCGTATGTGCAGTTGACGGACTTTGAGCGAGGGCGTATAGTGGGCATGCGGGAGGCCGGGTGGACGTACCGCCGAATTGCTCAACACGTGGGGCGTGAGGTCTCCACAGTACATCGACGTTGTCGCCAGTGGTCGGCGGAAGGTGCACGTGCCCGTCGACCTGGGACCGGACCGCAGCGACGCACGGATGCACGCCAAGACCGTAGGATCCTACGCAGTGCCGTAGGGGACCGCACCGCCACTTCCCAGCAAATTAGGGACACTGTTGCTCTTGGGGTATCGGCGAGGACCATTCGCAACCGTCTCCATGAAGCTGGGCTACGGTCCCGCACACCGTTAGGCCGTCTTCCGCTCACGCCCCAACATCGTGCAGCCCGCCTCCAGTGGTGTCGCGACAGGCGTGAATGGAGGGACGAATGGAGACGTGTCGTCTTCAGCGATGAGAGTCGCTTCTGCCTTGGTGCCAGTGATGGTCGTATGCGTGTTTGGCGCCGTGCAGGTGAGCGTACAATCAGGACTGCATACGACCGAGGCACACAGGGCCAACACCCGGCATCATGGTGTGGGGAGCGATCTCCTATACTGGCCGTACACCACTGGTGATCGTCGAGGGGACACTGAATAGTGCACGGTACATCCAAACCGTCATCGAACCCATCGTTCTACCATTCCTAGACCGGCAAGGGAACTTGCTGTTCCAACAGGACAATGCACGTCCGCATGTATCCCGTGCCACCCAACGTGCTCTAGAAGGTGTAAGTCAACTACCCTGGCCAGCAAGATCTCCGGATCTGTCCCCCATTGAGCATGTTTGGGACTGGATGAAGCGTCGTCTCACGCGGTCTGCACGTCCAGCACGAACGCTGGTCCACCTGAGGCGCCAGGTGGAAATGGCATGGCAAGCCGTTCCACAGGACTACATCCAGCATCTCTACGATCGTCTCCATGGGAGAATAGCAGCCTGCATTGCTGCGAAAGGTGGATATACACTGTACTAGTGCCGACATTGTGCATGCTCTGTTGCCTGTGTGTATGTGCCTGTGGTTCTGTCAGTGTGATCATGTGATGTATCTGACCCCAGGAATGTGTCAATAAAGTTTCCCCTTCCTGGGACAATGAATTCACGGTGTTCTTATTTCAATTTCCAGGAGTGTATTTTCTTAAAAGTTTTCATCCTCTATTACACTCCTTTATGGGTTGAATTTCCAGAAACGTTGAAACACGTATTTTTTTTAATTTCTAGCCGAGAAGTCAAAGATGTATCCTTAAAATTCATTTAGAAGTTCTTCAGTTATTATCTGTTTAAAAAAAAAACTTTCAGGCACTATTTTACCTCTTTAGTGGTTGAGTTTCCAAAAATGCTAAAACACGTATTTTTAATGTTCTGACTGAGGAAGCAGATACCAGTTTTGTAGTTTTCATACTTTTAAAAAGCCTTTCATCCCCTGTTTCACTCCATGAGGAAGGGAATTTCGGATAATCCCATCTTAAACGACGCCTACGGTATAAGATCCACACTCACTCCAAACTTCAAGTTTCTATCCTTGGCGGTTTGGGCTGGGCGATGATGAGTGAGTGAATCAGTCTGACCGTATTTCACCACCTTAGGGGTTGAATTTCGTAAAGCTGTGAAACACGTATTTTCTATTTCTAACCGAGAAGCCAGATTTAAATTTTCATAGATTCAGCTTTCAAAATTGTTTCACAATAAAATATTTTCATAAAAAGTCTTATCTCCTGTTTCACCTCTGCAGGCTTAAATTTCAAAAAATACTGATACATGTGTTTCTTTTTTTCTGCTCGAGAAACCAAATACCAATTTTCCTAGGTCTACATCCAAAATAGCTTTAATAGCGACATTTTTCAAAAAACTCTTCATCCCCTATTCCCCCCAGCCCCTCCTTAGGGGTGGAATTTCGAAAAATTCCAACTTAAACAATGCCTACAGTGTAAGATCCACACCATCCACATTTCAAGTTCCTATCGTTAGCGATTTGAGCATAGCGATGTTGCGTTAGTCAGTCTGTCAGGACATTGCCTTTTACACTGAAGAGCCAAAGAATCTGTACACCTGCCTAAAATCGTGTAGGGTCTCGCGAGTATGCAGAAGTGCCGCAGTACGACGTGGCATGGACTCGACTAATGTCTGAAGCAGTGCTGGGGGGAACTGACACCATGACTCCTGCAGGGCTGTCCATAAATCCGTAAGAGTACGGGGTGGGGGGTGGGGGTGGGGGGGGGGTGGAGATCCCTTCTGAACAGCACGTTACAAGGCATCCCAGGTAAGCTCAATAATGTTCATGTGTGGGGAGTTTGGTGGCCAGCAGAAGTGTTTGAACTCAGAAGAATGTTCCTGGAGCCCCTCTGTAGCAATTCTGGACGTGTGGGGTGTCGCATTGACCTGATGGAATTGCCCAAGTCCGTCTGAATGGACAATGAACATGAATGGATGCAAGTGGTCAGACAGGATGCTTACGTACGTGTCACCTGTCAGAGTCGTATCTAGACGTATCTGGGGTCCCATATCACTCCAACTGCACACGCCCCACACTATTACAGAGCCTCCACAAGCTTGAACAGTCCCCTGCTGAATTCGAGAGGTTGTCTCCATACCCGTACACGTCCATCCGCTCGACACAATTTGAAACGGGACGCGACCGATCAGGAAACACGCTTCCAGTCATCAAAATTCCAATGTCGGTGTTGACGGACCCAGGCGAGGCGTTAAGCCTTGTGTCGTGCAGTCACCAAGGGCATACGAGTGGGCCTTCGGTGCCGAAAGCCCATATCGACGATGTTTTGTTAAATGGTTCGCATGCTGACACTTGTTGATGGTCCAGCATTGAACCCTGCAGCAATTTGTAGAAACGCTGCACTTCTGTCACGTTGAATGATTATCTTCAGTCGTCGTTGGCCCCGTTCTTGCCGAACCTTTTACCAAACCGCAGCGATGTCGAAGATGTAATGTTTTACCGAGTTCTTGATGTTCACGGGACACTCGTGAATTGGTCGTACGGAAAAATCCCCACTTCATCGCCACCTCGGAGATGCTGTGTCCCATCGCTGGTGCATCGACTATAAGACCACGTTCAAACTCACTTAAATCTTTATGACCTGCCATTGTAGCAGCAGTAAACCCATCTAACAACTGCGCCAGACGCTTCTTGTCTTATATAGGCGTTTCCAACCGCAGCGCCGTGTTCTGCCTGTTTACATATCTCTGTGTTTGGATACGCATTCTTATACCAGTCTCTTTGGTTTCTTCCGTGTATAAGTATCCAGAGAAGAATATAGAGAAATTTTTGAGACCCTGTGTATTTCTCCAGTAAGGATCGTGCAGACAATATTAGACTAAATGCAACACGCACAGAGGCAGTCCTTATTCACACACTCCATCCGGGATTGGAGCAGGAAACAACACTAAGCGTGTTCTATCAGTAAGCCTGTGGTGAACATGTCCACTGCATTAGACAGCTGTCAACGGTCGCTTCTGTGGCGTTTTCAATCAGTTCTAAGGCTGCAAATGCACTCGAGGTACACCACCAATAGGGAGTGTCCAATGGGGTGTGATTCAACTACATCTACATCTGCATCTACATCTACATGATTACTCTGCTATTCACAATAAAATGCTTGGCGGAGGGTTCAATGAACCACCTTTAAGTTGTCTCTCTACCGTTCAACTCTCGACCAACGCGTAGGGAAACGAGCACTAAAATTTTTCTGTGTTGGCCTGATTTCCCTTATTTTATCGTGATGATCATTTGTCCCCATGTAGGTGGGTGCCAATAGAATTTTTTCGCAATCGGAGGAGAAAACTGGTGATTTAAATTTTATGAGAAGATCCCGTCGCAACGGAAAACGCCTTTTTTTTTTTTAATGATTGCCACTCCGATTCACGTATCATGTCTGTGGCATTATTTCCCCTATTTCGGGACAGTACACAACGAGCCGCCTTTCTTTGAACTTTTTCGATGTCATCCGTCAGTCCCACCTGATGCGGATCCCACACCGCACAGCAATAGTCAAGAAAAGGGAGGACAAGAGTGGTGTAAGCAGTCTCTTTAGTAGACCTGTCGCACCTGTTACGTGTTCTACATCTACATTTATACTCCGCAAGCCACCCAACGGTGTGTGGCGGAGGGCACTTTACGTGCCACTGTCATTACCTCCCTTTTCTGTTCCAGTCGCGTATGGTTCGCGGGAAAAATGACTGAAAGCGTGCGCGCTCGAATCTCTCTAATTTTACAATCGTGATCTTCTCGGGAGGTATAAGTAGGGGGAAGCAATATATTCGATACCTCATCCAGAAACGCACCCTCTCGAAACCTGGCGAGCAAGCTACACCGCGATGCAGAGCGCCTCTCTTGCAGAGTCTGCCACTTGAGTTTGCTAAACATCTCCGTAACGCTATCACGGTTACCAAATAACCCTGTGACGAAACGCGCCGCCCTTCTTTGGATCTTCTCTATCTCCTCCGTCAACCCGATCTGGTACGGATCCCACACTGATGAACAATACTCCAGTATAGGTCGAACGAGTGTTTTGTAAGCCACCTCCTTTGTTGATGGACTACATTTTCTAAGGACTCTCCAAATGAATCTCAACCTGGTACCCGCCTTACCAACAATTAATTTTATATAATCATTCCACTTCAAATCGTTCCGCACGCATACTCCCAGATATTTTACAGAAGTAACTGCTACCAGTGTTTGTTCCGCTATCATATAATCATACAATAAAGGATCCTTCTTTCTATGTATTCGCAATACATTACATTTGTCTATGTTAAGGTTCAGTTGCCACTCCCTGCACCAAGTGCCTATCCGCTGCAGATCTTCCCGGAATTCGGTACAATTTTCTAATGCTGCAACTTCTCTGTATACTACAGCATCATCCGCGAAAAGCCGCATGGAACTTCCGACACTATCTACTAGGTCATTTATATATATTGTGAAAAGCAATGGTCCCATAACACTCCCCTGTGGCACGCCAGAGGTTACCTTAACGTCTGTAGATGTCTCTCCATTGATAACAACATGCTGTGTTCTGTTTGCTAAAAACTCTTCAATCCAGCCACACAGCTGGTCTGATATTCCGTAGGCTCTTACTTTGCTTATCAGGCGACAGTGCGGAACTGTATCGAACGCCTTCCGGAAGTCAAGGAAAATGGCATCTACCTGGGAGCCTGTATCTAATATTTTCTGGGTCTCATGAACAAATAAAGCGAGTTGGGTCTCACACGATCGCTGTTTCCGGAATCCATGTTGATTCCTACAGAGTAGATTCTGGGTTTCCAAAAAAGACATGATACGCGAGCAAAAACATGTTCTAAAATTCTACAACAGATCGACGTCAGAGATATAGGTCTATAGTTTTGCGCATCTGCTCGACGACCCTTCTTGAAGACTGGGACTACCTGTGCTCTTTTCCAATCATTTGGAACCTTCCGTTCGTCTAGAGACTTGCGGTACACGGCTGTTAGAAGTGGGGCAAGTTCTTTCGCGTACTCTGTGTAGAATCGAATTGGTATCCCGTCAGGTCCAGTGGACTTTCCTCTGTTGAGTGATTCCAGTTGCTTTTCTATTCCTTGGACACTTATTTCGATGTCAGCCATTTTTCCGTTTGTGCGAGGATCTAGAGAAGGAACTGCAGTGCGGTCTTCCTCTGGGAAACAGCTTTGGAAAAAGGTGTTTAGTATTTCAGCTTTACGCGTGTCATCCTCTGTTTCAATGCCACCATCATCCCGGAGTGTCTGGATATGCTGTTTCGAGCCATTTACTGATTTAACGTAAGACCAGAACTTTCTAGGATTTTCTGTCAAGTCGGTACATAGAATTTGACTTTCGAATTCACTGAACGCTTCACGCAAAGCCCTCCTTACGCTAACTTTGACATCGTTTAGCTTCTGTTTGTCTGAGACGTTTTGGCTGCGTTTACACTTGGAGTGAAGCTCTCTATGCTTTCGCAGTAGTTTCCTAACTTTTTTGTTGAACCACGGTGGGTTTTTCCCGTCCCTCACGGTTTTACTCGGCACGTACCTGTCTAAAACGCATTTTACGATTGCCTTGAACTTTTTCCATCAACACTCATCATTGCCCGTGTCGGAACAGAAATTTTCGTTTTGATCTGCTAGTTAGTCTTAAATCTGCCTTCTATTACTCTTTCTAAACAGATAAACCTTCCTCCCTTTTTTTTTTATTCCTGTTAACTTCCATATTCAGGGATGCTGCAACGGCCTTATGATCACTGATTCCCTGTTCTGCACTTACAGAATCGAAAAGTTCGGGTCTGTTTGTTATCAGTAGGTCCAAGATGTTATCTCCACGAGTCGGTTCTCTGTTTAATTGCTCGAGGTAATTTTCGGATAGTGCACTCAGTATAATGTCACTCGATGCTCTGTCCCTACCACCCGTCCTAAACATCTGAGTGTCCCAGTCTATATCTGGTAAATTGAAATCTCCACCTAAGACCATAACATGCTGAGAAAATTTATGTGAAATGTATTCCAAATTTTCTCTCAGTTGTTCTGCCACTAATGCTGCTGAGTCGGGAGGTCGGTAAAAGGAGCCAACTATTAACCTAGCTCGGTTGTTGAGTGTAACCTCCACCCATAATAATTCACAGGAACTATCCACTTCTACTTCACTACAGGATAAACTACTACTAACAGCGACAAACACGCCACCACCGGTTGCATGCAATCAATCCTTTCTAAACACCGTCTGTGCCTTTGCAAATATTTCGGCAGAATTTATCTCTGGCTTCACCCAGCTTTCTGTACCTATAACGATTTCAGCTTCGGTGCTTTCTATCAGCGCTTGAAGTTCCGGTACTTTACCAATGCAGCTTCGACAGTTTACAATTACAATACCGATTGCTGCTTGGCCCCCGCATGTCCTGACTTTGCCCTGCACCCTTTGAGGCTGCTGCCCTTTCTGTACTTGCCCGAGGCCATCTAACCTAAAAAACCGCCCAGTCCACGCCACGCAACCCCTGCTACCCGTGTAGCCGCTTGCTGCGTGTAGTGGACTCCTGACCTATCCAGCGGAACCCGAAACCCCACCACCCTATGGCGCAAGTCGAGGAATGTGCAGCCCACACGGTCGCAGAACCGTCTCAGCCTCTGATTCAGACCCTAATGTTCTGCCAATGAATCGCAGTCTTTGGTTTGCTCTACCCACAACATTATCTATGTGATCGTTCCACTTAAGGTTATTTGTAATTGTAATCCCTAAGTATTTAGTTGAATTTATAACCTTAAGATTTGTGTGACTTATCGCGTAATCGAAATTTAGCGGATTTCTTTTAGTACTCATGTGACTAACTTCGCACTTTTCATTATTCAGGGTCAACTGCCACTTTTCGCACCATACAGATATCTTATCTAAATTATTTTGCAACTCGTTTTGGTCATCTGATGACTTTACAAGACGGTAAATGACAGCATCATCTGCAAACAATCTAAGACGGCTACTCAGATTGTCTCTTATGTAGTTAATATAGATCAGGAACAATAGAGGGCCTATAACATTTTCTTGGGGAACTAGATGACTTTCCGTCCATTACTACGAACTGTGACTTTTCTGTCAGGAAATCACGAATCCAGTCGCACAACTGAGGCGATATTCCATAGGCACGCAGTTTTGTTAGAAGACGCTTGTGAGGAACGGTGTCGAAAGCCTTCTGGAAATCTAAAAATATGGAATCAATTTGACATCCCCTGTAGATAGCACTCATTACTTTATGAGTATAAAGAGCTAGTTTGAAACGTCCCCTTTAGAACTATTTATACAAGACTGTGCTTAACCTGACACACAATGTTTTTAGCGCAACGCAATCTGACTTTCAAAAATCCCTACAAAAGAATGGCCCTGAGTAACATTAAACTATACCTCTGAGAAATCACTTACCTCACAAAAATCTTAATTACTCGAACTACTGCAATACAGCGAGCACCACTACTGCCAGCTAAATAAAAGATTCAAACTACGGAAGGCACTAACTACTGATAGGGATAGTTAGCAAATGAAAGATATTAATAGAGAACAAACAATGTATTTACCTTAATAATCATAATATATATAGCAGTTCAATTTCAAAACTTCCGCCATCTCTCTCCCCACATCCACCACTGCTGGCGGCTCACCTCCAACTGCGCAACGCTACGCGCTGTTCACATCCAGCTGCCGCTGCCCAACACTACAATGGCAGACAACAATGCAAACTAGCCACAGACTGCACACAGCACAGCCAGTGATTTTCATATAGAGCGCTACGTAACGTTGCCAATAAGAAAACATAAACAGCGTACTTACATAAAGAAAACATAAACAGCCTACTTACATAAAGAAAACATAAACAGCCTACTTACATAGCACCCATGCTCCCCACAAAAAAATTTTACAAATTGTTTTGGGCATTGTGCAATACATATTTGTTAAAATTTTTCATAATATTAATTACAATAACAAAGAAATCAAATGCACACACTTATTGATACAATGTTGGTCAAAAGCTAAAATTTTCTCACAGTCCATAAAGACAGTCCAGATTGTCCATCACAGTAAAATTTCAGTGTTTTTTTTTCAAAGTCTGAGCAGTAAAAGACAATGCACACGGAAGTAGTGGATTTCCATGCAGTCTTGAAGAAGTAGTGTTGTCCTTCCAACGGAAAGACAGTGCTGACTCTTGACATGCAGACAGGTAATGGGCCACAACAGAGCAAACCCACAGCAGTCATTCGACGTTTTGAAGAAGATTGGTAGGTAGGTCATCACAGAGTAGACCCACTGTAGTCCTGGTAGAGTGTATGGTATTGGTGGGCCACCAGAGGTGCAGACCCACTGCAGTCCTTGTAGAAATAACGGTATTGGTGGGTCATCAAAGGTGTAGACCCACTTCAGTCCTTGTAGAGACGGCCAGCAGCCATCTGCTGCGACTGTGCAGGTGCACAATCACCATTGAAGAGTCTTGCGGATAATAGAGCAAGTCCATAACCACCACTTGTGCACTCACAAAGTTTTAGGAATTGTCCTTAAAACCAGCAATGCTGTTATCCAGTCCCTTGCTGAATTATTAACACACGTGCAAACACTAACAGTCCCTACTTCTCACATATTGTCCACATACTATGACCAACAGAAAAGTGTGCAGTGAAATGTAACTTACAAGTTACTTAATTAGATGAACTGGTGTCAATTACAATTTTATAACATGAGAATACAATTACAAAGGTACAAAATACATCATTAAAAACATAACAATACAGATAACATTTGTAGCACAGACTTTACAAAAGAATAGAACTAACATATACATCAGTGTTACAGGAATTATGACATAAGTAAATACATAAAAGATCAGAAGAACGTTTGAAACATCACCTTCACATGTGAGCAACCAAACAGTATAAATAATGTCTAAACATCTTTACAAAGTAAATAACAGAGTATTAGAAAATGTCTACAACATAGCTCTCATCAGCTAAACACATAAAGACAGGAAAAACACAAATACACAAGGGTACACAAACATATAGAGGGATGACACAAAAGGAAAGGACAGGGTTTGTTTTACTGCAGTATTTTGCATGGGGATCTCCCTTCGTTCATCATTATTCCCAAAAGTCCTATTTAAGCCTGCTTTCTGTATTCTGTCCACATCCTCTGTCAAAAAATAGTTTTTCTCCACTGTACAGTACCTTTTTTTTTTTTTTTGCCCAACACTACAATGGCAGACAACAATGCAAACTAGCCACAGACTGCACACAGCACAGCCAGTGATTTTCATATAGAGCGCTACGTAACGTTGACAATAAGAAAACATAAACAGCCTACTTACATAAAGAAAACATAAACAGCCTACTTACATAAAGAAAACATAAACAGCCTACTTACATAAAGAAAACATAAACAGCCTACTTACATAAAGAAAACATAAACAGCCTACTTACATAAAGAAAACATAAACAGCCTACTTACAAGTTGTGTTTCACAAAAACGATGTTTCTGAATCCGTGCTTGACTGTGTCAATTAATCGTTTTCTTCGAGGTAATTCGTAATGTTCGAATACAGTATATGTTCCAAAACCCTACTGCAGATCGACGTTAGTCATATGGGCCTGTAATTCAGCGGATTACTCCTATTTCCCATTTTGGATATAGGAGTGACTTGAGCAATTTTCCAGTCTTTAGGTACGGAACTTTTTCTGAGCGAGTGGTTGTATATAATTGCTAAATATGGAGCTATTGTATCCGTATACTCTGAGAGGAACCTGACGGGTGTACAGTCCGGACCGGAGGCCTTGCCTTTATTAAGTGAATTAAGCTGCTTTGCTACACAGAGGATATCTACTTCTATGTTTCTCATGTTGGCAGTTGTTCTTGTTTGGAATTCAGGAATGTTTACTTCGTCTTCTTTGGTGAAGGAGTTTCGGAAAACCGTCTTTAATAACTCTGCTTTAGTGGCACTGTCATCAGTGACTTCACCGTTGTTATCGCGCAGTGAAGGTATTGATTGCGTCTTGCCACTGGTGTGCTTTATGTATGACCAGAATCTCTTTGGATTTTCTGCCAGATTCCGAGATTGAGTTTCGTTGTGGAAATTATTAAAAACATTTCTTATTGAAGTATGTGCTATATTTCGAACATCTGTAAAACAATGCTAGTCTTGGGGATTTTGCGTTCTTTTAAATTTGGCATGCTTTTTTCGCTGCTTCTGCAACAACTATCTGACTCGTTTTCTGTACCATGGGGACCAGTACCATTAATTATTAGTTTATGTGATATATATCTCTCAATTGCTGTCGATACTATCTCTTTGATATCATTCCACAACTTTTGTACGCTTACATGATCAGATGGGAAGGAGTGGAGACTGTCTCTTAAAAAGACGTTATGAACATTTTATCAGCTTTTTTAAATAGAAGTACTTTGCGTTTCTTTTTGATGGTTGTGGGTGTTGCGGCATTCAGCCTAGCAGCAACTGCCTTGTGGTTACTAATCCCTGTATTCGTTATGATATTCCCTATTTGTCCAGGGTTACTTGTTGCTAAGTGGTAAAGTTGCTTTCGCAACCATTTACGCTTCGAGTGGGCTCATGAACTAATTGTTCAAAAGAATTTTCTGAGAAAGCATTCGGTACAATCTCGTTTTATGCGTGCCGCCGGCTTTAAACGTTTATTTTTTCCAGCATATCGAGGGTAGATTGAAGTCACCACCAACTATAATTGTATGAGTGGGGTACCTATTTGAAATGAGATTAGAGTTTTCTTTGAACTGGTCAGCAACAATATCTTTTGAGTCGGGAGGTCGGTAAAACGATCCAATTAATAGATTAGTGCGATTGTCAGATACGAGGGTAATCCCAAAACTAAGGTCTCCTATTTTTTATAAGCACATAGACCTGTTTATTTCTACAATTGTTTACATCAGTTTACAGCTTGAACATTTAGCTATTTTTCAATATAATCACCATTTCTGTCGATGCATTTTTGTAGACGCTGTGGCAGTTTTTGTATACCCATGTCATACCAACTCGCCGCCATGCTGTTCAGAAAGTTATGAACCACTTCTTTCACCTCGTCGTTGGAGCTGAATCGCTTTCCAGACAAATGTTCTTTTAACCTAGGGAACAGGCGATAGTCACTGGGAACCAAGTCAGGACTATACAGGGTGTTACAAAAAGGCACGGCCAAACTTTCAGGAAACATTCCTCACACACAAAGAAAGAAAATGTTATGTGGACATGTGTCCGGAAACGCTTACTTTCCATGTTAGAGAACATTTTATGACTTCTCTTCAAATCACATTAATCATGGAATGGAAACACACAGCAACAGAACGTACCAGCGTGACTTCAAACACTTCGTTACAGGAAATGTTCGAATGTCCTCCGTTAGCGAGGATACACGCATCCACCATCCGTCGCATGGAATCCCTGATGCGCTGATGCAGCCCTGGAGAATGGCGTATTGTATCACAGCCGTCCACAATACGAGCACGAAGAGTCTCTACATTTGGTACCGGGGTTGCGTAGACAAGAGCTTTCAAATGACCCCATAAATGAAAGTCAAGAGGGTTGAGGTCAGGAGAGCGTGGAGGCCATGGAATTGGTCCGCCTCTACCAATCCATCGGTCACCGAATCTGTTGTTGAACAGCGTACGAACACTTCGACTGAAATGTGCAGGAGCTCCATCGTGCATGAACCACATGTTGTGTCGTACTTGTAAAGGCATATGTTCTAGCAGCACAAGTAGAGTATCCCGTATGAAATCATGATAACGTGCTCCATTGAGCGTAGGTGGAAGAACATGGGGCCCAATGAAGACATCACCAACGATGCCTGCACAAACGTTCACAGAAAATCCGTGTTGATTGCACAGTTGCGCGCGGATTCTCGTCAGTCCACATATATTGATTGTGAAAATTTACAATTTGATCACGTTGGAATGAAGCCTCATCCGTAAAGAGAACATTTGCACTGAAATGAGGATTGACACATTGTTGGATGAACCATTCGCAGAAGTGTACCCGTGGAGGCCAATCAGCTGCTGATAGAGCCTGCACACGCTGTACATGGTACGGAAACAACCGGTTCTCCCGTAGCACTCTCCATACAGTGACGTGGTCAACGTTACCTTGTACAGCAGTAACTTCACTGACGCTGATATTAGGGTTATCGTCAACTGCACGATGAACTGCCTCGTCCATTGCAGGTGTTCTCGTCGTTCTAGGTCTTCCCCAGTCGCGAGTCATAGGCTGGAATGTTCCGTGCGCCCTAAGACGCTGATCAATTGCTTCGAACGTCTTCCTGTCGGGACACCTTCGTTCTGGAAATCTGTGTCGATACAAACGTACCGCGCCACGGCTTTTGCTCCGTGCTAATCCATACATCAAATGGGCATCTACCAACTCCGCTTTTGTAAACATTGCACTGACTGCAAAACCACGTTCGTGATAAACACTAACCCGTTGATGCTACGTACTGATGTGCTTGATGCTAGTACTGTAGAGCAATGAGTCGCATGTCAACGCAAGCACCGAAGTCAACATTATCTTCCTTCAATTGGGCCAACTGGCGGTGAATCGAGGAAGTACAGTACATACTGACGAAACTAAAATGAGCTCTATCGTGGAAATTAATCGTTTCAGGACACATGTCCACATAACATCTTTTCTTTATATGTCTGTGAGGAATGTTTCCTGAAAGTTTGGCCGTACCTTTTTGTAACACCCTGTATAGGGTGGGTGGGTGATTATGTTCCACTGAAACTGGTGCAAGTGGGCAACGGTTTGCCGAGCGATGTGTGGGCGAACGTTGTTATGGAGAATGTGTACGCCCTTGCTCAACATTCCTCTTCTCCGGTTCTGAATTCCCCGTTTGAGTTTTTTCGGAACCTCACAGTACCTGTCAGCGTTAATTGTGATTCCAGCGATTCAGCTCCGACTACGAGGTGATAGAAGAGGTTCATTACTTTCCGAACAGCATGGCGGCGAGCTGGTATGACATGGGCACACAAAAACTGCCACAGCGTCTACAAGAATGCATCGACTGAAATGGTGATTATGTCGAAAAAGCTAAATGTTCAAGCCGTAAACTGATGTAAACCATTGAAGAAATAAACAGGTCTAAGTACTTATAAAAAAATAGGAGACCTTACTTTTGGGATTACCCTCGTATATCCTCTACCCATACTCTTTCGCGGGAACTATCTACTTCAATTTCACTACAAGATAAACTATTTCTGACAGCAATAAATACTCCACCACCGACTGTATTTAATCTATCATTTCTGAACACTGTTAGATTGTTCGAAAAAAATTTGGCTGATCTTATTCCCAGCTTTAGCCAGCTGTCCGTACCTATAACTATTTCTATTAGGGGTTGGAGCTCTGGTTCTTTCCCAACACAGCTACGACAATTTACAATTACTATACCGATCATTTCTACAACTATCTTACTGTGTTTTACCTGCCCTCTTTTAGACGGACGCCCTTTCTGTGGTTTCCTGAGAACTGCTCAGTCCCTTTCTCACAGCCCCCGCTACCCGCGTAGCCGCTTCCTGACCTATTAAGCGGAATCCGGAAACCAACCACCCGACGGCGCTAGTCAATTAATCTGCAGCCTACACGGTCACAGACCCGCCTGAGCCCTGTGATTCAGACCCTCCACTCGGCTCTGCACCATAGGACCACAGTCGGTTCTGTCGACGATGCTGCAGATGGCGAACTCTGCATTGATCTCGCAAGCAAGACTGGCAGTCCCTACCATTTCTGCTAACCACCCAAAACCAGAGAGAATCTTTCGATCCAAAGCGACGCACGTCATTGGTACCGACATGGTACCTACAGTTGGCTGTACCCTGTACTCTTCATGGCATACGGAAGCACAGTTTCCACATCCGGAATCAGTCCCCACAGTATGCACACGGAGTGCACACTGGCTTCCTTCACCTCTTTGACAGCCATGTTCCTAAGGGGCCCATTACGCGCCTAGCGTTGGAACTCCCAACTACCAGCAGATTCACTGTGAATGCCCAGACCTTGTGGACCAAGAAGCTTCCTCTGGAACAGGTTGGACGACTGCATCCGGCTCAGAGACTTCGCCAGCCACAGATAACGCCTGAAACCTGTTCGTCAGATAAACCAGGGAGGCCCTACGATCGGCCCCTTGGAAAGTCTTTCGCTGCCTGCTAGACTTTGGAATGATCTCCCACTCGACCACAGGAGAGGGATCAAGCTTAGTGCAGGCAGTACCCAGGGTGGCCACAGCAGTGGACCGATCGGGGGACACACACGTGGGACGTGCTCGATGTCCCTGGCATACCCGTGTCCAGCCCCCACAGTGATGCCCTCGGCAGCAGCTTCAAGCTGTGTGACGGAAGCCAACACAGCCTGGAGGTGTGACCGAAGGGTCAGCAACTCAGCTCGCATATGTACACAGCAATCACAGTTACTATCCATGTCTGAAGTAGCTCCTGTTCGAAGCTTGTAAAAATATGTAATAAACGAACAGTGTACTCGTCTTATTAGCACCAGAAACTTGCAGTGCTTTCTTGCTGATGGTCTAACCGACACTGAGCTGTTCTAACCAAAACAAACAGAAGCCTGTACGATATTAGAGTCGATACAAGGGTCGATAACAACGGCAGTACTCTACACTACACTGTTATTAAAATAAAAAGTTGTGCCTAGTAAGAACTCAAACACGCAAGAAATTACAAAAATAAACCAGTACCTAAACAGATAACTGAAAATAAGTCGCTCCTGTTTGAAGCTCATAAAAATATGTAATAAACGAACAGTGTACTCGTCTTTTTAGCAGTAGGAACTCGTGGTTCACTCTCACTGATGGTCTAACCGGATTGATTGAAAACACCAAAAAAAGCGACGTTAATATCTGTCCACTGTAATGGACAGGTGCACCATAAGGCGAATTCCAAAGTGATAGTCATGGAGATGTAGTCAGATGAGTGCATTCGGTCATTGAGACCGTGAGTTAATTGTATTGCACAAATCTCACAGGAAGGCAAACGCTATTGAGAAATGAACTAAAAAACTTATTTTGTCATTTCAGGTTGATATGCCCCAATTATCATAAGGCTACAATTTGATTAATGATTTGACTAAAAATGCACTTTGTAACGTATTGTTTTTATTCACTTGAAGCTACTTTACAACTTACAGTGTTACTTCATGCACATCATTTTATAACGACCAGAACATCGTATTTGGTGGATCTAGGTAGATCGAGGTCCACCACCGAAGCTGAGGCAGTAGTGGAGCAGTGGGTGGGTGCCTGGTAGACGACCGAAGAGACGTCATAGAAACAGCATTGTAAAACCATTCACTTATTATTTAGCACTACAATAGTCATTTAGTCCACGGGAAGCAGTACACGAGGAAGGCGCTGTGATCAGCACGCAACCCACAGCCGCGGGCAGGCATCGGCGTTGTGCAAGGCCGCTGACTCAGTGAGATGAGCACCCAGCGTCAGCCACACTTCATAGTCGCACCTAAACAGCATCGGACTGAGGACCGAGGTGGTGGACCCGTTGTACGAAGTGCGGCTTACAACAGCATAGTCTGACCACATCAGAGGTAGACACCGAGGTGTTAACAGATACAAGTGATGACCATTGAACGGCTGCACGTTCCTGGGCAACAACCAGAGGCCTCCAGGGTGGAAGGCCGACAACATTGACAAAGGGCTCCTCTGTGGCCCGCCGGTTAGAGAGCGCTTAAGTCCGCAGCATTGGGGCACCAACCGCAAAGGCTGCAGCTCTCAGTGGCAAGTCTAGTCGAGCTATGTAGACTCGTGGATTGACGTAGGTCCCTTTGCAGGATTGGTGGCCAGCAGACAGTGATACTGTTGACTAAAAATGGAGAGTATTTGTTTGGTATTAGCCCATTCTCGTTTTGCTATGGTGTATGTGAAACCTGTTGATTCTATACGACCGGCGCGGAAGTCGCGGAAGACGCAGAACTTTTTGTCCAGGGTCACCAATATGAGATTCTGGATACGGATCGTAATATACGTAATAAAAAGTTCCCAAGATTCCTATATACACGTATATTTTATCATAAAGACTGATACATATGGACACTGCATGAAGTACAAAGGCAGACTGAATTAAACATGGTGGCTCGTCAGAGCAGTTAATGTGACAAAGATTGTAATTTGTGTGGTCGATGTGACCTATCGACGTCACAAACTTAATGTTGTCGACATTCTGGAGGTCTTTGTCAGGTATCTGAATCTGAACAGTTTGCTCACTTTTTTCACATTATAGAAATTTAGTGCCATTGTCTTACTTGCATTTATTACCAATTTGTTGTGACTGAACCAGTTTTCAATATTGTTCAGTATCTCTGTTGTAGAGTTTGAAGCATTTCCATTTCTTTCACTCACTAGTACACTTGTATCATCAGCAAACTGGATGCTGTTCTCGCAGAATTTGTTTAGGTTGTTCACATATAACTGAGGGCAATGGCCTTGCAATGGACAAGGCAATTCTTCGTGCAGTTGACGATAACCCTAATGTCAGCGTCAGAGAAGCTGCTGCTGTACAAGGTAACGTTGACCACGTCACTCTATAGAGAGTGCTACGGGAGAACCAGTTGTTTCCGTACCATGTACAGCGCGTGCAGGCACTATCAGCAGCTGATTGGCCTCCACGGGTACACTTCTGCGAATGGTTCATCCAACAATGTGTCAATCCTCATTTCAGTGCAAATGTTCTCTTTACGGATGAGGCTTCATTCCAACGTGATCAAATTGTAAATTTTCACAATCAACATGTGTGGGCTGACTAGAATCCGCACGCAATTGTGCAATCACGTCATCAACACAGATCTTCTGTGAACGTTTGGACACGCATTGTTGATGATGTCTTGATTGGGCCCCACGTTCTTGCACCTAAGCTCAATGGAGCACGTTATTATGATTTCATACGGGATACTCTACTTGTGTTGCTAGAACATGTGCCTTTACAAGTACGACACAACATGTGGTTCATGCACGATGGAGCTCCTGCACATTTCAGTCGAAGTGTTCGTATGCTTCTCAACAACAGATTCGGTGACCGATGGATTGGTTCCCGTGAGATCACCGAAGTTAAGCGCTGTCGGGTGTGGTCGGCACTTGGATGGGTGACCTCCAGGCTGCCAAGTGGCTGTTGCCATTTTTCGGGGTGCACTCAGCCTCGTGATGCCAATTGAGGAGCTACTCGACCGATTAGTAGCGGCTTCGGTCAAGAATACCATCATAACGACTGGGAGAGCGGTGTGCTGACCCCACGCCCCTCCTATACGCATCCTCCTCTGAGGATGACACGGCGGTCGGATGGTCCCGATAGGCCACTCGTGTCCTGACGACGGAGTGCTTATCTGTTTTCATCGTGTAAACCACAATATGTTCATGGCTTGGGTGTAAAGAAACTAGACCATTCAGGCCTCGGTGTCTCTCCCTTTCTGCTGCACGATGTTATTTATGCTTCTGGCCTTTCTGCTTGGCAACAACTTGGACTTCGTCAGCAGTACTTGCTGCATCAGAAGGCAAGTCTGGCTTAACTCTGTTCAGCACTCTGACTTGGCCTGCTTTCCTGGCTTCTTGCGTTAACTGAGGAAGGAGTCGTAATTTTTATCCAACCTGGTCAAGTAAACGGCGAACACGTTTCCTTCCTTCAGAAAGTCCGGCCTCCAGATTTATGGCCAAGTTTCCTCTGCAAAGACATAACATCTATAAGTTGTTAGTTATCTACAGAATACTTGTTTTCCTCTTTACATTAGCTCAGCTTAAACCACACGGTTCATTGGCTTATTCTTAATTTTGAATACAGTTTTCTAGGTTTAGTTCACTGGATTGCCTTGCCTTTCTACAGGACAAGATACCACTGATTCATCACTTAGAGACTAGAACAGTAACATTATTAAATTCTCCGATCTCTATAAATTCCTCAGCAAGCATTTCACAGTTAAAAAGAACTATCTCAATTCTCCCGTACTTTCCTCACTTAGCCTCGTCTACGGAGGTCGTATCCTATTAATTGTTAGTAGACTAATACTTAGATGCTGCAGTTTACCCACTCAACTTCTGTTGTTTCCGCTCATAGGCAGTAACCTATAGAGCCGTCAGGTAATAAACTAGTAAAATAAAATTACCAAATCTCTTGCTTCTCAGCAAATTCCTTCAACAAATCATTTTAGCAGCAAGCGGTTTCACCTGTTTTTTGTGCTTGCCGTTTTGATACATCATATGGAACTTTGTCCTTGAAAGAGAAGGTACTGCTGCGTGTATCCAGGATACAAATTCTTAAAATTCTGCTTACACAAAAACTACATACTGTACCATCAATCTTAACCCTTTCGTGACCGAACTGATGCAAATTTCGGAAATTACTGTAAAAATTGGTTTCCTCCTATTGGAATGGATGCTGAGTAAGGACACGTTTCTAAATTTCGATTGTTGTGTATAGTTTTATAATGGTTCCCAACATGTATTCCACCTCGAGTCCATTGGGACATGTGCGTCCCACCCAGAATAATATTTTTACTAGGGATTAGGATCTGTAAAAGGAAGAAAGTAAATACTGTTATTATGTCAAACAAATTTATTTATTCGCAGCTTAACATTTTCATGAGATTTTGCAAAACATGGCTGAAAACAGAGGTACTTTACTGTAGCTACATACGAAATTAGTCCGTATCTCTTACTTCCGTGTACTGCAACGCCTGCATTGTCTCAGTGTGCTCCTTGCCGGAAAAAGGTTTCCAGCTTGCAGCAAACTGGCAAGCTAATGAGCCAGTTACAGTTTTGTCAACTGCTCATCACCCGGAAGACATAAGATTCGTCACAAGCAAAAATAGAGGTGGTGCAGCCTCAGACATATGCTGCCCTGCATCTGTAGCAGTTTACGCAGCTGTAATGGGAGCTGTAGACCAGTTCGAACAGCGGAGAGAAAAACATGCTATTGGAAGTAAGTCACTCAAATGGTGGCATTGTCACACTTATTTTCTTTTATACTTTTCAGTAGTAAACATTTTCATCATGTGGAACTCTAATAATGAAGGAAAATGTGACCAACTTTCTTTCCTCCTTGCTATTGTAAGGCAGCTTTCAATTGAGAGAGATATAAAGAGAAGGGAAGGCAAAAATCCATCACAAAAAAATGGGTGTTTGTAGAGTTTTCCGTTCCATATCAAGTCATGGAAAATAAAATAAGATTACAGCACCGAAAAAAGTACATTCTAAGACAACAAAACAACTCTTTACTGAGCACTCCGTTTTGAGGCCACGACTGGCCTACCGAGACCATCCGACCGCCGTGTCATCCTCAGTGGAGGATGCGGATAGGAGGGTGGCGGGTTTAGCACACCGCTCTCCCGGTCGTTATGGTGGTATTCTTGACCGAAGCCGCTACTATTCGGTCGAGTAGCTCCTCAGTTGGCATCACAAGGCTGAGTGCACCCCGAAAAATGGCAACGGCGCATGGCGGCCTGGATGGTCACCCATCCAAGTGCCGACCACGCCCGACAGCGCTTAACTTCGGTGATCTCACGGGAATCGGTGTATCCACTGCGGCAAGGCCGTTACCAACAAAACAACAAACCACGAAGGAATTATCGGAGTGGGAAGGAAATAGCTAGATGTGATGTACATGTACAGACAAACAGATGATTACAATTTTCGAAACATTAGATGAATTATTCAAAAGAAAGAGTTCACTAATTGAGCAAGTCAGTAACGTGTTGGTCCACTTCTGGCACTTATGCAAGCAGTTATTCGGATTGACGCTGATGTTGTGTTGACGTTGTTGATGTCCACGTGAGGAATTCTATCTATCTGGCGTGTTAGATCGTCAAAATCCCGAACTGGTCGGAGGGCCTCGCCCGTAATGCTAAAAACTTTCCCAATTGGGGAGAGATGTGGTGTCTTTGCCGGCCGAGGTAGGGTTTGGCAAATACGGGGATAAGCAGTAGAAACTCTCGCAGAGTGATGGCGGCCACTATCTTGCTGAAATATAAGCCCAGGATGGCTTGCCATGAAGGGCAACAAAACGGGGCATAGAATATCGTCGACATACTGCTTGCTGCAAGGATGCCGTGAATGAAAACCAAAAGGGTCCTGCTATGAAAAGAAATGATATCCCAGACTTTCACTCCTGGTCATCGTACTGTACGGCGGGCGACAGTCAGACTGGTATCCGACCGCTGTCTGGGGCTTCTCTAGACACGTCTCCGATGGTTATCGAAGCTCAGTTCGAAGCAGGACTCGTCACTAACGGCAGTTCTAATCCAGTCAGTGAGATTTCCGACTGAATGTGCCCGATACCACAGCGAAGGGGTTTGTTGACGTAGAGAGGCCAGTGGTAGTCGGCGCAAGGGGTACCGTGAGCTCAGCGCCCTTTCTGTAAGCCGCCTGTTAATGGTTCTTGTGATCACTGAAACGCTAGTTGCACGTCAGATCGATTATGGTAATGAATCCGGCCCTCTGAGTGCCTCTCTGATGATTGCTCGGTCCTCGCGTTCTGTCGACCCTCTAGATTGAAAGCTACCTTCTTGATGCAGTGTTCGGCCATGAGTCATCCATACCTGCCAACATCGTCCAAGAGTGGCTCCACTACTATTCAGGTATCGAGCGATTCTCTTATTACTCCAGCTGGCCTCTTTGAGCCCAAGTATACGTTCTCTCTCCAATGCAGACATCTGCGTATACAGGGTGTTACAAAAAAGTACGGCCAAACTTTCAGGAAACATTCCTCACACACAAAGAAAAAAAATATGTTATGTGGACATGTGTCCGGAAACGCTTACTTTCCATGTTATAGCTCATTTTATTACTTCTCTTCAAATCACATTAATCATGGAATGGAAATACACAGCAACAGATCGTACCAGCGTGACTTCAAACACTTTGTTACAGGAAAATGTTCAAAATGTCCTCCGTTAGCGAGGATACCTGCATCCACCCTCCGTCGCATATAGTCCCTGATGTGCTGATGCAGCCCTGGAGAATGGCGTTTTGTATCACAGCCGTCCACAATACGAGCACGAAGAGTCTCTACATTGGTCACCGGGGTTGCGTAGACAAGAGCTTTCAATTGCTCCTATAAATGAAAGTCAAGAAGGTTGAGGTCAGGAGAGCGTGGAGGCCATGGAATTGGTCCGCGTCTACCAATCCATCGGTCACCGAATCTGTTGTTGAGAAGCATACGAACACTTCGACTGAAATGTGCAGGAGCTCCATCGTGCATGAACCACATGTTGTGTCGTACTTGTAAAGGCACATGTTCTAGCAGCACAGATAGAGTACCCGTATGAAATCATGATAACGTGCTCCATTGAGCTTAGGTGGAAGAACGTGGGGCCCAATCAAGACACCATCAACAATGCGTGCCCAAACGTTCACAGAAAATCTGTGTTGATGACGTGATTGCACAATTGCGTGCGGATTCTAGTCAGCCCACACATGTTGATTGTGAAAATTTACAATTTGATCACGTTGGAATGAAGCCTCATCCGTAAAGAGAACATTTGCACTGAAATGAGGATTGACACATTGTTGGATGAACCATTCGCAGAAGTGTACCCTTGGAGGCCAATCAGCTGCTGATAGTGCCTGCACACGCTGTACATGGCACGGAAACAACAACTCTCCATGCAGTGACGTGGTCAACGCTACCTTGTACAGCAGCAACTTCACTGACGCTGATATTAGGGTTATCGTCAACTGCACGAAGAATTGCCTCGTCCATTGCAGGTGTCCTCGTCGTTCTAGGTCTTCCCCAGTCGCGAGTCATAGGCTGGAATGTTCCGTGCTCCCTAAGACGCTGATCAATTGCTTCGAACGTCTTCCTGTCGGGACACCTTCGTTCTGGAAATCTGTCTCGATACAAACGTACCGCGCCACGGCTTTTGCTCCGTGTTAATCCATACATCAAATGGGCATCTACCAACTCCGCATTTGTAAACATTGCACTGGCTGCAAAATCAAGTTCGTGATGAACACTAACCCGTTGATGCTACGTACTGATGTGCTTGATGCTAGTACTGTAGAGCAATGAGTCGCATGTCAACGCAAGCACCGAAGTCAACATTACCTTCCTTCAATTGGGCCAACTGGCGGTGAATCGAGGAAGTACAGTACATACTGACGAAACTAAAATGAGCTCTATCGTGGAAATTAAGCGTTTCAGGACACATGTCCACATAACATCTTTTCTTTATTTGTGTGTGAGGAATGTTTCCTAAAAGTTTGGCCGTACCTTTTTGTAACACCGTGTATTATTCACGCGCCTGTCTGCATGGCAAAGTTGCTGTCCACGCCTGCGTATATTGTTCACACGCCTGTCTGCGAGGCATAGTTACTATCCAACTGAGTACACGGAATTAAATTAGCAAAGACTTTATGCCCGGTTATCGAAACGTCCGCTATTCATAATCCTTGCCAGCTGCGAAGTGCCGGCAGCTGTGGCCAAGCGGTTCTAGGCGCTTCAGTCCGGAACCGCGCTGCTGCTACGGTCGCAGGTTCGAATCCTGCCTCGGGCATGGATGTATGTGATGTTCTCAGGTTAGTTAGGTTTAAGTAGTTCTAAGTCTATTGGACTGATGACCTCTGATGTTAAGTTCCATTGTGCTCAGAGCCATTTGAACCATTTTGAGATGCGAAGTGAAACTGTGCTGCAGCGTCACAAATTCCTCATTGGCCGCCAAAGTTAACAATGTTGCATTTTCAGCCAATACCTGTTTGAAAACCAATTGGTGACCAATTTGCATCAAATCCTTCACGGTTCGTTGTTTTTTAAATTTGAGAGTATATAAATACGTAAGATTTAGACGCAGATTTGAACAAAAGGCACAAAATGAAATTATCTGCACTCACTAGCCGTAAAGCAAAGCCATTAAACGTATGTTTTATCATAAATATTTGCACAACTCCATATATATCTAGCAAACAATGTGAAAGAGAGAATAAATACCTTTAGTAAGCTTATCTATTCCAGGCAGTAAAAAAAGTACTAAATCCGCCAAATACAAGGCACACAATGCACAATTGAAACAGTTAAGCGATATTTCGCTCATTCGGTGCCAAAAAAACGAGCCTCTTGGCTCCACACAGTTGTCACATTCAGCGCTAGATCGTAGCACCACACACATGTGGGACTTTCGCATCCCTGAGAGCTCTGAGAAATTTGTATGTTGGCCAAATTGTTACACCACGAAGATGACGTGCTACAGACGCGAAATTTAACCATGCTGTGATATGCAAATGATTAGCTTTTCAGAGCATTCACAAAAGGTTGGCGCCGGTGGCGACACCTACGACGTGCTGACATGAGGAAAGTTTCCAACCGATTTCTCATACACAAACAGCAGTTGACCGGCGTTGCCTGGTGAAACGTTGTTGTGAAGCCTCGTGTAAAGAGGAGAAATGCGTACCATCACGTTTCCGACTTTGATAAAGGTCGAATTGTAGCCTATCACGATTGTGGTTTATCGTATCGCGACATTGCTGCTCGCGTTGGTCGAGATCCAATGACTGTTAGCAGAATATGTAGTCGGTGGATTCAGGAGTGTAATACGGAACGCCGTGCTGGATCCCAACGGCCTCGTATCACTAGCATTCTAGATGACAGGCATCTTATCCGCATGGCTGTAACGGATCGTGCAGCCACGTCTCGATCAATGAGTCAACAGATGGGGACGTTTGCAAGACAACAACCATCTGCACGAACAGTTCGACGACGTTTGCAGTAGCATGGACTATAAACTCGGAGACCATGGCTGCGGTTATCCTTGACGCTGCATCACAGACAAGAACACCTGCGATGGTGTACTCAACGACGAACCTGGGTGCACGAATGGCACAACGTCATTTTTTCGGATGAATCCAGGTTCTGTTTACAGCATCATGATGGTCGCATCCGTGTTTGGCGACATCGCGGTGAACGCACATTGGAAGCGTGTATTCGTCATCGCCATACTGGCGTATTACCCGTCGTGATGGTATGGGGTGTCATTGGTTAAACGTCTCGGTCACCTCTTGTTCGCATTGACGGCACTTTGAACAGTGGACGTTACATTTTAGATGTGTTACGACCCGTGGCTCTACCCTTCATTCGATCCCTGCGAAACCCTACATTTCAGCAAGATAATGCACGACTGCATGTTGCAGGTCCTGTACGGGCCTTTCTGGATACAGAAAATGTTCGACCGCTGCCCTGGCGAGCACATTCTCCAGATCTCTCACCAATTGGAACGTCTGGTCAATGGTGGCCGAGCAACTGGCTCGTCACAATACGCCAGTCACTACTCTTGATGAACTGTGGTATCGTGTCGATGCTGAATGGGCAGCTGTACATGTACACGCCATCCAAGATCTGTTTGACTCAATGCCCAGGCGTATCAAGGCAATTATTACAGCCAGAGGTGGTTGTTCTGGGTACTGATTTCTCAGGATCTATGCCCCCAAATTGCGTGAAAATGTAATAACATGTCAGTTCTAGTATAACATATTTGTCCAATGAATACCCATTTATCATCTGCATTCCTTCTTGGTGTAGCAATCTTAATGGCCAGCAGTGTATGTCCCGCTGGTCACGAAATGGTATAGTGGTCGCTAGCTTCGATTATTTCGCTTAATATAAAGCTAAGTACAGATTGACGACGTCTTGTTATGCCATGTTTTCTTGTACCTTTCCTCACAAATACCAACTGTCGTTTATCGCGTATATTTCGACGTAATGATGTCGTACGCCGTTTGGGTGGATCTACCTTCGTGATAATAGAGCATTGCAACAATGTATCGCATGTAGATGTCTTCGTCGGCTGAAACAATGTCGCTCCAAGTTCGACTGTTCGCTGAACACCAACCTTGCGGGACACTTGTTGCTATAACATGCAAGCGTCATGAACTTAATTTTGGTTGTCAGGCACACATTCCTAAGAAGATTCGGTCTTCTCGGCACGCCTTAAGATGCGTATTGACGACAGGGTTACCGGTGTTGTCCGTCATGAGTGGAAAATATTTCGTATTCTATCTCTGTCCTTGTCTGTACATGTTTCCTTCTCCCTCTCACCTTTGTTTCCTACTTCTCTCACGAACAACGCTGCAGTCGCATCGTCGGAGCAAAAACAATATAGTTCGAATGTTTTTACATACAGCCATTTGTTTTTTAGTTGTTTGTTGTCGTGTTTGTGTTGTACACAGCGATGTAGAAGTCGACAAACGAGACAACTATGAATTTCATAAATGCGATTCATCTACGGACGGAGCCACGGGACATCGAAAGTAAAGTATACAAATATCGCAGTCTCAACAAAACAGTTGGCAAACTGTTGCCGATGAGCTCAGAATCACGCATGACGAAGCAACAAAAAATTCCGAAGTCTTCGGACCGAAGTCAAAATCAAGATAAAAAAGTTTCATAGGAAGAGTGGAAGCACAGGGGTTTTGCATTTGATGGCATCAGTTTCATACTATCTCGAGACATATGTGAAGCAGAAGTTGTTAGTGTAAACAGTGGGGTATGTGCTGGTGAACAAAAATAAAATAACAATTATATTCCTATTTCAAACTTCCCGTAATGCAATCTTTCAGTGATTCTACCAATGCATTGCATACTTCTTGTTATGTGGCGTATTGATAAATATTGAAGTTTAAAGAAGCACGTTAAATTTCTGTATAAATCACAAGTAGCTAAAAGCCGAAGGGTGTTCGCCAACCGGGTGTAGACTCGCTCATACTTGTAAAGGTTTTAGCAATTCTCGGGCCAACTGCTTGTATGAGATATTCGAAATCGTGTTTCGACATTCTAAAAAAATTCTGGGACAGGTATGCATTTAGCATCAGTTCGCGAGTTAAATTTTCTGGGGCACCCCGCTTACTGGAAAAAGACGCATCCACAAAGCTCGATTTCTCAAGTTTTTTTTCTGATTTGATTCCTTGTGTAACGTAAGACAAGTAGAGCTGCACTCACGCCAGATCGCGTTAGTGCACTTTTTGTTACCGGACAACACTGTCGCTATATGTTGACGATAATAGTGAAAGTACCTTCGTAAGCAATCTTCCTCTTTCTTATCTTCATCCCTTCTGGGGAGGCGGCGCCATCGCTGATGATGATGAATCTTTTACTTCGGGAATAAGTATGTCTGCACTACTTCATCAGCCAGATGCTGGAGTTGGCACTCATGTGTGCATAGGGTGTGATTGCTTGTGTGTATGAATGGTGTGTGTGTCTCTCTTTAGTTGGTGAAGGCTGCGGCCGAAAGCTCTCTGTAAGTGTCTTTTAATTGTTCCTGTCTGCGACTTAAGGTGTAGGTAGCAACCTGTCTTTCCGTACAGTGATGATATTCCAGCCTGCAGTTTCCATTGTTTAACATCATCAGTGGCTTCCTGTGCGTCCATCGCAGGATCTGCATTAAAATTACCGCGTGCAGTGGCTCTCAGCATGATGCAAAAAACATTGGCACTTGAACTTCCCTGTACATCTGACCCCTGCTCATGGCCGGATTGAGAGGGTGGGGCTTAGGGGGGGGGGGGGGGGGCTCTATACGCGGGCCTGCATATGGACGGGGGGCCTCCACATAGATCGAGTTCTCAGCTGGCTACTTAATAATAATCACTCAAGATACAATCATCATCATCATCATCTTAGGATAAAATGTGACCAACAATATGAAACAAATTTCTTTGTTTGTTACGTCCACAGTCTTAATAAATTAGCATAAATCAGTTTTAAAAAAGAAGATCGAGTATAATGTATGATAATGGTGATTCATTCATATTTTCTCGGCCACCAACGGAAGTGTTCTGCAGTCTCCTGTAATTATAGACTACCCGGTCCAAAAAAATGTTTGTCAATTCCTAAGGGACCAAACTACTGAGGCGCATCGGTCCCTAGTCTTACACACTACTTAAACTAACTTAAAATAACGTTTGCTAAGTACGGCACATACAACCCTGCCCGAGGGAGGACTCGAACCTCCGGCGGGAAGGGCCGCGCAGTCCGTGACACAACGCCCCAAACCGCGCGGCCACTCCGGTGGCAATACACGGTCCCAACCCACCGAAAAATTGAGTCACTGCGTAGTTGGGCAATAGATTAGTTTCCTTTCATGTCAACATGTTCGGTGTGTTTATAAACTCCATATATGTGATCTCGGGTGGAACTTTTCGGTCACAACAGTAGGCGGGTTACTTCAAACACTTTTGTGCTCTGTTACAGTCACCCTTCGGCCCGTCTTCCTTTTGTTCGCTGCTCTTATCGCTTGCCTGTTGTAGAGCTGAACTGTTAATTCATGTGGCAGTATTGTTCAGACTAGAGCGTTGCTGGTTGGTTGTTTGGATTGGGGTATAAATGGACCAAACTACAGGGTCATCAGTCCCTTAGAGCGTTGTTTTGTATATTTGCAGATTGGTGGGGGTGATATTGCTTATCCTAATGAGTTAATGTGTAACTTATATTTGGGTTTCATTTCTTGTTTTCGGGACTCGAAATACAGGGCTATTACAAATGATTGAAGCGATTTCATAAATTTTCTGTAGCTCCATTCATTGACATATGGTCACGACACATTACAGATACGTAGAAAAACTCAAAGTTTTGTTTGGCTGAAGCCGCACTTCAGGTTTCTGCCGCCAGAGTGCTCGAGAGCGCAGTGAGACAAAATGGCGACAGGAGCCGAGAAAGCGTATGTCGTGCTTGAAATGCACTCACATCAGACAGTCATAACAGTGCAACGACACTTCAGGACGAAGTTCAACAAAGATCCACCAACTGCTAACTCCATTCGGCGACGGTATGCGCAGTTTAAAGCTATTGGATTCCTCTGTAAGGGGAAACCAACGGGTCGGCCTGCAGTGAGCGAAGAAACGGTTGAACGCGTGCGGGCAAGTTTCACGCGTGGCTCATGCCACAACTGGAGACCAACAGCGCCGACTTCATCTTTCAACAGGATGGTGCTCCACCGCACTTCCATCATGATGTTCGGCATTTCTTAAACAGGAGATTGGAAAACCGATGGATCGGTCGTGGTGGAGATCATGATCAGCAATTCATGTCATGGCCTCCACGCTCTCCCGACTTAACCCTATGCGATTTCTTTCTGTGGGGTTATGTCAAAGATTCAGTGTTTAAACCTCATCTACCAAGAAACGTGCCAGAACTGCGAGCTCGCATCAACGATGCTTTCGAACTCATTGATGGGGACATGCTGCGCCGAGTGTGGGAGGAACTTGATTATCAGCTTGATGTCTGCCGAATCACTAAAGGGGCACATATCGAACATTTGTGAATGCCTAAAAAAACTTTTTGAGTTTTTGTATGTGTGTGCAAAGCATTGTGAAAATATCTCAAATAATAAAGTTATTGTAGAGCTGTGAAATCGCTTCAATCATTTGTAATAACCCTATAGAATGTCATAGCGCGGAAATGTTTTCCAGTGGTGCCAGAAAAAGAAAAGCACAGAAACAAGCTGCTCATTTTGTGAAAAAACTGCCAAAAGGGACTTCGTATTTTACGAAGAAAGATTACACCTTTGGTGATGTTAGTGAAGTTTGTATTGAACCAGAACCGCCTGCACCTGTACCTACTTCTTCTAAGGAGTGTCTGACAAGTTCCGGTGAATCTGAAATTTTTGTGGAGGTATTTTGTAAGTGAGGCATTGATGAATGCGAATGTTGAACTAGGCGATCATAAAATCGAAATCGGTGACAGTATTAATATCGAATTAGTAAATTCCCCAACATTGGAGAAAGATCCAGCGAATGGAAAAACGTGAGAAACGAATTCGTAGAACTGTGTTCAGTGAACGATGTACACTATTTTGAGAAGAGTTTAGAGATTATGTGATTTAATTTGAACGTGTCTACAAATCACAAATTTGTTCTTTAGAAAACTGCTAAATGGAGAGAAAAATGTAAGAAAATGGCTGTTGTATTCCGAATGTACAAGAAATGTATTTTATATTTCCTGTAAATTATTCAGTGACAACATGAACGTAGGCAACAAGCGTGCTGCATTTTCAACCTATGGGTTTTCTGACTGGAAGAAGGGAACAGAAAGTGACATCTCATGAAAACAGCGCTTATCATCGCAAAAATTCAGTGACGCAGTTTCTGCAATCGATGAAGGAGCGACGTATCGATAGTGAACTGCTACATGTGATAACAACAGAGGAAAATTATTGACAAGAATTTCTTCGGCGCGGTGCAGAAGTAGTTAAACATTTGGCAAAAAGATGACCTGCTTTTCATGGTGATAACGAAATTTTTGGAGCCCCGAATAATGGTAACTATTTAGGTTCCCCTGAACTAATTGCAGATTTTGACACATTTTTGAAATGACATATCCAAGAGCGAGGCTGTAAAAGTCGTGGATATCAGTCATGTTTGTCCGAGTCTGTTTATGAAGAATTCATCGGCCTTTTGGAAAACAAGATATTGAGTAAAATAGGTGACGGGTTTCAAAGATTGTCGTTCACAATCCTATGACAATGTCAGTAACATGAGTGAGAAATATTCAGGTCTAAGGGCAAAAATAAAGGAACAATTCATTAGCTTTCTATGTGCCCTGTGTTGCGCTCTAGTTAAACCTCGTGGTCCAAAACAGTGAAGGGGAATCCTTAGAATCGTTTTTTTTTCGAATTTTGTAACGACTATATGCCACTCATCATTGGCATATTCTTGTGAAGAATAACGGGCGACATTGTCCGATAGGAGATAGTCGTGCCGTAAGCAAGCAATATCAGCTGTTCGACAGAATTTCGATGTCGTTTACGTGTCACTTGAAGAAAATTTTGAGAACAACGAAGATAAGCCAAAGACAAGAAATGAGGCTGAATCGCATCGGAAAATACTAAAAAAGTTGGAGGCACCAATATTATGGGATGATGTGTTGTCTCGAATGAACAAAACTAACAAATATTTGCAAAAGCCTGGACTGGTCTTAATTAACAGGTTTCAGTCATTGCAACCATTGATTCCATTTTTCATCCGTGTTAGGGAAAATTTAGATGAATATGAAAACCAAGTTACGAGCTTAAGTGAACAAGTATATCAAGAATACAGCGACGAAAGAGAACGCAAAATAAGATTCTCTGGTGAAGAAAAATCAGAAGAATTTAGTGGACTAATCAGTTTTGTTTGGCACTTGTAGCAGTTGTTGATAAACTACAAGCAGAATTTAAAAAAACGAGAAGAAAGGTATTGCGATGTAGTCGATCTTTTCATACCTTTAACAAACAATATAGTAAAGTAAGAAGCTAAAGAATTCTTTACAGAAACGTCAAAACTTTGTGAAAAGTTCCGAGCTGATCTCGATGAAGGAAGTTTTCGTTGTGAAATTCTTCGTTTTAGTGAATATGTGAAGTGTTCCCTCAAAGAAAGGCTGCTAAACATTTCACCAGTCGAATTATATGAATTAATGGTTGAAAATGATCCTGGTGATGTTTTCCCAAATGTGATATTTGCTTATCGAATTTCCTTCCAATATCAATTGCAAATTGTGAAGCTGAGAGAGGATTCTCCAAACTAGCCCGTATCAAGAACAAATTACGAGCTACAATGCAAGAAGAATACATTTCCACTCTCCTCCTGTTATCAATTGGACACGAGATAACTTGTTCTCTTGAGTTCCAGGATGCGATAGAGAACTTCAATAGTACGAAAGCGAGGAAAAGAAGTTTTTGAGGGACTCATTTTTTATGCATTGCATTTATTTAACACGTTAACTTTGTGATTTTGAGTGTAATTGGAAAACCCGTTGGGTACAATATCATCTAATACATGACATGGTTGATGTCATGTAAGTACGTGTATTCCCTTACCTTTCCTACCGTACTTCCATATAAATGTATTAGACCTACAAGAAGTAAGCAGGGGCCACATATTTTTTCTAGACCCCCAGGGGGGTTAATCCGACCCAGCTCATGCTCCACGGCCTCTAAAATTAACCATTATCACCTATGTTACACCCATGTTGCTGCTCACACACTAATTTACTTCAGTGCGGCACACACTTCGTCTGGCGCTACACTCACTTCAGACTTGACATTTTGACAAGGTATTGTAGCAGCTAACTCTGCACCCTAACTTTCATATCAGTACGTTGTGCATCGATAAAACTCACGCCATCAACTTCTTTCTCCTTACCCTCTTCTTCCGCGAAAGTACTGTTCGCCTGTAATTTCCTACATTTCTCATTCCAACGTGTCAAGAATTCGTCCTTTCAGACGTCCCGTTTTTCCTAATTCCTCAAAGTGTCGAGCAGTTTAACTGAGTCAACGCTAGTTAGACATATTGTGGAAGCACAGGCCTTTTCCCTTCCATAGCCTTCTTCCTGAGGTCTCTTCCCACTCAAGCACAGATGTTTCTTAACTTCTCGTACTCACTCACAATCCTAGCATTACTCAAGTGTTCTCCACCCACCAAGCGTAATATTCCGGTCGTGCCCGCATCTCGTGGTCGTGCGGTAGCGTTCTCGCTTCCCACGCCCGGGTTTCCGGGTTCGAGTCCCGGCGGGGTCTCGGATTTTCTCTGCCTCGTGATGGCTGGGTGTTGTGTGCTGTCCTTAGGTTAGTTAGGTTTAAGTAGTTCTAAGTTCTAGGGGACTTATGACCACAGCAGTTGAGTCCCATAGTGCTCAGAGCCATTTTTTTATTCCGGTCGCGTTTTGTCTATTTCCTCTTGAGTAGCTATAAACAAACCTCATTTGCTTTCATTCTCAAGTTCTTCCTTGTTTACCAAAGCCACCTACTTTACTTCTAGAGCCACAGCTTGTTTAGATATAATCACAGAGCTTGTCTGCAACCGACTTACTCGAATTACCAAAATGTGCAACTTTTCATCCAGAGTAGCCACCTGCAGTATTGAAAATGACATGGTTTCGATCCTCCAGTAATTACACAAAACGGTAGGAGAACAAAATAAAACGACTATGAGGACCCTTAAATATACTACTAGCATGACAGTTAGCATAAAATATGCTCCGACCTGAATGGCAACTCATGACTATAATTTTACATGCTTAAACACAGTGAGCAATTATCTTTTGTCGAAAGAAAACACATTTTCTGTTTCGACCAGCAAACCTAGCACACGTTTTTGCGATTCACACAACACTGCTTGAGTCCATCTTTCCCACACTCTACATACAAAAGCAATTAATCACCTGACGAAAAACTCATGGCCTTTGCACCACCGCTACTGTCAAACAAAATTACAAAAACAGCACTGCACCAACAACAGCACACGTTGACAAATCTGCTACCCTGTAGCAATTGAGCCGCCTTCTCCAGAGATGGCGTCTTTTGAGGTTCATCTGTCACTGAAATATAAACCCTCTGGCACCACTTATAGCGACCAAGGAAGTCAGCTGCAATCGTGGGTAATGGAACTGGGTCGATCGAGGTCAGGATGTGGATGGTCCACCATCCTTGATGGGGTAGCAGTGGAGTGGTGATTTGGTGGCTGGTACACATGCAACGAGACACCGTAGGAACAGTATGTAAGGCCATTCCCTTATTACCCAGTATTACAGTTAGTTGTGTCATTGCCCCAGGATGCCGGCATCTGCAGGACATCAGCAGTACGTGCCAGTGAGGATTGTGCCATGGTTAGCTTGTGGCCCAAAGCCAGGGGTGGTGGTGGTATCATGCAGACACTAATGGTACAGAAGGCTGATGACCCAGTGAGATGAGCACACAGCATCAGGCACACTGGCTGGGGGCACCAAAACTACTCTGGGATGAGCCATGGCGTGGCATGATGGATACCATGGTGGGCAAGGTGTAGAAAAGCCAGCTGACGATTATGTAGTGTGGCCAGAGCAGAAACAGGCAGCAGGAGCTTCCCCACAAAGGTGATGGTGGTTAAATGGCTGCGTGACCCTGCATGAGAGCCAGAGACATCTGGTGTGGAATGCCACTGGCAGCTGAAGTACACAGACAAGTGGCTTGCCAGTTAGAGGGTGTGAAGTCCACAGCATCGGACTTAGCACCAGCTGAAGGTAGCAGCCACAGCAGGGTCCAGGGTGGGTGACTGATATTCGCCCTGAAGCTAAAATACCAATTATCTTTTGGGGTTCGTTTTACTATTTAAAAGTGAAATTGGGCTCAAAACATGAATCGCAGTATTGGTCTCCCCACACATTCACCACCTTTCATTAAGATCTTTTATTGGCACTTGGGAATGTTGCGTTGTAGCCCATGTTGACTTGTAGACCTGTGGACCAGTGTAGGGCCCTTCTCAAACTGGTAGCTGCCAGACTGTGATACCTTTGACTAAAAATTACAAGTTCTTATATGGTCTTGGGCTGACCTTGTCTCGCTACAGCATTTATATTCATCACATGAGCCACAAAAAGTCCATGGCTCTGGTGTGAAGTAATCAGGCTGTCCAGGCCGTATTGTCTGCATTTCTGCTATGTCAATGTTATATTTATTCTTCTATAACATGAGGTAACCACCTTGACACTTCAGCAGCAGTACTTGCTGCATCAGCAGGCAACCCTTGCATAGCTCTGCTCATTCACATGTTTTGACTTGCTTACCTGGCTTCTAGCACTTGCCGAGGTTAGGTGGCTTAACTTTTACCCAGCCGTGCAAAGTAAATTAATTGCAGTGCAGCAGTATCATAACCCCACATTGCTTTCTCGAAAAGTGCCTTGGCGAGATGGTGGCTGCGTTAATTCTCCTAGAAAGTAAATTACAGGCAGCCAGGCACAGTTAATAATGCTAGTGTCATTTATTAAAAACAAATGGCGTCGTTACTGGTTGCAACCTACAGATTCATCATCAGAAGCCCTTCGCATTTATTTTTTCCATTTAAATTATGTTGCACGTAAGATGGTGGTTACTTTGGTTGAGAAAAAATTGTGTTTTTGAAAATCAATGTGCTTGAAATACTGAGGTTTGAGAGTCACAGTCTATAATGCATGTGTCTTCGAAGTTCATGAAAGTGCTAAAAGTTGCTTAATGGAACAATAAGCTCTTCAGAAATCGTCACAACCACCCCAAGATACTTTCACCACAACAGTTGACATCTTGTGTGCAGCATAATTTAATTGTAAAAGTAAATTATATGGTTATCTTCTGTACAAAACGCTTAACACCACTATTTGTTTTTAATGAAGAGCCACCATTATCTTTCAGTGTGTCCGCTCACAAGGGTGGACGCCATTGCTGAGGCCTGAGTGTTCTCCAAGCCTACTGGTGTATCCTACCCTCAGTTCTGAGGCCGTGCCAAGACAGTACATGTGCTGCCACAGACCCCACCTGTCAGCATTCGTAGGCAGCTGCTGAGTCAAGCTGGTCACTGGCCTTCCGTTGCATCAACATTGCTGAACTCGCTGCCTTCAGAAACTCCCTGGAGATTTGAGGGGGGGGGGGGGGAGGGGAAGGGGGAGCCGTTCTCACCACAAAGGGTCTCTATGCTCGCTAATAAAACATACAGTGAGGTGACAAAAGCCATGTTAAAGCAATATGTACTTATGTACATGTCGGTAGTATCTTGTACACAGGGTATAAAAGGGCAGTGCTTTGGCAGATCTGTCATTTATTCTCAGGTGATTATCTGAAAATTACGACGGGAATTAACAGACTTTGAACGCAGAACGGTCGTTGCAGCGACACGCATGGGACATTCCTTTTCGGAAACCGTTAGGGAATTCAATATTCTGAGATCCACAGTGTCAAGAGTGCGCCGATAATACCAAATTTCAGGAATTACCTCTCACCACGGACAATTCAGAGGCCAACTGCCTTCACTTAACGACCGAGAGCAGCGGTGTTTGCGTAGAGTTGTCAGTGGTAACAGATGAGCAGCACTGCATGAAATACCCACAGAAATCAGTTTGGGACGTATGACGAAAGTATACATTAAAACAGTGTGGTGAGATTTGGCATTAACTGGCTATAGCAGCAGACGATCGATGCCAGTGCTGTTGCTACTAGCACGACATCGGCTGCAGTACCTCCCCTGGGCTCATGAAGGCATTGGTTGGATCGTAGACGACTGAAAAAACCGTGGTCTGGTCAGATGAGTCGCGATTCCAGTTGGTAGAAACTGATGGTAGGATTAGTGTGTGCCGGCCGATGTGGCCAATCGGTTCTAGGCGCTACAGTCTGGAACCGCGCGACCGCTACGGTCGCAGGTTCGAATCCTGCCTCGGGCATGGATGTGTGTGATGTCCTTAGGTTAGTTAGGTTTAAGTAGTTCAAAGTTCTAGGAGACTGATGACCTCAGAAGTTCAGTCCCTTAGTGCTCAGAGCCATTTGAACCATTTTTGATTAGTGTGTGACGCAGACCGCACGAAGCCATCGATCCAAGTTGTGAACAAGGCACTGTGGAAGATGGTGGTGGCTCCACAATGCTGGGTGCTGTGATTACATGGAATGGACTGGGTTCTCTGGTCTACCTGAACCGGTGATTGACTGGGAACGGTTACGTTCGGCTATTTGGAGACCATTTGCAACTGTTCATGGACTTTTTGTTCTCAAACAACAATGGTATCTTTATTGATGATAATGCGCCATGTCACTGGGTCACAATTGTTCGCAATTACCTTGAAGAACATTACAGACAGTTCGAGCGAATCATTTGGCCACACACATCAACGGACATGAATCCCATCGAAAATTTACGGGACATATTCGAGAGTTCGGTTCACACACAAAATCCTGCACCGGCAACACTTTCACAAATGTGGAAGGCTACAGGGGCAGTATGGTTCAGTATTTCTCCGTGGGACTCCAACGACTTGTTAAATCTACATCTACATCTACATCCATACTCCGCAAGCCACCTGACGGTGTGTGGCGGAGGGTACCTTGAGTACCTCTATCGGTTCTCCCTTCTATTCCAGTCTCGTATTGTTCGTGGAAAGAAGGATTGTCGGTATGCCTCTGTGTGGGCTCTAATCTCTCTGATTTTATCCTCATGGTCTCTTCGCGAGATATACGTAGGAGGGAGCAATATACTGCTTGACTCTTCGGTGAAGGTATGTTCTCGAAACATTGACAAAAGCCCGTACCGAGCTGCTGAGCGTCTCTCCTGCAGAGTCTTCCACTGGAGTTTATCTATCATCTCCGTAACGCTTTCGCGATTACTGAATGATCCTGTAACGAAGCGCGCTGCTCTCCGTTGGATCTTCTCTATATCTTCTATCAACCCTATCTGGTACGGATCCCACACTGCTGAGCAGTATTCAAGCAGTGGGCGAACAAGCGTACTGTAACCTACTTCCTTTGTTTTCGGATTGCATTTCCTTAGGATTCTTCCAATGAATCTGTCTGGCATCTGCTTTACCGACTCTCAGCATTATATGATCATTCCATTTTAAATCACTCCTAATGCGTACTCCCAGATAATTTATGGTATTAACTGCTTCCAGTTGCTGACTTGCTATTTTGTAGCTAAATGATAAAGGATCTATCTTTCTGTGTATTCGCAGCACATTACACTTGTCTACATTGAGATTCAATTGCCATTCCCTGCACCATGCGTCAATTCGTTGCAGATCCTCCTGCATTTCAGTACAATTTTCCATTGTTACAACCTCTCGATACACCACAGCATCATCTGCAAAAAGCCTCAGTGAACTTCCGATGTCATCCACCAGGTCATTTATGTATATTGTGAATAGCAACGGTCCTATGACACTCCCCTGCGGCACACCTGAAATCACTCTTACTTCGGAGGACTTCTCTCCATTGAGAATGACATGCTGCGTCCTGTTATCTAGGAACTCCTCAATCCAATCACACAATTGGTCTGATAGTCCATATGCTCTTACTTTGTTCATTAAACGACTGTGGGAACTGTATCGAACGCCTTGCGGAAGTCAAGAAACACGGCATCTACCTGTGAACCCGTGTCTATGGACCTCTGAGTCTCGTGGACGAATAGCGCGAGCTGGGTTTCACATGACCGTCTTTTTCGAAACCCATGCTGATTCCTACAGAGTAGATTTCTAGTCTCCAGAAAAGTCATTATACTCGAACACAATACGTGTTCCAAAATTCTACAACTGATCGACGTTAGAGATATAGGTCTATAGTTCTGTACATCTGTTCGACGTCCCTTCTTGAAAACGGGGATGACCTGTGCCCTTTTCCAATCCTTTGGAACGCTACGCTCTTCTAGAGACCTACGGTACACCGCTGCAAGAAGGGGGGCAAGTTCCTTCGCGTACTCTGTGTAAAACTGAACTGGTATCCCATCGGGTCCAGAGGCCTTTCCTCTTTTGCTCCACTATGCACTATGATGGGCAGAAGGAGGTCCGACACGATATTAGGAGGTATTCCAACTTCTGTCACAGTGTAATTCTCATGTACGAATGGTGACATAAGCAGTTCTATGCTTTGCACAAGCTATTACCCTTCAGTATCATTCTTGCTGAACTACAAGGCATTTCACGAATGATGCACATATACACTACTGGCCGTTAAAATTGCTACACCAACAAGAAATGCAGATGACAAACGGGTATTCATTGGACAAATATATTATACTGGAGCTGACATGTGATTACATTTTCACGCAATTTGGGTGCATAGATCCTGAGAAATCAGTACCCAGAATAACCACCTGTGGCCGTAATAACGGCCTTGATACGCCTGGGCATTGAGTCAAACAGAGCTTGGATGGCGTGTACAGGTACATCTGCCCATGCAGCTTCAACACGATACTACAGTTCATCAAGAGTAGTGACTGGCGTATTGTGACGAGCCAGTTGCTCGGCCACCATTGACCAGACGTTTTCAGTTGGTGAGAGTTCTGGAGAATGTGCTGGCTAGGTCAGCAGTCGAACATTTTCTGTACCCAGAAAGGCCCGTACAGGACCTGCAACATGCGGTCGTGCATTATCCTGCTGAAATGTAGGGTTTTGCAGGGATCGAATGATGGATAGAGGCAAGGGTCGTAACACACCTGAAATGTAACGTCCACTATTCAAAGTGCCGTCAGTGTGAACAAGAGGTGACCGAGACGTGTAACCAATGGCACCCCATACCATCACGCCGGGTGATACGCCAGTATGGCGATGAAGAATACACGCTTCCAATGTGCGTTCACCGCGATGTAGCCAAACATGGATGCGACCATCATGATGCTGTAAACAGAACCTGGATTCATCTGAAAAAATGACGTTTTGCCATTCGTGACCCAGGTTCGTCGTTGAGTATACCATCGCAGGCGCTCCTGTCTGTGATGCAGCGTCAAGGGTAACCGCAGCCATGGTCTTCGAGCTGATAGTACATGCTGCTGCAAACGTCGAACTGTTCGTGCAGATGGTTGTTGTCTTGCAAACGTCCCCATCTGTTGACTCAGGGATCGAGACGTGGCTGCACGATCCGTTACAGCCATGCGGATAAGATGCCTGTCATCTCGACTGCTAGTGATACGAGGCCGTTGGGATCCAGCACGGCGTTCCGTATTACACTCCTGAACCCACCGATTCCATATTCTACAGTCATTGGATCTCGACCAACGCGAGCAGCAATGTCACGATACGATAAACCGCAATCGCGATAGGCTACAATCCGATCTTTCTCAAAGTCGGAAACGTGATGGTACGCATTTCTCCTTACACGAGGCGTCACAACAACGTTTCACCAGGCAACGCCAGTCAACTGCTGTTTGTGTATGAGAAATCGGTTGGAAACTTTCCTCATGTCAGCACGTTGTAGGCGTCGCCACCGGCGCCAGCCTTGTGTGAATGTTCCGAAAAGCTAATCATTTGCGTATCACAGCATCCTCTTCCCGTCGGTTAAATTTTGCGTGTGTAGCACGTCATCTTCGAGGTGTATCAATTTTAATGGCCAGTAGTGTATGACTGCAACTCACACAGGATTTGTGTTAGCTAGTTCCCTCGGCAAAATGGTTCAAATGGCACTGAGCACTATGGGACTTAACATCTATGGTCATCAGTCCCCTAGAACTTAGAACTACTTAAACCTAACTAACCTAAGGACAGCACACAACACCCACGTATTACGATGCAGAGAAAATCCCTGACCCCGCTGGGAATCGAACCCGGGAACCAGGGCGTGGGAAGCGAGTACGCTACCGCACGACCACGAGATGCGGGATGTTCCCTTGGCAGATGCTACGTGATGGCTTGGAGAGTCTTCCGTAAGTGAAGCGTAAACTAAGGCGCAATGTGACAGATTGAAGCTTACCTTTAGCTTGAACAGATGCTCAAAATGTCTCTCTGAGGAAGGAGCAGCCTGACTCCTTCTGAAGACATTGTCAAATACTCGTTGAATCTTGTATGCTGTAATTCTAGAAATAACTAACTCTTCGAATGTAAGAGGACTATTTGCTTGCTCCTTAATTTTTAATACTCACAAAACATAAAAATCTCGTGGATACAGATCTGAGGAACTGGGAGGCGAGTCAGCTACTCTGCCATCAAAAACACCTCACAGTACTGCCATTGATGCAGTGACAGTACGTTCTGTCGCATGGTTCTGCACGACATAACCGTAGGTCTCTGTCTCCTTTGTTGATTGTTTGAAGAAAGGTTGCAGTATGTTGCTCACATCCGTATGAGGAGTTATGTTTTGGGATAGAATTCTTTCCAATAATACGTGTTCTAATAACACGTGTTCTACCAGTTGTGTATGACATTCTGTTTTCATATCATGCACAGGACTTTCATAAAGCCAACGTTGATCATTCTGCGAGTTTATGTATCCCAATAGATGCAACCGTGCTTCATCAGACAAATACAGCAGTTCAGGCTCAGCATCTCCATAATGGACGTTCCGGAGTAACCAGTCGCAGTACTGATGTTAAGCACCATTATCTAAATCAGTCAGTCGATGTTTTTCGGTTGCTTTGAGTTTGTGCATACCTTTTAGAGCAGGTGCTGCTATCAAAAGTGCTAAACTGCCTCTTTACAAGGCTGCTCCTAACTTGGATGAAACACTTGGTTTGCCGGCCGGAGTGGCCGAGCGGTTCTAGGCACTACAGTCTGGAACCGCGCGACCGCTACGGTCGCAGGTTCGAATCCTGCCTCGGGCATGGATGTGTGTGTCGTCCTTAGGTTAGTTAGGTTTAAGTAGTTCTAAGTTCTAGGAGACTTATGACCTAAGCAGTTGAGTCCCATAGTGCTCAGAGCCATTTTTTGAAACACTTGGTTTCCTAAGCTTTTTTTTATCTAACACGAATCCGGTCTCTTGAAGTGTCTTTACTAATCTGTGTCTCGTCAAATCACTGTGGACTCGCTCACCGGGAAATTTTCGTTTGAAGGCAAGCAAGGTACCCTTCTTGCGTGGTTCAATACAAGAAAGAATTGTTGATCCTGCGTGTATACCATCGCGAACGGAAACTAAACACAGTAACAAAGGAAAGAATAAAGTGTGCTCAGTCATACAGTAAACAAGGCGCAACACACACACACACACACACACACACACACACACACACACACAACCGACGGTGTAAGGCGTCTTGCCACGGTTCGCACGGCTCCCTCCGTCGGAGGTTCGAGTCCTCCCTCGGGCATGGGTGTCTGTGTTGCCCTTAGCGTAAGTTAGTTTAAGTTAGATTAAGTAGTGTGCAAGCCTAGAGACTGACGACCTGAGCAGTTCGATTCCCGGCGGGGTCAGGGATTTTCTCTGCCTCGTGATGGCTGGGTGTTGTATGCTGTCCTTAGGTTAGTTAGGTTTAAGTAGTTCTAAGTTCTAGGGGACTGATGACCATAGCTGTTAAGTCCCATAGTGCTCAGAGCCATTTTTTTAGGAACATACTACAAATTTCCAAATTTACACACACACACACACACACACACACACACACACACACACACACATACACACACAGGTTCATCACCTGTAACGCTATCGGAGCAGAGGACCAGAGTTACTATACGGTGATCGAAGCTTGCCTAAGAAGTTGTTGGTTCCCCGTGCAATGCCAGAGAGAGCGCTTGCATCATACGTGAAATTCAGTGTACAAAGCATAATTGTTTCACAGAACAAAGGGAAAAACAGCCAAACACAAGTACTGCGCATTATGATCAAGCGGTGTCGCACATGGCAAAATTGCAGGCCGATAGGCGACGTGGGGTGAGGCGGACTGAATGAAGAGGTGCGAATCTCGTCTCATCTACTTTTACACTTTAATTCGAAATTCCAGATGCTGCTTTTAGAGCAACGAGCCACAGCATCGTGAGATGATAGGAACCTGACAATGGTGATAACAAATTCGCATGCAACGATGCAGACAGTTGTTGCATTGTATGTACCGTTCTAAAGAACAAAGAGATCAGCTACATGCTAGTAGTAAACTGTGTAGTCTGATCAACTGCTGTCATACTTGGTAGCGTTAGAAGGCGACAGGCAATGGCCGGCCGGAGTGGCCGTGCGGTTCTAGGCGCTACAATCTGGAACCGAGCGACCGCTACGGTCGCAGGTTCGAATCCTGCCTCGGGCATGGATGGATGTGTGTGATGTCCTTGGTTTAGTTAGGTTTAATTAGTTCAAAGTTCTAGGCGACTGATGACCTCAGAAGTTAAGTCGCATAGTGCTCAGAGCCATTACAACAGGCAATGTAGAGTAAGGAGATGGAACATAGTGGTACTACATAGTCGTCTAGTCTCACACTGCCACTTGAAATGCTACCTGCCGTTGTTCAAGCAACGAGCCAGAGTGGTGATTGGAGCCTGCCTATGGATTTACCGGTTCCTGCATAACACCAGAGAGAGCACTTGAGTAAAACCATTTTATGGAAAAAATTGAAAATCAGTCACATGCAAGAAGTGAATTGTGTTGACTGACCACTCTGTATCGTACATGGCAACACTGCAGGGCGAGAGACAATGTGGGGGTGAGGTGGACGGTATTTTTTTTTTTTGTCAGTTACTCGCAAACGAAGGACCACCAGGGTGAATGGTTTCACAGTGTGATACGTAGGATCTTATCATGCATCACCGCATAAATGGTTTAAAAGGTCGATCCCGTCACTGCTGACCTCTCCTTACAAGAGTCGCGACCTTGAGTCATCTAGTTTGCCACTGTAATCCGAAACCCCAATTGCCACTCTTCGAGCGAAGATATGGAGCATCGTGCGGTGATCAGAGTCTGCCTAGAAGGTTGGTTGTCCCAGTGCAACAGTAAAGAAGGCGCTTTTGTCGTGAGTGTAGCGCCTAGTTTAAAGTAGAGCCGATTCAGTAAACAGCGAAATCAGCCACACGCAATTAGCGAAGTGTGTCGACTGATCTATCAGAACCGTAAGGTCGAGGGACAGTGGGGGATGAGGCATAAGAGGCATATGGAACAAAGAGGCACTTCCTCGAGCTGTGTAGTTTCACGATGGCCACTGTAATTAGGATGGATTCCCGGCTTGAGTGGCCGAGCGGTTCTAGGCGCTACAGTCTGGAACCGCGCGACCGCTACGGTCGCAGGTTCGAATCCTGCCTCGGGCATGGATGTGTGTGATGTCCTTAGGTTCGTTAAGGCCAGTCCGCACGCAACGATCTGTCTGCGCAAATGTCTGTGCACGTCACATCTGCGCAGACAGGTCGTTGCGTGTGGACAGGAGATTTGCACCGACATGAGGTGTGTGCAAACCTGGAAGTTGGAGTTGGAGGTTTGAGCGAATCGTCTCAAATCTGTGGGTTCAAACCACATCTGCGCAGACAAGTTGGAGCGTGTGGACAGGAGATCGCCACAAATCTGGCGCGAAACAGCTGCTTGTTCAGTCTAGGGTCGGCCAGTGTGGCCACGTGGTTAAAGGCGTTCAGTCTGGAACCGCGCGACCGCTACGGTCGCAGGTTCGAATCCTGCCTCGGGCATGGATGTGTGTGATGTCCTTAGGTTAGTTAGGTTTAAGTAGTTCTAAGTTCTAGGGGCCTGATGACCTCAGAGGTTAAGTCCCATAGCGCTCAGAGCAATTTTTCAGTCTAGTATGCAGTCTTTCTGCGCACGGAGCATTAAAATGGCTGACGCTCGTCAGTGTTCTAGACAGTTTATCAGTGAATTCATTGAACTTTATAGAATTGACCCACGTTTGTGGAAGATTAAAAGTAATGGGTATAGTGACAAGAACAAAAAAACAGCTGCATACAATGCATTAATTGAAAAATTACGAGAAGTTGACGCACCGGCGAACTGAGAAACGGTAATAATAAAAATCGTTGTGGACTGTTTGCTGCAAATAATTATCAAAAGTTCAAAAATCTCGAAGATCTGGTGTTGGAGTGGATGAAATATACCAGCCAAGTTTGTGGTATTTTGTGATTCAAACACATCTAAAACAGCAAAAATATTGTGATTCTTCATCAGCAAAAATATTATTTGTAACTTGACAGAATTAACAATAAAGCGGCTGGGGTGGATGAAATTAAGTCGGAACTCATCAAATACAGTGGAATGTCAGGTCTTAAATGGCTACACAGGATAATTGAAATGGCCTGGGAGTCGGGACAGGTTCCATCAGACTGGAGAAAAGCAGTAATCACACCAATCTTTAAACATGGAAACAGAAAAGATTGTAACAACTACAGAGGTATCTCTTTAATCAGCGTTGTGGGTAAAATCTTCTCAGGTATTGTTGAAAGGAAAGTGCGAGTATTAGTTGAGGACCAACTGGATGAAAATCAGTGTGGGTTTAGGCCTCTTAGAGGTTGTCAGGACCAGATCTTTAGCTTATGGCAAATAATGGAGAAGTGTTATGAGTGGAACAGGGAATTGTATCTATGCTTTATAGATCTAGAAAAGGCATATGACCGGGTTCCTAGGAGGAAGTTATTGTCTGTACTACGAGATTATGGAATAGGAAGCAAACTTTTGCAAGCAATTAAAGGTCTTTACATGGATAGTCAGACAGCAGTTAGAGTTGACGGTATATTGAGTTCATGGTTCAGAGTAGTTTCAGGGGTAAGACAAGGCTGCAACCTGTCTCCACTGTTGTTCATATTATTTATGGATCATATGTTGAAAACAATAGACTCCCTGGGTGAGATTAAGATATGTGAACACAAAATAAGCAGTCTTGCATATGCGGATGACTTAGTTGTGATGGCAGATTCGATTGAAAGTTTGCAAAGTAATATTTCAGAGCTAAATCAGAAATGTAAGGACTATGGTATGAAGATTAGCATCTCCAAAACGAAAGTAATGTCAGTGGGAAAGAAATATAAACGGATTGAGTGCCAAATAGGAGGAACAAAGTTAGAACAGGTGGACGGTTTCAAGTACTTAGGATGCATATTCTTACAGGATGGCAACATAGTGAAAGAACTGGAAGCGAGTTGTAGCAAAGCTAGTGCAATGAGCGCTCAGCTACGATCTACTCTCTTCTGCAAGAAGAAAGTCAGTACCAAGACTAAGTCATCTGTGCACCGTTCAGTCTTTCGACCAACTTTGTTGTATGGGAGCGAAAGCTGGGTGGATTCAGTTTACCTTATCAAGAAGGTTGAGGTTACGGATATGAAAGTAGCTAGGATGATTGCAGGTACTAGTAGATGGGAACAATGGCAGGAAAGTGTCCACAGTGAAGAAATCAAAGAAAAGCTGGGAATGAACTCTATAGATGTAGCAGTCAGGGCGAACAGGCTTAGATGGTGGGGTCATGTTACACGCATGGGAGAAGCAAGGTTACCCAAGAGACTCATGGATTCAGCAGTAGAGGGTAGGAGGAGTCGGGGCAGACCGAGGAGAAGGTACCTGGATTCGGTTAAGAATGATTCTGAAGTAATAGGTTTAACATCAGAAGAGGCACCAATGTTAGCACTGAATAGGGGATCATGGAGGAACTGTATAAGGGGGGCTATGCTCCAGACTGAACGCTGAAAGGCATGTTGTTGTTGTTGTGGTCTTCAGTCCTGAGACTGGTTTGATGCAGCTCTCCATGCTACTCTATCCTGTGCAAGCTTCTTCATCTCCCAGTATCTACTGCAACCTACATCCTTCTGAATCTGCTTAGTGTATTCATCTCTTGGTCTCCCTCTACGATTTTTACCCTCCACACTGCCCTCCAATGCTAAATTTGTGATCCCTTGATGCCTCAAAACATGTCCTACCAAACGATCCCTTCTTCTAGTCAAGTTGTGCCACAAACTTCTCTTCTCCCCAATCCTATTCAATACCTCCTTATTAGTTACGTGATCTACCCACCTTATCTTCAGCATTCTTCTGTAGCACCACATTTCGAAAGCTTCTATTCTCTTCTTGTCCAAACTAGTTATCGTCCATGTTTCACTTCCATACATGGCTACACTCCATACAAATACTTTCAGAAACGACTTCCTGACACTTAAATCTATACTCGTTGTTAACAAATTCCTCTTCTTCAGAAACGCTTTCCTTGCCATTGCCAGTCTACATTTTATATCCTCTCTACTTCGACCATCATCGGTTATTTTACTCCCCAAATAGCAAAACTCCTTTACTACTTTAAGTGTCTCATTTCCTAATCTAATTCCCTCAGCATCACCCGACTTAATTTGACTACATTCCATTATCCTCGTTTTGCTTTTGTTGATGTTCATCTTATATCCTCCTTTCAAGACACTGTCCATTCCGTTCAACTGCTCTTCCAAGTCCTTTGCGGTCTCTGACAGAATTACAATGTCATCGGCGAACCTCAAAGTTTTTACTTCTTCTCCATGAATTTTAATACCTACTCCGAATTTTTCTTTTGTTTCCTTTACTGCTTGCTCAATATACAGATTGAATAACATCGGGGAGAGGCTACAACCCTGTCTTACTCCTTTCCCAACCACTGCTTCCCTTTCATGCCCCTCGACTCGTATAACTGCCATTTGGTTTCTGTACAAACTGTAAATAGCCTTTCGGTCCCTGTATTTTACCCCTGCCACCTTCAGAATTTGAAAGAGAGTATTCCAGTTAACATTGTCAAAAGCTTTCTCTAAGTCTACAAATGCTAGAAACGTAGGTTTGCCTTTTCTTAATCTTTCTTCTAAGATAAGTCGTAAGGTCAGTATTGCCTCACGTGTTCCAACATTTCTACGGAATCCAAACTGATCTTCCCCCAGGTCGGCTTCTACCAGTTTTTCCATTCGTCTGTAAAGAATTCGCGTTAGTATTTTGCAGCTGTGACTTATTAAACTGATGGTTCGGTAATTTTCACATCTGTCAACACCTGCTTTCTTTGGGATTGGAATTATTATATTCTTCTTGAAGTCTGAGGGTATTTCGCCTGTCTCATACATCGTGCTCACCAGATGGTAGAGTTTTGTCAGGACTGGCTCTCCCGAGGCCATCAGTAGTTCAAATGGAATGTTGTCTACTCCCGGGGCCTTGTTTCGACTCAGGTCTTTCAGTGCTCTGTCAAACTCTTCACGCAGTATCTTATCTCCCATTTCATCTTCATCTACATCCTCTTCCATTTCCATAATATTGTCCTCAAGTACATCGCCCTTGTATAAACCCTCTATATACTCCTTCCACCTTTCTGCCTTCCCTTCTTTGCTTAGAACTGGGTTGCCACCTGAGCTCTTGATATTCATACAAGTGGTTCTCTTCTCTCCAAAGGTCTCTTTAATTTTCCTGTAGGCAGTATCTATCTTACCCCTAGTGAGACAAGCCTCTACATCCTTACATTTGTCCTCTAGCCATCCCTGCTTAGCCATTTTGCACTTCCTGTCGATATCATTTTTGAGACGTCTGTATTCCTTTTTGCCTGCTTCATTTACTGCATTTTTGTATTTTCTCCTTTCATCAATTAAATTCAATATTTCTTCTGTTACCCAAGGATTTCTATTAGCCCTCGTCTTTTTACCTACTTGATCCTCTGCTGCCTTCACTACTTCATCCCTCAGAGCTACCCATTCTTCTTCTACTGTATTTCTTTCCCCCATTCCTGTCAATTGTTCCCTTATGCTCTCCCTGAAACTCTCTACAACCTCTGGTTCTTTCAGTTTTTCCAGGTCCCATCTCCTTAAATTCCCACCTTTTTGCAGTTTCTTCAGTTTCAATCTGCAGTTCATAACCAATAGATTATGGTCAGAATCCACATCTGCCCCAGGAAATGTCTTACAATTTAAAACCTGGTTCCTAAATCTCTGTCTTACCATTATATAATCTATCTGATACCTACTAGTATCTCCAGGATTCTTCCAGGTATACAACCTTCTTTTATGATTCTTGAACCAAGTGTTGGCTATGATTAAGTTATGCTCTGTGCAAAATTCTACAAGGCGGCTTCCTCTTTCATTCCTTCCCCCCAATCCATATTCACCTACTATGTTTCCTTCTCTCCCTTTTCCTACTGACGAATTCCAGTCACCCATGACTATTAAATTTTCGTCTCCCTTCACTACCTGAATAATTTCTTTTATCTCGTCATACATTTCATCTATTTCTTCATCATCTGCAGAGCTAGTTGGCATATAAACTTGTACTACTGTAGTAGGCATGGGCTTTGTGTCTATCTTGGCCACAATAATGCGTTCACTATGCTGTTTGTAGTAGCTAACCCGCACTCCTATTTTTTTATTCATTATTAAACCTACTCCTGCATTACCCCTATTTGATTTTGTATTTATAACCCTGTAATCACCTGACCAAAAGTCTTGTTCCTCCTGCCACCGAACTTCACTAATTCCCACTATATCTAACTTTAACCTATCCATTTCCCTTTTTAAATTTTCTAACCTACCTGCCCGATTAAGGGATCTGACATTCCACGCTCCGATCCGTAGAACGCCAGTTTTCTTTCTCCTGATAACGACTTCCTCCTGAGTAGTCCCCGCCCGGAGATCCGAATGGGGGACTATTTTACCTCCGGAATATTTTACCCAAGAGGACGCCATCATCATTTAATCATACAGTAGAGCTGCATGTCCTCAGGAAAAATTACGGCTGTAGTTTCCCCTTGCTTTCAGCCGTTCGTAGTACCAGCACAGCAAGGCCGTTTTGGTTAATGTTACAAGGCCAGATCAGTCAATCATCCAGACTGTTGCCCCTGCAACTACTGAAAAGGCTGCTGCCCCTCTTCAGGAACCACATGTTTGTCTGGCCTCTCAACAGATACCCCTCCGTTGTGGTTGCACCTACGGTACGACCATCTGTATCGCTGAGGCACGCAAGCCTCCCCACCAGCGGCAAGGTCCATGGTTCATGGGGGGCTGAAAGGCATAATCAGCTACTTACGCTGTCTGAAGGATGAGTTCATGTAGGCAAGTCAAGTACATTAATTCTGTCATCATCATCATCATCATCATTTAAGACTGAAAGGCATAATCAGTCTTAAATGATGATGATGATGATGATGACAGAATTAATGTACTTGACTTGCCTACATGAACTCATCCTTCAGACAGCGTAAGTAGCTTCACTTGTGCTGGGTATAATTTCACTCAATGCTTTTTTAGAAACTGCAGTTGAAAATTTAAAGTCCTTATAGCTCCTTCCTGTTGCCAGGAATCTTAATGTTACCATCAGCCGTTCATGGAGAGAAATTGCTCTTCTCATTCAAGTATTATTTCGTATAATATGAGAGGTTACGAGCGTTAAGAGACAATAAGTTTCGACATCCATCTGTAAATAATTACGCCAGTCGTTAGGATGGCCCCGCAACTCTCGCAGTAAATGTACGTGCGAAAAATGCTTTCGCTTTAGCAGCCACTATGTATACCATTTTGACCGCTCTCTCTGTTTCCTGCGTTTTGTCTGAATGTTTTTTGCAACACAAGTTGCGAACACAGACCACAACAGAATTTCTTCAATTCCTAAATTTCAAAATAAATTAATTAAACTTCTGACGTTTTCGGCGAGCGTAGTCGCTTGCCACCGATATTTCTTTTCTACACAGACAGATGGCAGGCGAGTAGTAGATTGGAGTTTGTATCGTGTGAACACAACACATTTGCAGCGATCTTTTGCATGTACAGACATCTGCGCAGACAGATCGTTGCGTGTTAGGTTTAAGTAGTTCTAAGTTCTACGGGACTGATGACCTCAGAAGTTAAGTCCCATAGCGCTCAGAGCCATTTGAACCATTTTTAGGATGGACTGATGCTCAGCTGTGTGTCCAGGAGCGGCGGTGCGGAGGGCGTCGTGGCGGCTGCTGCCGGCGCTGTCCGACGCCTGCTCGCATCCCTGCGCGCGCCAAGCCCAGCCCCACGGCAGTCACCGCCTGGTACTCCCGCGGCCACAGCACGCAGCCCTGCAAAGGTGCACCGCCGCACTTAACTCCTCAGTGAGCGTCCATCAGCCACCTGCTGTTCTTGTCTGTCCGTGTCTCTCTCTCACTCTCTCTTTCCTCCCACAATTGGCGTTCTGCAGAGCAATTACTTTTCTTACTCTATGTTAACGATCTACCATTTTAAGATGGTACACTACTGGCCATTAAAATTGCTACACCAAGAAGAAATGCAGATGATAAACGGGTATTCATTGGACAAATATATTATACTAGAACTGACATGTGATTACCCGTAATAACGGCCTTGATACGCCTGGGCATTGAGTCAAACAAGAGCTTGGATGGCGTGTCCAGGTACAGCTGCCCATGCAGCTTCAACGCGATACCACAGTTCATCAAAAGTATTGACTGGCGTATTGTGACGAGCCAGTTGCTCGGCCATCATTGACTAGACGTTTTCAGTTGGTGAGAGATCTGGAGAATGTGCTGGCCAGGGCAGCAGTCGAACATTTTCTGTATCCAGAAAGGCCCGTACAGGACCTGCAACATGCGGTCGTGCATTATCCTGCTGAAATGTAGGGTTTCGCAGGGATCGAATGAAGGGTAGAGCCACGGGTCGTAACACATGTTCAAAGTGCCGTCAGTGTGAACAAGAGGTGACCGAGACGTGTAACCAATGGCACCCCATACCATCACGCCGGGTGATACGCCAGTATGGCGATGACGAATACACGCTTCCAATGTGCGTTCACCGCCATGTCGCCAAACACGGATGCGACCATCATGATGCTCTAAACAGATCCTGGATTCATCCGAAAAAATGGCGTTTTGCCATTCGTGCACCCAGGTTCGTCGTTGAGTACACCATCGCAGGCGCTCCTGTCCGTGATGCAGCGTCAAGGGTAACCGCAGCCATGGTCTTCGAGCTGATAGTCCATGCTGCTGCAAACGCCGTCGAACTGTTCGTGCAGATGGTTGTTGTCTTGCGAACGTCCCCCATCTGTTGATTCAGGGATCGAGACGTGGCTGCACGATCTGTTACAGCAATGCGGATAAGATGCCTGTCATCTCGACTGCTAGTGATACAAGGCTGTTGGGATCCAGCACGGCGTTCCGTATTATCCTCCTGAACCCACCGATTCCATATTCTACTAATAGTCATTGGATCTCGACCAACGCGAGTAGAATGTCGCGATAGGATAAACCGCAATCGCGATAGGCTACAATCCGACCTTTATCAAAGTTGGAAACCTGATGGTACGCATTTCTCCTCCTTACATGAGGCATCACAATAACGTTTTACCAGACATCGCCGGTCAACTGCTGTTTGTGTATGAGAAATCGGTTGGAAACTTTCCTCATGTCAGCACGTTGTAGGTGTCGCCACCGGCGCCAACCTTGTGTGAATGCTCTGAAAAGCTAATCATTTCCATATTACCGCATCTTCTTCCTGTCGGTTAAATTTCGCGTCTGTAGCACGTCATCTTGGTGGTGTAGCAATTTTAATGACCAGCAGTGTATAAGCATTATTATGAAGACAAGCAAAGAAGCGTCAACGGCGAAAGTACTCTGTTTGCCGTTAAAAATGCAATACCAGGAAGGATAGTAAATAACGAAATCCTGCTTAATGTGCGTATACCATACAGTAATAAAAATACATGGTAAAATTTGTAGGTGATTTTGGGGTATATAAGATGCGAAGTTTAGTACACAACTCTGGCATCAACAATGGCTCTTAACGCGTCTGGGCATTGAATCGAACAGGACTTGGATCATACTGGGTTGTTATAATTAAACTGACCGTGGTCCGAGTTTTGTAGTATGTGCTGTCTACATTGCAGGACTCTGAAGCATCGTAGGTACGTTCATTAATCGATGTGGTCGTGTAGTATGCTGAAAAAGTAATAGTTCCTATTCTTGCCACCAGGTGAAAATATGGCGCTGTAAGCAATCAGACTGTGAAATGTTCGCCGGCCGGTGTGGCCGAGCGGTTCTAGGCGCTTCAGTTTGGAACCGCGCGACCGCTACGGTCGCAGGTTCGAATCCTGCCTCGGGCATGGATGTGTGTAGTGTTCTTAGGTTAGTTAGGTTTAAGTAGTTGTAAGTTCTAGGGTACTGATGACCTCAGAAGTTAAGTCCCATAGTGCTCAGAGCCATTTGAACCACTTTTTTTGTGAAATGTTCCCTTTTTAATGTCAGTATCCTGTTTGTCACTTCACAATCCACGTTGGTTTCCTTTGTGAAGTGACTGTTGGCATGAAGGGCTAAGGAAGTTGAACTATTCCCCACAAAACACAATGGCTATTGAGGAGAAAGACTGTGCGCTAGTGGTAAAGTTATTTTATATGAACGACAACAGCAGTTCTGCAGTGCAGGAATATTGCTGATAGAAACAGCTAGGACGGAGCACCATGCCAATAAATGGGCTAAAGAACAAGTCCATAAAATTTGACGAAACAGGTGAATTAGGTGATGTTGCAGGGAGGGGGAGGCGGCCCATTCCCATGGCAGCTGTTAATGAAGTAGTTGTAGCTATAACCGATCGTGCAGCACATGTCTCAAATTCTGCAGCCAGTGCCCGAGCTGTTTCACAGGAATTGTTTGTATCCCCAGGACAAGAGTCCAAAAGATTTTGTAGTGCATTTATACTTGTATCCCTACAAGATTCAGAATGAACACCAAATGAAGCTCCAAGGTAGGCTACAACGCCGTAACGTCACCCTTAATTTTTTGGCATGCATGGATATGAATGACATGTTGCTGGAGAATATTATTTGAATGAAAGAGGTACATTTTACTCTGCACAGTCCCGTAAAGACACATAACTGTCGCATATGGAGTTACACTCCGCCACATGTTGTGCTAGAACATCCACTGCACGTGGTGTGGTATCACAAGCTCCTTCATTTTCGGTCCGTTTTTCTTTGAGGAGATGACACCTCGCGGGTTCCTAGGAGTGTTAGAAAGCACTATTTACGACGATGGAGTGAAGCTAGTGAACGGCTGTATGAGGACTACGAGAAGAGCGGAAGATATGAAGTCGCAGATGACCTCCTGCATAGCCTGGACGAAGGTATAAGGGACAAGTGGAGGAACACCATTGAAATATTGAGCCTTCTGAAGAAACTAGGAGCTAATTCACATGTACCACGAACTAAACCAAGTATTACACCAGACCAAATTGCCAACAATATAGTCAAAACGTCTAGAGCACCTTTCGATAAAGAACACTCACCTAAAATAAAGAAAGAACTAAACACTTTAAAGAAAAACAGTCGTGAACAACAAGACTTGTGAAAACCATTCAGTCACAGAAACGCTACAGGCCCTACGAGGCATAAGAAACGGCAAGGCCCCTGGTCTCGACAGCCTACACCCAGAGTTCCTAACACACTGTGGACCACAAACAAAATAATGGCTAACGACATTTTACTCGCACATACTCCAGTTAAGAGTTTTGTCAAAAGAATTCAAGAGGGCAAAGATCATCGCCATCCTCAAACCAGGAAAGCCAGACGATAAACGAGAAGCTGTACCCCCATCGCTCTCTTAAATGTAGCATATAAACTGCATGAGCGTCTCCTTTACAACAGATTAAATCCAATTATACTGGAATCTCTGCCTGTCGACCAAGTCGGCTTCAGACCGAATCAAAACTGTGGGGATCAGGTCCTCGAATTAACAACGTTCATTGAGCGGGGGCTATGAGCAACGCCTGAAAACTGGGGCGATTTCCGTTGATTTGACAGCAGCATATGATACTGTCTGGAGAGAGGGTGTAACATGTAAGTTCCTAAAAGCTACTAGATGTAAAACGATGATATCTCTTTTTGGAGAACATGTTGTCAAGTAGTCTTGCAAATCTCAATGGGTGGCCCTTTCAGCAAATCAAAACTCCTGAGTAATGGTCTCCCCCAAGGATCAGTGCTTGCGCCTACGCTGTTCAATCTCTATGTAGCCAACCTACCAATTACCACATACAGAAAATTTATTTACGAAGATGGCATCATTCTTGCATGCCAACATACTAATATGACTTCTCTTTACAAGCTCTCCTCCAAGACATGGAATTGATGGCAGAATACTTCAGGAAATGTCCACAAGCTAAATAAATAAACCTCTTGGTCCTTCTAGCTGTACAGTGACATTTGCACGCTATAAGGACCTCCTTGTGCAGCATGTGATTCCAGCTTTGCAAGAACGAAACTGTGTTCACACTACTGTTTTCATGCACGCTGGGGCGACACCACATGTCGCTTACAAGGTGAAAGATATGCTTCAAGAAACCATCGCTGATGAGAGCATCATCTCTAGGCAATTTCAAGATGTATAGCCTTCTACAGGGTGTTTCAAAAATGACCGGTATATTTGAAATGGCAATAAAAACTAAACGAGCAGCGATAGAAATACACCGTTTGTTGCAATATGCTTGGGACAACAGTACATTTTCAGGCGGACAAACTTTGGAAATTACAGTAGTTACAATTTTCAACAACAGATGGCGCTGCAAGTGATGTGAAAGATATAGAAGACAACGCAGTCCGTGGGTGCGCCATTCTGTACGTCGTCTTTCTGCTGTAAGCGTGTGCTGTTCACAACGTGCAAGTGTGCTGTGGACAACATGGTTTATTCCTTAGAACAGAGGATTTTTCTGGTGTTGGAATTCCACCGCCTAGAACACAGTGTTGTTGCAACAAGACGAAGTTTTCAACGCAGGTTTAATGTAACCAAAGGACCGAAAAGCAATACAATAAAGGATCTGTTTGAACAATTTCAACGGACTGGGAACGTGACGGATGAACGTGCTGGAAAGGTAGGGCGACCGCGTACGGCAACCACAGAGGGCAACGCGCAGCTAACGTATCGTCTCATGCGCCAGAGTTTACACCTCTATCCATACAAAATTCAAACGCGGCAACCCCTCAGCGCCGCTACCATTGCTGCACGAGAGACATTCGCTAACGATATAGTGCACAGGATTGATGACGGCGATATGCATGTGGGCAGCATTTGGTTTACTGACGAAGCTTATTTTTACCTGGACGGCTTCGTCAATGAACAGAACTGGCGCATATGGGGAACCGAAAAGCCCCATGTTGCAGTCCCATCGTCCCTGCATCCTCAAAAAGTACTGGTCTGGGCCGCCATTTCTTCCAAAGGAATCATTGGCCCATTTTTCAGATCCGAAACGATTACTGCATCACGCTATCTGGACATTCTTCGTGAATTTGTGGCGGTACAAACTGCCTTAGACGACACTGCGAACACCTCGTGGTTTATGCAAGATGGTGCCCGGCCACATCGCACGGCCGACGTCTTTAATTTCCTGAATGAATATTTCGATGATCGTGTGATTGCTTTGGGCTATCCGAAACATACAGGAGGCGGCGTGGATTGGCCTCCCTATTCGCCAGGCATGAACCCCTGTGACTTCTTTCTGTGGGGACACTTGAAAGACCAGGTGTACCGCCAGAATCCAGAAACAATTGAACAGCTGAAGCAGTACATCTCATCTGCATGTGAAGCCATTCCGCCAGACACGTTGTCAAAGGTTTCGGGTAATTTCATTCAGAGACTACGCCATATTATTGCTACGCATGGTGGATATGTGGAAAATATCGTACTATAGAGTTTCCCAGACCGCAGCGCCATCTGTTGTTGACAATTGTAACTACTGTAATTTCGAAAGTTTGTCTGCCTGAAAATGTACTGTTGTCCCAAGCATATTGCAACAAACGGTGTATTTCTATCACTGCTCGTTTAGTTTTTATTGCCGTTTCAAATATACCGGTCATTTTTGAAACACCCTGTACATGCCTTTACCTAAAGCCATGTGGCTTCTGGTTGTGGGAACATCTGAAAGATCGTGATTATCAGCAATGCACCTGGACTCTTCCTGATCTGAAGGATAGCATACGTTGAAGTATCGCGCTGATTACACTGGATATGCTACAAGTAACTGTCGACCAGCCATGTTATGGATGCAGCACGATGCTGAGTCGGGAGACGATATTGAATACATTTTGTAACTTGTGACATTGTCGTAATAAACTTGCGAAAACCACCGTTATCATGTGTTTGATCGTTCCTCCCCTTTTCCTGCACCCACGCCTCTTTCTGGCTGTTTACAGCGCCCTATTTTTACCTGGTGGCAAAAAGTGGAATTATTATTTTTTTAGCTGCTCCGTGAGGACACCGATTACTGATCTTTCAGCGTCCTGCGATGTGTACAGCCTACACTGCAGCAATCGGGGCACGGTCAGTTTAATTACAACCATCCGACAGATATGGAAACGTCATTCTACTCACGCCAAGACTCTTCACCAATTATAGTGGTGGGCAGTTGTGGCGTGGCATGACCCGATGTATTCAATGGATGAGAGATCTGGAGAACGAGCTGGCCAGAGCAATAGTCGAATGTCCTCTGTGTCAGTATTGGTCAATGCAGCAAAAGGCAACAGGAAACTTGCGTTATCTTCTTGAAATATTCACCGAAATCTCATAAGTAGGGCACAGCCACAGAATTTCAGAAAAGCAACGCTTGCTATCGGAATTGTCGGCTATGTGAGTGGGAGGTGATCAGGTTGTGTACCTCATACTACCACGCCTGGCGCCGGTACCATGTGACAATCACGAATCCAACTTTTCTTCGTTTTTTGTTCTCAAACCCACCATACATGAATACATCCCTCGTGATGCTATACTCAGAACTGGATCATCTCAAAAGAGGTTGTGGTGCTACTAGTGTGTACAGTGTTGCTGTGCCGCTCTTTCTGGCCGGCCGGGGTGGCCTAGCGGTTCTAGGCGCTACAGTCTGGGACCGCGCGACCGCTACGGTCGCAGGTTCGAATCCTGCCTCGGGCATGGATGTGTGTGATGTCCTTAGGTTAGTTAGGTTTAAGTAGTTCTACGTTCTAGGGGACTGATGACCTAAGATGTTAAGTCCCATAGTGCTCAGAGCCATTTGAACCATTTGAACGCTCTTTCTGCTGCTGCCTCAAGTGACGGCGTAGCAGTGATCGCTGTACCTCCAAATGTAATCACTCTCTCAGTGTGGATACTTGTCTTTGGTACAAACAAATCTCGTTGTTGGTTCAAGGTATGTGAGATTCACAGGAAGAATCTTAAGGAAATATAGCCCATCAATGAAAAAAAGGGCTTACAAAGAGCTTGTTCGACTGGATCTTGAGTATTGTTCATCAGTCTGGGACTCTTGCCAGGTAGAACATAGAAGAGATAGAGAAGATCTAATGAAGAGCAGCGCGTTTCGTCATGTGATCGTTTAATTAGCGCGAGAGCGTTACAGAGATGCTCAACAAACTACAGAGGCAAACGCTACAGGGGAGGCATATGTATCACGGAGAAGTTTAATATTGAAATATCAAGAGATTACTTTCAAGGAAGGGTGGGACAACATATTACTTTCTCCCACATACATCTTGCGAAATGACTACAATGAAGAAATCGAAAAATTAATGCTAATGCAGAGGCTTACCGGTAATAATTCTTCCGACGCGCCATTCGCGACTGGAACAGGGAAAGGAGAGGGGGGGGGGATCAGTGAGTCGTACCAGAAGTATCAAAAAAATGGTTCAAATGGCGCTGAGCACTTAGGGACTTAACATCTGAGGTCACCAGTCCCCTAGAACTTAGAACTACTTACACCTAACTAACCTAAGAACATCACACACACCCATGCCCGAGGCAAGATTTGAACCTGCGACCGTAGCGGTCGTGCGGTTCCAGACTGAAGCGCCTAGAACCGCTCGGCCACACCGTCCGGCCCAGAAGTATCCTCCGCCACATACCGTCAGGTGGCTTGCGGAGTATTGATGTAGATGTAGACATGGCTGTACGTTCGTACATACCTGATTTAACGGTATCCTCTCAGGCGCTAGTTATGTGGGGCCACTGAAATAATCTGCATCACTGCCTGAACTCATCGATTTCATATTCACGTGACATGTGTGGGATTCCGCCAACGCCAGCAGCAATCTTGTGGAGCAATAAACCACAGTCTCAAAGAGGGCACAATCCCATTCACTGTCAAATTCCAACACATACTGATGAACGTTATGTTATGTTAACTGGGGACCTAGAAACGACGGAGAGGCTCCGTCCCCGCCGCAGCCGCAGTGGTCCACAACCCCACAACGACTGCTGCAGTCCACTTCACCCCTCCGCCACCCCACACCGAACCCAGGGTTATTGCGCGGTTCGCCGCACCCGGTGGACCCCTCAGGGAACGTCTCACACCAGACGAGTGTAGCCCCTATGTTTACATGGTAGAGTAATGGTGATGTACGCGTACGTGGAGAACTTGTTTGCGCAGCAATCGCCGACATAGTGTAGCTGGGGCAGAATAAGGGGAATTAGCCTGCATTTGCCGAGGCAGATGGAAAACCGCCTAAAAACCATCTAGACTGGCCGGCTCACCGGACCTGACACAAATCCGTCGGGCGGATTCGTGCCGGGGACCGGCGCTCCTTCCCACGCTGAAAGCCGTGCGGTAGACCTCACGGTCAACCGGGCGGGCCTGATAAACATTACTTCTCCTTTCAAGAGGCACAAAAGTATCTTATCACAAACAACTAAAACTCAAATGACGTTTTTGAATGAGAAACCCTTTTCATAATCTTACCTTGTTTTCGAGATGCAGATGGCTCTACGCCTACCTGCTTAATGCAACTGCGCTGAAGAGCTGGTCACATCGTCATCCAGATATGTAGTACACTTATTACTAATTTGATGTGTGTTACATGCCGTTAATTTGTTAACATCAAGTATAGATTTAAGCGTCAGGAAGTCGTTTCTGAAAGTATTTGTATGGAGTGTAGCCATGTATGGAAGTGAAACATGGACGGTAAATAGTTTGGACAAGAAGAGAACAGAAGCTTTCGAAATGTGGTGCTACAGAAGAATGCTGAAGATTAGATGGGTAGATCACATAACTAATGAGGAGGTACTGAATAGGATTGGGGAGAAGAGGAGTTTGTGGCACAAATTGACTAGAAGAAGGGATCGGTTGGTAGGACATGTTCTGAGGCATCAAGGGATCACCAATTTAGTATTGGAGGGCAGAGTGGAGGGTAAAAATCGTAGATGGAAACCAAGTGATGAATACACTAAGCAGATTCAGAAGGATGTGGGTTGCAGTACGTACTGGGAGATGAAGAAGCTTGCACAGGATAGAGTAGCATGGAGAGCTGCATCAAACCAGTCTCAGGACTGAAGACCACAGCAACAACAACAACAACAACATGCCGTCTTCATGGTATTGCTATTTTATTGGTCAGCAGAGTAGGAAATGTTTTTGTTAAAGCTATTAAATGTTTTAAACTAATGTCCTTGTTTTAAACTTAAAAAAAGAGCGAAAGAAACACATTTTATCGGATTTTACACTACCAAGATATACTTCATCTTCTATTAACGTAGAGTACCAACAACATATAATAAATAAGGTAAAAAGTTGTAAGTTCTTGGATGTAGTATCATGCGCAAAAGTATCCGAACGACCGGAATTGTGATCCGCCTGATTTGCATGCAACCAACATAACGTAGCTGCCTAGCGGGTTCTCTAAGCGCTTTGTGGTACAGTCGTTCGACTATACACTTACTTTATTTTTTCGTGTCCGGAGATTTGTTTCAAAGCGTTTCAGCCCAATGTCGGGCCAAGTCCAATGTTTCTCTCTTCTCAAGCCATAGTTCGTCAAGGGTACACCTTGTGGGGCAGATGGAACACTGTAGAAGGTGTTCCATATCCTGAACTTCACCACAGTCGCATTTGTTGTCTCCTTCGTCCTTGAAGCCCCATTTGACTAGTTTTGCTTTAACTGGTGCTACGCCTGTTCTGATGCAGTTCAGTGTTCTCCAAATCTTCCAGCTTGATGTACTGCCGCTGGGTATTTCTCGTGAGGCAGGGTAGTCCTTCGGAGGCTCGTTCAATTCACTAGTGAGAAGTCTCTTGCGGGATTTAAGTCTGCTACGTCCACATGAAGAACCATGCAGCGGGTTAATCTGTTTAAATTTTTCTGTATGTTCGTGCGCAATTCTTCGGAATTCAGGAGATGAGAATCCAGCTGCTTTGTATATTTTCCCAAGTGGAGTGGGTTTCATGCATCCTGTTGTTAGCCTGCATGTTTCATTAAGGACTGTAGTGACTTTTTTGGCTTGTGTGGATCGAGACCATACAGGGAATGCGTATTCTGCCGTGGAGAAGCAAAGTGCTTGAGCAGTTGTTCGTAATACAGTCGGACTAGCTCCCCATTTACTATTCGTCAGTTTTCTTAAAATATTGTTCCTGGCAGCAACTTTTTGGCAGGTTTTTTCACAGTGATATCTGTACGTCGGTGATCTATCCAGCACAACACCAAGGTATGTTGGTTTGTCCGTATGGTCCAGTTTGTTGCCATTCCAGGTGACGTTCAGCTCCCTGTTTGCCTGTTTTGTGCGGAGGTGGAAAGCGCTAACCTGTGTCTTAGATGTATTTGGTTTGAGGGAGTTCTCTTTATAGTATTCAGACATTACGTGTAGCGAGCTTTCTAATTTCCCTTCTACTTCCTCGAAGCTATTTCCTTGCGCTGTACTCAGTCCGGAACCGCGAGGCTGCTACGGTCGCAGGTTCGAATCCTGCCTCGGCCATGGATGTGTGTGCTGTCCTTAGGTTAGTTAGGTTTTAGTAGTTCTAAGTTATAGGGGACTGATGACCTCTTATGTTAAGTCCCATAGTGCTCAGAGCCATTTGAACCATTTGAACCTTGCGCTTTAATGGCCAGATCATCGGCATACAAGAAATGGGTAGTACGTTCTGGTGTTGGTTGATCATTGGTGTATAGGTTAAATAGTAGGGGGGCCACCACACTGCCCTGGTGAGACCGTTCTTTTGTCGACGCCATCGGCGTTTTTTCCGTCCAGCATTACATAGAACTGTCTGTTTTGCAGCAGAGATTCAATGATTTTTGTGAACTGATAATCCTTAAATGTACAGTACAGTTTTTCCATGAGCTTTCTGTGGTTGACGGTGTCGTATGCAGAACTTAAGTACACCAATTCTACACCTGTTATTTGTTTGTTTTCAAACCCTTCCTTTATGTGTTCTGTGAGTGCTAGGATTTGACTGGTGCATGATTTTCCGGGTCTGAATCCAGCCTGTTGGGGAATGAGCTTTTGGTCTGCGATATTTGCTATGCGGTTTAGGATTATTCGTTCGTACAGTTTGTACAGATGGCACAGTTCTTCGGTTGACCTGCGTCTTTCCTAGGTTTTAGTAGCGCCACTACCTTTGATTTCCTCCACATCTTTGGGATCTTACACGTTTTTAAGCAATGATTAAAGAGCTGCAGGATCCATTGCTTGGCACTAGGTCCGAGCTGTTTGATCTGTTCCACGCATATATCGTCGACTCCCGCTGCTTTCCCGTTTTTCATTGAGTTCATTCCATGATTAAGATCTTTCATGGTAAATGGTATTTCGAACATGCTTGACTCTTGACTCTGAATTCTGCTGATTTTTATTTTCTGACATTTCTTGTTGGGTTTTCCATTTAGTAGGAGCTGATGGGCAATTTGATTGGGTGTTACTGAAGAGCATTGTTTAGCGGTCCCAAAGTCACAATTAAGTTTTTTTATTAAGTTCCAAGCGACTTGGTTACTATGTGTCATATCCATTCTTTCCAGAGTTTCGACCCATTTCCTTTGTCTTGATTCACTAATCATTTCCATTAGTGTTTCTCCACATTGGACTACTTCTTCACTAAAGGGGTCCTGTTCGTAAAGCATTTCGTACTCCCTCAGGATGTTCTTTGATTCGTCAGAGAGACCTGGGATGAAATGCTCTCTGCAGCCTCGGGGTATGTGTCTTCGAGAAATCTTTTGGAGGGTCTCTACGAAAGTTTGATAATTTTCTGGAATTGGGTGTAAATTTTTTGTTTCTGCATCCAGTTCCACAACATATTCTGTCCATTTAGCTTTTTTAAAGTTGAAGCGTCTGCGGAATGGTATTTTCGTTGTTCTCAAAGCAGCGTATATTTGGATTCCGATAGGTCGGTGTTGTGTTTTAGGAAGAGGTGCGTATACAGTTTTAAAGCATCGGTCTTCCACGTTTGCGCGTACAAAACAAATATCGGGGTTGTATTCGCGCTTCCAGATTTTGCTGCTGAACGAGCATGATAGCTTGGGATCATGGATCAGGGATAAGTTATTTATTTCCACCCACTGCTCTAATTTATGTCCGTTGTCGGCTGTATGTTTGTAGCCCCATGATGTGCTGTGGCAGTTGAAGTCTCCTAAGGTGAACTGTGTTTTCTGGTTCTTGAAGTTTGGCGGCAAAGTCAGATTGAACTTCTCTCCGGGTGGCTTGTATACTGACGTTACAGTGAAGGTTCTACACTCGACAGTCAGTAATTCTGTGTTATTGTATGTAGTTCTGTTAGTTGATATTATGGCCATCTCAGGTTTTGTGAAAACAGCGCTGCCATATTTAGGATGTGGATTTTCTATGGCTAATTTCATTCCTTCTATTTCTGGTCTTATTGCCCCTTCTTTCTTGTGTGTTTCTTGTATACACAGTATGTCCCATTTGTGCGTGCGGCAAAGTTGTGATATGATTTGTTGTTTGTTTTTGGTGATACCCTCTACGTTTAGGCTTGCAATCGTCAGAGTTGGCTCTGAGAAGGGCCCATTCTTTTTACTTTCCCGGTGTTGGAAGGATTGACCGTTGTCTTTTGTTGCAACGTTTCCGGGGGACGCCGGCATTATCTGACAGATAATTCTCGGTCTCTTATCTCAGATAGTGCACGCGTGGATGCTCCTTCCTTGTCCCCCTCGACTATACAAAATGGATACCACGAGAGGCCACTAGACAACACTGTTCTTTAAGGCAATCAGTTCGAAGTAACATCACACCATGATACTGCAAAAACTAGAAAAACACGTAATTAGAGATGAATAGTTCCTAACCCTTGTACAGGTTACAATGATTTTCAAAAGCGTGACCATCTCATTATAATCTGAAACAACTAAGTATGGCACATAAACTATGTAACAATCCTTAAACAAAGTAAATGTTTGCATGAACAAGATATTCTGAGACAATGTCTGGACTAATGAAGGTCTATGACAGTTCGAAGTATTTTTCCTCGATATAAGGTTTTCCCGCACCTGCTAAATGTCCCAGTGACGATTGATTTTTGCATAAACTGGTCGTTAATGGAACTAGTTAAAGAAAACTCGATAAACAGCGGTAAACGCTCTATAGAAACCTTAATATTAATGGAGTATAATCAGTAACGTCACTGTACAAATTATTCATGAAGAATTATTTGATCACATGTTTGAACTATAAATGACATAACGAAATTTTTTATTCTGGATCTGGACAGAAACGCAGCAAACGTAGCCACTACTAACTAACATACACTTTCGCACCTGCCCGGGACTTGATCAAGGCAACGATCATCAATGCTGCCTAGCCGTTAAGAGATGTGAAATATAAAGGTTTTCACCAGTATTAGTTAACACATCTGAACTTGAAACGAAATGACGAAATTATTTCTACTACATCAAAACCATTATCGCCCTGTTAACTAACAACGAAAGATGTTTAACATACTCTCCTTCACAAGTAACCAAGTGTAATAGGATGACCGGAGTGGGCGATGTGGTCGGGGTTGTAGGGCGTGGCTGGGTAGATTGGATTGGATTGTTTGGGGGAAGAGACCAAACAGCGAGCTCATCAGTCTCATCGGATTAGAGGAGGATGGGGAAGGAAGTCGGTCATGCCCTTTCAAAGGAACCATCCCAGCATTTGGCTGGAGCGATTTAGGATGGCCGGACACGGGATTGAACTGTCGTCCTCCCGAATGCGAAGCTGGGTACAAGACGGTGGCTGTTTTTACCAATCTTCCTCTTTATTGTTGGTTCTTCCAATACATTTTCCGGTAGCTCAGCCCCACCACTGGTGTTGTGGTGGAGACAGGCTGACGCGGGACGCCGTGCTCAGTCAGCGGCTGCGCAGGCGGTAGGCGGTTAGCAGCACGAGGCCCGGCCTAGCTCGCCTCCTGCAGACGCTGCGGCTCGTGATGACGCCGGGAGTTGCCGGTGCAGCGGAGGGCAACGCCCTCTGCCGGACGGTCCTCGGGGACAGCGTCACTGATGACGACGACGTAACAGCGACCGAACGCCCAATTGGTCGAACCGATACCGACGCCCACCTCTGATGTCCTTAAATAGTGCAGACCGCTGCTGAATCCGCCGGTTACGCGGCGCCGTGTTTATTAGAATGTTCTCGATTAGTTGGATAACGCAACCGTGCCACACGCGGCCCGCGCCTGCGTAATTCTGCTAATGCTGCGTTCTGGCTGTTGATGGCTGCCGCGCACATACACACATACCGACGCTCGTTGCAAAACTGCGTCACCTGCATAACCCGCTGGGCAGCCTTCGTCCGCCGTCTGCCGTGAGGCTGGCGCATCGCGCACTGAACAAACTAAATCACAATTTCGCACCATATTTCCTAAAAATAGCCACTTGTCCTCTACGCAAGTGTGCATGTGCTGAAAATTGGAATGCTATGATTTAATATGTTGTGACGGGATTTTCTACCCAGCACATTATCTGATTGTTAACTAAGTAAAATCAGAGGTTAGAAATCGAATTTATTTACCAGCAGCGAGCTCTATCATTATTAGATGTGGGTACAATTTGTTTTGCTTGCCCGGGAATCGAACCCGACGCGTTATGTCGCTGTTTCCCATACATAAATAGACGTTAAGTATCAACTGCTTGCTCACCAGTAGTGAGATGCTCGCATGTTCCACTAGAAATAACGGTACCTATCGTTACTGTTGACTATTCATGAACAGACATTAAATACGCAAATTATTTTTCGGTGGTAGGTCAGTGGTAGGTTAGTCCACGAACCCACGCTAATTGTAAATGGTTGCGAAAACACACTTGACCTCTTAGCCACAAACAATCCAGAGCTAATAGAGAGCATCATGACTGATACAAGGATTAGTGATTACAAGGTCGTTGTAGCTAGGCTCAATACCGTTTCTTCCAAATCCACCAGAAACAAACGCAAAATAATTTTATTTAAAAAAGCGGATAGTGTCACTAGAAGCCTTCCTAAGAGACAATCTCCATTCCTTCCGAACTGACTATGCAAATGTAGACGAGATGTGTCTCAAATTCAAAGGTATAGTAGTAACAGCAATTGAGAGATTCATACCTCATAAGTTGGTAAGAGATGGAACTGATCCCCCATGGTACACAAAACAGGTCCGAACGCTGTTGCAGAGGCAACGGAAAAAGCATGCGAAGTTCAGAAGAACGCGAAATCCCGAAGATTGGCTAAAATTTACAGATGCGCGAAATTTGGCACGGACTTCAATGCGAGATGCCTTAAATAGGTTCCACAACGAAACATTGTCTCGAAATTTGGTAGAAAATCCGAAGAAATTCTGGTCGTATGTAAAGTACACAAGCGGCAGGACGCAGTCAATACCTTCGCTGCACAGTGCCGATGGTACTGTTACCGACGACTGTGCCGCTAAAGCGGAGTTATTGAACGCAGTTTTCCGAAATTCCTTCACCAGGGAAGACGAATGGAATATTCCAGAATTTGAAACACGAACAGCTACTAGCATGAGTTTCTTAGAAGTAGATACCTTAGGGCTTGCGAAGCAACTCAAATCGCTTGATATAGGCAAGTCTTCAGGTCCAGATTGTATACCGATTAGGTTCCTCTCAGATTACGCTCATACAATAGCTCCCTACTTAGCAATAATATACAACCGCTCGCTCACCGATAGATCTGTACCTACAGATTGGAAAATTGCGCAGGTCGCACCAGTGTTTAAGAAGGGTAGTAGGAGTAATCCATCGAACTACAGACGTATATCATTGACGTCGGTTTGCAGTAGGGTTTTGGAGCATATACTGTATTCAAACACTATGAATCACCTCGAAGGGAACGATTATTGATACGTAATCAGCATGGTTTCAGAAAACATTGTTCTTGTGCAACGCAGCTAGCTCTTTATTCGCACGAAGTAATGGCCGCTATCGACAGGGGATCTCAAGTTGATTCCATATTTCTAGATTTCCGGAAAGCTTTTGACACCGTTCCTCACAAGCGATTTCTAATCAAGCTGCGGGCCTATGGGGTATCGTCTCAGTTGTGCGACTGGATTCGTGATTTCCTGTCAGGAAGGTCGCAGTTCGTAGTAAAAGGGCAAATCATCGAGTAAAACTGAAGTGATCTCAGGTGTTCCCCAGGGAAGCGTCCTGGGAACTCTGCTTTTCCTGATCTACACTCCTGGAAATTGAAATAAGAACACCGTGAATTCATTGTCCCAGGAAGGGGAAACTTTATTGACACATTCCTGGGGTCAGATACTTCACATGATCACACTGACAGAACCACAGGCACATAGACACAGGCAACAGAGCATGCACAATGTCGGCACTAGTACAGTGTATATCCACCTTTCGCAGCAATGCAGGCTGCTATTCTCCCATGGAGACGATCGTAGAGATGCTGGATGTAGTCCTGTGGAACGGCTTGCCATGCCATTTCCACCTGGCGCCTCAGTTGGACCAGCGTTCGTGCTGGACGTGCAGACCGCGTGAGACGACGCTTCATCCAGTCCCAAACATGCTCAATGGGGGACAGATCCGGAGATCTTGCTGGCCAGGGTAGTTGACTTACACCTTCTAGAGCACGTTGGGTGGCACGGGATACATGCGGACGTGCATTGTCCTGTTGGAACAGCAAGTTCCCTTGCCCGTCTAGGAATGGTAGAACGATGGGTTCGATGACGGTTTGGATGTACCGTGCACTATTCAGTGTCCCCTCGACGATCACCAGTGGTGTACGGCCAGTGTAGGAGATCGCTCCCCACACCATGATGCCGGGTGTTGGCCCTGTGTGCCTCGGTCGTATGCAGTCCTGATTGTGGCGCTCACCTGCACGGCGCCAAACACGCATACGACCATCATTGGCACCAAGGCAGAAGCGACTCTCATCGCTGAAGACGACACGTCTCCATTCGTCCCTCCATTCACGCCTGTCGCGACACCACTGGAGGCGGGCTGCACGATGTTGGGGCGTGAGCGGAAGACGGCCTAACGGTGTGCGGGACCGTAGCCCAGCTTCATGGAGACGGTTGCGAATGGTCCTCGCCGATACCCCAGGAGCAACAGTGTCCCTAATTTGCTGGGAAGTGGCGGTGCGGTCCCCTACGGCACTGCGTAGAATCCTACGGTCTTGGCGTGCATCCGTGCGTCGCTGCGGTCCGGTCCCAGGTCGACGGGCACGTGCACCTTCCGCCGACCACTGGCGACAACATCGATGTACTGTGGAGACCTCACGCCCCACGTGTTGAGCAATTCGGCGGTACGTCCACCCGGCCTCCCGCATGCCCACTATACGCCCTCGCTCAAAGTCCGTCAACTGCACATACGGTTCACGTCCACGCTGTCGCGGCATGCTACCAGTGTTAAAGACTGCGATGGAGCTCCGTATGCCACGGCAAACTGGCTGACACTGACGGCGGCGGTGCACAAATGCTGCGCAGCTAGCGCCATTCGACGGCCAACACCGCGGTTCCTGGTGTGTCCGCTGTGCCGTGCGTGTGATCATTGCTTGTACAGCCCTCTCGCAGTGTCCGGAGCAAGTATGGTGGGTCTGACACACCGGTGTCAATGTGTTCTTTTTTCCATTTCCAGGAGTGTATATAAATGACCTGGGTGACAATCTGAGCAGTTCTCTTAGGTTGTTCGCAGATGATGCTGTAATTTACCGTCTAGTAAGGTCATCCGAAGACCAGTATCAGCTGCAAAGCGATTTATAAAAGATTGCTGTATGGTGTGGCAGGTGGCAGTTGACGCTAAATAACGAAAAGTGTGAGGTGATCCACATGAGTTCCAAAAGAAATCCGTTGAAATTCGATTACTCGATAAATAGTACAATTCTCAAGGCTGTCAATTCAACTAAGTGCCTGGGTGTTAAAATTACGAACAACTTCAGTTGGAAAGACCACATAGATAATATTGTGGGGAAGGCGAGCCATGTGAGCGTGGCAGATATGATACGCGAGTTGGGATGGAAGTCATTAAAGCAAAGATGTTTTTCGTCGCGGCGAGATCTATTTACGAAATTTGTCACCAACTTTCTCTTCCGAATGCGAAAATATTTTGTTGAGCCCAACCTACATAGGTAGGAATGATAATCAGAATAAAATAATAGAAATGAGAGCTCGAACAGAAAGGTTTATGTGTTCGTTTTTCCCGCGCGCTATTCGGGAGTGGAATGGTAGAGAGATAGTATGATTGTGGTTCGAAGAACCCTCTGCCAAGCACTTAAATGTGAATTGCAGAGTAATCATGTAGATCATGTAGATGTAGTGTGCACATGCTAGGGCGTAAAATTAAATTATGAATATGTTTGTGGTGGACCAGGATTGCAACCCAGATACGTTCCATTCCTAGAGATCCGAATTCGAATTCCAATCGAGGACCAAAAATTGCAACGTCTCAAGTTCAATTTAAATATGAACTCTGTGAACGAAATAACCATTCATAAACTAAATTAAATAAACTTTTTGGTGCTAGTTTACTAGCGACAGAGTTTGTGCCTTCGGCGGCTGCCGCCTTTGGTATGGCGCCATTTAAACAAGCTCTGACGCTGTTGGTTGTGAAGAGATATTGTGTTAATGCCGATTCTGAATCACTGTGCGACCTAACATTCTGGATTTGGCGTTACCATAGGTGAATTAGATCTTTCCATGAATGTTAAAAATGGACACCATGAGTGAGAATCGAACCTATACGCCGCAATTACCAAACTACGATCAACCCAGCGGACCAGCGCAACTCACAGTTCGCAAGCTCCTGATTGTGTTGTTGTGTCCGACGATGCGCCTAGAAGCTGTGAAAAAATCCGGCTCTCTCGATTAACTGGTTAATTACCTGCTAGTTTTTAATACCAGCAATCGTCCTTCCCACGAAACATTCGTGCCTGGAGCAAACAATTGGAGAAGTGATAGTGATGTAGAAGGTGTCCTCTATCACACACCGTACACGGCTTGTGAGATATAGATGAAACAATGAATGTATGAAATGTCTTTGTTGATGTTGCGTTTTGTATTCAGTGTCATGTTGTGGTTTCATCTGTTTCATTATTTACATCTACATCTACATGGAAATGCAAATCGCATTTAAGTGCCTGGGAGAGGGTTCATCAAACCACCTTCACAATTGTCTATTATTCCAATTTCGTATAGCACGCGGAAAGAATGAACACCTATATCTGTCCGTACGATCTCTGATTTCCCTTATTTTATGGTGGTGATCGTTTCTCCCTACGTAGGTCGGTGTCAACAAAATATTTTCGTATCCGGAGGAGAAAATTGGTGATTGGAATTTCGTGAGAAGATTCCGTCGCAACGAAAAACGCCTTTCTCTTAATGATTTTACGCCGTAACATGTGCACACTGACCCACCACCGAAAAATAATTTGCATATTTAATGTCTGCTCATGAATAGTCAACAATAGCGATAGGTGCAGTTATTTCTAGTGAAACATGCGAGCATCTCATTACTGGTGAGCAAGCAGTTGACACTTAACGTCTATTTATGGATGGGAAACAGCGACAGTACGCGCCGGGTTCGATTCCCGGGCGAGCAAAACAAATTGCACCCTCATCTCATATTGATACAGCTCTCTGCTGGTAAATAAATTCGATTTCTAACATCAGATTTTACTTAGTTAACAATCCGATAACGTGTTGGGTAGAAAATCCCGTCACAACATATTAAATCATAGCATTCCAGTTTTCAGCACGTGCATACTTGGTTGCTTGCGAAGGAAAGTACATTAAACGTCTTTCGTGGTTAGTTAACAGGGCGATAACGGTTTTGATGTAGTAGAAATAATTTCGTCATTTCGTTTCAAGTTCAGATGTGTTAACTAATACTGATGAAAACCTTTATATTTCACATCTGTTAACGGCTAGTCAGCATTGATGATCGTTGCCTTGATCAAGTCGCGGGCAGATGAGAAATGTATTTTAGTTAGTAGTGGCTACGTCTGCTGGGTTTCTGTCCAGATCCAGAATAAAAAATTTCGCCATGTCATTTAGAGTTCAAACATGTGATCAAATAATTCTTCATGAATAATTAGTACAGTGACGTTACTGATTAATTAGTAAAGTGATGTTACTGATTATACTCCATTAATATTAAGGTTTCTACAGAGCGTTTATCGCTGTTTACCGCATTTTCCTTAACTAGTTCCTTTAACGACCAGCTTATGCAAAAATCAATCGTCACTGGGACATTTAGCAGGTGCGGGAAAACCTTATACCGAGGAAAAATACTTCGAACTGTCATAGACCTTTATTAGTCCAGATATTGACTCAGAATATCTTGTTCATGCAAACATTTACTTTGTTTAAGGATTGTCACATAGTTTATGTGCCACAGTTAGTTGTTTCAGATTATAATGAGATGGTCACGCTTTTGAAAATCATTGTAACCTGTACATGGGTTAGGGACTAACTCATCTCTAATGACGTGTTTTTCTAGTTTTTGCAGCATTATGTGTGATGTTACTTCGCACTGATTGCCTTAAAGAACAGTGTTGTCTAGTAGTCTCTCGTGGAATCCATTTTGTATAGTCGAACGACTGTACCGCAAAGCGATTAGAGGACCCGCTAGACAGCTACGTTATGTTGGTTGCATGCAAATCAGGCGGATCACAATTCAGGTCGTTCGGTTACTTTTGCGTATGATAGTACTTAGTGATGTACTTAAACTAGGAAGATCATGTAGTAGAACTGCTAAATGTTTAGATATGTTAATTTATCTAAGGTAATGATGGTAGAGCTCAGTAGCTGTGGATTATGTACTTGAAGAAATATAGCTATCTGCCAAGCCACTTTCTATACAGTTTTGTTTATGTAATACATATAGTCGACAAAAATGTCTTCTTGATGATGATGTAAATATATTACGCGAAGCCGGCCGGCGTGGCCGAGGGGTTCTAGGCGCTACAGTCTGGAACCGCGCGACCTCTACGGTCGCAGGTTCGAATCCTGCCTCGGGCATGGATGTGTGTGATGTCCTTAGGTTAGTTAGGTTTAAGTAGTTCTAAGTTCTAGGGGACTGATGACCTCAGAAGTTAAGTCCCATAAAGCTCAGAGCAATCTGAACCGTATTACGCGAACGCGAGTTGGGTGAAAATCCCTAAAACGCGTTTTGGCATAAATAAAGCTGTGTAAAGAAACGGGCTGGATGCTGTGCATTTTTTACTAGTAAAACGTGTAGGTTTCACTTACGTACATTTGCCATAAGAATAGTTAGCAGTTTTGGGCACATAAAAATCGTTAATGATTCTTACAATGTCTGTGTTTAACCATTATAATCATCTTCGGACATGTCTGAAGAAATAGACACTGTTTCACGATTCACAGCTGTTATAAACATTACGAAATGGATTCGCAAATTGTGGTGCATATCGATTTCAGCTATACATTTTTTTTAGTGTCACAAGAAAATCTGTGCCAGGTCGGGACCAAATCCGGATATCCCACTTATCGACTTCACCACATCGGCTATCCGTGCATGCCTCCCTTACCAAACCATATTGATGGTGCTGAACTGCAAAAAATTCTGTTTTACAGGAGAGTGAAAAAAATTATTATTATGTTGGTATGATAAAGGTGTAAAATTATTGTCGTTATAATACATATCATTAATAAAATATCAGATGATAAAAAGATTGGAAAATAAATTTCAGACCATACGTTAAATCAAACTTAACATACGACGTTGCTGTATGAACAAACTGACATAGGAGGTTGCAGTTTAACACCATCGATGTGTCACGTTGTCCATGTCTCCTATGTTCCCACTTTTGTGATTCCCGTTCAGGGAAACACACACTTTTACAGTCATTTTAGCCCGTTGACGCATGTCAACATACACTGTATAAACACAATGTGATTATCATAGGTATATACGTCCCTCGACAGGCAAGAATTACGAGAATAAAAATTTCTCTCTGCCTGTACAGGAATCAAAAAAATGCGTGCATAGGTGATATTACATGCTTCACAGCTTCTCAAATAAACATGTGCAGTTGTTGGGGATATGCGAATCCATTTCGTAAAAATCATTAAGTTCAAAGTCCGCCTCGGTAGCTGAGTGGTCAGCACGATGGAGTGCCTTGCTAAAGGAACCGGGTGCGATACCCGGCTGGGTCGGAGATTTTTCTCCGCTCAGGGACTGGCTGTTGTATTGTCTTTATCATCACCATCATCATCTCATCCCCATCGACGCGCAAGTCGCCGAAGCGGCGTCAACTCAAAAGACTTGCACCAGGCGAACGGTCTAGCCGACTGGAGGCTCTAGCCATACGAAATTTCATTTCATTAAGTTTACAGATTTTCCACATTATCATTCACGGATATCCTACGGGATAATATTCTGGAGTAACTTATCACTTACAGAAAAAGTATTAATTGGACAAAGGAAAGTACTTGGAGTTTTGGAATTATGTACGGAGTTCGCATACGCACAGTCAGTGACAGAATTCGTGAAACCCCTCGCCTTTCCGTTTTGTTGCACTGCAAAGCTTTACTGTCTGCTACACAGCATAACAGTGCTATCAACATATTGTCACCTCACATTTGTCTCTAGTATACTTTACAGGAAACAAACAATGAGACGCCAACTGGACCGAAGTTAGGACTTCCTAAAAAGAAAGTTTTAAACAAAACCGGTTTTACTAACGGGTTCGTTTTCTTCAACCATAATACGCGGAAGGAAATTGGTCATGTAGAGTACCACAGCCAGTAGATGTCTACATTCTTCGTGTGTCATGATGTCGAGCTCTTAAACCGTTTACCAGCTGATCCACAATAAAATTTTTCCACCACAATAAAATTTTTCCACAGCGCTTCACTACTGACACATGCTTTTCTACATAACTGTCACCGTAGTTTCAGATAACAGAGACTGCATGTCAGATGCATTACTTGACGTTTCTGACACATAGGAATAAAGCACTGTACACGCAAATGAATACCGTGAATTAGATGACAGACACCAAACTATCGTCAGTAACTAGTACTTCAAGTTTGTCACCTTGTTCACACCAGAGCGAGGAGATGGACGTTGTAATGGTCGCCTAGTCGTAGATATTGCTAATTGCTATAATCGCACTATTTCACTCCCATTTACGGAGCTTGTTAGCACTTGATGTTAGGTTGGCGCCATTAAACTGCATTGTGTTGTGGTAATCGCTGCTACTTGCTGGATCGCTGCCGTGTCTCGATGTTGATGCTGGCTCTAAATCTGGTTGTCTAGGGTTAAAAACATGAGGTCCCGTGTTTTTTATGTGCTTTTGATGATAAAGAACGAGCGAAACCAACAGATATGTAAACTTCAAATATTTATTACTCTGGTGGCCATCTTAATTCCACTGTCCACCAAAGACCATGACACAACACAAAGTAGTACTTCCTTTACATGTTCTTTGCATTGTTTATCCACCTCAAACAATAACACACAAACACACTTTACCAACGTGACATTCCGACTGCCTCTCGACCCTTCTTGCTGCTTGTATTTATAACATTGTCAAAGAACTACTAAAAAGAGATATAGTTTATAAGTCACATGTACATCTGTTATAATTTGTGCAGAAAAGTTATTAATTTGCATCGAGTGACATAATTTTACATGTTATTAAAATGACAGACAGATTTGTTGACTTGACAGAATAATTCTTTGTTAAAAAAAGGCCGTTTTTTAGAAGTTTGTCAATTGACTTCTCTAATTTGCATAAATAAGTAAATAACATGAATTATTAAGACTTACATTGGTTTTCGTCTAAAATAGGATTGCTTACGTGAATACTGAGTAAAAACGCTCCTAGTGAACAAATAGGTTTCACTGGGTGATTTTTATTTAAGGAGATCCAAAATACCTAAGTTGGCCACTATTTTTCGTACTTCATATTAATTATTTAAGATGAACTTAGTGTTTTTACATGATGACATTTGCTGTATCAGTGATCAAGTGATATAAACTTTTGTGTGGGTCAGTTACTCAGTATAATTTAATGGGTTGACTGTTTATGCAGACATGTTATGCAATCATTGTTAACATACACAATAACTTTTCTATAATCATAAATACTCGTTAAACTGGTCGAATTTGGAGGGTATCGCATACTTCGGTAAAGTAAAGCCTTTAATATGTTCCGTTACAACGTTCACTGCGTCACTAAGTTCCAGTAATCACAACTTCAGAGAACAATGAGACAGACACCTTAAGCATTTTTTATCGATATTAAAATCATTTTATTTCTTTATGCAAACCAGGTTGTGTCGGAAGGGAGTCCCCATTGTTATACTGAGATCAAGGAAATTTTCCTGTTGTTCCTGATTGTCAAACGTTTAACTAAATCGAAAACCACTAACCATCTGGGCCAGAACTAACAACCTTTATTTTTAGGCAGGATAGACAAGAGAGATCATGATTTACACCTTCTGTGACTAATCAGTAGTCACAGAGCCCAACTATTTTCGGATTGGCCACGTGACAGGTTCCGCCAGCGGCCCTGGCAGATGCTAGTGGCGACAATAGGTCGTTACAAGCAGCTTTCACATAGTTAACTCACGTCAGCGTTAGGCGCTAGGCTTCATTTAAGAGCGTTGTTCTCCTCCTGAAGGCACGCATACACCTTCCATCAGAGTCGAATGGCCCTGAGCACTATGCGACTTAATATCTGAGGTCATCAGTTCCCTAGAAATTAGAACTACTTAAACCTAACTAACCTAAAGACATCACATACATTCATGCCCGAGGCAGGATTCGAACCTGCGACCGTAGCAGTCGCGCGGTTCCAGACTGAAGCGCCTAGAACCGCTCGGTCATCTGAGTCGACATTTTAGCAGGTCTGCGGGGCAACGTTTTCAATTTCTCTGTGACGTCAGGGTAAAAGAGATGTGGGGTTGACTCTTCATGACCTTTATTTGCAAACAGTTATGCCGTCCTGCTTGGAATGTACCAAATTTATAGTTACCTGTCACCCTCTTCCTTTTGCTACCCTCCCCATCCTCTCTACCCCTGGATGGCTGGTGGTGTCCTAGATCAATAAATTTTTTAAAATTTTTGGATTCTTTTTTTAAATAGATTTTTAGAGGGTCTATACAAGGGCGATGTACTTGAGGACAGTATTATGGAAATGGAAGAGGATGTAAATGAAGATGAAATGGGAGATATGATACTGCGTGAAGAGTTTGACAGAGCACTGAAAGACCTGAGTCGAAACAAGGCCCCAGGAGTAGACAACTATCCATTAGAACTACTGACAGCCTTGGGAGAGCCAGTCCTGACAAAACTCTACCATCTGCTGAGGAAGATGTATGAGACAGACGAAATACCTTCAGACTTTAAGAAGAATATAATAATTCCCATCCCAAAGAAAGCAGGTGTTGACACATGTGAAAATTACCGAACAATCAGTTTAATAAGTCACGGCTGCAAAATACTAACGCGAATTCTTTACAGACGAATGGAAAAACTTATAGAAGCCGACCTCGGGGAAGATCAGTTTGGATTACCTAGAAATGTTGGAACACGTGAGGCAATACTGACCCTACGTCTTATCTTAGAAGAAAGATTAAGGAAAGCGAAACCAACGTTTCTAGCATATGTAGACTTAGAGAAAGCTTTGGCAATGTTGACTGGAATACTTTCTTTCAAATTCTGAAGGTGGCAGGGGTAAAATACAGGGAGCGAAACGCTATTTACAATTTGCACAGAAACCAGATGGCAGTTATTAGAGTCGAGGGGCATGAAATGGAAGCAGTGTTTGGGAAGGGAGTAAGACAGGGTTGTAGCCTCTCCCAGCTGTTATTCAATCTGTATGTTGAGCAAGCAGTAAAGGAAACAAAAGAAAAATTCGGAGTAGGTATTAAAATCCATGGAGAAGAAATAAAAACTTTGAGGCTCGCCGATGACATCGTAATTCTGTCAGAGACAGCAAAGGACTTGGAAGAGCAGTTGAACGGAATGGACAGTGTCTTGGAAGGAGGATATAAGATGAACATCAACAAAAGCAAAACGAGGATAGTGGAATGTAGTCGAATTAATTCGGGTGACGCTGAGGGAATTAGATTAGGAAATGAGACACTTAAAGTGGTAAAGGAGTTTTGCTATTTGGGGAGCAAAATAACTGATGATGGTCGAAGTAGAGAGGATACAAAATGTAGACTGGCAATGGCAAGGAAAGCGTTTCTGAAGAAGAGAAATTTGTTAACGTCGAATATAGATTTAAGTGTCAGGAAGTCGTTTCTGAAAGTATTTGTATGGAGTGAAAGATGGACGATAAATAGTTTGGACAAGAAGAGAATAGAAGCTTTCGAAATGTGGTGCTACAGAAGGATGCTGAATGTTAGATGGTTAGATCACATACCTATTGAGGAGGTACTGAATAGAATTGGGGAGAAGAGAAATTTGTGGCAAAACTTGACTTGAAGAAGGGATCGGTTGGTAGGACATGTTCTGAGGCATCAAGGGATCACCAATTTAGTATTGGAGGGCAGCGTGGAGGGTAAAAATCGTAGAGGGAGACCAAGAGATGAATACGCTAAGCAGATTCAGAAGGATGTAGGTTGCGGTAGGTACTGGGAGATGAAGCTTGCACACGATAGAGTAGCATGGAGAGCTGCATCAAACCAATCTCAGGACTGAAGACCACAATCACAACAACAACAACAACAACAACAACAACAACAACAGCAAGTCATACGGTTACCAAACTTCGTGGGAATGACTAAGAGCATTCTGGGTTTGTGCTTTAAATAACACCCCATCCTACCCCCACTCTCACCATTACTGGTTAAATGTGTTCAAGATTGTCACCAATTACCATAGAGGCCCCGAGAACTATGCAGTCGATACTAACATCGTTATTATTTTTACGCTGAATGCCAAAAGAAACTGGTCTAGGCAAGCAATACGGAGATATGTAAACAGCCACAACACGGCGCTGCGGTCGGCAACACTTACATGAGACAACAAGTGTCTGGCGCAGTTGTTGGATGGTTACTGCTGCTTCAATGGCAGATTATCAACATTTAAGTGAGTCTGAACGTGGTGTTATAGTCGGCGCATGAGCGATGGGGTACAGCATCTCCGAGGTAGCGATGAAGTGGGGATTTTCCCAAACGACCATTTCACGGGTGTACCGTGAATATCAGGAATCCTGTAAAAGTTAAATCTCCGACATCGTTGCAGCCGAAAAAGAGATCCTGCAAGAACGGGACCAACGACGATTGAAGAGAATCGCTCAGCGTGACAGAAGTGCAACCAATCCGCGAACTGATTCAGATTTAAATGCTGGGCCAACAACAAGTGTCAGCGTGTGAACAGTTCAATGAAACATCCTCGGTATGGGCTTTCAGAGCGAAGGCCCACTCGTCCACCCTTGATGACTGCACGACACAACACTTTTATGCCTCGCCTTTGCAATCAACACCGACATTGGGCTGTTACTTGCTTGGACGAATCTAGTTTCAGATTGTATCGAGTGTATGGACGTGTACGGGTATGGGGACAACCTGATGATCGATGGACCCGGCATGCCAGCAGGGAATCTTCAAGCTGGTGTAGGCTCGGTCATGGTGTGGGGCGTGTGCAGTTGGAGTGATATGGGACCCCTGACATGTCTAGATACGACTCTGATAGGTGACACGTACATAAGCATCCTGTCTGATCACCTGCATCTTTTCATGTCCGTTATGCATTCAGGCGGACTTGGGCAATTCTAACAGGACAATGCGACAGCCCACACGTGCAAAATTGCTACAGAGTGGCTCCAGGAACACTCTTCTGAGTTTAAACACTTCCTCATGAACATTTCTGAACATATCTGGATGCCTTGGAACGTGCTGTTCAGAAGAGATCTCCACTGCCCTCGTTCTCTTGCCGATTTATGGGCAGCCCAGCAGGATTCATGGTGTCAGTTCCCTCCAGCACTACTTTAGACATTAGTCGAGTCCATGCCATGGCCTGTTGCGTCACTTCTGAGTGCTCGCGGGGCAGTACACGATATAAGGCAGGTGTACCAGTTTCTTTGCCTATTCAGTGTATATAGCACCTTTTCATATCCTTACCTCCAAGTGTGCTGGGTGTGTCGTAATCCAACGGAACTTTTTCCATTAGTAAAACACATATACTCTAAAATTGACTTAAATTCCTCCAGGCGTTCTAGAGTTCGGCTTACATACCTGTTTCATCTTTTTTCAGCCCCACAAAGAGGGGTGCAAGAGTTGTTCTATAATCACACTGATTGTGTCGTGGTAGTAAGTCCTAGTGTGCCAAATTTAGATGAAACTGTTCCAGGTGTAAAGAGGTGTCCCCGGAAACACACACACACACATCCATTAGTATGATCTACAGGGTTATTACAAATGATTGAAGCGATTTCACAGCTCTACAATAACTTTATTGTTTGAGATATTTTCACAATGCTTTGCACACACATACAAAAACTCAAAAAGTTTTTTTAGGCATTCACAAATGTTCGATATGTGCCCCTTTAGTGATTCAGCAGACATCAAGCCGATAATAAAGTTCCTCCCACACTCGAAGCAGCATGTCCCCATCAATGAGTTCGAAAGCATCGTTGATGCGAGCTCGCAGTTCTGGCACGTTTCTTGGTAGAGGAGGTTTCAACACTGAATCTTTCACATAACCCCACAGAAAGAAATCGCATGGGGTTAAGTCGGGAGAGCGTGGAGGCCATGACATGAATTGCTGATCATGATCTCCACCACGACCGATCCATCGGTTTTCCAATCTCCTGTTTAAGAAATACCGAACATCATGATGGAAGTGCGGTGGAGCACCATCCTGTTGAAAGATGAAGTCGGTGCTGTCGGTCTCCAGTTGTGGCATGAGCCAATTTTCCGCGGGCTACGCGTGAAACTCGCCCGCACGCGTTCAACCGTTTCTTCGCTCACTGCAGGCCGACCCGTTGATTTCCCCTTACAGAGGCATCCAGAAGCTTTAAACTGCGCTTCCATCGCCGAATGGAGTTAGCAGTTGGTGGATCTTTGTTGAACTTCGTCCTGAAGTGTCGTTGCACTGTTATGACTGACTGATGTGAGTGCATTTCAAGCACGACATTCGCTTTCTCGGCTCGTGTCGCCAATTTTGTCTCACTGCGCTCTCGAGCGCTGTGACGGGAGAAACCTGAAGTGCGGCTTCAGCCGAACAAAACTTTGAGTTTTTCTACGTATCTGTAGTGTGTCGTGACCATATGTCAATGAATGGAGCTACAGTGAATTTATGAAATCGCTTCAATCATTTGTAATAGCCCTGTATATACAGCATACTAGTGCTCTACCCATCGAAATCATCCACGGCAGCTTCAGCCAGCACGTTGTGCACACCCTTGACCTGCTAACGCTCCCAGTGACTGCCATATCCATATCACCATCCTACAGAATCTTTAATGATTCTATTTTCCCACCGCTCCCCGGCCATAATACCAAAGTAACAGGCCCCACACATGAGTGAAGAATCGCTCCTATAGGAGTCAGCGATTCGCACGCAATCTGTCGCTCGCTTTGACCCAGCCACACACGTAGAATTCGTCAAACAATTCCATTCAGAATTTCGGACGATACCTACTGTGCCGTGTAATTCTACTGTGGAAAATAAACTGCTATGTTTTGCAGCAGTGGCAATATTTCCACTAATTCTAGTAAAAATGTAAACAAAGGAAACGGAAACTGAAATTTAGTAAACTTGTTTTCGGAATACACTTGGGAACATTAGGCTACAGAATATATCACAGTTTTCATTGGCGTCAAGTGTATGTGTTTATTTTTCCAGTCTCTGTTTCACAAATACACTTTCAAGTCCTTAATTAATTTTGATGTGTTAGTTTTATACTTTAACTGCAAGCATTTACACTATGACTTAACATTCTTTGTGCAATCATAGAAATGTTATCAGTAGCTGAAATGTTGAATTCCATGATTCCCTTTGTAAATTGTGTGAGGGAAAGTTAGACGGTATGAAATGAAATTTGTTATTAAGAACCCACCCCAATTCAAAAATAATAACCAAGTGCATAGCTAAAACACTAGAAGAAAAGATCATCTTCACTAGTCTTGTTAAAATCTGACTGTGGCACAGAAAGGGGTGAATTATGCTGCCACAAAAATCTTTGGTTATCTACCAAACAGCGTTAAAAGTCTGAAAAATAGGCAACCAGCATTAATTTAAGATATGAAGTAGGGAAAAAATCATACTGTGTAAAGAAAACTTATCTGAAACTGGCACATTCCAGATCACTACGAAATATCGTATTCATGATCTGTGGAACAAGTATCAATGTAATGTAACGAGAGGCATTAGTAGGATACGTCTGATGAAAATTTTTAAATTAAGATACCACTTAATACTACTACCTCATTCTCTTTGCAAGTGACGACTTTTAACGAAGCGTCAACTTTCGTAAATAACTCAGACGCCAGCTGGACTTCAATATTTTGTACAGTATTTGCTATGAACTACTTGAAAAAGCTTCAGAATGTTTACCACTACAAAATATAAGGGTCCCGATGTTTTAATATGTTTATGTCTTCTTGATAAAAGTGGAAAATCTGCAGTCAACTTCACTTTCGAGAATGCCTTGTGCTCCCTGAATAACTATAAATTCCAGCCTAATATATTACACCACATGGGGAAAGTGAAACGAATCAAAACTAAAAAACCATAACAGTTTATTAAAAATAGAGTTTTAATGGTATAAAATTAATTTTTGTTGTTAAATGAAATGGGTTAAGAACTATTCTTAAATATGTCAACCACTTCAAAGTGCAGTAGAGACTTATTAAAGGATAAATTTTGTTCTTGATAGTGTAACAGGATTGGGAGAGGGGAGGGGTAGAGGGTAGAGGCGTGAGGAAGGGTAGGTCTCCAGATCCTGGTCATGGACTTCCCCTTCATTAGTCTGTAAACGGAAGAGCGAGCAGGTGATTGCCCACTCTGTCTATCCCACTACATCACAAGAAGCGACTACCAGGGTGTATACGCCCTGGGACAACCGGGAGATCCGGGAAAAACCCGGGAGTTTTTTCATCCGGGAGAAAACCGGAAAAAACACGGGAATTTCTTAGAACTCCGGGAATTTTTCAGAGTTTTAGTTTTTCAATTAAATTTTTGTAATTTTAATTGCTAACAACTGATAGTCTAACAAAGAATATTATTCTACCTCGCTACTGTAGAAGTATATTGCAGCAATAAAACATAAACGGGAGAAAAAAATTAAGTAAAACTTAAGTTTCGAAGGAAATGCGCCATTTACAAGAAAACAAACTGCACACGCAAACGTCTGCCAACAACAAAACGTGTTAAATGCATTAGGACGAAAGAAAATGCTGTACTTCATAACAGCAAACTGCTTGCAATGAGCGCGACGTCACAATTGTTTACGTTGGCTTCATTAGAGAAGATGCCAGTCGCGTATGAACAGTACATTCTCCCACTTCTGGCTACTTGGAAGTGTGGTTGTAGCAAGCAGCCAGATGCTACCCGGAAATCTTTTCTGGGGCGTAGTGTTTACATTTAATTATTTTGCTCTTTCCTCTTCGTTTACAGATCTCACGTCAAATGAAAACAAAATGGATTTCTGTGGCCAGGAGCCATCAATTCATAGATTTCGTAGATTCATAGATAAAATAAATCACATAATTATGGAAGGTTAAAATACGTTATTTGCTTCAGTTGTTTGGTTTCATTTTAATTCCAGGTTTATAACAGTCAAGCATTAATCGCCTTGCAGAACTGTGAAGTTATTTTTGTCGGTTTGCTAAAGAAATTTAGTTATTATTAATCTTTTCCGGTGAGGCAGTCAATTTATTTGAAATGAAGCGTTTCGTCCCATCCCATACTATTGACTAGTTTCAACTGTTTGCTGGATTACAAGTGCACGAATTCTTCTTCTGGCACGTATGGCACTATCGATAAAATGAAATGAGCGTATGACATCGTTGGCCGGGAGGCCCCTATTCGGGGAAGTTCGGCCGCCAGGTTCAAGTCTTTATTTCATTCAACGCCACGATAATAAAGAACCAAACACGAGATAATGCAGTATTGATACTCCAATAAAATTTACATACCGAAAACCACACTGAAATGCTTAATTTCAGGTTGGGACCTACTTCATTGTGAATCTGGACATACGATTGTACACTTTAAGTGGGATTGGGTATTTTAGTGTGGTTTACGAATTTCCAATACTCTTGGATTATAACACTCGTAGAAAAAAAACGATTTATACTTGAAACCTTAGCTTTTCTGGTGGCTAATTGATCTTCGAGACCAGTATTATATGTGAAAGCGTAGCTTCCCTCGCAGTCACACTTATATATTAATTTAAACCAGTTACTTTTCGTACTCGTGTGTTCGTGATATTTAACAGTGATGTTGCTGTTGACTGACTACATCACATGTTCTATGCTCTGACTACCTGCCTTCATTAGCTGTCGAGATCACGTGGCATTATGATTGACGTACAAAATCACATCGCAAACTCGATTTCAATGCTTCGGAAAGTAACTTGCCGAGTTTGGTGGAATTCGAACTTGTACTTTTGTAATATGAAAATATGCAGCGTACTTGTGGCTGCACATAATTTTTTTTCCCGCTCGCGGTCGTTTACTTATGTGCCGGGAATTTCAAGCCGGTGCATGAAACCTTAACCCTTCAAAGGATTGATAAATTTTACAGCTCCGAGGGAAAGTATCCTGTCATTTAACACGGAAAAAGTGTATTTTCGTCCGGGAGAAAGTGTATTTTTAACTGGGAAATCCGGGAAAAATCCGGGAATTTTTTTTCCTTGTCGGCGTATACACCCTGAACTACAGGGTGTTTCACGAAGTTAGCCAATGCTCTGCAGTTCGCCTTATAAATCACTGTCAACACAGTGCCCTGACAGACCTGGGGAGTGTTTATTTTCTACAAGTGCGCCCTCACTAAATAGAATACAGAAATGAGTCACTAATAATACGCAAGAAACGCATATGGTCTGAATCTACGCAAATCTCCGCGAATTGTTCTACACTGCTAGAGGGGACGTAGCTTCTTAATCATCCTGTGCGGCAGCTGTAGCAACTTCCCCTACCACAAGCGCTGTTCGCTCTTCAGTTTATAGACTATACTTCCCCAGCATTTTCTGTCCAGTTCTCTTTGTGAGAATACGCAAAATAACTTCATTGAGCTCGTGTTAAAATAGCACAGCTATTTTCAGTTCACAAAGTGTTTCAGATGTTAAGTGATCTGTCAATCAAAGTGCATCATTCAAGTCTCAGCTCTGCCAGCATCTGAAGTAGGTCACTTACGAGTTTTGGAACTTCGGATATTTCAACATAAGTCAATCAATGCGTTACAGCAGATTACGTTTTTAGACTTGAACATGATCAGTGCCATTACATCAGACTTATTCGCTGCCACCTTGCAAGATACTGTGGGTGTGTGGTAACTGGCTCCGCTCATTACAGCCCACTCTACAAGTAACAGTAATTACTGAATGGAAGAGATTTATGCAGTCTGCCAGTAACACAGTTAATGGCGATGGAAGTGCAGTAACATTTTGGTCATTCATTATTTCGCCACCAAATGACTGCAACATGGTTACACAGTTGTAGAATACACTGTCAACGATAGACTGCAGTAAGGTTCCAAATTTGCCAGTCCAATTCCTTTCCCATCAGCGTTACATAGGTCACTGAGAAGGTCACACATGTTACACATTTCTCAGCTATTGTTTATACGAACGCGTTTTACACAAAAGCTCACTTAACAACTTCAATTAAATACCCAATTAACTGAAATAACTCCATATCGAGCTGAGTGAAGTTATTTTGTCTACTCACATAAGAGAAGTGGACAGGTAAAGCCGGGAAAGTATAGTCTGTAAAATGAAAAACGCATTAACACAGATAAGAGTGGGGGAGTTGCCTTTTCCGAACGAATGCTATAGTTGCCGTGCAGAAAGACTTAGAATCAATTTCCCCTCTAGCAATATTGAACAGTGTGCATAGATTTACGTAGATCCAGATATGCGTTTCTTGCGATAGCATTATTAGTTACTCATATCTGTCTTCCACGTAGTGTAAATGCATTTTGTGGAAAGTAAATGCGCCCCTGATCATGTCTGCACACTACTTCTGCAGTGGTACATGAGGCACGCTGACAAAGGGGTGGTTTGTTTTTTAAACACCTTGTAGTTGTTTCTTGTGACTTAGTGTGATACAGTGGGGAACTGCCTGCTCACTCACTAGTTTACAGACCGGTCAAGGAGGGAAAAGTTATATGAAATGGAATGAGCCCATAAGGAGAATAGCAGGGGACGTGAATGGTCGACTTCAGTTTAATGCGAAAATTTTAGGAAAGAGGAACTCATCCATAAAGCACGGGAATCCAGGATCCGTTCCCTTGAGGCTTTCTTCTTTCTTGTTGCAGCAAACGACCGTTGCAGGTAGCAAGAGGAGAAGCACACCGAAAAAGACCACGGAGAAGTCCTTGGACGTTTGCGCGCCAGGTACATATAATCTGAGGCTGCGAGCTCGTCTCCAGCCCACAACCAGCAAAGGAGGCTGAAGTTTTGACAGTTCCAACCACTCGTGTTGGCGAAACGTCAGAAAAATCGTCAAATTCGGCCGAAGAACCTGAGACAGAAGGCAACAGGCAGTTTGTCAAGAAGTAGCCATGAAAGACTTGGCAGTTTTGTATTACAGTGATGCTTCACGAACTCGAAATGGGATTCATTTGAGGGAAGACGACACTCTTTTCGTGAAGCAATGTCGTGAACATTTAGAGAAGCGGGATTTTAAGCTGAGGGCAGAATGATTCTACTGCTGCCAACAAAGATAAGAGAAATTAGGGCTCACACTGAGGCACAAAGACAGCATTTTTCTCCCATTCTATTTGTAAGTGGAAAAAGAAATAAAAAACGGCTAGTAGTGGTACAAGGTACCCTCTGCCATGCACCATACAGAGACTTGCTGAGTATGTAGAATAAATTTAAATGTTGTGTGACTAGGGCCTCCTTCCAGGTAGACTGTTCCCCAGGTGCAAGTCTTTCAACTTGACGCTACTTCGGCGACTTGTGCGTCGATGGGGATGAAATGATGATGATTAGGACAACACAACACCCAGTCCCTGAGTGGAGAAAATATCCGATCCAGCGGGGAATCGAACCCCTTAGGATTGACATTCTGTCGTGCTGACCACTCAGCTACCGGGGGCGGACAGTATGTAGATATAGATAACTACAACCCAGCGATAGGCTTGCTGAGTATGTAGATACAGATGACTACAACCTGGCGACAGGCTTGCTGAGTATGTAGATATAGATGACTACAACATGGAGACCTGCTTTCCTTCTTGTGTCTACATTAAGCCCCCTTCCTCACCCTGTTATAGTATCCGAACACAATTTATCCCTTAATACTGCTCTACTGCACTTAGCTGTGCTTCACACATTTAATATTTGTTTGTAATGCACTTTATTTTACATTACAAGACTTTTTTTAATAAATGGCGATTTTTCCATGCCGTCAATGCTGAAACAATTAGGCACAGAGAAAAATGAGTAGGACCTTTTGTATCAAATAGTTCAAAGCACTATAGCACTTAACATCTGAGATCATCAGTCCCCTAGAATGTAGAACTACTTAAACCTAACTAACCTAAGGACAGCACACACATCCATGCCCGAGGCAGGATTCGAACCTGCAACCGTAGTGGTCGCGCAGTTCCAGATTGTAGCACCTAGAACCACTCAGCCACACTGGCCGGCAGCTCCTTTCGCAGGAAATTAATGTAGTTTCATTTTGTACTGTGAGACATTTTCGACAGAAGCTTCGGTTTTCGAGTTACTCAAGAAAAACATAAAAGATGACTTGTAATGCTGCTCCATAACTCATGATTTTGTTATGTTGCTGATGGTACTCGCTCCTATCACTGCCCAAAAATTCTTTACTATGTGAATTTCTTTCCCCTATATGACCTTTTTTCGTCTTGGTTGACCGGGTTTCCTACAGGCAGGGGCAAGGAGAGAAGCAGGATGTTTGCACCTACATTCTCTCTCTCTCTCTCTCTCATACACACACACACACACACACACACACACACACACAGAGCATGTTATAAGGTGCAAAAGTTCGCTTGCTGAATCGCTGCTCCACCATCTTGTTCCCACAACTGTTCTTTGACCTATGCTCTGCAGTCTTGTTCTCTTAGTTGGATCAGTGATTGCTGCTCCATCATGTAGGTCTGCTAGTTCGTTCTACATACTCCAAAGCCACCACTTATTGTGAAAGTCTGATCTCTTAATGCCCTGTTCCGCCACCTTGTCCTCATAGTTCCTTCTATGTACCCAATGTATATTTCTAAGTATCTGTTGTCTAGCTTTCGAGGCTCATGTAGATTCCAGTCCCCACACTAAAGTACTCACTTTATTGGGTTTTGTCAATAATACCAATTTACATTGCTTTATAGTAGAAGCTGTATGAAGCTTGAATTGAATTATATAAAGAACTGTCAATTTATAAACATCATTTATTACCTAGTCTTGACTGCTAGATGGTGCAACCATTCTCTCAGACTTATTTTTTAGGTTACTCCTAACTCGTAGTAGTTCAGATAAAAGCCATACGCCACCTGCCAAAGTCCGATGGTCAGGGTGTAGTGTATGTGTCAATGGAGTCCTGTCTGCCTTGTAATGGAATGCATATAATGCCGCACACAGTGCTTGTGTTGTACATGAAATACCCTCTGCTATAATTCGTGAAGCTGAGACCATTCAGGAGTTTTAATTTTGCATTTTTCTCCTATGTGGTAATATTGTTGAGGCATTCCACTTCCTCTTGGGTTTATGGTTTGCACACTTCCTTAAATGTGGTTATTCCATCAGTTTTAAAGTTGGTAAATGGCGTTTTTAGTTCTAGATGTACATTGTCGAGATCATATTTAGATACTGTGGAATCAACCTTTTTCAGCAGACCCTAATGGGAACTGAATTTTATAAATAGATTTTTCGTGTATCCTCTAATACAGTAAATGTCCTTGGATCAATTGTTTTCTGCAAATTCCCTAACACAAGGCCACCTGCCATTTATATTTATAGTAAATGCTGATATTTTCTGTTCCCCACTTGCATGAAATATTTTTTTCCATATACTATATTTAAGTTAGTTTTTAACCCTTGCTTGCACATCTGCAATGGATTGTTCTTTTTCCAATAGGAGTTTATATTTTTTCTCCATGGCAGTTGTTTTCACCATATTCTCCAGTTTTTATTTTTTGACTCCAGCCCCTTCTATTTCCAGTTACCTTGAACATTCACATAAGACACTAACTGCACTTAAAGAAGTAATTTCTGCTATAGGGAATGGGTTAAGTCTATTTGATACATTTGTCTTTTTCATACAGCCTGCCAAATAACGGTATTCATTGCAACCAATCCTAATTCAACAATATATGATGTTATTCTCAGGAACAATGTCCTGGATAGAGAAATGTTTTCCTGCTTAAACATGACACTTATATGTAATAGTTTGTCCTCTTTTTTTGAGTCTGTGTTAACAATTTTCACATAGTTTCCAAGTAAATAAATGAAAACTATAGGCAGATAGAATATGGTTCATAATCTTTTCTTGGTCTTGGTTGTCTGGAAGGTCCTCTTTTACACCTGTCAACTTTTGTGTCTCCTTATTGCTCCAGTAGACAAATTGCAGAACACTGTTAAACACAACACAGAAACTGTTCTATAAGCTGTCTGATAGCTTACACCACATAGAAATGATTGACACAGAGTATAGCTGAGCACACTGTATATACTGTTTGTTGCCATTTAATACATAGATAGTCTTCCACAGCATAAAACACACTATCCATTCTGTAGTTATAAATTCTAGTCTCCAGTCCAGTAATACCATGTTCCTTAGCTAAGAAAGATATAAAAATTTCTCACAGGTGTATATCAGGGCACGTTAGAAAATTGGTAATATTTTTAATGATAAATTTTCTCTTTCCTAAACTTCTGATTTGACATACAAATTTGCTATACATCTGTATTCCACAATTAGAGCTCATCCATGTTAATTTGTCTGTTCCAAATATCTTATCATTGTTCACAATCACACTGCTGTTTCTTAGGACTTTATTAGCACACAGAAGCTGTAGTTTAATTTAGGTAGTCACACCTCTCCATTTTGTTAAAAATACAAATGTTAGAGACCAGAAACTTGCTCTGATGGAATCGTCAAGGTAACAGGTTAAAACTGGAGGTAATTATTTCTCATTTTGTGAACTTGACAGTTAAATAATGCCTTTGTTTAACAAATGGAACATGGATTGGTCAGCCAGGTACATACCAACATTTTTATGCTAACTGTGGTTCTGATGTAACAAGCTGCTCTCTTTCATCTGATTGCCAAATTCTTTGAGCTCATAATAGTACATATTATTGAACAGGTTGCTTCCAGTAGCATCACTTGAATTCATTTGCTCATTCTTTAACTACTGATAATGAAGAAGTAGATCACTTATAACACTTCACCAGCTATGGATGAATTTCATTTGGCCATAAGCCACACAAGCTATTCCAATTTATCAGTTTGTCCAAAATACACACAGCACACTTACATTTAAAATCCTGTGTAATCAAAACTATTTTGCAGACATTTGAACACTTGACTTACACTGTTGTGCGACATATGCTACTACTCAGATCACAAAAATTTTCCTGATGTCTTAATGCATGTCCTAGCCTGCCCCCTCTTCTAAGTAGTATTCTGTACATATTCCTTTCATTGGCAATGCTGTGGAGAGCCCCCTCATTTCCTGTTGCACCAGTCCTTAATTTTCAGCTTTGTCCTGCAACACCTGATCTGAAACATTTACTTCTCTTCATATATACAGTATGAGAAATTTCTTTGTCAACTTTAGATCTATGTTTGATACATATAGATTTCTCTCAGTTGAGAATGCTCTCTTTGCCTGTGTTGGTTTGCATTTATGCCCTTGATTCATCCATCATGTGCTATTTTGATTCAACAGTGGCAGAAATCCATCAAACACTGTAGGGTTCTTAATTTTGATGAGGTTCTCACTAAGCTCATTTTTTATGATGTTTAATACTTCATCTTTGTTTGGTTTACGCTTAGTCTGTACTGTGTGTCAGTAGACCGCCCATTCTATTAAACAGGTCCTGTAATTTTTCCTCACTGTAAAAGAGGATAGAAATTGCATGAGTGAATCTTCTCATTGATATTACTTTCTGCTTGTAGTATAATGGTGCCAGTTTAATGTTGCCCAGGGCCAACAGCACTGATGAACTGGGGATCCCTATTCAGCAGTAATATGTACAGAATGTCTGTCCTAAGAGTCGTCAGGTGCATTTTTTCTAGTGTTTCAGCAGATATTTGCAATTTAATTTGTTTACTGTGTAGTTGCAATCAGACCAAACAAATAAGTGATCCTCAGATTTCCTGTGAAGCCCATTATTAATGGAAAGCATCAATTTGTTTCCTGTTAAAAACAGAATGATTTTTAAAGTGGGATCTTTTTTGCCCATTTGATAGAGTGGTCCCAGATTAGTCTAGTGGGGTATTTGTTATATTGATATGTATTAACAGCTCCATCAGTGATGCAACCATGCTGAGTTATGCTGAGTGCTACCGCCAAGCATATTAGCTGCATACAATAGGAGGAAAAAACCTTATGCACCAATAATAAGCATCTTGTATTATAAATGGCATTATAAAATTATAAAATTTATGCCTTTGGACAGAAAAATGTCACAATACACTACATAGGACTCTAATATACCATAAAACATCACAACACATTGGTTTGGGAATTCTAAGCCCAGTTCCTGATCAGTGGTCAAAAGTCGAAATCTAACACTGTGTCATTTGGCGGGAGATAATGAGCATGCTGGTATATCTGAATGAGTTAAATATTAAAGCATGTATGAAAATTTTACAGAAATATATTGAAATAGACAATCATAGTGTAAAGATACACTGTGTGTGAACTAAAAAAATATTATAAGAGCAATCAAAAATTTTTGTTTGAAGGCCATACTGTTCAGTATTGGCATGCCAACAGGCAAAATCACCACGAACATAAAGACAATCATCCTATTGATGCACCAGGTTGAAGATACCCATTTGGTAAGACACTGTGTCCTGTGTAGAAAAGTCTGTAATCACTTGTTGCACATCCTCGTCTGACAGGAATCATCGACACTTCAAGGCATTCTTGAAGGGACCAAAGAGATGATAATCACATGGAGATAGATCAGGACTTTAGGGTGAGTTCTTGAGTGTTTCCTAATTCAGTTGGCACAACTTCTACATTGCAATATGTGTGATATGGGGATGTGCGTTGTCATGAAGCAGCAGCAGGCCTTTTTGAACACCAGCCTGCAACAGTGGTGTTTGGCAGACATCCTGCCCCATACTCAAACTTCAGTAGAGGTGGTGGCATAAAGTTTCTAATCACCAATCTTTGTGCGAATGTCCTAGATTAAATTCCAAACCTCTTTGCAGTGTCTCATCAACTGAGGTCATGTTACACTGTTGGTGGTAATCTGTCCATCAAATAGGCATGTTAAGCTTGACGACCTTCTTGCTGATTTTCAAAAGGAGTAGGCTGTGCACCAGCTCTGGGTTTCATCCTCTCCCTTCTCTCAACATCTCCAACATGAACGCTACACTGCACTCCATAAGCACACATTAGTCACCTACACTTAGTAGGTACACTTACCAACACTTTACAATGGAAGGGTGCCTCTAAGCACAAAGGATAGGAAAAAACCTATCCAATTAGGTGGCTTAACCTGCCCTTTGCAGCCTCCCAGCCATTTGTGCTACAAGACTTTACTCTTTACTTTATTCACCAATAGATGTCAACTGATCATTGTCCTTTGGCAGACAAGAAAAGAATAACACCAATCTGGTCTTATTTGGACACATTTGATAATAACATCATCATAATTCATGTTTCTTGAGTTTACCGCGCGCATGTAGGAATGACACTAATGCCACATTAATCCCTTGCTGACATGTCGGTGTTCATATACCTGCATCGAAGTTGCACTACATTGCATATATGCTGCATCAATGCACTCAAACAGAAACTTTGTGATTGACTCTTATAAAAGGAATGTAAAACAGAATCACAGAACAACACTAAGTGTGCTAGAGAGCCACTAATGTTAATGCAAACGAGTAGCTGTTAGACTCCTGGAAGTATTCTGGTTACTAATTGTTTCACTAACTAGTGTATGCCGCTTGGACTTTGAGTAAATCAAAAGGTGACTTATAGGTTGTCGTTTGGAACAAGACTATAATGATTTTTTAGGTGAAATTTTCAACTGTTAAAGGAAATAATCTCTGCCGGCCGGGGTGGCCGAGCGGTTCTAGGCGCTACAGTCTGGAACCGTGCGACCGCTACGGTCGCAGGTTCGGATCCTGCCTCAGGCATGGCTGTATGTGATGTCCTTAGATTAGTTAGGTTGAAGTAGTTCTAAGTTCTAGGGGACTGATGACTTCAGAAGTCAAGTTCCATAGTGCTCAGAGCCATTTGAACCATTTTTGAAATAATCTCTGTTGAATATATTGTGGCACAATTTTGTAGTTTGTTCTAATTTGTTTGTGTTTGTTCCAATTTGTAACACATAAAATGTGGTTTAATAAAATAGAATTAGTTCATTAAATGATGTCATTTTCTGCCCTAGGCTGTAACTGTTTTTATAACACTATTTTAGTTTTGGCCTATATGCCATTGTCAACCACACAGGTTTAGGCCATGTTATCGCATGGGACCAGGTTAAAAATAGAAGCCACCTTGTACTATTGTGTCCCTTTTGATAATATGTAAATATATTATAGGTACATATGTCAGAAATAGTGTCACAGATTCAAATTGCATGAGAGCACAGAGAGTCATTAAATCAGGGATACCTACCATAGAACCAACAGCTTATTAATATGAGTAATATAAAGCATAAACATGTTACAGACATGTTATATACCTGCAGGCTCAAGCACAAATGTGGGCTTCACAAAATTAAACAACATTAAGAAGAGATAGTATTAAGGGATTATTACTCATCAAAGAGTAGTAAACCAACATCCATACCACTTATGGCACTGATGTGGGCAAATTTACGTTGTACAACTAAATAGTGGTAAATAATGGAAGTAAGTTCCTTAATTACTTCAGATACAGTTGATTTTATGTCAGTGATTAATTATTTCACTTTAAAAATATCACATTGTAGTGTGCACACTGTCTTAAACACTGTTATTATTTTCAATTTGGAGATGCTATCGGTTAATTTCCCCCAAAAAACTGAATATTGCAGTGAGGAGACTTTGACAGAGCAGGGCCTTTAGCATGTGCTAGATGGATAAACTGCCTCTGTGGAGGAGGAAGAATCTATTTTGCCTTCCACAAGCAGTTTTATCTTGGTCTTCCATTCTTATTGTTCCCTCTCGGTTCTTGCGTCTTTCCCTAAATTAATTAACAGTGTTGTGATATTTAAGTGATGGGTGATAATTACTGATCTTGGCATTAGTAGCACTTTTGGAAGTGTCTAACTTGTCTCTTGTTAGTACTGTACTGAAAAATTGAAATAATAATACCACTTGGCAAATGTCACCAACTGCCACAGTGATGTGCTTTGCATTAATGATTCTCTGTTTCAAAAAGAAATGTGAGACTGATATTAGAATTTTTTATATGTCGAGTTCATGATGAAAGAAATGATGCTTTGCTTAGCTTTTGTTCATTGTCCAATTATTACTCCTTTTTGTCATTGGCACAGTTTATCCAGTGGTATGATCCTGCATACAGGGCTTATCAGGGTTCCAGTTTTTAGTGTTTTGTTAGTAATTTTTCCGGATAACCACTTCCAGGTATCACAAGTTCCAAAGTACAAAACAGTTTACAAACATGCTCTACACCACAGTATTACTGTACTTTAAAAATATGTTCGGCAGTGGTCTGTTTTCCTCTTGCCAAGATGACAATGAAGACTCCAATGGATTTAAATCAAACACATCCATCACAACGCAAAGGAAAACAGCTTATAATATATTGCACATCCTTTTTCATTATTTTGTAAATTTTTCAATAATAATAATAATAATAATAATAATAATAATAATAAAGCAGAAATTACAAGCATTGGCCAAACGACTTAGAAGATACAAGAAAAGTGAAAATAGAAGGAAACAAAACCAAACATTCAACACAAACCAAAAGAAATTTTATCAGACAATAGATAACACACACATTAAAATAGACAACCCACCAAACATAACAGACATGGAACACTTCTGGAGCAACATATGGTCAAACCCTGTACAACATAACAGGCATACAAGCAGAAACAGACACATACAAGATGATACCACAAATGCCTGAAGTGATAATTTTGCAACATGAAGTCACCCAAGCAATTAATTCTACTCACAATTGGAAAGCCCCTGGAAAAGATAAAATAGCAAATTTCTGGCTAAAGAAGTTCACCTCAACACATTCACATCTAACTAAATTTAAGTTACATTTCAGACCCATACACATTCCTTATACATGGAATAACTTATCTGAAACCTAAAGATCAAGCAGACACAGCAAACCCAGTTAAATATTGCCCCATAACATGCCTACCAACAATATACAAAATATTAACTTCAGTCATTACACAGAAATTAATGACACATACAACACAGAACAAAATTATAAATGAAGAACAAAAAGGCTGTTGCAAAGGAGCATGAGGATGTAAAGAGCAACTGATAATAGATGCAGAGGTGACATATCGAGCTAAAACCAAACAAAGGTCGCTACACTACGCATACATTGATTACCAAAAAGCTTTTGATAGTGTACCCCACTCATGGTTACTACAAATATTGGAAATATACAAAGTAGATCCTAAATTAATACAGTTCCTAAACATAGTAATGAAAAATTGGAAAACCACACTTAATATCCAAACAAATTCAAATAATATCACCTCACAGCCAATACAGATTAAGCGTGGAATATACAAAGGAGACTCATTAAATCCTTTCTGGTTCTGCCTTGCTCTGAACCCACTATCCAACATGCTAAGTAATACAAATTATGGATATAATATGGAACATACCCACACAAAATAACACATTTGCTATACATGGATGATCTAAAACTACTGGCAAAAACAAATCAACAACTCTACCAATTACTAAAGATAGCAGAAATATTCAACAATGATATAAATATGGCTTTTGGAACAGACAAATGTAAGAAAAATAGCATAGTCAAGGGAAAACACACTAAACAAGAAGATTACATATTGGATAACCACAATGAGTGCATAGAAGCGATGGAAAAAACAGATGCCTATAAATATGTAGGACACAGACAAAAAATAGGAATAGATAATACAAATATTAAAGAAGAACTAAAAGAAAAATATAGACAAAGACTAACAAAAATACTGAAAACAGAATTGACAGCAAGAAACAAGACAAAAGCTATAAATACTTATGCTATACCAATATTGACCTACTCATTTGGAGTAGTGAAATGGAGCAACACAGACCTAGAAGCACTCAATACACTTACACGATCACAATGCCACAAATATAGAATACATCACATACATTCAGCAACAGAAAGATTCACATTAAGCAGAAAGGAAGGAGGAAGGGGATTTATCGACATAAAAAACCTACATTATGGACAGGTAGACAATTTAAGAAAATTCTTTTTAGAACGAGCAGAAACTAGCAAAATACACAAAGCAATCACTCATATAAATACATCGGCTACACCACTGCAATTTCATGACCACTTCTACAACCCTTTAGATCACATAACATCAACAGATACGAAGAAAGTAAATTGGAAAAAGAAAACACTACATGGCAACCACCTGTATCATCTAACATAGCCACACATCGATCAAGACGCATCCAACACATGGCTAAGAAAAGGCAATATATACAGTGAGATGGAAGGATTCATGATTGCAATACAGGATCAAACAATAAACACCAGATATTACAGCAAGCATATTATTAAAGGTCCCAATACCACAACAGATAAATGCAGACTTTGCAAACAACAAATAGAAACAGTAGATCACATCACAAGCAGATGTACAATACTAGTAAATACAGAATACACCAGGAGACATGACAATGTAGCAAAAATAATACATCAACAACTTGCCTTACAACATAAACTTATAAAACAACACGTTCCCACATACAAGTATGCACCACAAAATGTACTGGAGAATGATGAATACAAATTATACTGGAACAGAATGATTATAACAGATAAAACAACACCACATAACAAACCTAACATCATACTCACCAACAAAAAGAAGAAATTAACACAACTAATCGAAATATCCATACCCAATACAACACATATATAGAAAAGAAAACAGGAGAAAAAATTGAAAAATACACCCAACTGGCTGAGGAAGTCAAGGACATGTGGCATCAGGATAAAGTTGACATTATACCAATAATACTATCAACTACAGGAGTCATACCACACAATATCCACCACTACATCAATGCAATACAGCTACATCCAAACTTATATATACAACTACAGAAATCCGTAATTATTGATACATGTTCAATTACCCGAAAGTTCCTAAATGCAATATAACATATACCGTGCAGTTAAAAGGAAGTCACACTTGATCAAGGTCCACGTCACTTTCCATTTTTGACCAGACATAACGTCTGAGAAAAGAAAGCAATAATAATAGTACTTAGCAATCCTCACTAACTGCTTCTGTGATATGATTTGCAGGAACACTTCCTCACGTCTCAAAAAGAAATCAGAGATTGAGGTTAGAATTATTTCATAATTTCATTGGAAGACACATTTTTTTTTGCTTTTGTTCATTGTCCAGTGTACTATTACTCTTGAGGAAAGTAATTTTCCTGCACAAACTGTTTTGTATTTGAAATAAGTAGATTAAAAAACAAATGCTGTGACTTACCAAACAGGAAAGCGCTGGTAGATAGACACTATGAAAAACACACAAACACACACACAAATATAAAGCTTTCACAATTCACAGTTGCTTCATCAGGATAGAGGGAAGGAGAGGGAAAGACGAAAGGATGTGGGTTTTAAGGGAGAGGGTAAGGAGTCATTCCAATCCTGGGAGCGGAAAGACTTACCTTACGGGGAAAAAGGGACAGGTATATACTCACACACTCACACACTCACTCACACACACACACACACACACACACACACACACACACACACACACACACACACACATATCCATCCGCACATATACAGACACAAGCAGACATATGTAAAGGCAAAGAGTTTGGGCAGAGATGTCAGTCGAGGCAGAAGTACAGAGGCGAAGATGTTGTTGAGTGACAAGTGATGAACGAGGGGTGACAACTTGAAATTAGTGGAGGTTGAGGCCAGGTGGGTAATGGTAAGAGAGGATATATTGAAGGGCAAGTTCCCATCTCCGGAGTTCTGATAGGTTGGTGTCAGTGGGAAGTATCCAGATAACCCGGGCAGTGTAATACTGTGGCAAGATGTGCTGGCCGTGCACTAAGGCATGTTTAGCCACAGGGTGATCCTCATTACCAACAAAAACTATCTGCCTATGTCCATTTCTGCAAATGGACAGTACATTCGCATGAACGGACACAGGCAGTCATGTTGCAACTTATCTTCCACACATTTGTGTCGAAGCTCCATGTCAATGGTGTCCTTAATAATTGTTTCATACGATCATGGTGGTAGCAGGCCAACAGGCACAACCTGCATATACATCACTGTTTAGCATTATCCATCTTAAAAACATAAAAATGTGACTGTATTATGAGAAGGAGAGTTGCTACTCACAATATAGCAGAGATGCTGAGCTGCAGATAGGCACAACAAAAATACTTTCACACTTAAGGCTTGTGGCCAGTGGCCTTCTTCATCAACACACACACACACACACACACACACACACACACACACACACACACACACGCACACACTCACAGGAACGCAACTCACACCACACACACATGGCTGCAGTCTCAGGCAACTGGAACCACACTGCGTACAGCAGCATCAGTGCATGATGGGAGTGGCGACTGGGTGGGGGTAAGGAGGAGGCTGGTTGGGTGGGGAGGAGGAGGGATAGTATGGTTGGGATGACGGACAGTGAAGTGCTGCAGGTTAGGCAGAGGGAGGGGAGAGGTGGGGAGGGGGTGGGGGAAGTAACCGAAAAGGAGAGAAAAAAATAAAAAGACTGGGTATGATGGTGGAATGATGGCTGTTTAGCGCTGGAATGGGGTAAGTAGGAGGCTGGTGGGGTGGGGAGTAGGAGGGATTGTATGGTTGGGATGGCGGACAGTGAAGTGCTGCAGGTTAGGCAGAGGGAGGGGAGAGGTGGGGAGGGGGTGGGCGAAGGAACCGAAAAGGAGAGAAAAAAATAAAAAGACTGGGTATGATGGTGGAATGATGGCTGTTTAGCGCTGGAATGGGAGCAGGGAGGGGGCTGGATGGATGAGGACAGCAACTAACAAAGGTGGAGGCCAGCAGGGTTACGGGAACGAAGGACGTATTGCAGGGAAAGTTCCCACATGTGCAGTTCAGAAAAGCTCGTGTTTGTGGGAAGGATCCATATGGCACAGGCTGTGAAGCAGTCATTGAAATGAAGGATATCATGTTTGGCAGCATGTTCAACAACAGAGTGGTCCACTTGTTTCTTGGCCACAGGTTGTCCGTGGCCATTCTCGCGGACTGGCAGCTTGTTGGTTGTCATGCCTACATAGAATGCAGCACAGTGGTTGCAGCTTAGCTTGTAGATTAAATGACTGGTTTCACAGTCATGGGATAGGTGATGTTAGTGACTGGACTGGAGTAGGTGGTGGTGGGAAAATGTATGGGACAGGTCTTGCATCTAGGCAGGTGTATGAGCCATGAGGTAAGGGATCAGGAGCAGGAGTTGTGTAAGGATGGACTGTGGGAGGGGTGGAAGGATAGTGGGCAGCACATTTCCCATCTCAGGGTATGATGAGAGGAAATTGAAACTCTGGCGGAGAATGTAATTCTGTTGCTCCAGTCCTGGATGCTACTGAGTTATGAGGGGAATGCTCCTCTGTGGGACTGCTCATCACTGCAGATGTGACAACCACAGGTGGCTAGGCTGTACAGAAGGGACTTCCTGGTATGGAATGGGTAGCAACTGTCGAAGTGGAGGTATTGCTGGTGGTTAGTAGGTTTGATATGGACACTAGGAAGGCACCTTGTTGGTTTGAATAGGACCAGGTAGCAAATGGGGGAGAAGTTGTTGAGGTTCTGGAGGAATGTGGACAGGGTGTCCTCACCTTTGATCCAGATAGGAAAGATGTCACCAGTGAATCTGCACCAGGTGAGGGGTTTAGGATTCTGGATTTTTAAGAATGACACCCTTAGATGGCCCATGAATAGATTGGCATAGAATGGTGCCATGCGGGTGCCCATAGCAGTATGCTGGATTTGTTTGTAGGTAATTCAAAGGAGAAGTAATTGTGGGTGAGGATATATAGTTGGTCATGGCTAGTGGGAAATAAGTTGTTGGTTTGGAATCCATCAGGCATTGGGAAAGGTAGTGTTCAACAGTGGTAAGGCAATGGGCATTAAATGTTAGTGAACAGGGAGGTGGCTTCAATAGTGACAAGCAGGACACCCTGTGGTAAAGGGACAGGAACTGTGGAGAGTCGGTGGAGGAAATGGTTGTTATCTTTTGTATAGGAGGGTAAGTTCTGGGTACTAGGTTGAAGGTGTTGGTTGGAGACACAGTAACTAGCCACAATGGGGCGTCCTGGGTGGTTAGGTTTATGGACTTTAGGAAGCATGTAGATGGTAGGAGTGTGGGGAGTAGTAGGGGTGAGTAGAGAGATGGACTCCAGGGAGAGGTTCTGGGATGGGCCTAAGGGTTTGAGTAGTGATTAGAGATCCTGCTGGGTTACTGGAATGGGGTCACTGTGGCAAGGTTTGTAGGTGGAAGTATTTGACAGCTGACAGAGTCCTACCACCAGGTAATCCTTGTGGTTCAGAGCGACAGTGGTGGAGACTTCATCCACTGGTAGAATTATAAGGTCAGCATCAGTCTTTAGATGGTGGACTGTGGTTCTTTCTGTGTAAGGTTAGTTTGCATGTTAAGGGATTTGGAGAATTATGGTGAGGCAAGGTTTAAGGTTAAGAAATCCGGGAAAGTTAACAGGGGGTGGTTTGGGGACAATGGGGGTGGATCATGGTTGGATGGATGTTTGAACTGAGTTAGGCAAGGTTCAATATTGGTCTTTGGTTGAGTTTGATTGGTAGGGTTGGTCTCGAAAACGTTTTTCCACTGTAGGGGCTGGGAGAAGGAGAGAATGTCTATAACAAGTCCTGCATGATTGGATTTGGGAGTGGGGCAAAAGGTAAGGCCTTTGGAAAGGACTGATATTTTTGTGGGGCTAAGGCTTCTGGAGGAAAGGTTCATGAGTGTGTTGTGGGTCTGTTTAGGTTCTGGATTCTGTGTGGTGGTGAGAGGGAGTTTTGGAGGGTGGGGTAAGTGTCGTAGGTCTGCGAGATAGGGTTTATCAGCTATGAGGGTGTGTGGGGGAGGTTTGGAGATTGTTGTAGAGGTGGTGGACAGTGGTACTCCAAGGCAGGAGCAGGAAGTCAGCAGGATGGAGAGCTTTTTGAGGTGGCATGGTTCATGTTGCTTAAGTGGATGGAGAGAAGGTACTGCAAGGAGGTTTGGGCTTTGCAGGACTATGTTGGTGAGGGCTAAGGATTGGCGGAATTTGAACAGTTGGAGTTCATTGTGCAAGGAGGGGTGGCAGCCAGAGATGGGTAATTTGATGGTAAGGCAATTATGGGGATTCCATGAGCTAAGCAACGATGCAGGAACAGTATGTTGGACTGGGAAACTTCTCTGTATTGATGCAGATGGAAGTAGCAAGGATCCATGGTGGTGGACAAATGTGAAAAATTGTGTAAATAATGTAGAATAATGTCCAAAGAATTTAGTAAAAATACACCCCAATATGTGTGAAAATTCACGAAAAGGATGAAATGTATGCCAAAGTGGGAAACAAGTTTAAATCTGAGGGAGTAGACGATAGCAAAACACGAAAACTCGCTAAAATTGGTGAGAAGTCACAAGGATCAGTGTGAAGAATAACTGATAAAAAATAGATATAACTGTGGGTAGCAGGTCTGAGGGTAGATAAGTGTGAAGAAGGGGGACGGCAGATGTGACTGGATGGTGGAGTAAGTGGGTGTGAACTGGGATAGAATGTAGAAAGTGTGGGGGGTGGGGAGGGGTTCATAGGATGAGATACAATATCATGTGGCACAGGAAATGGGCGGGAGTAAACATGCAGAAATTTAGGAAATGAGACATGGAGAGTGATCAGTTTGAAAGTATAGGATTAATTATATCAGTGGGAGTAACATATTTTGCACCAACAATCAGCGTGGTCTTGTAGCCATCTGTTGTGCGTGGCAGAAACAGTTGATACAGTGTGGCTCATAAGTAGAGCTTGCAGTGCGATTTGTAAGGTGACAAGAGGAACTCAGGAAAGAAGAGAAAGAGGATGGACATTGAGTATAGTTATGCAAAAGAAAATAGTAACAAAGGAGAACAGCACTGGGTTAGGATTGAAGAAAAGTCGTAAGGCAAAAATCAATCATTTGATATTACCATAAATGACATTACAACTTAGTTTCACATATTTTAATTCTGTATGCAAAGTGAGAAAAATGCCACCATTTCAGGAGTTTTGTCCTTGTGCCAGGGTACACTATATCAAAAACGTTAGTTCCACATTTCAAATGGAACTACACACAGCACGGTTAATGTCTTACAATGGAATGACATTCATGCCAGCTAATTTAATTGAACAATTTTATCGTCAGAGATTTAAAAATGCAGCTTACACAAAAAGAAAGAGATAAATGCTTGGTCAAACACATTATTACACATACTTAATCTAAAAGTCTTACAAAATGTCTCAAAAGTGAAAATGATTATATGTAAAGTTATGAAAAGTAAGGAAGCTGGGGAGTGTGAAATTTTGACCACTGTTCAGAAATATACTAGAGTGTGGCTTGGTCACAATACTGTTGTAATGGATGCATGAAACAAGGGTCTGCATCTTCCAATCTTCTGCAGGCTTGACATATGACTGCACACAATACTGCCGCAGTCACTGAGACCACTTCACATAGACACAGCATACTGTCTTGAAAATTAGGAGCTCTTAAAACTATAGTACATATAACTATGAAAATACTGAGACAAGGGTACAGGTACTGAAACAGTATATCAAAATTAAAATGGTCTCATACGTCTAGGAAATTTTAAAAATAATAATAATTACATCTTATATTGTTTGTGGCAGGAGGGTCCATTACAAAAGAAGAAAGGTAGGTCTTATACAATTTTAGGTGGGAAGATCCATTCTAAGCACAAAGGGAAAACAGCATGAAATAAATGTTCAGTGTTGTGCAAAAATTGCCTAAAACCACCTGTTTTTCAACTGCCTGTCTTTTTAAAATACTTTCTGGGCATTTATTATAAAGGGTATAAATTTTGATATTTTCTAAAATATTCATGATACACACCTTTTTCACTTTATATAATATGTGCAGAGCCTTCTCAATATATATGGCGGTAGTATCTGTTCCCAAAAGAATGCCTGTTTGCAGCTAGGGTGTCCATTTAATTATCATTTCATTTCTAGCAAAGCTGCATGGTCATCCACAGTAACTGTTCTTTCGGGAACAGATACTACCACCATATATAGTTAAAATATGGCTTCCCGGCCATTGACCTTCTTGTGCAAATGCACACGCTATGCCTGAACTCGTATTGGCTTGGTAGATTAATCTGCCACGAGTAATGAGTATGATGGGCAAACATCTATTAGGCGTACTACGAATGTAGTGGTGTGGACATGTTGGGAATGTGGATCTCACGGGGAGCGTGCAAGGGATAAGTCCCTGCAGACGCACCATCCTCTGTGCCCACGGTGGCTCAGATGGATAGAGTGTCTGCCATGTAAGCAGGAGATCCCAGGTTCGAGTCCCGGTTGGGGCACACATTTTCAACATGTCCCCAATGAAGTACATCAACGTGTGTTTGCAGCTAGGGTGTCCATTTAATTATTTTCCTTCTCAATATCTTATGTGTCAGGGCTCTCACTACACAGGCATGGTCTAAATGATGAAGTGTTGCTATAACAAGAATGTGTTTCTTAAATTTCATGTTGAATGATCTGCTTGTTTGTCTGATGTCGATGTTGTCACATGTCCCGCAGTTGATTTGATTAATCCCTGACTAGGTAAATGAGCTACGATACTGTGTGGCATGTTGGATTGCCTTGCCTAAAGAGTTACTGGATTGAAAAGTACTGTGCAATCCCATGTTGTGGAACAATGTACAATATATAAAAGACTACTGACAAATTATCACCCAGTTTTGTCATTGGCACCGTTTGTCTTGTTCTATGGTCTGGTTTGCAAAATATATTTCAGGGTTTCAGTTTTTCATTGTACATTGTTAAATGTAATGTAGCCTCACTAAGGCAACAGTGACTGACTTCTGTGGACATATGCCAAAAATGTTACAAACAAAAGCAACTCATATATATATTGCAAATTTGTTTTGTTATTTTGTTTCAATAATAATGATGATGATGATAATAATAATAATAATAATAGCAGTAGTAGTAGTAGTAGTAGTAGTAGTAGTAGTAGTAGCAAATGTGCTTTTGACATTGAAAGTTTTCATATAAATTAATTACCTAAGGATGTGTCAATTTAAAAATGAGATCTGAATAGATGTTTCACTTTGATACATGTATATACCTGGCTGTGATGTCATTAAAATTTAAATACAAGTGTAAGCAATTGTCTGTGACATTTGGCTGGATTACAATGTAATTTAAACAAGTATAGCCTGTGTCCTTTACTAAAAAGAAGAGAAGGAAGAGATTAGCATTTAACGTTCCATTGACAACCAGGTCATTAGAGATGGAGCACAAGCTCAGATTAGGGAAGGACACAGAAGTAAGTTGGCTGTGCCCTTTCAATGAAACCATACCAACATTTGCCGTAAGCTATTTTGGTAAATCATGGAAAACCTAAATCTGGATGGCCAGACATGGGTTTGAACTGTTTTCCTGCCGAATGTGAGTCCAGTGTGCTAACCATTTTACTAGAAAGAGTATTTACTGTTGACAAATTTCATTACAATGAGAAATTACAAATCTTTAATAATTACTGAGAATTATTAAATTCCAGAAAACATAATCTACATCTATATATACTCTGCAAGTCACCTAATGGTATGTGGCAGAGGGTAGCTCTGGTGCCACTAACTGATCTCTACTACCCTGTTCCATTTGCAAATGGTGCTTGAAAAGAATGAATGTTGGTGTCCCTGTATTGATGCTAATTTCTTGACTTTTCTTATCATGGTCATTCATGAGATGTATGTGGGAGTAAGTGATATGTTGTTTGACTCCTTCCGAAAAGTTCTCTCTCAAAATTTCAGCAGTAAACCTCACTGTGATGCACAACACCTCTCTTGTAACGTCTGCCAGTGGAGTTTGCTGAGCATCTCAATAACACTCTCGAAGCAACTAAAGGATCCCTTGATAAAACAAGCTGCTCTTGTTGGATCTTCTGTATTTCTTCTATCAGTCCTACCTCTTAATGAACATACACTGCTGAACAACATTCAAGAACCAATTGAAAAAGTGCCTTATAAGCACTTCTTTCATTGATGAGCTACAGTTTCTTAAGGTTCTTCCTGTGAATCTCAGCCTAGCATCTGTTTTCTTACTATTTGCTTTATGTGGTCACTCCACTTAAGGTCAGTCTGGATAGTTAGTCCTACAAAAATATCTAGGTATGTACAGTTTCCAGCAATTTGGCATCAACAGTGTAGTTGTGCAGCAGTGGTTATATTTTCGTATGAATGTGCAATATATTTATTTACATTCAGGGTTGTCAACTGTCAGAACCTGCACCATTCATCAACCCTTCATTTGGCGTTGCTACTTTATTATAGACAACTGCATCATCTGCGAATAGTCATAAGGAGATTCCAATGCTTTCTACTAGATCAGGAGTAGGCAATCATTTTGGCTCAAGGGTCACATTGTGGAAGCGAAGGTTAGCAGAGAACCACACCTTCTAAAATGATTGCATTCATTAGTTAACGCATTTCAGAAAATGTATAAGTTTTCCTTTAAATTGAATAAATATAAATTAAATAAAGTAGTGGCAATCTTAATCAGTTTATTTATTGTGCTAATTTCTTACCATCAGTAGCTGGAAGCACATTTAGTTTTAGAATCAATTTTATGAGACAATTTTCTACAATTTATTAAATCAACAGTGATACTGCTGGTTGAAATTCTCACCAAAGCCTGCAAGTTAATGTCTCTCAAAGAGCATATAGGTCCCTACATTTACTCTTGTTCTTCAAGCAAGAAAAACTTCGCTCACAAATATATGTAAACCCAGATACAGAGAACATTTTCTCAGCAAATTTATTTGTACATAGAAAACTTTCACCTGACCAAGATTTGTAAAAGACAACGAACATCACAGTGTTCACAGTATGATGTGATTGTGTGTCAATAAGTAAATGGAAAATGCCTTTATGATCATTCCCATCAGCCACTGTGCTGAATGTCAACTTTGTGTGTCTACACTGCACATTGCGCATGCGTATTGCCATGCCCACCCCAAGTTGGTTCTTTAACTACATGCTCAAACTAATTTATGGACAAAACATTCAGAATGCTATCAAATGAATCCCTGTCTCTGGCACCAGCTTTGATAGCATGACTCTCACAGTCTATACCTGTTAAGTTGGGTCACCTCCCCTCCACCAATTACAACTGCATGATCAGGAAAATTATTAATGATATTCTGTAAGTTCTCTCTGAAGTGCTGTATCATTACAGCTCCTGGTCCAGGCAATCTATAAAAGCATCTGATTACCATTCTTGACTGACATTTGAAGCTGAACTTCACCCAGATTACTTCACATTCGGGAACTGTGATAACCCTGCTACATGTTACAGAGTTCTTTACTGCAATAAATATGCAACCACCATTGGTGACTAACCTGTCCTTACCCTAAATATTCTGATCTAAACTTTGGATTTAGTTACTATTCACTTCTGGTTTCAACCAACTTTCTATTCCTAATACTATCCAGGCATTATAACCTTCAATAAGTGATACTAATTTTGTACTTTTCTGGATGATCCTGCAGTTTACTAATATTATATGAACCTTTTATGTACCAGTCTGTGAGACCGAGCATTCTCTGAGAACATTGTGGTTGATGTAAGTTTGATTTTGGCAGGAAATTCATCCGTCATCAGAATGGGAGGGGGTTCTGTAATGTAACACACATGTGCACATGCCACATACTAACATAGTAGCCACATGCTACCATAGTAGCCACTTCCTGCATGTAGTGCACACATGACTTATTAAGGGGAATCCTGCAATTCTGTGCTGATAGTAGAGGTTGAGAAATTTCCATCTAATACCTTCGTAAAGTCATCTGAGTCACTAGTTTAGACCTTAAACGCTGCCCCAAATTAGTGGACTGTGATCGACACAGGATATGATGCTACAAATAGAAAGCTCATCCTGCAGCCTGTGAGTGATGCTAGTTGTGTTCAACACATCCACCAAAAGGAGCTGAGGATGGCCTCAGAACCCAAGCATCAGGCATCATTTGTGCCAACATGTGCCACTGTTTCCAGGCAGTTGTACCCAGTGTGCTTGATAGCTGCCAGCAGGGCCTCCTCCACATCAGACACGAGACACCCCCAGCAAAGATACCTAGTGCACTCTGGCACTCTTTTCTGTCTTACATGCTGTTTCCCTGAGGGGCTCCATCATCCCCTTAACACTGAAGCTATCAATTACTAGCATACCAACCCTCTGCACTTGTTCAGACTGGGAAGGAAAATTGGACATTGGGCCAATAGGATAGGCACCCCATGCTGGCTTGGACGTATTAGCAACAATAAATAATGTTGTTCATACATTAGCCATTAACAATCATTTTAGTAAATTATGTAAAAAAATATACTGCAATGGTTAATTTCTGAACATTTAATTAATTTGTGGATAGTAGTTGTAGTAATTTAAAATATACCTGAAAATACATAAGAAACATATGTATGAAGAAGAGGTGGCTGCCCAAATTGTCTCACAATATCAGTTTGTTTTTGTATAGAATTAATTCACACTCTTTCATATTCAGAAGTTAAACACTGAATTACATTTTCTTTTTTTTTTTTTTTTTTACTAAAATGTAAGATATGATAAGTTTAATGCACTTCTTTCAGATTTAGTTCTTGGCGAAACATATGTTTTCAGATTTGCTGAACCAGTTACATAAATAATGAATCTTCTAAAATTTTGCCCCATCTCAGATTGTGGACACCCATAAATTCAGCTGAATGACACTGTAATGCTGGTTGCAGCTTGTCCACGATGCTCGGCGAAGGAGCCATGGTATGTGTGTGAGGGCGGCTCGCAGCGCTGCCCGGATGGCATCGGTTGTGAACGGCGATCACGTGCCCGCACCAGGACATCTTGCTGTAAGTCGCCTTTCTTAGCAGTTGTACAAGACAGTAAAATGTTGATTAATAACTGAAGCATCTGTGATCCCTACACACTTATACCTGGAAGTTTCCTGGTGTCATACAAGATGAAATTGTTGCAGTCGCATCATGTTTTGTTCAACATACCTTGCTGCCAACATCACGTGACCTGGTGTATTGAAAAGAGTTGCACGTGTGTCGTTTATTGAATGATGCCATAATTCACTGGTTTATTTCAGAAAAGACAGTTGATTTGATGTTCTTGAGTGATTCAATACTACTGTTCATTAAAACTGCAACATCAGAAAGGATACAAATAGCAATATTTTACTTGCTGTACATATGGGTATAGTGTATGGTAGGGAGAAAATCTGATTAAATTTGTACCTAATTTGGGGGCTCCAGGTGCAAAATTTAATTTAGAGCTAATACCTTTGGCAGCAACAGTTTGTCTAACCCAATATGGGCACGTCCTTCCATAGTGCTTCATCTTTATGCCAGAGATTATCAGTCATGGTGGCTGATGCAATGACGAATCTCTCAGCAATCTATGTCCAGGTGTTTTCAGTGGGTGAGAGATCTGGACAGCATGCATGGTAACAGTCGAATACCCTGTGTATCAAGATAGGATAGGAGAGCATTTGCAACATGTGGCCTTGTATCGTCATCTTGAAAAATAACATCACAAAGATCTCTAAGATAGAACACAACCAGAGGCCTTAACATGCCAGAAATGGTACACCTGCAGTTCATATCACCGGCTATGAAAACCAGAGGTGACTATGTTGTATATCCAATGGCACCTCATGCCACCACAACAGCTACATGTGATAATGATGAACACAATATGACAACATTCATTCTTATCAGTCCCTCCACACAAAAGTACATCATTTACAATGTTGTATGTAGAACTGCTACTCGTCACAGAAGATGATGTGATGCCACTCCTGCTCTAGTGTTGTCATTGGGTGCTTCACTGTCACCATGACTCTTTCTGCTACCATGAGAAGCAGCAGCAATGATCACTTTGTTGGCAGATGCTCTAAGAATCATGGCACTCTCTGTGTGGATACTTATCAGTTCGAAGAGTGGTTTGGTGCAGCTCTCCACGCTACTCTCTTTATCTTTGAATTGCTACTACAACTTAATCTTTCTGAATCTCTTGGTCTCCCTCTTCAACTTTTACCATCCCCACACTTTCCTCTGGTACTAAATTGGTGATCCCTTGATGTCTTGTAATGTGTCTTTTCAACCGATCCCGTCTTCTACTCAAGTTGTGCCACAAATTTCTTTTCTCCCCATTTCCATTCAGTGCCTCTTCATTAGCTACATGATCTACCTATCAAATCTTCAGCATTCCTCTGAACAATCACATTTCAAAAGCTTCTATCCCCTTCTTGTCTAAACTGTTTATCATTCATGTTTCACTTCCATACGTGGCTACACTCCATACAAATACTTCCAGAAAAGACTTCCTAATACTTAAATCTGTACTTGATGTTAACAAATTTCTCTTCTGAAATGGTTTTGTTACCATTGCATGTCTCTCTACTTTGGTCATCATCAGTTATTTTGTGGACCAAACAAAAGAAAAAAAAATCATCTACTACTTACTTTCAAATCTAATTCCCTAAGCATCACCTGTATTAATTAAACTACATTCTGTTACCCTTGTTTTGATTTTGTTGTTATTTATCTTAAATCCTCTTTTTCAAGATAATATCCACTCCATTTACCTGCTCTTCAAAGTCCTTTGCTGTCTCTGACAGAATTACAATGTCATCAGCAAACCTCAAATTCTTCTTTGGTTTCCACTACTGCTTGTTCAATGTACAGATTGAATAACATTGAGGGTAGACCACAACCCTGTCTCACCCCCTTCTCAACCTCTACTGCCCTTTCATGCCTTTCAACTCTATAACTGCCATATAGTTTTTGTACAAGGCATAAATAGCATTTCATTCTCTATATTTTACTCCTGCTATCTTCAGAATTTCAAAGAGAGTATTCCATGCAACTTTGTCAAAAGCTTTCCTAAGTTTATAAATGCTCTAAACATAGGTTTGCCTTCCCTTATCTATCTTCTAAGAAAAATTGTAGAGTCAGTATTGCCTTGTGTTCTTACATTTGCTCTATAATCCAAACTGATGTTCCCCAAGATCGGCTTCTGTCAGTTTTTCAATTCTTCTGTTAAGAATTGTACTAGTATTTTGCAACCATGATGTTTTAAACTGATATTCAGTAATATTCACACCTGTCAGCAACTACTTTCTTTGGGATTGGAATTATTATATTCTTCTTGAAGTCTGAGGGTATTTCACTTTTCTGATACACCTTGCACACCAGATGGAAGAATTTGGTCATAGCTGGCTTTCCCAAAGCTGTCAGAAATGCTGATGGATTGTCATCTACCCCCCCGGGGTCTTGTTTTCTTCTCGCAGTGTCATATCTCCCATCTTATCTTCATCTAAATCCTCTTTCATTTCTAGAATATTGCCTTCAAGTTCATTGCATTTGTATAGACCCTCTATATACTCCTACCAACTTCCAGCTTTCTCTTATTTGCTTAGGACTGGTTTTCCATCTGAGCTCCTGATATTCGTAAGCTGCTCTTTACCTATTTGATCCTCTGTTGCCTTCAGTATTTCATCTCTCAAAGCTACTCATCTCCTACTCAATTTCCATCCCTTGTTCTTGTCAATTGTTGCGTAACCTCTCTCTCTATCTCTCAACAAGCCATGGTCTTTCAACTTACGCAGGTTCCATCTCTTTAATTTCCTATCTTTTTGCATTTTTTTTAGTTTTACTCTATGGTTCATAGCCAGTAAATTGTGATCAGGGTCCACATATGCCCCTGGAATGTCTTACATTTTTAAATCTGGTTCTGAAATCTCTGTCTTACCATTATAGAATCAGCCTGAATCCTTCCAGTGTCTCCAGATCTCTTCCACATGTACAACCTTCTTTTACGATTCTTAAACCAAGTTTTAGCAATGATTAAATTATGCTTTGTGCAAAATTCTACCTGGTGGCTTCATCTTTCATGTATTTCCCCCAGTCCATATTCACCTTCAGTAATTTTTCGGTCTCTCCCTTATACTACTAGCGAATTCCAGTCCCCCATCAAAATTAAATTTTCATCTCCATTAACTATCTGAATGATTTCTTTTGTATTATCATATATTTCTTCAATCTCCTAATGATCTGCAGAGGCAGTTGGCATATAAACTGTTACTGTGATGAGTATTGCCTTTGTGTCCTCTTGGGTATGATATTGTGTTCACTATGCTGTTTATAGTAGCATTTCAGTTTTCTTATTCATTATTAAACTCACTCTTGTGTTGTCCTTATTTGATTTTCTATTATAACTCTGTGTCCATCTGAGGAGAAGTCCTGTTTCTCCTGCAACCAAACTTTACTAATTCTCACTATATCTAACTTCGATCTATCCATTTTCCTTTTTAAATTTTCTAACCTATCTGCTCGATTAAGGGATCAATCATTTCACTTTCCGGTGTGTAGAATGCCAGTTTTCTTTCTACTGGTGATGATGTCCTCCTCAGTAATCCCCACTCAGAGATATGAATTGGGGCCTATTTTAGCTCCAGAATATTTTGTCCAAGAGGATGCCATCATCATTTAACCATAGAGTAGAGTTGCATTCGCTTACAGCTGGTCACAGTACCAGCACAGCAAAGCCATTATGTTTATATTGTATATCAAACATAACGGTCTTGCTCTGCTGGTACTGCGACCATATTAGTCGGTCATCCAAGCTGTTACCCCTGCAACCAGTGAAAAGGCTGCTGCCTCTATTCAGAAATTACACATTTCTCTGGCCTCCTCACAAACACTTACCAGTTATGGTTGCACCTGAGGCATGGCTATCTATATTTCTAAGGCACGGAAGCCACCATACCAATGCCAATGCCTGTGGTTCATGTGGGACTCGATCATCTACAAATTTGATAATGTGTTCTTTCTATTATATTGTTTATGCACAATAAGTAAAATTCCATTATTTTTTATCCTACCTGATGTTGCAATTGTAATGGCCAACTGTGTGGCATTGGGGAGAGATCATCCATTATTAGGTGGCTGTTTGCATTGTAGAGAAAAAGATGAATTTCTTTCACAGGTGATGAAAGCTGTCCTGCACGTAAATCCCTGGAGAGTGTGCCATCTACAGCAGAGGACAAGTGCTGCACTACACCCAAAGTGAAGAAGAAGACATCACCCCCTCCGTGTGTCTGCTGCAACTGTTGCTCCTCAGAGGTAATCATAGTGGAGTGTAAAGCCCCTAGAATAGAAACATTTCTTTTTTTATATAATTTCATTGTTTGATGGGGAATAGGCTGGCTGGCAGAAAAATGGGACTGCATCTACATACAGTCTCCCCAAGCCACCATATGGTGCTGCATGGGGGAAAGTACCCCTTACCACTGCTAGTCATTCCATTTTCCTCTCTTCTTGCAAATGAAGTGAGGGGAAAAGGAGTATTATATGTTGATTTCTCTTATTTTGTCTTCACTTTCCTTTTATGAGAGGTATGTTGGTGATAGTAGAATCATTCTTCACTCTCCCACAAACACTGCCTCTCTAAGCTTTCTAAACAGTAATTTGCAAAGAGAACATCTTCCCCCTAGGTATTCCCATTTGAGTTTACGGCACATATTGATTGAACCTACTGGTAACAAATCTAGCAACATGCCTTTGGATTGTGTCAATGTCTTCCTTTAATCTGACCTGGTGGGAATACCAAACAGTTGAGCAGTTCTCAAGAGTCATGCAAGTGTTCTGCATGCGGGCTCTTTTATAGATGAGCTACACCTCCCTAGAGTTCTCCCAGTAAACCAAAGCTGACCATTCATCTTCCCATCAACTGAGTTCTCATGCTTGTTCTGTTTCATGTCACCTTGCAGCAGTACAACTAGATATTTAATTGTTGAGATTGTGCCAAGCAGCATACCACTGAGACTAATACTGTACTAGAATGTTATAGGATTGTCTTTTCTACTCATCTTCATTAACTTGCATGTTCCCACATTGAGAGCAAGGTACCATTCATACTACTCTTTTGGTATGAAGTTTTTCTAAAATTCTAAATGCAATAGATAATAAAACAAATTCCTTGAAGCTTGGCTACTGTGTAGCTTCAATGTGCATGATGAGAAGGTCCTTTGGACACAAATGTCTGACAAAGGCTATAGAAAAAAACTAGAATAAGCAAAATTAATGCAATGAGGTTCTTTCTACACTAGTGTGTGGAGTTGATGTTATAATGATGTTGGTGCTTTTTTAATGATACATAAATTTTTGCAGAAACATAGACTATGAATGGAAGTGGCTTAGAATTGTGGGGGAAAATACACTGCCTGACAGAGAAATTGAAGCACCCAGAAGGAGAAGAGGAAACAAAATGAATTTTCACTAGTTGTGCTGTGACGTTATTGTAATGATTACAAAAATGAGGCAAATTTACAAAGACTTGGCAACATGAACCCACTAACCAATATGACATTGCACTCCCTCTGCCCTGCTTGCATGCACTGATTTGGTTGGGAAGGGTGAAATAAAGCCATTACATCCTACCTGGAGACAGGGTGGTGTACAACTGTTTGAACTGGTTCTTGATATCCTGGATACTGCCACTGGAATAGGGTTGATGTCCAAGCTAGTCCCACACTTTTATATCAGAAGGAAATCTGGGGATTTTGCTGGTCACGGGAATCCCTCAATTTCATGCAGAAAGTTTAACCACAATGTCAGGGGTGACACTGCTGTGACTCCAGGTAGCTGACATATTCACTGACAATGGGCATCTGGGACAGTACAGAACAATGAGTCATAGCTAAACTCAGTGCATTGCCTTTTATCGACAGTCCATGTTTCCCAGTCACAGTGTAACTCCAAATGCAATCATTTGAGTTCTTGTGTTAATGGCAGCCAATGCATGGGGCAGTAATTCTCTGGTCCAGGTTTGGCATTAAACGGAATGTTGCAGGGAGTTCTCAGAAGGCAGATGCAGATGTGAAGGCATTATGATGCAATAGATGCACAGCAGTATGATTCTCCCTTGTGGTCATTGAACATGGTTCTCCTTAACCTTGAGAATGATTACGCCTGCCCTCCCATACTCATGTTGTCCATCATAGGGCCACTGTCACTTTTGAATGCCCCATAAAACTGGACGTTGCACGATTCGAACAGCTGGCCAAATGGATACCCATGATGAGGCTCCTTTCACACTCTGTCAGTTGCTGATAACACTGTCTCAAGAGAGTATGCAGCATCTCTGTGCCTTTCACAGAAATCTCACATCTGCACTGCTTACGCCTCTTACATACCATGTCAGCTTGATAACGACACTTAACATGAACAATACTAATGAACTCTGGCAGCCATTCTATCTGTCACAGACAACTGCAGCTCTAATAATGTGAGGCACTGAGAACCATAAGAACACAAAGTTTTGAGAAAAATGGATGTGTGTGAAAATCAGATTTGCAGGCAAACCCCCAGTTTCATAGGTCTGACTTGTGTTTTACCCATATCTTAGCATCCTATATTTTTTATAAAAAATTAGGAACCCACTTTATGATATCAAATTTTAAGTAATACCAGTATTTGGAATTATTATTATTATTATTATTATTATTAATGTCAATTCACAAAATTTTCATGTAAAGGCTACTGGGAAAACTGTATTTTTGAGTGTTGTGCAGTTTGTTATTAATGTTAAATTAGAATCAGAACATAAAGAACATTTACTAAATGCACCACACACACAATAATGACCTGTCCCAACACTCCATGGTCCTCATCATTTTCACTAAGCACATTCCTTGGCTTCAGGTTCAGATAAAACTGGCTGTTCACTTCATCATGAAATCTAATCATTTTGTTAAGTCTGTGTGTTTCAAGATTGATCTAGTACTTTTGTTAAGACTTTGTGTTTCAAGGTTGATATTTAATTTCACCTACATATTTGGACACTAGGTTTAGCAAGGCATCTGTGAATAGTGGGGAAATGACAAATTGTGATCTCCCTCAATGTGACTTGAAGCAACTTTATCATTATAAAATTTCTGAAATGTGTATTATTGCTATGGAAATCAACTTTTTGTGAAGTTGGTAATACTTTCAACAAGAGCTTCCAGTTTTTATGAAGAAGTGTGCATCAGTGTATCCTGTGAGAATTCCTACGGCAATGAAAATTTGTGCTTTTGGTCCGTATGGAAGTTAATCAAAGAGATGTTAGTGAGACAGCTTTTCACAAGTGTCCAAGTATATTTTATAAAGGTACATAACAGATAAATCTGGTTCACCATAAGATCAATACATCAGGAACATGCATACAGTCTGCAGTGTAATAACTGATGATGTCGTGCTTTGGGCTCTTATAGTTCTCAAGGCCCCATTAACATACCTGATGATGGTGTGTACATGTACAAAGTTACATTGACATCATACAGTGTCCTCTGGGTGCTTCACAATTTTTTGTCAGGCAGTGTATATCCTCTATATATGTACACGTAGGTAACAGTTTTATTACAACAACAAATTAAATGAGCATAATTCACTACTACACAAGAATTGTGCCTGGTATTGAATGATGACAGTAAAATTTTAATAAAATGCTTAAAGGCTTATACACAAAAATATACCTGGTATAAGGTCAGCACTAATAATATTGGAATAATATAGGTGCTTAAAGTTTAAAATTCAGGCAGTGAAGTCATTCTTAAAAGAATCCAGCACTAGACTACAAATGCACTGCAATAAATAAACTGTTGTGAACCAGGGAACTAGGGTCACTTTGTGTGAAAGACACCATTCATGGAATATGGGAGAGTGGTCCAGAGTACCCCATAGGCATTAGTGGCACAGCACTGTCTGTAAAAATATTTATTTGCCAGGATGAGTTTATACAACTATAAAGTGTCGCAGGGTATTGTACAGTGGCCAGGCAACAGAATAAGCTGTGAGGAAGTGCTGACATGCCCTGTCAATGAATCATGATGTCGGAACCTCAAGTCATTGAGCTGTAGCTGTGTGTTGTGCAAGCGACAGTGTGCAGATGAACAGTCGCTACTCGTCTGAAGTGTTTCTGTGGTGCAACACAACTCTTACACCTCAGTCCCTTGTAGACAGCCCATTGTGCTCTTAGGTGAGGTTAGCCAGCTGTGTGGTCCAGAGTGTCAGTTTTCGTGAAGACTAGGCCCTGGTCGTCCACCATAGGTCGACCAAGACTACTGCAGATGGTCATGTCAACCAGAGGACTGAACGAACTCATCATGTTTGGTCAATATACAGATGATGATTTGCAGATCATCTGCAATTGACCCTCAGAGGAGGAGGGCTGGCAACACGACAGTCTTTTCCTCATCCACAATGTCCCAGTAGGCAACAACTGAAGACTACAGCTGTGGTTTGCATCAGGTTGGCTGCAGCTCAGTGCTAAGGTCAGAAAGTGGGTAGCAGGTGTACCATCATCGATAAGCTCTTTGTGATTTCATGGAAACACAATAGATCATCATTGTCTCTGGTTTTAGATACATGAACAGAATCGTGGCATGGGTGGATGTGTCTTTGAGCACTGAAAGCCTTCTTATTTAAAGAGCCAAGCCTGTGCCTATGAAGCAACGGATCTGCATGTATGATCGAATTTGCCCTTGTTCGTCTTTTCAGCACTCCTTGCTTGCCTTGCTGTGTTGGTTCAATTAATGTGTTGCTGAGCTTGGATCTTTTTGAAATGTTTGACTATTGAATGACACTCTGATGCTTGAAGTTACAGAGTGTTACTTCATACTGCCCTGTTATTTAGCATTGTGGCATTTATCCTTCTGCTATCCTTGCTCGGAGATTATGTGGCAGTGACAGCCTGGTTACAATCTTCAACTACATTGGCAGTACACCATGTTGACGAGCCAAATCACTTGCTCCAAGCTGACCCTCTTGGCTCTGAGTTCACTCGGAAGGGCTTTAAAAAATTTGGGCATGTGCACTGAAATTGTTCTGTGGTACAACACTTGTACCTTCTTACAAAAAAATTATGCCAAATTTTGCCTTTGATAATCCTCTGCAACAATCTATATTTTTACCTGTATAATTATACAGCGAATCCATTGCACCAACTTTTTAGTTTTTGTGAGATGACTCACATGGATCTTCTTTTTGTTTCCTAATTCTGTATAATTATTCCAAAAATTTGAGTTACTGAACACTTTTTAGAGCTATGCTCCTATTTTTGGCCTTACAATCTGTCACAAATGTACAGTTTTTCTTTTTTTGTGCTTTCTGAATTACATCAGTTACCAACTTGAGAGGTATCTGATGCGTTGGTAGGTCCAGAGAATGTATGCCTCTATGTCTAAGCCAAAAGTAAAGTAAACAAATTGTATCAGAAACAACACAAGACTGGTGGTTGTAATGCTTATAATTATCATATTTCAACACTGGCTCTCTTGGTATTGCTGAATCTGCTGAAAATTCTAAAAAAAAAGAGAGAGATATAGAGCTCAAACTTTACCATGCCCTTAGGTTTCCCATTCTAGCAGCAGTTTATAATCATGGTTTGCAGTGAAAAAACTGGGTGGATCCAATATACTGTTATGTTCTGAAAATGAGGTTGTGGCTCGATATTTCCTCCTGGTATACTGTTTCTTGTGCTTTCCAAAGAAACAGTTACACTTTGCATGTCTGGATGTCAGTCTGCACTTCTCTTGCTGGATAAATGCTGTTTTCCTTCAGACACTCCTGTTGTCCCCTAATGTAATGAGTGTCTCCATGCTCAGAAATTATTAAAACCTTTTGCATCTACACTTGTTCCCAATTATCCTTGTCCCCCATATTATTGGATAAGTGTGAATCATATAACACTGATACTGCGTATTCATTACTACCAGTGGTAGTTAGATCACCATGTACAATTTTGCTCTCACTTTCACAGTTGCTTTGTGATAAAACATTGCTAAGTTCTTTTCTGACACCTCTGTCACATGTTGTAGTTCTACAGGAAATCTTTTTCCCACAACAAAGGAACTTTCTTCCCTCCTTCAAAAGCATGTATACAAACTCAAGCAAGAAATAACCCATAATCAAAATACAGCTGTAACAATTTATGATATCTAATAGAAATTCACAATACACTCAAACAAAAATAGAAAATAAAATGATACATGCATTAAAAAAGCATAACTGAATGCAAATATTACTACTTGTTCTGTGACCTTGTTGTGTAGAGTGTTCTTAGTGCATCGTACTTATCCTCTGGTGTATGCTTCTTGACTTCTTTAGTTGATTTCATGAGCCCTGACTCCTTTGCAAGAAGTTTTTGCAAAGCACCTGCCATTCCTATAAGGTGTTTAACCCAACTGGCATGGACAACGAAGTCTTAGTTGGAAACTGTACTGGAGAGAGAATCTCAATGACACAGTGAGGACCCCACTTCTTAGTCAAGAACTTCTTGGTCTTTCCCTTAGGCAAAGAGGCATTAGTGACTAATACTCTTTCACACACTCAGTATTGTGGCAATTTTCCCACACACTGTGCAGACTGTTTTTGTCATTCCACCATTTTAGTGTTGGCTTGCTTTACCTTGTGCCGTATCTCCTGTACTCTTTTGCAAATTTTTTAACTGGTTCACAGTTATGTTCTAAGTTAGGAATCATAATATCAAAGGGTGATTGCATTTTCCTATCATATACCATCTGTGCCAGTATGCACTTTTCGGTTACACATGGACATGACACAAATTGCAAATACATATTCCAGTCACTGTGCTGGCTCATTTTAGAGATGGTTCCATGAAATGACTCCATTCTGATGTTAGTTCCTTTATGGAACATTCTCGTCCATAACTTCCAGATATGAAGAACATGATATGACTGCTTCATCAAGTCTTATATAAAATTTGTACCTTGATCCATAACTAAGGAATCAAACGAACCAGGTTTAAGTATGTAGCTATAATCTAGAGCCTGGCTACTGTACTAGCATGCTGATCAGGAATTTCCACCATTGCCAGGAATTTTGACAAATGGTCTGTAATTGTAAGTGCATATCTATTTTCTTTGGGTTTCCTATTCAATGGTCCTAAGATATCAAGTCCAACTATATGAAAGCATTTAGACATTACTGGTATTATTTGCACAGGAATTTTTTGATGCTCTTCGTGCATAAGATACACAGTTGTTTACATGCTGCTTGACATCATACTTTCTTGTTCTTCAACAGAACCTTTCCATTACTTGTCCATATGTCATTCTGCATCCTCCATGATATAAGACATATAATCACACAGTTGTTAAAATAGTTCATCCCTGACCACTGCTGGTACCACTATGTGTGGTCCACATTTTGTTGTCCTGCAGAGTAAGCTTTTGTGCATCATGAACTGTTGTTCTCACTTGAATGCCTGATGGCCTTTGTGTCCTGCTTGTGCTCTCTGCCTATCCGTTACACTTTTCCCTAGCATGTTCAACACTCCCAACTTCCTACCTAGTGAATCTGAATTTGTGTGATTCCTACCCAGTTCTTGACCACTTCGTAATTAAACTCACTGAATTTGTATGCCCATCAAAATTACCTTACTTGAAGGGTCTTTCAGCCCCAACAGCCATTTCAATGGTGTGTAGTCTGTTACAACCTTAAACGTCTGGCCATATAAATAATAAAAAAAGTATGGAATCCCATATATATAACTACTAGCACTTCTTTCCATAGTGGAGTAGTTATGCTCTGCTCTGTTCAGGTGCCTTGAAGTATATACTGTTGTATGTTCCTGCCTTATTGACATTTTGGTTCAGAATACAATGAACCAGTACATTTTTGGTATCACATAAGAGGACAAATTCCTTCTCAAAATCAGGAAAAAAATCGGAATCTCTGCAGAATTCTTTACAAATGTGTGATAATAACTGTGTAAAGCATGGAATGACTGCAGTTGTCTCCTGATATGTGGCACTGAGAAGTTCCAGATTACCTCTGTTAGGCAAGGCTTCGTTTGAATACCATTCCCACTAGGAATCAGATGTACTGATTGTTGCCTGCTGAGTATGTCTTCCAGGTGTTTCACATACTTCAGCATATCCTTTGAGAATATGATGATATCATCCAAATATACTATGCTAGTTTTAGGCTTTAAAACACATAGGGCCCCATCTAATAGCCTAAAAGTGTGTTACTTGACCCAAACGGCATCCTCCTACACTGGTAATGTCCCCATTGGACTGTGAAAGTGGCCTTTGGTCTGTACTCCAGGACTACTCCAGTTGATGATACATGCTTCTTGGTTACACTGTTGTAAAGTACTGACACTGTCCTCAATTGTCAAATGTTTTTGTAATATTGGTAATGGGATATGCATCAGTGACAATTTTTGTGTTCAAGTAATGGTAATCACAATAGAATATTTACTTCATACAAGTGTAAATCAACTATCTTTATGAAACTTGACAGGAGTGTAGAGGGGAGACTTACCAAACAAAAGCGCTGGCAGGTCGATAGACACACAAACGAACACAAACATACACACAAAAATCTAGCTTTCGCAACCAACGGTTGCCTCGTCAGGAAAGAGGGAAGGAGAAGGAAAGACAAAAGGATATGGGTTTTAAGGGAGAGGGTAAGGAGTCATTCCAATCCCGGGAGCGGAAAACCCATATCCTTTTGTCTTTCCTTCTCCTTCCCTCTTTCCTGACGAGGCAACCGTTGGTTGCGAAAGCTAGATTTTTGTGTGTATGTTTGTGTTTGTTTGTGTGTCTATCGACCTGCCAGCGCTTTTGTTTGGTAAGTCTCATCATCTTTCTTTATATATATATATATATATATATATATATATATATATATATATATATATATATATATATATATACACCCAATTTCACTTTTAAAGGTTAAAATAGACCCCAAAAGGTAATTTGCCATTTTAGGTTTAGAGGGATTATCTTTAAAATGATGATATATAAAAAATTTTTGCATATAAAAGTTAATATATAATAAATGTTCTTGAAAACTCTATAATAAACTTTTGTAATAATATGAAATTTTGCAAAATACCCCACCAATATTAATTTTTAAAACTGAAGACTTCTATTACATTTTACATCTTTGTTTTTTAATTTACCAGTTCACATATGTGGATTTTGTTAATTGAAAATAATAATTAACTCATTATTACAATAGATTATAATTAAAATAATGATAATCTATAAGGAAATGCTTGAAACATAACTTTTTTTTACACTATTCACATAAAATGAATGAAATTTCCTCACATAATATACACAGCAGAGAAGACAATATAAAACAAAGAACAGCAGGATTTCACATACTCACAGGTGATCCTCTGAATATCCTGATTTGTATGAGACATATTTCAGGGCATTGGCAAGCCTCAGCAAAGAGAATTGATTATGTACTAGTGACTGTGACTTGATTGTATTATTTCTCAAGTGGAAATTGACATCATAATCATTCAACAGAACTAGATCTGAAAATATTCTCATGAAGTTCTTCCAGCATCAAGAGCAGTTTACAGTCCATAGCTGTACCTGTCTCATCGAGCAATCTGAGATCACCAGCTGTTTCTTGTCTTCAGGTATAATTCTCAAAATGGTTTTTTTCACACTTTGCCTTTTCATACAATAAAAAAAAAAGAAACTAATGGTGAGTTTGGACCAATAATTCGAAATTATCTTTTTGAAGCCCCAAATGTCCTTCCAAAAGCATCAAAGTCTAGTAAACAAATGTATGACCGAGTCAAAAGATATTTGAAAAATGTTTTCTTTCCTAGAGGGGGGGAAATATCTATATTATTGTTAGATTCTTATGGTATCAAAATAAACACTTAGAGCATTGTACCTGCGGGTAAGGAACTTGTTTATCTGGTGACCCAAAAGGGCTCTATGGCACAGGAACAGCCTTTGGATATATACAGCTTTTGATGTTGGAAAAACTTTGTGAGAAGATTTTCAGAAAATAGATATGCACTTACAATTACAGACCATTTGTCAAAATTCCTGGCAATGGTGGAAATTCCTGATCAGCATGTTAGTACAGTAGCCAGGCTCTAGATTATAGCTACATACTTAAACCTGGTTCGTTTGATTCCTTAGTTATGGATCAAGGTACAAATTTTATATAAATGGTTGGACGTCCACACATCTTCACAGAACGTAGGGTTCGGAGGCTTGTCTGCTCTGTAAATAAGGACGGAGGTGATCTGTGGCATCTCTGCCGAGAGAGCACAATGCTGATGCATGCACAAGTGTTTCGGAGCACACTGTTAATGGAACAGTGTTGAACATGGAACTCCGCAGCAGACCACCTCTATGTATTCGCATTTTGACCCAACGACATCGTCAGCTGCGATAGCAGTGGACACAAGATTATCGGGATTCGTCTGTGCATCAGTGGAAACGTATTGGCTCTTCGGGTGAATCACATTTTTGCCATACTAGGTCAATGGTCGTCTTCACAAAAACAGTCATCGAAGTGAACGACGGCTCGGAACAGGCAGCGTGCCATCGACGCTGGCTGGTTGGAGCTTTATTATACTACGGGAGACATTCTGCTGCGCTTGCATGGAACCTGTGGTTGTAATCGAAGACACGCTGACAGCTGCGAACCACGTGCGTCCCTTCATGCTTGATGTCTTCCCCGGCGACGATATCTTTCAACAGTAACTGTCCATATTTCGGATCTACAACCGATTACAATGGTTTGAGGAGCATTATAGTGAACTCACGTTGATGTCTCGGCTACCAAAATCGCCTGATGTATATTCTATGAAACCTATATGTATCGCTATCGGGCGCCATCCCAGAGTGGCCGTTCGGTTCTAGGCGCTACAGTCTGGAGCCGAGCGACCGCTACGGTCGCAGGTTCGAATCCTGCCTCGGGCATGGATGTGTGTGATGTCCTTAGGTTAGTTAGGTTTAATTAATTCTAAGTTCTAGGCGACTGATAACCTCAGAAGTTAAGTCGCATAGTGCTCAGAGCCATTCGAACCATTTTTCGGGCGCCATCACCGCTTACGCAAATCAGCGGCTCGTTATTTACGCGAATTACGTGATATGCGTGTAGATATCTAATGCCAAATACTTCCAAAAACAACTCACTGGCCATCTGCCATTGACCCTTGGTGGGAGGAGTGGTGGGAGCACTCCACCCGTTTTCTCATCTGTGGTTTGCATCAGGTTGGCTGCATCTCGATGTTGATGTCAGCATGTGAATAATAAGTACACCATCATCGATCAGCTTGTCGGGGTTTCACTGAAACTCAAGGTAGACATTTATTCTCTCTGGTTCTGGTCTAGTGAAAAGGACAGAATGGCAGCATGACCTGACGTGTTTTTGAGTTCCGAAAACCTCGTTATTTAAAGAGCCACACCTGTGCCTTTGCTGCTGTGGCTCCGTGTGCATGCTCGAATTTTCCCTCGTTTATTGGTCTCATCAGTGCTACTTGTCTCGCTGTAGTGGTTTGTAATCATTTTGAATTGCCGAGCTCAGGTTTTCCTGCAACTTTTGACTGTTGCAGTTGTGCTCTGGCGGTTGAGGATACGAAGAGTTACTTTATACTGGCCTTTTATTTAGCGTTGTGGCGTTTGTGCTTTTTCCTCCCTCACTTGCAGGTTGCGTGACAATGTTCGTCTGGTGTCCTGTCTTTTGCAATATTGGCGATAAGCCTTTTGGAAAACCGATTGTCTCGCCGGCTCCAAGATGGCCTTCTCGGCTCTTACACTACTGGCCATTAAAATTGCTACACCAAGAAGAAATGCAGATAATAAACGGGTATACATTGGACAAATATATTATACTAGAACTGACATGTGATTATATTTTCACGCAATTTGGGTGCATAGATCCTGAGAAATCAGTGCCCAGAACAACCACCTCTGGCCGTAATAACGGCCTTGATACGCCTGGGCATTGAGTCAAACAGGCTTGGATGGCGTGTACAGGTACAGCTGTCCATGCAGCTTCAACACGATACCACAGTTCATCAAGAGTAGTGACTGGCGTATTGTGATAAGCCAGTTGCTCGGCCACCGTTGACCAGACGTTTTCAATTGATGAGAGATCTGGAGAATGTGCTGACCAGGGCAGCAGTCGAACATTTTCTGTATCCAGAAAGGCCCGTACAGGACCTGCAACATGCGGTCGTGCATTATCCTGTTGAAATGTAGGATTTCGCAGGGATCGAATAAAGGGTAGAGCCACATAACTTTAAAAAATTTGGACTCGTACACTGAAACTATTTTGCAGAGCAGCAGAACAATGGTACATAAATACAATACTAGCCATTAAAATTGCTGCACCACGAAGATGACGTGCTGCACTCGCGAAATTTAACCGACAGGAAGAAGATGCTGTGATATACAAATGATTGGCTTTTCAGAGTATTCACACAAGGTTGGCGCCGGTGGCGACACCTACAACGTGCTGACATGAGGAAAGTTTCCAACCGATTTCTCATACACAAAGAGCAGTTGACCGGCGTTGCCTGGTGAAACGTTGTTGTGATGCTCCGTGTAAGGAGGAGAAATGCGTACCATCACGTTTCCGACTTTGATAAAGGTCGGATTGTAGCCTACTGCTGTTTATCGTATCGCGACGTTGTTGCTCGCATTAGTCGAGATCCAATGACTGTTAGCAGAATATGGAATCTGTGCGTTCAGGAGGGTAATACGGAACGCCGTGCTGGATCCCAACGGCATCGTATCACTAGCAGTCGAGATGACAGGCATCTTATCTGCATGGCTGTGACGGATCGTGCATCCACGTCTCGATCCCTGAGTCAACAGATGGGGACGTTTGCAAGACAACAACCATCTGCACGAACAGTTCGACGACATTTGCAGCAGCATGGACTATCAGCTCGGTGACCATGGCTGGGGTTATCCTTGACGCTGCATCACAGACAGGAGCGCCTGCGGTGTACTCAACGACGAACCTGGGTGCACGAATGGCAAAACGTCATTTTTTCGGAGGAATCCAGGTTCTGTTTACAGCAGCATGATGGTAGCATCCGTGTTTGGCGACATCGCAGTGAATGCAAATTGGAAGCGTGTATTCGTCATCGCCATACTGGCGTATCATCCGGCGTGATGGTATAGGGTGTCGTTTGGTTACACGTGTCGGTCACCTCTTGTTCGCATTGACGTCACTTTGAACAGTGGACGTTACACTTCAGATGTGTTACGACCCGTGCCTCTACCATTCATTCGATCCCTGCGAAACCCTACATTTCAGCAGGATAATGCACGACCGCATGTTACAAGTCCTACACGGCCCTTCCTGCATACAGAAAATATTCGACTGCTGCCGTGGCCAGCACATTCTCCAGATCTCTCACCAATTGAAACGTTTGGTCAATGGTGGCCGAGCAACTGGCTCGTTACAATATGCCAGTCACTACTCTTGATGAACTGTGGTATCGTGTTGAAGCTGCATGGGCAGCTGTACCTGTACACGCCGTCCAAGCTCTGTTTGACTCAATGCCCAGGCGTATCAAGGCCGTTATTACGGCCAGTGGTGGTTGTTCTGGGCACTGATTTCTTAGGATATATGCACCCAAATTGCGTGAAAGCGTAATCACATGTCAGTTCTAGTATAATATATTTGTCCAATGAATACCCGTTTATCATCTGCAATATTAATGGCCAGTAGTGTGTTTCACATTAAGCACTGCTGGATGGCACATTTGTGCAATTCAGTGTAACTTTATTAAAGGTGACAAGTATTTCACTTGGGGACTGAAGTACAAGGGGCACAATACAAGGCACTGCCTGTGCACTCCAACAGGCTGCAGGAACCAAACTGCAACTTATCTGTCATCAGTGCTCTGTGCCGTCACCACTGTAATCTGTGTGATGCACTCCCCACTGGATGACCACCACACTGCCACATGCTGCTAAGTGCTGAGCTGCTTACTGTCTTCGTCATTCCACTGTCCAGGTGAGCCACTCCTTCTTTTGCCTCTAGCAAGATTCACAGTCCCACCAGTCGCTAGCACTTGGAAGCCGGTAGCTCTAGCTGCGACCATTATTGATGATGGAGGGCCCTCTTGTGCTCAGCGATAAAACTGCCTGCAGGTTGGGTGCTACCTGCTGAGAGGGCAGGAATTGCAGTACAGTAGATAGGCTGGAGGCCGATGGTTAGATGCTGGATGGCCAACTCTGGGTAAAGCAGTTGGATGGAATGGAATCATGAAGAGTAAAATGGGATATAAGTGCTGAGTTGATGAGGAGGTCTGGCCTGAAGAAGAGAGATTGCCAAGTGAGTATTGTGAGGTTTGGGGTAATAGAATATTATCCAGCTGTACTTGTAATTCGGATTCAGTGGAATGACACAATAGATGGTACACATGGCAGGGTGAGAGTAGTGGTCACGAAAAATAACTTGCCCTATGTGCAGAAACGCATTCTCTTTATCAGCCCTGAACAAGTCCAACCATTAGTTGGTAAGGGGCGGCTGATTTGGTATTCAGTGGTCTGCTGAGATGTGTGCTTCTTCTGGTGGAGGCACTTATCTGAGTTGTTTATGTGCTGGTTTTCTTGTTCGGTACTCTTTTAAAAATGGTTTAAATGGCTCTGAGCACTATGGGACTTAACTTCTGAGGTCATCAGTCCCCTAGAACTTGGAACTACTTAAACCTAACTAACCTAAGGACATCACACACATACATACCTGAGGCAGGATTCGAACCTGCGATCGTAGCGGTCGCGCGGTTCCATACTGAAGTACCTAGAACCGCTCTGTCAAAGAGGTCGGCTACTCTAGTCAAATTGATTTTTTTTAAATTATTGATCATACTGGCGTAACCTGTTATTAGGATGATTTACAGACTCGCTAGTTGTAGCTTAGAAGTCTGCTTTTGAGTAACCTTCAACTGTTGAAATGCACCTCCCCTACCACACAGTGGCCTGTCGGAATATAATCCCCACCACCACTCTTGTACCCTTCCCCACTATGCCATCTGCACAGATGAACTGAGTTATTCTGCACACACTCTGTGTAGATGGGAGACATAGTGGAAAAGTTTATGAATGAAGCAAAGCTTTCGTCGTTGTTTAGAAACCAGTGCATGTTAATGCGCTATTCTGAAAATAAAAATTCCAGCCTCCCAGAACGTTGTTAATGCAATGCGAGTGTGTGTATTCTAGAAAGAGAGGGTTCAGTTATCGCGTGTGACATTGGCACTTACAGATTGGTGACAGGATTACCATTGTAGCGGCGGAAGATGGCACTTTCGATTCTATATCCATCCAATTGGCCAGTGGCATTTTGGTCTGTACTGACGTTCTCGAACACACAGAACATAGCGTGGATCAAGGTTGTAAGACGTTTTTATCTAGTATAAGGTTGGACATCATGGGCAAGAGAATGGTGCTTTATTGGTGCCTGCAAATTTCCAAAATGTGTAAGTGCTCATGAGGAAGACTGCAAGATGATAATGGACAGCAGGCACTATATGGAGGATTGTCGCTTTACAGTAACAGATTTCAAAGTCGCTTCCTGTACAAAAATTTTCCTTAAATGGTAAGAAAAGCGCGCAAGATGAGTCAAACCATCACGACCACTGACCTCAGCAAGACTGAGTGCTGCCCTATGGCGGTGCAGGCACGTAACTCAGCAACAAATGTGTATAAGCGAAGTGGACACGAATGTGGAATCATTTTAGCCACGATACGAACCGCAAATGGTGAAATCCAGTGACATAAACGATCTCGAAAAAAGGCAGCTTTTTATGGCGCGGCGTCTGTGAATAGCATCTCGGAAACGGCGAATGTAATTAAATATCGTAAGCATCTACGGAAAGTGGTTACAGAGTAGTTAAGCCTCAAGTAGGAGATAAGGTGTTAGATGTCCACTTCTCGTCACAGTACGTGGATATCTGGGGCTTGCCATGTAGATAGACGCGACCTTCCAACAGATCTGACGACAAGCGGACAGTACTGGAGCAGGCACAAGTGCTTTGGATGATGTTTGATGATGATGTCTGGTTTGTGGGGCGCTCAACTGCGCGGTCATCAGCGCCCTAGGAAGTCCCAACTCTTACACAGTCCATTTTTTTCACAATCCAATCTGGACGCTGTAACATATGTTGAAGATGATGATGATGAAAATGATAAGGATAACACAAACACCCAGTCCCCAGGCAGAGAAAATCCCAACCCGGCTGGAAATCGAACACTGGACCCCATGATCCAGAGGCAGCAACGCAGGTGTTTTGGAGCATTCCGCTTAGGGCGCCCAGTCTAACTTGGGGCTCTGCATTAGATGGCCCCTACATGCTCCTGTGCTGACCCAATGACGCCGTCAGTTAGGACTGTATTGTACACTAGGCCATGGTCGTGTATGCATAAGCCGTCATCCAGGTGAATGCTCCACACCATGGATGCAGGCCAGTGGGGAAAGTATTATGCTAAGCTTCCAAGGAATCTGTGGCAGTAATCGAAGGTACCATGACATCTGTGGTCTACGAGAACAGTATTGTGGACCAACTGCATCGCTCCATGCCTGATGGCGTGACACATTCCAGCAGGATAACTGTCCACATCACTAAGTCAGAATAGTGCTACCATTGTGTGAGAAGCATTACAGTACACTCATATGGATGTCTTGGCCCTAAAGTTCGCCTGATGTACACCTGACGATGGACCATATCGGATAGTTATTGAATGCTTACCCTGCACCCACAAACCACCAGTCCTTAAGCTAAGGGATTTGCGTGACCTGTGCGTGAACATTTGGTGCAACATATCTCCGAAAACCTACCAAGGGCTTGTCGTATTCATGTTCCGCAGAACTGTTGCTGTATTGCATTCCAAAGACTGACCAACATGCGTGCATATTCTGCCTGCTGCCTCAACAGCTTTCACATCAGACCATCATGACGTGTTTTTGATATCACAACATCGCATTCAGACCTCATTTGGAAACTGTTGTCCCAGTTCATAAGATGGTCGTTATCTTTTATTTCCACTGCCTCTTTGATGAGTGTATCTCAGAACCTGTCTGTGCGACATAGCACATTTATCTGTTGAACAACTGACATTTGGCCTTCGTCTGTGCTACTCTTTGCCACTTCAGGCCACAGGCACCTGGCGTCTACAGTGTTAGCATGCAATACATCGGCCAGTCACAGTTATGCATCTGGCAGTGCTGTTCAGAAGATGTGAGGAGCGTTCACCTTGGTCAAACCGACAAGTCTGAAGTGGCAGAGCGCAGCAAGGCCACGTATTTATTTTTAAACAGTCAAAGGTGTTGTCACGTGCAAACAGGTTCGGAGATTCGGTTAGCAAAGAGGAAGTGGGTATAAGAGTCCACAATAATCTAATAAATCTGGACAGCATGGGATGTGCTCTGCATGGAATGTGGCATTGGTAAAAATATGTCAAGAACGCTCTGACGAGAAACTGAAGGACGCATTGGGTGGAATAGATGGACAGCACTAGAACTTGAGAACTTGACATGAGACCTCTCCCCCCCCCCCCCCCCCCGGGTGCCACCGCCACCACCGGCTGTGAAATCTCTTCCGGAGGCACGCAGTTGGGCAATCCCACTGGGCGCTCGGCAGAAGAGTTTTAAAGTAAAGAACCGATCGTGAACCCAACAGTTCGCCTGAAAATGACGAGTAAGAAACTCATCAAAATGCCTACATCTCGACTCGGCTGATAACAGAAGAAGACTTCGTTAGTATCCGATTAATTGTTTCTTTTCATTGGTGTAGTGTCACATGGTGAGCGAGATGGTGCAGTTGTTAGCACACTGGACTCACATTTGGGAGGATTATGGTGCAAATCCCCACCCGGCTGTCCACATTTAGGTTTTCAGTGATTTCCCTAAATCGTCTGACGCAAATGTCAGGATGACACTCTTGAAAGAGTACGGCCAACTTCCTTTCCCGTCCTTGAAACTTTCCAAGTTTGTGCTCAATCTCTTATGACCTTGATGTCGACAGGACGTTCTTCTTTTATAACTGTATAAAATGTTTCATTTCAAATAATCTTTTAAGGCTTTCAATAAAACTTGATAAATTTTTCAAATGAAGCTATTCAGATAGCGCAGCTATTTTTTCACTCCACTGATCCAATATTTTTTTCACACTTTTCAACAATGCAAATTTACAACTGATGTTGCTGTCAATGTTATAGAGTCTTTCGAAAGTTACCAGAGAGACTTCATTTTGGTTCCTGATACGACGTAAAGACTGAAAATTACAGAGGTTAAACACATACAGTTTTTTGTTTTATCAGCACGATTAAGGTAATGATGGTCACGGGAAATGAAAATGAAACGGCAGTATGTTAGCGCGGTTACTGGTCGTCGGCCAAAGGTGTCGCTCTGACCGGCACAGCTGATGGTCGATTTCCAAGGAAGTAAACGTGGCCGTGTTGCTCTGAGCCCCACTCGTTCAGTATGTAACTTAAAAAATAAACATTTTGTTAATTATTTGACAAATCATAATTAGTAAAAACTCATTATTTATTTTTTAAAAAGACATACACCACTGGCCATTAAAATTGCTACACCACAACGATGACGTGCTACAGACGCGAAATTTAACCGACAGGAAGAAGATGCTGTGATATGCAAATGATTAGCTTTTCAGAGCATTCACACAAGGTTGGCGCCGGTGGCGACACCTACAACGTGCTGACATGAGGAAAGTTTCCTACCGATTTCTCATACACAAACAGCAGTTGACCGGCGTTGCCTGGTGAAACGTTGTTGTGATGCCTCGTGTAAGGAGGAGAAATGTGTAACATCACGTTTCCGATTTTGATAAAGGTCGGATTGTAGCCTATCGCGATTGCGGTTTATCGTATCGCGACATTGCTGCTCGCGTTGGTCGAGATCCAATGACTGTTAGCAGAATATGGAATCGGTGGGTTCAGGAGGGTAATACGGGACGCCGTTCTGGATCCCAACGACCTCGTATCACTAGCAGTCGAGATGACGGGCATCTTATCCGCATGGCTGTAACAGATCGTGCATCCACGTGTCGATCCCTGAGTCAACAGATGGGGACGCTTGCAAGACAACAACCATCTGCACGAACAATTCGACGACGTTTGCAGCAGCATAGACTATCAGCTCGGAGACCATGACTGCAGTTACCCTTGACGCTGCATCACAGACAGGAGCGCCTGCGACGGTGTACTCAACGACGAACCTGGGTGCACGAATGGCAAAACGTCATTTTTTTCGGATGAATCCAGGTTCTGTTTACAGCATCATGATGGTAGAATCCGTGTTAGGCGACATCGCGTGAACGCACATTGGAAGCGTGTATTCGTCATTGCCATACTGGCGTATCACCCGGCGTGATGATATGGGGTGCCATTGGTTACACGTCTCGGTCACCTCTTGTTCGCATTGACGTCAGTTTGAACAGTGGACGTAACATTTCAGATCTGTTACGATCCGTGACACTACCCTTCATTCGATCCCTGCGAAACCCTACATTTCAGCAGGATAATGCACGACCGCATGTTGCAGGTCCTGTACGGACCTTTCTGGATACAGAAAATGTTCGACTTCTGCCCTGGCCAGTACATTCTCCAGATCTCTCATCAATTGAAAACGTCTGGTCAATGGTGGCCGAGCAACTGGCTCGTCACAATACGCCAGTGACTACTCTTGATGAACTGTGGTATCGTGTTGAAGCTGCATGGGCAGCTGTACCTGTACACGCCATCCAAGCTCTGTTTGACTCAATGCCCAGGTGTATCAAGGCCGTTATTACGGCCAGAGGTGGTTGTTCTGGGTACTGATTTCTCAGGATCTATGCACCCAAATTGCGTGAAAATGAGTTCTAGTATAATATTTTTGTCCAATGACTGCCCGTTAACATCTGAATTTCTTCTTGGTGTAGCAATTTTAATGGCTCGTAGTGTATTTATCTAATGTTTCTGAGGTGGAAAGACAGCAATGTGATTGTAAATTCTTTTACATTACAAATTAGAGGGGAAAGTCGTGCTGCCGGCGCTGCTTGAGACTGGAGAAGGCGGACAAGGAGCGGGAGAACAGCTGTCGCAGCCGGCGCAGTTGCGATCGCTCCACCTGCTGTGCGTGGAGAGCTCGCCAGCGTTCCAAGTCTCCGTGTTCGGAGGCGGACCTACCTTGCGTTCCCTGTGACCCACCTTGCATTCCCTGTCCAACGTCAGATGATGGGCGGAAGAGTAGGCCTCGCAGAAGGCGGAGCTGCGACCGCTCCACCTGCTGTGCGTGGAGAGCTCGCCAGCGGTCCAAATCTCCGTGCTCGACGGCGGACCCACCTTGCGTTCCCTGTGACCCACCTTGCACTCCCTGTCCAACGTCAGATGAGGGGCGGAAGAGTAGGCCTCGCAGAAGGCGAAGTTGCGACCGCTCCACCTGCTGCGCGTGGAGAGCTCGCCAGCGGTCCAAATCTCCGTGCTCGACGGCGGACCCACCTTGCGTTCCCTGCGCGTCATCGGACGAGGAGCGGAAGAGCAGCCCTCGTGGCCGGCGCAGTTGCGACCGCTCCACCTGCTGTGCGTGGAGAGCTCGAAGGCGGAACACCTCTCCGTGCCCGCCATGCGTTCCCTGCTCGCCGCTGCGGCGGAAGACGCCAGAGCCGCCCTGTTCTCCCTGCCCACCATGCACGCCGTGCCCCGCGCTGCAGCCCAAGGCGCCCGACCCACCTTGTGCACCCAAGACGCCGCTGCCGCCGTGCGAGGCCGACGGAGTGGAGGTGCTGTGCCCGGCTGCAGACCGCTGTTGGTGCTCCTGCTCCTGCGGTCGGCGGCGTGGACGCTCCGCCACTAGTTCGGACAGGGCCAGCAAGGCTTCTAGCTTCGTGCCCTGCCCCGCTGCCAAGCCTCGATGCTGTCGCACCGACCTACCCATTGGGAAACCCTGCAGGAGATGCGGTATAATCATCATCTACCCTTTCTTGTGTAATCCCTGTGTAGTTGTAGACAGCGTGAAACATTCCTTTTGTAAGATTTAAAACTTTCCCGGCGTAAATATTGTTCCATTAAATTTCGGGCGAACTGGCGGATGTTAAAACTTCCTGCCACAATATTTCGGCGCAGAGTCTTCTGGCCATCTTGAGGTTTGTGTTGGGTTGTTTTGGGGAAGGAGCCGGCCGCGGTGGTCTAGCGGTTCTGGCGCTGCAGTCCGGAACCGCGGGACTGCTACGGTCGCAGGTTCGAATCCTGCCTCGGGCATGGGTGTGTGTGATGTCCTTAGGTTAGTTAGGTTTAAGTAGTTCTAAGTTCTAGGGGACTTATGACCTAAGATGTTGAGTCCCATAGTGCTCAGAGCCATTTGAACCATTTTTTGATTTGGGGAAGGAGACCAGACAGCGAGGTCATTGGTCTATCGGATTAGGGAAGGATGGGGAAGGAAGTCGGCCGTGCCCTTTCAAAGGAACCATCCCGGCATTTGCCTAGAGCGATTTAGGGAAATCACGGAAAACCTAAATCGGGATGTCCGGACGCGGGATTGAACCGTCGTCTTCCCGAATGCGAGTCCAGTGTCTAACCACTGCGCCACCTCGCTCGGTTTCGTCTTGAGGTGATACTGGCGAAAACTCCCTGACTCTGGTATTTAAGGCCCCTCCGGCACATGCGTGGTGGATTCACTTGTCGTTGCGCGTGCGCTACTTGAGCGCGTTCGATTCTGCTGCGTCGCGGGCTTCGACCACAGATACTAGTAGACTGGCCTTGCTGTGCAGAAGCTATAGGGCTGGTGTGGCTGCAACATCAACCACGGGACTGTTGGCAAAACGTGGCGGGATTTCAAATCAGCGGTCTGCCATCCTACGTTTGTATCGTATTTTCTCCACATTTCTCAATTGACTACTAAACGCTTCCAACAAAAATTACTTTTTATTTGCGAAAAATTATGCCAGATCTACATTTGACCTGGATTTGTTCACAGTACCTTATATAAAATCTAACAAATACATCGAACGCTACTCTGGTGGGCAGCGGGACGAAATTACTATAAACTATCAATTATAGTAAAATGTCGTTAAAATTCTTTTAAACAGTAAGAGTGGGCTCGTGTCAAAACTTTAAACATTGGATTCGCCGCGTTTTGAGGTCTAGTCACTTATAAAAGAAAGTGGGATATGGGAATTATGTCAACTGTAGGTGCCAAAATTGTCGACTTTAGGAGCAGGTCCATTTTTAAGTATCAATTTTAGGTGCACTTCAAAGGTTCAGTTCCCACTGTTTTTAAAAAAGTTTAAACTATCAGTTTAAAAAAATGATATTTTAGATGAAACGTGAGACTCTGAAGTTTTTCCGTTTCAGGGCCTGTATCCAAAGCTGCCTTAGGATTTTTTCATCCTTAGGAAACCTATGAGTAGGAACGAGGAACAGTTATACTTACTTCTGTAACCAAATTATCACTGATACTTTCCAAAATGTAATATGAGTCTGACTTTAAAGGCATCACTTTCAACACTTTAATTTACGTGATACTATATTTCAAGTGTAAAAAACATATAAAAGTCTCTTCAGCAAATTTTAATAAACGCATCTGCACTATCATAGAAACACTTACACGTGAACTGTAATGCCATTTCCCCCGACAAAACGCTGAGTACAGCCATAAGCGCAACACGAAACAACCATGTTTTGCCAACATTCAGGTGACTTCAGCCCAGAGATGTTGGAGCCACGAAAATGACGTCAGGGCCAGTCTATTATATTTATGGTCGAAGGTCGCGCGCCCTCCGTGGTGAAAACTCACCGCATCGATATCAATTCGATTGTCTTCCTGCGGTTCCCCCACAGACTTACGCCGGTTACGGAGGACACAAAGTTGTTCGACAATTGGATTCCTTGCCGAATTCAATTGGTATCCGGCATCACGATTAATTAGAGACTCGTTGTCAGACAGCCGTATTTCCACGGAGTCATTAATAATAGAACTCCAAAAGTTAGACGTCTGGGCCACAATTTTTGTCTCACTGTAATTCATTAGATGACCAGTGGAAATACAGTGTTCGGCGGTGGCAGACTTACAAGGCCGAAGAAGGCGAGTATGCCGCTGATGTTCTACAATGCGATCCTGCACAGTACGCGTCGTTTGCCCTATATAAAATTTGCCGCATTCACACGGAATCCTGTAAACACCTGCCTTGCGGAGCTCTATGTCTATTCACCGAGAGCTGGGACGAAACATAAACAGTGTCACGTGAGCGACTACGCTCGTTTCCAGAGAAAGCATTCGGTGTTCGCGTGATACGTAGGGGTGTGGAAAATCCTTGGCGCACGCTTTGCAGCTGGCGGCGTTCGGCTGGCTGCCGTGCTGTCACAGCGAACCGTGAGAAACCTGGGCAAAAATTGTATGAAATAAATTTAACAATAATGTTAAACTGAGTTCATTCTGTCGAAGCAGATTTATTTTCATTCAGGTTGCTAACAAAACGCTCCATTCAAACACAATTAATTGTTAATTTTAATAAAAATACCAGTAATGATAATGATAAAGGACGAAACAAGGTTCATTCTGTCGAACTTGGTCCGCAGCTCGTGGTCATGCGGTAGCATTCTCGCTTCTCGCACCCGGGTTCCCGGGTTCGATTCCCGGGGGGGGTCAGGGATTTTCTCTACCTCGTGATGACTGGATGTTGTGTGCTGTCCTTAGGTTAGTTAGGTATAAGTAGTTCTAAGTTCTAGGGGACTGATGACCATAGATGTTAAGTCCCATAGTACTCAGAGCCATTTGAACCAATCTGTCGAACTTGAACTGTTTTCATTGAGGTTTATAACAAACCGCTCCTCTCTCTCCTCTATAATGCAGTCTGATTTCCACATTTGAGCTTCCACTTTGTCTACATGCAGGACGCACTTGTTCCAATCCTCTGCAGTCACTGTTCTTACTGCTTCTTCTAGCAGTACTTTAACTTCCAGCATTTTGTATGTTTTGTTTTTCGCTGCAGCATAGCCTTTGATTCTGGCCCACACTATCTCATCTATTTAATTCACAATGGTTCGGAGGAATTCTGAGAACAGTTTTCCCTGCATTCTTCGCCATTTCATCTACTGCGTATTCGTTGTGCGCTGTTCTGTGATTTTTAACTATATCAAAAAGTTCTTTCTTCAACATACCGTCTTCGAAATCGATGTTTTTAGATTTTAGCCACTCTGATATTTCGTGCTTATTGGAATTCGCATTGGGAACTTTTTCTTTTCTCCGAGAATGGTATGGCGCGTTATCAAGAACAATAACTGCATTTTCCTGAAGCCGAGGAAGAACATCTTGAAACCACTTCTCGAAGGTTTCGGCGCACATCTCCTCATGATAACCTCCACTTTTCTTGGATTCGAAAGTCCACCAACATCCTTCAACGAACCCTGCTTTGCTGCCAATGTGTGCGATAATCAGACGTTTCCCTTTACCTGATGGGCCCTTGCTTCCGGTGGATAATCCGGACAGAAACGCTTGGTTTGAGGAATTTGTAGTGTCATCTACCCATACGTAACTTCGGGTATGTTCCTGCGTTCACCCACGTCTCGTCCAAATAGTAAATGGGTCTGCCTTCATCTCTCAGCCGTTTAATGGTTCGAAGATAACGCCGCCTCCATAAAATGATGTCATCCCTGTCTATTAGCATGCTATCGCACCCACGCCGGACATATTTGAAATTCATTTCTCTCAATAACTTATAAAATGTAGTTCTCCGAAAATTGCCCAGATCTGCATCTTCGTTCACAACTGTAAGCACTTTGTCAATTGTTGGCAATTCGTTACGAAAAAAAAATTCTTGTACTTTCCTTCGTACCACATTTCTATCGAAGTCATCAACACTTTCAAAAAGTTTCTGTCGTAATTTTCCTTTCTTGAGAGACTTCAAAGAGTGTGGCCTTGTACTCACTTATCACACGATACACTGATGAACGTCCAACACCTGTAGCTGCAGAAGTTTTTGAAACAATGTCACTCATCGACTGCTCTGGATGTAACAGTTCCGTTTAATACACATTAAGCACCATGTGCTTCTCAGAAGGACTTAAAGATTTCTTTTTTGCTCGCTTCTTTGGTGGACTCAGAACTGACACGTCGACCTCGCTCGCTGAATCCGTGGATGACATAATGAGGACAGCCGTATGTGTTGCTAATGAAATAAGCGAATATATAAAATAAGAAACCATGCGCACATAAACAGTGAATGCTCAGCGTGACTACAAACATATATACTTACTCTAATAATCAACAACTAGTCTTTCAAGCGTCTTTACAGAAGAATTTAAGATATCCTGAAATCGCCGCTGTACAACACCCGCTAACGAGCTAACACCTGCAACTGAGACGGCCACACTGACTGAGCGCCGCACCTGCAAACCGCACAATGCATCGCTCATAAAGGACAAACGGTTGCACCCATCGCATTCGAACAAACTACAAAATTAAATTCAAACCTTTCTGAAACGTTTCTCGCTTACACCCCCACAAAAAAATTTAAAGGGGAAAAGTTTGTCGCTTACTATATTTCGGATGATGATTTGGTAAAAGTTGTACATCAGACGTGAGATTTTAATTTATTACTTCACTATTACTAACTCTATTGGGCAGAAAATTTGCAGACGTCATCAACATATACTACTGAAGGCAATTATAAAATTATTTTGCTGTGCGACACACTTTTTAGGAGATATGGCGTGATAAATAGAGAGTAACGCAAAAAACAACTTTTCCTGAGAGCTTAAATATTTCTCTTTTTCAGTGACAATAAATTTTAATGTAATGTAAAAAAAAAAAAAAAATTAAGGAGTCGGAAGGTAGTCCTCGGATCACTTTATCATGTTCAGGTGCCAAATTATAAAAAATACGACTTTCATTTTTTAATTTCTGACGCCCTGCCTTGTACACCCCTCGACGGCAGCGCTGTGGTCACGCGCCTTGCCGTGTTTACAGTACGTCTCTTGTTTCGGTGAATGGAGTTATAGGTCGTCTTTGACAGATCCCAACTGCGACGAAATTTTTGCAGGAGAGCGAAAGATTGCTTTCACTTAATATTTTCTTAGTATTCTGCCTATTTACGCTGAAATATTACCAATATATGGTAAATAGGCAGTCGTTTTAAAAGCCTCTTCCTCTTCTTTGTTCCCTTGTTTACATGTGTGCAGCGCTCTCTTCACTTGCTGGGACGAGTACCCATTCTTCAGGAATAGTCTGCAGGTGCTCCAGTTCCGTCTGCAAACTGACACCGCATGTGCCGAAGGGGCCTTAAATACCAGAGCTCAGGGAGTTTTCGCCAGTATCACCTGAAGATGGCCAGAAGACTCTGCGCCTAAACATTGAGGCAGGAAGTTGCAAACATCCGGCAGTTCGCCCGAAATTTTGTGGAACAACATTCCTTTTATCCATCTTCGGACAATCCATGGTATCATACGAAGTCTCACTGTCGCAGCAAGGATCTGTGCGCTCTTAGAGCCCATTTATACATTCCTTTTAGTTCACAAGAAGAGTCTCCAGAGTTGCACAGACTGCCTACACTGAGGTGACAGAAGTCATGGGATAGCGATATGCACATCTACAAATGGCAGTAATGTCGGGTACACAAGGTGTAAAAGTGCAATCCGTTGGCAGAGACGCCATGTGTGCTCTGGGGATTGATGTGAAAAGGTTTCCGACATAATTATGTTCACACGAAGGGAGTAGCAGACTTTGATCGCGGAATGGTAGTCGGAGCTAGACGTATGGGGCATTCCACTTCCGAAATCGTCGTTGTTGTTGTGGTATTCAGTTCAGAGAATGGTTTGATGCAGCTCTCCATGCTACTCTATCCTCTGCAAGCTTCTTCATCTCCCAGTACCTACTGCAACCTACATCCTTCTCAATCTGTTTAGTGTATTCATCTCTTGGTCTCCCTCTACGATATTTACCCTCCACGCTGCCCTCCAATACTAAATTGGTGATCCCTTGATGCCTCAGAATATGCCCTACCAACATATCCCTTCTTCTAGTCAAGTCGTGCCACAAATTTCTATTCTCTCCAATTCTATCCAATACCTCCCCATTAGTTATGTGATCTGCCCATCTAATCTTCAGCATTCTTCTGTAGCACCCCATTTCGAAAGCTTCTATTCTCTTCTTGTCTAAACTATTTATCGTCCACGTTTCACTTCCATACATGGCTACACTCCATACAAATACTTTCAGAAACGACTTCCTAACACTTAAATCTATACTCGATGCTAACAAATTTCCCTTCTTCAGAATCGCTTTCCTTGCCATTTCCAGTCTACATTTTATATCCTCTCTACTTCGACCATCATCAGTTAGGAAATACAATATTCCGAGATCCACAGTATCAAGAGTGTGTCGAGAATACCACATTTCAGGCATTACCTCTCACCATGGACAACGCAGTTGACTAAGGCCTTCACTTAACGACCGACGGCAGCGGCGTTTGCGTAGGGTTCTCAATGCTAACAGACAAGCAAAAACGCCTGGAATAACCGCAGAAATCAATAAGGGACGTACGACGAACGTATCCGTTAGAACAGTGCGGCGAAATTTGAAGTTGATGGGGTGTGGCAGCAAACGACTGACACGAGTGCCTTTGCTAACAGCACGACATCGCCTACAACGCCTCTCCTGGGATAGTGACCATATCGGTTGGAGCCTAGACAACTGGAAAACCGTGCACTGGTTCAAAATGGTTCAAATGGCTCTGAGCACTATGGGACTTAACATCGGAGGTCGTCAGTCCCATGGAACTTAGAACTACTTAAACCTAACTAACCTAAGGGCATTACACACATCCATGCCCGAGGCAGGTTTCGAATCAGCGACCGTAGCAGACGCACGGTTCCAGACTGAAGGGCCTAGAACCGCTCTGCATCTCTGGCCGGCACTGTACCCTGGTCAGATGAGTCCCGATTTCAGTTGGTGAGAGCTGATGGTAGGGTTTAAGTGCGGTGCATACCCCTCGAAGCCATGGACCTAAGTTTGAAATGTCCCCATTGAACAATTATACAAGACTGTGGTTAGACTGACACACAATATTTTTAGCGCAACGCAATCTGACTTTCAAAATTCCCTACAAAAGAATGGCCCTGACTAACATTAATCTATACCTTTCACAAATCACTTACCTCCCAAAAATGTTCATTACTCGAACTACTGCAATACAGCGAGCGCCACTACTGCCAGCTAAATAAAAGATTCAAACTACGGAAGGCACTAACTACTGATAGGCATAGTTAGCAAATGAAAGATTTTAATAGAGAACAAACAATGTATTTACCTTAATAGTGTTGAAAAACCATAATATACATGTTCATGACATCCAGTCTTACAAATTTCCAAACTCCGCCATCTCTCTCCCCACATCCACCACTGCTGGCGGCTCACCTCCAACTGCGCAACGCTACGCGCTGTTCACATCCAGCTGCCGCTGCCCAACACTACACTGGCAGACAACAATGCAAACTAGCCACAGACTGCACACAGCACAGCCAGTGATTTTCATACAGAGCGCCACGTGGCGTTACCAATAAGAAAACATAAACAGCCTACTTACATAAAGAAAACATAAACAGCCTACTTACAAGTTGTCAACAAGGCAATGTGCAAGGTGGTGGTGGCGGCTCCATAATGGTGTAGGCCGTGTTAATGTGGACTGGACCGGGTCCTTGGTCCATCTGAACGGATCATTGACTGGAAATGATTGTTTGGCTTCTTGGAGCCATTTGCAGCCATTTATGGCCTTCATATCCCCAAACAACTATGGCCACAATTGGTCGCGATTGTTTTGAAGAACTTTCTGAACCATTTGAGCGAATGATTTGGCTACCCAGATCGCCCGACATGAACCCCATCGAACATTTATGTCACGTAATCGACAGATCAATTCGTGTGCGAAATAGTGCACTGGCGACACGTTCGAAATTATATGCGGCTGTAGAGGCAGCTTGGCTTAGTATTTCTGCAGGGGTCTTCCAGCGACTTGTTGAGTCCATGCCTCGTCGAGTTGCCGCACTACGCTGGGCAAAGTGAGGTCCGACGTGATATTGAAGAGGTACCCCATGACTTTTGTCACCTCAGTGTAAACTAGCTACACGCACCTTGGTGCTACATGTTGCACGGAACAATAGGCAACTCCGTGTCCGTGCGTGAGAGTGCACTCTTGAACTGAAAGAAGCATGCTACTGAGATGCTCAAACAGTTAAGTTCGCCTAATTATGCTCTTCGTATAACTGATAGACTGGGAAAAAACGAAGCAACTCCCTGACAAGTTTTGCATATTTCCACTTAATAATGTCTTATGGTATAGTTTCTTGAGTAACTCATCACTTAGAAAGGGAGTATTGTGTTGTTCACGTGTGGTAGACACTTACGCAGCTCTTCATGGAGTTATGCATATTAACTGTACCGTTACTATATATATACACTCCTGGAAATTGAAATAAGAACACCGTGAATTCATTGTCCCAGGAAGGGGAAACTTTATTGACACATTCCTGGGGTCAGATACATCACATGATCACACTGACAGAACCACAGGCACATAGACACAGGCAACAGAGCATGCACAATGTCGGCACTAGTACAGTGTATATCCACCTTTCACAGCAATGCAGGCTGCTATTCTCCCATGGAGACGATCGTAGAGATGCTGGATGTAGTCCTGTGGAACGGCTTGCCATGCCATTTCCACCTGGCGCCTCAGTTGGACCAGCGTTCGTGTTGGACGTGCAGACCGCGTGAGACGACGCTTCATCCAGTCCCAAACATGCTCAATGGGGGACAGATCCGGAGATCTTGCTGGCCAGGGTAGTTGACTTACACCTTCTAGAGCACGTTGGGTGGCACGGGATACATGCGGACGTGCATTGTCCTGTTGGAACAGCAAGTTCCCTTGCCGGTCTAGGAATGGTAGAACGATGGGTTCGATGACGGTTTGGATGTACCGTGCACTATTCAGTGTCCCCTCGACGATCACCAGTGGTGTACGGCCAGTGTAGGAGATCGCTCCCCACACCATGATGCCGGGTGTTGGCCCTGTGTGCCTCGGTCGTATGCAGTCCTGATTGTGGCGCTCACCTGCACGGCGCCAAACACGCATACGACCATCATTGGCACCAAGGCAGAAGCGACTCTCATCGCTGAAGACGACACGTCTCCATTCGTCCCTCCATTCACGCCTGTCGCGACACCACTGGAGGCGGGCTGCACGATGTTGGGGCGTGAGCGGAAGACGGCCTAACGGTGTGCGGGACCGTAGCCCAGCTTCATGGAGACGGTTGCGAATGGTCCTCGCCGATACCCCAGGAGCAACAGTGTCCCTAATTTGCTGGGAAGTGGCGGTGCGGTCCCCTACGGCACTGCGTAGGATCCTACGGTCTTGGCGTGCATCCGTGCGTCGCTGCGGTCCGGTCCCAGGTCGACGGGCACGTGCACCTTCCGCCGACCACTGGCGACAACATCGATGTACTGTGGAGACCTCACGCTCCACGTGTTGAGCAATTCGGCGGTACGTCCACCCGGCCTCCCGCATGCCCACTATACGCCCTCGCTCAAAGTCCGTCAACTGCACATACGGTTCACGTCCACGCTGTCGCGGCATGCTACCAGTGTTAAAGACTGCGATGGAGCTCCGTATGCCACGGCAAACTGGCCGACACTGACGGCGGCGGTGCACAAATCATGCGCAGCATGAACAGTGATGTTCATTCGTACACAATAGAGGTAAAATAACCATTCCATTATTAAAGCTGTCAGTGGCCCAGACAGATGTTCAATATGCGGCAACGAAAATTTATGATCTTTTTACCAAATACATAAAATGACTGACATGTAGCAAAGCAAATTTTCAATCTAATCCAGAATCATATCTTCTGGACAACTGCTATCCATGGACAAATTTTTCTGTAAAAACTGGAAGCCTGTAAAATAAAAATTGGCCAAGTGCGAGTAGGACTTGGGCACTTAGGGTTCCGTATAAATTTAATTATATGTGTATATATAGTGTATATAGTTCATCCATCGTGGGAATCGAGAATCTAACCGATTTTTACCTTTTATCGATATCGACACTGGCAAGATACTGATCCCGGGAATTCCAAGACTCGCACAGACATACAAAAAGAAGCGTGCAGTGGACTTCAGTTTATATACACTACTGGCCATTAAAATTGCTACACCACGAAGATGTGCTACAGACGCGAAATTTAACCGACAGGAAGAAGATGCTGTTATATGCAAATGATTAGCTTTTCAGAGCATTCACACAAGGCTGGCGCCGGTGGCGACACCTACAATATGCTGACATGAGGAAAGTTTCCAACCGATTTCTCATTCGCAAACAGTAGTTGACCGGAGTTGCCTGGTGAAACGTTGTTGTGATGCCTCGTGTAAGGAGGAGAAATGCGTACCACCAAAATCGGTGGGTTCAGGAGGGTGATACGGAACGCTGTGCTTGAGCCCAACTGCCTCGTATCACCAGCAGTCGAGATGACAGACATCTTGTCTGCATGGCTGTAAGGGATCGTGCAGCCACGTCTCGGTCCGTGAGTCAACAGGCAACAACCATCTGCACGAACAGTTCGACGACGTTTGCAGCAGCATGGACTATGAGCTCGGAGACCATGGCTGCGGTTACCCTTGACGCCGCATCACAGACAGGAGCGCCTGCGATGGTGTAGTCAACGACGAACCTGGGTGCACGAATGGAAAAACGTCATTTTTTTGGATGAATCTAGGTTCTGTTTACAGCATCATGATTGTCGCATCTGTGTTTGGCGACATCGCGGTGAACGCACATTGGAAGCGTGTATTCGTCATCGCCATACTGGCGTATCACCCAGCGTGATGGTATGGGGTGCCATTGGTTACTCGTCTCAGTCACCTCTTGTTCGCATTGACGGCACTTTGAACAATGGACGTTACATTTCAGATGTGTTGCGACCCGTGGCTCTACACTTCATTCGATCCCTGCGAAACCATACATTTCAGCAGGATAATGCACGACCGCATGTTGCAGGTCCTGTACGGGCCTCGACTGCTGTCCTGGCCAGCACATTCTCCAGATCTCTCACCAATTGAAAACGTCTGGTCAATGGTGACCGAGCAACTGGCTTGTAACAATATGCCAGTCACTACTCTTGATGAACTGTGGTATCGTGTTGAAGCTGCATGGGCAGCTGTACCTGTACACGCCATCCAAGCTCTGTTTGACTCAATGCCTGGGCGTATCAAGGCCGTTATTACGGCCAGAGGTGGTTGTTCTGGGTACTGATTTCTCAGGATCTATGCACCCAAATTGCGTGATAATGTAATCACATGTCAGTTCTAGTATAATATATTTGTCCAATGAATACCCGTTTATCGATCTGCATTTCTTCTTGGTGTAGCAATTTTAATGGTCAGTAGTGTATGTAGAGAGATAAGACTTAAAACTGTGTGCCGGACCGAGACTCGAACTGTTGCCTTTCGCGGGCAAGTGCTCTACCAACTGAGCTACCTAAGGACGACTGACGACCCCTCCTCACAGCTTTAATTCCGTCACTACATCTCCTACCTTACAAACTTCACAGAAGCTCTTCTGCGAACCTGTAGAACATAGTTTTAATCTGCCATTAAGTTTCATATCAGCGCACACTCCGCTGCAGTGTGAAAATCTCATTCTGGAGATAAGACGTAATAAAACGTTTTTATTTGATTACTAAAATACGATTACAACTTACATTTTATGTTTGCATGCACTAATGTTCGTCTGTTATGATTTTGACAGACAGTGAATGCAGTCTATACTCAAATGGCAAAAAGGTATTTTTTATTAGATATAATTACAATTTAACAAGTTTCAGATTTTTTACTTTACTTGTACTTTGAAACCTTGCTTCTTGCCAAATTTCACGATTATAGGTGAACGGGATGTACCCTCAATTTTAACTTGATAAGCCAGACAGAGAAAAAATGGTATAACAGACGGACAGACAGACAGATAGACGGATAAAAAAATAACCAAAAATATTTTTTGTGGTTTATAATGACGAATTAACCATTTTCGAATTTTTTCCCCTTACTTGTACTGTGAAACCTTGCTTCTTGTCAAATTTCATTATTTTAGTTCAACGGGAAGCACGCTATAGGTTTTGTTGAGTGAGCATCGTAAATAAATGGCCGTCTCTTTTGACTGTATTGACTTATAAGGTTAAACGTTTTACACACCAATGGACCGTTAACCTTAATATGGTACATAAATTTGAACTTGATACGTCTACCCGTTATTGAGAAAAATGGTCCTTATCCGTCGGATAGACAAACAGACAGGCAGGCAGGCGAACAAGAAAGAAATCCTATGATGGTTCCGTTTTTACAGATTGAAGAACGGACCTTAAAAAACTCGTTTGTAAGTTTAAGTGCATGAGTAGGACTAAAGAAACACGTTCATTAATGTTAACACTAATACTTCTACATCTATATGGATACTCTGCAAATCACAGTTAATGTCTGGCAGAGAGTTCATCGAACCACCTTCACAATTCTCTATTATTCCAATCTCGTGTAGCGCGCCGAAAGAACGAACACCTATATCTTTCCGTACGAGCTCTGATTTCCCTTATTTTATCAAGGTGATCGTTTCTCCCTATATAGGTCGGTGGGAAAAAATATTTTCGCATTCGGTGGAGAAAGTCGGTTATTGGAAATTCGTGAGAAGATTCCGCCGCAACGAAAAACACCCTTGTTTTAATGATGTCCGTCCCAAATCCTGTATCATTTCAGTGACGCTCTCTCCCCTATTTCGCGATAATACAAAACGTGCTGCCCTTCTTTGAACTTTTTCAGTGTACTCTGTGTATCCTATGTGGTAAGGATTCCGCACCGCGCAGCAGTATTCTAAAAGAGGACGGACAAAAGAAATGTAGGCAGTCTCCTTAGTAGATCTGTTACATATTCTAAGTCTCCTGCCAATAAAACGCTATTTTTTGGTTAGCCTTCCCCATAACATTTTCTATGTGTTCCTTCCAGTTTAAGTTGTTCGTAATTGTAATTACTAGGTATTTAGTTGAATTTAGGGTCTTAGTGTAAGCGAAGTTTAACGGATTCCTTTTAGCACTCAATGGGGATGGACCTCACACTTTTCGTTATTTATGATCAGTTGCCAGTTTTCGTACCATACAGATATCTTTTCTAAATCGTCTCGCAATTTGTTTTGATCTTCTGATGATTTTATTATTCGATAAACGACAGCGTCATCAGCAAACAAGGTAAGATGGCTGATTGTCTCCCAAATGTCTATATAGATAAAGAACGGCAAAGGGCCTATAACACTACCTTGGGGAACTAAAGAAATCTCTTCTGTTTTACTCGATGACTTTCCGTCCATTATTACCTCTCTAACAGGAAATCACGAATCCAGTCACATAACTGAAACGATATCCATAAGTACGTAATTTCACTACAAGCCGCTTGTTTGGTACAGTGTCGAACGCCTTCCGGAAATCCAGAAATACGGTATCAATCTGAAATCCCTTGTCAATAGCACTCAACACTTCATGTGAATAAAGAGCTAGTTGTGTTTCACAAGAACGGTGTTTTCTAAATTAGTATGGACTGTGTGTGAATAGACAGTTTTCTTCGAGGTAATTCTTAATGTTCGAATACAATATATGTTCCAATATCCTGCAGCATTTCGACGTTAATGATATGCGCCTGTAATTTAGTGGATTACTCCTACCACCTTTCTTGAATATTGGTGTAACCTGTGCAACTTTCCCGTCTTTGGGTGTCTTTGGGTACGGATCTTTCGTCGAGCGAGCAGTTGTATATGATTGTTAAGGATGGAGCTATTGCGTCAGCATACTATGAAGGTAACCCAATTGGTATACAGTCTGGACCAGATGACTTGCTTTTATCAAGCGATGTAAGTTGCTTCACTTTTCCGAGGATTTCATGTACACATCCTGTAAACTGACTCGTCTAGATAATTTTGATAAAATAATCGTTCAAATTACCAACGAAACACGCAAGTAAATAGTTACGTTATCACACGAATGATGCCTATAGAAGTCGAAGTGTTCACTTGGAAGCGCGCTTTCAAGCGGCGAAGTCAGCTGTGCACACCATATCTCCGACGGGTGCTGACAAAATATTTCGAGAAGAAAGAAAGCACAGTATGCTGACTTGGTGCACGGGACACGTGACTATTTTAATTGAACTGTAGCCCGCATCTCGTGGTCGTGCGGTAGCGTTCTCGCTTCCCACGCCCGGGTTCCCGGGTTCGATTCCCGGCGGGGCTCAGGGACTTTCTCTGCCTCGTGATGGTTGGGTGTTGTGTGCTGTCGTTAGGTTAGTTAGGTTTAAGTAGTTCTAAGTTCTAGGGGACTGATGACCATAGCTGTTAAGTCCCATAGTGCTCAGAGCCATTTGAACCATTTTTGAACTGTATGAACAGAAGTGATCTCCTTCTGATAGCAGAAGTAAAGATTATGTAGCAGAAGCAAACGTGAGACGGAATGAAATGAAATTTGTCATATGTTAAACGAATAGAAGCGAGAATAACAGCGGAGGAAATTAAATGGAAAAGGAAACCTCAGCATTAACTGTACAGACGAGAAAAACATTCTTTCAAGACCTCAAAGAGAAGTGGTGCCGGTAGCGGAGATGTTTACGTACCAAAAGACTGGATTTTTGACAGACTTCGTTTTCTGGATACGTGATATAGAGCCAACATGGGAGTCCTGAATAAACACAATTATGTGTATTGGAAAAAACCTATATACAGTTAAAAATTTTGGTATATTCTTTGTTCAATTATACGTCCTCAAAATAAGTTCATTTCGAAGAAACTGTAAGTTTCTCCTCTTATCCTGGCATCTCGTTTACTTCTTTCACTTACACTGTGGTGACAAAAATCATCGGATACCTCCTAATATCGTGTCGGCCCTGCTTTCCAGCGTAGGGCAGCAATTCGATGTGTCATAGGTTCAACAAGGCATTGAGGTCACCTGCAGAAATACTGACCGAGGCTGCCTCTATAGCTGGTCATAATTCGGAAGTTTTGCCGGTGCAGGGTTTTGTGCACAAACTGACCTCTCGATTATGTCCCATAAATGTTCGATGGCATTCACTGTCCAGAATGTTCTTCAAAGCACGCGGCGCTTTGTCATCCATAAAAATTCCATCGTTGTTTTGAAGTATGATGGTCATGATGGAAGGAAATGGTCTCCAAGTTCCCGAACATGGCTATTTCCAGTCAATGATCAGTTCAGTTGGGCCAGAGGACCCAGTCCACTCCATGTAAACACAGCCCACACCATTATGGAGCCACCAACAGCTCACACAGTGCCGTGCTGACAACCCGGAACCATGACTTCGTGGGATCTAAGCTACACTCGAACCCTAACATCAGCTGTTGCCAACTGAAATCGGGACTCATCTTACCAGGCTACGGTTTTCCAGTCTTCTAGGTACCAACCGACATGGTTTTGATCCCAGGAGATGCTGCAGGCGATGTCGTGCTGTTAGCAAAGGCAATCGCGTCGGTCGTCTGCTGCCATGGCCCATTAACCCCAATTTCGCCGCATTGTCCTAAGGGGCACGTTCGTCGTACGTCCCACATTGATTTCAGCGGTTATGGCACGTAGTATTGGTTGTTTGTTAGCATTGACAACTTCGCAAACGCCGCTGCTCTCGGTCGTTGCAGTCGACCACAGTGTTGTCTGTGGTGGGAGATAATGCCTGAAATTGATGTTCTCGGCACACTCCTGACACTGTGGATCTCGGAATGTTGAATGCTCTACCGATTTCCAAAAGGGAATGTCCCATGCGTCTAACTCCATCTACCATTTTGCGTTGAAAGTTCGTTAGCCCCCGTTGTGCGGCCATGATGACAAACCTTTTTTCATGAACCACCTGAGTACAAATGACAGCTCGGCATTTTTTTTTCTTTCTTTATTGTACTTCAATTCCCCATCCTGTGTGGGCTGGCAGCAGCATATGCGTTGCTCTTCAGGCAAAAGACAATAATGATACAACAGAAGACATTTAAAATTACAAAGGAGGAAATATGGCTGACAAAAATATAAAAAAGGGGGAACATAATGGAAGAGAACAGACAAAAAGGGGGCGACTTGTAAAATTGAGATAAAAACTTTAAAAAAGTATTGTGAACAAAAAAACCTCACACTGGGACGATTAAAAGAATACAAGGTGAAGTATGGCTGCAGCATAAAAGTATCGATGGACGGAATAGCACATAACCATCACTGACAGTAACACTATGTACAAGTCCAGCACACAACTAAAATCACACCTCTTGATGCATAGGAGAACAGCACCAAACACAACACTAGCATAGCATACTGACGACGATGAGCAAAACACAGGATCTGTCAGGGGCATGGAGATGAGGGAGAAAGGAAAATGGGAGGGAGGGAGGGAGAGGGGCAGGGGCGCATGGAAGAGGGCTGGGGAGGGAAGGACGTGGGAGGGACACAGTAGAGGAGGTGGTGCAGCGACTCGGGGGGGGGGGGGAGGAGGAAAATCCGCTCTGGGAGAAGGGGGGAGAGGAAAAGTGGGGCCCTGGGGAGGGACCAAGGCCAGGTTACAGTTGGAAGGACAGGTAGATGTCATGGCAAAGTTCAACATCTGGGAGGGGGAGGTGCTGGAAATTGCTCTGCTGAAGGAGATGGAAGGTGTGGAGGTGGAGAGAGGGAGCGATACAGCAGTAGAGGTGCAGCATTGGCGAGGGGGTGTGAGGAAGGAGGAAACCAGGGGATGGAGGGGATCAAGCCTGTGGACAGTGTAAAGGATGCAGAGGTGTTGGAGTAAAAAGGAGGAGGTGGGGGAAGGGGATGAGGGCGTACAGGAACCATGTGGAAGGTGGATATGGAAGGCAAGGTGGAGCGCATAGTGTTCAGGGATTTGGAGGACCTTGTAAAAGCGGGTGGGTGTGGAGATCCAGTCAGTGGTTCAAAAAACGGCTCTGAGCACTATGGGACTTAACATCTGAGGTCATCAGTCCCCTAGAACTTAGAACTTCTTAAACCTAACTAACCTAAGGATATTACACATATCTATGCCCGAGGCAGGATTCGAACCTGCAACCGTAGCGGTCGCGCAGTTCCAGACTGTAGCGCCTAGAACCTCTCGGCTACCCCGGCTGGCTCCAGCCAATGCTGGCATAACAGAGGATAGGGCGGATGAGGGATTTGTAGGTGTGGGGGATGGTGGAAGGATGTAATCCCCATGTCTTGCCAGACAGGGATTTCAGCAGGTGGGAATGGGATTTCTGCTGGATGGTCAGGAGGCGAGGTGAGGTGATGGTCGAGGGTGAGGCTAAGGTATCTCAGGGGGGAGGCGAGCTGGATGGGACGACCATAAAGGGTGAGGTAGAAGTCATAGAGACGGAAGGAGCGGGTGGTGTGGCACAGCTCCACCAATGCACTGGCCTTTTATACCTTGCATACGCGATACTACTGCCATCTGTATATGTGCATATCACTATCCCATGACTCCTGTGACCTCAGTGTGTAATGACTGTTTTCTTTTCTTATCGCTATATAGTAACACAGCCGATGCAGAGAAACCATGAATGTCTAATTTTCTTTTTACACTCAACACACTGCACGTGCAGTACTAGGATACGCTTAGTGGTGTGTCTAACAACACGGAACTTTTGCTATTCGCTTTAACGCAAGCTTAGTTTTTCACTTTAAGGAACATGTAGATGGGCACTTACTTTCAGTAATGTATGGCGCTCGACACAAATTACCCGAGGTATTGCGCGACTCGTGTGCAGAAACGTTTAATGGCGGACCCACATTAATGCCCTGCATTGATACACTACCTTATTTTGTCTGAATAAGGGTCAATAGCCTTTCTTTGGCCCACGGCATAGGGCTGAACTACTTACTACTCCAAAGGTGATAACTGAAGCCGCGTACAGCAGGAGTTTTACAGAAATAAGGAAGCCCCATAATTGCAGGTGCTAGCCAAGCCTGCAGGTTCCGCCGTTATACCTGGCCACAGACGGTGTCTTTGAAATGTCCTCAATACATGTCAGTCATGGTCAGATCAGTGTTCTGTGTAGTGCTGAGTTCATTATGTCGGAGCTAAGTGAATTCTGACGCAGGAAAATTGTTGGTATTCGTATGGTGGGAGCTTCTGTAACCAAGGTAGCCGAAGTGTTTGGTATTTTAAGAGGCCATCACATCGAAGATTTGTACCGCATACAGGGAAAGTGGAAAAACATCATCCGCTAAGTCACAACGCATACGGAAGTGTATGTTGAGTTACTATAGTAGACCGTCATTGAAAATCATTGTGACAAAAAATAAAAGGAAGACAGCTGCAAAAGTCGCTGCATAACTGAATATCTCTCTTGCTAACACTGTCAGCACCAAAGCGCGAAGGGTGCTTCACAAGCAGGGAACTGCGAGTTGGAATTCCAAAACCGCTGAACAGTGATGCAAGTGCCCGTAGCCAGAAAACGTAGTGCCGTAGCCGTAATTTGAGTTTTTGACTGGGGTTTGAATAAAAATATGAATGCGTAACTAAATCGATAGCGCTACTCACGAATCTGAAACCTGTTTCTCCCCGGAACGCCAGGTTTGTGCACTAGGTCGTCATCATCGAAATGTGTTCCCAGTGAAATCGGAAAGCAGTTACAGGAAATTGGAGGCGAAATGGAAAAATAGTACCGTGAGAGGCACATGAATTGTCAAAAGCAAATACGGTTATCTGGGCACTAGATGGTTGTCTTACACTGAAGAGCCAGAGAACTGGTACACCTGCCTAATATCGTGCAGGGTCCCGCGAGCACGCAGAAGTGGCGCAATACGACGTTGCATGGACTCGACTAATGTCTGAAGTAGAGCTGGAGGGAACTGACACCATGAATCCTGCAGAGCTGTCCATTAATCCATAAGATACAAGGGGGTGGAGATCTTTTCTGAACAACATGTTGCAAGGCATCCCAGATATGCTCAATAACGTTCATGTCTGGGGATTTCGGTGGTCAGCGGAAGTCTTTAAACTCAGAACAGTGTTCCTGGAGCCACTCTGTAGAAATTCTGGTCGTGTGGTGTGTCGCATTGTCCTGTTGGAATTGCCCAGTGACCATGAATGGATGCAGGTGATCAGAAGGGTGCTCAAGCACGTGTCACCTGTCAGAATCGTATCTAGACGTATCAGGGGCCCCATATCACTCCAATGGCACACGCCCCACACCATTACAGAGCTTCCACCATCTTGAACATTCCCCTGCTGATATGCAGGCTCCATGGATTCATGAGGTTGTCTCCATACCTTTACACGTCCATCCGCTTGATACAATTTGAAACAGGCCTCGCCCGATCAGGCAACATGTTTCAGTCATCAACAGTCCAATGTCCGTGTTGACGGATCCAGACGAGGGTAAAGCTTTGTGACGTGCAGTCATCAAGGGTACACGAATGGGTCTTCGGCTCCGAAAGCTCATATCGATGATGTTTCGTTGAAAGGTTCGCACGCTGGGAGTTGTTGATGGCCCAGCATTGAAATCTGACGCAAATTTGCGGAAGGGTTGCACTTCTGTTCAAATGGTTCTGAGGACTATGGGACTTAACTTCTGAGCTCATCAGTCTCCTAGAACTTAGAACTACTTAAACCTAACTAACCTAAGGACATCACACACATCCATGCCCGAGGCAGGATTCGAACCTGCGACCGTAGCGGTCGCGCGGATCCAGACTGTAGCGCCTAGAACCGCTCGGCCACTCCGGCCGGCTGCACTTCTGTCACTGTGAACGATTCTCTTCATTCATCGTTGGTCCCGTTCTTGCAGGACCTTTTTCAGGCCGCAGCGATGTCGGAGATGTGATGTTTTACTAGATTCCTGACATTCATATCTCTGTATTTGAATACACATGCCTATACCAGTCTCTTTGGCACTGTAGTGTACTTCTGTTAAGTGTTGTTCGTGAATGAACGTTTGATAATCTTCCTTTTGTGTGACACTTCTCCTTCACGAGTGATACACTGGAAGTGGTCAGACTTGTTTATAACCTCCCCCAACGACGTTGAAAACGATGTTTCAGAGTTTGAAGCTCCTGATGGAACCGTTCACTATGGTCCTCTGATGTGTCAGCGAGACTGTCCTGAAAATTTTTCCGGGTTAACATTAGAAAATATGGTTTTAGGGAGTCTTAGCATCCTAACTGTAGAATATCTTCCAATATTTCCTTGTAATCAGGCTGCTTACCCTGACGAAAGAAACAATGTACAACTTTTTTTTACACTTCTCCAAGCTTTCTGTTCTATTTCCCTCATAGTATTTTCAAAGTGTTGATCAGACATCAACACACGTATATCCGATCCAACAAATATCCCTTCTTTCGACTTTGCAGCCGATAGATTCGGGAATTGGCTACACAGATACTGTAAAAAGTTTTCTGTTTTGTCCAGTGCTTACACATACTTCTCCATTAGTCCTCGTTCGCTGTGCAGTGCAGGCAATACAATGTGACGTGGATTAACCAAATACTCATTCACAGTGTTCTTTAATCCCGCTATCAGGTGTTTCTTCTTAAGCCACCCTCTCGTTGTTCTAATGCTCATGATATTTTCTACTGTTCCATTCGCACTTACAGCAAGGCATTTTGATATACACTGTTTGGTGGCCGAGTAGAATGCCAACCACTTTAAAGTCACGACATACAAGCCACTGGTGTTCTTCACACTTCACATTTTGAGTTAGTACTATTATGGTACTATATGACTCTTTTAAGTGTATTGAATATGCAGTTGGAACTGATGCTACCTCGTTGACAATATGTGGCACTACTGCTTTCAAACTTCCCTTTGAAGTTTCTATAAATAACCTCCGTTGCTGACTCTCACGCTTCTGAGCTCCCAGTTTCGTCACTAATCCGGCGGTGTCTTTGCAGAACACCATTAAACTTTGTTCAACAAAAAAATTCTACAAGTTTTATCACCATTTCTGTCACTGAATATGATGTACGGTGTACAAGTAAATTATTTTAACTGACGATGAGACCTTATACCAGAAGGTGTGCCACGTCTTTCGACTATGCTAAGTCTTTCACTAAATTGATAAATTATGTTTGAGTATGATGTTTCGAATTACTATAGGTGCCACACTCGGAATAATCAGATTCGATATTTTCATGACTTATCTCCAGTTCAGAGAATTCAAACATATTCATTAATTCTGGTGGAGAGGGGATTAGCAACTCTTGACCATGAAGGACAGGTCTAGTCGCTGAATCCAAGCTCTTGTACAAGATTTTTTTCATGTTTCTTTTGTAGTATCCCGCTACTTTCGTCATACAGAAGTAACAATCATGGACATGACTCTTCTGTTCGCGTCAACCATGGGAATAGCGAAGTTCAAACACTTCATTTTAGCTTCACTACATTTCTTTAATTGCTGCACAAGAATATGACACACAGTATATTGAACGAATGACTTGTTCTGATCTCCGAACATCATACCGAAATAAGGAAAATTTGATTTCCGCACAAATTCTCTCACTTGTCGACGTCTTGTACTTAACATATAAGTCCCCCATATGTAACAAAATTTGTCTGGGCTACTCACACACTGCGTTCCTGACATTTATAAAACAGCTTCGATGAAAATCACAAATCAACAACGCGGGTAAGCACCTTCTCCTACCTCTCGCTCTCTCTCAATTGTTTATTTCAGTGGCGATAACAGAACTTCGGCTTTGAAGTTCATTCTTCCCTTCTTTAATATCCTAGAAATGTTGCGACATTTATGTAAATTGCACTACGTAATATAGATTTCGCAGCCAGTAGTAAATAGTAAACAGCCTGCAGTGGGTTGGGAGAAGGGGTAGCCGTGCAGAGAAAACTGAGCGTGATGGAGAAAAAACTGAATATCATTTTTATGGTTACAGTGCAAAATTAGTAAGGAATACGACTTACTTTGCAAATCCCAGAATTCATGTCGACTTGTGTAACTTGCACAGCAAACAGGAATACAATTCAAAGTCAATCGATCAATAGATATAACTCGAAAACCACACAGAAGCTAATTGAATACGTCGGCTTCAGTTGACCCTCACCAGTTCTGTTACTCTTCTCCAACATCACTTCCAGCTAGTCATTGTCTCCACAGTCTGATGTAAGGCCTCTGTCTTTCGAGCACCATTCGTTTAGAAAAGCGGTAATACCTAAATCAAAATACCACGCCCACGCACTGAAGCGCTCTTTGGATTCTTGCGGACTTCGAGCATTTAAAAAACAACTTAGATTGTCACTAAGGGTCACTGAATACAGTGTTAGAAAGACGCTTTGAAACACCACCTCTGTCTCAGAGGAAAGTTGTTCTAACATTTAACCCTTTCAGTAAACGAGGCTCAGAAACAGAACGCCGCACTGGGCTCATACTGCTAAGTTCTTTGTGAATTTAACTCTATTTCTAAATCACCGATATAACATCCCAAACCATCTCAACCGATGATGTTTTAATTTGGTTTGCTCCTCCATTTCTGGGTGCTCTCCTTTTTTGTCAGGCAGTATACTTCTGTTTTTCAGGAAAGCCTCTTAGCTTTTGCCATTGTCAGTTGTTTTGTGGCCGAAATACCGAAACTCGTCTATTTCCTTTAGTGTCTCTTTTCCAAAATTACTCTCTCAACATTATCAGATTTAATTCGGCTACATTCCATTACCCTAGTTTTATTGTTGATATTAATCTTATAACCTGTTTTATACACTATCTATTCCGTTCAACAATAAATCTTACAAGTACTTTTCCATCTTTGACAGAATTGTAATGACACCGGCGAACCTGAGAACAAGTACGTGTATGAAAACTTTGATCAGATAACAATCACCATAGGAAAGAGCGAGTAGAGCGCCCAAAACCAATGGGCGTAGTAATGTAGAAAAAGAAAGGACTAGAAGTCCTAAATAGTGTGTTACGACTGAAATTTACCACGATAGTAGTTTAGGGGAGTAGTGTTAACGTTGAGCTTTATTTGGTAATGAAGGTTTTTACAAGTCGTTACATTATTTGTAGGAACTTCGGAAAGTGAGTTACGCATTACGAGGTGCATTCAAGTTCTAAGGCCTCCGATTTTTTTTCTAATTAACTACTCACCCGAAATCGATGAAACTGGCGTTACTTCTCGACGTAATCGCCCTGCAGACGTACACATTTTTCACAACGCTGACGCCATGATTCCATGGCAGTGGCGAAGGCTTCTTTAGGAGTCTGTTTTGATCATTGGAAAATCGCTGAGGCAATAGCAGCACGGCTGGTGAATGTGCGGCCACAGAGAGTGTCTTTCATTGTTGGAAAAAGCCAAAAGTCACTAGGAGCCAGGTCAGGTGAGTAGGGAGCATGAGGAATCACTTCAAAGTTGTTATCACGAAGAAACTGTTGCGTAATGTTAGCTCGATGTGCGGGTGCGTTGTCTTGGTGAAACAGCACACGCGCAGCCCTTCCCGGACGTTTTTGTTGCAGTGCAGGAAGGAATTTGTTCTTCAAAACATTTTCGTAGAATGCACCTGTTACCGTAGTGCTCTCTGGAATGCAGTGGGTAAGGATTACGCCCTCGCTGTCCCAGAACATGGACACCATTTTTTCAGCACTGGCAGTTACCCGAAATTTTTTTGGTGGCGGTGAATCTGTGTGCTTCCATTGAGCTGACTGGCGCTTTGTTTCTGGATTGAAAAATGGCATCCACGTCTCATCCATTGTGACAACCGACGAAAAGAAAGTCCCATTCATGCTGTCGTTGCGTGTCAACATTGCTTGGCAACATGCCACACGGGCAGCCATGTGGTCATCCGTCAGCATTCGAGGCACCCACCTGGATGACAATTTTCGCATTTTCAGGTCGTCATGCAGGATTGTGTGCACAGAACCCACAGAAATGCCAACTGTGGAGGCAATCTGTTCAACAGTCATTCGGCGATCCCCCAAAACAATTCTCTCCACTTTCTCGATCATGTCGTCAGACTGGCTTGTGCGAGCCCGAGGTTGTTTAGGTTTGTTGTGACACGATGTTCTGCCTTCATTAAACTGTCACACCCACGAACGCACTTTCGACACATCCACAACTCCATCACCACATGTATCCTTCAACTGTCGATGAATTTCAATTGGTTTCACACCACGCAAATTCAGAAAACGCATGATTGCACGCTGTTCAAGTAAGGAAAACGTCGCCATTTTAAGTATTTAAAACAGTTCTCATTCTCGCCGCTGGCGGTAAAATTCCATCTGCCGTACGGTGCTGCCATCTCTGGGACGTATTGACAATGAACGCGGCCTCATTTTAAAACAATGCGCATGTTTCTATCTCTTTCCAGTCCGGAGAAAAAAAATCGGAGGCCTTAGAACTCGTACATCCGACGCCAAGTGCATTACGCAAAAGTGTGGGTCACTGTCAGACTTCCTGCAGACATACACTGGCCATCCAGAACATTATGACCGTCTGCCTAATGGCCGGTATGTCTACCTTTGCCACAGATAACAGCAGCGACTCGTTGTGGCATGAAAGCAATGAGGCCTTGGCAGGTCGCTGGAGGGAGTTGTCACCATATATCCACCCACAAGTCACCTAATCCCCGCAAATTCCTGGGGGGGGGGGGGGAAATGCGATGAGCTCTGATGCCACGTTCAATCATATCTCAGATGTGTTCGATCGGGTTCATCAGATCTGGCGAGAAGGGGGACCAGCTCATCAATTGGAACTCGCTGCTGTGTTCCTCGAACCAATCGATCATACTCCTGGGCTTGTGACACAGGGCATAATCTTGTTGAAAAATACCACAACCGTTAGGAGACCGATCGTTATGAAATGGTGTACGTGGTCTGCACTCAGTGCACGATACTCCCCAGCCATCGTGGTGCCTTACACGACCTCCACTGGATCGATGAATGCCTACGTGAATGTTCCCCAGAGCCAACTAGTCTCCGCCCCACAGTACAGGTGTCAAGGAGCAGTTCCCTTGGATGATGACGGATTCGCATCCTCCCATCGGCGTGATGAAGAAGTTATCAGGATTTGTCACACCATGCAACGCTCTGCTACTGCGGCAACGTCCAGTGCCAATGGTCAGGTGCCCATTTCAGTCGTAGTTGCCGATGTCGTGGTGTTAACGTGCATGGGTCGTCGGCTGCAGAGGCCCATCGATAGGACTGTTCAGTGCACTAAGTGTTCAGATCCACTCGTACCCTGCCAAGCATTTAAGTTTTATGTTAGTTCCGCCGCATTTCGCCGCCACTCCCGTTTTACCAGTCTGCCCAGCCTACGTCAAGTGGTGGCCGCCCAACCGCTAGATGTCTGGACGCGGTTTCACCTTGGTTTCGCCACTTGTTGAAGACACTCACCACATCACTCCTCAAACATCGGATAAGTCGTGCAGGTTACGAAATGCTGTGCTATGCCTCCAGGCCATCACAATCTGCCCTTGGTCAAACACAGATAGATCACGTACCTTCCCCATTCTACGCATGGACAGCACGCTTATTGCACCGTGCTTGGATGTGACTTGCAGTCATTCACCGCCACGTGACGCTGCTATCGCTCGGACGTATTTATATCGATAGTATGTAGGTGGTCATAATGTTCTGGCTGATTAGTGTAGTTTTCCTGCGGTGACGATAACAGACGCACCGTAGTGTGCCAGTGAAATGGTGCAGCAACTGGAAACGTACTCCGAAGTTGAGGTAAGCGAGACAAGACGATTCTTGTGGATAATACCTCTAAATTGCGGTATGTGGATCAAATGTTATGTCGCGTCCAGCCGTAATGGAATGGTGCCAATAATTTCGTCATAATCCCTACTTCGATTGTGTTGATGTTTGCCTTATATTCTCCTTTCAAGACACTTTCTGTTGTGGCGTAGCAAGACAGCCACGCCACTCGGAAGTAGCCGAAATGCACGCGTTAAGCTCACGCAGATGGGCGTGAGGTCTGAAACAGGATACGTAATGAATGCTATAAAGAAAAGTACTTAGCTTCTGTAATACTTAACTTTAATCCATCATTTGTATACAGCATTCTTGATGATACAAGTGAGACTCTCAGATATGGTTAATGGCGCCTTGCTAGGTCGTAGCCATTGACTTAGCTGAAGGCTATTCTGTCTCTCGGCAAATGAGAGAAAGGCTTCGTCAGTGTAGTCGCTAGCAAAGTCGTCGTACAACTGGGGCGAGTGCTAGTCCGTCTCTCTAGACCTGCCGTGTGGTGGCGCTCGGTCTGCAATTACTGACAGTGGCGACACGCGGGTCCGACATGTACTAATGGACCGCGGCCGATTTAAAGCTACCACCTAGCAAGTGTGGTGTCTGGCCGTGATACCACACTTTCTGTTCAACTGCTCTTCCAAGTCCTTTGCTGTCTCTGACAGAATTAGTGTCACGGCAAACCTCGAAGTTCTTATTTCTTCTCCCTGAACTTTAATTCGTTCTCCAAAATTTTCTTTGGTTTCCTCTATTTTTATAACGTTTCCTATCATTTTGCAGTTTCTTCAGTTTTAATCTACTGTCCATAACCCAATAAATTGTAGTCAGAGTCCACATCTATCCCTGGAGATGTCTTACAGTTTAAAATCTGGTTCCAAAATCTCTGTCTTACCATCATATAATCAGCCTGAATCCTTCCAGTCTCTCCTGGTCTCATCTAAGTACACAATTTCGTTTCGTCCTTCTTAAACCAAGTGTTAGCCATGATTAAATCGTACTCAGTGCAAAATGATACCAGGTGGTTTCCTCTTCCTACTACCACCTACAGTCACCTCTCACAGTTACATTTTCCTCTCCATTACTTATCTGAGTAATTTATTTTATCTCATCATATATTCTTTCAATCTCTTCATCATTTGCGGAGCTAGTGGGCATTTGTACTACTGTAGTAGGCGTTCGCTTTGTGTCTATCTTGGCTACCATAACACGTTCACTATGCTGCTGATAGTAGCTTGCTCGCATTCCTATTGTCTTACTCGTCGTTTTACCTACATCAGCATTACCCCCGTTTGATTTTGTATTTATAACCCTATATTCACCTGACCAGAAGTACTGCTCATCCTGTCACCGACTTCACGCATTCATTCATCCTATCCATTTCTTTTTTTAAATGTAGCCTAGTAACCTAATTAAAGTGTGTAACAATCCACGCTCCGATGCATAGGATGCCAGCTTAGTTTTTCTTCGTAACGTTTCCTCCTGAGTAGGCCCTGTCCAGAGATTTGAATGTGGAGCTATTTTAACTCCGGAATTTTTTACCCAAAGTGATACCATCATTATACACTCCTAGAAATGGAGAAAAGAACACATTGACACCGGTGTGTCAGACCCACCATACTTGCTCCGGACACTGCGAGAGGGCTGCACAAGCAATGATCACACGCACGGCACAGCGGACACACCAGGAACCGCGGTGTTGGCCGTCGAATGGCGCTAGCTGCGCAGCATTTGTGCACCGCCGCCGTCAGTGTCAGCCAGTTTGCCGTGGCATACGGAGCTCCATCGCAGTCTTTAACACTGGTAGCATGCCGCGACAGCGTGGACGTGAACCGTATGTGCAGTTGACGGACTTTGAGCGAGGGCGTATAGTGGGCATGCGGGAGGCCGGGTGGACGTACCGCCGAATTGCTCAACACGTGAGGCGTGAGGTCTCCACAGTACATCGATGTTGTCGCCAGTGGTCGGCGGAAGGTGCACGTACCCGTCGACCTGGGACCGGACCGCAGCGACGCACGGATGCACGCCAAGACCGTAGGATCCTACGCAGTGCCGTAGGGGACCGCACCGCCACTTCCCAGCAAATTAGGGACACTGTTGCTCCTGGGGTATCGGCGAGGACCATTCGTAACCGTCTCCATGAAGCTGGGCTACGGTCCCGCACACCGTTAGGCCGTCTTCCGCTCACGCCCCAACATCGTGCAGCCCGCCTCCAGTGGTGTCGCGACAGGCGTGAATGGAGGGACGAATGGAGACGTGTCGTCTTCAGCGATGAGAGTCGCTTCTGCCTTGGTGCCAATGATGGTCGTATGCGTGTTTGGCGCCGTGCAGGTGAGCGCCACAATCAGGACTGCATACGACCGAGGCACACAGGGCCAACACCCGGCATCATGGTGTGGGGAGCGATCTCCTACACTGGCCGTACACCACTGGTGATCGTCGAGGGGACACTGAATAGTGCACGGTACATCCAAACCGTCATCGAACCCATCGTTCTACCATTCCTAGACCGGCAAGGGAACTTGCTGTTCCAACAGGACAATGCACGTTCGCATGTATCCCGTGCCACCCAACGTGCTCTAGAAGGTGTAAGTCAACTACCCTGGCCAGCAAGATCTCCGGATCTGTCCCCCATTGAGCATGTTTGGGACTGGATGAAGCGTCGTCTCACGCGGTCTGCACGTCCAGTACGAACGCTGGTCCAACTGAGGCGCCAGGTGGAAATGGCATGGCAAGCCGTTCCACAGGACTACATCCAGCATCTCTACGATCGTCTCCATGGGAGAATAGCAGCCTGCATTGCTGCGAAAGGTGGATATACACTGTACTAGTGCCGACATTGTGCATGCTCTGTTGCCTGTGTCTATGTGCCTGTGGTTCTGTCAGTGTGATCATGTGATGTATCTGACCCCAGGAATGTGTCAATAAAGTTTCCCCTTCCTGGGTCAATGAATTCACGGTGTTCTTATTTCAATTTCCAGGAGTGTATATGTAACTTAAAATTGTCATTTTGCTTCTGAGATTCAAAAAGCTATGAGTGATTGTCATAATATACGTCCTACTGTTTCCAAAATATCAATGTAATTTGATAGCATCGATAAATGTTGTACAAAATGTGATGATCTCCTGAAACACTGAACCATATGGCGAGTCACAACTGGAATACTGACCCTCAACGCAGTGCCTCTTCTATCAGTAGACTTATCTAAGCACACCTCACTTAAGGCCGCAATTTCTGGTACTCGTTTTGCAGCCCATAGAAGAACTTCTTAACACCTTGCTGGACCATCCATACTGGGAGAAATGTGCTAGTTTCCCACCATGTCATGTTTCTTAACGGTGCTAATTCTGAAGAAAGTGGAGAAGAGCTTTTATGGGATTTGAAAGACTAGAAGAGAGTCTTTGGTATATTTAAGTTTTGAGTTATGCCTTGAAGATATTTCATTTGATGGAGTGTTCCTACAGTGAAAGAAGAGCCCTGACAACTGACTGTGCTGTGGTCAGTTTTCAACTGAGAAGCACAGAAGGTTGCTGGTCGTGCCAAAGCTGCGCGTCCGTAAACAATAGTCGTCTGTATAACTGTGGCAACACTGGAGCGTTGCTGTGGAAACGTAAACAAAATGGCGTTGCGCTATTGTGTCGTAGTAGACGAGCGAAGCAGCTATGGCGAGCTCGCTTTAAGTGTCAAGGCTCTTCTTTCGCCATGCAGACTATAGTCTCATTGGTGATGTGATCATCGTCGGTTTGGACCAGAGACGTAATGTGAACAGCTGCCATGACGTAACTTCTTGGTGCGTATTTTGAATTGCATTTACTTAGAGCGTTATTAGCTGTCATTTTGCTGTTGGTTTAATCATAACTTTTGTTTTAGCCTCTACTGCATGTAAGAAAATAACATATGTTCTGTATCGGTGAAAGTTCTAACATTTCTTCACCTTTTAATCCATTTAACAGCGAAATAAGAAGATCAAAGCGGAATCTAGTGTTGTCCCTGATTTCAGAGATGCGTATTTTTTAAAAGAGCGGGAATGTTGAAACTCTGCGCATGTGTTTCACTCTCCTTCGTGTGATGATCTTAGTGATCCTATCTACTCTATTAATTATGGGAAAAAATTAATCTCATTTCCTATCCTTGAACATGCAGCGTGTGTGGCTGCGCCATGCAGTTGGCAAAGGTTTCCAAAAAAAAGGTGTTCAGCACCACTTCATGTAGCTCAACTAGTATGTCTACATGCGTTTGAATTTAGTTAAATACTGCACCTAGCATGATAGATTAACCTACTTCTACCCAACTTGCATTCTGGGAATACGAAAACTGGGTATGTCCTTTGTGGAAATATATTTACATTTTAGCTGAACTTAGTTATTACAAAGATCAGTTGAGCTATACACTATCTGATAAAAAGTATCGGGACACCTATTAGTGGACATAAATATGGGGTGTGTCCCTACTCCCCTTTACGACAGCTTGAACTCTGCTGAGTACACTTTAAATGAAGTGTCTGAATATCTGTGTCATGACAGCAGGCCATTCTTCCTCAAAAAGCGAAACCAGAGAAGGTAGTAAAATTGGACGCTGGGGTCTGTAGCGAAGTGGACATTATAACTCATCCTAAAGCTGTTCCATTGGGTTCAAGTCTGGACCCTGGGCAAGCCATCAGACTTGACGAACATTATTGTCCACAAACCATTGTCTCACAGATGCTGCTTTATCAAAAGATGCCTTGTCATGCTCATCCAAACCGTCCCTCAACTGTGAGCGGTACGCAGTGGTGTAAAAAGTGTTCATTTCGTTTCGAATTTAGCGGTTTCTTAAGCGCAATAGGGGGACAACAAATCAAATCAAATGGCTCTGAGCAATATGGGACTTAACATGTGAGGTCATCAGTCCCCTATAACTTAGAACTATTTAAACCAAACTAACCTAAGGACATCACACACATCCATGCCCGAGTCAGGATTCGAACCTGCGACCGTAGCGGTCGCGCGTTTCCGGACTGAAGCGCGTAGAATCGCTCGGGCACCGCGGCCGGCCCAAGGGGGGGGGATGGGGGGGGGACAACAGCTTAGTAATAAAACATCCCATACCCTAACACCATATCTTCTCTGTACTTCATTGTTGGCACTACACATGATGGCAGATAATGTTCGCCAAACCCAAACCCTCCTATCGGTTTGCCATAAGATACAGTCTGATTTATCAGTCCAAATCACTGGTTTTATGCTCATCCATTTCCCAGTAGCGTCACTGTTTACACCACCTCAAGTGTCCCTTAGCACTGACTGCAGAAATTTGTGACATATTGAGGAGCTGATCACCATTGTACCCTACTCTTTTTAACTACTGACAAACAGTCAATGTGCTAGCTGGACAGCTCATAACAGTTTGGAACTCAAGAGTGATTCCTTCCTCTGATTTCAAACCATTGTTTACAACCACCCTCTGCACTACTCGATGGTCCACATCCATGTGTATATGAAGTCTGCCTGGCTTATTTGTGGTTGTTCCTTCACGTTTCCACTTCACAATCATATCACCAACAGTCGATTTGGGTAGCTTTAGAAGGATTGAAATGTCGTTAATGGATTTGTTTCCCAGGTTGTAGCAAATGAGTAACCCACATTCGAAATCTTTGAACTGTCTTTACAACTCATTCTGATAGTACTGTTTCTCTACTAACTACACAATAGTCCCAACCTCCTTACTCTCATGACATATAGTGACCGATTCAGAAATTACATAGTGGTGTCCGGATACTTTTGATAAGAGACTGTACAGCTAAAGTTATAGCTAAAGTGTATTTTCTGATACTGACTTTGATTTGTTTATAATTACTATTTTTAGTTCGCACTGCGTGTCTTGGTCTCCACTACGGCTCTAAAGCATTTTTTTTCCCAGGAACTGTTTCTCTTATTGCTATGTCAGTGACCATGATATGAGGGGCGTTCAATCAGTAATGCAACACTTTTGTGTCTCGGTAAATTTCGGTGAAAAAATGCGGAATTTGTTTTGCGATATCTTGGAATATTCCCGCTTCAGCTCTTGTAGTTTCATGAAGTTCCGACAGGTGGCAGCGCTATACGTAGCCTTCAAAATGGCGTCTGTAATGGAGGTGCGTTCCAAGCAGAGTTTCTTTTGGCGGAAAACCAGAGCATTGCAGGTGTTCGTAGGCGCTAACAGAACGCCTACAGAGACCTGGTAGTGAACAAAAGCACGGTCAGTCTTTGGGAGAGACGTCTGTCATCATCGCAACATGGTCGCGCAAACCTGTTCGATCTCCCGTGTGTCGAATGGCTGCTCACAGTTGTGGATCCTGTAGCGTTGGAATGTGCAGACACTGTCATTCGGGGTGATCAACAGATCACAATCAAGCACCTCTCTGCTGACCTGGACGTCACACACATCTGCACACCCGAGAGGAACTCACAAAACTTCTTCCTTGTCCACCCCACAGCCTGGATCTTGCACCTTCCAGATTTCCATCTGTTTGGCCCAATGAAGGATGCACTCTGCGGGAAGCAGTACATGGATGATTGGAAGGTTATTGATGCAGCAAGACCTTGGCTGTGACGTCGAGCAGCAGAGTGGTTTCATATGGGCATGCGGACTTTCCCAGTAAAGTTGCATATGGCCGTTGCATTGAACGGAGATTATGTTGAAAAATAGAATTTATAGCCAAAACAATAGGAAACAATATAGTGTATTGGAACCCCGAATAAAACCAATCTGCTTTCAATAAAAAATGTGTTGTATTACTTATTGAACACCTATCGTAGTTTTAATTAGACCCAATTTTTGCCGAAAAAAACTAAGAACTGCATATGATGTTTGTGATTCCGAGTATCACTTATCATAAAAGGTCATAGTCGCCATGTTTATGTCGGCTGTCCCATGTTCACTACACCACTGTTTAAAGATGATGGCTAGTACCGCCATTTTATTTTTACTCGACGATAGCAGCACTCTGTTGCATTCGCTCCTCGGTCCAGTTACAAACTGAAGCCTGTCGCCGTCAGCTTGACAGTGTTTGCGATGCTCGCAGGCAGGCAGGTGTACCACGCAGAGCTGGTGCTGGCGGCGGGCACCGTCTTCCACACGTGCTGCTTCACCTGCCGGCAGTGCCGCAAACCGCTGGAGTCCACCACAGTCTACGAGGCCCAGAACGAGATCTTCTGTAAGCGTAAGTATCCTCTCCTTGTGGTAAAATTATTATACTTTTTGTTCAATAACAAGTGGATCTACCATGTCCAAATCACCTGGTGACATTCCCATCAGCTTACCTCCCACAGTTAAATACAGACATCACAAAATGTTTTACATCACCCTAGTTCCTAGAACTCCTGAAGAAAGACGTTGACTGTGGATATTGTATCACAGAGACAGTCCCTTTGACTGTTCAGAGACGTCACTAAACCCGCTCAAAGATGTAAACAACCATGCATGAGTAGCGTCTATTGGACGGAGGGCGTCCAACAGCCGATCAGTTCCAGTCATTCCACCAGGAAGGAGGTATACAGGTTGTGTTGTCTGTAGTTCAACCATGCCTCGATGGTCAATACCCCGGTTCGATCGCGTTCGCATTGTTACTTTGTGTTTGTCGACCAAGGAAAGTGTCCAGGTTTCTGGAGTGTACCAAAGTAATGCTGTACGGACATTGGGGAGATACAGAGGGACAGGAACTGTCAGTGGCATGCCTCGCTCAGGCCCCACAAAGGGCTACTTCTGCAGTGGATGACCGCTACCTACGGATTATGGCTCGGAAGAACCATGACAGCAACGCCACCTTGTTGAATAACGCTTTTCGTGGAGCCACAGGACGTCGTGTTACGACTCAAACTGTGCGCAATAGCCTGCATGATGCGCAACTTCACTCCCGACGTCCATGGTGAGGTCCAGCTTTGCAACAACGACACCATGCAGCGCAGTACACATGGGCCCAACAACGTGCCGAATAGACAGCTCAGGATTGGCAACACGTTCTCTTCACCGATGAGTGTCGCATATGTCTTCAACCAGTCAATCGTCGCAGATGTGTTTGGAGGCAACCCGGTCAGACTGAACCTCTTAGACCACTGTCCAGCGAGTGCAGCAAGGTGGAGGTTCCCTGCTCTTTTGGGGTGGCATTATGTGAGGTGGACTTACGTCACTGGTTGTCATGGAAGGCGCCATAACGGCTGTACGATACGTGAATTCCATCCTCTTACCGATAGTGCAACCATGACGGCAGCATATTGGCGAGGCATTCGTCTTCATGGACGGAAATTCGCGCCCCCATCGTGCACATCTTATGAACGACTTCCTTCAGGATAACGACATCGCTCGACTAGAGTAGCGAGGATGTTCTCCAGACATGAACCCTACCAAACATGCCTGGGACGTATTGAAAAGGGCTGTTTATGGATGACGTGACCCACCAGCCACTGAGAGGGATCTACGCCGAATCGCAATTGACGAGTGGGACAATCTGGATCAACAGTGCCTTAATGAACTTGTGGATAGTAAGCCACGACGAATACATGCATGCATTAGTGCAAGAGGACGTGCTGCTGGGTATTAGAGGTACTGGCGTGTACAGAAATCTGGACCACTACCACTGAAGGTCTCGCTGTACAGTGGTACAATATGAAATCTATGGTTTTCATGAGCAATAAAAAGGGCAGAAATGATGATTATGTTGACCTCTATTCCAATTTTCTGTAGAGGTTCTGGAACTCTCGGAACCGCGGTGATGCAAACCTTTTTTGATGTGGCTATTACTTTCAGTAGCACTTTCCCTTATTTTGTTGGCTATGACGGGAATTATGGGCACATTAGTACATACTTGCATTCGTTAGGTAGCCCACATGTTCTTATCGTAAAGTGGCTGGTGAACTAAACATTTATTACACTGATCGTCATAAAAAGAGGTGCATCCAGAGGGACAAGGTGAACTGCGTTCATCATTGGTAGGCAGGTAGATGACACCATAAATAGGAAATGACTACACTTTTAACTTCGAAGAACCAACATATACAGGGTGTTAGAAAAAGGTACGGCCAAACTTTCAGGAAACATTCCTCACACACAAAGAAATAAAATATGTTATGTGGACATGTCGGGAAACGCTTACTTTCCATGTTAGAGCTCATTTTATTACTTATCTTCAAATCACATTAATCATGGAATGGAAACACACAGCAACATAACGTACCAGCGTGACTTCAAACACTTTGTTACAGAAAATGTTCAAAATGTCCTCCGTTAGCGAGGATGCATGCATCCACCCTCCGTCGCATGGAATCCCTGATGCGCTGATGCAGCCCTGGAGAATGGCGTATTGTATCACAGCCGTCCACAATACGAGCACGAAGAGTCTCTACATTTGGCACCGGGGTTGAGTAGACAAGAGCTTTCAAATGGCCCCCATAAATGAAAGTCAAGAGGGTTGAGGTCAGGAGAGCGTGGAGGCCATGGAATTGATCCACCTCTACCAATCCATCGATCACCGAATCTGTTGTTGAACAGCGTACGAACACTTCGACTGAAATGTGCAGGAGCTCCATCGTGCATGAACCACATGTTGTGTCGCACTTGTAAAGGCACATGTTCTAGCAGCACAGGAAGAGTATCCTGTATGAGATCATGATAACATGCTTCATTGAGCGTAGGTGGAAGAACATGGGGCCCAATCAAGACATCACCAACAATGCCTGCCCAAACGTTCACAGAAAATCTGTGTTGATGACGTGATTGCACAATTGCGTGCGGATTCTCGTCAGCCCACACATGTTGATTGTGAAAATTTACAATTTGATCACGTTTGAATGAAGCCTCATCCGTAAAGAGAACATTTGCACTGAAATGAGGATTGACACATTGTTGGATGAACCATTCGCAGAAGTGTACCCGTGGAGGCAAATCAGCTGCTGATAGTGCCTGCACACACTGTACATGGCACGGAAACAACTGGTTCTCCCGTAGCATTCTCCATACAGTGACGTGGTCAACGTTACCTTGTATAGCAGCAACTTCTCTGACGCTGACACTAGGGTTATCGTCAACTGCACGAAGAATTGCCTCGTCCATTGCAGGTGTCCTCGTCGTTCTAGGTCTTCCCCAGTCGCAAGTCATAGGCTGGGATGTTCCGTGCTCCCTAAGACGCTGATCAATTGCTTCGAACGTCTTCCTGTCGGGACACCTTCGTTCTGGAAGTCTGTCTCGATACAAACGTACCGCGCCACGGCTATTGCCCCGTGCTAATCCATACATCAAATGGGCATCTGCCAACTCCGCATTTGTAAACATTGCACTGACTGCAAAACCACGTTCGTGATGAACACTAACCTGTTGATGCTCCTTACTGATGTGCTTGATGCTAGTACTGTAGAGCAATGAGTCGCATGTCAACACAAGCACCGAAGTCAACATTACCTTCCTTCAATTGGGCCCACTGGCGGTGAATCGAGGAAGTACAGTACATACTGACGAAACTAAAATGAGCTCTAACATGGAAATTAAGCGTTTCCGGACACATGTCCACATAACATCTTTTCTTTATTGGTGTGTGAGGAATGTTTCCTGAAAGTTTGGCCGTACCTTTTTGTAACACCGTGTATTGGGCTGCCGGCCACAAAACGTACGTCTTAATATGGTGTCAGGCTTTTATGATTTTGTATACAAACTTTCAGACATTGCAGCATGGAGTTGTACAGCTCTCGAATGTAATACTGTGATACTCTCCTACGCTTGTCCCTGAGCATGCAATTACGGCAGATTGCTAGGAGGAGATGGAGTTACAATGACACACTTCATGGCATTCTCGATAGTGGAGCCGGGTAGAGAATCCACAGCTGAATGGTACACTCGGGAGGTGGCAGCGGTATGTGGACAAGTTTGGCCCTGTTGAAATAGAACAAACGGCGAGCCACCGATTGCAGGACCACTTCCACATACCATGCAGGTATCATGGGAACCGTTAGATATACTAACGATGAATGGGCATCATACGACATCGCTTCCCACGCCGTCACACTAGGTGCCAGGACGAGCGATGCGATACCACAAACCACTCTTTGTGATCTTCTCCACTATGCCTCTGGACAGGGACCCGGTGTTCGTCGCGTTCGACGCAGATGCGGGATTCGTCAACAAAGGTGATCCGCTGTCAGTCTGCAGGACGCCATGTCCACCAGGCAAATTGCTGCATGGGTGTGAGTGGCAGTCTCATTGTGGTGAGCCCTTTCGTAGTATAGCTTCCTGCCAGTGGTACTAATACTTGCATAGAAAGCAGGGCAGGCATCTGAGTGAACCCTATCGTTGCGTTGGATCTGTTTGCGCATGGTGTACAATCCGTTGGGTGTGTCTCCTTGTGTATGTCGGACTTCCAGATGCTACATGTGGTGCATGCTTGCCTTCCTGTGCCGACTGCAAGAATGGGGAATGGTGGTGTCCGTGGGTGTGGTGTGGCACGCACCACGACGGTAGTACCAACCAGCCACCCACAACCCCATGATGTGGCCCCTCTCCTACTCGTCAGGTTGGCCAACATGTCGCCTGGGGATAGTTCACGGTGCTCTGGTGGCACTACCTGCTGTCGTACTGGCTGGCACAGCCATTTGGGGCCCTCTAATATCAACCAATGGGCACGACGTCACGAACCCCCCCCCCCCCCCCCCCGCACGCTCCCCTGAGTGCACGGCCGACCGTGCAAAAGTAATTATTGGCATAGCTTATAATGGGTAACATACCCACACAGTTTGCAGTGGATCAGTCGGTTTCTTCTGGATGCAGATCTTGTTATGGCGATCAGTGCATTGTGATTAATGCCTGGATTTTAAGGCATAAAAAAGCGAAAAATGTAGGCATTTATGACCTAAAACTTAAATAAATATGATCTTAAAAATAATATATCACTTTATATAAGTTTGTTTAAAAAAATTCTTATTGAATTTTTGTACACTATGTAATATAAATCTCACTTCTGAACAAATTATGAGTACAGTACTTACTTTTTGCAGTGTTTGTTAACTCATTTTTGAAATATCTGCTCGTGCCCGGAAAAAACACTAAAGTACAGTGAAAACAATATATTTGTTTGTAATTAATACGAATCTACAGATTTATTCCGATCTGGATGAAATTTTGCACATTGTACCTTCAGGGCAAGAAGATGATCACTGTCTACATAAGATTTCGTAATCTGACCTGAAACATATATGTATGTAATATACAGGGTTATTACAAATGATTGAAGCGATTTCACAGCTCTACAATACCTTTTTTATTTGAGATTTTTTCACAATGCTTTGCACACACATACAAAAACTCAAAAAGTTTTTTTAGGCTTTCAAAAATGTTCGATATGTGCCCCTTTAGTGATTCGGCAGACATCAAGCCGATAATCACGTTCCTCCCACACTCGACGCAGCATGTCCCCATCAATGAGTTCGAAAGCATCGTTGATGCGAGCTCGCAGTTCTGGCACGTTTGTCGGTAGAGGAGGTTTAAACACTGAATCTTTCACATAACCCCACAGAAAGAAATCGCATGGGGTTAAGTCGGGAGAGCGTGGAGGCCATGACATGAATTGCTGATCAATATCTCCACCACGACCCATCCATCGGTTTTCCAATCTCCTGTTTAAGAAATGCCGAATATCATGATGGAAGTGCGGTGGAGCACCATCCTGTTGAAAGATGAAGTCGGCGCTGTCGGTCTCCAGTTGTGGCATGAGCCAATTTTCCAGCATGTCCAGATACACGTGTCCTGTAACGTTTATTTCGCAGAAGAAAAAAGGGGCCGTAAACTTTAAACCGTGAGATTGCACAAAACACGTTAACTTTTGGTGAATTGCGAATTTGCTGCACGAATGCGTGAGGATTCTCTACCGCCCAGATTCGCACATTGTGTCTGTTCACTTCACCATTAAGAAAAAATGTTGCTTCATCACTGAAAACAAGTTTCGCACTGAACGCATCCTCTTCCATGAGCTGTTGCAACGGCGCCGAAAATTCAAAGCGTTTGACTTTGTCATCGGGTGTCAGGGCTTGTAGCAATTGTAAATGGTAAGGCTTCTGCTTTAGCCTTTTCCGTAAGATTTTTCAAACCGTCGGCTGTGGTACGTTTAGCTCCCTGCTTGCTTTATTCGTCGACTTCCGCGTGCTACCCGTGAAACTTGCCCGCACGCGTTCAACCGTTTTTTCGCTCACTGCAGGCCGCCCCGTTGATTTCCCCTTACAGAGGCATCCAGAAGCTTTAAACTGCGCATACCATCGCCGAATGGAGTTAACAGTTGGTGGATCTTTGTTGAACTTCGTCCCGAAGTGTCGTTGCACTGTTATGACTGACTGATGTGAGTGCATTTCAAGCACGACATACGCTTTCTCGTCTCCTGTCGCCATTTTGTCTCACTGCGCTCTCGAGCACTCTGGCGGCAGAAATCTGATGTGCAGCTTCAGCCGAACAAAACTTTATGAGTTTTTCTACGTATCTGTAGTGTGTCGTGACCATATGTCAATGAATGGAGCTACAGTGAATTTATGAAATCGCTTCAATCATTTGTAGTAGCCCTGTATAAAGGGGAAAGGATGTTACTAAAAATTTCTCTGGCCGATTTAATTAAAGGTGCCACACGATTACATGAACACTTGGGTGAACATAGAGTACACATTTATTAATATACACAATATATAAATATATATAAAGGAGAAAAGTTGTTACGAAATATTTCGAAAGGTACTTGACCTAATCACTTCAAAGTTCTTGGCGGATTTACTTCAAAATTCCACATTCAGATGAAACAACTAAGAAAATTAATGAAAAATTAAATGCCTAACAAAAGAAATATGTCATGCAATATCTGTCTTATATTAGTACCATCAGACCTCACTAGGTTGCGGGACTAACGAACACAGCAGAATTTGTCAGAAACAGGGTTGCAATCTCTCTTTTACTGATTAGTTAACGTTGTTACCTATGCAACGGAATAAAGCGGGCCGTGAAGAACCAGTTACCGAACGTAATAAAAGCCGCGGGTGAAGATGTATTCATTCCAAGCATTCCGTTGATAGCCACTGATTTAAATATGCCCTTCGATTGAAAGCGATTGTAGTTTTCCTTGCGGCTTGCATTCGCTGTGAGTATCTACAAGGCACAGGACCTATCACTCTGTGTGGCTGATATTATACATCCCGGGCAAAGGTCGAGCACTGCAGCTATTAACTTAGAATAAAGACATGTTTTTACAACAGCAAGCCGCTTGTTTAAAGTATTTTAAACAAGTTAACACGTTCTGTCAGTCTACAATTTCTGAAGATTTGCACTAGATCATAAGGTGCATTCTCAGGTTTTCCATTTTCAAAGTACAACGGTTGTTGCCGAGGATAGTTTTATGCGTGGAAAAGCTCCTCTCCGCATCACAGGACGTCGCAGGAGCGTATTTGAAGGTCGCGAGATCACTTTAGGCCAAATTTTGTTCATTGTTTGTGGCATTTTCAGAAACACTGTCACTAATATTTCACAATGTGGAATGTCAAGGATTCAGCTGGAGAACACATTGCAATTTGTTGTTCGCTTATTCAGCCATATGACTACGAGCTCGACCCTACCCACGCTGTACATCCTGCACAATATTCAGGGCGTCACACAATTGAGTACCAATAGCGTCCAATCGTGTGATGGTTTTTGATACCATGGAAAAGATGGCGTTGATGTGTGCCAAGTTTCCAGACAAGGTATCAGTAAAGACAGTTTTGATAGCACTTGATTCATCGCTGTCAAGATAACAAGAGATCGTCTTTTATTTTGGTATAGCTGGTGCAGTAATATTCAGCAGCATTGAGCCAAGAATCCCCTAGTGTAAGAATAGGCCGACGGGGACGGTCAGTGAAGGTGCTTGTCCCTTGAATTTCTGCACTCTTAGCGGAGCTTTCATGTAGAATTTTTTGTCACAGTAAATTAATTAATCCATGTAGGGGTAATATGATTGCACCTTTTCTGCAACTCTGTCTACCGTTTGTGCAGGGCAAATAACGGACACTATACGAGGGTAGAGAATCTGAAGGCCGTTGGCTGCACCATCTTTTACTAGCAGGATAAAGTTCTCTATGTTCGCACCATCCTGCCACGGTAGTTTCATAGACTTGACAAAAAAATGACGATTGTCACGTTCTTTAGTCTCTCGAGAACTTCAAACGTCAGGAGGAACATTTCTCCAGGACCGTATACTTCTAGAACATCAATAACATTTGAAATATAGCGCCCACCCACATCGCTGGTTTCGTCTATGGACACCCAGACCTGTTGGTCAGCAACAGTAATTCTTATTTTGTTGAGGTCCTTCTCGTAGCACGCTGATAAATACACAGACGGAAAAAATCGCAACACCAAAATATAATTAATGTCGAGTAATGGAATTTCGGGAATAAATTTATCTAGGCAACATATTTGAGTGATTAATATTGCAAGATCACAGATTAATGTAAGCGTTAGATAAGCCACTGCAAATGTGGAAAGCTGGTACATTATTAACCGGCCGCAGTGGCCGAGCGGATCTAGGCGCTTCAGTCTGGAACCGCGCGACCGCTACGGTCTCAGGTACGAATCCTGCCTCGGGCATGGATGTTTGTTGATGTCCTTAGGTTAGTTAGGTTTAAGTAGTTCTAGGGGACTGATGACCTCAGATGTTAAGTCCCATAGTGCTCAGAGCCATTTGACCCGTTTGGTACATTAATAACCGGTGTAACAGTCAGACTGTAGAATGCAACCTTGCAAACGTGTATGCATTGTGTTGTACAGGTGCCGGATGTCGGCTTGTGGGATGGAGTTCCATGACTGTTGCGGTTTCTCAGTACAGGAACGACTAATGTTGTTTGTGGATGACATTGGAGGTATCGTCCAATGATGCTGGACTGGAGATAGATTTGAAGGTTGAGCAGGCCCAAACAACATGTCGACACACTGTAGAGCATGTTGGGTTACAACAGCGGTATGTAGGCGAGAGTTATCTTGTTGGAAAACAATCTCTGGAACGCTGTTCTTGAATGTCAGCGCACAGGTCTAATCGCCAGATTGACGTACAAATTTGCAGTCATGGTGCGTGGGATATTCACGAGAGTTCTTGTGCTGTCATATGAAATCGCACTCCAGACCTTAACTACAGGTGTAGGTCCAGTGTGTCTAGCACGCAGATACGTTGGTTGAAGGCCCTCAGTTGGCCCCTTCCTAACCAACACAATGCCATCACTGGCACCGAGGCAGATCCAGCGTTCATCAGAAAATACAATAGACCTCCACCCTGCCCCTAGATCTCCACCCTGCCCCCTCCTCCTTCGGCCGTGGTGACCGAGCTGTTCTAGGCGCTACAGTCTGGAACCGCGCGGCCGCTACGGTCGCAGGTTAGAATCCTGCCTTGGGCATGAATGTGTGTGGTGTCCTTAGGTTAGTTAGGTTTAAGTAATTCTAAGTTCTAGGGGACTGATGACCTCAGAAGTTAAGTCCCATAGCTCAAGAGCTCTTGCTTGACACTACTGAAATCGCAAATGGCGGTGATTTGGGGTCAGTGGAATGCATGCTAAAGGGCTTGCTAAAGGGCTTGTGGCTCGAAGTTGACCTTGAAATAACGGATATAAACAGTTCATTCTGCAAGAATCTTATGCTGAACAAGATGGACTTCCCTCTCCGTAGTGCGACGTGGCAATCCGGAACCCGGTCTTCTTGCGACCGTACATTACCGTGACCACCATTGCCAGCAGTCATGTAGAGTGGTTAGATTGCTGCCAAGCCTCTCTGTTGTGTCGCGAAAGGAACGTCCAACTTCTCGTAGCCCTGTTACACGATCTCGTTCAAACTCAGTGAAGTGTCTATAATGGCGTCTTTTGTGACCTTAAAGACATTCTTCGCCGGCCGGAGTGGCCGTGCGGTTCTGGGCGCTACAGTCTGGAACCGAGCGACCGCTACGGTCGCAGGTTCGAATCCTGCCTCGGGCATGGATGTGTGTGATGTCCTTAGGTTCGTTAGGTTTAATTAGTTCTAAGTTCTAGGTGACTGATGACCTCAGAAGTTAAGTCGCATTGTGCTCAGAGCCAAAGACATTCTTCGTTAACATCAGCTCAGCACGTCCAATGTCCGCCCCGCCAGCTGAATGGTCTTCGTGACGGGCTGCCGTCCTAAGGGGCCCGGTTTCGATTCCCGGCTGAGTCAACCGGCACGGTAGCTCAGCGTGTTCGGCCAGAGGGCTGCTCGCCCTCTGTAATAATAAAAAAAAAAAAAAAAAAACTGAGCTAACCGATCAACGACGAACTTGAACGGATGACTTTACGACGTCCGCCCCGAGTAGATGCTGAAAGTTATCTTGTACAGGAACGGCTAATGTTGTTTGTGGATGACATTGGAGGTATCGTCCAATGATGCTGGACTGGAGATAGCATAATACACGACACATATAAATACGTATTATGTAGCCTGACACATTTCTTTCCACCCGTCCACATGGGTTCTTGCCTCCTTGCCTAGGGACGCCAGATGAAAGTTGATGTCGTCAAGCGCTGAATCAAAACTGCGCAACGGATAACTGGGGAGAGGAGCTTGAGAGCGCTACCTAGGGAGCGTGTCCTTTCTGTACGATACTAGGCAAGGGGCTGGAGGGCTCACACGCTGATGTGTGGGTCCCTGCATTCTATAGCTTTCATTTTAAATAAATTCCTTTAACATGACTTCTTTGTGATTTTTACGGTATGTTAAAGGTTGATGACAGTTGATTTCCTATTTATTTTAAACATTATCACTCGACATTACAGCGATAGCAGCAATTGTTTCGGTTTACAGATATTACAATTTTACAACTTATAGCTCGGGTATATTATATACTAATCTGCACGCACATTTCTACGGGTAAGACGGAATTGCGTTGGCCAAATGTATACCACCAAAGTCTCCCAACATTTTTACATAGGACATTCACAATGTGGGGAGGATAACGGGCAAACTGGGTACCAGATACATTAACACAGGGGATCAAATTTCCGGAATTAAACGAGCACATTCATTACCTTACACAATCCGAAGCTGGAAATAAAAGAATTAGCACAAATATTCAAATACCTTTCTTCCATGCGTGAACATTGAGACAGACGCACTGAGGGCACGTCAGCTCACTTACCCGTCTTCTGTAACCCTCCTAGAATATGGCGGGCACCCGGAGGTCTTCCTGGGCCCCGGTGGAAGGGGTGCTCGAACCACTTGGCCGTGACCAACCTCTCCACCCCAAATCTTGTGACACTGGAAAGTCTTTGACTTTTACCTGCCTGTGCTGTCTCTCTGACCCCCTAGCCAGGAGTAAGGTTGGCCCTACTATACTACAGAACTACTTCCCAACAAAGATTTGGCCACGCTTTACGGAAAGGTGTGAGGAGGATTAGGAAAGTTCATGTGCAGATTCACATCCACGTACAAGAAATGCATAATACACGACACATATAAATACGTATTATGAAGCCTGACACATTTCTTTCCACCCGTCCACATGGGTTCTGTTGCACCCGCGGCCGGCCGCGTCGTGTAATAAAATTGGCTGCGGAGCCGCCTCTGTTTCTATTTCCCGGTGCGAGCGAGCAGCGAAACCTGCTGCTTATAGAGCGGAAACTACTGTACCGTTTCAATGCAAAAAAAAGAAAAAAAGGTCATCGTGACGGGCTGCCATCCTAAGGGGCCCGGGTTCGATTCCCGGCTGGGTCGAGGATTTTCTCCCCTCAGGGACTGAGTGTTGTGTTGTCTTCATCATCATTTTATCCCCTCCCGGCGCGCAGGTCGCCCAGTGTGACGTCGAATGTAAAAGACCTGCACCAAGGCGGCCGGACCTGCCCCGTAAGGGGCCTCCCGGCCAATGATGCCAAACGGTCATTTCCATTTACCACGTCCAATCTCAAAGGTAACTAACGCCCACTCTTACGCGACTGGCACAAAATCTGAATAGACCTTACGTTTCAGATTTAGAAACACGCCTCCCTACTTTCGTTTGTGTCACACAACTCTTTCTTGGTGTTGCGATTTTTTTTCCATCAGCGTAATTCTTTCTTAATGTAGATTCATTTGGAACTGGGTGTGTTGTGTACTTCTCCAAGAACTTTCTTGAGCTTCTCCGATGGATTGTTGCAAGAGACCATAATTTCATGCAAGTCATTGAAGAACGATTGCGCTGTTGAAGATGGATCTGGTTGTTCAAATAACGGCGTTGTCATTTTCAGCACTTCTCTTCACACAGTTGCCGTGATTGGCGGTATTACAGTGTTGTTGCACATTAAAGCGCTGCTCTGCGCTAACTTCTTCTTCACATAGCTTACAGAATAATATTTCTCCGCCAGTGCTGAAGAACTTCTCTCGAAAATCAGGAACAGAACCTCGGAACATGATTCTGTTGAAGAGCTTTACTGTCGACATGTTGAACCAGACTGAGTTTGTGTTCGAACTGAGTAGTGTGACCACGTGTGTGACGTTTATTGCGTCAAAAGCCGCCTATGTTGGCTTCGTGAGAGTTTTGTCGATTCCGCGCTGCAATGTCTTACGTCAGCGAACAAACGACTTGTGTTAACGCTGCTACAGTCCTTGTAAATAATTATTGTGTTTATTTGTGACAATATCACCTGAAACATTGTCCTGTGAGCAACGTTTTCGAGTTTTTTATTCTTGTGGATTTAAAGACCCGACAAATAGTTGCATTTTTGCTTATGTTTGCCGAAATATGACCTATTAAGAGCAAAAGTTAGCCGAAATGTAAGCACTTACTAAGAAAGGTGAAAATATGACTTTATATGCAAAATAAAAATACATTTTTCTACACTACACTCTTTGCCACCCGCGCCCGCCTCGCGCTCCTTTAAGATGTTGTCTCTTCCCCGTCCCTGCAGTCTGGAACCGCAAGACCGCTACGGTCGCAGGTTCGAATCCTGCCTCGGGCATGGATGTTTGTGATGTCCTTAGGTTAGTTAGGTTTAACTAGTTCTAAGTTCTAGGGGACTAATGACCTCAGCAGTTGAGTCCCGTAGTGCTCAGAGCCATTTTTTCTTCCCCGTCCGAGGGAGCACCGGGCCAGAGACAACTTACAAGCAGCGCCAGGCGGGCGCGGACGGCAAAGAGAGCACCCAGCGCACTCTGGGCATAAATACTGGAAAAGATCCTCCAATACGGCAGTCTCAGGTAGCACCTGAAGAAGGCAACGAGTTACGTGGCCGAAACATTGTGCCAGTAGACCCGATTATTCCACATGTCAAGATCTCGCCGGGAAATCCTGAAGTGTTACGAAAGTTACTGTTTACAGTGTGTATCAATGATTTAGTAAAACGGGTCGCAAGCTCTTTAAGGCCATTCGTAGATGATGCGGTTGTCTATAAGAAGGTAGCAATGCCAGGAGACAGTGACAATTCGCGGAAGGACCTACAGAGGGTTGATGACTGGTGCAGGGTCTAGCCGTCGACCTGAACATATATAATTTGTAACAGATTTCGCATACACAGGGAAAAAAATCCGCATCTGTACAACTACATTATTGATGACAAAGTTTGTAAACGATAACTACCGTAAAACATTTAGGAGTATTTATCCCGAGAGATCTTAAGTGAAATGGCCACATGAAAGAAATGGAAAAAGCAGATACCAGACTGAAATTGATAGCAAGAATCTTAAGAAAATGTAATTCGTCCAGTAAAGAAGTGCCTTGTTCGACCGATTCTTGAGTACTGTTCAACAGCCTTGGTCCCTTACCAGGCGCGTTTCGTCATGGGATCGTTTAGTCGCCGCGAGAGCGTTGCAGAGATGCCCAATAAACGTCAGTGGCAGACGCTGTAAGAGACGTGTTGTGCATCACGGAGAGGTTTACTATTGAAATTTCGAGAGAGTACTTTCTGTGAAGAGTCGTACAGAATGTTACTTCCCCCCACATACGTCTCACGAAGTGACCACAACGAGAAAATTCGAGAAATTAGAGCTAATATGTGGCTAACGGGCAGCTCTACCAGAGGTACAGTCAGCCATACTCTGTCATGTAGCTCGCGGAGTAATGATGTGGATTTAGCTGTTTGGAAACCTGTTTCATATGCTCGGACCTTCGTTAACATTCTGCAGTACGACATGGAATACTCCATGATACGGAAGTCTGCTGCTTGTGCTCGTACATAGCTACACATTTTCCTGTCGGTCGGCGTCCCATGCTAACACCATTAGTGTCAAGTATTTGTCAGTTCAGGAGAAACCAATCTATATGTATCTCTGATGTTCATTACTGGTACGCAGCAATGTCACAGGATCAGTCCAGTGGGGGAGGCAATTTTGAAGTCTGTGAAGCGCTCATCAGGTATAAGTATTTAAACATTACGAGATAAGTAACACGCTATCAAAATTCACAGATATCCTTGTACAGAACAATACGGTAGCTATTATTGCAATGTGTCCAGAAGCTATACCCAGATCTCGACTTCAGGGCCGTCACAATACAGCGTTGGCTGCTGAACGAAAACGTCCATGCAAAGTAAATTCAATTTTACGACATAAGAGTGTTAATGATTTGTTTATTTCTGTTCCACAAAAAATTCCCCAGCAGTGTGTTTTAAGAAGGTTTTTCTTAAGGAGGATTTTCTTTTTCACTGTAGTTTCTGTTGCACCACTTTGTAGCCAACTATTTCGAGAAACTTGTATACAGCGTCCTAGGAGGATGCGTCAATACTCAGGGTTATGACAGGAGTGACAATTCGAAACAAAAAGGTGTAGTAAACGTAGGCTCTAAAATGCATACCTTAGAAGATGAGCACTTCTTGATCTGCAATACTGTGAGATGAATCTCTTCTATTGCAAGCTCTTTGCTTTCCATATTTTGGGAGTTGGTGGTATGGACCAAAACAAGAGAAAAAGTCCAATAAATATAGGCTGCAAAATGCATACCTTGAGAGCAATGAGCACTTGTTTAGTAGAACAGATGTGTTTCACGGTAGCAATGATGAACAAGTGCTCATAGCCCGTACCGGTATGCTTTGTAGAGCCCATATTTGGCTACTTTGCTTCGAATGGTCGTTCTTCTCGTATAGCTAAATACTGACTTTTCCTCCTAGGACACCCTCTGTAATACATTTTTATACCAGTTCATTTATAATTCGCTATTTCAACTTTAGTGGACTACATTTTGGATTAAGAAGAAGCTTTCCTTCCAAGACAAAACGCTATCCATGATTTACGTACTGTGTGCTTCACATAAAATTTTAACGTTCTGTACAGCCGCCTGTTCATTGTGTGGATTATACTACCGTGAATGAGTAATCTCTTTACTTCATTTGAGTAGCTGTTGCTGATTTGAACTTATTGTTTACGTGATAAACATTAATACAGTATGATTAACATATCTGAAAATCTATTCCTACCTAACTAAAAAACAAAGCTTTTCCTGTATCTCAAACTATTTAATGTAGCGTTGTCTGTGTGTGTGAGGATGTTGAGTTCGAGTGTCTGGTGCAGTTTATTTTGTGTTGCAAATGAACTACTTATTTATGAATATATTTGCAGTTTTGTAGGAGGGACTCTCGCTTGTGGTATACGGACATTATGCTTTCGTTTCGACCTAAGTCAGTAGATGATTTATTGCGACATCTGATATTCATTCTTTTATAAACAAATGAGTTCGTGAAACTTCCTGGCAGATTAAAACTGTGTGCCCGACCGAGACTCGAACTCGCGACCTTTGCCTTTCGCGAAGTAAAGCTGTGAGGACCGGGCGTGAGTCGTGCTTCGGTAGTTCAGAGGTTAGAGCACTTGCCCGCGAAAGGCAAAGGTCCCGAGTTCGAGTCTCGGTCGGGCACACAGTTTTAATCTGCCAGGAAGTTTCATATCAGCGCACATTCCGCTGCAGAGTGAAAATCTCATTCTGGAAATGTTTTCGTATCGATCGTCTGCTGATACTTCACTAATTGTTCTTAGCCCTTGCTGATTGTCTTTCCTGGAAATTCCACAAGAAATTTTTCTCAGCAGTACATAATATGCAACTAAAAGGTATCTATCATGTTATAAATGCATCCGTCTTTCTTTGTGCAATAAGAGGCTTATATTAGTGCTGATACACTATAGCTAAACAATCTTACTTAGCATCATATATCAGGATATGCACTTGTAAGACTGTTCAGCTGCATTTTCAGAAACAATATTCGTGATGACATTTGTAGCGAACATATTTGAAAGGACCAAATTAGGATAATCACTTAACTTAGAGATAGTTCCACTAATGCAGATGTGAAGTAAAGGATATTTTTTTTCCTGCTTGACTTCTTTTTACTTCATACATTCGTTCAGAATACTGTACACACATCTGCACTCCCCTGCTTAACTGTCGAAACATCTAACATCTAACAGTGCTACCAACTTCCAACCAGCACACAGTGGTGCCAGAGCCACGTCTTTTGCTGCCTTATAAAAGAAAGGATCTGCCTCTAGACACCGAGGGGGCTACACTTAATGATTGCTGTCTTATGCTCAATGCTCGATGCATGAGGGTTAGACTAACTTTGAGGAACTGGTAACACTCAGCTATCTGCAACAACATATACATCCATCAAGAAGAGTTAAGCACATAATAGGTTCTCGTATCTTGAAATGAGACAGATGTCTTATACTGTATTTTTTGGTAATACAGAAATCACACAAGAGAAAACTACGCTATATGTTCTCTTTGAACTGATTATGAAATGAAAAAGGAACATTATTTGAAAAAACAAAAAAGTTAGTGTTCCACAACATCAAAAATCCTTAAATGGTGGGTTGAGTGCCCTGTTCAATAACGTGTAAGCCCTCCACGAAACCCTCAGACGGTCTTGAAAGCGAGGGGAAATGCTCAGTACCAAGTCGTTACAGGCCTCTTGAGACATGTTGCCCCACTCCTCAATGGCAGCATTTCTGAGATCTTCAATTGTTAATGGAGGATGCTGCCAACTAGAAATCGCTCTGTTGAGAAAGCTCCATGTAATTCATATTCGGCGAGCATGTTCGCCATTCCATGTTTTAGACACCGACACACACTACGAGCATGATGAGTTCAGGCGTTATCATCCTGTAGAGAGAACCCTTCCCCTACAGTCTTTGCGAAACCACTGACTATGGGTCGGAGAATGTTGTTTTCATACACTGCAGCATTATGTTGCCTTCAATTGGAACGAGTGGTGTGCGGCGTCCATACGTGATACCTGCCCAGAATACGATTGAGCCACCAGATTGTTGGTGACGTTCTACAGTCATTGAGAGAGGATGGCGTTCGCCTGTTCGCCTCCATATGCGAACAGAGTTCGTCTGTGAATAGCGTTTTGGTCCACTGGTCTCGTGTTCAATGTTCATGTGCTCTAGCTCATCTCACATGTGCTCCTGTGTGATGTGGACTTTCTTCTTTTACTTGTGTCTTTGTCCGTCAGGTACGCAGGGTCAGCATGGTTAATCGGATTTTGCAATGTTAGATTAAGGGGTGGCCGGATGCCCTTCCTGCCGCCACCCCGTACCCCCCAGGATGGAATTAGTGTACCCCAACTGTCTGCGACTAGTGTAATCCATGGAATAATGCGAAAGTGTTCAGATGTCTGCGATCCAAGTAACTGAGGCGGGACGTGGGAACCAGCCTGGTATTCACCTAGGGGGATGTGGAAAACCGCCTAAAAACCACATCCAGGCTGGTCGGCACACCGACCGTCGTCGTTAATCCGCCGGGCGGATTCTATCCGGGGCCGTTGCGCCTACCCGAGTCCACGAAGCAGCGCATTAGCGCTCTCGGCTAACGTGGCTCCCCTGTGATGTGGACGAAGAGGTGTAATCTTGAGAGATCTTCGGGTGTACAACCCCCCAACATGAAGTCTTGTTTCGCACAGTTTTCGTGGCTTCTCGAAGCTCGTGGAGCAGAGCAGTCGTTGTCTCTCTAGGGTGTCTCCGTGTAGATGTTCGTTACATGCCGGCTCCGAGCTGCTGCTGTTTTGCGTGGACGTCGTTCGCAATGTCCATCCGCCATTCCTGGAACTTTTCCAACAGCCTGGAGACAACACTTTGTTAACGTGAACAATATTTGCAACTCAACTTGTCTCTTGTTTTGTCCCATTAGTGTGATGATTTTGATACGCTCTGCCAAGGAGAGCCTGTTCCGAGGCATTGTGCTGCGCTCGGGGGATGCGGACACACGGACAACTGTGCATTCACAAGAACTCAGATTTGTTGCACTGCGTTTGTTTACAAGCCGTGATTGCACGGACCCTGATGAGGCAGAGTGACAACGACGAACGAATTCGCATTATGTACTCAACCGCCTTCCTACATAAACAAAGAAGGATCGCCATAGTGACTACTGGTGGGTAATTTGGAAATAGGCTTAACTTTTTTTTATGAGTGTAATATCACTCTTCATCACGGGGTAACAGGTCGGTATATTGACTGAATCGTATGATTTTTTACACGTCACAGAAGTAGCTGATGAACTATCTCTTCCCACAGAATGTTACGTGAAACGATTCGGCCCCAGCGGTTACGGCTATGGCTTGGGGGCCGGTGCACTGCAGACGCCCTGAGGACCATCAGCCAAGCAGCAGTCAGAAGACCATCAGCCAAGCAACAGTCTGTAAGTTCGCAGAGCTAATTCATTAATCCAAGTCACTTATCGATCAACGCTGAACATTAAATTTTATGACGATCTCACTGATGCTGAATACAGCACCTTCCTTTCCCACTTCTTCGAAAACGAGGTAGTTGTAGACGACATGGTGCACACAATTTGAATGACCCAAACATGCGCATCCGTTATTAGTACATATGAAGGTGTTAGTACTTTTAACCTCTCCTTTAAGATCTTTCCAAATTTTTGTTTTTAGGGTATTTCGTGTATTGTCACACTCCATAATGGGCGCTGCTTATTATCAGAAAAGTGTTAACGACGTAATTTTCAGAAGTATCCTGTTTATGTGTCTCACTTTAGTAGGATTATGTAGCATTCTGCTACAAAATATATGTTTTATCGGTGTGTTTGGTTTCTTACCGCGTTTCGAAACATATCACAAGATATTGTTCCTGTTTACAGCATATACTATTTATCTTAGTATCTTTATTATATTGAGGCGATTACTACTAATCTTTCCTCCCTTCAGTTAATATCCGATGGATTCACTTCAGTTAAGCGAGATAAATATAGCACTCTACTTAAGAAATAATGTACATCTGTGACTGGTTTCATCTTCACTGTGTTATAAGTTTCAAAAAGACAACTAACTTCGGCAACTTAACCTCACAAAATTGTCGGGCTAGTCAGCTGATCTATAAGATACAACAGTCATGATATTACATTGCATTAACATAAGACGTTTACGAGTAAACATATAATTACAAATTTTGCGTTCACAAGGGTTCAGGTACAGCAGTATGCTTTACCAAAAACGTAAATATGTTTTACACAGATAGAATCTTCGTTAAATGTTTCTCTGTGTGTGAGATTTTACCAAATGTGATTCGTAAATAATTAATTTCAGAAAACATTACTTTACTTTTTAATTACAAAATTAATTTAGATGCTAAAATTTACGCTGAATCTTCGCCTAGAAACACAGGTTCTATAACTGTTGTCCCACAAATAAACATAGTGCGAGTGTGATTTCAGGAACTGATGACAAACCGACTTCTTCGAATTTTCTGTAAAAGAAGCCTTAAAATAAAATAATGGTAATTTGAAAACTGGAAGCATGACACCTGAAGTGTAATAACTGTTATAAACTCATATTCAAGTGAAATTAAGTATGGCAACGTTGACAGTAATTTATGATATATGTCTTCCATACGCGACTAGTGTATCGGGCTGTGCATCAGTCTTGGCATCGATCGCTTCATTATAGTATGTCCTGGTCTGTTACATTACGCTTATAAACTTTGAGAAAATTTTAGCTACATGTATTATCTGTTGCTTAAGAATTCTTTCGCGAAATGGAAATTACAGATACTAAACAGCATTATTCACTTGTGATATAAAATGTCGGGTTGCTCGTGGTGCAGTGACATACTCAAAATTTTGCATCAACATCTGTATTCTATGAATCAGTATGAAGTATGTGCGGCAAAACTTGCTTTTTATTGTACCATATAAAAGATTTCTTCCCATTCATTCACAAATGGAATGTGTGAGGAATGGCTACTTGTACGCCTCCGTGCGGACTGCAAGGAAATGTACCAGAACCATTGTCAGCAACTCTAGAAGAAAACAGAATATGTGTCAATCAAACATACCTCAATCGCCATAACTTCGGTGATGCCATTGCAGTATTCCTCTATGGCGCAGACGAACTTCAATTAATTTTGACACTTATAGAGCGAACTTGAAGTACAGTGCAAAAGTTAGTTACATTAACAGGAAGATTATGTGTAATCTACTAATTGAAAAGAAAACAGCAGAAATTAACATGGAGACATAGAACCAGTTGACTAAATTTTATCATTAGTTTCCAAAGGTAGGCTCATGACTTGTGTAAATACGAGTATTTTCTTTAACACTCGATATGTACAAGAGGTAGTTATAAAGTCATTTACAAATCGAGAAAACAGTTACGTAATTAATTTTTGTTAGTTTGTAGGCACTTGTCTGCAGATGTGGTTCACGTTGAATTCCCTCACTATAGTACCGTAGCCCTCCCATAGAGGGGTCAATAAAAATGGCGGAGCCTACTGATAAAGTAGTGCGGTAATTCTTTTCTATGTTTGACAGGAAAAACACTGCAACGATTCCTGATGAGTTTGTGAAAATATACAGCAACAATGTACCATCATATGGCACATGGTTAGTTGGCGCACACGCTCCCAGTGTGGTCAGACAAATCTAAATGATGAAGAACGAAGTGGCAGACCAGCTCTCTGTGAAGACCGGGATTTATAAGACAAATGGAGGCCATGCTCCTCGAAGAGCGGGTTCTCGCAATCGTGGCGATAGGGGAGGTACTAAAAGTTAATCATAGGTCAGTTTTAAACATCTCGCACTACATTTTGGCAGGCCGCGGTGACCGAGCGGTTCTAGGCGCTTCAGTTCGGAGCCTCGCGAGTGCTACGGTCGCAGGTTCGAATCCTGCCTCGGGCATGGATGTGTGTGTTGTCCTTAGGTTAGTTAGTTTTAAGTAGTGCTAAGTTCTAGGGGACTGATGACCTCAGAAGTTTAGTCCCATAGTGCTCAGAGCCATTTGAACCATTTTGAACTATATTTTGAACAAGAAAAAGATCGCCGTTTGCTGTGTTTCTCTACTGCTCACAAATCGTTCCAGCTGCTGAAATATTGCAGTTGTCATGCAAACTGAGATGACCACGGGTGAGCATAGGTGCTGGGTGAACTACTATAACCCCAGCACAAAGGAACAAAGCAAGGAGTTGAAACTTGCAGATCTACTACGCCTGAGATTCATTCGGCAGAGAACACGGTCGCGCATGCTGCTTCATTGGAATATCGGATTCACCACACCCGATCCGCTCCCCCTTCCCCTGAATTTTTGTTACCTAGTGGCGAGGTTGCGGGAGGCTGTCAAGACGAAGTGTTTCAGGAAGGTGTCCGAGTAGATGTTTTTGCTGCACGACAGTGTCCCATTTCATTCTGCACAGAACACGGTCCCACATGCTGCCTCTTTGGACTACTGAATTTGCCACAACACCCGATCCCCCCTCCCCCTCACTTCCCCCGAATATCTCTGATATGACAGCCAGTGACTTCCTCCATATCCTGCGTATGAAGAAAAATTTACGTGACAGGTATTTCCAGAATAACGATGAGGTATTTCCGAAGGTTAACTGTCCTTGAACATCCAAAATGCGGACTTCTGCAACCAAGATATCCGCCAAGTCACTTACTGTTCGTAAAAAACGTCATGTTGAATTGTGAATATGACGAGGAAGGGTACACCATCGCCACGTTTCCTGATCGCAGCTCTGTTTTTTCGAGGTGATATTTGTAACTTTTATAACTAACTCTCGTACTAATAGTTTTTGAATTACAGCAGCGATACACGATCTTTTAATGCGAAAGTCGTTCAGACACTACAAGTTACTTAGCAAGCAATGGAGGCCACACTGCCTGACAAAAGAAGCTAAGCACACTGAAGGGGGCGACGAAACGAAGTCAAACTTCACAGTTTGAAATGGCGCTACAATTCAGTCACATGAACTACCACATGAGGATGCACCATGTCCGTGATGCACTGTTGTGCCATGAAAGTTCTCAGTTCTCTCTGTCACCACCAGCCGTGACCTGCAGTCATACTCTATAGCTTCCGACGCCATAATAGTAGGAGTAAAACCGCTGTGCCTCTGCATAACAGAAGAATGGGACCTCTCCCCAGATCGCCGCCATATTCGCCAGCGACTACGATGTGCTTGCGATCCTGCCTTGTGCCTGCCTTCATGTTTCCTTGCAGTCCAGTATCGGACCACAGTCACAGCTGAATGGTTCGCAAATCTGGATACTTCACGATTCGACCAGCCTGACAAACAGCGACCCACAGTGAGCCCCCTTTCAGACTTTCAGGTGCTGATATAACTGTCTCAGACGAGAACATGGCCTCTTCTTGATCACTCAGCATCTGACGCTCTACACTTCTCTTATAGACCGTACCAGGTATCATAACAACACTAAACACCAACAACACTAACGCACTCTATCTGTGACAGAGAACTCTCACCATTTAATGATCGAAGCTGAAGAAATGAATTAAAATTTTTGCCACGGCAGAGACTTTAAATCAGGTCTCCTTGCTATCTAGGTATATTTTCTACCCATTACACCACCACAGCATTACAGGGTTATTACAAATGATTGAAGCGATTTCACAGCTCTACAATAACCTCTATTATTTGAGATTTTTTCACAATGCTTTGCACACACATACAAAAACTCAAAAAGTTTTTTTAGGCATTCACAAATGTTCGATATGTGTCCCTTTAGTGATTCGGCAGACATCAAGCCGATAATCAAGTTCCTCCCACACTCGGCGCAGCATGTCACCATCAATGAGTTCGAAAGCATCGTTGATGCGAGCTCGCAGTTCTGGCACGTTTGTTGGTAGAGGAGGTTTAAACACTGAATCTTTCACATAACCCCACAGAAAGAAATCGCATGGGGTTAAGTCGGGAGAGCGTGGAGGCCATGACATGAATTGCTGATCAATATCTCCACCACGACCCATCCATCGGTTATCCAATCTCCAGTTTAAGAAATGCCGAACATCATGATGGAAGTGCGGTGGAGCACCATCCTGTTGAAAGATGAAGTCGGCGCTGTCGGTCTCCAGTTCTGGCATGAGCCAATTTTCCAGCATGTCCAGATACACGTGTCCTGTAACGTTGTTTTCGCAGAAGAAAAAGGGGCCGTAAACTTTAAACCGTGAGATTGCGCAAAACACGTTAACTTTTGGTGAATTGCGAATTTGCTGCACGAATGCGTGAGGATTCCCTACCGCCCAGATTCGCAGATTGTGTCTGTTCACTTCACCATTAAGAAAAAATGTTGCTTCGTCACTGAAAACAAGTTTCGCACTGAACGCATCCTCTTCCGTGAGCTGTTGCAACGGCGCCGAAAATTCAAAGCGTTTGACTTTGTCATTGGGTGTCAGGGCTTGTAGCAATTGTAAACGGTAAGGCTTCTGCTTTAGCCTTTTCTGTAAGATTTTCCAAACCGTCGGCTGTGGTACGTTTAGCTCCCTGCTTGCTTTATTCGTCGACTTCCGCGTGCTACGCGTGAAACTTGCCCGCACGCGTTCAACCGTTTCTTCGCTCACTGCAGGCCGCCCCGTTGATTTCCCCTTACAGAGGCATCCAGAAGCTTTAAACTGCGCATACCATCGCCGAATGGAGTTAGCAGTTGGTGGATCTTTGTTGAACTTCGTCCTGAAGTGTCGTTGCACTGTTATGACTGACTGATGTGAGTGCATTTCAAGCACGACATACGCTTTCTCGGCTCCTGTCGCCATTTTGTCTCACTGCGCTCTCGAGCGCCCTGGCGGCAGAAACCTGAAGTGCGGCTTCAGCCAAACAAAACTTTATGAGTTTTTCTACGTATCTGTAGTGTGTCGTGACCATATGTCAATGAATGGAGCTACAGTGAATTTATGAAATCGCTTCAATCATTTGTAATAGCCCTGTATATCTGACATAGCTTTACGAACTACACTAGTCCAGTGCCCTTCCTGACACGAACTACAGTTTACATCTTGAGCTTGTTTTCCCTCTCTCAGATCGTCACTATTGCTGAGGCTATCCGGTATTGGAATAGTACCCCAGAATTGGATGTACTGCGGGAATCCTGCCTGTGTCTCAGGTGTAGGTAATGTGCAAATCTGATATTATTAAAATTTTCCTTCAGATATTTGATTTAATTATATCAGATCTGTAGATCACCTACGCCTGAGGCACAGGCAGGATTCCCGCAGTACATCTAATTCTGGGGTACTATTCCAATACCGGATAGCCCCGGCAATATTGACGATGTAAGAAAGAGAAAATAAGCTGGAGACGTAAACGGAATTTTGTGTCAGGGTTGACGTTGGACTAGGGTAATCCGTGCAAGTGGGTTAACTGTAATGCTGTGGTGGTGTAATGGCTCAAGAGCAAGGAGAGCTAGGTTCCAATCGCGGTCATGGCAAAAATGTTAATTAATTTCTTCAGCTTCCATCATTGTCGTAGATAAAGATGAGGCTCAGATGCTGGAGGAGAATTTAATTATACTGGGTGATCAAAAAGTCAGTATAAATTTGAAATCTGAATAAATCATGGAATAATGTAGATAGAGCGGTACAAATTGACGCATATTCTTGGAATGACATGGGGTTTTATTAGAACCAAAAAATACAAAAGTTCAAAAAATGTCCGATAGATGGCGCTTCATCTGATCAGAATAGCAATAATTAGCAGAACAAAGTAAGACAAAGCAAGGATAATGTTCTTTACAGGAAATGCTAAATAAGTCCACCATCATTCCTCAAAAATAGCTGTAGTCGAGGAATAATGTTGTGAACAGCACTGTGAAGCATGTCCGGAGTTATGGTGAGGCACTGGCGTAAAAAAAAAATGGCTCTGAGCACTATGGGACTTAACATCTTAGGTCATAAGTCCCCTAGAACTTAGAACTACTTAAACCTAACTAACCTAAGGACATCACACACACCCATGCCCGAGGCAGGATTCGAACCTGCGACCGTAGCAGTCCCACGGTTCCGGACTGCAGCGCCAGAACCGCTAGACCACCGCGGCCGGCTGCACTGGCGTCGGATGATGTCTTTCAGCATCCCTAGAGATGTCGGTCGATCACGATACACTTGCGACTTCAGGTAACCCCAAAGCCAATAATCGCATGGACTGAGGTCTGGGGACCTGGGAGGCCAAGCATGACGAAAGTGGCGGCTGAGTACACGATCATCACCAAACGACGCGCGCAAGCGATTTTCACGCGTCTAGCAACATGGGGTGGAGCGCCATCCTGCATAAACATCGTACGTTCCAGCAGGTGTTTATCAGCCAGACTGGGGATGATGCAATTCTGTAACATATAGGCGTACCTCCCACCCGTCACGGTAGCAGTTACTGACGTTTTGCTGTCCATCGCCATCTGTAGGACATTTTGTGAACTTTGTTTTTTTTTGGTTCTAATAAAACTCCATGTTATTCCAAGCATGTGTGTCAATTTTTACCTCTCTATCTACATTATTCCGTGGTTTATTAAGTTTTCAACTTTATACTGACTTTTTGATCACTCGGTATATAATTTCAGTATACCGATATTGCATTGCATACACGTCATTTCGAGAAAGCGTTTCACTTTAAACAAATAGTGCACATTATTATCATCGACTTCGACAATATTGCGTTTTCAGTGTCTCCCATGAGTAGTCGCTACGAACTGCCTAAGCTTACGTTCCTTTGTGTTCGGCTGATTTCGTAATGACATCATTTCCTTCATATTCCTAAGAAAATCAACATTTCTATCTTTTAAATTAACCTCCTCTGTACAATACTTTGCTTGTGCCTCAAAAGATAAAAAAATTGTCTAAGAAATAATAACGGATCTCAATGAAGCTAATGAAATATTCAAATTACGGCATTCCATGCCTGAGTGAGGTAATGCTAGGCCTGGCGGCACCTAATCTGAAAGTCACGCACAGAAAAAAAATCGTAATTGTTAAGGGGTGAAAGCAGGAAATAAGAAAAACGAGCGGGGTTGGCTTTCCTGGCGTCCTTAAAAGGATGTCACTCTTTTCCGAGAGAGGGGAGCCGTCGTATTTTAATAGGGTAAGGCAGGGTAACATTTGACAGCATTTTCTCTTCCGGACGGAAACAATGGCTGACGGGCTTTTTATCAATTAAAGCGGGTGCCGGGGTGTGCTTCGGGCGTCGGGTAAAAGAGGGAAAGAATTTCGGAAAAGTAATTTCCGAGCTTCTTTCAAACCGTCAATCATTTTGCGAGAGGGGGTGCGCGCAACATTCTCAGCGACCTTTTCCCGCAAGCAGTGGCAAGCCGTTTCGCGAGGTTAGAAAAAATAATCGTCATAAAAATAAGTCGAGCTCTCTCTCTGTCGGGGAAATCGACTTCAAAAATATTTTACGCCACTTCTGGAAAGCGTCATTGAGATCGCAGTGAGAAGCCAGAAAGGAGCCTCGGGGTTTCCTGGGACAGAGTGTAAGCCTTGAATAATACTCATGCTACGTACCGAATAAATTATGGCAAAAGGAAAAAGAAAATTGACTTTCAGTATTGTTTTTTCTTTATTGTTCTTTAAAGTCATCATTATTTGCGTTTCCAGGCAGCGGAACGTGACACTTTTTTAGCCGAAAATATTTACATTTCTACATTAGGAAAAAGTAAAAAGAAAAACCAGGCGATAACTGCGCTTATACAGTTACATACAGAAAATGTCTTTATGATTCAAAATATATAATTTTTAAAAATTTCACAGACTGGCAATTTAGACAACTCTTAAAAACACGTATAGATGAAGATATTGATGTTTCTATGATTTGATGATGGTGACTGAAAACGGTCATGCTAACAACGTAAATGACAAAGATTATTGCTTTAGTGTTATCGTGAAGTAAGTGATACCAGAGGCTCATTGTGGAATGGACATGATAAGCGAAATGATGTTCAAATGGCTCTGAGCACTATGGGAGTTAACGGCTATGGTCATCAGTCCCCTAGAACTTAGAACTACTTAAACCTAACTAACCTAAGGACAGCATACAACACCTAGCCATCACGAGGCAGAGAAAATCCCTGACCCCGCCGGGAATCGAACCCGGGAACCCGGGCGTGGGAAGCGAGAACGCTATCGCACGACCACGAGATGCGGGCCGAAGTGATGTGCTTATGTAACGCTATGAAGGGACATTCCTGACTATAGTTAGTGTTAAAGGTATATGGCGGGACGGATTCATGGTCGGTAACTAGGAGTTTGTTAAAGTTCCGGTGTGAGAGTGGAGAAGGCAGAGAGGTGCATGGAAAGTGGGATATGGGTGCATTGATGCAGCAGAGTTCCTGGATTGGAAATAAGGGGGTAGGATATGGAGTGCTCTAAGCAGAGAAGAAGTGTTGAGAATTGGATGAGTTGGTATTGGATGTGAAAGGGGAATCAAAGTGCGTATCTCTCGACGATTTCAACTGATCTGTAAAATTGGAGAGGACTGTTGTTTTCGTTAAGCATGACCTATTAATTATAGGTTGCTCATCGGAGTCAAGGGTCACTCACGGTTCATCTATTCTAGACCTTCTTAGACAGAAATTGGAAAAGATGCACTTAACTACCAAGTACATCCAGAACCAGTGTGCATTAAAAAGGAGGTAATGGGAGAAAATTCAATAAAAACCACCACGTAGCGTTCTAAAGAAAAAAAAATTGTTACGACCATGCCGAAAGAAGTGAGAGCTAGAGCTCATATTGTAGTACATTGGGGCAACCAAAGGAACAAACACAAATTTCATCTTTTATTACTTTTTCCGAAGAACAGCGACACAGACGAATGCGACGTACGAAATAGTAATGTTTTGCAACTGGTTGAAGCTCCTTTGCCACTGAAACGAAACTGTGATGTGGCATGCTCGGGTCGACCGGCATGAAAAGCAGTAGCGGAGGAAGTTTCTTCGCATACTCTTTACAGAATCGTACTGGTATTCCGTCAGAACCGGTGAGCTCTGCTGAGAGGTTTTAGTTGCTTTCCTGTCCAGTGGTCACTTATATCGATTTATGTCATTCTGACTTCCGTGCGACGGTTGAAAGGAACAACCACAGCATAATCTGTCTCAGTGAAACGGTTGCCGTCTCTCATCCTCCATTTCGAGAGCGTCATGATGACAGTGTGTCTGGTTGTCTAGATAGACAACTTCGACCCGTTTACTGGTTTAACGAAAGTTCAAAACTCGGTTTCGTTCAGTTTTTGTTTGTCTGTGAAGTTTTGGGCTACGTTTTAATTTTCAGTGAAGCTCTCTTTGCCTTCGTAGCGGCTTTCTAACACGGCTCTCGAACTACGACGGGTCTTTCCATACGTCACAACTGTGCTCGGCAAATACGTGTCTAAGGCATGTTGTACAGTTCAAAAACGGTTCAAATGGCTCTGAGCACTATGGGACTTAACTTCAGACGTCATACGTCCCCTAGAACGTAGAACTACTTAAACCTAACTAGCCTAAGGACATCACACATATCCATGCCCGAGGCAGGATTCGAACCTGCGACCGTAGCGGTCGCGCAGTTACAGACTATAGCGCCTAGAACCGCTCGGCCACCCCGGCCGGCTGTTGTACAGTCCTCTTCAACTTTGGGCATTGACAACATTTTCGGTACTGGGGATGAATTTTTCATCTTATACGCTCATGTAATCTGAAATCTTTTTTTTTTTTCACTCTTGCTAAGCAAAAAATATTTTCGTGTATTTCTTTCCGTTCTTATTTACAGCTGTATTCTGTGATGCTGTAACGGCCTTATGATCACTGATGCGCTGTTCTACGCCGAGTTCAAAAGTTCTGGTCTGTTGGTGATCAGTAGATCTAATATGTTATTTTCACGTGTAGTTTCTCTGATTAGCTGCGCAAAGTAATTTTCGGAAAAGTCATTTAGAGCAATGATTTCTTATCCTTACAATCCACTTTAATCACTTGAGCCTTCCAGCCCATGGCTGGTAAGATGAAATCTTCACCTAACACTGTAACACAACCAGGAAAGATGCACAAAATATTCTCCAAATTTTCCCACAAGTGTTCGCCACAACACTTATCTCTATCCAGATTATTTCTCATTCTTGATCTGTACCAACCTTTTTAATTATTATCGTACTTTTTAAAAATATAAACACGTCTCCACCAACGACATTCAACGTATCTTTGTAATATACATTCCAGTCGGAATTTATAATTTGATATCTATTAATATCTGGTTTCAGCCAGCTTTCTGTCCTAGTAATATGTTGGCTTTATTGAAGTTCATAAGGGTGATTAGTTCAGATACATTTGCGTAGACTCTCTTGCAAGTTAACTAATACTGTATCAAAATTTTCTTTCTGCGATATGCTGCGACAAACGCTACTTTCTTTAATTAATGGGGATGCTATTCTTTCTGTCTGAAATTAGAACGTATCGTATAGGGCCTGTGGACACTTTTCACTGTCCTTAAAAAGACCCACGAGTCTACACCACACTGCTGCTTATGTGTGGTCCACGCCTGACCTGTTAAGAGGGGTCCTACAATTGTCCATCTGCCTGTTGCGATCCTGGTAGAGCATCACTGAATTCCAGCATCCTCCATTTGGTTCTCTTGCTACTGAGCTACGGGCGCCAAACAGTAGTATAAGCAGCACTAAAAGATGTGGTTTTACCAAAAGATACACTCCACATACCAACAGATGTCTGAAGGACTCTAAGTTTTCCGTTTGGTTCGCACATTACTTACCTCACTTGTTTTTCCGTTTCGTACAGCTTCATAGTGCTGCCTTTAGGCGTGTAAACTGCGATAAAAACTAAGGTTCCATTAAGTTTCTGGATTGCAGCCGGATTACGACTTCTTGCCGCGATATTTCGGCTGACACTCATTCAGCGATTCTTCAGGTGACTGTTTAGCACTGGAGATTGCTGGTTCTTATTGTTGTGACTTGGCAAGACAGCCAAGCTACTATGACCGGTATCCGAAAAGCACGCGTTAAGCTCACGCAGGCTGGCGTGAGGTCTGGAACAGTTAAGGGAATTGAGTCTAGTAAATATAATTACGTAACTTCTGGAATACTTAACTTTAATTCATAATTGGTGAACATCGGTCTGACGATACATGCAGCACAAGATAAATAGCAAATGATGATGGCGCTTTGCTAGGTCCTAGCAAATGACGTAGCTGAAGGCTATGCTAACTATCGTCTCGGCAAATGAGAGCGTAATTCGTCAGTAAACCATCGCTAGCAAAGTCGGCTGTACAACTGGGGCGAGTGCTAGGACGTGTCTCTAGACTTGCCGTGTGGCGGCGCTCGGTCTGCAATCACTAACAGTGGCGACACGCGGGTCCGTCGTATACTAGCGGACCGCGGCCGATTTAAAGGCTACCACCTAGCAAGTGTGGTGTCTAGCGGTGACACCACACTTATCGCTAACTTTATATCAAAAATTGGCGCAGAGACGCATGCGCAAAGAGAGCCGCTAAATGATGGCGGCTACACACGTAACTGCATGCTTGACAGGCACGCTTGTGCAAGAACGCATGTGAAGCATGCACAAAATCCGCTCGCCCCCACACAGCTCAGGCATGCTTGTAAAAGCAGCAGTGTATTTAGGCTGGAAAATGTAGACCTCAGACGACGATGTGCTGGCGGTGGCAGCCTTTTTGCTTACAATAAAGAAAGCAAGAGACACTCACACTGCGCAGACTGACTCAGAAAATCAGTGCATGAACAAGTCTCCTTGTAGTTGGTACACACACTCAAACATGCACATGCTTCAACGCTTGCACAATCATGCATAATCGAAATTCAGTCAAGCATCAAGCTGTTTATACAAGCCTGGTGTTTGAGCAAATTTATTCTACGCGAATCAAGCGTGCTTGTGCAAGTACGCTTGTGCAAGCCACCTTGATTGACCTCTGTCGACTTCCGCGCCATCTTCGAATGTTGCTCCAGCTTTGGCGCGCAGGCGCGTGCGTCTTGGTATTACTAAGTGGGTGTTCCCTGTAGGAATGCGCGATCGCCTAGTTCAGATGCCAGAATTAATGAAATTAACTGGTGCTATCCGTCTGATTAGCCATAAAATGTTTCCTTTCTGAAGAAATTAAAGAAATCACCGGGTTCCACGACTTCTCCAGTTGAAAGCCGTCATCATGAGTAATAAGGTCTTTCGCCAAACGTATTTCCACCGATTCTTTATTAATTGAATCCCGGAAGGATCTCTTATAGGCCAAAATTTCCGTGGCAGAATAATCCATGGAATGTCCTGTGGAGGTACAGTGCTCGCTTATGGTTGACTTACTGGGAAGTGAAAAGCGAGTGTGGCTAACATTTTCAACGCATATTTCACGCGATGTGCACGTTCTCTTACCAATTTAGGCTTTGTCACACTGCCAAGGTATTCTGTAGATTCCAGCCTTTCGCAATCCCAAATGGTCCTTTGATGCACTGAGAAGAGCGCTAGTATTTGAGGTGGGCGAAAGATTACTTAGACATAGTATCACCATTATGTATGCGTATGCACTCCATAGATGGAACATTATTCAAAGGCAGTGCAAAAACTGAACATAGGTGTCTTTGCACATGCGTCTCTGTACCAATTTTGGTATAAAGTTAAAAATGTGAACTAGCAATCTTCTTGGTACGGTCACTCGTAATGTGGCAGTTTGATACGGCCACTGACTATGAGAAATCCTTGGTACGTTCACCACTATAACTACCGATATGGTTGTGTCACTTCTTACCGACAACATTGAGCTGCCATCGTCGGAAGGTGGTACGGGACGGAGTCCCACAGTCACACCTGCAACTTGCAATACAATAATGTCAGTGTCATTGCAATATGGGAGGGTCTTACTTCTACGAGGTGCTACAATAAAGTAATGAGACTGATTTTCTTTGCAAGATGTGGCATCCCTGCAGGCTTGCGTAGGCACAATATCTTTGACCTTGGTCTATAAGCTGCTGCTAGTCCAAGCAGCACATCGATGCAACTGCTCAGTTGTGAGTTGTGCTGTAATAAGTTAACATGTGTTTATGTTTCTCGTCACGGAAATGGAACCGCATAATATAGTGCAACGGTATGCCATTTCTTTTTGCGTTAAATTGGGTGAAAACGCGACGACAACTTACGGTAAGCTTCAGAAGGATTTTGGAGAGCAGGTTATGTCAAGAGCTCGCTCAAGTTTTTCGTTGGCATAAAATGTTTAGTGAAGGCAGAACGAATATTGAAGATGAAGACCGCAGTGGACGACCATAAACCTCACGGACGGATGTCAACTTGGCCAGGGTGCGTGAACTCGTACGATCTTACCGAAGATTATCCATGAAAATGATTGTAGATGAACTGAACATCAATTGAGAAACGGTTCGTCTAATAATAACTGAAGATCTTGGTACGATTGGATTCTGCATTACGATAATGCGCCATCCCATACTGTTCTGTCAGTACAGCAATTTTTAACCTCAAAACAAATTTCAGTACTATCACAGCCACCTTATTCACCAGATATCGCTCCGTGCGACTTTTTGCTGTTTCCAAGAGTCAAAACAGCGGTCAAGGGACACCATTTTCAAACAACATAAGATGTCCAAAAAGCTGTGACGAGGGTATTAGAGGATATTACAGAAGATGAGTTCCAGAAATGTTACAATCAATGGCAGAAGCGCTGGAAAAAGTGTGTGCAGTAAAAAGGGAACTACTTTGAGGGAGACAACACTAAGCTAAAACGGTAAGCAACATTTTTTTTTCACATCGGTCTCATTACTTTATTGTCGCATCTCGTATGCCAAGACAGTTTGATCGCACTGAACCGGTGACGCTGTACGGCAACATCCCACAAAAAAAAGCAATCTCCAATGCAAAACACTCACCTGAAGATGGACGAATGGTTGTCAGCTGAGATATCGTGGCAAAAAAATCTACGTAATCCAGATACAGCCCCTAAACTTCATGGAGTAATTTTTCCGTCAGGAAAATTTCAAGAATCGCAAAGCTGTAGATGTTTGCCAGAAAGGGAGTCTTTTCTGTTTTATGCCCAATTTCTTGAAATCACGTGCAGCTATGATGGGCCGACACTTTGTACACTGTCGGAATAAAGCGCCTGGGAAATATTCAAAGTAACATTCCAGTATTCTGTGAATGCAGATCAAATGCTTGACCCACTGCTCCACGTCAATTGTCGTTATTCATCGACGATGTATTTAATAGATCTGCGTCCGTCGTTTATACTTTGTTGATTCAAGTCAGAATTGCTGTATTGATTATCAATTATTCAAGACATTAATTCCACAGTTTTCGGTTCGATGCAGTTGTTAGATTACTGCCGCACCACCTATCAACCTGTTCGCCTCATATGTTTGCGGGTTAGTGCCCATTCTTAGTGTAGACTACAAAATGGGCAATAAGTTCATGCAAGAACTAATTGGAGTCTAATAATTCTCCCCGCAGTTTCCTGCCCCTGCCATTTTTGGCACACGCGCTTTAATTTTAACGGCCTCCATCATTTTAACATTCATCGGCTCTACCGCCGTCTCCTGGCTCTCACGAAGGGATTATTTAAATATAGGAGGAAAAAAAATTGATATCTAATTTAGTTATTCATCTAATGGGATACAGATTGCCGCGGGAAATTCTGGGCCCCGCTTGCTGTTTTATTTCGCGGTGTTTCCTCCTGCTTCGGCCTCCCTCTTCCTCGTCGCTAGCCCCTCAGCTCGGGAAACCTCCCACGCAGCACTCCCTACCCCCTTCTCGCAGCCATACGGCTGCGTTTATTAATCTGTTTTCGCGGCGTCGGGATATATGTACGATCGTCACAAGCAGCTGTTGTGCGCTCTCTGATATATTCAGTTCGCCGGCGTAATAAATGTATAAATCACGGAGGACGTCTCGAGCCCCGCTGTGGCCCTGTGCGATCTCTTGGTTCTCTCCCGACTCAATGGAGAACGTGTGGCATTGTCACCCTCACGGCATCCGTGTTTCCTGCTTCACGAAATAGGCTGGCAGATCTGTCCTCGTTCATCACCCCACGCTTTATGCTGTCTTCCTACAAATGCAGGTTGTTTTCAACGCAGTGAAGCATATACGTTTCAGAACACAGCATCTGCTTTTACATCTATACTCTACGTATAACTGCGGAGTGTTGGCGGAGGGCTCTTCTCTCTCCTTTTTATTTATTTATTTTTTCTTCTTCATTAAATTCAGCTTAGTATGCCGCTCTTCAGCCTACAGACTTTGTTTTAAAAAGACGAAGATAATAAATAATAAAAACAGGTGATAAAATCGGAGACTTAAATGGTAACATGGCGAAAAAATCGTGGAACTTAAAACATAGAACAAAGGGATGATGATGCAAATAAAATACATGTGAAGCAGAAAGTCTGGTTTCTGTTCGCAAAGGACATAAAATTCACACCCAGCGACAGCATGGTTTCTGTTCGCGACACTTGGAAAGACGAAACAATACTGAATATTCTCTGAAACACTGCACTAAAAGGTTGGCAAATATGACATACCACAGCCAAGAGCAGATGGGGAAAACTGGGCAGATGATGGGAAAATAAAAAGGGGGGGAAGGAAAGGAAAAGCGAAGGGGGTAGGGGGGAAAAGAGCCGATGGAGGATGTGGACCCATAAGAGGGGGGGGGGGGGGTGCTGGACCGACGCGACAGGCAGTGGGGAAGGCAGAGGAGGGGAATAAAAGGACTCGGGGGGGGGGGGGAGAAGGGAGGTAGGGAGAGGTTAGGTGGGGAGAATACAGGATGGAAGGGGGAGGAAAGAGGGAGCCCAGGGAAGGGACAGAGGAAAGGAGGGGGGGTGAGGATCAGAGTTGATAGGAGGGATAAATGGAGGGATAGAGGGCATCATCTGGGAGGGGGAGTTGATGGAAGCCATCTTGGGAAAGGAGATGAAGGGTGTAGCGATGGAGGGCAGGGGGGACACAACAGTGAAAGCGTGGCAGGGGGTGGTGACTGGAGAGGAGAGGAGCAACCAGGGGATGAGGGGGATCAAAGCGGCGGGAGGTGTAGAGTATGCGGAGATGTTCGAGGAATAGGAGTAGATGGGGGAAAGGAATGAGGTCATAGAGGATCCGTGTGGGGGACGGGAGGCGTATATGGAAGGCGAGGTGGAGTGCATGACGCTTATAGAATTTGGGGGAGGGGGGCGGCAGATATCCAGATGGGACTGGCATAACAGAGGATGGGGCGGATTAAGGAGTTGTAGGTGTGGAGGATGGTAGAGGGGTGCAACCCCCATGTCTGGCCAGAGAGGAGTTTGAGGAGTCAGAGGCGGTTGTGGGCTTTGGATTGGATGGAGCAGAGATGAGGCATCCAGGTGAGGTGACGGTCAATGGTGAGGCCAAGGTAGGTGAGGGTGGGAGGGCTCTTCTCATTGTACCACTTATTTAGCTCTCTTTCCGTACTATTCGATTATGGAGCATGGAAGAAGTTACTGCATAATGTCTTGGTGCGCGCTGTAATTACGAGGGGCGGTCAGTAAGTAATGCAATACCGTTTTTTTCTCGGTCACTTTCGGTTGAAAAAAAAATGCGAGATTTGTTGTGGGACATCGTTGAATATTCCTGCTTCAGCCCCTATAGTACAGGGCCTATAGTTTTATGAAGTTCCGATAGGTGGTGGCGCTATAGATAACATTCAAAACGGCACCTGTAACATAGTTGGGCTCCAAGCAGAGAGCTGTCGTTGAGTTTATTTTGCCGGGAAACCAAAGAATTTCAGATATTCATAGGCACTTGTAGAATGTCTACAGGATCCTGGCAGTGAATGAAAGCATCGTGAGTCGTGGGGCGAGGCGCCTGTCGCGCAAACCTGTCCTATCTCCCGCGTGCCTGCTGGCCGCACACAGCTGCGACTCATGCGATGTTGGAACCTGCGGACTCGAGCATTCGAGGTGATCGACAGATCAGAATCAAACGCCTCGCTGCACACCTGGATGTCTCTGTTGGTAGTGCTGAGACACTTGTCCACCAGCGGGGGTACTCAGAGTCGTATGCGCGCTGGGTTTCTCGCCACCTAAGAGGAGGGCTCAAAGGGCCCTAAGCGCTATGGGACTTAACATCTGAGGTCATCAGTCCCCTAGACTTAAAACTACTTAAACCTAACTAACCTTAGGACATAACACACATCCATGCCCGAGACAGGATTCGAACCTGCGACCGTAGCAGCAGCGCGGTTCCGGGCTGAAGCGCCTAGAACCGCTCGGTCGCAGAGGCCGGCACCTAGGAGGAATCGCCTGCGCGTTACGAGGACGATCGTGACAATATTTTGTCGAACATCACTACAGGTGACGAAACACCGATTCATTACTTCGAAACAAAACAGCAATCCATGGAGTGGCGTCGGACCACCTCCCCTCCGAAGAAAAAGTCCAAAGCCGCACCCACAGCCGGTGAAGACATGATGACGGGCTTAAGGGATGATGAAGAGATGACTCTGTTTGATGTCCTCCCTCATCGTGCAACGATCAGCTCTGAAGTGTATTTTGCTACCCTCGGGAAACTGAAGAAATGACGTCAGTGTGTTCGTCGCCACAAAAATGCGAACGAACTTCTCCTTCTCCACGACAATGCAGGACTTCACACGAGTCTGTTACCCCGAGAGGAGCCCACAAAACTTCGTGGGACTGTTCTTCCTCATCCACCCTACAGCCCTGACCTCGCAGCTTCCGGCTTCCATCTGTTTAGCCCAACGAAGGATGCACTCCGCGGGGCCTGCTGTACGTGAATGATGGGGAAGCTATTGATGCGGCAATACGTTGGCTTCGATGTCGACCATTAGAATGAGATCACGCGGGAAAACGGGCCCTTCCCAATAAGGTGACGTAAGGCTGTCGCATTAAAGGAGATTATTTTCAAAATAGGGTTTTGTAGCCGAAAGAGTGGGGTATTATACGGTGTATGGGAATCCCGCATAAAACCAACCTGCTCTCAGGAAAAAAAGGTTTTGCGTTACTTATTGAACGGCCCCCGTAGTGTAATTTTCTCTTCGCTGCCCCAAATGGAGCGATACATAGGGGTTGCTGTATTTCTGTAATATTTCACTGTATACAGGTAAGTAGGCTTTCGCGATTTAGTAATGATAATCTTCTAACAGCTGCCAGTTGAGTCTTTACTGCGTCCTTGTGACCCTCTCCTTAGTTTCAAACAAACCTATGACATACGTTCAAATGGCTCTGAGCACTATGCGACTAAACTTCTGAGGTCATCAGTCGCCTAGAATTTAGAACTAATTAAACCTAACTAACCTAAGGACATCACACACATCCATGCCCGAGGCAGGATTCGAACCTGCGACCGTAGCGGTCGCTCGGCTCCAGACTGTAGCGCCTAGAACCGCACGGCCACTCCGGCCGGCTATGACATACGTGCCCTGTTCCAAGGATAGGAAGCATGAGTACCTTGTAAGCAATGCCTTCTATAGACTGAAAGCATTTTCCCAGTATCCTGACAATGAATCTGCTTTGCCTGCAACTGACAAATACCTATATATTGTTGTACCCAGGTTGTTATAATTCTATTGGCGGCTCATTGATATGTCGTAACAGATTGCTTTTTCCGTTTTGTGAAGTGCATATCTTTGAGCATCTAAGAGAGTTGATAACACTGAACCTTCGTGCGTCATGGACGCTGGTTGTTATGCTCCCAAAGTATATCGACGAAGTTTCGTTGAATGGTTCGCACGCTGACACTTGTTAATGGCCCAGCATTTAGGTCTGCAGCAATTTGCCGAAGGTTTGCACTTCTGTCACGTTGAATGGTTCTCTTCAGTTGCATTGGTCCTGTTTTTACAGGATGTTTTTCCGGACGCAGCGATGTCTGAGATTTGATATTTTACCGGATTCTTGATATTCACGGTACACTCGTGGAATGGTCGTACCGGAAAATCCCGATTTCATCGCTACCACGGAGATGCTGTGTCCCATCGCTCATGCGCCGACTATAACATCACGTTGAAACTCTCTTAAATCTTGATAACGTGCTACTGTAGCAGCAATAACCGATCTGACAACTGCGCCAGACACTTGTCTTATATACGCGTTGGCGACTGCAGCGCCGTATTCTGCCTGTTTACGTATTCGAATACGCGTGCCTATACCAGTTTTTTTGGCGCTTCAGTGTATTTAGGCTATAAACTGTCGACCCATCTTCGGAGCGAGCCGTAAGGGCTGACGGTATTCTCCCGCCCACCTTACTTTCCGCTAGGACGACCCGTGTACACATATGCCTCTGCCTTCTCCTAGCGGTAAATAAGGTAGATGCGATCACGTTACTATCAGTCTTTACGGATCACCCCGAAGATGGCAGAGCGGTTTAGCACCGAAATATTAGCAGCAGACCAATTACGGCTACAGCAGAGTTTCCACGTTGTTACGAATTACGACCCAGATACATAGTTCAGAACACAGAATTACAATAGAGCACTCAGAGTCATTAGTCAGTATTTCAAAACAAAAGAAGTGGGGAAGCAAATAAGATTAACAGCATATATAGTTTTAGCACGACAAATCTTCTGTTATTCCAGCGAAGCAAGGACATTTCCATATCAAGATGAATTGAAATTTGTGAGGAGAGCTTTAGGATATAGTCTGCTATAGCACAAACTTAATAAATCCACAGCCAAAGGTCTTAAGGTAAAAACCTGAAAGATGTCCGGTCGTGTTTTACTGTTCTTTTGCAAGACCTGTTGTTTGCTCTCGTTTTTGACTGAGCATCAAATTATTTACTGACAGCATCACAGTCATAGCCTCTCTGGCCGTGTGCTCTTGTGACACATGTGCTTTCCAACTGAAACTACCTTTTTGCAACCCACGTTCCTCACTAAACATACTATGACGTATAAGGATTTTGGAACGTAACAGTTTATAGGTAATGCTGATTTTATTGTATCATACGTCCTTAAAAATTAACTCTTCAAGCCACTGCGCACATTACCTATTTGTGCACCTTTTTTGCAGGCCCCAAAAGCTCATCCCACTCCCTAGCTAACGGGGCGTCCCTGCATCAGATGTGATCTTCGGTCCAAAAGGGATTGATAAGGATAACATTAGTTACATAGCAGCGTACACTTTCAAGCAACACATTACGTTCAAGAACGTATATAAAATTGGCTTGCATAATATTAGAAGAATAAAACACTACAAACTGTAACGACAAATTCTAAATAATTTACCCTGACGTAATAGATCACTGGGTGAACGATGCAAGAGATCGAAGGAGGCCGTAACTGGCTACTTCGTGTATTACCTGAAAGGATGACGAAGATGGTGGTGGTCGAGAAGCCGAAGACGACGACGATAATGATGAAAATGATGAAGGAGAAAAACGAGCATTTTACACTGCATCAACGACTCAAAGCGTGTGGTCTGAAGTAAGCATAAGAGAGCTGCAGGGAGGCACACAACTTTGTTGTGACTGGAAGTTCACGGGGAAATTTGCATCCGTCAGCAGCAGATGCTGCGGCGCAATATATGCAGTGGAGGAGCTTGATAAACCGAGCGTAAGCCAAGACTGAGTCTGGCTGTTAGCACGTTATGTCGCACCGCCTTGCATATATCCCATTTGGCGGGATGAATTTGTAAATGGCGCTTACCATACATGGGAAGTCGAATGCATTTTGGCTTTAACATTCTAAAATTTGAAACAAAATCGCAACTGACAGCGTAAGAATTGTTGGGGGATAGTTTGTTGTGATCGTATCGGATGTGTTTCTGGCTTGTGCTTAGTGAACAGTAAATTCGCTTCCAAAAGGTTGCAATTACGTTGAAGCATATTTTATCGAGATTTCGTCTGGAATATGTGGATGAATAGTTTTATGATTGTATGACATGGAGATGGATAACCATTTTCCCCGATGCGGTTTTAGAGAGACGTGAGCACATGCACACTTGATGATTTTTGCGTGAAATATCGGTGTTAGACAAGGTGAAAGATGAAACTGCCTGGCAGATTAAAACTGTGTGCCGGACCGAGACTCGAACTCGGGACCTTTGTCTTTCGCGGGCAAGTGCTCTACCAACTTCGTAGGTGAGCTTCTGTGAAGTTTGGAAGGTAGGAGACGAGGTACTGGTGGAATTAAAGCTGTGAGGAAGGGGCGTGAGTCGAGCTTGGGTAGCTCAGTTGGTAGAGCACTTGCACGCGAAAGGCAAAGGTCCCGAGTTCGAGTCTCGGTCCGGCACACAGTTTTAATGTGCCAGGAAGTTTCATATCAGCGCACACTCCGCTGTAGAGTGAAAATTTCATTCAAGGTGAAAGATAAATACCCTCTTTTTTTACAAAAAGAAAGTTAGTGATTCGAAGTGAAAATGATGAAAGTTATGTATAAATATTGTTTTAGTGTAGACCAATATAGGGTAAATAAAATGGTTTGAACTTGAACGGATTTGTAGCAGAGAACGGTGCTGTCACCCATATTGTTAATCATAGTTATGGAGAAATTTCATAAAAATGTTAAGCAGATTATTAGAAGAGATGGAAAAAAAACAAGTTTTTGTGGATGACATAGTGATATTGAATGAGGACGAAATGGAAGTGCAAAGCCGCATAATGTATAGAATCAACAGATAACTGGAATGAGGGAAAAGAAAAACAATGGTGATAACAAGGGGTAGGAACGAAGGAATGGAAAAGATAAAATCGACTGACTTTTTTTTCAGCACGATCAAATGCTTGATGATAAATGATGCCAAGATACATGGGGAAATTGGTAAAGTAATATAAGCAAACAGCTTCTACCAGATTGTAAGGAGTATTCTGTGGGACAGAGACATCCCAAATGAATTCGAAAAGAGTTCTATATTCAACCTTGTGAACCCTTACTGCCAGATGTAGGTGGTACATGGACTATAGCAAAATGGGAGGAGAACAGAATATAGGCAGCAGAGATGAAATTTTTGCGAAGTGTCGAAGACACGACAAGGAAGGGTAGAATCAGAAATAAATTGATCAGAAAAGGAATGGGACAAGGTAGAAATAACAAAACTGAAGTGGTATTGGACATACGATGCGAATGGGAGGAGAGATAATGTAAAAAAATATCGTGTGGAAAGTTACGTGGAAAGACAACGAGGAAGACCCAAAAAGGTATAGGCAGATACAGTGAGGGAGTCCGTAGAGGAGAGAAGAGGAAACCACGAAATGTACTTTCAGAAGGAGAGGAGTGGTGAAGAGACAGATAACGGTGAAAGTTCTTGGTCCGCAACCCCACACAGGAAGCTGGAAACGGGAATGAAGAAAAAAGCGACATTTTCCAAACTGTACCCCTCAGGCAAGATTTTTTGTAGGTATCAGATGTTCTTAGATTTACAACAAGAAATTAAATTTTACTTACGAATTATTATAGACTGCGAACAGTGCAGTTCACATTTACGTATGTTTTTTCTGGTCGCAGTAGGCGAACAATTTTACGCAAGTTTCGTGTGGATGACTTCAAAGAGTGCTTCTTCCTCAACTCTCCGGACAATAATCAGACACAGTAATGGTTCAAATGGGTCTGAGCAGTATGGGACTTAACATCTATGGTCATCAGTCCCCAAGAACTTAGAACTATTTAAACCTAACTAACCTAAGGACATCACACAACACCCAGTCATCACGAGGCAGAGAAAATCCCTGACACCGCCGGGAATCGAACCCGTGCGCGGGAAGCGAGAACGCTACCGCACGACCACGAGCTGCGGACAGACACAGTAATGCGTGCTGTTAGTGGAAACGGAGCAGGCGGCAGAACAAGGTGGGAACATTACACACACACACACACACACACACACACACACACACACACACCGGTCACAAACATTCATTGTGTGTGTTCAAGTGTGTATAATCCTATAATTTGCTGCTGGGCCGCTTACGAACGGGACAATTCATTGTAGAAGGTGCTCTCTGCTTGCAAGAACTCACGATGGATGTTACTGGTTACTGTACGTAACATAGCTTGACGTAGCTCGTATTCTTGATGCATAAGAAGTGTACGTCCGTGATATTTAAATGAAAATTAAGGCAATTTTTGAAGAGCACCATATTTCTGTAACGAATACGAACAGTACTGCAGCTATTCGTTGATTTATTATTATTATTGTTATTTTTGGGTTAGGACAAGGTCGACGCGGTCAGTCACGGCTTCCTCTCCTCCACCAACGTCTTCATCTCAGAGTTGCAGTTAATACACAACGTCCTCAATTATTTGTTCGACGTATTCTAATCTCTGTCTTCCCCTCAGTATTTACCCTCTACAGCTCCCTCAAGTACCATGGAAGCTATTCCATGATGCCTCTCATCCTCTCATCCCGACCTCTCTTCTTATTTATTTTTTATTTATTTATGCATTTATTTTACCTGGCAAGATTAGGGCCTTCAGGCCCTCTCTTACACCTAACCAGGCATACTCAGATTGAACGAATTTCAGTTTCTACAGAACGTTAAGGACATATAACGTGTTATACAGTATTAATGCTAATGAAAAAAAAATTAGAGATTATAACAGTAGTACAATATTCCCTTTTTTTCGTCGGTTCTTACAACCTCCAGATTTCATATCTTATGAGCCCCGCTAATTTTCGACATCATTCTGTAACACTAAAACTCAAATGCTTCGATTCTCCTCTTTTCTGGTTTCGTCACAGTTTACCCAAAGAAGAGTCTTTATTTCTGTCTCCTTCCTTTTTTTTTTTCGAAGAAGAGTTATTAGTTCTTTCCAAAGATTTTTTTTTAGATTTTTCCGAAGCAATGTCTTAAACCCTCTAAGAAGATTTAAAAATTTTTCGATGAAGCGTTATTAGTTTTTCCAATAGAAAAGGGTTTTTACCAAGAATAATTCAGTAATTTTTTCTTAAAAGTACCTTAATTTATAAGAAGACTAGTTTTATTTTTATCTATAAGAAAAGTTTAATTTCTCCTAAGAAGATTTTTTTAAATTTCTTCTAAGAAAATTTTAATGTTCTGAAGAAGACTTTTAATAGTTGGAAGAAAGAACTATGTTGTAGAAACCCGCCGAAAAAGACAAATTTGGAGAGGTTAAGGATGGCTATAAGGGAGGTTTAAACCTCGCCATAAAAATATCTCGCTATGTACGTTTGTACGGTGCTGTACTTGAGGAGGTAGCTGGTTCGAATCCTGGTGATGGAAGAAATTTTCACCACCAGTCTTTACGCCAACGTTATCAAATTCCAAACCTGTCCACCTTGTCTCCTGAAGTGAGGGGATGTGACACTGTTGATGATGATCCGTCAGTCGGATTTGGACGTCAAGCCGGGCGGTTCCCTTGATGATTCTCCAGAGTTGAAGACATTGTGCCGGCCCCAGGTTTCATCTCCCCCCGTTTTTCATCACCATGCAAGACAGACACAACACCACACTACACACATGCACATTACAGTAACGTACGCTCAAAATATACAATTACGTCACACCTCTCACATGTCAGAGGCAAGAGGCACTGATACGGTCGAAGAAAACACTCTTCGACAAGGCAGCTGAACCTATCCCTGTGGGTCTCACTACCAACAATAATACAGGGTGTACATAAAGTCTGGGAACACTTTCAATTATTTATTGCACAAGAGCTAAACATTGTACAGATGTCAAGCATATTGCATTTTGAAGGGAGAATCTGAAAGTTTTTTTTAATAACATTCGATATGCAAACCATGAGTGACCGGCAGACGTCAATACGGCAATCGAATTCTTACCATAACCGTTCCAGCATGGCATCGTCGACTGTGGCAGTCACTTCCCGTATTCTGTCTCGGAGCTCTGCTACATCACGTGGTAGAGGCGGTAGATAAACCAGATCTTCAATGTGTCCTCACAGAAAAAAGTCACACGGAGTGAGATCCGGTGATCGGGGAGGCAATTTCATGAAACAGCTGTCCCCTTCTGTAGCATGGCCGATCCATCGATGCAGCAGCTCCGTGTTCTGGTACACTCGAACTTCACGATTAAATTGAGATGGAGCCCCATCCTGCTGAAAGATGAACGGAGAGTTCATCTGCATTTGAGGCATCAGCCGTTGCTGCAACACGTCCAAGTAGGACAGTGCTCTCGACGAAGTGCTCTCGCATCTGAACTCGCCGTGTTTGCGACTAGTACTGACTATAGGCAAATTACCTAACTACAATGTGGCAGTATACATGAAAAAAACTTTCAGGGTATATCTTCAAAATGATATCTGTACAACGTTTGGTTCCAGTGCAATAAATAATTGAAATTGTTCCCGGACTTCATGTATTTTGTGTGAACGGTAATGGTAGAGTAAGACCTACTCACCCTGTGAGGGAATGCATTACGCTTGCCAAGTGGGAACAGTTCAGACAGGTGGTGGGGGTATTCTCAATGGAAAAAGAAATTACTCACCATACTTATGTTGTCAGAAATGCCCCTAAGTTTGTATTTCTGCTATAAGCGTACACGACACTATAAAACTTACTTCCATGACACATAAATTCATATTAAGAGTGTAACAGATATACAAGGGTTAGACAAAAAATATGGAAACACCAAAAACACAACACATTGCCACACCTGATACCCGTTGGCATTCAAAACACTTTTCGGTCGTCTCAGAATGAACAAATACGGGTCCTGTATGGATTCAAGGGTCCCTTAAACCATTCTTCCTGCAAAATAGTTGCACGTTCAGCAGACTATGACGGAGGTGGACCCTTATCACGTACCCTTCTCTCCAAAGGAGATCTCAAAGGCCAATAATATTGTGATCTGGTTACTGTGGTGCCTAGGGGGTATGCGACAATTCATTCTCGCCCTCACAGAACAGTCCTGGAAGATACGAGCTCTGCGAACAGGAGACCTGTCGTCTTGGAATAAATCATCATCATCATCATTGAGGAGCAAACATTGTACCATGGGATGGACCTAATCAGCCAAAATGATCTTCTAATCCTCCACAGCCATGCGATATTGCAGAGTCGCTCCTGGAATTCCATGATATGACTGCTAAAATCTTTACGGAACCCTCACAGTCTTTCAGTCTTGGGATGTAAACTCGGCCAGAGGTTGTAAACTACGAAACGGGGCTCATCCACCATATGACCTTCTTCCATTGCGCCATAGTCCAGAGTCTTTGGCTTCGGCATCACGTTTTCCTGTTACTTGCATTTGCATCATTGATGCGGGGCTTTAGAATCCTAGCTCGCCGCGCAATTCTCTGTTTATGGAGCTCCCTTCGTGATTTTTTTTTTTTTTTGACAGTATTCGCGAGTGCTACATTCGATTCTGCAGTGACTTTTGCAGGCGTTGTCCTATTTTTCATCACATTCATCATCAATGACTGTCTGTTACGATCACTAAACATACGCTGTCCTCTGTGCTTTGACTTAGAGGATGATATCTTTCTGCTTTCCCTGAATGCTGTATGCCCTGAGGCGACAAAAGCATGAGATAGCGATATCCACATACGCAAGTGGCGGTAATATCGCGTACACAATATATAAAACGCCAGTGCATTGGCGGAACTGTCATTTGCGCTCAGGTGATTCATATGGAAAGGCTTCCGACGTGATTATGGCTGCACGGCAGAAATTACGACTTTGAACACGGGATGGTAGTAGAAGCTATAAGCATGGGACATTCCATTTCGGAAATCGTTAGGAAATTCAACATTCCGAGATCCGGAGTGTCAAGAGTGTGCCGAGGATACCAGATTTCAAGCATTACCTCTCACCACGTACAATGCAGTGGCAGCCGGCCTTCACTTAACGACCGAGAGTAGCAGCGTTTGCGTAGAGTTGTCAGTACTAACAGACAAGCATCACTGCGTGAAATAATCGCAGATATCAATGTGGGACGTAATTCCGAACGTACGTACCCCGAACATCGCCTGCAGCACTTCTCCTGGGCTCGTGACCATACCAGTTGGATCGTAGGCATCTGGAACACCGTGCTCTGGTCATATCAGTTCCGATTTCAGTTGGTAAGAGCTACATCTACATCTACATACATACTCCGCAATCCACCATACGGTGCGTGGCGGAGGGTACCTCGTACCACAACTAGCATCTTCTCTCCCTGTTTCACCCCCAAAGAGAACGAGGGAAAAATGACTGCCTTTATGCCTCTGTACGAGCCCTAATCTCTCTTATCTTATCTTTGTGCTCTTTCCGCGAAATGTATGTTGGCGGCAGTAAAATTGTACTGCAGTCAGTCTCAAATGTTGGTTCTCTAAATTTCCTCAGTAGCGATTCACGAAAAGAACGCCTCCTTTCCTCTAGAGACTTCCACCCGAGTTCCTGAAGCATTTCCGTAACACTCCCGTGATGATCAAACCTACCAGTAACAAATCTAGCAGCCCCCTCTGAATTGCTTCTATGTCCTCCCTCAATCCGACCTGATAGGGATCCCAAACGCTCGAGCAGTACGCAAGAATAGGTCGTATTAGTGTTTTATAAGCGGTCTCCTTTACAGATGAACCACATCTTCCCAAAATTCTTGCAATGAACCAAAGACGACTATCCGCCTTCCGCACAACTGTCATTACATGTTTGTCCCAATTTATATCACCGAGCGAGGTGGCGCAGTGGTTAGCACACTGGACTCGCATTCGGGAGGACGACGGTTCAATCCCGTCTCCGGCCATCCTGATTTAGGTTTTCCGTGATTTCCCTAAATCGCTTCAGGCAAATGCCGGGATGGTTCCTTTGAAAGGGCACGGCCGATTTCCTTCCCCATCCTTCCCTCACCCGAGCTTGCGCTCCGTCTCTAATGACCTCGTTGTCGACGGGACGTTAAACACTAATATCCTCCTCCTCCCAATTTATATCGCTCTGTAATGTTACGCCCAAATATTTAATCGACGTGACTGTGTCAAGCGCTACACTACTAATGGGGTATTCAAACATTACGGGATTCTTTTTCCTATTCATCTGCATTAATTTACATTTATCTATATTTAGAGTTAGCTGCCATTCTTTACACCAATCACAAATCCTGTCCAAGTCATCTTGTATCCTCCTACAGTCACTCAACGACGACACCTTCCCGTACACCACAGCATCATCAGAAAACAGCCGCACATTGCTGTCCACCCTATCCAAAAGATCATTCATGTAGATAGACGGCCTTCACTTAACGACCGAGAGCATCGGCGTTTGCGTAGAGGTGTCAGTACTAACAGACAAGCAGCACTGCGTGAAATAATCGCAGGTATCAATGTGGAACATAACGCCGAACTTACGTACGCCGAACATTGCCTGCAGCACTTCTGGGCTCGTGAGCATACCAGTTGGATCGTAGGCAACTGGAAAACCGTGGTCTGGTTATATCAGTTCCGATTTCATTTGGTAAGAGCTGATGGTAGAGTTCGAGTTTGACGGAGACACCACGAAGCCATGGACCCAAGTTGTCAACATGACGCTGTGCAAGCTGGTAGTGGGTCCCTAATGGTGGGGTATATCTTACATGGAGTGGACTGGATCCTCTTGTCCAACTGAACCGATCACTGACTTGAAATAGTTATATTCGGCTACTTGGAGACCATTTGCAACCATTCGCAAACAACAATGAAATATTTATTGATGTCATGCGCCTTGTCACTGGGCCATAACTGTTCACGAATACTTCGAGTGAATGATTTGACCACTCAGATCGCCCGACATCAATGCCGTCGAACATTTAATGGGACATAAACAAGAGGTCTGTTCGTGCACAAGGCCCTGTACCGGCAACTCTTTTGCGATTATGGACGGCTACAGGTGCAGTATGGCTCAACATTTCTGCGGGGGACTTTCAGCGACTTATGGAGTCAAAAATGGTTCAAATGGCTCTGAGCACTATGGGACTTAACTTCTCAGGTCATCAGTCCCTAGAACTTAGAACTACTTAAACCTAACTAACCTAAGGACATCACACTCATCCATGCCCGAGGCAGGATTCGAACCTGCGACCGTAGCGGTCCCGCGGTTCCAGACTGTAGCGCCTAGAACCGCTCGGCCACTGCGGCCGGCACTTGTGGAGTCCATGCTACGTCGAGTTGCTGCAGTATGCCTGCAAAAGGAGGTCCGACATGATATTAGAAAGTATCGTATGAAGTACACTCCTGGAAATGGAAAAAAACACATTGACACCGGTGTGTCAGACCCACCATACTTGCTCCGGACACTGCGAGAGGGCTGTACAAGCAATGATCACACGCACGGCACAGCGGACACACCAGGAACCGCGGTGTTGGCCGTCGAATGGCGCTAGCTGCGCAGCATTTGTGCAGCGCCACCGTCAGTGTCAGCCAGTTTGCCGTGGTACGTACATCCAAACCGTCATCGAACCCATCGTTCTACCATTCCTAGACCGGCAAGGGAACTTGCTGTTCCAACAGGACAATGCACGTCCGCATGTATCCCGTGCCACCCAACGTGCTCTAGAAGGTGTAAGTCAACTACCCTGGCCAGCAAGATCTCCGGATCTGTCCCCCATTGAGCATGTTTGGGACTGGATGAAGCGTCGTCTCACGCGGTCTGCACGTCCAGCACGAACGCTGGTCCAACTGAGGCGCCAGGTGGAAATGGCATGGCAAGCCGTTCCACAGGACTACATCCAGCATCTCTACGATCGTCTCCATGGGAGCAGCCTGCATTGCTGCGAAAGGTGGATATACACTGTACTAGTGCCGACATTGTGCATGCTCTGTTGCCTGTGTCTATGTGCCTGTGGTTCTGTCAGTGTGATCATGTGATGTATCTGACCCCAGGAATGTGTCAATAAAGTTTCCCCTTCCTGGGACAATGAATTCACGGTGTTCTTATTTCAATTTCCAGGAGTGTATGTCATCTCAGTGTAAATCTTCGATAGGGTGCCTTCGTCTACCATGGTTACAGAACCACCCACCATAGTAGCACCAACAGTTTGCCCATGTTAGAATTCATTTAACTCTGACATAATGCACTCACAACTACAGAGAACACTGTGCTCACTACGACTGACATTTGCACGTATTAAAGACATGCACAGGTGCCGTGCGTGTTCAGATACAACGGCGTAGCTTTGCAGGCTTGGCTAGCATTGGAATTTATGTTCAAGCATGGGTTTCTCGCGGTGTTTCTATATTTTTGTCCAAACTCTGTACTTACTGTAAAGTATTCTTGTAAACGGGTGGAGGCTCGGTGGTTGTGCCTTCACGACTGTCAGTCGATTCTGCTACTGTCTTAACACGGCACGAATACTTCCGACGTGAAAAGAAGTTGCAGCGAAACGCAGGATGATCTGCAGCGGATAGGCACTTGATGCAGGGAGTGGCAACTGACCCTTAACATAGATAAATGTAATGTATTGCGAATACATAGAAAGAAGGGTCCTTTGTTGTATGATTATATGATGGCGAAACAAACACTGGTAGTAGTTACTTCTGTAAAATATCTGGAAGTATGCGTACGGAACGGTTTGAAGTGGAATGAACATATAAAATTAATTGTTGGTAAGGCGGGTGCCAGGTTGAGATTAATTGGGAGAGTCCTTAGAAAATGTAGTCCATCAAAAAAGGAGGTTGCTTACAAGACACTCGTTCGATCTATAGTTGAGTATTGCTCTTCAGTGTGGGATCCGTACCAGGTCGGGTTGACAGAGGAGATAGAGAAGATCCAAAGAAGAGCGTCGCGTTTCGTCACAGGGTTGTTTGGTAAACGTGATAGCGTTACGGAGATGTTTAGCAAACTCAAGTGGCAGACTGCAGGAGAGGCGGTTTGCATCGCGGTATAGCTTAATGTCCAGGTTTCGAGAGGGTGCGTTTCAGGATGAGGTGTCGAATATATTGCTTCCCCCTACTTATATCTCCCGAGGAGATCACGAATGTAAAATTAGAGAGATTCGAGCACGCACGGAGGCTTTCTGGCAGTCGTTCTTCCCGCGAACCATACGCGACTGGAACAGAAAAGGGAGGTAATGACAGTGACACGTAAAGTGCCCTACGCCACACACCGCTTGGTGGCTTGCAAAGTAGAAATGTAGATGTAGATAACAAATCTGTTGCTCGTTCCGATGTAGTTTAGTACTGAACAAGCTCTGTTTGGTTTTCCAGATCAAGTTTAATTTATCCTTTGCTAACGTGGCACTGTATTACACTAGGTTTAACGTGGGGTTCAGTGGATCCCCATGATATGTTACTACGTACGTATAACATTAATAACTAGATTACTTAATACAAATTAATGTAGAGGCAACCATATAAATTGTAAAATTGAATCATTTAATGCTTATTTGAAGAAAGAATGCATTTTATTACATTAGGTAAAAGATAATACCTACAATTATATTTACACAATATAAACTGAACATTCAGTGATTCAAGAGTCTTCTGATGATGACTCATTAGAATTACCATGTAGAATGATCACAGACTGTAAGGAAATGTTTGATGCACATATGTTTTGCACATTGATGCCAAGTGACTTGAGTTTTTACATCCTTATTTCTAGGACAGATTATGCACCTCCTTTTCGCAGCTGTCACTTCTTCTTGTGCCGGTTTGTCATTGACAGCAGATGTTTATCCACTCATTTTTGTTGGCCTTTACCGAATTTCTGTGGGTAAGCATCCAATATTGCCCTCCACGTTTTAGCTGGTCTTCCACCAAGCCGATTCCAGCATCTCAAAGAAAATCCTTCCTTGCCATTTTAAACATGAGTATGCGAATTTATACCTACTTGTTCGGCACTGTCTTCTAATGGAAGTGTTAATGTGGGGGTCTAGAAAGGCCTCGGTCACTAAATAACTGTCAAACGCTAATAACAATGAGCAGCACAAAAATGAGAAACTAGCGATCAGAAGTAAATAGATGTGAGAGAGGACTGACAGACGGCAGGGAGTGTTGCCAACTTTGTTCATATAAATTTAGCAAAACAAAATGCGCTGGGGATCCGTCGGACCTCATGTTAACCATTAAGGGTTAAATGGAATACCACACCAAGGCTAAATTTCCGTTCATTAGTTACAGTTGTCCGGCATGAATGGTATAGAGTAACTACAAAATGAAAACAAAATTTCTTGTAAATTGAGCAGCATTTTGTTTAACTTGGATTTAGTTGTCTTAACACCGCTAGAACACGCAAGGATATCAGTGTACACTGCAAAATATATGACTGAGGGACGTTCACATTCGGTAATAATTTCTCTTTGGTTCCAACCTGAAAAAGAATCAGGTTGTGTGTTCTTTTTTTATTTTTCGCCGCTGTTTCTTTTTTATTTCTTTGTTTGCCTTATATGCGTGGTAGAAAATAATTGAGATCATACACATCTGGCTGCACGAAACAGATGGAGCGCAATATTCGCAAGCTCTCGGGGAAAAGCATTTGCAAATGACATTTGTGTTTTGTTTCGTAATGGAACCTTTTACCGATCTCAGCAGACGGGAAACGTGATATATCACGTAGGAAATACATTTTAAATCCGCCGCAGATTTCTCGTGCGCTGATATTTCTGGAGGCGAAGTGTATAATGCGCTGGCGTATATATATATGTAAGAAAGGCACGTCGTAGCTGGCGCATATCGAATTCAATCTCTGCTGGTGACGTGACATCCAATGAATGGGGAAGGCAGCCGGAGGCGGGCATATTAACTGATAGAAGCGGTCGCGTATTTCTTATGGCCCCAGGCGCGCACCATAACATTCTCTGGCTCCCTTTCCTGCTTTAGAAATTCAAATTCTGCGCCGCTGTTTCACTGCATGCCTTGCTAAACAAGCATCTCCTATGCGTATCAAAAATAATCAGAGCAATTCGTCCTTAACAACTAAGGTAGGTACCTTTTGAAAGAGGCCTTTGAAGTACGTATTGATATTCCTTTTTTTTTTCCTTTCGCTTTCAACTGTTATAGCCTTGCCCAGATCCATTAATATCATTTCAGAAAATTAATAAATCATCACAACTGTTTCTTTAACAAGAAATATACGAATATTTCGAACACTACAGTCTGGAACCACACGACCGCTACGGTCGCAGGTTCGAATCCTGCCTCGGGCTTGGATGTGTGTGATGTCCTTAGGTTAGTTAGGTTTAAGTAGTTCTAATTTATAGGGGACTGATGACCTCAGAAGTTAAGTCCCATAGTGCTCAGAGCCATTTGAACCATTTACTTCATCTACCATCATAATTTTTGTTAGACATTGCAAATAAGGAAATGCAAATTATACATTCACATACCTTTGAAGACTTCTTTGGCTTTACGTGGTGTTCCAGTGTGCGTTCATTACTTCTGCCTTGTTAACATAAGAATAAGAAGTTTTTGAGGTAAATTACGGAAATATAAAAACACTTATCACATAAAAATCAGTACAGTTCTTAGATGTTATAGTGTTAAAGAACTATTTATATTAAAAATCTTGCAATTTTATATGTAAAGTAAAACAATGTATGAACAGGTTCGTAAGAGCCTTCTAGTGGCTGCAGTTATTTCCAAGCATCACTGCCATTCAGTTGCAGTATGTATTTCAAGTTAGAAGTTTCCGTGATGTACTTCACTCGTCATGCAAATTTCAACATTGGCAAAAGCGTGCAGTTTTACTACATATTGTGGGTTTTAGCAATTGAAAAGCATGAAAAAGTGCTACGTATCTAGACACGCCAAGTTCCGCAAGGTATATTCAAGCTGTGCGTTTTTTACTTTTGACAACGCCATTTGTAATTTTATTTTTGACAAACTCTCCGCTAAAATGTTAATATGGCATGAGTAATGAACGTCCAATGGAACATGACGTATAGCCAAAAAAATTTGTAAATGCATGTAAATGAGTACCTGCGATTTCCTCCTTTGTAATGTCTAACAAAAGTAACGATGATAGATGAAGTATATGTAAATGCATAATCTTACAGATCTGAAGATAACAGTCTTACCTGTGGAAATCGGTTAATAAGAAACAGTTTTGAACGCGATGTAGGATATAAAAAATTTCTTTAAACTTAATACAGTTGATCTAAACGAAGTATTTACCCAATAACAGTAACTAATAAGAATACTGTGTGTACAAATAACCAGACAGACATACAGTAAGTGATGATGATGAGGTCCCATACTCCGAGGAGCTTAAGGGACGATACGGGAGACCCGCACCGCCGACAAGGCAAAGTCCTAGCCATTGGTTTCCTCCGACCGTAATGGGGATGAATGATAATGATAAAGACGACACAACACTGCCCAGTCATCTCGACGCGGGGAAAATCCTTGACCCCGCCGAGAATCGAACCCGGTATAGTATAATTAAAAATATTAATAATAATAAGAAATATTTTTTGATATATTGAATTAATGAGATTAATTCTTCGGTACTCGGCAAAGCACAATAATCTGGGCTGTGCCTGTAAGCGGGTAAAGTATCCTTTCATATTAGTTCCACATAAATGAAATAGTCTTTCTCTTGTGGTATATTTATGCTTGCCAGTTAATAATATTACGTCTGATCGCCGTATCCGCCTACAATATCTTGACCGTGTCCATGTTGCGTTAGTCGGATCTTCATAAATTTTCTGAAGTACACAGGTGGGCTTCAGTTCTTCTTATTGCAGTACTACTCGAAATAATAACTCATACAATCTTTCAGTCAATACAATAATACTATATTCGTCTGTTCGACGCACATAGTAAATATTTACTCTTCACTTATTCACATCGCCCAAAATGGCTACCTCCGTTCACTAGCAGAGAGCACGTCCTTCCTCTTACTGAGGAACAGGAAAAACATCTTACGTTTTTTAACATCTGAAATCAAAAATAAGGTACATCACACCGGAACCCCATACGCGGGAAGCGGGAACGCTACCGCAAGACAGTACCTCCTCAAAAATCGTGGAACTCCTATACTCACTTCCCAGCACATTTATTCTTTTATTTCTGTGCAGTCCATCCCTCCAGTATTCCTAGCAGATTTTGTATACCATAGCTGAAGTCTTAAATAAGCTATGTAACATTGATATTTGATTTGATTCCCTCTCTCTCTCTCTCTCTCTCTCTCTCTCTCTCTCTCACTCTCACTCTCTCTCTCTCCCCTCCCCCCGCTCTCTCTCTCTCTCTCTCTCTCTCTCTCTCTCTCTCTCTCTCTCTCTAAAAGCGGACAGGCGCATTTTCTCTAGTGTTTCGACAGATATTTGCAATTTCGTTTTTGAAATGTATAGCTGGAGTTAGGGCTCCTACGAATCTTGGGAGAAAGGTTTATTGAAAAAGGAAGAGACCTATATATGTGCTTAATCGATCTAGAAAAGGCATTTGACAATGTGGTTTGGGACAAGCTGGCGACTATAATGAGGGAAAAGAGAGTGGACTGGAAAACCAGAAGACTTGTAAACTCGTTATATCTTAATCAAAAAGCTTCAATTAAAGTGAGAGGAGGAAGTACAAACTGGATCAGACTAGGAAAAGGAGTAAGACAAGGATGCTGTCTATCACCTACTCTTTTCAACCTCTACTTGGAAAACATGATTGACCAATGGTCATTAGATGACAAAGGCGGAGGAAGAAGAGTAGGGTGTTTGAGGTTTGCTGATGACATGGTCCTTCTAGCCACAGGGGAAAAAGAATTTCAGGATTTGGTGGACACCATTGAAACTAACAGAAAAAAATATGGAATGAAAATTAACACAAATAAAACAAAAGTATTGGCACTAGGAGGAAATAAGGAAATAAAAATTATGCTGAATGGAGAAATACTAGAACAGGGGCAAAATTTTAAATTTCTTGGAAGCAGGATAGACACTGACTGGAAGTGTACCAGAGAAATTAAAACAAGGATAGCAATGGCAAAAGAGGCGTTTTATAAGAAAAGGAGAATTTTCTGCAGCGGTCTGGACAGAGAACTCAGGAAGAGACTCATGAAATGTCTTGTATGGAGTGTTTTCTATATGGCGCTGAAACATGGACTGTGAGGAAGAAAGACAGAGTAAGGCTGGAGGCTTTTGAGATCTGGACATGACGGAGGATGGAAGTAATAAGTTGGATGGACAGAATAAAAAATGAAGAGGTACTGAGAAGAGTGGGAGAGAAAAGACAGTTACTAGATATAATAAAGAGAAGAAAAAGAAATTGGATTGGGCATATATTAAAAACGAATGACGGACTGATAAAAACAGTTTTAGAAGGTTATGTAGAAGGGAAAAGGAAGCTAGGAAGGAAGAGATTCCAGATACTGGATACCATGATGGACGGTACAACATACAGCAGCCTTAAGAAGGAAGTAACGGATCGGAGGAAACGGAGAGGCAAATGACCTGCAAATATAGCAGATAACTGATAATGATGATGAGCTGGAGTTATTCCGATCAACTATGGCTCATTACGTCTTTCACTTGATGCCCAATGCCAACAGGAAGTGTCGGTTTGTTTCTCGTTACAAGCAAATTACTTTTTAGCGGAGTTTTACGTGCCAGATCAATCTAGCGCTATATTCTTATCGAAATATATTAACAGGAGCTGTTGTCCGAAAGGTCTTGGAACGGGAAATACAATGACGGCGTATGTTAATAATGGCGTTCAAACTTTTCACGGGAGTAGCGAAGAAGTGTGCGTGAATTGAAAGGCATGTCGGTTGGAGTGGGCTATTGCCACTAATATATACGCCGCCATGTGGGGTTCTCGCACCAGTCTCTGTTGTTTTATGGTGTATGCTACTGCGATAAACGTATTTCCTTTCGGCATTACTTTGTACGGCATAGATGCAGAGTCAACTACGCTTGTTGTAAGAGGAGCTGTATGCTGTTTTCAAACGCCTGAGTAAGCGCATAGGAAAAATATTTCAAATCTTTCTCACATATGATTCTTTAAAGTTTCCCAGTGCACAGAGTATTCCATGAAATTTCGGAATTCCAGCCCGATGACGCCGCCTTCTTGCCACAAACTCTGGTTCAAAAAATGGTTCAAATGGCTCTGAGCACTATGGGACTCAACTGCTGTGGTCATTAGTCCTCTAGAACTTAGAACTACTTAAACCTAACCAACCTAAGGACATCACACACACCCATGCCCGAGGCAGGATTTGAACCTGCGACCGTAGCAGCAGCGCGGCTCCGGACTGGAGCGCCTAGAACCGCACGGCCACCGAGGCCGGCACAAACTCTGGAGTGCGTATTCTCATGATTAAGTGAACGGTTTCTGGGGAACAAGCACGAGGGACGTTCAATAAGTAATGCAACACCTTTTTTTCTCGGCCAATTTCGTATGAAAATGTGCTGGATATGTTGTGAGACTTCGCGGAATATTCCTGCTTCTCTGTATGTCCATTTTTTTAGAGATGGTTGCGGGATTCGGCTGTTCGATACAGGATACGAAATTAGACGGCTGAAAGGTGTTTAATTTCACATTCTATTCCTGCTTCCTATAGGTTCATGTAAATCTGATAGGTGGCGGCGTTATACGTTTCCTCCAAAATGGCGTCTATATAACGGATGTGCGATCCAAACAGAGACCTGTCACTGAGATTATTTTGGCGGAAAACCAGAACATCGCAGATATTCACAGGCACTTGCAGAATGTATACGGAGGCCTGGCAGTGAACAAAAGCACGGTGAGTCGTTGCGTGAAGCGTCTGTCGTCATTGCAACAAGGTCAGGTACACTAGTCCGATCTCTTGCGTGCCTACCGGCCGCACAGAGTAGTGACCCCTGCAGTGTTGGAACGTGCGGACACTCTCATTCGAGATGATAGACGGATCACAATCAAACACCTCGCCGCGCAACTGGACTTCTCTGTTGGTAGCGCTGACACACTCGTCGACCAGCTGAGGTGCTCGAAGATGTGTTCCCGCTGGTTTACTCACCGCCTAACGGAAAAACACAAAGACCAACACAGGATATCTGTGTTTAATTGTTTGCGCGTTACGAGGCCTACGTGATAATTTTTTGTCTAACATCGTCACAGGGGATGTAACATGGTTTCATCATTTCGAATTGGAAGCAAAACGGCAAGCCATGTAGTGACGCCACACCACCTCTCCTCCGAAGAAAAAGTTCGAAGCCGCACATTCAGCCGGAAAAGTCTTCTGTGACTCTGAAGGGATTATTTTGTTTGACGTCCTCCCTCATTGTGCAACCATCAGCTCTGAAGTGTATTGCGCTACCATCTGGAAATTGAAGAAACTAATTCAGCGTGTTCGTCGCCACAAAAATGCAAACGAATTTCTCCATTAGAATACTAGGCAGTGTACAGATCCACTCACCTGGGGGCAGCGGCAGCTCACGAAACTTCACTGGACTATTCTTACACATCCACCCTACAGCCCGGATCTCGCACCTTCCGACTTCCATCTGTTTGGCCCAGGGAAGTCTGTGGAAAACAGTACGTGGATTATGGGGTGGTTACTGATGCAGCAGTCGACCGGTACAGTGGTACCATGCAGGCATACAGGGCTTCCCAGTAAGATGGCGAAACGCCTTCGCATTGAACGGAGGTTATGTTGAAAAATGGGGTTTTGTAGCCAAAAGAGTGGGAAATAATATGTTGCATTGGAATCCTGAATAAAACCAACTTGCTTTCAGGAAAAAAAAAGTTGTATTACTTACTGAAGGCCACACGTATATACAGGGTGTTTTATAATTTCCATTACATGCTTCTAGGGATTGCGGAGAGGACTTAAGAAGGGAATGGTCCTCTCTGACATGTCGGAACCCGCCCCGGAATTTTTCGTGCAGGAAGAATGCAACGAAAGATACCATCATCATCATCATCATCATTTAAGACTGATTATGCCTTTCAGCGTTCAGTCTGTAGCATAGCCCCCCTTATACAGTTCCTCCATGATCCCCTATTCAGTGCTAACATTGGTGCCTCTTCTGATGTTAAGCCTATGACTTCAAAATCATTCTTAACCGAATCCAGGTACCTTCTCCTCGGTCTGCCCCGACTCCTCCTACCCTCTACTGCTGAATCCATGAGTCTCTTGGGTAACCTTGCTTCTCCCATGCGTGTAACATGACCCCACCATCTAAGCCTGTTCGCCCTGACTGCTACATCTATAGAGTTCATTCCCAGTTTTTCTTTGATTTCCTCATTGTGGACACCCTCCTGCCATTGTTCCCATCTACTAGTACCTGCAATCATCCTAACTATTTTCATATCCGTAACCTCAACCTTGTTGATACAACAAAGTTGGTCGAAAGATTGAACGGTGCACAGATAACTTAGTCTTGGTACTGACTTCCTTCTTGCAGAAGAGAGTAGATCGTAGCTGAGCGCTCACTGCATTAGCTTTGCTACACCTCGCTTCCAGTTCTTTCACTATGTTGCCATCCTGTGAGAATATGCATCCTAAGTACTTGAAATCGTCCACCTGTTCTAACTTTGTTCCTCCTATTTGGCACTCAATCCGTTTATATTTCGTTCCCACTGACATTACTTTCGTTTTGGAGATGCTAATCTTCATACCATAGTCCTTACATTTCTGATCTAGCTCTGAAATATTACTTTGCAAACTTTCAATCGAATCTGTCATCACAACTAAGTCATTCGCATTTGCAACACTGCTTATTTTGTGTTCACATATCTTAATCTCACCCAGCCAGTCTATTGTTTTCAACATATGATCCATAAATAATATGAACAACAGTGGAGACAGGTTGCAGCCTTGTCTTACCCTCGAAACTACTTTGAACCATGAACTCAATTTACCGTCAACTCTAACTGCTGCCTGACTATCCATGTAAAGACCTTTAATTGCTTGCAAAAGTTTGCCTCCTATTCCATAATCTTATAGAACAGACAATAACTTCCTCCTAGGAACCCGGTCATATGCCTTTTCTAGATCTATAAAGCATAGATACAATTCCCTGTTCCACTCATAACACTTCTCCATTATTTGCCGTAAGCTAAAGATCTGGTCCTGACAATCTCTAAGAGGCCTAAACCCACACTGATTTTCATCCAAATGGTCCTCAACTAATACTCGCACTTTCCTTTCAACAATACCTGAGAAGATTTTACCCACAACGCTGATTAAAGAGATACCTCTGTAGTTGTTACAATCTTTTCTGTTTCCATGTTTAAAGATTGGTGTGATTACAGCTTTTTTCCAGTCTGATGGAACCTGTCCCGACTCCCAGGCCATTTCAATTATCCTGTGTAGCCATTTAAGACCTGACATTCCACTGTATTTGATGAGTTCCGACTTAATTTCATCCACCCCAGCCGCTTTATTGCACTGCAATCTATTGACCATTTTTTCCACTTCCTCAAATGTGATCCTATTTCCATCATCATTCCTATCCCATTCTACCTCGAAATCTGAAACATTACTGATCGCATTTTCACCTACATTGAGCAACTCTTCAAAATATTCCCTCCATCTGCCCAAGGCTTCCACAGGATTCACCAGCAGTTTTCCTGACCTGTCCAAAATACTTGTCATTTCCTTCTTACCTCCCTTTCGAAGCCTGCTAATTACACTCCAGAATGGTTTTCCAGCAGCTTGACCCAAAGTCTCCAACCTGTTTCCAAAGTCTTCCCACGATTTCTTCTTGGATGCTGCAATTATCTGTTTGGCTCTGTTTCTTTCTTCAACATAACTTTCTCTGTCTACCTGGGTTCTGGTATGTAGCCATTTTTGATACGCCTTCTTTTTCCTTTTACAGGCTGCCTTGACTGTATCATTCCACCAAGCTGTTTGCTTCATCCTACTTTTACACACTACTGTTCCAAGACATTCTTTAGCCACTTCTAGTACTGTGTCCCTGTATCTTGTCCATTCCTTTTCCAATGACTGTAATTGACTACATTCAACTAACTGGTACCTTTCTGAGATCGCTGTTATGTACTTGTGCCTGATTTCCTTATCCTGAAGTTTCTCCACTCTTATCCTCCTACATATGGACCTGACCTCCTGCACTTTCGGCCTCACAATCCCAATTTCACTGCAGATTAAATAATGATCAGTGTCATCAAAGAATCCCCTGAATACACGTGTGTCCCTCACAGCCTTCCTGAATTCCTGATCTGTTATTATATAGTCAATGACAGATCTGGTTCCCCTGCCTTCCCAAGTATACCGGTGAATGTTCTTATGTTTAAAAAAGGAGTTTGTGATTACTAAGCCCATACTGGCACAGAAATCCAAGAGTTGTTTCCCGTTCCTGTTGGCCTCCATATCCTCTCCAAATTTACCCATAACCTTTTCATACCCTTCTGTTCGATTTCCAATCCTGGCGTTAAAATCACCCTTGAGCAGAACACTGTCCTTGTCCTTTACTCTAACAACTACATCAGTGAGTGCCTCATAAAAGCTATCCATCTTAACTTGATCTGTCCCTTCACAATGCGAATATACTGACACAATCCTAATTTTCTTGCTAGACACTGTCAAATCTATCCACATCAGTCGTTCGTTTACATACCTTATTGCAACTACGCTGGGTTCCATTTCTTTCCTGATGTAAAGCCCTACACGAAAGATATGCACTGTCAAAATTTTAGCTGCTAAGATTCACTGCAAATATTTTAAAAGAGTATATAAGTTACTCATTTTCGTCGCACGAAGAATGACAACGGTTTGTACAGCAGTTGCTTAGCGCGCGATCATCCGTGACAAGAGAAGGTAGCGCTACATGTGACACAAACGAATCTGACGCACCTAAAGCACACAAAAAATGTCACGTATCATTAACATTTGGAATAAGAGGCAATGTATCGACAGCTAAACCGTTACGTATGTAATTCTTACAAATTTGACTAACAGAGAAAAATAAATCAAGGCAGTGGTTGACGTTACATTACATACGACTTCCATCAATTGTGTCTTTAATTTATTGAAATGAAGTGTTTCTTACACATACATCATTTTATAACAATTCCTGTAGCACAGTTCTTATGATAATTTTAAATAATGTATATTTTAGTAACTATGAAATAATTCCTTGTTTACTCTCCGTGGTTGTCACAGTAAAGTGAAGTGTCATTAGAATTTCCGTTATACAAGGCACACCTGGCGAAAGAAAAATTAATTATTTCAGGCATGTCACAGCAACTACTAATTTTATTTACGCAGAATTGAGATGGCGTAAGAAATGGTCCTGGCCGCTGCTCTGCTAATTGTGCTGGATAACGAGCATACTTAAAACAATTCGTGACATTTACCGATGCAAACTGACAATGCACAAATTACTTAAATTTTAAGGATACTGTTCTCCTGATGAACTTCAAATGACATGGAGCTATCGGAAATTATACTGCCCGACAATTTCCTTAAAAATACTTTCCACAGTAGAACATAGTCATTGTCCAGAATAACATTGGTTGTTTCGGGTTGAATCTGCATTATATCGGCAGTCTTTTCGTCGTCCTCCTGAAAGAAAGTATCGTATTGTTATGTCCAGGCCAAGAATCCATCAAAAGTAATTAATTAATTTCTGGAACTGTTAAGCAACTATTTCTAATTAAATGTTAAAAATTATACTTTCCCATTTTTCCAAATTTCGATATACCTGACAAATATAATACTGCAGAGACGGTAATCACTCGTACTTATTACTGTCATTGTGGTATATGACTGTATCATAGCATTAGCCAACTGCACAACAGACTTAGTTTTTTCGCCTCGAAAAGATAAAGTGCAGTTTGCTTGCAGTTCTTTCGCAAAACCTGACTAATCACGTTGGACACAACAGAAGTTGGGATAACAGCGGACTTCGCCTTCACGGCACATCCTCTACACTTCCCCGCAGTAAACTTAGTTGTTTTGCGTCTTCCTACATGTGAATGATATTTCTTTAATCTGTGTAAACAGATCGAAGTAGACTTTAAATCAACAATGTTCATCTCAGTTATGATTTGGAGGGCCCAGTCTCGTAGGTCTCCATCAGTAACGGTGCATTCCCTCTCACGAGCAGCTCCACATGGTTTATATTCCAAGAAAACTTTAAAGATCTGTTGTTCATGTTATTTATTTGAATTTTTGTAATTAAATGTGGGTAACGGTACTTTGTGGCCACGCTGTACAGTAGATCCTCGGAATAATCTTTCACAATTTTGCGAGTTTCTTTTTAGCACGTATTTATGACTTTGTGTCTTTCTACCATTTATACAGTTCACGGCCAGCAAGACCGCGTTTGCACGCTGGTTAACATTAAGCGTTAAACTCAATGAATATTAATTCCTTTTTATCACCACTGTTAACAATTACGATACCGCAAAAGCAACTGGAAATTATCATGGATATTAAATTAGTTGCAAATTTGAGTGAACAGTAGCTGCAGACAATTGTTTCAGATAAGCTATGAACGAAAACCTGTAATTCGAATTACAAATTACAATGGCGCCGAGTCATTTTATGCGCAGTCCGCTACAGCTCCGGTAGGGATATACATTTCTCCAACCGCCTTGCGAGCTACGAATTTGACAATTTTCAAAAAAAGTACTTGCAGTGCGTCTTAGCAGCCAAAATTTTGACAGGGTCCTTCTTTCGGTGTATTAATCCGGTATAAAAAATTTCAGGGCATGTTTCGACATGTCGGGTAGAACCATTCCCTTGTCAGTAGATAATGTAGCGGCAAGGGGGTTCATGTCCGTTAATGTGCCGTTTGGATATAAAATAAGTTTGAACTTCGGATCACTTTCAGATCTAAAGCTTTTCAGTACTCACACACACTGATAAGAGAGCACCGTCGTCAGTCCCTAACCATTTTTCCCAATTACAGCACCGGCTGCGAGAAACTCGTGTCCGTTTACAACTAGGAGGGTTGGCTGTGGTGATCGACGGACTCACCGATCTGTCGACTGTGCAGAGAACGCTGCGACAAGTATTCTAAACGTTGCCCGTGCCATAGGGTCATGTAGGGCACACAGATCAGAACTCATTGTCTCCGCTGCGTGTCCAACGGGAGATTTGACAGTGATCCGATCTTCAAACGTATTTTACATCCAAACGGTACGTTTCTGGACATGGATTCCTTATCAGAACTTTACCTAGTAAGCTCCCTCCAGAACTCCTAGAAGTCTGTTATAGGAATCCTGAAACGTCCTTATATCTACTGCTATACCTAGTAAAATTTACGAGCGACTACGAATTTTCGAGATACAAATCTAATGGAGGAAAGGAGATTAAATAAGGGAAATCCAACGTAATACAGGAAGCTAAAATAGGACGTCAGAAGAAAAATAAGATAGGCAAAAGGAAATTTAAAGTTGAGCAGTGCGAAGAAATCGAATTTTATCAAAATAAATATGATAGTTTCAATTTACACAAGAAAGTTAAAGAAAAAGAAGGGAAATACAGGAAGAGTATCAGTGGAAAACTAATGAATCAAGCAGGGAACATGATGGTGGAATTAAAAGACAAGAAAAAGTCGTAGGAAAAATATATAGCAAATTTAATTAATGACAATAAATATGCTTTTAATTCAAGTACAAATGAAATAGGTGGCACAGATATACTAGAAGGAGAGGTTCAAACAGCCATCAATCAGCTGAAGAACGGAAAGGCTGTGGGACCAGATAAAGTAGAAGCATAGTTCTTAAAAGTGATGGATGAAAGTCATATAAAGTGGTTAACCCAAATTTTCAATCAAAGTCATGTTTCTGGAAACATTCCATCAGAGTGGCTGAAATCAGAGTTCATTATTCTGCCCAAAAAGCCAAATGCAAAACAATGCGGATATTATCGTACGATAAGCTTAATGAGCCATATATTTAAATTGTTTTTGAGGGTGATGCATAGAAGAATATATATACTTTGTGAGGAACAGATAGCCCCCAATCAGTTTGGGTTTATTAATGTCGCGGGTACGAGAAAAATTTTGTCAGTGTATAAGTATAGTTTCAGATATGTAAATAAAAATGTATGTGTTCGCCTAATAGATTATCAGAAGGCTTTGGATATAGTAAAACACTACAAATTGATGGAGATTTTGACAAATATTGGAATGGAGGAGAGAGATCTTCGAATCACCAAGAACCTGTACTGGAAGCAAACAGCGGTGTCGAGTATTGTTGGAGACCACACTGAAGCAGCCAAAATTCTCAAGCCAGTAAGTCAAGGATATATATTGTCCCTAAAGGAAGTAGAAGAAGGAACTGCGATAAATGGAGTAAGATTAACATTCGATATGCTGATGATACACTTGTATTTGCTGACACTATCCAAACGTTAGAATTATTAATGGATAGAATTGTAAGAGTTACCAGTCAGTATGGGCTTGAAATAAACATCACAAAGACAAAACTCATGGTCGTAAGTAAGGAAAATATTACAGGAGTAAACTTTAGTCATAAACCAAAGAACTATAGAAAGGGTAAAACAATATACAACCTTGGAACCATAATAAATGAAAACTGGGATAACTCGAAAGGAAATGAAGATTCGCAATGGGAAAGCAAGACGTTTTTGTCAGAAAATGAGTACTGTCTTCAAAAGCCCTAACCATAATCAAACTTTTGCACTGCTATGTATATTGTGTCCTCGTATATGGGGTAGAGACATGGACCTTAAATAAAAACACGGAGAAGAAGCTGGAGGCCTTTGAATTGTGGCTTCATAGGCTGATCCTAGGAATACCTTGGACCCATAGAGTGACAAACGTAAAAGTTTTAGAAGAATATACATGACGCTTAAATTCATCATGGTGACATGCCGAAAGTTCCAATATCTAGGACATATCATACGGAATACAAATAGATTTTATTTGCTACAAAGAATACTTCAAGGGAAAATCAGCAGCAAAAGTGGCCCTGGAAGAGGACGAATATCTTGGTTTGACAACCTTAGACGCTGGTTCAATATGACTGCAACAGAACTATTCCGTCTTGCTACTAACAAGAGAAAAATAGCCATCATCATCGCCAACATCCGAACCGGATAGGCACCGAAAGAAGAAGACTAGGGAACAAAACTATTCATCCCTCTGCGTGATATTATCTGTCTAATTATATTGAACAGCTTTGGGGGTGTCCGTGTTACGTCAAACGCAATTTACGAGCTATTCTGAGTCGCGTAGGTACACCTAATGTCTCGCAGTTAATTCAAGATATCAAAATAAATTTTTCAGCCTAGGCGAAGGGGCGATTAAATGTTATATGAGAACAGATGAAATTTTCTTATATATTGAGGCACTGAAGCTCCTTCAGGTTTTTGTTTTACATAGAATAATGCTCTTTCTAACAATTTTCGATAGCTCCCTGAAAGGAAAGTACAAAGATATAGGAGTTGCGACACGTTGTTCAAAAAACTTATGGAAATGCACAAAACATGAGGCCTGCTTGTATCGACGTTTGCACGTCCCACCACGGTGAACATAGCAAACCAAAAGCAACAGCACGCAATCTGCATTACTTATTAAAAATTTCGAAAGAAAAAAAAAGTTTCGACCATTAACGATATACCAGTTCTCGACTCCTTGTATAACATAGCTCGGAAATCTGGTTTCTGTATCTTGAACCTGCTATGATTGGTTCAAATGGCTCTGAGCATTATGGGACTTAATATCTGAGGTCATCAGTCCCCTAGATTTAGAACTACTTAAACCTAACTAACCTAAGGTCATCACACACATCCATGCCCGCGGCAGGATTCGAACCTGCGACCGTAGCAGTAGCGCGGTTCCGGACTTAAGCGCCTAGGACCGCTCGTCCACAACGGCAGGCTATGATCACAAGTTTGATTGGTTTGCGATCGTGTACCAGATAAGGTGACAGGTCTTAACTGGCATACACTAGAGGAATCGTCTTTCAGGGTAAAAACTACGAATATCCTCCGACACTCTGCTTATCTGTCCCTAATAGATAACGCAGCTTGTAAAAGGCAAATAATAGCTGTCTTGTATGGGTACAACCGTTATTCCCAAGCCACAATCGCGAATGAAAGAGGATAAAACTCTAATATATCGTACAATAAAAAGTAATCTTTACTGTACTCATCAGTGTTCGGCGGAGTCGTCATCTTAGGAACATCAGCGCTTTGTGAAACAGGGGATGAGAGGTCTTATATAAGTTACACTCTCCCTCTGAAGTGTGCTTGATATTGTTTTACGAATTTCGTGACTTCTCTGAGTTGTGGATGAGGAAGAACTCGTTAGAGATAAGTCTTTTCGCATGCTAATCCTATTTGTGGAAACGGCGAATCTCTCCCTCGGGGGCCCGTCGCAGCGGCTGCCTTAGGCGGCCTGTCGGTCATAATTAAGCAGTGAGCGTCAAACTGAAACAAGAGGTGGGGAGAAGAAAGCGTTTTCCTTTGAGGTGAAGGAACCGCTTCTCAACGAGAAGGGGCCCCCGGAATGTGCTGACGCCACCTAAGGGGAGAGATGAAGCTTCACTACCGGCTTAACGAGGCAACTCAGGCCGAGCTAAATTTGCCCCGCGAGGAAGCTATTTCAGATCAGAGACAAGAGGGAAGTATCATAATTCCGTAAGGATCATCTTCGAAATACCAGCGCACCGTGCAGCGAGGGCACTGTCGACTTGTATTCTGGAAGAACTGGAACCATGCCCCGAATGACCTGCCTCGATTTCAAGTTTTCGGAGAGTTATGCGATGTTGATAAATCATCGATTCTGATTTCTATTTCATCTACGTCTAAAATATCGATAGGTGATAAATATCGACCACGTAACATCGGTGTTAAATGATAAATTTATAGAATGGCGCAGAACACCACACACATAACATCATGTTTATTAGTACATACAGCAATAATTAACATTAAAAATCCCACAGCTCTTTTTATACAGGAAGTAAAAAATAAATTTTTCAGACAAGCTTTTCATTCAGTGTAATGCGTTGTTGACAGAGAACATACCCTGCTTTAGAGAACAATCTACATCTACATCTACATCTACATCCATACTCCGCAAGCCACCTGGCGGTGTGTGGCGGAGGGTACCTTGAGTACCTCTATCGGTTCTCTCTTCTATTCCATTCTCGTATTGTTCGTGGAAAGAAGGATTGTCGGTATGCCTCTGTGTGGGCTCTAATCTCTCTGATTTTATCCTCATGGTCTCTTCGCGAGATATACGTAGGGGGGAGCAATATACTGCTTGACTCTTCGGTGAAGGTATGTTCTCGGAACTTTGACAAAAGCCCGTACCGAGCTACTGAGCGTCTCTCCTGCAGAGTCTTCCACTGGAGTTTATCTATCATCTCCGTAACGCTTTCGCGATTACTAAATGATCCTGTAACGAAGCGCGCTGCTCTCCGTTGGATCTTCTCTATATCTTCTATCAACCCTATCTGGTACGGATCCCACACTGCTGAGCAGTATTCAAGCAGTGGGCGAACAAGCGTACTGTAACCTACTTCCTTTGTTTTCGGATTGCATTTCCTTAGGATTCTTCCAATGAATCTCAGTCTGGCATCTGCTTTACCGACGATCAACATTATATAATCATTCCATTTTAAATCACTCCTAATGCGTACTCCCAGATAATTTGTGGTATTAACTGCTTCCAGTTGCTGACCTGCTATTTTGTAGCTAAATGATAAAGGATCTATCTTTCTGTGTATTTGCAGCACATTACACTTCTCTACATTGAGATTCAATTGCCATTCCCTGCACCACGCGTCAATTCGCTGCAGATCCTCCTGCATTTCAGTACAATTTTCCATTGTTACAACCTCTCGACACACCACAGCATCATCTGCAAAAAGCCTCAGTGAACTTCCGATGTCATCCACCAGGTCATTTATGTATATTGTGAATAGCAACGGTCCTATGACACTCCCCTGCGGCCCACCTGAAATCACTCTTACTTCGGAAGACTTCTCTCCATTGAGAATGACATGCTGCGTCCTGTTATCTAGGAACTCCTTAATCCAATCACACAATCATTTAGAGACTGACGGTATGGCTACATACCTCAGATACTCCGGTGAAATTTTTGTAGTTCTTCATATGTAGTGCAGATTGTTAATGTGACTGTATGCTTCAGTTACAACAACAAATCAAATACACATTCAAACAAAAAATGCACATGTGTAAATATTTACGGTATATAGGCATCAGACAGCCCAGACTCCACACGAATGTCAGTAGAGTCAATCCAGTGAATCGCCTCGTCGGATGCTTCATGCAGATTCTTGATCCCATCGAGAAACGTCTGTTATGACATTTACCATGTGGGTACTCATTTACCATGTGGCTCATTGAATATCACCAGACAGACGTAATGTCAGTGCAAATGTCCCACTTGCTCGTGTTGTATTTGCACGTACGTACTGCAGGCTGTTAAGCTGTACCCACACTTCCCTTGGATGATTAAAGCTTGGATCCTTAACAATTGGATTGTCCATTAGTTCGTTGTTCCGGTCTTTTGTGACTTTCCGCTCACGTTTCCACTCAGCGTCCTAGTTAGGCACAGTGGAGGGCATTTCGACTTTTGCTTCATATGCCGGTCTTGACGCGTTTCCATGGCAGCGACAGTAAGTCTTCATGAACAGAGATTGACTCATTTTTAGAAGTGCCGGCAACTGTTATAGAGAGCCACCTTTCGAGCTGGACAGATATTCAGTAGTTTTGGCAGCCAGCATGTAGGCATATGACTGTGCCACTATGGTTCTCATAGCTGCATTAAAATGAACTCAGCTTACTTTACATGAGCGCTGCGGGACAAAACGGGTGTATAATATTCCGCTGCATAGTATATGAAAGAACTTGTGACCTCTCCTTTCCTCTTTGCTCCGTTTCTTTCACTGATCTTTCCTCTTCTTTCTTCCTTCTTCGTACAGCGGCTATATCTCAGGGTTTTCAATGCAGAAATGTAATGAGAAAGGGGCTCATGTGTGTGGTGGTTCACGATATTATAGTGCTGTGAGTGAGCGTCACTCGTGCCTCTGGTTTGAGAAGACTGATGACTGAAGTACGAACATTTCTCAAAAGAAAAACAGGTATGTGCTCTCTTTTCTTTTAAGACTACACACAGTAGCGTAGCTAGTATTATCTATCGTTCTACTAAACTGAATGGGCGCGACACCATTGATGAAGTTTCAACCTCGAAAGAAGTTTGTTAATACCAATTAGCCGCCCGGAGTGGCCGCGCGGTTCTGGACGCTACAGTCTGGAACCGAACGTCTGCTACGGTCGCAGGTTCGAATCCTGCCTCGGACATGGATGTGTGTGATGTCCTTAGGTTAGTTATGTTTAATTAGTTCTAAGTTCTAGGCGACTGATGACCTCAGAAGTTAAGTCGCATAGTGCTCAGAGCTATTTGACCCAATACCAATTAGCTGAAATAAAAAAAAACTCATCCAACCCAGAACTCACTCACAGTTAGAGTTATTAGTTTCTGATGTGTGTGTAGTGTTCATTGATACTTAAAAGATTGTTTCAGTAATTCTATCACTGTCCGTTTATGAGTTGCTAAGCAACGTACCAACAAGCTGACTATGCAATGATTAATATCTGTCGTATCCAGACAGTAAATCGCTTCTCGCTTGCTTTAAGCATCAAGACGATTTCTATGCCGCTCATATAAGTCTTTGATAGTTATTATCAAGCTAATGTCCGTAAATTGCGGTTAATGTTACTGAATCCTATACGTGACGATAACGCCCGATATCCAGCCGCGTGTCTTAAACTCCGCGCCGATATTTGAGAATTCGCGCGCGATTTATTTGCACCAAAGTCGGGCCGTGGCTCCCTAGAATAATTTTTAAATCATCTCCGAGTAGTAAATTAACAATTCTATGCCCATTGATGAAAGTTACAGAAGATCCGCACTCGACGTCTACTTTATCACGCACTCGAGCAACACGGAAGTTTTTTTTTTTCTTACAAGGAGAAAACATATCGTGCATAATGCAACAAGGTGATTTGCTATGCCGAAACATATTTATATCTATCTCATTAAAACTCGTTACCTATTAAAGGTTGTATATAATTAAATTCTTTACTCTGCAAATAATCAATAAAATTTAGAAATGAATTACATGTATAAAAAAAATCTTAAGTTGATATGACGTCATGGATCATTACTTGTTTCGACTCCCCTACACTCACGTGACGCAAGTAGATCCGACTACATTGGACATACTCATGTAATACTACAAACTAATGTATTTGCTCGCCATGTTCTGTCTCCCAGCTTTATCACTAGCTTCATTCGTGTTTGGAAATTTGTTTGTTGTATGTCAGGGTTCTGTCTAATGTTACACCAAGGTATTTTGGCTTGTCGTTGTATTTGACTAGGCGAAAAAAGCCAAATTTTGGTCTGATGTTTGCTAATGCTACACGATTAGAGCGCTTGAAAATATACACTTCTGCTTCAGAAACATTAGATCTAAGTCACCAAGTCTTAAAATGTTTGTGTAGTTAGGCTGTTTGTTAGGTGTTTTTCACATTCAACCGGCCGAGCGGCTCTAGGCGCTTCGGCCCGGAACAGCGCTGCTGCTACGGTCGCAGGTTCGAATCCTGCCTCGGGCACGGGTGTGTGTGATGTCCGTAGGTTAGTTAGGTTTAAGTAGTTTTATGTCTAGGGGACTGATGACCTCAGATGTTAAGTCCCACAGTGCTTAGAGCCATTTTTTTTCACATTCAGAAACATCTTCAACCTGATATGAAATTGCAAGTTCATCTGTATATTGGAATTTCCAGCAGGTCAAGCCAGTCATGTCAGCTGTGTAGAAACTGTATAACTCCGGAGTAACAACAGAGCCTTGAAGCAATCCATCATTGTATACATGCTATCAGCTCTTCTTTTCATCTTGTAGTACTTTAAACCGCTGATTTCTCAGCATATTACTTAGGACGTGAGCTAGAGCTTTTCAAGGTTTTGTTTTCAGCAATTTCAATATTATACTCTCACGCCACACCGTGTCGTAAGCTGCTGACAGGTCAGCTGATGTGATTCCACACTTCTAATGGAGACTCAGCCAATCTTTCAGATAATAATTAAACTATGGTAGTAGGTCCATTTCTTTTCCAGTTTGTAAAGTACTCTTTTCTTCTCTTATACAAGATGTTCTCGGACTTCTTGCTGCGTCAATTCTGTGTAAAATATAGAGCTTTCGACGATTGGCACCATCGTATTCATTAGGAGCAACTGGCTGTCGTGCCTGCTGATGTGGTGGCCTTATATAGCCCATTGGATGGCATTTCATTGGTCAACAATTATGAAATGCTGCCGTAGCTATAGTGTCACATCTCTGCTGGTGGCGTCGCTTCTCCCGTGAGAGCGTAAAAATGCGTCGATTTTCTTCGTTTTTTCTCCGCATCGAGAGCTCTCTTCAACACTCCAGTAAAATTATATCCACTGTCCCCGTTGAAGCTGTTCTCGAAAGAAAATTCTCATTGCTACCGCCTCTTTAATAACAGAATTCCAGTCTGTAGAAGCTTGGGACAAAACGTTTTGCTTCTTCGAATAGTTTTTTGTGTTTATTTGTGAGACTGTACTCGACAACTGCTGATTTCTCAGGTTCTCGCTTTTTAATGTGCGTTTGATGTGCAGAGCCGTCGCAAACGGTACGGATGGACTGACCAATTTAGTTGCTTCCGCACTCACGGGGGATATTAAGAATTCCATGGATCCTGAGGCCCAGATTGTCTTTAACAGGGTGCAGAATTTCCTTTATCTTCTTCAGTGATCGGAAAATAGGTGCTTGTCGTCTCAGGACTCTGCATGTTTTGCTGGATCTAGCACTGCAGCAAGGAAGGAGCACAGTTAATGACTCATTGCACAGACGTTCAGTATTTCCACGTACCCCTTTTCTTGTAGAACACCAACTTGGTGTCACATGAACTGTAGCAGTTCTTTCGGAACAAGCACTTCAGATGATTAATTTCGGAATCCAAGTGGTCATCATCAGAAATAGTTGTAGCTCTGTATATCAAAGTATTTAAAACGGTCTGGCTTGGATGGTGTAAACTCTATACACTGGGATATAAATCAGTGTGGGTCGGTTTACAGTACACAGAGTGCCCCAGATGCCCTTCTGACCTTTTTTGTACCAAAACATCTGAAAATGGCAACTTTTATCCTCTCTCTGTTTCAATGGTTAATTGGATATTTGAGTGTATGCTGTTCATATGTTCAAGGAATTGCTCAAGAGCTTCATCGCCATATGGGCAGACCATAAATGTAATGAATATAGGCGGAATGGCTCCAAATTTCAAATACGTTCCTCGAAATGTTCCATGAAGAAGTAAACCGCTCCTGGAAATGGTGGACTTCCCAAGACATCCCGTCCGTCGTTTCATAAAGTTTTCCACCATACAATAAGCAGGCTGTCGTCATAGCAAGCCGGAACAACTATAATGTTTTTTGACGGGGAAAGTGCTCTGCTATCAGTTGCAGTGTACCATCCCAGATACATTTGTATACAGAGAGGCCACATCCAGACTGACTAAAATATCGTTTGGGCCAAGTCTAATTTGTTTGATTTTCTCAGTAAACGTATGAGAGTTTTTAATGTGATGCTCGCAGTGGCCAACTATCAGAGTAATGAACTTCATTCGATTTTTAGCTTGCCTGTTGTTCGGAGAACCAATAGCATTAACAGTAGGTAGCAATGGCACTGTTTCTTTGTGACTGTAAGTAATCCGTGCTGCCTGGGAGATCTGTGCACTCGACCTTCAGATTTTTTCACAAAATCTGATAGACCAGAGTTCTTCAACAGCTCCAATGTTTTTGGCAGGGTAGGGTGCCATTTTAGCCATTTCCACGTCTTGTGCTCCAACATCCTTTGTCACCACGACGCACTGTTAGATCTGCATCTCTCTGTGATGCACGAAATCCGTCTCTCTGTGCTCTGTGATGTCTTACTTGAGAGGCTTGGCTGTGGCTGAGATGCGACTAGTGGCAAGTCTTTAACTCATCATTGTTGTAGAAATCCCGCACTGCCTTTCCACCACACTAATAGGATATCCACAACAGGTAGAGTGTGTGGTATGGGAGCGAAATTAAATTATTTATTCTGGTCGAAAATTGTTCTTTCATCTACGTTCTTGTCCTAATGTTTGATGACAGTAATTGCTGTTCCCTGAGGTGGCATCAGCCTGTGGTAACTGCAAACCGCTCGAATTTCTTTGTTTTGGTGCCGTACTGCAGTAATGATTTCTTTGATGGGCTGCCGTGGATGTATCAACCCACTCCCAGCTGAGAAGTGTGAGAGCTGCAATAAAAAGAGATGACAGTTACGTATACATTATGAATTAGTATCAAATTTGTGCCTTGTAAGTCGTAGCCTTTCTTTTAAGATCAACAAGATAGTCTTCCGTAAACTACTCACTCATGTGTAACCGCAACAAATTTGGACTTGGTCTCCTTATCTCGACAGCATAGCATAAGTGCCCAATTACTCCGCAACTTTGCATTCGCGCTCACCTTATCCAGCTGAAGAAACTGGCGCGTAATTTTCTCCCCATAGAGAAAAATTATGTGAGAACAAAAGTCTTCGCGGCGACAAAATATTAATCGACTACTTGCGATGTCAGTCCCGGGCACAGTAACAAATCAGGCAACATTATTCACAGTGTAGTTATGAGCACGTCCAAACACGTTAGTTCCTTTCTGCCATTCCGTCACGTTTCCACGTTGACTCATCTTAATGTTCGGATTCCATATAACCCACTGCCACATACATTACCACTCCGCTGCCATATCAGAGCGAGGTGGCACGGTGGTTAGTACACTACACCCGTATTCTATTGGACGAAGGTTCACATCGCCTTCCGGTCATCCAGAGTTCCCTGAATCGGTTAAGCCAAATGCCGGGGTGCTTACATGAAAAGGGCTCATCTCATTTACTTGTCGATCCTTCCGTAACCCGAACTTGGGTTCCGTCTCCTCCATGACGACCGGACGTTAAACTACTAATCTTCCTAACTTCCTCACCCCCATGACTTACGTCATCGGAGAACACTCAGTTGACCTCGTGGTACTAGTTGCACATCATCTGCTGTACTCCATGACGACCTATGTAGTCTTTTAAGAGCGTGACTAATATAATTTTGGTGAGCATATGTGTAGGTACCGAACACAGGCTTTCAGTTTAAGTACTGGGAAAGCCGTACTACTATAACAGTTGTCGATGTGATCTTGTCTGTTCTTATTATATGTGAATTATAGATGATGCTATTTACATTTCAAATCTAGTTATTTTTGTATCTAGATATTACCATAGCCTACGCCAAATTGACATTCTGAATAAGTAAATGATTATAGAAAAATGCTCCTACCGAAGCACAAGAAATGCGAATATTTTTCTGTTTATTTAAAAGACTCTGACTGTTCCTCTTCAAATTTTTCCCAAAAATTTTGGCATGTAAACAAATGTATTTTTTTAGCGCGACTCGCCTCATACTCCCGTAAGTTCCCCTAACTATAACTCACTCACACCCACTAGCCCATGGCTGGAAGTCGCTCATACCCATCCACTCCCAGTTGCCCTTTCTCACTCGCACATTCAGCCCAACTCATTGTCACTATCTATTTGTGTCTCTCTGTCATTGCCTCCTGTGTCACAACCACAGTACTCTTCGTTTTGTCCTACTACTACTACCACTGCCTTCCTCTCACACTCTCTTGCTGCTACTAACTCATTCATTCCTTCCCACTGCTGCTGTCTCTTCTCACTGTCAACATCTCTCTCTTCCTCGTTGTCATAGTCATATAGTCTCTCTATTATTACCACTGGCTCTCAGCCACTTCCACTTCATCTTTCTCTTTATTCCTCCTCACCCCCTGGCACTGTCTACTTCAATCTCTTTTTAATACTACTCTGTTACTGTCAGCTATGTTAAACTGCGTCCCTCTCTTTCTCTCACACTGCCAATGTCCCCTTCGCTCTTTCTATAACACAACCACTGTCTACTATCTTCCATTATTTATTACTTTTTCGTCTCTTTGTCACTGCTACTGTCTTCTTCTCTCACCATAAAAAAGGGCGAATACATTCGCATGCCAAAATTTTTAAATTTGCTGAGGAAGGTAGAACGAGGCAGTAGATACCCCACATTTCAGGCAATGACTTTAATATATATAGGGACTTTGTACCATTTTTTGTTCTTTGATAGGAACACCCTGTATTGGTTAATAAAATTTAGGTAGTTTGTATAAGCGAAATTAAAATAAAATCAAAACTAATTTCACACATCAGACCGGAATTTTTGTGCAAAAAGGTGTTGCATGTGCTTCAGTGCTGCAGCATGGGGCTCCCAGATAAAAACAGGCACTGTACAGCATATTTCTCCACGCTACGTCACTTTATAAACTACATTTTCGCCTGAAGCCAGAATTTACGTGCGTATTTTAAGTACCGTATGCAAGTACGGTAGGGTAGAGCGTGTGTATCTCGGAAACGCGTGAAGTTGTGAAGAAAATATTCAAAGTTGTTCGATATATGGATTTTAGGTATATATCGTAAAAATTGCAGCCACTTAATGTGCATAGCCTTCATGGAGTCCTCAGTTGGGCATTGGTCTGCTGATTACGGCGAAAATATAGTAAAAACCTTTTTGTTTATATTTTGCGAGGAACCGCCCGTGAACTAACGATATCTCCGTAAGTTGGGTCAAGCCAACCGCAGATCACATCAAATGCGAAAAGAACCAACCGATTTGCTCCACTTGCATAAGCAGGAGGAAGTATGTAATATTTCTACAGGGTTATTACAAATGATTGAAGCGATTTCACAGCTCTACAATAACATTATTATTTGAGATATTTTCACAATTCTTTGCACACACATACAAAAACTCAAAGTTTTTTTAGGCATTCACAAATGTTCGATATGTGCCCCTTTAGTGATTCGGCAGACATCAAGCCGATAATCAAGTTCCTCCCACACTCGGCGCAGCATGTCCCCATCAATGAGTTCGAAAGCATCGTTGATGCAAGCTCGCAGTTCTGGCACGTTTCTTGGTAGAGCAGGTTTAAACACTGAATCTTTCACATAACCCCACAGAAAGAAATCGCATGGGGTTAAGTCGGGAGAGCGTGGAGGCCATGACATGAATTGCTGATCATGATCTCCACCACGACCGATCCATCGGTTTTCCAATCTCCTGTTTAAGAACTGCGGAACATCATGATGGAAGTGCGGTGGAGCACCATCCTGTTGAAAGATGAAGTCAGCGCTGTCGGTCTGCAGTTGTGGCATGAGCCAATTTTCCAGCATGTCCAGAAACACGTGTTCAACCGTTTCTTCGCTCACTGCAGGCCGACCCGTTGATTTTCCCTTACAGAGGTATTCAGAAGCTTTAAACTGCGCATGCAATCGCCGAATGGGGTTAGCAGTTGGTGGATCTTTGTTGAACTTCGTCCTGAAGTGTCGTTGCACTGTTATGACTGACTGATGTGAGTGCATTTCAAGCACGACATACGCTTTCTCGGCTCCTGTCGCCATTTTGTCTCACTGCGCTCTCGAGCACTCTGGCGCCAGAAACCTGAAGTGCGGCTTCAGCCGAACAAAACTTTATGAGTTTTTCTACGTATCTGTAGTGTGTCGTGACCATATGTCAATGAATGGAGTTACAGTGAATTTATGAAATCGCTTCAATCATTTGTAATAGCCCTGTACTGTGATCTTGTATTGTAGGATAGTGACTTAAAGATGATTCTTCAGTTGGGTACAAAAGGTCCGTAGTCAGAGGGCTATCCAAGACACTTGATCCTACCTTTTTATCATCAATAGAACCTGAGAGCTACGAGTACCGGAAAATCATATTTTCACGCCTGCGTTATGGAACTTATTAGCTACGTGTGCTGTCGGATACATACCGGTTCCAAACAAACGTTGCTCACACTGGTTTGAAGATGTTAGTATGGTTTAGTTAACGTAGGTGATTCAGCTGACTCGGGACATGTCGTAAGTCATCGTCTTTAGTTGCTTTAAGATATCTCATTTCAGTTTCAGTAGCACTGCATATACGATGTTGCTAAGTTTGAATTATATCATTGATATTGCAAAGATTAGCTGATTCTAAAATCAGACGTCGAACATTGTTTTTAAAATTTTATCTCTGCGTGCGTCATTAATTTTCTAGTCTGTCCATTATTTTCCATTAACGTTCAAAGTTGATTCCTGTTTACAGTGTCCGACGCTAGCAAAATGTCCTTGTAAAATAAATTTTGTTTGTAGATTGCATTTGCGTCTTTCTTCTACTACTTGCTGTGGAATAAATGCGTTGCCTGTGGTTGATTTTCCCTTTGGAAATCGAGCTTGTTTTTCATCTGTAAAAGGTTCTGATTTTATTATGAAACTGCTGCCTGTTATTCTGACCTAAAAAAAATGTGATTTGAGAAAGAAAATGGAGAAGTCGAGGCTCACACTGGAGGGTAACGACAATCCTTTCTCCCGCATAATATCCAGGAATTGAAAATTGCATCCTCCCATGGTAGGGTGGCTTGCGGAGTAAAAATGTAGATGCAGATCTGAAAATTAAGGAGTCGTTGGAAATCAAATTAGGCATTTCTGAAACATAGGGCGAAAAGAACCGTTTTTTATAAAATAATTGTTCATTGTCAATGACCGGGGGAATGAAGGCACAGGTACATTGACGAAATGGTAAGTTTTACGCCATGAAGCACCAGTCTTACATTGATCAAACTTATGCAGGTTACAATTTCCTTCTGTTCGGAACTGATGTTTATAATCAACATTACTGTGAGGATTGACCACCATGGATATGAATACGCTCTCGTGCTGGTTGTGGCTTGGAAGCAAATAGCCTCCACGTCTCAGCATGAGGATTTTCTTGCCATTCCTGAAACACGTTTTGTGTAAGTGCGTGAACATTGCTGACTGCTGACGTTGGCCGGCCGTTGGTGGCCGAGCGGTTCTAGGCGCTTCAGTCTGGAACCGCGCGACCGCTACGGTCGCAGGTTCGAATCCTGCCTCGGGCATGGATGTGTGTGATGTCCTTAGGTTAGTTAGGTTTAAGTAGTTCTAAGTTATAGGGGACTGTTGACCTTAGATGTTAAGTCCCATAGTGCTCAGCGCCATTTGAACCATTTTGCTGACGTTGGCGTTCATAGGACCGCCTCAAACAGAACCTGCACTTCTGCACTCAGTGTCCCAATCGACCTCAGCTCCAGACCAAGCAAGTCTCCGCCCGTAACCTTCGCCCGGATTTCTGCTGTCATCTTCGTGGTCCTTACGCGAAATCTACGTTGGCATCAGTAGAAGTGTTCTGCTGTCAGATTCAAATGCTGGTTCTCAAAATTTTCTCAATAGCGTTCCTCGAAAAGAACGTCGTCTTTCCTACAGGGATTCCCTTTTGATCTCACGAAGCATCTCTCTAATACTCACGTGATCATTGAATCTTCCAGTCAAAAATCTAACACCACGTTTCTGAATTGTTTCTATGTCTTCTTGAAATCCGACCTGATACAGATCCCAAACACTTCAGCAGTACTCAAGAATGGGTCGCACTAGTGTTCTGTATGCGGTCTCCTTTACAGATTAGCCACAATTTCCTAAAATTCTACCAATAAACCGAAGTCGATCACACGCCTTCCCTATTACGATACTCACGTGCTCATTCTATTTCATATCGCTTTACAACGTTACGACTAGATAGTTAATCGATGTGACTGTGCCAAGCAGTACACTATTAACGCTAGCCTGAATGGAGGCTTACTTTGATTTTCCTGTGTGCTTTCTAGTTTATATTTTTAAATATCTTGCATTTTAGGTATTTACAAAGCATAGTCCTACATTTTAATATCAAGGGTAGTTATTGATTGGGTAGTGTACAATGTATTAACTATGTAGTGTATAGTTCCCCCATGTTTGGTGTGTGATTGCTTTGTTGGAATGTGAGTTGAGTTGTTACCCTTCACTCACAGCACAGCCCACTGCTTTAGGCTGTTACCAACGAGAATCACTATGGGAGGCCGGATGTGGAGATCCAAGGGATGCCCAGCACATCCCACGTGTCCGCCGATCGGTCCACTGCTGTGGCTGCTCCAGTTGCTGTCTGCACAGAGCTTGACCGATCACCAATGGTTGAGCGGGAAGTCGTTCCAAGATGTGGCCCTCAACGATAGGCTTTCCAGGGGCGCCGATCGAAAGGCCTCCCTGGTTCGTATGACAAACAGGTTTCAGGCGCTATCTGTGGCTGACAAAGATCATGAGCGCGATACAGTCACTTGTCTTGTTATAGAGGAAGCATCTCAGCCTGCAAGTCTGGGCAACCTTAGGGATATGACTGCCAAGGAGGGGAAGGAATCCATTTTGCAGTCTGTGTGCATACTGAGAGGAGCCATTTTAGACTGAGAGGAGTTACACTCCTGGAAATTGAAATAAGAACACCGTGAATTCATTGTCCCAGGAAGGGGAAACTTTATTGACACATTCCTGGGGTCAGATACATCACATGATCACACTGACAGAACCACAGGCACATAGACACAGGCAACAGAGCATGCACAATGTCGGCACTAGTACAGTGTATATCCACCTTTCGCAGCAATGCAGGCTGCTATTCTCCCATGGAGACGATCGTAGAGATGCTGGATGTAGTCCTGTGGAACGGCTTGCCATGCCATTTCCACCTGGCGCCTCAGTTGGACCAGCGTTCGTGCTGGACGTGCAGACCGCGTGAGACGACGCTTCATCCAGTCCCAAACATGCTCAATGGAGGACAGATCCGGAGATCTTGCTGGCCAGGGTAGTTGACTTACACCTTCTAGAGCACGTTGGGTGGCACGGGATACATGCGGACGTGCATTGTCCTGTTGGAACAGCAAGTTCCCTTGCCGGTCTAGGAATGGTAGAACGATGGGTTCGATGACGGTTTGGATGTACCGTGCACTATTCAGTGTCTCCTCGACGATCACCAATGGTGTACGGCCAGTGTAGGAGATCGCTCCCCACACCATGATGCCGGGTGTTGGCCCTGTGTGCCTCGGTCGTATGCAGTCCTGATTGTGGCGCTCACCTGCACGGCGCCAAACACGCATACGACCATCATTGGCACCAAGGCAGAAGCGACTCTCATCGCTGAAGACGACACGTCTCCATTCGTCCCTCCATTCACGCCTGTCGCGACACCACTGGAGGCGGGCTGCACGATGTTGGGGCGTGAGCGGAAGACGGCCTAACGGTGTGCGGGACCGTAGCCCAGCTTCATGGAGACGGTTGCGAATGGTCCTCGCCGATACCCCAGGAGCAACAGTGTCCCTAATTTGCTGGGAAGTGGCGGTGCGGTCCCCTACGGCACTGCGTAGGATCCTACGGTCTTGGCGTGCATCCGTGCGTCGCTGCGGTCCGGTCCCAGGTCGACGGGCACGTGCACCTTCCGCCGACCACTGGCGACAACATCGATGTACTGTGGAGACCTCACGCCCCACGTGTTGAGCAATTCGGCGGTACGTCCACCCGGCCTCCCGCATGCCCACTATACGCCCTCGCTCAAAGTCCGTCAACTGCACATACGGTTCACGTCCACGCTGTCGCGGCATGCTACCAGTGTTAAAGACTGCGATGGAGCTCCGTATGCCACGGCAAACTGGCTGACACTGACGGCGGCGGTGCACAAATGCTGCGCAGCTAGCGCCATTCGACGGCCAACACCGCGGTTCCTGGTGTGTCCGCTGTGCCGTGCGTGTGATCATTGCTTGTACAGCCCTCTCGCAGTGTCCGGAGCAAGTATGGTGGATCTGACACACCGGTGTCAATGTGTTCTTTTTTCCATTTCCAGGAGTGTATTTTAGATGTTGAATGGGTCCTTCCGGATGCCATGAAGAGCATAGAGTGCAGTCAACCGCAGGTAGAGGTTCATGTCGGCTCTAATTTTGTGTGTCGCTTTATATTGGAAGAGATGCTTTCTGGTTTCGGGCGGCTATCTGAAGTGGTAAAGACTCCCAGTACTGTTTGCGAGATCAAAGCATGGCTTACCATGTGCAGCATCGTCAACAGGACCTCTGGTACAGAGACAAGTGGAGGGTCGGAACCAGAGGCTCAGACCGTTCTGCGATAATGCAGACTGCAGATTCCTCGACTTGCACCGTAGTTTCGTGGGATTTCGGATTCTACTTAATATGTCATGGGTTCATTACATACTGGAGGCGGTTACACGGGTAGCGAGGGCTGTGGACTGGGGGATTTTTTAGGTTAGTATGTCTCGGGAAAGTACAGATAGGGTGCAGGGAAAACGCAGGACCTAGAAACAATCGGTGCTGTAACTGTAAACTGTCACGGCTGTGGTGGGGAAAGAACCAAAGCTTCAGACGCTAATAGAAAGCACTGAAAGCTGTCTAAAGCCGGAGACAAGTTCGGCCGAAATTTTTACGAAGTACATAAGATTATTTAACCAGTTGTTGGTGGGGTCTTTATTGCAGTTAGGAATAGCTTACTTTATAGTGAAATTGAAGTAGTTTCTTCCTGTGTGTTAGTATGAGTAGAAGCTATACTTGAGAGTCGGAATAAATTAAAATTGGTTCTTTTTATCGAGCCCCCCCCCCCCCTCCCCTATTTAGATGACACAGTTACTGAATAATTCAAAGAAAACTTGAGTCTTTTTCTAACGAGTAACCCAGTCATGCGATAATAGTTGGCAGAGATATCCATCTACCGTAGATATGTTGGCGAAAATACATGTTTAATGTAAGAGGTAGGCACAAAACTTCGTTCGAAACCGTACTGACGCTTTTTGCGAAAATTGTTTTGAACGATTACTTCAGGCACTCGAAGTGGAAATAGATGCAAAAACGTGGTTGACCACTTACCTACCAACAAATAATCCTGAGCAGACAGGGAGCACCAGGATGGATATAGGGCTTAGTGACCGCAAGGTCGTTTGCCGAGACTGAATACCGTGACATCTAAATCCACCAAAAATAAACACAAAGTATATCGATCTAAAAAAAAGCAGGCGGAGATTCGGTTGACGCCTACCTAAGAGACAGTCAGACAGTCTCTACTCCTTCCAAACCAACTATGTAAACGTAGACAAGATGTGGATTATACTCAAAGGAATAGTGTCGAAAGCAATTGAGAGGCATATATCTACACTAATAATAAAACTGTAAAAGCGTCGTGTGTGTCTGTTTGAACGCGCTAATCTCTAATTTTGTTCTAGGCGAGTTTTCATGGTGTTTTTATAGGTAACTCGGCGTACCTTAGGGCAACGTAAGACTTTATTTCATCAAAAAAGATCGCAGAAGAAAGATATCTTCATATATCACAAAAATGTACGTGTGTAAACTGTCAAGCCACATTAATGTTACCACCAGTCAAAAGCCTGAATAAACCACCTTTTCCTGCACGAACCGCTGCGAGACGTGCAAGAGGAGAGGTGGGACAATATTGACAGGGATGCGGGACCATAAAGAATCTAGTTCCATGGCTAACTGCGCCTAGGTTTCTCGATTGAGGATTCATGGCACGTGTAGCCACATTGAAGTGATCCTACAGACTATCGATTGGGTTTAAATCAGGGAAGTTTGGCGGCCAGAGGAGTAGACTGTAAACTCATCCCGCTGCTCTTCGAACCCCACATGAACACAGCAAGCTGTGTCGTACGTTGCACCGTCCTGCTGTTAGACGCTACTGCGCCGAGGAAAAACAAACTGCATGTAGGGGTGGACACGGTAAACACCCTTCCGACAATTGTTTCAGGATGTTTACTGTCAGACGTTTCACGCTCTACATGCCAACGATCACCTCTCCGATGGAGCGTAAAGTGTGATTTATCTGAAAAGGCCACCTATCGCTACTCAGTAGACGTCCACTTGTGATATTTTATACTTATATGGATATGGTGTCCGTTATTTCGGACATGTCCGAAAGAACAGACACCATTGATGACCTGCAGCCGCCTGGAATGAAATTAGAATTATGTTAATACCTCCAGCTGCTGACAGGCGTTGATATGTATAACGGGGACAGGTGAAAATGTGTGCCCCGACCTGGATTCGAACCCGGGATCCCCTGCTTACAAGGCAGACGCTCTATCCATCTGAGCCACCGACGGCACAGAGGATAGGGTGACTGCAGGGACTATCTCGCGCACGTCTCCCACGGGACCCACATTCTCACCTTGTATGTCCACACACTACATTCGCAGTGTCCCACGCCAACATCTTCTTTCGGACATGTCCGAAAGAACAGACGCCATATACATATACAGGGTTATTACAAATCATTGAACCGATTTCACAGCTCTACAATAACTTTATTATTTGAGATATTTTCACAATGCTTTGCACACACACATACAAAAACTCAAAGTTTTTTTAGGCATTCACAAATGTTCGATATGTGCCCCTTTAGTGATTCGGCAGACATCAAGCCGATAATCAAGTTCCTCCCACAGTCGGCGCAGCATGTCCCCATCAATGAGTTCGAAAGCATCGTTGATGCGAGCTCGCAGTTCTGGCACATTTCTTGGTAGAGGAGGTTTAAACACTGAATCTATCACATAACCCCACAGAAAGAAATCGCATGGGGTTAAGTCGGGAGAGCGTGGAGGCCATGACATGAATTGCTGATCATGATCTCCACCACGACCGATCCATCGGTTTTCCAATCTCCTGTTTAAGAAATGTCGAACATCATGACGGAAGTGCGGTGGAGCACCATCCTGTTGAAAGATGAAGTCGGTGCTGTCGGTTTCCAGTTGTGGCATGAGCCAATTTTCCAGCATGTCCAGATACACGTGTTCAACCGTTTCTTCGCTCACTGCAGGCCGACCCGTTGATTTCCCCTTACAGAGGCATACAGAAGCTTTAAACTGTGCATACCATCACCGAATGGAGTTAGCAGTTGGTGGATCTTTGTTGAACTTCGTCCTGAAGTGTCGTTGCACTGTTATGACTGACTGATGTGAGTGCATTTCAAGCACGACATACGCTTTCTCGGCTCCTGTCGCCATTTTGTCTCACTGCGCTCTCGAGCGCTCTGACGGCAGAAACCAGAAGTGCGGCTTCAGCCGAACAAAACTTTATAAGTTTTTCTACGTATCTGTAGTGTGTCGTGACCATATGTCAATGAATGGAGCTACAGTGAATTTACGAAATCGCTTCAATCATTTGTAATAGCCCTGTAACTATAAAGTTCTGGCAATACCGGCCAAGACATCCTTCTTCCGTGCGGATGCACACATATTCCCCGAATTCTTACGGGACTTGGTTAGAATGTCTTCTACAAGTAATGAGTGTGTTGGGGTGGGACACTGCGAATGTAGTGTGTGGACATACAAGGTGAGAATGTGGGTCTCGCGGGAGGCGTGCGCGAGGTAGTCCCTGCAGTCACGCTATCCTCTGTGCCGCCGGTGGCTCAAATGGACAGAGCGTCTGCCATGTAAGCAGGAGATCCCGGGTTCGAGTCCCGGTCGGGGCACACATTTTCACCTGCCCACGTTGATACATATCAACGCCCGTCAGCAGCTGGAGGTATTAATATAATTCTAATTTCACTTGCGGTATTGGCGTCACAATTCCAGCCCTCGTCGACGATGCCGATAAACATCACTCAGCGTGGCTGCGTGAATCAGAGTCCTGCTGCGGAGGCCCATACGCAGCAACTTTGCCAAACGGTAATTGAGGCGACACTGTTGGTAGTCCTTTGGTTCATCTGGGCAGTCAGTTGCTCAACATCTGCACGTCAGTTCTCCCGTACACATCTACGCAGCCGTCGTTCACCCTTGTCATCTCTGGCCCTTGGTGCGCCACAGTTGCCTCGACGTTGGTTTTCGATAGCGACATTTTGCCGTGCACTGTATATTTGAACCGCGGCGGACCGCGAGCTATTTGCCAATTTAGTCAATTCTGAAATTCTTCCACCCCTGCCCCGAAAGCCAATGATCATGCCGTTTTGGATGTCAGATAAATCGCTCCGTTTCCGCTTTACGGCAACGACTGCAGTTGTTTCGCTTCATATGCCCTCCACTGGTTGTGTTGCCACCTGCCATCTGTTGAGTGGTTATCGCAAATTGATGTCAGACATATGCGGTGGTCACATTAATGTGATCGGCCCGTGTATTGCTTACTATCTGGAAAGGATAAGGGCCAGGAACTCCTATTGGGATGGGATGAAGGTGATAACGTGGAGAGATAGTGGGGACGAGGAGATGAACAGACAGAGACAGGGAAGGTGGAAACGGATATGTATAGGGGGAGAAGAGGATACTGACAGAGATAAGGTGAGGAGAATTGGACAGAGAAAGGGAAGAGGAGGAGATGGGCAGAGAGAGGGGTAGGAAGACATGGACAGAGAAAAGACTGTAGACCGGGGGGGGGGGGGGTGGACTAGGTGGGTCAGAAATGGGGGAGAAGGAGATGGGCAGAGGGGGGTAGAAGGCGATGGACAGAGAGGGAGGGGGCTGAGTAATTGGACAGAGAGAAGGTGAAGGGGGAGATCAACGAGTAGAATGAAATAACTAACAAACCTAAACAATGTCGGGTACTCAACTAGTAGCAACTAACTTAAAAATAGATAGCATTGATCCACAGAGGTACACAAAACAGGCCAGAAACTGTTGCAGAAGGAACGAAAAAATCATGCCAAATTTAATAGAGTACATTATTTCCAAGATGGTGATGTTTCGCTGAAGTTCGAAAGTTACTGCAGACTGCAATGTGAGACACTTTAGTAGTTTCCACAACGAAACTCAAAAGTTTGCTGAAAATCCAAAGAGATTCTGGTCATGTGTAAAGCACACCAGCGGCAGTATGCAATCAACATCTTCACTTTGCCTTAGCAATGGTAATGTTACCAATCACGATGCAACTAATGTGGAGGTACTAAACATGGTTTTCCGATTTTCCTTCACCGAAGAAGACAAAGTTAATATTCCACAATTCGAATCAAGAAGTACTGCCAGCATGACTAACTTAGAAGTAGATATCGTCGGTGTAGCGAAGCAGCTTAAATCACTTAAAAAAGGCGTGGCTTCCGGTCCAGATTGTATACTAGTTAGGTTCCTTTCAGAGTATGCTTATACAATAGCTTTGTACTAAGCAATCATATACAACCGTTCGCTCAATGAAAGACCCGTCCCTAATGTCTGGAAAGTTGCACAGGGCATACCAACACTCAAGAAAGAGGAAATACGAGTAGTACGCTGAATTATAGCAGCACATCAGTGACAACGTTTTACATTAGGATTTTGGAACATATGTTGCAGTCATTTTTGAAAGGGTCTTTCTGCAACTTTGGACAAAATACGCTAAGAACGGTACCGGTTTCCATACACATAAATGCATCCTTCAGCATGAAAAGGGCTTTATTCCACACATTGTGGTTCAAATGGTTCAAATGGCTCTGAGCACTATGGGACTTAACATCTATGGTCATCAGTCCCCTAGAACTTAGAATTACTTAAACTTAACTAACCTAAGGACATCACACAACACCCAGTCATCACGAGGCAGAGAAAATCCCTGACCCCGCCGGGAATCGAACCCGGGAACCCGGGCGCGGGACACACATTGTGAATGGGTTTTTGTGACTTCATTACAGTGTCAGTTTTGAACGTGCTTTACTCCTACAATAATTCCCGCTCAGCAGTAATCATCTTCGCATGTCATCTATCGACAGTCTAATGCACAATGCGTTACGTATCGCTTTTAGTAGTTTAACTGTTGTTACTTCTGTGAGATGTAAAATTGCGTCAAGTATTGAATTGAAACTTAGTGAAAATACCAAGAATCTTTTATTCCCGGAAGTGCCAGTTTTTAATTTTGAAAAGGCTACAGTATTATCAGGAACAAAAAGCAAGACATACAACGTTTACTTGATTGTATTTCGCATGAGTATATGTGTTTGTATGATTATTTGATGAAATTGCCTGCACGTAACAGTGCTGCTGCTGATGATAATCTTCGAAACCATTTTGTACGTACATCGATTAGAGCTACACTACTGTGAAAATCTATGAGCAAAAAAGGAAACAACTTAAAACACTACTAAAAACGTAACTTGAGCATGTGAATAAATTACTTCCTCCAAAAAAGGACCTTATTGCAAGATTTTGGAGCTATTATTTCTAAGAGATGAAAAAACTTTGCAACTGCAGTAATGTCAAAATTCATTCAGTTCTTTAAAGATTTGAAAGCCCATCAAGTTACATTCCATATACTCAACATGCAGAGCGTTTTCTTTAGTTACTGAAAACTGAAGAGTTTGGAGTAATATTACATACTGTGTTCGAACATCCATGAAAACGATTTATTGACAAATAGTCGGCACTGATTCAGAAAATATCGTTCCTGTGAAACACAACTTGCTCTCTATTCACACGAAGTAATGAATGCTATCGACAGGGGATCTCAGATCAATTTCATATTTCTAGATTTCGAGAAGGCTTTCGACACAGTTCCTCACAAGTGATTTCTAACCAAATTGCGTGCTTATGGAGTATCGTCTCAGTTGTGCTACTGGGTTCGTGGTCTCCTGTCAGAAACGTCACAGTTGTAATAACTCACGGAAACTCATCGAGTAAAACAGAAGTGATGTTTGCTATTGCCCAAATAATTGATCTATATAAACTTTTTTTTCTGCGGCGAGATCTACATCTACATCTACATTTATACTCCTCAAGCAACTTAACGGTGTGTGGCGGAGGGCACTTTACGTGCCACTGTCATTACCTCCCTTTTCTGTTCCAGTCGCGTATGGTTCGCGGGAAGAACGACTGCCGGAAAGCCTCTGTGCGCTCTCGAATCTCTCTAATTTTACATTCGTGATCTTCTCGAGAGATATAAGTAGGGGGAAGCAATATATTCGATACCTCATCCAGAAACGCACCCTCTCGAAACCTGGCGAGCAAGCTACACCGCGATGCAGAGCGGCTCTCTTGTAGAGTCTGCCACTTGAGTTTGTTAAACATCTCCGTAACGCTATCACGGTTACCAAATAACCCTGTGACGAAACGCGCCGCTCTTCTTTGGATCTTCTCTATCTCCTCCGTCAACCCGATCTGGTACGGATCCCACACTGATGGGCAATACTCAAGTATAGGTCGAACGAGTGTTTCGTAAGCCACCTCCTTTGTTGATGGACTACATTTTCTAAGGACTCTCCCAATGAATCTCAACCTGGTACCCGCCTTACCAACAATTAATTTTATACGATCATTCCACTTCAGATCGTTCCGTACGCGTACTCCCAGATATTTTACAGAAGTAACTGCTACCAGTATTTGTTCCGCTATCGTATAATCACACAATAAAGGATCCTTCTTTCTATGTATTCGCAATACATTACTTTTGTCTATGTTAAGGGTCAGTTGCCACTCCCTGCACCAAGTGCCTATCCGCTGCAGATCTTCCTGCATTTCAATGCAATTTTCTAATGCTGCAACTTCTCTGTATACTACAGCATCATCCGTGAAAAGCCGCATGGAACTTCCGACACTATCTACTTGGTCATATGTATATATCGTGAAAAGCAATTGTCCCATATCACTCCCATGAGGCACGCCAGAGGTTACTTTAACATGCTGTGTTCTGTTTGCTAAAAACTCTTCAATCCAGCCACACAGCTGGTCTGATATTCCGTAGGCTCTTGCTCTGTTTATCAGGTGACAGTGCGGAACTGTATCGAACGCCTTCCGGAAGTCAAGGAAAATGGCATCTACCTGGGAGCCTGTATCTAATATTTTCTGGGTCTCATGAACAAATAAAGCGAGTTGAGTCTCACACGGTCGCTGTTTCCGGAATCCATGTTGATTACTACAGAGCAGATTCTGGGTTTCCAGAAATGACATAATACGCGAGCAAAAAACATGTTCTAAAATTCTATAACAGATCGATGTCAGAGATATAGGCCTATAATTTTGCGCATCTGCTCGACGACCCTTCTTGAAAACTGGAACTACCTGTGCAATCTTTTTATGAAATTTCAGTCACCAACTTCCTCCTCCGAATGCGAAAATATTTTGTTGGCGCCCAGGTCTATATGATCATCCTGTTAAAATAGAGAAAGACTGAAGTGTTCGTTATTCCAGCGCACTATTCGATAGTGAAACAATAGACAAATAGCTTCCAGGCGGTTGAGTGGGCCCTCTGCTAGCACTTAATTTTGAATTGGAGAGTAGTCATGTATATGTAGATGTAGAATTCTTACGTTTATAGCAAGCTGCCATTCATCACAGCAACTGGAAATCTTGTCTAAGTCAACTTATATCCCCCTAGAATCATTCAACGACGTCTGCTCATCAGGGCCAGTCGAAAAATAATACGATGTTCTCGTTCTGGGAGAACCCGTGCCTACTCTTCTTGGCACATTGTTGTCCTGACCGACGAGCACGTAGGGGTCATAACCATATTTCCGAGAAAGTTCGCTCCGTTGAAGAGGGGTCAAAAGAAGCGAACACGTCTCTCGGCTTATCCGCAAATATTCGTGTCAAACTTTCCCATGTGCGGGTTTCGAACACGAAACCCAATTTTGTGAAGCCGAGACGCTAGCCGTTGTGTCATCGCTTCGGTTGAGCATATTATGCGCCAAGAGGCATAAAAAATACCTCGAAAACTTTGACTGTCGTTTCCTCAGAAATGGTCGAGCTTCTGAAGACAAGCCGAGACCGTTTTCGCTTATTTTGGCGCCTCTTCCACTGGACATTGTTCCTGGGAAGTCAGATTATGGCACTTGCCATGTTCTCCTCTTGAGTCCATATCGTCACTGGTCGTTTTGCAGTCATTGCACTACAGCCAATTATGTATGCGATGTATCGGTACGATACTCCCATGTTCCTCATGCCAAAGATTCGATGTTTCACGGAGTTCGTAAGATAACAATAGGCTGCAAGTTCGCGTCCTGTGGGCATTCCGTGTCGGGATCTCCATCTAAGATTCTCCGTTATGCACATCCAGCAAGCATCATATATTCCCACCATTTGTCTTCTGTAGGAACGACTGCCTGTATGCCTCTGTACGAGCCCTAATCTCTTCTCTCATCTTATCTTTGTGGTCTTTCCGCGATTCACGAAAAGAACGCCTCCTTTCCTCCAGAGACTCGCACCCGAGTTCCTTGAGCATTTCCGTAACACTCGCGTGATGATCAAACCTACCAGTAACAAATGGCTCTGAGCACTATGGGACTTAACTTCTCAGGTCATCAGTTCCCTATAACTTAGAACTACTTAAACCTAACTAACCTAAGGACAGCACACACAGCCATGCCCGAGGCGGGATTCGAACCTGCGACCGTAGCGGTCGCGCGGTTCCAGACTGTAGCGCCTAGAACCACTCGGCTACCCTGGCCGGCCTACCAGTAACAAATGTAGCAGACCGCCTCTGAATTGCTTCTATGTCATCCCTCAATCCGGCCTGATAGGGATCCCAAACGCTCGAGCAGTACTCAAGAATAGGTCGTATTAGTATTTTATAAGCGGTCTCCTTTACAGATGAACCACAAATACCCAAAATTCTACCCATGAACCGAAGACGACTATCCGCCTTCCCCACAACTGTCATTACATGCTTGTCCCACTTCATATCGCTTTGCAATGTTACGCCCAAATATTTAATCGACGTGACTGTGTCAAGCGCTACACTACGAATGGGGTATTCAAACATTACGGGATGCTTTTTCCTATTCATCTGCATTAATTTACATTTATCTATATTTAGAGTTAGCTGCCATTCTTTACACCAATCACAAATCCTGTCCAAGTCATATTGTATCCTCCTACAGTCACTCAACGACGACACCTTCCCGTACACCACAGCATCATCAGCAAACAGCCGCACATTGCTATGTACCCTATCCAAAAGATCATTTACATCAACATCTACATCTACATGATTACTCTGCAATTCACATTTAAGTGTTTGGCAGAGGGTTCATCGAACCACAATCATACTATCTCTCTACCATTCCACTCCCGAACAGCGCGCGGGAAAAACGAACACATAAACCTTTCTGTTCGAGCTCTGATTTCTCTTATTTTATTTTGATGATCATTCCTACCTATGTAGGTTGGACTCAACAAAATATTTTCGCATTCGGAAGAGAAAGTTGGTGACTGAAATTTCGTAAATAGATCTCGCCACGAAGAAAAACATCTTTGCTTTAATGACTTGCATCCCAACCCGCGTATCATATCTGCCACACTCTCTTCCCTATTACGTGATAATACAAAACGAGCTGCCCTTTTTTGCACCCTTTCGATATCCTCCGTCAATCCCACCTGGTAAGGATCCCACACCGCGCAGCAATTTTCTAACAGAGGACGAGCGAGTGTAGTGTAAGCTGTCTCTTTAGTGGACTTGTTGAATCTTCTAAGTGTCCTGCCAATGAACGCAACCTTTGGCTCGCCTTCCCCACAATATTATCTATGTGGTCTTTCCAACTGAAGTTGTTCGTAATTTTTACACCCAGGTACTTAGTTGAATTGACAGCCTTGAGAATTGTACTGTTTATCGGTTAATCGAATTCCAACGGATTTCTTTTGGAACTCATGTGGATCACCTCACACTTTTCGTTATTTAGCGCCAACTGCCACCTGCCACACCATACAGCAATCTTTTCTAAATCGCTTTGCAACTGATACTGGTCTTCGGATGACCTTACTAGACTGTAAATTACAGCATCATCTGCGAACAACCTAAGAGAACTGCTCAGATTGTCACCCAGGTCATTTATATAGATCAGGAACAGCAGAGGTCCCAGGACGCTTCTCTGAGGAACACCTATGTAGATAGAAAACAACAGCGGACCTACCACACTTCCCTGGGGCACTCCAGATGATACCCGGACCTCCGATCAACACTCGCCATCGAGGACAACGTACTGCGTTCTATTACTTAAGAAATCTTCGAGCCACTCACATATTTGGGAACCAATCCCATAGGCTCGTACTTTAGTTAGGAGTCTGCAGTGGTGGTACCGTAGTGTTCGGTTGAAGGTGTTCATGTTGTAACACTTTCCATTTTCGTCGGTGTTATACTACTGAAGATACGTACGTGAGACCACACTTTCCACATCCCATGAACTGGGGACATCTTGCGATCTATAACGTCCACGAGTTTTGTGCACACACAATAAAGAAAGAAAACGATGTAGATACGATATAATGGTGGACCTACCATAACGCCGGTATTAACTCCCGGTAGAATATACTGCACATTTGTTGGTGGAAAGGAACAGATGGTTGTCGTCTATAAGCCGCAACTGGAAAAGAAACTCCGGTTTTATACGCAGCCATTCGAAAGTAACTGCTATGAACTGTATCCAGAGAGATTTGGTGAGGCAATAGCGGAAAGATACGAGCGCGGAAAGAGCTGGGAAGGCGGAGAATTCAGTGCTCAAGAATGAGAGAGATGAACCGGAGAAAGACGTGCTAATCGTGCGAGAGATTAAAGAGGAGAGAATGAAATGGTATCGCGGGGGAGTTACGCGAAGCGAAACGAAAGGCCGGAGAGAAGGGGAAGCGAAGGCATCACGTGCGCGCAGCTTATGACGGCAGCAGCTGTGCCGACTACTCCCCTCCAAAAACCCGGCCGCCGTTTAATATCCTGAGTAACTCAATTATGGGAGCCATCAGGCAGGATTTGTCGTCCTTCCATATGATCCATTGATGGCAATAACGCAGCAAATATTGCGCGTGACCCGGCCCGCCGCCAAGATGCGGACAAAGGCCGCTCCACGCCTTGCGTGTCCGCACGCGCGCCTTTATATGAAGCCAATTACAGCTAGAGTTATATCGGGCCCGACGTGACGCCACACTCACAGCTATAATGTATTCACAACCATCTCTCATTACTACGCGTCTTATCATGCAGCCCGTCCATTTAGCGTGTTCTTTTCTTACTGAACATGGATTCATAATGTCAAAATGTACCGCCAAATACGATAGTACAAATCGTCATCTTTGAGCAAGGAGTTTTACGTTAAATAAGATACATAATTCATTCTGCAGTTTCATACTGACAAGATACTCTGAATGTGGCATTCCAGAAAGAAATAGAATCGGTATGCATGCTACAGCATGCGTACCTAATGTGTTCCAAAAGTCCCGCACATAAAAACGAGATTTTCCAGTGCTTATAACTCGGGTTCTGTTGGTGATAAGAAGGTATGGTGAAGTGTTTTGGATAGCCCTTAGCTAGGGATCGTTTTTATACACAAAGTATAATCGTCTTCGCGTCACTATCTTGCTGTACTGGATCACAGTATGACTACTACACGCCTCTTTCTGCTTGGGCAAATGGAGGAAATCGGTTGATTCCTTTTGCATTTGATGTGGTCTACGGTGAGCTTGATGAGTCTTATGGAAGTAGTTTCAGGGGCCGGCCGCGGTGGTCTAGCGGTTCTAGGCGCTCAGTCCGGAACCGCGTGACTGCTACGGTCGCAGGTTCGAATCCTGCCTCGGGCATGGATGTGTGTAATGTCCTTAGGTTAGTTAGGTTTAAGTAGTTCTAAGTTCTAGGGGACTGATGACCACAGATGTTAAGTCCCATAGTGCTCAGAGCCATTTGAAGTAGTTTCAGTTCATGGGCGGTTCCTGGGGAAATCACAAAAAGATTTTTTTTCACTATATTTTGGCGCATCACTACCGGACAAAAACCCAACTGAGGATTCCAAGACGGCTACCCACAGCAAATGGTTGAATTTTTTTAGCATGTATTCCTAAAATCCTGATAGCGAGCAGCATAGAAAATTTTCTTCACATATTTACCGGTTTCCAAGATAAAGGGATCCAAAGCTACCCTATTTCTATACGTAAAATCCGCTATGAGACTAAATCTAAATAATAAATAACGACAGCAAATTGCTGAAATTTTATCGTTATATTCTCTAGGTATTTATCTAGAAGAATCATTACCCTGCTTTCAAAAATCTTTATCCATTATCAGGAAACAACCCAAAACTTATTTTTAGGGTACCAAAACACAGCTGTGGATTCCGAGACGGCTATGTACAGCAATCGGCTGTAATTTTTACAATTCATTACTAAGATTCCTATCTCTATCAACCTTGAAAACGATTTTCGTATTTTTATCCGTTGCCGAGATACAGAAGTTCAAAGTTACTCTCCTTGCACACGTAAAATACGCAAGTAAAATCCGATGTGAGGCGAAAACATAGTTTATATAGTGATGTAGCACGGAGAAATGTGCTGTAAAGTGTCTCCGTTATCATCCGATAACCCCATGTTGTAGTACCGAAGCAAATACAAAACTTTTTTGCACGTACAATCCGGTCTGAGGTGTAAAATTAATTTAGCGTTATTTCAATTTCACGTAGGTAAACTATAACTTTTACTGGCCAATACATTTCTTCTTACACGAGTGACATGCCGTGGTGCAGCAGGGAAAAGTAGGGAACCAGCGGAAAAATGCTCGTGTCGGAGCACAAAAAATGCAAGTATGTTCGTGTTTATTTAAAAGACTGTGGCTGAAAAATAGGGTACCAGCTGCTTCATTCAACCTTCCGCAGCAACTTCAAAACTTATCCCAAAAATTTTAGCTTTTTTATGCTGAGACAAGGAGACAGCATCAGTGGCAGAGGGACGGGAAAGAAATAAATACTGGAAGGTAGTAGACAGTGGTTGTTTAGTAGCTGGAGCAGAGGAGACAATGTCAGTGTGAGAGAAAGAAGGAGACACAGTGGCAGTGGAACCTAGTTGACAGTGACAGAACAGTGCTAGGAAAAGAGTGAAGGAGACAGTGCCACGGGGGAGGGGAGGAATAAAGAGAATTTGCAAGTGGTGGAGAGCCACTGATAATGAGAGACAAGAGTGTATGACAATGACAACGAGGAAGAGAGAGATAGCGACAGTGAGAAGAGACAGCAGGAATGAATGAATGAGATAGTAGCAGTAAGAGAGAGATGATGACAGTAAGAGGAGACCATGATCATGACACAGGAGACAGTGACGGACACAAAGAGATAAAGACAGTGACTTGGACTCAATGAGTGAATGAGAAAGGCCACCTGTGGGTAGACGGGTATGAGCGACATACAGCGGTGGACTAGTGTGTGTGAATGACTTACAGTTAAGGGGAACTTTGGGGAGTTTGAGGTGCGCCGCATGTTAAAGCCTGAATACAATTCGCACGCCAAATTTTTTTGTGAACATTTTTAAAGGTGCTGAGGAAGGTAGAATGAGACGGCTAGTACCCCACTTTTCAGTCATAGTCTTTTAAATAAACAGGAATGTATTAACATTTTTTGTACTCTGCTAGGAGTACTTACCCCTGGTACGAATGTACACTCCTGGAAATGGAAAAAAGTACACATTGACACCGGTGTGTCAGACCCACCATACTTGCTCCGGACACTGCGAGAGGGCTGTACAAGCAATGATCACACGCACGGCACAGCGGACACACCAGGAACCGCGGTGTTGGCCGTCGAATGGCGCTAGCTGCGCAGCATTTGTGCACCGCCGCCGTCAGTGTCAGCCAGTTTGCCGTCGCATACGGAGCTCCATCGCAGTTTTTAACACTGGTAGCATGCCTCGACAGCGTGGACGTGAACCGTATGTGCAGTTGACGGACTTTGAGCGAGGGCGTATAGTGGGCATGCGGGAGGCCGGGTGGACGTACCGCCGAATTGCTCAACACGTGGGGCGTGAGGTCTCCACAGTACATCGATGTTGTCGCCAGTGGTCGGCGGAAGGTGCACGTGCCCGTCGACCTGGGACCGGACCGCAGCGACGCACGGATGCACGCCAAGACCGTAGGATCCTACGCAGTGCCGTAGGGTACCGCACCGCCACTTCCCAGCAAATTAGGGACACTGTTGCTCCTGGGGTATCGGCGAGGACCATTCGCAACCGTCTCCATGAAGCTGGGCTACGGTCCCGCACACCGTTAGGCCGTCTTCCGCTCACGCCCCAACATCGTGCAGCCCGCCTCCAGTGGTGTCGCGACAGGCGTGAATGGAGGGACGAATGGAGACGTGTCGTCTTCAGCGATGAGAGTCGCTTCTGCCTTGCTGCCAATGATGGTCGTATGCGTGTTTGGCGCCGTGCATGTGAGCGCCACAATCAGGACTGCATACGACCGAGGCACACAGGGCCAACACCCGGCATCATGGTGCGTTGAGCGATCTCCTACACTGGCCGTACACCACTGGTGATCGTCGAGGGGACACTGAATAGTGCACGGTACATCCAAACCGTCATCGAACCCATCGTTCTACCATCCCTAGACCGGCAAGGGAACTTGCTGTTCCAACAGGACAATGCACGTCCGCATGTATCCCGTGCCACCCAACGTGCTCTAGAAGGTGTAAGTCAACTATCCTGGCCAGCAAGATCTCCGGATCTGTCCCCCATTGAGCATGTTTGGGACTGGATGAAGCGTCGTCTCACGCGGTCTGCACGTCCAGCACGAACGCTGGTCCAACTGAGGCGCCAGGTGGAAATGGCATGGCAAGCCGTTCCACAGGACTACATCCAGCATCTCTACGATCGTCTCCATGGGAGAATAGCAGCCTGCATTGCTGCGAAAGGTGGATATACACTGTACTAGTGCCGACATTGTGCATGCTCTGTTGCCTGTGTCTATGTGCCTGTGGTTCTGTCAGTGTGATCATGTGATGTATCTGACCCCAGGAATGTGTCAATTAAGTTTCCCCTTCCTGGAACGATGAATTCACGGTGTTCTTATTACAATTTCCATGAGTGTATATGGTCCAGTAACAATAATGTGAACACTGCCTAAGTTCGAGGTCAACGTGCAATACCCAGTCACAGGTAGCAGGTGGCAACACTAGCAGTGGTGGGTATACAAAGCGTATTGGGGAGACGCGGAGAACAGGGCAGTTGTCGTAATGTGGGAACGAGGTGATTTATCTGATCTCCGAAACGGCATGTTCATTGGCTTTCGGGCCAATGGTGCAAGATTTCCCGAAACGGCTATGTTCGTTAACTGTTCACATGCCGCTACGGTTAAAGTATACCGTGGATAACAAAATAGCGCTATCCAAGACCGGCGCCTACGTAACTGTGGTGCACAACGGCCATCAACGGCAGACGTGAACGACGGCGACAGAGATGTGTACGGGCGAATAGTCGTGCAAGAAAACGAAATGAGCGTATAGAATTGTTGGGCGGGAGGCCCCTAATCGGGGAAGTTCTGCCGCCAAGTGCAAGTCTTATTTCAGTCGACGCCACATTGGGCGACTTGTGCGGCGGCGATGAGGATGAAATGATGATGAGAGCTACACAACACCCAGTCCCCGAGCGGAGAAAATCTCCGACCCGGCCAGGAATCGAACCCAGGCCCGCTTGCATGGGAGGCGAGCAGTCTACCACCTGGCAGCCGAAGTGGCCGAGCGGTTCTAGGTGCTACAGTCTGGAACCGCGCGACCGCTACGTCGCAGGTTCGAATCCTGCCTCGGGCATGGATGTGTGTGATGTCCTTAGGTTAGTTAGATTTAAGTAGTTCTAAGTCTAGGGGTCTGATGACCTCAGATGTTACGTCCCTTATTGCTCAGAGCCATTTGATCCATTTTGTCTGTACATGTACATCACATCTACCGTCAAATTCAGATAATTCCTTCGTGATGTCTTGTTTTCTTGTCTAGGAGTTTCTTTGAACTCATAAACACTCTCGATTTTCCTGCATTTAGTTGTTAACATTTGGGTCGTCATGGTGTTGTCACACACGTATTTTTCCCAGATGATATTTCGAGCCCTACACTTTCCACTGATTGGTTGGGAATTTCAATTTAATTTTATACTCTTTCGAATGTTCCGAGTGAGGTAGCCTGTTCGTCTGCTGAAGCAAAGCTGTATATTCTATTTGTTCTTCCTAACTGTTCTTGGTTCGTCACTTTCTTGCACTGATTTTAGTTTTCGCCACTCTTGGATTACTTTTACTAAGACAGCTGAAAAGTAATGGAGAGACTCCATTTACTTGCCTCTCACCTATTTTCATTTAAAATTTCTCGAAATTTCTCCCTTGAATTTTACCGTAGATTTTGTACTTTTCAGTTTTTCACTGATAGCTGCGGTGATTTTGAACTCAAAACCTAGCCGTTTTAGAAGGGAGACGTAAAGAATCACTGAATCATAAGCTTGTTTGAACTCTGCAGTTGTATAAATTACAATTTTTTTAGTGTCTGAGAATTACATTCAGAACTAAAATTTGTTCTGTACGAGAACTATTGGCCCTGAAAGCTACATCGTATTAGCTGATTTTCCGTTCTAGATGTGCTCGGTCAAGGAGGCATTGAGATACAATTTTGTATGCGACAGGAAGAAGCGAAAACCATCCATAATAATGAACACCTATTTTGTCTCCATTGTTATGTAGTGGGTGGATGTATCAGTACACTTTCTCAGTCATCGAGAATTTTCCGAGTTGTCCAAATGTTTTGCATGGTCAGTATACACACATTAAAAAAAAATTTGCATCACCTCGGTTCCTAGATTTCCGGATCCTGTACAGAAAATTGGAATAGAGATCAACATAAACATCATTTCCACCCTTTTATTGCTCATGAAACCACACATTTCATGTTGTATCACCATACAGCAAGACTTTCACAGGTAGTGGTCCAGATTGCTGTATACACGAGTACCTCTGATACCCAGTAGCACGTCCTCTTGCTTTGATGCATGCCTGTATTCGTCGTGGCACACTATCCACAAGTTCATCAAGGCTCTGTTGTGTCCAGATTGTCCCACTCCTCAATGGCGAATTGGCATAGATCCCTCAGAGTGGTTGTTGGGTCACGTCGTTCATAAACAGCCCTTTTCAATCCATCCCAGGCATGTTCAACAGGGTTCGTGTCCGGAGAACATGCTGGCCACTGTAGTCGAGCGTTGTCGTTATCCTAAAGGAAGTCATTCACAAGATGTGCACGATGGGGGCGCAAATTGTCGTCCATGAAAACGAATTCCTCGCCAATGTGCTGCCGATATACTTGTACTATCGGTCGGAGGATGACATTCACGTATCATACAGCCGTTACGGCGCCTTCTATGACCACGAGCGGTGCACGTCGGCCCCACATAATGCCACCCCAAAACAGTAGGGAACCTCCACTTTGGTGCACTCGCTGGACAGTGTGTCTAAGACGTTCAGCCTGACTGGGTTGCCCCCAAACATATCTCCGATGATTGTCTGGTTGAAGCCATATGCGACACTCATCGGTGAAGAGAACGTCATGCCAATCCTGAGCGGTCCATTCGGCATGTTGTTGGACCCATCTGTTCCGTGATGCATGGTGTCGTCGTTGCAAAGATAGACCTCACCATGGACGTCGGGAGTGAAGTTGCGGATCATGCAGCCTGCTGCGCACAGTTTGAGTTGTAACACGAAGTCCTGTGGCTGCACGAAAAGCATTACTGAACATGGTGGCGGTTGTGTCAGGGTTCCTCCGAGCCATAATCCGATGGTAGCGGTCATCCGTTGCAGTAGTAGCCCTTGGGCGGCCTGAGCGAGGCATGACATCGACTGTTCCTGTCTCTCTGTATGTCCTCCATGTCCAAACAACATCGCTTTGGTTCTCTCCGAGACACCTAGACACTTACCTTGTTGAGAGCCCTTCCTGGCACGAAGTAACAATGCGGACGCGATCGACCCGCGGTATTGACCCCTCTAGGCGTAGTTGAATTACAGACAACACGAGCTGTGTACCTCCTTTCTGGTGGAATGACTGGAACTGATCGGTTGTCGGATTCCCTCCGTCTAATAGGCGCCGCTCATGCATGGTTGTTTACATTTTTGGCGGGTTTAGTGACATCTCCGAACAGTTAAAGGGGCTGTGTCTGTGATACAATATCCACATTCAACGTCTATCCTCAGAAGTTCTGGGAACCAGAGTGATGCAAAACATTTTTTGATGTGTGTAATTTATTTTAAGGTTTTTTGGCCAACTGATGTCAGAAGTTCTGCAAGGATTCTGTTTACACCAGATGCTTTGTCATTTTTTAGCCTTTTAAGTAGTATATATACTGCCTGACAAAAAAATGAAACAACACATGGTCGGTTGTCAATGTTACTCCGTGCACATACTATCAGCAGCTATATAAATGATTAGAGTTGGAATTTTGTGTGACAAGTAAACGAACCACCAGAGTGCATTAGTGCTGATAGTGTTTAGCGTTGTTCCAGGTCTCGTAGGCTATGTAAGGTGTGTGCATAGCATCAGACCACTGTGAAGGACATGGAGATGTTGCGTATTCACGTGAGACAGCATTATCACTATTTGGCAGAGTTTGAAAGGGACCACGTTGTGGGTTTCCATTTAGCTGGCTGGTCAAATCGTGCATTGCCCAGATTTGTGGTGCATTCAGATGTGACCGTGGTCCGATATTGGACTACGTGGAAACGTGAGGGCGGGCGTACTGCCGTCAACGTTCTGGTCGTCGATCTCTAATCACCATAATTGATAATCGCCATATTGCCACCAAGCCACACTGTCACCCCATCACATCCACAACATCCATTCGATAACGAATAATGGTCTTATCACAACATTTTGTGTCATCCCACTCCATTGATAAACATTCTCTGTCATGTCACACCATTCGTAAGAGACTACCTGTAGCCAAACTTGGAAATTACTGTATTATGCAGCCGTTAACACCACAACACAAACGGCTGCAATTAGGGCTGTGTCATGACTGGAAAGCATTGACTGTGGAAGAATGGTATCACACTGTCTTCAGTGGCTAATCACGGTTTCGCATTGCCCCTGTATGACCATCGTCAGCGGCAGCTTCAGTATGGTGTCTCCCGCCAAGTATGGGTGCCTGCTAGGAGGTTTCGCATGATTTCACGCAACCCCACATAATGTAAATGTCATGCACTTCTTGATGACAGTTATCGGCAGCACACTGGAGGGGCAACGAGGACGCAGCAGTTTTCGATGGAAAGTGCTTGTGATGTTTATCTCTGTTCAGATGAACCGCTGGCTACGAAGACAACATTTTAGGGCAGACAACGAACTGGAGATGAGCATAGAAAAGTGGGGAAAACCACAGGCAGCTGCCTTCTATGACGAGGGTATTGGAAAGTTGGACCAATCCGATGACAAATGTCCAAGTCAGTGGCGACTACGTAGACAAGTAGCTGGAACGTGTAGCAAACTGTTGCAAATAAAACATTTTTGATTTTCACTGTTGTTTCAGTTTCACGACCGATCGGATATTATTTTTCGGACAACGCTCATAAATTTGGATGTGTGTGTTGAGGCATTCATTTCTCCTTCCGGCCATCCAGATTTAGGTTTTCTGCGGTTTCGTTTATCGCTTGTGGGAAATGACTGGATGGCTCAATTATCTCTGAGCACCATGGGACTTAACTGCTGAGGTCATCAGTCCCCTAGAACTTAGGAGTACTTAAACCTAAGGACATGCCCGAGGTAGGATTCGAACCTGCGACCGTAGCGGTCGTGCGGTTCCAGACTGTAGCGCCTAGAACCGCTCGGCCACTCCGACTGGTTGTTTCCGTGGAAAAAGGCACAACTTATTTCGTTCCTTATCCTTCTCTAACCCGAGCTTGTGCTCCGTCTCTAATGAGCTCATCGTCGACGAACCGTTTTTAATTTCTGGTTTGGTGTATCCTCTGCGAAACAATTTAGTGTGAATTGCAGAGTAAACATGTAGAAGTGAAATAGCGCTTGCCTGGGGAACACGAAATTCATATATGGGTCGTCCCATCACAAACTTTCCACCTGATAACGGATCATTAGTAGGCCAGCGACACACTTGCTTTTTGTGAGCTACTCGTTCATGTGTGAAAAACGTTTTACATTTGACATGCCCAAAAATATGTAACCATAATTTTTTTTGACAAAATAAGATTTTCCAATAAGTTTTTGGTGCATCTCTTCCCAAATCTTGGATAGAATATCATGAAACACGCTTGTAAAAGTTATATATTGCTGTTTTAATGTTTTCGTCCTGCCCTTGATGATGGGAGGAACACCGTGACTAAGTTGGCGAAATAAAGAAATATTCGACGTACGTAGCTGGTGGTGTTAACTGCATCACAGAGAAGTTCTTCAAAAATATCCAAGTGCTGAGCACGTTATCTTCAGAATAGATGAACCATATATTTTCCGTTTTCGTTTGTTTCCCAGTTTTCGTCTGACTCCCCTGCTGTATGATAATTTGCTGTCTTAACTACGCTTTCCAAGCTTATTCGCTGATAACGCACTAATTGTAACCCAACCCAACCCCGTAAGTGTTTGTCTTCCTCTCGTTGTAAACCCTAAGTTTGGAGCTATTGTAAGTATGTGTGGGGTCATTTATTACCATCAGTACATAGTAAGAGGGTTTCATTTTCGAAATGATTTTTGCTTTTGTTCATCGTAGATATCTTATGCCTCAGAACAGATGGACTCTTTGTAATACTATTTGTAATCGAAAGTAACGCTGTGAATTTTTCGAGATGTTAGTGTCAAAGAAGGAAAACCTGACCGGAAAGCAATTAAAAATGTATAAACAGTGGTACTTACTGTTTAAGATAGAATTAAATGTTAAAAAATTGATATATTTTATTAGCTGAAGCAACTTTTTCATCTTTTATGTTGGATTTTGATGTATGAATAATGCACGACTATTACTATTTCTGGTATTCTGCAGATCATGATCGAACGACTTCCAATTTTTTCGAGCATCTACAGATAGGCACCGAAGATTACAACCAGTTCTGTTTTGGGTAACCTCTTGTTAACCAAAAAATATGATTTTTTGCAATATAAACTTTCCTGACAGGGAACGATTTGTATTGTACAGGAGAAACAAATTTTCCCGCAAAGAAATAGAATCTGAAGCACTGACTTTCCATTCTTAAACATTTCATCCCAAATAATCTCTCTCGGCTCTCGTAGGATGTCAATTCAGATTTCTACGAATTAAAATAATAACAATAAACAACGAACAAATAAAATAATAGTTCTTGTATGGTAAAATAAGATCTCCAATGGGAAATAAACAATACTCGTATCTACAGTAACAGATTTACGAATTCTAAAACAAAAAGATCAGTTTGATGCAGCATTCTACATTCACAAAACTGCATCGATCGTATACACTGTCCAGTCATGGTAATGTGACAACCTTTAAAAAGCCTGAATAGGCAGTGCGGACGGCTACAAGACATTCAGGAAGAGTGTCTTGTCAAAAAATGGTTCAAATGCCTCTAAGCACTATGGGACTTAACGTCTGAGGTCATCAGTGCCTAGACTTAGAACTACTTAAACCTAACTAACCTAAGGACATCATACCCATCCATGCCCGAGGCAGGATTCGAACCTGCGACCGTAGCAGCCGCGTGGTTCCGGACTGAAGCGCTTAGAACCGCTCGGCCACTCCGGCCGGCTTCAGTCAAAAAATGGTTCAAATGGCTCTAAGTACTATGGGACGCAACATCTGAGGTCATCAGTCCCCTAGACTTAGAACTACTTAAACCTACCTAACCTAAGCACATCGTACACATCCATGCCCGAGGCAGGATTCGAACCTGCGACCGGAGCAGCAGCGCGGTTCCGGACTGAAGCGCCTAGAACCGTTCGGCCACAGCGGCTGGCGAGAGTCAGTCAGATTTGGAAAGTAACGACAGGGGCGTGGAGCCATGCCGACTCCAATGCCATGCCCAGCTGCGCTACATTTCTCGGTTGAGGATCTATGGCGTGAACAGCCCGATCTAGATGACTCCACAGGTTGTTGACTGGGTTTAAATCCGGGGAGTTTGGTGGCCATGGACTTACCATAAACTCATCCCGGTGCTCTTCAAACCATCCACGTACACTGCGAGCTCAGTGACATATAGCAGTGTGCTGCTGGTGGGTGCCATCGCGCCGAGGAAAAAACAACTGCATATAGGAGTGGACATGGCCCCCAAGGATAGAGGCATACACTCCTGGAAATGGAAAAAAGAACACATTGACACCGGTGTGTCAGACCCACCATACGTGCTCCGGACACTGCGAGAGGGCTATACAAGCAATGATCACACGCACGGCACAGCGGACACACCAGGAACCGCGGTGTTGGCCGTCGAATGGCGCTAGCTGCGCAGCATTTGTGCACCGCCGCCGTCAGTGTCAGCCAGTTTGCCGTGGCATACGGAGCTCCATCGCAGTCTTTAACACTGGTAGCATGCCGCGACAGCGTGGACGTGAACCGTATGTGCAGTTGACGGACTTTGAGCGAGGGCGTATAGTGGGCATGCGGGAGGCCGGGTGGACGTACCGCCGAATTGCTCAACACGTGGGGCGTGAGGTCTCCACAGTACATCGATGTTGTCGCCAGTGGTCGGCGGAAGGTGCACGTGCCCGTCGACCTGGGACCGGACCGCAGCGACGCACGGATGCACGCCAAGACCGTAGGATCCTACGCAGTGCCGTAGGGGACCGCACCGCCACTTCCCAGCAAATTAGGGACACTGTTGCTCCTGGGGTATCGGCGAGGACCATTCGCAACCGTCTCCATGAAGCTGGGCTACGGTCCCGCACACCGTTAGGCCGTCTTCCGCTCACGCCCCAACATCGTGCAGCCCGCCTCCAGTGGTGTCGCGACAGGCGTGAATGGAGGGACGAATGGAGACGTGTCGTCTTCAGCGATGAGAGTCGCTTCTGCCTTGGTGCCAATGATGGTCGTATGCGTGTTTGGCGCCGTGCAGGTGAGCGCCACAATCAGGACTGCATACGACCGAGGCACACAGGGCCAACACCCGGCATCATGGTGTGGGGAGCGATCTCCTACACTGGCCGTACACCACTGGTGATCGTCGAGGGGACGCTGAATAGTGCACGGTACATCCAAACCGTCATCGAACCCATCGTTCTACCATTCCTAGACCGGCAAGGGAACTTGCTGTTCCAACAGGACAATGCACGTCCGCATGTATCCCGTGCCACCCAACGTGCTCTAGAAGGTGTAAGTCAACTACCCTGGCCAGCAAGATCTCCGGATCTGTCCCCCATTGAGCATGTTTGGGACTGGATGAAGCGTCGTCTCACGCGGTCTGCACGTCCAGCACGAACGCTGGTCCAACTGAGGCGCCAGGTGGAAATGGCATGGCAAGCCGTTCCACAGGACTACATCCAGCATCTCTACGATCGTCTCCATGGGAGAATAGCAGCCTGCATTGCTGCGAAAGGTGGATATACACTGTACTAGTGCCGACATTGTGCATGCTCTGTTGCCTGTGTCTATGTGCCTGTGGTTCTGTCAGTGTGATCATGTGATGTATCTGACCCCAGGAATGTGTCAATAAAGTTTCCCCTTCCTGGGACAATGAATTCACGGTGTTCTTATTTCAATTTCCAGGAGTGTATTTGTGTTGATCCACTATGTCTTCCATAACGACGATCACCTAAGAAATGCCACGAAAACATTCCCCAAAACACAAGTCTCCGAAGTGCGCTGGACATTTCGACGTTTTTTCCATGGCCATGTACGCTAATGGTCCTCAACCCGATAGAGCATGAAACGTGATTCATCTAAAGAGGCCACCTGTCGCCAGTCAGTGAACGTCCAGTTGCGCAACTGCCGTGCAAATTCTAGCTTTCGTGGGCCAATGCACAGCAGTCAGCACGCATGTGTGAACCAGGCGTCTGCTGCGGAAGCCCATACGCAGCAACGTTCACTGAACGGCTGTTGAAGAGACACTGTTGCCACACCCTTTGGTTCAGCTGAGTGGGCAGTTGCTCAACAGCTCCATACGACTTTTCCACGCGGCTTTTCGCGGATGATGCTGTAGTATACAGAGAAGTTGCAGCATTAGAAAATTGCAGCGAAATGCAGAAAGATCTGCAGCGGATAGGCACTTGGTGCAGGGAGTGGTAACTGACCCTTAACATAGACAAATGTAATGTATTGCGAATACATAGAAAGAAGGATCCTTTATTGTATGATTATATGATAGCGGAACAAATACTGGTAGCAGTTACTTCTGTAAAATATCTGGAAGTATGCGTACGGAACGATTTGAAGTAGAATGATCATATAAAATTAATTGTTGGTAAGGCGGGTGCCAGGTTGAGATTCATTGGGAGAGTCCTTAGAAAATGTAGTCTATCAACAAAGGAGGTGGCTTACAAACCAGTCGTTCGACCTATACTTGAGTATTGCTCATGAGTGTAGGATCCGTACCAGGTCGGATTGACAGAGGAGATAGAGAAGATCCAAAGAAGAGCGGCGCGTTTCGTCACAGGGTTATTTGGTAAGCGTGATAGCGTTACGGATATGTTTAGCAAACTCAAGTGGCAGACTCTGCAAGAGAGGCGCTCTGCATCGCGGTGTAGCTTGCTGTCCAGAGTTCGAGAGGGTGCGTTTCTGGATGAGGTATCGAATATATTGTTTCCCCCTACTTATACCTCCCGTGGAGATCACGAATGTAAAATTAGAGAGATTCGAGCGCGCACGGAGGCTTTCCGGCAGTCGTTCTTCCCGCGAACCATACGCGACTGGAACAGGAAAGTGAGGTAATGACCGTGGCACGTAAACTGCCCTCCACCACACACCGTTTGGTGGCTTGCAGAGTAGAAATGTAGATGTAGATAACAAATCTGTTGCTCGTTCCGATATAGTTTAGTACTGAACAAGCTCTGTTTGGTTTTCCAGATCAAGTTTAATTTATCCTTTGCTAACGTGGCACTGTATTACACTAGGTTTAACGTGGGGTTCAGTGGATCCCCATGATATGTTACTATGTACGTATAACATTAATAACTAGATTATTTAATACAAATTAACGTAGAGGCAACCATATAAATTGTAAAATTGAATCATTTAATGCTTATTTGAAGAAAGAATGCATTTTATTACATTAGGTAAAAGAAAATACCTACAATTATGTTTACACAATATAAACTGAACATTCGGTGATTCAAGAGTCTTCTTCTGATGACTCATTAGAATTACCATGTAGAATGATCACAGACTGTAAGTAAATGTTTGATGCACATATGTTTTGCACATTGATGCCAAGTGGGTCTTTATCCGCGATGTCAAGAAAATATTTTCCGCGTTCTCCTCTACTTTTAAGCTTCCAGGCACATTCACATTTGTCACATTGGCTACAAGCATTCAGTTGCTCCTCCAACGGAGTATGGACTGGGAACAGAGAGCTTTTTATTCCCATCATTAGCTTTCTGGCTTTCGCCCCAAGCTGACTGTGAAGTCTGAAGATGTAAGTGACGATTTCGCTGATAACATGAGGTGCTAGTCTCATATTTCAGATCCATACTATGAACAGTTCACTCAACATCCTTCTACTACAGCAAGACATCTCAAATGTATCGATTCCCTTCTTTTCTGGTTTTCCCGCGGTCTATGATTCACTTCCGTGCAGTGATGTGCTCCATACGTACATTCTGAGAAAGTTTCTCCTCGAATTAAGGCCTTTGTTTGATACTAGTAGCTACATTTCTTATGGCCATAAATACCCCCTTTACCTGCACTAGTCTGTTTCTATGTTCTTACTGCTTCGTCTGTCATTGGGTGTTTTGCATCCAAGATTGTAGAATTCTTTACCCTGTTTCCTTAGTGATCACCAATTTTAATAAATAAGTTGCTCATTTCTACTAGTTCTCATTACTTTCATCTTTCTTCGGTCTACTCTACTACATAGTCTGTACTCAAGAGACTGTTCACTCCAGTCAACATATCATGTAACCCTTCTTCACCTTCGCTCATGATAGCAATATCACTGAATCATGTAATTGATGTCCTTTCACCATGAATACTTTGTACAGTGGGGGCCGTTACTGAATGGATTTATTAGTATAAAAATTTGATTTTTATTTTTTAATTAATGTTCGTCAGTGCCTTCTGCCTGGCGGCTAGTTGCAGCGTCTCAGTCACGTTGCCCAGAACCGGATAGAACCACTCTGAAACTCACGTTTTGAACCATCAGCAGCCAAATTCACGTGTTGCTGACGAGGTAACGCTATCGAACTGCGCGTCTTATGATCTGGTCGACCAACAGGGAGGCTTGGAGGCGGTCAATTGGGGGTGGAACCGCGGCCAGCTGCTGGGAGCGGACACGCTGTTCGCTCTCTTCTGCTGGCAGCTTCCGACCCGACCAGACGTTCTCCTCTCTTGCTCTTTGGGCGGCTGCCCATTCAGTCTCGGCGGCTTCTTTAAGCCTGCCTTTCCTTTTTACGGCATTAAAACTTTATACAGTTAAAACAATTTTTGATTTTTCACCTCAACGGGTGCCTACTACACTCCTGGAAATTGAAATTAGAACACCGAGAATTCATTGTCCCAGGAAGGGGAAACTTTATTGACACATTCCTGGGGTCAGATACATCACATGATCACACTGACAGAACCACAGGCACATAGACACAGGCAACAGAGCATGCACAATGTCGGCACTAGTACAGTGTATATCCACCTTTCGCAGCAATGCAGGCTGCTATTCTCCCATGGACACGATCGTAGAGATGCTGGATGTAGTCCTGTGGAACGGCTTGCCATGCCATTTCCACCTGGCGCCTCAGTTGGACCAGCGTTCGTGCTGGACGTGCAGACCGCGTGAGACGACGCTTCATCCAGTCCCAAACATGCTCAATGTGGGACAGATCCGGAGATCTTGCTGGCCAGGGTAGTTGACTTACACCTTCTAGAGCACGTTGGGTGGCACGGGATACATGCGGAGGTGCATTGTCCTGTTGGAACAGCAAGTTCCCTTGCCGGTCTAGGAATGGTAGAACGATGGGTTCGATGACGGTTTGGATGTACCGTGCACTATTCAGTGTCCCCTCGACGATCACCAGTGGTGTACGGCAAGTGTAGGAGATCGCTCCCCACACCATGATGCTGGGTGTTGGCCCTGTGTGCCTCGGTCGTATGCAGTCCTGATTGTGGCGCTCACCTGCACGGCGCCAAACACGCATACGACCATCATTGGCACCAAGGCAGAAGCGACTCTCATCGCTGAAGACGACACGTCTCCATTCGTCCCTCCATTCACGCCTGTCGCGACACCACTGGAGGCGGGCTGCACGATGTTGGGGCGTGAGCGGAAGACGGCCTAACGGTGTGCGGGACCGTAGCCCAGCTTCATGGAGACGGTAGCGATTGGTCCTCGCCGATACCCCAGGAGCAACAGTGTCCCTAATTTGCTGGGAAGTGGCGGTGCGGTCCCCTATGGCACTGCGTAGGATCCTACGGTCTTGGCGTGCATCCGTGCGTCGCTGCGGTCCGGTCCCAGGTCGACGGGCACGTGCACCTTCTGCCGACCACTGGCGACAACATCGATGTACTGTGGAGACCTCACGCCCCACGTGTTGAGCAATTCGGCGGTACGTCCACCCGGCCTCCCGCATGCCCACTTTACGCCCTCGCTCAAAGTCCGTCAACTGCACATACGGTTCACGTCCACGCTGTCGCGGCATGCTACCAGAGTTAAAGACTGCGATGAAGCTCCGTATGCCACGGCAAACTGGCTGACACTGACGGCGGCGGTGCACAAATGCTGCGCAGCTAGCGCCATTCGACGGCCAACACCGCGGTTCCTGGTGTGTCCGCTGTGCCGTGCGTGTGATCATTGCTTGTACAGCCCTCTCGCAGTGTCCGGAGCAAGTATGGTGTGTCTGACACACCGGTGTCAATGTGTTCTTTTTTCCATTTCCAGGAGTGTACTTTCCCCTCCTGGCCAATCCTGACAAATTAACAACTTTAATCCCACTCCTAAGCCTTTCTTTTATTTCCGTCATTGCTGCTTCGATGGATCGTTTGAACACTAAGAGTGAAAGACTACACCCGTTTCTAACACCCTTCCTAATCCGAACACACACGGTACGGTGCGCGATGGAAGGTACCCTGTACCACTAGTATCATTTCCTTTCGTGTTCCATTCGCAGGTAGAGCGAGGGAAAAACGACTGTCTGTATACCTCCGTATGAGCCCTAATTTTTCGTGTCTTCGTGGTCCTTATGCGAAACGTATGTTGGCGGCAGTAGACTTTAAATGCCGATTCTCTAAATTTTCTCAACTGAGTTCCTCGAAAAGGACGTCGCATTCTCTTCAGGGAGTCCCATTTGAGTTTCCGAAGCATGTTCTTAACACTTCGAACCTACCGGTAACAAATCGAGCAGCCTGCCTTTTAATTGCTTCCATGTCTTCCATTGATTCGACATGGTGCGAATGCCAAACACTCGAGCAGTACTCAAGAATAGGTCGCAGCAGCGTCCTGTGTGCGGTCTAATTTACAAGTGAACACACATACCTAAAATTCTCACAATAAACCGAAGTCGACCATCAACCTTCCCTGCCACAGTGCTGATATTCTCGTTCCATTTTATATCGCTTTACAACGTTAGGTCCAGTATTTAAACGACGTGTGTGTGTGTCGAGCAGAACATTATTAATGCCGTAACCGAATATTACGGATTTCTGTTGTCTTCTCATCCGCATTAAAATACATTTTTTCTACATTTAGCGCCAGCTGCCATTCATCACGCCAACTAGAAATTTTGTCTTAAGTCATCTTGTGTCATCCTACAGTCACTCACCTTCGTGCCTTCCCGTACACCACAGCTTCATCAGAAACAATCGCCAGATCATTTATGTATATATAGGGTGGTCCATCTGAAGTTTCGGATGAGATTATCTCGAAAACTATACATCAGGTAAAAACAGTGGGTAAGACAAGTTGGTAAGCTCAAAGGGGGACATCAAATGATACTACACGTGATCCCCAGCCCCTGCCCTCTTGGGTGGGGCTGGGGCCAACTTTTAAAGCCTAAATGGAAACCCCCATTTTTTTATTGCAGATTCGGATTCTCCATAAAAAATAATCAAGTTTTGTGTGACACATTTTTTTAAATCTTTGACAGATGGCACTGAAATCGAGAAAAATTAAAGTTGGGGAAGAACTCCGATTTATTTAGAATGATCCGAGAAGGACGCATCAAATCGATACAAAATCTTGACCAATTCTTTCATTAAGCCATAACCAGCTTTTTTTTCAGAGTGTATCCTACCCGCGACAGTTTTTGATGGAGGAAGGCGGAATGGTATTAAAATCTCGTTAGGGAACTCTTCACAATTGTATTACTCACCCGACTATTACTCACACGACTGTGGTGCTACCTTGGCCAAACTGCGAACTATGGCTCAGTATAAAGGTCGGTACAATGCGATCAGACGTCACTTCACTTTCAGATTGTGAACCGTAAACATCGACTGACGAAAGTAAATTATTCCTTAGTGAAACATGGATCACTATCCTCCTGCAGAGATTGTTGATATGATGTTAATTTTAGGTGAATGCCATGACAATTACGCTGCAGTTGCGCAATTGTATGCGAATCGTTTCCCAAACAGACTACATCCAAGCGAAAACATTATTCGAAGTTGCACTCAGCGAGCTCGAAATGGATACATGAACCATCTACCTCGTCATCGCGAATAGAGTGAAAATGACGCTCGTACCGTTACCGTTCTTGCCTGTGTTCAACTGGAACCCGAAATTAGTAGTAGTGCGATTCAGAGACAAACTGTAATACCGAAATCAACTGTTTTGAGGATTCTGAAGGCACTTAAATATCATGCGTATCATATCACACTGACACAGGCATTAACGCCGAAAGATTTGCAAATACGGGTGCATTTATGCCAATGGGCCTTGGAAATGATAAGAGGTGAGTCCGCAGCTCGTGATCGTGCGGTAGCGTTCTCGCTTCCCGCGCCCGGGTTTCCGGGTTCGATTCCCGGCGGGGTCAGGGATTTTCTCTGCCTCGTGATGACTGGGTGTTGTGTGCTGTCCTTAGGTTAGTTAGGTTTAAGTAGTTCTAAGTTCTAGAGGACTGATGACCATAGATGTTAAGTCCCATAGTGCTCAGAGCCATTTTTTTTAGATACGTTATGTTCACCGATGAAGCCACACTCAAAAACAATGGCGAATTAAATCGTCATGATTGTCATTTTTGGTCCCCTGTCAATCCACACTGGCACAGACCAGTTGACAATCAACACAAATGGCCGTTAATTGCCTGGTGTGGAATTTTAAACGGTTACTTGATAGGACCGTATTTTTTTGACCGAAATGTTTTTGGGGAATCTTATTTACAACTTGAGAGGCAGCCACATGCCTTACTCATACTGTGGCATCAAGCAGTCAGGCCTGCAAGATGAGTGGTCTGCCAAGCGAGTGGATTCATTCTTATTTATCGAGTAACATGAACTCTCGTACTCACAATTAAGTTACAAATTATCCTCCTGCATGAATAATACGCAACGGAAACACGCATCTGACTATCAGTAATTTACAGAACTCTGACTGTACACTACGCACTGGCAATACCACATTTTCTTTCCTTCTTTATTTAACGGTTTTTGTCTACACGTGGCCACCGCACTGAATATAAATGGCGCACACATTATAAATTCGGGACATTATGGCAACATACAATTCAATGGAAAAGTCCACCAATCTTTTTCCTTTCACTAACTTATTTATTCCGATAAATTCTCTAACCTAAACACACAAATTCTATAACCTACAACAATAACACATGAGAAATTCCGCCCAGTGGGCATGGCTTTACATTGGTGAATCTCTATATTATGGTCTCGTAATTATTTAACGCTACAGTGCACTTTCTGGATTAGATGGTGGATCTTTTATTATGTCTCACACTTCGGCTCTCACAATCATCATCACGAAACTTTCCTCCAGACCGAGCGGTACAGAAGGAACAAGCATAACCCACTAATCTTTTGAAGCTATCTTGCTACTCCCTCATGCAAACCACACATACCCAAATTACATGACATACACCACACTACGACATGAAATGCTACACAGAGAATGGTCACAACATTATCACTTTCAGCTTTCCTACTTCAATTAATATTTATCCCAGTTTCACACGACACTGCCCCACTTCGTAATTCTACTTTCCTACTGTGAACTCTGGAGATATATGCGCGTCTTCCTGTGCAATGCAAGCCAAGTGGCGTTGCTGGATAGACGGCCGACTCACCTTGATTCTCTCTCAGAGTTTAAATCTAGCGTCACACGGAATCATATCACGCAAAGTAATATTAAGAACATATTCATCACACATGCGAGTCCTCAACTGATACAATGGACGAGTACTTCTCTTTATCCTTTGTCTCATACACAGATTGAGACTCACACAGAACTCACCACGTGGAAGTACTCGTCTCTAATTTCAAGTCCGGCACACGCCATTACTTAAATATTTCAGCTTATGGTACACACGCTATTTCTTAAATATTTCAACTTATTGTACACACGCTAGTAATTCAGCTTAACTTAAGCACACGGAAGTATTTCAACTTATTGCTACACGTGGTTTCATTGTGACCGTTGTTCACTTCCGAAGATTACTACAATCCCATTAATATTACCTGCCTGACATTTAATTCTCCCCACAAAAGTTCCTGAAATAGAGAAATTATTATTTCAAACTACTCTTAAATATTCCACATGCATACCATATCTCCACTCTTTCGTCATTACGGAGCACAACTAAAACAGGTCTTAACAGCACAAGATCCAGCGGCAGAGTGCTGAAACATGGCCGTTCTCTCGGTCATCTCGCACCTATCTCGAGGTGGGGGAAGACCATGCTACCGTATTGGTCAGCCACATTTCAGGCGCTCAAAGCTCAGGTAAATTTCATCTCTTTGGTCCCACCAAAGGTGGCCAAAGGATCGACTCAAAGATGATCATATATTCACATCCACTATCTGCGGTTAGCAGACGACCATACATTCATTCATTTCACAGATCTCACCAAACTGGATGTAGGGATTTACTTTGTGGGAGTGCACATGTGATCAATTAAATAAATAAATTGTCATTCTTTCCCACACTGGTATCCGGCTTCGCTGTATTAATTGAAATTGAGTTATTTTACAAAAAAAAATGTGTTGTCTGGCAAAAATAATGAAGTATGTTGTACCTATTTTCAATGTCGGGCGGTACTGTACCCTTTCAAACTTCTCCGCAATGGTTTGTAGGATCTAATGGAAGATGTTGATTTAGAAACTAGGCAACGAATGTGGTTCCAACAGGACGGAGCAGCTCCCCATTATGCCAAAAATGTGCAGAACGTTTTACATTTACGGTACCCTGGTCGGTGCATAGGACGCGGCGGACCAAATCAGTGGCCTCCACGTTCACTATACCTAACATCTCCTCATTTTTTCTTGTGGGGTTATTTAAAAAATATTGTTTATGAAAGACCAGCCCACAACCCGAAACGATATGGAGCAACGCATTCGAAGAGCATGTGCAGCCATACCATGGATGTGCTACTCAAATCTGTGGACAACTTTCGCAGACGAATGACTTTATGCATTGAAGCAAATGGGGGATAATTTTCAACAATTTCTTCGTAGCTAATTTCATTAGTTAAGCACCCCAAAATGTGATAGGCAAGGGGCTCACACTAATGAAGCACCCCAACATGTGAAAGGCAAGGGGACTCTCACTAATAAAGCACCCCATTGGAACATCATTCTACTACGTCCATGTCGTTGCTCCTGGGTAACGCTAAAAGTAGCATACAGTACATTTTGTACAAAAATAGCTTCAATTGGCGTAACGAAAGAATTGATGCACATTTTTATCGATTTGATGCGTCTTTGTCGGATGTTGTTGTTGTGGTCTACAGTCCAGAGACTGGTTTGATGCAGCTCTCCATGCTACCCTATCCTGTGCAAGCTTATTCATCTCCCAGTACTTACTGCAACCTACATATTTCTCAATCTGCTTAGTCTATTCATCTCTTGGTCTCCCTCTACGATTTTTACCCTCCAGTGCTAAATTTGTGATCCCTTGATGCCTCAGAACATGTCCTACCAACCAATCTCTTCTTCTTGTCAAGTTGTGCCACAAACTTCTCCTCTCCCCAATTCTATTCAATACCTCCTCATTAGTTATGTGATGTACTCATATAATCTTCAGCATTCTCCTGTAGTACCACATTTCGAAAGCTTCTATTTTCTTCTTGTCCAAACTATTTATCGTCCATGTTTCACTTCCATACATGGCTACACTCTATACAAATACTTTCAGAAAAGACTTCCTGACACTTAAATCTATACTCGATGTTAACAAATTTCTCTTCAGAAACGCTTTTCTTGCCATTGCCAGTCTACATTTTATATCCTCTCTACTTCGACCATCATCAGTTATTTTGCTCCCCAAATAGCAAAACTCCTTTACTACTTTAAGTGTCTCATTTCCTAATCTAATACCCTCAGCATCACCCGTCTTAATTCGACTACATTCCATTATCCTTGTTTTGCTTTTGTTGATGTTCATCATATATCCTCCTTTCAAGACACTAAACATTCCGTTCAACTGCTCTTCCAAGTCCTTTGCTGTCTCTGACAGAATTACAATGCCATCGGCTAACCGCAAAGTTTTTATTTCTTCTCCATGGATTTTAATACCTACTCCGAATTTTTCTTTTGTTTCCTTTACTGCTTGCTCAATATACAGATTGAATAACATCGGGGAGAGGCTACAACCCTGTCTCACTCCCTTCCCAACCACTGCTTCCCTTTCATGCCCCTCGACTCTTATAACTGCCATATGGTTTCTGTACAAATTGTAAATAGCCTTTCGCTCCCTGTATTTTACCCCTGCCACCTTTAGAATTTGAAAGAGAGTATTCCAGTCAACATTGTCAAAAGCTTTCTCTAAGTCTACAAATGCTAGAAACGTAGGTTTGCCTTTCCTTAGTCTTCTTCTAAGATAAGTCGTAAGGTCAGTATTGCCTCACGTCGCATAATTCTAAATAAATCACAGTTCTTCCCCAATTTTAATTTTTCTCTATTTCAGCGTCATCTGTCAATAGTTTTAAAAAATGTTTCAAACAAAACTTGATTACTTTTTTATGGAGAATCCGAATCTGCAATAAAAATTGGGGTTTCCATTTAAGATTTGGAAGTTGCTCCCCGGCCCACCCAAGGGAGCGGGGGCTGGAGGTTACGTGTAGTATCATTTGATGTCCCCCTTTGCTTTGAGCATACGAAATTGTCTTACCCACTATTTTTACCGAATGTATAGTTTTCGAGATAATCTCATCCGAAACTTCAGATGGACCATCATGTTGAAAATAATAGCGGTCCTATCGCACCCGACGTTGTCAAACTAATTGCAGTAACCCGACGTTCTCAAACTAATTGCAGTAGACAAGACGTAGTCGCTTTATGGCGAGTTTCCAGAAGGACGTTAATATGGGTATGAAGTTAACTACCATGCGCGCCGAAGTCATAATAGATGACGGGGAGTACCGTTTCAAGATCAAGAGAAGCGAACCCTGCTGAAGAAGTGGAAATACTAGGAGGAACTTATAATTCAGATCAGGTAACAGCAATACTAACTCATTATCATCAAGGCAAGGTAGAAAACCGCATTATCCTACAAAATTGCAGTATAATCACCTCTACTCCCGTCCTACGCGACCCTTCTCGGCGTACTAGGGGAGAGTGGGGATCACGCAGCCATTTCCTCCACAAAGCAGGGTCGTTATCGGTAGCAGAAATTAAAATAGCCGGTCGCTCTTTTCCTCTCGCCTTGCGTTGCCAGGTGAAGCTGAGAGGGCATCAAAAGCGTGCCCGTGCTTGCAGAGGGCGGACACACACACGGCTGGCTGTGCCCAGGTGGCGAGGCGCTGTATCTTGTTTGAGGGCCTTCCGCGAGCGAAGGACCCAGGGCAGGCGGGGTCGCTTAATTAACACAAAAGAACTGCGCGCGGCATTCTTTTCAGAGTCCAGCGGCCCGTGCTGCGTGCTCCGTGCGCGTGTGAGGAAAAGGCAACGTCGAGATGAAACGGAGCCCTTGATTCTGCCTGCTCCCTCAGCTGAGAGGACGGAAAATTAAAATAAAAAGGAAGCCAGCGAAAAAAGAGGCGGCCCGCTGAAAGGCCGCGCCATTGTAACAGTGTTCTTCCTCCGCTCTCTGCTGGCAATACGATAAGGATTTAAATTTAATTTAGATTAGGCGGCTTGCGCGTGGCAGGCGGACGTGACAGTTTCCTTAGCCGTTGCGACTTGTGCTTAACTCGTCGCGTGCGCTCCTTTTATGTCGCGCTACTCTTTTAAGGAACTCTGACGCGTAAATAGTCCGTACTGAGATGTACGTTACACGTATACCTGCCAGAGTCGTTAGAAGATGCTAAGTACAGTTTAAAACTTTTCAACAACAGCTGGTCTCTCTAATAACTGGATAGAAATATAATTTGTTGGAAAATGGCGCAGCGACAATGTACAATTATGAAAAATGTGTAACGTACTACCATCTTTACGACGTTTGTCATCGAGCCATATACGTTATCTCGCATTTCTAGCTGCTTCTCTCACACAAATAATGATAAAAATTCAGAAATTCAGGGTCGCCACCACCAAAACCCTTCCTAACCATTCAGAAAAAAAACGGAGCTGGAAAATTGTTGGTTTAATTACTTTAATAATTTAATTACAAGTATGCACATTTCTTTAAGTAGCCAGATAAATAGCACTTCATGTCGTGTATGAAGTAACTTGATTAATTTAGGATTGGAAATCGGAGTAAGTGGGTAAGATCAACACCACAGAACTTACCTTTCACGTAGATTATTTATTGTATCTAAGTATTTGGTTGCGCATCCTAACTGCACATAACTGGTGCCTGACTAGAAATATTTAAGTAAGAATTACGTGAGAATGTAACAGAGCACAATTTAACTACAGCAAGAAGAAACACAGAAAACGGGGGTGGGAGATAATAATACTGTCATTTCCTTTGCATTCATACCATAAAAATATCTCAGTGAGGTTCGCATTACGATTCTACGAATGCACTGATCTGAACAGAGGTTTAATCAATGCACGAGGTTGTGCGATAATTATTCAACATACTAACTGCGTCTGGTGCTTGCAAACGGCAGAACTAGAGCACGTGGTGCATTCCAAATCAAACTGTTGTGCTTCTTTGTAGAAAGCGCACGAAAGAACAGATATTCTTGCAGAAATTACAGCCCGTTAAACAAGCAAACTGTTAAAACGAAGCCTATTGCGGTGCCGTGGTGAACCAGAAGGGTCATTGATTACCAAACACGTGGCACAAAATCGACACGCAAAGACAAAAGCAACTTCCACAAAATATAAGATTAAAAGTCATACTCACTTCGACACAGTATTACACTAACGCATGGTTGAAGTGATCCTAACCAGATTTTCCTAATCAGATTTACCGTTTGACATTCTATTTCATCGTGTTCAAAATGAACAAAGTAACTTCCACACTTTTAACTCAGACACCCAAAGCTCGCCTATTTAAAGCAATATAATAATGGCACGTTAAGCATTTCAACCGTTAAACATAACGAAGTCCTAACTCAACCTGCTTCCTATCACTTGAAACCCCCTTAAGAGCTACGATCCGTACTCACCAAGCGTTCACTGAAGAGTGCCCCTTTCTCTTTCGAGATTACCTAACTCCCCGTGCAGCGGAAGCTACCAGAGGTGTAACCCTGCGTCACCAACCTCACACACAAAAACAGCCTTCGACACAGCTGTTCAGGTATTGGAAACTTAAGTTGGTCATCCTGTGCTCTCCTTCGAACGAGAAGCAACATCGTCTGCTCCCAGCACACGATGACCCAACTCAGCGTTTCCCAGAAAACAAAACCGAAACCCCACATTAAAACACACATATAATATTCAGTAGGCCTTATTTGAGTGCTCAGTCTTTCTGGAAGAGCTCATGAATTGAGCTAAAATCAGTTAATAAAGTGAATAAGTTGTACCGAATTCGACAAGCGTTTTATGAAACGACTTCACAGAGACGTTTCAAATGTAAGACGAGAGGAGTCCACTTACCTGACTTTACAAAAGATTCGCTGACGCACTATCCTTGTAGGAATGTCGATATGTGAAATTTATCTTAATAAAAAAATGGTTTTCAAACAGCTGCATCAAGAAAAGTAATTCGCTGAAAAAGCCTAATAGCAACTTCGTAGTCAGGTGAACCGAAGGCACGGTTCTAAACAATTGGTATTGAATTTCAAGTCTCTGCTTCATCCGTAATACGAGGGCTGGGCAAAAATATGCGAACACCGCGAGAAATTCGTGCTTGAAAATGGCTACAGGTTGTGCTGTTGTATTTGACCACGAGCGGCAATTAGACAGTTGGCACAATACGCTGCGTGTCGGTCACGGTCAGAGCAGTGTTCTGTGTAGTTGGTGTGTATTATGTCGGAAATAAGTGAATTCGAACGTCTGAAAATTATTGGTGGTCGTATGGTGAGTGCTTACGTAACCAAGGTAGCCGAAGTGTTTGGTGTTTCAAAAGGCATCGATCGAAGATTTACACTACATTCGGAGGAAGCAGAGAAACATTATCGGCTAAGTCACAATGAGAACGAAAGTGCGTGATCGTGACAGACGGTCATTCACAACCGCAAAAGTCGCTGCAGAAATGAATGTCGCACTCACGAATACTATCAGCACCGAAAGAACGCAAAGAGAACCCCATAAGCAGGAAACTGAGGAGCGAGCTGGAATTCCAAAACCAGTGGTGGAAATGTTCGTAAGGGGAAAATGTGGTTTCGAAACCATGAAACTTGGACTATGGAGCGATGGAAGACAGTCATTTGCTCGGATGAGGCTGGTCTCATACTGTTACCAACTTCTGGCCGGTGAAACACGGCGGGGGTTCGGTGATGGCTTTGGACAGTCATATAATGGTATTCCATGGGTTTCATGGTTACTCTGCAAGGTTGCATTGGTACTGAGGATTATGTGACCATTTGGCTGATCAGGCCATTCCATGGTGGTCATGCTGTGTTCCGAGATGACACGACCCCTGTTCACGTAGTTCGCATCGTCCAGAACTGGTTTTGTGATCACTAGGATCACCCCCTGCCCACTACGGTCACCAGGCCTCAATATTACTGAGCCCTTGTGGTCTACTTTGGAGGGAAGGATACGTGATCGCTATCCATCTCCACCCACTATCTTGCAGGAAGAAAGGTATAAGATTCTCCCGAAAATCATATAAGACCTGTATTTATCCTTCCGAGACGTGTGGAAACTTTTGAATGCCACCGGTTTTCCCACACCGTATTGGGCATGGAAATACGTTTTGTTGTTGATGTTTTCATATTTTTCACCACCCCTTGCATGTGACGTTCGTAACATTATAAACAAGTCCAAAAGCTTTAGGGTCAAAATCAGTCAGATTGTAGAGAATCCCAAATAGGTAGTTTTCGGATAAGGGGGTAGTGATCTTACATCCATATTCGATGCAAGCTCACCGTTCAACATATTACTCAAACCATCAGAAGAACACACTGATCGGTTTGGATCGCTGTAGGTGATGTAGAATTGGTAGCAGACGTCATGTGGTCGTCCAACGATGACGTAAGTCATGGCAGTGCAGAGGTGTGTATGTCTAGTTGGTTGTATGGGATCAGCGGAGTAGGACGGGACGACGAAGAGACGTGAAAGAATGGCAGAAAGGACTTATCGTTTGTAGACGTATCCGTGACCAAAACATGAGAAGTTGCCCGCTTTTCGTTAGTGTATTGAAGCGGACTGAGCAAAGAGCCTACAAGGAGTGGCAAGTTATACGCAGCTGCGTAGTACGACGTAACAACGGCGATTGTAATAAGATCCCAACCGACAAGGACCGGAGATGAGTGTCACGCACTGACAATTACAATCGGTTTCAAACCCGACAGCATTTATCAACCAGTTTCCGAGCGACCACTGCAAAGAGATGGATGCAATGGGCATGTGGAGTCGAGTAACCCGCTAAAGATTTATCATTACAGTACATAGAGCTGCACGCCTTCAGTGGGCCAAACGGCACAGTACCTGGGCTGTAGATGAGTGGAAGCGTGTAAGGTGCTGCGAAGAGTCGCGATTTGGCCTCTTTTCAAACGATTCAAGGCGCTGAGTGCACCGATGGACCAATGAGGCATTTAATCTGCAGTGATTTTAGGGCGGGAAGAGGCTCTGCGATGTTCAAGGCTGTATTTACTCCGTGGCTTGGACCCACCCATTCAAGCTACCGTGAACACGAACTGCTAACTTTATTTCAACATTCTTGGTAACCAAATGTTGCCGTTTGTTCTACCGGATGGTTATAACTAAATTTTCCTTATTTAACACTTCATAACACGAAAACTAATAACCATACGAGTACCAGACTTGGTATCAGTAATGCCAAGGACATGAGGAAGAGAGATCATGCAGAACCAGTTCAAATGAAACAATTTTAATGTGCTGCTACGGTACAGCACACTATTACATACCGGTATCATTACTGCTACAAAAGGGACTGCAGTCTGGCGCCCAGCAGTGCCCAGAAGAGTCTAAAAGCGCAGGATTGAATTCTGCATAGCAGAACAAAGCATGTCCGTAGGTATGCTGGCTACCGCTCTTGATATGCTCCGCTTCAGATCAGCACACGCTGGCCGGTGTGGCCGTGCGGTTCTAAGCGCTTCAGTCTGGAACCGCGTGACTGCTACGGTCGCAGGTTCGGATCCTGACTCGGGCATGGATGAGTGTGATGTCCTTAGGTTAGTTAGGTTCAAGTAGTTCTAAGTTCTAGGGGACTGATGACCACAGATGTTAAGTCCCATAGTGCTCAGAGCCATTTGAACCAAGATCAGCACATGTGTGGACGTTCCCCTGGTAAAACCCTGTCCTTCAGGTAACCCACAACCAGAAATCACAGGGAGTGAGATGAGGTGATCGTGACGACCAGTCATTTAGAAACGATCGACCGGTAATTCGATAGTTTCCAGATGTGTTTCCGAGAAGCAGGTAAATTTCACGAGCGGTGTGCGGTGGGGCTCCATTTTGCATGAAAACTGTTGACTTCAATATGTCTCTCTCCTGTAGGGCGGGCATATCGCACTAATGCTGGCCAATCGCATTGCGCGACTTTGGTCCTTGAGCGCTGAACTGTTCAAAAAACATTGGGCCAGTGATGAACCTAGCCGTGAAGCCACACTGTACGGTGACACATTCACCAAACAAAGAAACTTCAAGCACAGTGACTGGAGTTGAACATTCCCATACTCGGCAATTCTGTGTGTTCACCTCACCCGTCAGACAGAAATGAGTTTCGTCCGTCCATAGGATGGTCAAGGGCCAGCCCTCGTCAACTTCAATCCTTGCGAGAAAGTAGGGAGCGATGTCAACACTTCGTTGTACGTCGTGTGGTGCAAGCCGCTGTATGATATGGACCCTGTACGGATACCATTTGAGAATGGTTCGAAGCACCTTCCGTACAATGCACCACAGGATGTTCAACTGTCCGACACAGCACGCACAATGCCTGACCGTCGGGAATTGTGCGGAACGTTGTCTGCCATAGCGACAGCAATTTCATCTACCACCTGTTCCTTTTGTCCAAGCTCATGTTGACACGTCAACAAGTGCACTGCGACTGGTCAGATGTGTGAGACTGTGAATCACGATAACTGATCACGGCACTGGTGGCCATAGTTGGAACTGGACGGTGGCGCTGTGACGCATGGAAATCATGCACCGCATACTCTGGACATTAAAGCTACCAAGTTTGGTACTCGTAATTAGTTTTTGTGTTATAACGTGTTAAATAGGGAAAGTTTAATTATAACCATCCGGCGTATCTTCATGATGAGTATTCTGTGGATCCTAGGAATTTCGTAGCTCTGTGGAATCTAATCTATAATGAGTGGCTTCAGCTGTATGTGGCGTACGGGAATTTGTGGACTCACTTCCTCGCCGAGTGGAGGCAGCTATCAAGGCTGAAGGGATAACCCGCCCGGATAGCCTCGCGCCTTAGCACGTCACTTCCGGGATTTGGTGCGGCGCGCCTGACCAGGATCAAGTCCCCCCGTCGGATTAACGACAAGGGCCGGTGTGCCTGTCAGTGTGTTTGTTGTTTTTAGGCGGTTTTCCACATTTGACTATTTGAATACCGTGCTGCTACCATGTCCCACCTGAATTACACGATTCGCAAATATGGGATAAACTTTTCACTAACAGATGGGGTACATAAATCCCTTTTGGGGGGTGGAGGGAGGGGGAGGGGGCGCGAAGGCCATACGGCCATACTTTACCACCAACAATGCCAAATTCCAATTAACATGCTGCCCCCATGCAGATAAGGAATACATCCAGAAGAAGACGAAAATATTAGTCTGATGTCTCTTGTGCGTAACTAACTGTTTGTTCGTAGAGCTTACGACGTCTTCACTAAGCAATGCGTGTAACACACATGTTTGTAAACCGCTTATGTTTAATAATAAACAACTTTCTGCTTCATCAAAGATAGACTTGCTGACGTGAAATGCAGTCCACAATCGTCTGTGATGAGTTAACTAGCAGCAGCTGATGTGTAGAAGTAACCAACAGAGATCATTGCTCTAGAAGTCATTAATTATTTGTGTTAATTAGAGAAGTTTTCCCAAGCACGATCAGTTGGCAAGCTCACTTCGAGATCTCACCCCAACCACCGACATGCACAGAAGACATTATGGTGAAGGAGGAGTTGCACTACCGGAATAACCGGATAGTACCGTTGTTCCACCACAGCTATCTACATTAATGGACACTGCCGTAGAAGTTGAGCAAGATGACAACTTGATATTAGCAGAAAGAATGTAGAAGTCAGAGAGTCCATGGATACGGTTTCACCAGAAGTTGCATCTCAGAAGCTCTCAAAGCAACCTGGTAAGAACCGATACAGTTGTCACGAAACCTTTAAAACAGTGGACAGATTTGTCACGAAACCTTTAAAACAGTGGACAGACATGAGGCAGCTTTACACCAAGCAGCGATTTAGCCCCAGCTACAGCTGCGAACGAAACCTAACTACAATAAAATGTAGACAGCAATACAGATATGTGGGGTGGTTCCATATCAAGCGGTCTAGTTTTAGAGATGTTTTCTATTCGACTGTCTCGAATTTTGTTCGTATTTTATAAACAGGTCTGGTAAAATATCAAATGAAGGTATATAAATTTGTAATCCAGCAAATTGTAATACTTTCTGGTAGGAGCCTCTCGTATGAAGGGCGACAAAGTGTCACAGCGACATTTCAGAAGTATTGGTCAAACATTTAGTGCTGTAATTTTGTGTAATGTTTTGGGGAAAAAACTGTAAAGCTAGCCAAGGTAGTTGAAAAGTCCACATTGTGCGAATTGTGTCAGTTATCAGATTGGCTATTTTTGCTGCAAGTAGCACATAAAGTCTTCACTAAATATTTAAGTGGCTTCATCTGGTCAAGAAGTTTGTTCAGCAAGCTCCCATTGTGTGACTTCGTTGTCTAGTAGCTTGTTTATCAACCCTGCATGAATTATCAGATTTGGGTCAGTAGTTTTTGAGATGGATGTGAGAGTGAAGACGGGTGAATAAAATTTTTGCAAAAATAAGCGACTTTTAAACCCTTGTGTCACAGAAGCGACGCCTGATCCATACTTGTCTTAATTACAGTTTGAAAGAGCATAACGTTATACACAGAAACGGAAATTTTCAATATTCCTGTTTTCCTTAAAGGTCTACAGCTACACTGTAAACTTTCTCACGCGGATCAAATGGTTCAAATGGCTCTGAGCACTATGGGACTTAACACCTTAGTCATCAGTCCCCTAGAACTTAGAACTACTTAAACCTAACTAACTTAAGGACATCACACACATCCATGCCGAGGCAGCATTCGAACCTGCGACCGTAGCGGTCCCGCGGTTCCGGACTGCAGCGCCTAGAACCGCACGGCCACCACGGCCGGCTCACGCGGATAATCCTCCTCCTCCTTCTTCTGCGGCTCTACAATTCATGACGAGTCTCGGCCTCTTCAGTATCTCCTTCCATTTATCCCGGCCTGTCGCTAGCATTTTCCAATTCCTGTAGCCCATCTTCCGAAGGTTTCTATGACACCGTTCTTCCATCTACACTGAAGCGCGAGAGAAACTGGTATAGGCATGCGTAGTCAAATACAGAGTCATGTAAACAGGCAGAATACCGCCCTGCGATCGACGACGCCTATATAAGACAGCAAGTGTTTGGCGCAGTTGTTAGATCTGTTACTGCTGCTACAATAGCAGGTTATCTAGATTGAAGTGAGTTTGAACGTGGTGTTATAATCGGCGCACGAGCAATGGGACACCGCATCTCCGAGGTAGCGATGAAGTGGGAATTTTACCGTACGATCATTTCGCGAGCGTACTGTGAATATCAGGAATCCGGTACAACATCAAATCTCCGACATCGCTGCAGCCGGAAAAAGAACCTGCCAGAACGGGACCAACGACAACTGAAGAAAATCGTTCAACGTGACAGAAGTACAACCCTTCCTCAGATTGCTGCAGATTTCAATGCTGGGATTTTAACAAGTGCCAGCGTGCGAACCATTCAACGAAACATCGTCGACATGAGCTTCGGAGCCGAAGGCTCCCTCGTGTACCCTTGACGACTGTGCGACGCAAAGCTTTACTCCTCGCCGGGACCCGTCGACACCGACATTGGACTGTTGATGACTGGATACATGTTGCCTGGTCCATCTTCCTTCCCCCCTCCCCATCTGGGTCCATCTCCTCCATACCGTCTCTCTCTGTCCAACTCTTCCTCTGTCCATCTCCTCCTCCTCTTTCTGTTCATCTTCTACTCCCCCCTTCTCTCTGCACGTTATCACCCTTGCATCATTCCAACAGTATTCTTCCTACATATTAAATAATGTGTACCTGAACTGTGACTCGTACAATGATACCGTATTTTGGAAGTACATTCAATGATGTATGTGAATATTGGCTGCTAAATATGCTGCAGATAGCGTTAGTACTAAAGCAGTAATAAATTAAGACAGTTTTACTTCATGTACTGCGAAAATGTAGTAAACAATAATTTTTTTCCTTTCCTTTTTCTGTGGGGGTTGTCAGCGAGAAAAAGACCCGTATACGTTTCAAATTATTAGGTTGGTGGATAAGTGTGTACTGTTTTTGTATAAGTTTTTAAACAGAACAGATACACATAATAGAGACTTTAGTCATAAATAATACCAGGTGATCAAAAAGTCAGTATATATTTGAAAACTGAGTAAATCACGGAATAATGTAGATACAGAAGTAAAAATTGACACACATGCTTGGAATGACATGGGGTTTTATTAGAAAAAAAAAAAAAAAAAAAAGTTCACAAAATGTCCGACAGATGGCACTGGACAGCAAAACGTCAGTGACTGCGCATGACAATCGCCATTCTTGGCCTCAGTCCGTGCGATTATTGGCTTTGGGGTTACCTGAAGTCGCCAGTGTATCGTGATCGACCGACATCTCTAGGGATGCTGAAAGACAATATCCGACGCCAATGCCTCTCCATAACTCCGGACGTGCTTTACAGTGCTGTTCACAACATTATTCCTCGACTACATCTATTATTGAGGAATGATGGTGGACATATTGAGCATTTCCTGTAAAGAACATCATCTTTGCTTTGTCTTAATTTTGTTATGCTAATTATTGCTATTCTGATCAGATGAAGCGCCATCTGTCGGACATGTTTTGAACTTTTGTATTTTTTTTCGGTTCTAATAAAACCCCATGTCATTCCAAGCATGTGTGTCAATTTGTACCTCTCTATGTACATTATTCCGTGATTTATTCAGTTTTTAAATTTATGCTGACTTTTTGATCACCCGGTATATTCACTATTTACAACAGTCTTCTCTATTCCACGACTGTAGAAATCGTCATTTTGAGACGAAGAACTTGTCGAGCCATGTTTGCAGCGCATTTTCATCCGAAAAGGATGTTACTTCAGATGTGTTCGACAGAGAGCGGAAAAGTTGAAATAGTAAGGGCCCAAGATCAGGTGGATAATGTGGGTGCGGAAAGACGTCCCTATCCGTCTCCTGTGCAGTGTTTTCTGTCAGTCTAGCAGACTGGGCGTTATCGTCAAGTAGCATCACTTCACGCCGCCTTTCTAGTCGTTATTCTTGGACTGCGTCTGCAATACGTCTCAGTTGTTAAATATAAAAACCTCGGTAAAGCAATTCGTTGTACATCAGACCATCGCTGTTCCACCAGACGCACAATATTTTCTTTTGTGGATCCGCGCATTTGTTTCTACTGTGAGTGACTGCTTTGTTTGGGCTCAGTCATTCCTTTCTTTCTCTTATGTCGTCACTAGTAACGATACACGATAGGAATGGACGTGTCGTTCGAGCTAATTGATGACGATCAATCAGAGATGCACATGTGGTCACCCGCTGATTTTTGTGGTTTTGGCCTAGAGCATGCAGTACCGATACATCAGATTTTCGAACCTTCCCTATTGCATGGAATTGTCACACGATGGTGGAATGATCACAGTTCATCACATTTGTAAGTTCCTGAGAACACTGACGTCGATCATTGATGCGGACGATCTTCGTTAAACGTTCAAGGTCTTCCTGAACGTGGAGACCCACTAATATCAAAGGATCCTTCTTAAAACGGGTAAACCATTTTCTTGCCATGGTCTGTCCAAAGGCATTATCCCTATCCAGCGCGCAAATATTTCTGGGTGCCTCCGCTGCTGTCACGCCTTTATTGAACGCAGGCAGAATGAATATGTCGGAAATGTTCCGATTTCTCCACTACGCACTCCATTTTCTACTGTCCACAGTTACACTCTCTATCTTCAAATGACAAAATGACAATATGTAAACTCAAATTGCAACAGTGAACTACAAATGAAAATCAGAACTATTTTGTTAAAATTAAATAGAAGAAAAATAATAATGAAATACTGACTCGTGATATTCTTGGCTTAATATTTGTTTGTGCAGCCCTTTTCGTGTACTGCTGTAGTACACCTCGATGGCATAGAATCGAAGAGCATGGCCGACTGTGTGTGAGGAATATTCTTCAATCGCTCACACGGGGTGTGTACGGCCTGGGACGACCCGGATATCCGGGATAAACCCCGGAATTTTTTTATCCGGGAACAGTTTTTTTTAATTAACGGGAATTTTGCATCGTTTTAGTTTCCAGTTGAATTATTGTAATTTTGGCTGGTAAGAACTGTTATTCTAACAAAGAATTTTGCTTTGTCCCGCTACTGCAGAATAATACTGCAGAAAGAAAACAAACGAGAAAATAACACCAAAATAAAAATTTAGTTGCAAAGACAATGCGCCATTTACAATAGAACAAACTACGTACACAAGCGTCTGGCGACAGCGAAACGTGTCACTGTCTTTAGGACGAGGACTAATCAGTATTTCGTATCAGATGCTTTTGATCAGCGTGACGTAATAGCTGTTTACATTTCTAGTAGGTCGCGGTAAAATATTACGATTGGTGTTTTGAGAAGCGTTACCTTCAAAGTAAATTTCCTTTTACTCAAGATGTATTATGTTACTTAACACTTTAAGTTCAGGTCCAGAAGCCCAGCCCTCTATGCCGTTATTTAAAACTTACCTGCATTTTTGTGTTTGATATACGAGGGCTATTCGGAAAGTAAGGAACGATAGGTCGCGAAATGGAAATCACAGTGAAAATCAAAATTGCCTTATTTTCAACAGTTAGCTACAAGTTCCAGCTACTTATCTCCATAGTCGCCGATCCGACTTAGGCGTTTGTCGTAGCGTTGTACCCCAATACCCTCGTTATAGAAGGCAGCCGCCAGTGCTTTCCGCCAATTCTCTACGCTGGCCTACAGCTCTTTGTCTGTGCTAAAATGTGTCTTCATAGCAAGCGGTTCATGTGAGAAGAGACGAAACTCAGGGGGAGACAATTACGGGCAGTATTGTGCGTAATCAAACATTTCCAATTGAAAACGATACAGGAGCATCTTCATTGCCCCTGCAGGATACGGCTGAGAATTGTCTTGAAGGAAACGCACGACAGTAACGTCATGTTGGCTGCATAGCTTCAGGCGAAATTTCTCACCAGGCCCATGTGATTGGCGGGAGACACTATTGTTCTAAGTATCTTTATGTGCTGCCTAAAAAGAACGACGTAACGCGATCGACGGGCATACTAGAGACACTGCCCAACACACTTGTGCAAAACTTCATCGAATTTTCATTGTGGTTTCCGTTTCGCGACCGATCGTTCCTTACTTTCCGAGTGGCCCTCGTGTCTTAAACAGTAATGCGCTAAATTGATCAAGCTTCTAGGTTACTTTTTCTTATTTGTTTTAGTTCTTTTATAGATTACAAATTATGCAATAACGACAGCGAACAGTATAATTGTCCTTAAAAAAATAAAAAGGTAAAAAAAGTACGCCGTAAATTCTTGAGAAATTTCACACATAACTGGCTTTTCTATGGAAAAATCGAAGTGCTCGTCAGTGCATTTATTCAGTCGGGTAACCCTCATAATGGTCGTTGCACAGCAGTAACATATTTGTGCTTGTCACAAATATTCAGCTGCTGCAATTTAAGTTGTGCTCTTAGGATCCTGTCTAACCACACCCTCAGAAAAAACAGCAAAAACTTTTGACGGCCAGTGAAAGCTTGCCATTTAGTTGTACAGAATGTATATTGATTTAAACCGTTTACGTTTCCTATTTGTGTATTCGCGCTACTTAACAATAACGTTTCTATTGGCTGACGACATCACAAATTCTATACTCTGAGTATCTGCTGTCATCGGCTGGTGAATCCATTAACACGAGCTGTGATTGGCTGACAAATGCGCATCGCAATCTAAATGTCAGTGCTTCGAAAGCTACTGTGCTGTAATTGGTGGAATTTCTGTTTATATTTTCCTAACACGAAAATATGCAGTGTACATGTTTTCACACATCAAAGATCTTTCCAAAATGCGTTGTTTATTGCTGGGAAGTTCTATGCCGGTGTATAATTTGCAAGTTTTATACCTCCAAGGGAAAATATGTAGTCACCTTGTGACGTCCCCTTAAAGAAATTTCTGAATTACTGTGCTGATAAACCTCTTACATTATTTGCTTTTCAAACAGCTGAGCAAAACTGAATGTACTCAAACATTCACTAAAGTGACACACAATATTTTTAGCACAACGCAATCTGACTTTCAAAAATCCGTACAAAAGAATGGCCCTGACTAACATTAACCTATACCTTTCACAAATCACTTACCTCACCAAAAATCTTCGTTACTCGAACTACTGCAATACAGCGAGCGCCACTACTGCCAGCTAAATAAAAGATTCAAACTACTGAAGGCACTAACTACTGATAGGCATAGTTAGCAAATGAAAGATTTTGATAGAGAACAAACAATGTATTACCTTAATAGTGTTGGAAAATCATAATATACATAGCAGTTCATGACATCCAGTCTTACAAATTTCAAAACTCCGCCATTTATCTCCCCACATCCACCACTGCTGGCGGCTCACCTCCAACTGCGCGCCCGCATCTCGTGGTCGTGCGGTAGCGTTCTCGCTTCCCACGCCCGGGTTCGATTCCCGGCTGGGTCAGGGATTTTCTCTGCCTCGTGATGGCTGGGTGTTGTGTGCTGTCCTTTGGTTAGTTAGGTTTAAGTAGTTCTAAGTTCTAGGGGACTTATGACCACTGCAGTTGAGTCCCATAGTGCTCAGAGCCATTCCAACTGCGCAACGCTACGTGCTGTTCACATCCAGCTGCCCAACACTACAATGGCAGACAACAATGCAAATTAGCCACAGACTGCACACAACACAGCCAGTGATTTTCATACAGAGCGCTACGTAACGTTGCCAATAAGAAAACATAAACAGCCTACTTACATAGCCCCCATGCTCCCCACAAAAAATTTTACGAATTGTTTTGGGCAGTGGCCAATACAGATTTGAAAAAATTTTCATAATTACGATAACAAAGAAATCAAATGCACACACTTATTGATACAATGTTAGTCAAAAGCTAAAATTTTCTCACAGTCCATAAAGACAGTCCTGATCATTCATCACAGTAAAATTGCAGTGTTGTTTTTTTTTCTGAATGTCTGATCACTAAAAGAGAACGCACACGGAAGTAGTAGATTTCCATGCAGTCTTGAAGAGGTAGTGTTGTCCTTCCAACGGAAAGACGGTGCTGACTCTTGACATGCAGACAGGTAATGGGCCACAACAGAGCAAACCCACAACAGAGTCAGTCGAAGTTTTGAAGAATATTGGTAGGTAGGTCATCACAGAGCAGACCCACTGTACTCCTGGTAGAGATTGTGGTATTGGTGGGCCACCAGAGGTGCAGACCCACTGCAGTCCTTGTAGAAATAATGGTATTGGTGAGTCAGCAAAGGTGTAGACCCACTGCAGTCCTTGCAGAAATAATGGTATTGGTGGGTCATCAAAGATGCAGACCCACTGTAGTCCTTGTAGAGATGGCGATCAGCCATCTGTTGTGACTGTGCAGGTGCACAATCACCACTGACGAGTCTTGCGGATAATATAGCAAGTCCATAACCACCACTTGTGCAATCACAAGGTTTTCGGAATTGTCCTTAGAACCAGCAATGCTGTTATCCAGTCCCTTGCTGAATTATTAACACACGTGCAAACACTAATAGTCCCAACTTCTCAGATATTGTCCATATACTATGACCAACAGAAATGTGTGCAGTGAAATGTAAATTACAAGTTACTTAATTTGATGAACTTTATAACATAAGAATACAATTACAAAGGTACAAAATACATCATTAAAGAACATAACAATACAGATAACATTTGTAGTACAGGCTTTACAAAAGAATCGAAATAACATATACATTAGTGTTACAGGAATTATGACATGAGTACATACATAAAAGATCAGAATAACTTTCCAAACATCAACTTCACACATGAGCATTAAAACAGAATAAATAATGTCTAAGCATCTTTACAAAGTAAATAACATATTATTAGAAAAATTCCACAACATAACTCATATCAGCTAAACACATAAAGACAGGAAAAACACAAATACGCAAGGGTACACAAACACATAGAGGGATAAGACAAAAGGAAAGGACAGGGTTTGTTTTACTGCAGTATTTTGCATGGAGATCTCCCTTCGTTCATCATTAATCTCAGAAAGTCCTATCTAAGCCTGCTTTCTGTATTCTGTTCACATCCTCTTTCAAAAATAGTTTTTCTCCACTGTACACTACTTTTTTTGGCCAAACCATTTTCTTATAGATTCTCAATGCGTTTCTTCCAATTCATCACAGTTAGTTTCTTAAATAGTCTACCCCCTCTTAAGCTAACTTAAATCTACAGAGCTCAGATATATATATACCAAGGGACGAGGCAATGCAGCAGCACATAACAAATTAACACAAAGAGCAATGACAAAAAATGCCAATTTGCAAAGCAAGCAGCAGTAAATCTAAATTAACAAATCACTTACCTCATCAAAAATCTTCGTTACTCGAACTACTGCAATACAGCGAGCGCCACTACTGCCAGCTAAATAAAAGATTCAAACTACTGAAGGCACTAACTACTGATAGGCATAGTTAGCAAATGAAAGATTTTGATAGAGAACAAACAATGTATTACCTTAATAGTGTTGAAAAATCATAATATACATAGCAGTTCATGACATCCAGTCTTACAAATTTCAAAACTCCGACATTTATCTCCCCACATCCACCACTGCTGGCGGCTCACCTCCAACTGAGCAACGCTACGCGCTGTTCACTTCCAGCTGCCCAACACTACAATGGCAGACAACAATGCAAACTAGCCACAGACTGCACACAGCACAGCCAGTGATTTTCATACAGAGCGCTACGTAACGTTGCCAACAAGAAAACATAAACAGCCTACTTACAACCTAACACGGAAAAAGTGTATTTTCACCACGGAAAGAGCGTATTTTCACCTGGGAAAAATGTATTTTGGATCGGAAAAGCTGGAATTTATTTCTTGTCTGCGTGTACAACAATTCTTTGCTGGTGCCGTTTTGTTGGGTTGCCCCAGAGATGATTAATGGGGTTTAACTCCGGCTTCGGCTTGGCCGTTCGAATATCTTTGCTTTGCGCTGCTCCTGAACTGTCTTTACACGGCCAGGAGTTTGCTTCGGATCGTTGTCATGCTGGAATTGCCAATTACAAGGCATATTTCGTCTTCTGTGAGGTATCATATCGTCTTCTAATATTTCACCATACTTCAGGTTATACATTGCCCTATGAATTTCGACGCGAGGACTTACACCACTTGATGAGAAACACCCTCACACCGTGGTGCTTCCTGCTCCGTGCTTCATGGTTAGTACTTCGCACTTTCTGTCATTCCGCTTGTTTTTCGGTCGTCGAACGTATTGTATCCTGTCTGAGGAGAAGAGAAACTTGCTTTCATTACTCCATAGAATTTTGACCAGTCTTCAGTGGTACTTCTTAGCAAACTGTAATCTGACCTTCCCATTTTTTGCATTTACCGTGCGTTTTCGAGAATGTCACGTGTCATTCATTACCTTTAGCTGCTCAGCGACGTTTAACTGTCGAAACATGGAGCTTCGCCCTGTGTTTTACCTGTAGATCATCACGTATTCCAGACCATCGATTGCTTCCGGATGATCCTATATTCTTTTTGTGTCGTTTTTCTGGGCCTACCACATCGTGCATTGTTCTCTAACGTTCCCCTTTTTTTTCTGAAGCCGGTCCTAGACAATCAAGCCAAACACTTTCCTAACGAAGGACTGAGTTTGGCCTTTAGTCAATGCTGTTAAGGCAGTTTGTCTGACATCTACTGAATATTCTTTAGTTTCAGGCACTGCTGAATGTAAATAAAAATATTAAAAGTAGATTTTAAGTATGTAGTTGGATTTGTTGCAGTTTCGTCATTCTTCAAAATACTTATGAACCCCTTGGGAACACTGATGACAACTAAAGTCCACCATTTCCTGCTCTCAGCAATCAATGTACAGTACAAAACCGCGGCGAGATCAAGCAAATCTCCGTCTCAACAACTCGTTTGTTTTGATTCCGTAACTGGGAGTGAATAAGCAGCGTAGCGCACGGCCCGCAAATACCCGTAATTTAGTCCTCTAGTATTTGAGAATCAGAGCGCTTAGTGAGTTGCAACAAACTTTTTCACATAATTTAAAACCTTTCCGAAACTACTACTCACTGACAATCCCTGCATAACCATAAAGGAGAAAAGCTTATCGCTTCCTACATTTTCGCTGTTCGTGCGGTGAAACTCTCGCATCAGGTATGACGTTTTAATTTATTGTTTCGCGACACATTTTGTAGGCAGTATTCACATATACCTCTGAATGTACCTGCAAACTTGTATCATTGTACGACAAATAGTCCAGGAGATATGACATGATAAACATTGAGCTGCGTGAAAGCGGAACTGCAAGGCGAAATTACATAAAGCTACAGGTACACTAAGTATAAAGATATGCGTGAAATGTATTAAATGTAAGTGGCATGTGCGTACACAGGCAAAGAAATTGGTAAAAAGCTCCTACATCCCTGGATGATTTCAAATAAACGTAGTACACATAACTACTAACTATATGAGAATTAATACTGTGGTGTTAAGAACCAGCGAAATTTTGTTGGCGCACGGGTGATATCATTGACAGAGAAGCGGGTAGGAGATGGACAGACAGACAGACAGGGGGAAGGACGAGATGGACACAGATAGGGAAGAGGAAGAAAAGAAGAGGAGATGGACGGAGAGAGAGAGAGAGGGGGGGGTGTGTGGACGAGATGGACAGAGAAAGTTGGTAGGAGGAGATTTACAGAGAGAGGGGTGAGGAGGAGATACAATAATAAATGAGTGGAATAAATACATACCCAAGCATCGCCAAGTACTAAGCTAACGGGCACATTAAAACTGTTTAACCCATAAAACATCGTTATTAAGCGCAGCTTGTCAACATCCAAAGGCTGATCGGAACATGACTGTTGGCATGTAAAACAAGTTAGAGATTAATCAGTAATGAGCATAATCAGTAATGTGCATGTTTGCCCGCGACCACAGTAGTTTTTCCATTTGTATCTAACAGGTGTCGTATGAGGAAACAATCACAATTTTGAGAAACAAACAGAAACAACTAACGTTATGATAAATTTACAAGAAGGTTACGGTATATCGTGAGCAGTACCATGAAAATGTGTACTAAATCCTACAGATCGCATTGTCTCCGTCACCTGACGTTGTCACGTCCTACTAGTAAACTATTTTCGGTTGCCAAAGTGCGTTCAGTCGGCTTGCAAACTTTGCTGTGAATTATTAGCTGAACGCGTGCAAATGTTAATCGCGTCAAATTAAAACTAATTTCAATTTCTATCCGTGTTTAACGTTATCACTGACATTTTTGTTGATTAATTATTAGTATTTAATGCTTTTTTTGATCAAGGGAACCTGATTTTGTATGTTCTGCATTGTACCTCATAATTCACATACCTCAGAATAAGGACGCACAGTCCGAATGTGACCAAATGTTAATACATCACTATCTGTCGCATTATTATTAAATTCTATGGCTTAAAAGATGCTGTCATATTCACCGAAATTGATTTTATGAAATATGGTGTCTGACATTACCGAGATCTCGAGAAGTCAAAGTAGATCATATTAGTATTAGGGTGAGGGGAGGCTCAAACGGCAGTCCGACCACCCAGGTTTACGTTTTCCATAATTCCCATAAATCATTTACGGTGAGAGCCTGAATGGGACTAATTTCCTCCGCCAATCCGAGCTTGTGTACAATCTCTAATGTCATAGTCCTCCACGAGACGTTACGCCATAATTTTTCTTCTTCCCGCATTCCTATTCGTGTCAGGTTTTTTGGGATGTGGCCCTTGGCCTGTTTTACAAGTGCATTATGTCTGTAATAGGGTCAACGCTATGCGTACGGTCTGCTGTTAATAGTAGAGAAATTGCTATACATGTGTCTTGCAGCGCTCTTGTGGTTTCCATCAGTTCGCCATTCTCCGATCTCCAGATTCGACGGCGTTTGTTGTGAAGTATGAGAGCTCCTGTGATCTCATGTGCCCGATCCAACTGGTCACACCCCCATCCAGTATGATGCAGCCCTGTACACAACACGATTCCCAGCGTACACATCCCGAAAACCACCCGCAGGCCCGCAACAATTCACAAGAGAAATTTCTGTATTTTCTGTGTCTACTTCTGAAAGGGTCGTAACACATAACTGATTTCACAAGTTACTTGCAACCGTAACGGACGCCGCTTGACGGAAGTTCGTGCGGTGGCGCTCGACGCGGATGTAGCTGGTTTAAACCCAGGTACTGAGCGAGGTGGAACTATGATAATACACAGTCACGCTAAACACATTTTATTAAGTATAACACAAGCCGCCATACGCTGTGTTTAAAGAAATGCGTCAAATGTTATTACAGGGGACAGTAACGGTCAAAACTAGAAAATAAGTCCTGTAAACGTACACTATCCGATCAGAAGTATCCAAACACCCATATTTACTGCAAAATTAACCACTAGGTATCAAGTGACGGGGAATATTTACTGCAAAATTAACCACTAGGTATCAAGTGACGGGGAATATTTTGCTGTCAGAAAGGCAGTAACAGCACAATGGGTCGGTCAGGATAGCTTAGAGACTTCCCACGTGGACTAGTCGAATGCCAACCGAATAATACCGGGTGATCAAAAAGTCAGTATAAATTTGAAAACTGAATAAATCACGGAATAATGTAGATAGAGAGGTACAAATTGACACACATGCTTGGAATGACATGGGATTTTATTAGAACCAAAAAAATACAAAGTTCATCTGATCAGAATAGCAATAATTGGAATAACAAAGTAAGACAACGCAAAGATGATGTTCTTTACAGGAAATGCTCAATACGTCCACCATCATCCCTCAACAGTAGCTGTAGTCGAGGAATAATGTTGTGAACAGCACTGCAAAGCATGTCCGGAGTTACGGTGAGGCATTGGCGTCGGACGTTGCCTTTCAGCATCCCTAGAGATGTCGGTCGATCACGATACACTGGCTACTTCAGGTAACCCCAAAGCCAATAATCGCACGGACTGAGGTCTGGGGACCTGGGAGGCCAAGCATGACGAAAGTGGCGGCTGAGCACACGATCATCACCAAACGACGCGCGCGAGAGATCTTTCACGTGTCTAGCAATATGGGATGAAGCGCCATCTTGCATAAACACCGTACGTTCCAGCAGGTGTTTATCAGCCAGGTTGGGGATGATGCGATTCTGTAACGTATCGGCGTACCTCTCACCCGTCACGGTAGCAGTCACTGACGTTTTGCTGTCCTACGCCATCTGTCGGAAATGTTGTGAACTTTGTTTTTTTTTTTGTTCTAATAAAACCCCATGTCATTCCAAGCATGCGTTTCAATTTGTACCTCTCTATCTAAATTATTCCGTGGTTTATTACGTTTTCAAATTTATACTGACTTTGATCGCCCGGTAGATCCATCATTGACATTTCAACCCTTCTAAAACTGCTCTATTCGACTATTGGTAATGTGACTGAGATGTAGAAACGCCAAGGAATAACCACAGCTAAACCAAGTCGAGGCAGACCTCAGGTACTGTTGGACCAGGCTTGGAGAGCGTTGCAGAGAGTGCTTCTAAAATATTGCATGAAATCAGTATTGGTGACCATTGCGGAGGGTGGTTGTAAAAAGTCGCATGAAATCAGTGGAAGGAATCTCTGCTGAGCTCCAAAGTGCTACCAGTCCAGCTAACGCAATGACTATGTGTAGGGAATCAAAAGAAATGGGGTCCAATTGACGAGCAGCACATTTTAAGCCACACATATCTGTAGTCGATATTAAGCAACGCTTGAGGTGGTGTAAAGAGCGATTTCACTGGAGAGTGGATGCCTGGAAACGAGTGATTTGGGGTGATGTATCACGCTACTCCCTGTGACAGCAGATGGAAGTGTCTGAGTTTGGTGAACGCCAGTAGTCGGGGTCTGCCATTCAAAAGCGAATTGCGGAGGAGATGATGCTAGGGTATGAGAGTACTTTCCGTGGTTGGGGTGTGATGCACTAATTTTTGCTTAAGAAAACGCTATATGCCAACGATATGGACATACTTTGTAGCATTGTGTACTGTGTACGCCGGCCGCGGTGGTCTAGCGGTTCTGGCGTTGCAGTCCGGAACCGCGGGACTGCTACGGTCGCAGGTTCGAATCCTGCCTCGGGCATGGGTGTGTGTGGTGTCCTTAGGTTAGTTAGGTTTACGTAGTTCTAAGTTCTAGGGGACTTATGACCTAAAATGATGAGTCCCATAGTGCTCAGAGCCATTTGAACCATTTGTACTGTGTACAGTAGAGGAACAGACTGGAGACGATAATTTTATCATGATGACAAAGTACCTTGATATAAAGCAGCATCTGTGAGGCGATGGTTTGTGGACTGTAACTTTCCTGAACCCGTCTAGCCTGTCAAGAGTCCCGACATGAACCCAGTGGAACACCTTTGGGATGATTGCAAATACGCTTCTCGGTTTTGCCACCGGATCGTATTGTGTAAATCGTACAATATTTCTTCGATGCAACTGCTCGACATCATCAGGTGGTGGTAGCTGCTGCTGTCACTGCTGCAAGGCGCGACTGGTGATAATCGCGCGGCGGCGCCGGAATTTATCATGACGGGAGCAGGCAATATGCGTGCGCGAGAAGACGCTCATAGTTGGAGAAAGCGGCGCTCCTGGTGCCCCCTACTGGGAACTGCAGAAAGGCCATCCACGCGTGCGCTTTGGGCAATAACTGTGCTGCCGGACGCTCCTGCGGATAAAGTTTGAAAGCATGAAAAGTCACACCTTTGGGATGAGTTCGAACGTCGACCTCAGGTTCCATCACTTCCTTCTCTGGTATCGGCCCTTGAGGAAGAATGGGCTGCCATTCTTCCACAGACATACAGACACCGCATTCAAAATGTCGCCAGCAGAGTGCAAGTAGTCATAACCACGAAGAGTGGACATACGTGATACTAAAACACACTAATAGATGTCAGGATACTTTTGATCAGACAGAAATACTTGTTGAGATTTGGGCCATTGATATTTTGTTAAGAGCGGTACATACTCACAGGTGACTTCCTGATGCTGTTCACTTCTCTCTGGTTACGTTACTCTCCCACTCTGTCTCATCTTGCCTCATCGATTACTAGTGTGTGGGAGCCGTCAGATCACAAGACTATCATGCCAGATTACAGGATTCTAAGATGAAGCGCTGAATACCCGTAGTTCACAGCGTGCATTACATTTACAAATGCGACTCGATTCACAGAGAGTGGGATAGTAGCATAACACAGTAAGAAATGAGCAATGAATGTCAACTAAAGACAGTTTACACCAGTGAGAACTGACCAAAATATAAGTATCAGAAAATAATGAATCTATCGCCAGCACAAATTCCCGAGAGAGTGGAAAAAAGCGCAGGTGACACCTGAATACAAGAAGGGTAAAAGAACGGCCCCGAGAAATAGCGGACCAGTAACCTTAACATCGGTGTGCTGCAGAACTACGAACATATTTTCAGTTCGAACGTAATACATTTCCTTTGGACGGAAAAGCTTCTGTCTACAAATCATCACAGATTTAGAAAGCATCGTTCGTGAGAAACTCAACTTGCCCCTTTCTCACATGATATACTGTGAACCATGGATGAAGGGCAGTTCGTACATTCCATATACCTAAAAAGCCAAAAATTCAACTCCTCCCGAACAGGACATGAAGGCCCAACAATACCGATCGGCCGCCGTGTCATCCTAAGCCCATAGGCGTCTCTGGATGCGGATATGGAGGGTCCGCCCGTATGTCAGTTTCCGAGACCGGAGCCGCTACTTCTCAGTCAAGTAGCTCCTCAGTTTACCTCACAAGGGCTGTGGGCACTCCGCTTGCCAACTGCGCTCGGTAGACCGGATGGTCGCCCATCCAAGTACTAGCCCAGCCCGACAGCGCTTAACTTCGGTGATCTGACGGGAACCGGTGTTACCACTGCGGCAAGAGATTTCCAAAAACCTTTGACGCGGTGCCCCACTGCAGACTGTTAACGAAGGTAGGAACAGGCGGAATAGGTTGTCACATATGGAATGGCTCTAAGGCTTAGTAAGTAATAGAAACCAGTTCGTTGTCCTCGACGGCGACTGTTCGTCAGAGACAAGAGTATCGGCAAGAATTCCCCAGGAAAGGGTGATAGAACTGCTCTTATTTTCTATATGCATAAATTATCTGACGGACTTCGTGAGCAGCAAGCAGCGGTTATTTACTGATGACGCTGTCGTGTATGGGAAGGTGTCGCCGTTGAGTGACTATAGGAGGATACACGATGACTTAGGCATACTTTCTAGTTTCTGTGATGAATGACAGCTTGCTCTAAACGTAGAAAAAAAGGAAGGTAATATAGATGAGCAGAAGAAACAATCCTGTAATGTTCTCATACAGCATTAGGTGTGTGCTGCTTAACACATTCACATCAATTGAATGTCTAGGCGTCAAGTTGCAAAGCCATATGAAATAGAACGAGCAAACAATGAAGGTAGTAGGGAAGACGAATGGCGCATTTCGATTTATTGGACGAACATTAGGAAAGTGTGGTTCATCCGCAAAAAAAAAAAAAAAGTGGTTCAAATGCTTCTGAGCACTATGGCACTTAACTTCTGAGGTCATCAGTCCCCTAGAACGTACAACTACTTAAACCTAACGAACCTAAGGACCTAAGGACATCACACACATCCATGCCCGAGGCAGGATTCGAACATGCGACCGTAGTGGTCGCGCGGTTCCAGACTGTTGCGCCTAGAACCGCTCATCCGTAAAAGAGACCGAGTATGGAGCACTAGTGCGACCCATTCTTGAGTAATGATAGTGTAGTTGGGACTCACACCAGGTCTAAGCAAAGGAAAACATCGAAGCACTTCAGAGGCGGGCTGCTGGATTTGTTACTGGTAGGTTCGATCAACACGCGAGTGTTACGAAAATGCTCCGTGAACTAACTGGGAATTCCTGGACGGAAGACGACGTTCTTTCGCGAAACGCTATTAAGGAAATTTAAATTTAGAGAACCGGCATTTGAAGTTATCTGCAGAACGATTCCACTGCCACCAACATACATTTCGCGGAAGGACCACAGGATAAGAGAAGTTTGGGCTCGCACGGAGACAGGCGTTTTCGCTCGCTCTATATGCGAGTTAAAACGAAAAGAAATGACGCCTATCAGTACAAGGTACCCTTCGCCATGCACTATTCGGTGGCTTGGTGAGTATGTGCGTAGATGCAGAGGACCTCGTATGTAACTTTTTATGAACATGTCAACTGGGCAAGCAGTAACAGTTAATTCAAGTAGGAAGGCTTCAGGTTCCCTCAATGCTCTCTTGAAGTTTCGGAACATATTTCTACAGGATGTGAAAAGAAAATACGTGAAACCATCCTTTCTACCAAAACTTCACTGTTGCGATGTAATCATCATGGTACAAGCAGTGACAACTTGTAATGCTTAGAATTAACCATGAATGCATGTGTGCGTTCCATATGCAACATCGGCGTGTATGACCAATGTCAGACCTTCATACACCCATTTTGGTTGGTTGCGGCCAGACAAGTTACGCGACACCCATTACCTATGTCCACTTCATCTCCTCCTCATTGCGCAAGGCATGGACTTGAGTACCTCGCGTCGAAGATCAAGTACATGTCATCTCGTCATAATCGTAATACAAAGTCCCACATACACAATTTCTAGATGTTCCCATTCATAAAAAGAAAATTAGCGAAGTCCTTTTCTACTGCTGCCCGTAATTCAGTATTGTAGTCAGTCTTATAACTTCCCCCCCCCCCCCCCCAAAATTAACTTCTGTGGCAAGTTTATCTCTGTAAAAGAATAAAGCAAACGCTCTCATGCACTTCCAGCAACGCTTCCTTGTCTTTTCGTTCTTGAATCAACAACGATACATTTTTGCCCTTATTTACTCGTGTCCCCCCCCCCTCTCTCTCTCTCATTTGAGATCTGCCTGACTGTAATTTTCCCAGGCACTAGTAATTAACGTATATAAACTGTGTTTTCCTGTGTTCGTAAAAATTACTAAGTGTTGTGTTCTATAAGGGCGATCAAGAATTTGCATTTAAGGGTGTTGCCGCAACGTATATGCAACATAACGTGACTCCTATACGGATATATAAACACAGACGCGTAGACAAGGGATTAATGTGCCATTAATGCCTTTCCGACGTCGCGTGCGGTAAGTGCGGAGGCGTGAACAATGGCGACGTTATTACCAAATGCGTCCAGACTGCACCAATGTGCTGTTATTCTTTTCTTGGGTGCTGTTATTCTTTTCTTGGGTGCCGAAGGACAAACACTGGTGGACATTCATCGGAAAATGAAGAATGTGTATGGAGAAGCATGTCTGTCGAAAACCACCAATTTGGAATCGCGCGCCAAGTTTCGTGCTGGTCGTGATTCGACATAAGACGCCAGTCGATCTGGAAGGCCAGCCTCACTCAAGTGGGAGACACTCGAGCATACGCCCTATAGTCCTGATATCTCCACATGCGATTATCAGGTTTTCGGTCCCTTAAAACAGGCGTTGAAGGGTCGACGATTTCTGTCGGACAATGGTGTGTAGCAGGCGCTTACAGACTTCTTCGCGCAACAGGACACTGGCTTTTACCGAATGGGTATCTTCAAGCTGGTGCGTCGTTGAAATTATTGCCTCAATGCTTATACAGATTTTGCATGATTGGCATACCGATTTTGGATCGTACGGCCTTCAAACGAAAACTTTGTGGTCGCCTCTTACACAGGGTGTAACCTGTAACGGATATAAGTGCACATATTTCTATTGGTGACTACGGACGGTGTGCTGAACAACATTACAGTAATAGCTACATCATTTACAGACTAATAAGTATAGCTATTACAAGTTATATACGTTTTTAGGTTGGATAGTACCTCCTAGGATTACCTACAAGAACGTGTGCCAAGAGCAAGTCAGTAATGCTTATTTTCCCCTGGGCAACATGTCAAGTGTTACCGTTACGACTGTGCAGGGCACAGCTATCGGGTGGAGAAATGTAGGGTCCCCCTGAATAGGTCAGGCGTGCACTACACGCCGGAAGCGGCTACAAGGGTAGCGGAGTACGTGTGGAGTGCACATGGGGGTTTTTTAGGTTAGAGAATCCCCTCCCTAGGCCCGACATGACGCCTCCTGAGACGCGGCAAGATAGGAGTAGGCAAAATGCAACAGGGAATAACAATATTAATGTGCTAATAGTAAACTGCAGGAGCGTCTATAGAAAGGTCCCAGAACTGCTCTCATTAATAAACGATCACAACGCCCATATAGTACTAGGGACAGAAAGTTGGCTGAAACCAGACGTAAACAGTAACGAAATCCTAAACTCAGATTGGAATGTATACCGCAGAGACAGGCTGAACAGTGAAGGGGGAGGCGTGTTTATAGCGGTAAGAAGTGCAATAGTATCGAAGGAAATTGACGGAGATCCGAAATGTGAAATGATTTGGGTGAAGGTCGCGGTTAAAGCAGGCTCAGACATGGTAATTGGATGTCTCTATAGGCCCCCTGGCTCAGCAGCTGTTGTGGCTGAGCACCTGAAGGATAATTTGGAAAATATTTCGAGTAGATTTCCCCACCATGTTATAGTTCTGGGTGGAGATTTTAATATGCCGGATATAGACTGGGAGACTCAGACGTTCATAACGGGTGGCAGGGACAAAGAATCCAGTGAAATTTTTTTAAGTGCTTTATCGGAAAACTACCTTGAGCAGTTAAACAGAGAACCGACTCGTGGCGATAACATATTAGACCTTCTGGTGACAAACAGACCCGAACTATTTGAAAAAGTTAACGCAGAACAGGGAATCAGTGATCATAAAGCGGTTACGGCATCGATGATTTCAGCCGTAAATAGGAATATTAAAAAGGGTAGGAAGAGTTTTCTGTTTAGAAAAAGTGACAAAAAGCAGATTTCAGAGTACCTGTTGGCTCAACACAAAAGTTTTGTCTCAAGTACTGATAGTGTTGAGGATCAGTGGACAAAGTTCAAAACCATCGTACAATATGCGTTAGATGAGTATGTGCCAAGCAAGATCGTAAGAGATGGAAAAGAGCCACCGTGGTTCAACAACCGAGTTAGAAAACTGCTGCGGAAGCAAAGGGAACTTCACAGCAAACATAAACATAGCCAAAGCCTTGCAGACAAACAAAATTTACGCGAAGCGAAATGTAGTGTGAAGAGAGCTATGCGAGAGGCGTTCAATGAATTCGAAAGTAAAGTTCTATGTACTGACTTGGCAGAAAATCCTAAGAAATTTTGGTCTTATGTCAAAGCGGTAGGTGGATCAAAACAAAATGTCCAGACACTCTGTGACCAAAATGGTACTGAAACAGAGGATGACAGACTAAAGGCCGAGATACTAAATGTCTTTTTCCAAAGTTGTTTCACAGAGGAAGATTGCACTGTAGTTCCTTCTCTAGATTGTCGCACAGATGACAAAATGGTAGATATCGAAATAGACGACAGAGGGATAGAGAAGCAATTAAAATCGCTCAAAAGAGGAAAGGCCTCTGGACCTGATGGGATACCAGTTCAATTTTACACAGAGTACGCGAAGGAACTTGCCCCCCTTCTTGCAGCGGTGTACCGTAGGTCTCTAGAAGAGCGTAGCGTTCCAAAGGATTGGAAAAGGGCACAGGTCATCCCCGTTTTCAAGAAGGGACGTCGAACAGATGTGCTGAACTATAGACCTATATCTCTAACGTCGATCAGTTGTAGAATTTTGGAACACGTATTGTGTTCGAGTATAATGACTTTCTGGAGACTAGAAATCTACTCTGTAGGAATCAGCATGGGTTTCGAAAAAGACGGTCATGTGAAACCCAGCTCGCGCTATTCGTCCACGAGACTCAGAGGGCCATAGACACGGGTTCACAGGTAGATGCCGTGTTTCTTGACTTCCGCAAGGCGTTCGATACAGTTCCCCACAGTCGTTTATTGAACAAAGTAAGAGCATATGGACTATCAGACCAATTGTGTGATTGGATTGAGGAGTTCCTAGATAACAGGACGCAGCATGTTATTCTCAATGGAGAGAAGTCTTCCGAAGTAAGAGTAATTTCAGGTGTGCCGCAGGGGAGTGTCATAGGACCGTTGCTGTTCACAATATACATAAATGACCTGGTGGATGACATCGGAAGTTCACTGAGGCTTTTTGCAGATGATGCTGTGGTGTATCGAGAGGTTGTAACAATGGAAAATTGTACTGAAATGCAGGAGGATCTGCAGCGAATTGACGCATGGTGCAGGGAATGGCAACTGAATCTCAATGTAGACAAGTGTAATGTGCTGCGGATACACAGAAAGATAGATCCTTTATCATTTAGCTACAAAATAGCAGGTCAGCAACTGGAAGCAGTTAATACCATAAATTATCTGGGAGTACGCATTAGGAGTGATTTAAAATGGAATGATCATATAATGTTGATTGTCGGTAAAGCAGATGCCAGACTGAGATTCATTGGAAGAATCCTAAGGAAATGCAATCCGAAAACAAAGGAAGTAGGTTACAGTACGCTTGTTCGCCCACTGCTTGAATACTGCTCAGCAGTGTGGGATCCGTACCAGATAGGGTTGATACAAGACATAGAGAAGATCCAACGGAGAGCAGCGCGCTTCGTTACAGGATCATTTAGTAATCGCGAAAGCGTTACGGAGATGATAGAGAAACTCCAGTGGAAGACTCTGCAGGAGAGACGCTCAGTAGCTCGGTACGGGCTTTTGTCAAAGTTTCGAGAACATACCTTCACCGAAGAGTCAAGCAGTATATTGCTCCCTCCTACGTATATCTCGCGAAGAGACCATGAGGGTAAAATCAGAGAGATTAGAGCCCACACAGAGGCATACCGACAATCCTTCTTTCCACGAACAATACGAGACTGGAATAGAAGGGAGAACCGATAGAGGTACTGAAGGTACCCTCCGCCACACACCGTCAGGTGGCTTGCGGAGTATGGATGTAGATGTAGATGTAGAAAACGTCAGATCGCAAGATTTGTAACATGTTTGAGGAAAGACTGTTTGATGCAGAGAAAAGTAACATCTAAACTGATGTGTGTACATACACTCCTGGAAATGGAAAAAAGAACACATTGACACCGGTGTGTCAGACCCACCATACTTGCTCCGGACACTGCGAGAGGGCTGTACAAGCAATGATCACACGCACGGCACAGCGGACACACCAGGAACCGCGGTGTTGGCCGTCGAATGGCGCTAGCTGCGCAGCATTTGTGCACCGCCGCCGTCAGTGTCAGCCAGTTTGCCGTGGCATACGGAGCTCCATCGCAGTCTTTAACACTGGTAGCATGCCGCGACAGCGTGGATGTGAACCGTATGTGCAGTTGACGGACTTTGAGCGAGGGCGTATAGTGGGCATGCGGGAGGCCGGGTGGACGTACCGCCGAATTGCTCAACACGTGGGGCGTGAGGTCTCCACAATACATCGATGTTGTCGCCAGTGGTCGGCGGAAGGTGCACGTGCCCGTCGACCTGGGACCGGACCGCAGCGACGCACGGATGCACGCCAAGACCGTAGGATCCTACGCAGTGCCGTATGGGACCGCACCGGCACTTCCCAGCAAATTAGGGACACTGTTGCTCCTGGGGTATCGGCGAGGACCATTCGCAACCGTCTCCATGAAGCTGGGCTACGGTCCCGCACACCGTTAGGCCGTCTTCCGCTCACGCCCCAACATCGTGCAGCCCGCCTCCAGTGGTGTCGCGACAGGCGTGAATGGAGGGACGAATGGAGACGTGTCGTCTTCAGCGATGAGAGTCGCTTCTGCCTTGCTGCCAATGATGGTCGTATGCGTGTTTGGCGCCGTGCAGGTGAGCGCCACAATCAGGACTGCATACGACCGAGGCACACAGGGCCAACACCCGGCATCATGGTGTGGGGAGCGATCTCCTACACTGGCCGTACACCACTGGTGATCGTCGAGGGGACACTGAATAGTGCACGGTACATCCAAACCGTCATTGAACCCATCGTTCTACCATTCCTAGACCGGCAAGGGAACTTGCTGTTCCAACAGGACAATGCACGTCCGCATGTATCCCGTGCCACCCAACGTGCTCTAGAAGGTGTAAGTCAACTACCCTGGCCAGCAAGATCTCCGGATCTGTCCCCCATTGAGCATGTTTGGGACTGGATGAAGCGTCGTCTCATGCGGTCTGCACGTCCAGCACGAACGCTGGTCCAGCTGAGGCGCCAGGTGGAAATGGCATGGCAAGCCGTTCCACAGGACTACATCCAGCATCTCTACGATCGTCTCCATGGGAGAATAGCAGCCTGCATTGCTGCGAAAGGTGGATATACACTGTACTAGTGCCGACATTGTGCATGCTCTGTTGCCTGTGTCTATGTGCCTGTGGTTCTGTCAGTGTGATCATGTGATGTATCTGACCCCAGGAATGTGTCAATAAAGTTTCCCCTTCCTGGGACAATGAATTCACGGTGTTCTTATTTCAATTTCCAGGAGTGTATTTAGGTACCACATATAAAAATATCTATCCTTACCCAGTACATCCTGTACATTACATGTAACTTACAATATGGTTGTCGTAACGAATTAATCCCCCCCCTCCCCCCCCACCCCATGAACCATGGACCTTGCCGTTGGTGAGGAGGCTTGCGTGCCTCGGCGATACAGATAGCCGTACCGTAGGTGCAACCACAACGGAGGGGTATCACTTGAGAGGCCAGACAAACGTGTGGTTCTTGAAGAGGGGCAGCAGCCTTTTCAGTACTTGCAGGGGCAACAGTCTGCATGATTGACTGATCTGTCCTTGTAACACTAACCAAAACGGCCTTTCTGTGCTGGTACTGCGAACGGCTGAAAGCAAGGGGAAACTACAGCCGTAATTTTTCCCGAGGGCATGCAGCTTTACTGTTTGGTTAAATGATGATGGCGTCCTCTTGGGTAAAATATTCCGGAGGTAAAATAGTACCCCATTCGCATCTCCGGGCGGGGACTACTCAGGAGGACGTCGTTATCAGGAGAAAGAAAACTGGCGTTCTACGGGTCGGAGCGTGGAATGTCAGATCCCTTAATCGGGCAGGTAGGTTAGAAAATTTAAAAAAGGAAATGGATAGGTTAAAGTTAGATATAGTGGGAATTAGTGAAGTTCAGTGGCAGGAGGAACAAGACTTCTGGTCAGGTGACTACAGGGTTATAAACACAAAATCAAATAGGGGTAATGCAGGAGTAGGTTTAATAATGAATTAAAAAAATAGGAATGCGGGTAAGCTACTACAAACAGCATAGTGAACGCATTATTGTGGCCAAGATAGATACGAAGCCCACTCCTACCTACCACCCTACCACAACTTTATATGCCAACTAGCTCCGCAGATAATGAAGAGATTGATGAAATGTATGATGAGATAAAAGAAATTATTCAGTTAGTGAAGGGAGACGAAAATTTAATAGACATGGGTGACTGGAATTCGACAGTAGGAAAACGAAGAGAAGGAAACGTAGTAGGTGAATGTGGAATGGGGTTAAGGAACGAAAGAGGAAGCCACCTGGTAGAATTTTGCATAGAGCATAATTTAATCATAGCTAACACTTGGTTCAAGAATCATAAAAGGAGGTTGTATACATGGAAGAAGCCTGGAGATACTGAAAGGTTTCAGATAGATTATATAATGGTAAGACAGAGATTCAGGAACCAGATTTTAAATTGTAAGACATTTCCAGGGGCAGATATGGACTCTGACCACAATCTATTGGTTATTAACTGTAGATTAAAACTGAAGAAAATGCAAAAAGGTGGGAATTTAAGGAGATGGGACCTGGATAAACTGATAGAACCATAGGTTGCAGAGTTTCAGGGAGAGCATAAGGGAACGATTGACAAGAATGGGGGAAAGAAATACAGTAGAAGAAGAATGGGTAGCTTTGAGAGATGAAATAGTGAAGCCAGCAGAGGTTCAAGTAGGTAAAAAGACGAGGGCTAATAGAAGTCCTTGGGTAACAGAGGAGATACCAAATTTAATTGATGCAAGGAGAAAATACAAAAATGTAGTAAATGAAGCAGACAAAAAGGAATACAAACGTCTCAAAAATGAGATCGACAGGAAGTGCAAAATGGCTAAGCAGGGATGGCTAGAGAAGAAATGTAAGGATGTAGAGGCTTATCTCACCAGGGGTAAGATAGATACTGCCTACAGGAAAATTAAAGAGACCTTTGGAGAAAAGAGAACCACTTGTATGAACATCAACAGCTCAGATGGAAACCCAGTTCTAAGCAAAGAAGGGAAAACAGAAAGGTGGAAGGAGTATATAGAGGGTCTATACAGGGGCGATGTTCTTGAGGACAGTATTATGGAAACGGAAGAGGATGTAGATGAAGATGAAATGGGAGATACGATACTGCGTGAAGAGTTTGATAGAGCACTGAAAGACCTAAGTCGAGACAACGCCCTGGGAGTAGACAACATTCCTTTAGAACTACTGGTAGCCTTGGGAAAGCCAGCCCTGACAAAACTCTACCATCTGGTGAGCAAGATGTATGAGACGGGCGAAATACTCTCAGACTTCAAGAAGACAATGATAATTGCAATCCCAAAGAAAGCAGTTGTTTGCAGATATGAAAATTACCGAACTATCAGTTTAATAAGCCACGGCTGCAAAATACTAACACGAATTCTTTACAGACGAATGGAAAAACTGGTAGAAGCCGACCTTGGGGAAGATCAGTTTGGATTCCGTAGAAATGTTGGAACACGTGAGGCAATACTGACCCCATGGCTTATCTTAGAAAATAGATTAAGGAAAGGCAAACCTACGTTTCTAGCATTTGTAGACTTAGAGAAAGCTTTTGACAATGTTGACTCGAATACTCTCTTTCAAATTCTGAAGGTTGCAGGGGTAAAATACAGGGAGCGAAAGGCTATTTACAATTTGTACAGAAACCAGATGGCAGTTATAAGAGTCGAGGTACGTGAAAGGGAGGCAGTGGTTAGGATGGGAGTGAGACAGGGTTTTTGCCTATCCCCGATGTTATTCAATCTGTATATTGAGCAAGCAGTAAAGGATACAAAAGAAAAGTTCGGAGTAGGTATTAAAATCCATGGGGAAGAAATAAAAACTTTGAGGTTTGCCGATGACATTGTAATTCTGTCAGAGACTTGAGGAAAGGACCTGGAAGAGCAGCTGAACGGAAAGGACCTTATCTTGAAAGGAGGATATAAGATGAACATCAACAAAAGCAAAACGAGGATAATGGAATGTAGTCGAATTAAATCGGGTGATTCTGAGGGTATTATATTAGCAAATGAGACGCTTAAAGTAGTAAATGAGTTCTGCTATTTGAGGATCAAAATAACTGATGACGGTCGAAGTAGAGAGGATATAAAATGTAGACTTGCAGTGGCAAGAAAAGCGTTTCTGAAGAAGAGAAATTTGTTAACATCGAGTATAGATTTTAGTGTCAGGAAGTCTGTTCTGAAAGTATTTGTATGGAGTGTAGCTATGTGTGGAAATGAAACGTGGACGATAAATATTTTAGACAAAAAGAGAATAGAAGCTTTCGAAATGTGGTGCTATAGAAGAATGCTGAAGATTACATGGGTGGATCACATAACTAACGAGGAAGTATTGACTACAACTGGGGAGAAGAGAATTTTGTGGCACAACTTGACTAAAAGAAGGCATCGGTTGGTAGGACATATTTTGAGGCATCAAGGGATCACCAATTTAGTACTGTAGGGCAGCGCGGAGGGTAAGATATCCTCAAGGAATGATATGTAAAGCTGGCCTACAGATCTCTTTTGAAAAAACTGAGTTTGTCTGTGCTGAATTTAACGTCCAGAAATTAAACCCAACTACAGGGGAATAAGGAGGGTGAGATACACTATGTGATCAAAAATACCCGGACACCTGGCTGAAAATGACTTACAAGTTCATGGCGTTCTTCATAGGTAATGCTGGAAACCAATATGGTGTAGGCCAACCATTAGCCCTGATGACAGCTTGCACTCTCGCAGGTACACGTTCAGTTAGGTGCTGGAAGGTTTCTTGGGGAATGGGGCCCATTCTTCACGGAGTGCTCCACTGAGGAGAGGTATCGATGTCGGTCGGTGAAGCCTGACACGAAGTCGGCGTTCCAAAACATCCCAAAGGTGTTCTGTAGGATTCAGGTCATTACTCTGTGCAAGCCGTGTAGCCACTCCGCCACGGGCCTGCGTTGCGTTATAAGCAGGTGCTCGATTGTGTTGAAAGATACAATCGATATCCCCGAATTGCTCTTCTACAGTGGGAAGTAAGAAGGTGCTCAAAACATCAAACTAGGCCTGTGCTGTGATAGTACCACGCAAAACAACAAGGGGTGCAAGGCCCCTCCATGGAAAATACGACCACACCTTAACACCACAGCCTCCGAATTTTACTGTTGGCACTACACACGCTGGCAGATGGCGTTCACCGGGCGTTCCCACACCCGCACCCTGCCATCAGATCGCCACATCGTGTACCATGATCCGTCACTCCACACAACTTTTTTCCACTGTTCAGTCGTCCAATGTTTACGCTCCTTGCACCAAGCGGGGCGCCGTTAGACACTTACCGGCGTGATGTGTGGCTTATGAGCAGCCGCTTGACCATAAAATCCAAGTTTTTTCACCTCCTGCCTAACTGTTATAGTACATGCAGTGGATCCTGATGCCGTTTGGAAATCTTGTGTGATGGTCTGGATAGATGTCTGCCTATTACTCATTTCGACCCTCTTCAGCGGTCGGAGGTCGGAGGTCGGAGGTCGGAGGTCGGAGGTCGGAGGTCGGCCTGTACGCTTTTGTGCTGCACGTGTCCTTTCATGTTTCCAGTTCACTATCACATCGGAAACAGTGGACCAAGGGATGTTTAGGAGTGTGGAAATCTCGCGTACAGACGTATGACACAAGTGACACCCAAACACTTGATCACGTTCGGAGTCCTTGAGTTTCGCGGAACGCCCCACTCTGCTCTCTCACGATGGCTAATGACTACTGAGGTCTCTGATATTGAGTACTTGTCAGTAGATGGCAGCACAATGCACCTAATACGAAAAGTGTGTGTTTTGGGTGGTGTCCGGATACTTTTGATCACATAGTGTACTTCAAATATATCAGCAAAATCATAAAAACTACCGCGCTGCTGCTACGGTCGCAGGTTCGAATCCTGCTTCGGGCATGGATGTGTGTGATGTCCTTAGGTTAGTTAGGTTTAAGTAGTTCTAAGTATAGGGGACTGATGACCTCAGATATTAAGTGCCATAATTCTCAGAGCCATTTGAACCATTTCATAGATACTGCGGGATTAGGAAAAATAAGTCACTGGGAGTTAGGTTACAGAAACTCAAGAGGGCGCTTGACATCTTCAACAAAACGTACATGTCTACACATGTAAAATTTAGACATTAGACTCTGTAAGGTACTATCACACCGTAGCAACATTTCTTATGTAAATTGAAGGAGGAGGTATGAAAGAAAAGGAAAGGGAAGGGACTATTGATATCAGCTGCATCAGGATTTTGTGCGGTATCAGTGGCGACGAGTGAAAATGTGTGCGAGACCAGGATTTGAACCCGTAATATGCTGCTTACTAGTTTGTTGCGTTTACCCTTGCGCCACACCGAGACAGTGTTTGTGACACTTGGCGCGGACCACCTCGGCAAGCCTCGGCCGACCCACATTCCCGTCTAGGGCCATCTGCCCTCAGTCCCTCTCCATGCCCTCCAATCTCCCAACTTTGAGATTCCCGCAGGAGGTCGGACGTAAAAGTGCATTCGCACGGAATTTGATGGATTTATTGCCCATAGAGGCGAATCAATTATTTGAATACGTGATGTCTGTACTTTCTGACGTGTCCGACAGAACAGACACCACACTTTCATATATAGTAATGAAGGGTCTCTGTTGGATTGCTTTCATGTTAATTTCGTAAATCTGTTTTCATTTACGACATAAATTCCTCTTCTAAATTTACTGTGGTGTTTCTGACTCTATCTGGGAGGAGACTGAGCAGTGGAACGTGTTACTTTTACACATAATCAAGAACGATCTGTCACAACATTACACTTTAAAACACAGTTTATATGTAATTCATGTCACACAGTCTCATACGGAACCTACATCTGCTTTCTTTTACATACTGTATATGATAAGATACTGTCATCCCCCTTCCCTTCTGTGTGAAAGGACGAATGAGCAAATGTATTTCTAGTTGCATGCTCGATGGTAGCAGACAAGCCGGTCTGCTAGAGAACAGTAGGACCAACATCGGAACAGGTAGCTGCGCTTTCTAAAAGCAAAGAGGTTTCTATTCTTAGTATGGTCCTGTCCGTCCCTTTTCATGTTGGTATAGGAATCTGCCTCTCTGGTTTCTTCCGTTTTGTATCTGTGAAGCACCCTCGGTAGGGACCAACGCCAGTCTGTCTGCGGCGAGCGTCTGAAGTGGTAAGATCTCTGGCTAAGCGCGTCTCTGCTAAGTCCGTAGGACAATGGATTTCTTAAGTTCAGCCTAACTGAAAATTTAATCAACTTTATTTGAGGTTTAGATGTAAAATATCTAATGTTATCATAAATTGCAATGCAGTGTAATTCGAGTGAGAAGTTCAGAATATCTTCTGGTAGTTGCTTTGTCACTTCTTTGTGAGTAAAGTGGAACCACGTGTTGATCAGTAACTCTAACGAAGATCATCAATCTGAAATGCAAATGTGCATGAGATTATAATGTCTCGTCTTGACAATATTTTTCAATATAGCAACTTTTCTTTGTGTTCAACCCACGTGGGGTGTACTTTGTGAGACCAGTACCACGTGCTTATACAATTGTTTGACCCATCAGGTTAATAGTAAGACGATATTAACCAATTCGAGGTTTTTCTTTTGTAAATTGCGTTTCGATGTAATTTATTTTAATTATCTTATTGTGGAGTTACACTCTTTGTGCAGACCAAGTTGAACACGTGAAGCATGTGGTGTAATCATCAAAGTAACCCTCAGCTATTCTTTTTGGGAAAATTTCACAGAGAGCTAGTATGAATTTAGTATACCAATGTGTGGTAATTTCATGAGAGAAGGGATTGCGCTACGAACGTAACCTCTTTGGGTGAAAATTGAATTGGTTGGTTGTGGTTAATTTCCTCTTGGATATGTTTCAACATTCTTCGTGTGTTATTTTATGAATGCAGTGTTGTGTGCAGTCTCCCAATCTTGGCTCCATATTTGATGTGTTCCGTAAGATTACAAACTCACATTTTCACAATCCTAAATAAGGCACCCATTTAGTTATGAATCAAGTTTAATATGCTTAAATTTTAACGGAACAATGATCAACGTTAAATGTGCAAATTTAAACTGATTTATTTCTTTTTATTTAAATTCTCTTTTTAGATATATATCACCGGTTGTCGTAAGATGACTATTAAAACATAATTAATGTTAGCCTGGTTGGCAATTTGGTAAACTAGACTGGATACCTGGTGAAACAGTTGTTCAGTAATGCATAGTTAACTTCCCCAGATAGCTCACGGCTTTTAACCCGCTTTTATTGTCTTGAATATCAGCACTGCTTTCAGGGCAAATTAATGCATCAACATTACAGTAATTACTTATTTCAGGCAGATTAAAGCAGTAAGCGGAATAGCACCACTGCAACCTATCCCCAAAAGTGTTTGTTTCTGGACACATGTATATTCGACTATTTTCTGCTTTTGACAACCACTGCAACCTATCCCCAAAAGTGTTTGTTTCTGGACACATGTATATTCGACTATTATCTGCTTTTGACAAGCACTATCTGCTGTAACAAAATTAATCACTTTTTTGAAACGTAATCCTATATTTTGCCTTATTCACATCCGGCTTTTTGATGGCACGAAAATCGGGAAAATGAATGGCTCGAAATTCATCGACACGGCGCCCCGGGCAAAGTTTGCGCCACTTTCAACTCGCTCCTCTGAAGATACGAATCTGTATATAAAGCGAAACGAGTTCTCCGCGGCTGCTAAGAACTGTCGGTGCTGACAGCTCCGGCGCAGCGTCGCGCGCAGAGCACTCAATTACTAAGGCCTGTTGTGACGGCAGCGAGCCTCTTCACAGAGAAATTCAATTTCAGCGGCACGTGCTGTCTCGACCCCCAGGCGACAGCATTACTGTCCAGCCATAGATTGCTATCGGCCGTGTAACACTCGTCGCTTTATTTACCGCCCGGCGACCTCCGCCGAGTCGCGCCGCGCTGGAAAGGGACGGAGAGGGGTTTACGGAGGGAGAAGGGCCAGAGAGAGAAGGAAACAGGCGTGGAACGGGCGGTGGAGGGAGGAGGGAGGGGGAGGGGAGGCTTAGGCGACGGCGCGGTGGGGGCGGAGAGGAGCTATTTCTTACACGATGGCCGTTCATTCATGGGGCTGTCAGGAGCAGCCGCGGCGCAGCCAGGGGGAGCCGCCAGGCCCTACCCTCTAATCTACAGGGCCGCCATCTTGCCTACACTCGCAATAAAGTGCGCCCGCCTTGTTGACAAGTGTGTGCGGTCACCACTGCGATCCTCTGCCGAGCTGCTTCGTGCTCGTACTCTCACCCTGTCCCCGCCATTTTCATTGTTTTAACTTGAAAGGTCAGCCTTCGAGAAGAATATAATAATTCCAATCCCAAAGAAAGCATTTGTTGAGAGATGTAAAAATTACCGAACTATCAGTTTAACAAGTCACAGCTGCAAGATACTAACGCGAATTCTTTACAGACGAATAGAAAAACTCGTAGCAGCCGACCTCGGGGAAGAACAGTTTGGATTGCGTAGAAATGTTGGAACACGTGAGGCGATACTGACCCTACGGCTTATCTTAGAAGCTAGATTAAGACAAGGCAAACCTACGTTTCTAGCGTTTGTAGACTTGTTGTTGTTGTTGTTGTGGTCTTCAGTCCTGAGACTGGTTTGATGCAGCTCTCCATGCTACTCTGTCCTGTGCAAGCCTCTTTATCTCCCAGTACCTACTCAAGCCTACATCCTTCTGAATCTGCTTAGTGTATTCATCTCTTGGTCTCCCTCTACGATTTTTACCCTCCACCCTACCCTCCAGTACTAAATTGGTGACCCCTTGATGCCTCAGAACATGTCCTACCAATCGATCCCTTCTTCTAGTCCAGTTGTGCCACAAACTCCTCTACTCCCCAATTCTATTCAATACTTCCTCATTAGTTATGTGATGTACCCATCTAATCTTCAGCGCTCTTCTGTAGCACCACATTCCAAAGCTTCTATTCTCTTCTTGTCTAAACTATTTATCGTCCACGTTTCACTTCCACACATGGCTACACTCCACACAAATACTTTCAGAAACGACTTCCTGACACTTACATCAATACTCGATGTTAACAAATTTCCCTTCTTCAGAAACGTTTTCCTTGCCCTTGCCAGTCTACATTTTATATCCTCTCTACTTCGACCATCATCAGTTATTTTGCTCCACAAATAGCAAAACTCCTTTACTACTTTAAGTGTCTCATTTCCTAATCTAATACCCGCATCATCACCCGACTTAATTCGACTACATTCCATTATCCTCGTTTTGATTTTGTTGATATTCATCTTATATGACTTAGAGAAAGCTTTTGACAATGTTGACTGGAATACTCTCTTTCAAATTCTGAAGGTGGCAGGGATAAAATACAGGGAGCGAAAGGCTATTTACAATTTGTACAGAAACCAGATGGCAGTTATAAGAGTCGAGGGACATGAAAGGGAAGCAGTGGTTGGGAAGGGAGTGAGACAGGGTTGTAGCCTCTCCCCGATGTTATTCAATCTGTATATTGAGCAAGCAGTAAAGGAAACAAAAGAAAAATTCGGAATAGGTATTAAAATCCATAGAGAAGAAATAAAAACTTTAATGTTCGCCGATGGCATTGTAATTCTGTCAGAGACAGCAAAGGACTTGGAAAAGCAGTTGAACGGAATGTACAGTGTCTTGAAAGGAGGATATAAGATGAACATCAACGAAAGCAAAACGAGGATCATTGAATGTAGTCGAATTAAGTCGGGTGATGCTGAGGGAATTAGATTTGGAAATGAGACACTTAAAGTACTAAAGGAGTTTTGCTATTTGGGGAGCAAAATAACTGATGATGGTCGAAGTAGACAGGATATGCAACGTAGACTGGCAATGGCAAGGAAAGCGCTTCTGAAGAAGAAAAATTTGTTAACATCGAGTATAGATTTAAGTGTCAGGAAGTCGTTTCTGAAAGTATTTGTATGGAGTGTAGCCATGTATGGAAGTGAAACGTGGACGATGAATAGTTTACACAAGAAGAGAAGAGAAGCTTTCGAAATGTGGTGCTACAGAAGAATGCTGAAGAGTAGATGGGTAGATCACGTAACTAATGAGGAGGTATTGAATGGAATTGGGGAGGAGTTTGTGGTACAACTTGACTAGAAGAAGGGATCGGTTGGTAGGACATGTTCTGAGGCATCAAGGGATCACCAGTTTAGTATTGGAAGGCAGTTTGGAGGGTAAAAATCGTAGAGGGAGACCAAGAGTTAAATACACTAAGCAGATTCAGAAGGATGTAGGCTGGGGTACGTACTGGGAGATGAAGCAGCTTGCACAATATGGAGTAGCATGGAGAGCTGCATCAAACCATTCTCAGGACTGAAGACCATAACAATAACAACTTGAAAGGAAAATTTGGGAGGAGGAAGTGGATAGATACAATTTCAGCGAGTACTGTGGCCTAAGAAAATTCAAATACCGATTAAAAACGATCATAACTACACTGCTGTGCGGAATTTTTTGGCGAAAGTAACTTTCGCATTGTGTGTCACGGCCAGGTAACACACTTCGACGAAACTTGGACCATACATTTATAGAAAGAACGGCTACTGTCTACTAAAACGAAACTAAAACTAAGCTCAGTGTTGCAGGCCATGAAAGGCCGACGGTACCGACTGCCGCCTTGTCATTCTCAGTCCACAGGCGTCGCTGGATGCGCATGTGGAGGACCATGTGGTCAGCACGCCGCTCTCTCTCCTGTGTCCGCCGCTCGTGGTCTCGCAGTAGCGTTCTCGCTTCCCGAGCACGGGGTCCCGGGTTCGATTCCCGGCGGGGTCAGGGATTTTCACCTGCCTCGAGATGACTGGGTGTTTGTGTTGTCCCCATCATTTCATCATCATCCAGGAAAGTGGCGAAATTGGACTGAGCAAAGATTGGATAATTGTACGGGCGCTGATAACCACGCAGTTGAGCGCCCCACAAACCCAACATCACGCCGCTCTCTCGGCCGTATGTCACTTTAGAAGACCGGAGCTGCTACTTCTCAGTCGAGTAGCTCTTCAGTCTGCCTCACTACAGAAGCTGAATGAAAGAAATACTCAATTAAACGAACGGGAATAAGACGTGGTGTTCAAAGACAATAATTACTAACGGTGGGACGTGGTTCTTATACGAGTGTCGTCCAGAAAGCAAAGAACGTTGTGGCATAACCAAATAGAGACGAGAGACCCCGACACAAATTTTGTTTGTGATGTTGCAGTACCGTGTTCTATTTTTCAGTGTATTCGCCATAGCTTTTAAGGCGCTTTTTGTAATGTGGGACCAATTTCCATGTTGTACTCCTCTACCGTCAAAATTTTTGAGACAAGATGTCCTTGCTTGTTTGAGGTCTTCATGGCTAATAAATTGTTTTTCAATCAAAAATTCGTTCAGGTAGGTAAGTGAAACTCACTTGATGCCAAATAACGGCTGTAAGGAGGGTGTCGAAAAATTTCCCACTCAAGATGCTGAAGTTCTTGCTATGTTCTTGCTGATGCATGACGCCGCGCATTGCCATGAATAGAAACACGTTCAACGACAACATCCTACGCCTCTTATTAGTAGGATAGGTCCGATGTTATCGGCAAAGGCGTTTTTGATTCATGAAATGCGCAGCCTCATGCACCAGTGCGAACACAGCAAGAACTTCAGTTTCGTAAGTGGGAAATTTTTGGACATCCTCCGTACAGCGATGAATTGGCAGAAGGCGATTTTCACTTATTCACGAAAATGACGAATTTTTTTGTTGGAGAACAGTTCACAAACGATGGAGATGTCAAGCAGTGACATTCTGGCTCAAATTTTTGGCGGGAGTGTAGTACCACATGGGAACGGCATACTGGTCTCACCTTACAACAAGTGCATTGAAAGCTATGGAGACTATATATTGAAAAGTAGAGTAACATACTATACATTTGTATATATCGTTTTGTGTTTATATCTTTCTTCTCTGTTTAATTATGCCAAAACGTTCTTCACTTTCTGGACGACCCTCGTAGGCTCTGCCATCACTATGGACAGCAGTTTACGCTCTCCAACGTGTTTCCATGCTGGCTACAAGGTTGGTAAGGAGTTATTGTAGTAGAGCCTTCCTTTACACCACCAGCGCGGCTGACAACTGCCGGGTTGTTGTTAGTGGATGTGGATGTGGTACAATACATCTTCCTTCCCCCCCCCCCCCCCCCCCCCTCCCCCGCCGGCCGCGGTGGCCGTGCGGTTCTGGCGCTGCAGTCCGGAACCGCGGGACTGCTACGGTCGCAGGTTCGAATCCTGCCTCGGGCATGGGTGTGTGTGATGTCCTTAGGTTACACTCCTGGAAACTGAAATAAGAACACCGTGAATTCATTGTCCCAGGAAGGGGAAACTTTATTGACACATTCCTGGGGTCAGATACATCACATGATCACACTGACAGAACCACAGGCACATAGACACAGGCAACAGAGAGAGCATGCACAATGTCGGCACTAGTACAGAGTATATCCACCTTCCGCAGCAATGCAGGCTGCTATTCTCCCATGGAGACGATCGTAGAGATGCTGGATGTAGTCCTGTGGAACGGCTTGCCATGCCATTTCCACCTGGCGCCTCAGTTGGACCAGCGTTCGTGCTGGACGTGCAGACCGCGTGAGACGACGCTTCATCCAGTCCAAAACATGCTCAATGGGGGATAGATCCGGAGATCTTGCTGGCCAGGGTAGTTGACTTACACCTTCTAGAGCACGTTGGGTGGCACGGGATACATGCGGACGTGCATTGTCCTGTTGGAACAGCAAGTTCCCTTGCAGGTCTAGGAATGGTAGAACGATGGGTTCGATGACGGTTTGGATGTACCGTGCACTATTCAGTGTCCCCTCGACGATCACCAGTGGTGTACGGCCAGTGTAGGAGATCGCTCCCCACACCATGATGCCGGGTGTTGGCCCTGTGTGCCTCGGTCGTATGCAGTCCTGATTGTAGCGCTCACCTGCACGGCGCCAAACACGCATACGACCATCATTGGCACCAAGGCAGAAGCGACTCTCATCGCTGAAGACGACACGTCTCCATTCGTCCCTCCATTCACGCCTGTCGCGACACCACTGGAGGCGGGCTGCACGATGTTGGGGCGTGAGCGGAAGACGGCCTAACGGTGTGCGGGACCGTAGCCCAGCTTCATGGAGACGGTTGCGAATGGTCCTCGCCGATACCCCAGGAGCAACAGTGTCCCTAATTTGCTGGGAAGTGGCGGTGCGGTCCCCTACGGCACTGCGTAGGATCCTACGGTCTTGGCGTGCATCCGTGCGTCGCTGCGGTCCGGTCCCAGGTCGACGGGCACGTGCACCTTCCGCCGACCACTGGCGACAACATCGATGTACTGTGGAGACCTCACGCCCCACGTGTTGAGCAATTCGGCGGTACGTCCACCCGGCCTCCCGCATGCCCACTATACGCCCTCGCTCAAAGTCCGTCAACTGCACATACGGTTCACGTCCACGCTGTCGCGGCATGCTACCAGTGTTAAAGACTGCGATGGAGCTCCGTATGCCATGGCAAACTGGCTGACACTGACGGCGGCGGTGCACAAATGCTGCGCAGCTAGCGCCATTCGACGGCCAACACCGCGGTTCCTGGTGTGTCCGCTGTGCCGTGCGTGTGATCATTGCTTGTACAGCCCTCTCGCAGTGTCCGGAGCAAGTATGGTGGGTCTGACACACCGGTGTCAATGCGTTCTTTTTTCCATTTCCAGGAGTGTAGTAAGGTTTAAGTAGTTCTAAGTTCTAGGGGACTTATGACCTAAGATGTTGAGTCCCATAGTGCTCAGAGCCATTTGAACCATTTGAACCCCCTCCCCCACCTTGCATCCACCACACGTACTCGATGTGATTTAACTAGGAAGAACAGGTTGATTCACCGATCATGCTCTCTTCAAAGATCTCCTTCAGCCGTGCTCTTCTATGCGGTACCGATTTCCCTCCATAAAAATAAAAATAAAGTCAAGCCGATTGCACCCGTGAAAAGATACACATGCGAAAGGAATAAAGGGTCACAGTAACGTTGACTGATAAGTGTGCCATATTCAGAAATTTGGAGGTGAGTAACCGCATGCAACATTATGCCTATGCGCACCATAACAAGTGGACCACCAAAACGATCATGTCGACAACGTTCCTCGGTGCATTACGTTTCTCACCTTTCGCCATACGAGGGTATGTCTAAAATCACTACTCAGACTGAATTTGCTCCCATCCGAGAAGAGTACGTGTCCTCATTCCTCGTTGTTCCAGTCCCTATTGTCTTGGCACCATCCGGTGTGCAGGTGTCAACAGAATACTGGTCGTCGGGCAATGAGACTCCCCCACGCAACCGCCGTGCCACTATGGAGCGTCTTGCAGTCCTGGTAAATGTCGTCGTACACTGAAGAGCCAAAGAAACTGGTACACCTGTCTAATATCGTGTAGGGCCCCCGCGAGCACGCAGAAGTGCCGCAACACGACGTGGCATGGACTCGACTAATGTGTGAAGTACTGCTGGAGGGAACTGACACCATGACTCATGCAGGGCTGGCCATAAATCCGTAAGAGTACGAGGCGGTGGATATCTCTTCTGAACAGCACATTGCAAGTGTAATTGCGCCCGCTGTTTCACGTGGGTCTCTTCTTGCATGATGAACCAATGTAGTGGTTATCTGCTGCTGTCCTCTCCTTCGGGCAACAGTGCTTGTGGTTCGTAATGCTTCCCATGCACTTGAAGCAGTGCTGGGATCAATACCAAACTTCTGGGCTACACTGGTCACACATCGTCCTTCTTCCAGTTTCCCGATGATTCTTCCCCTTACGAAGTAAGTTATTGTCTGCGGTTCATGTTGTAGTGAAGAACACCATCAAGTGCCCCTTATTGCGGTCCCATTTGGCACTATTGTGCACGACTAGGAGACCTCTGGTAACACTCTCCCGCACTTTCGTTCATTTCCACGGAACAGTTAATATGTTAAGCTACTTTATCCATCTGGTCCTTAAGTTTTGCAGAGTATAGTAGTTACTACATAGCGATAATCGACAAAAATTACAGAGAACGTAAAACATAGTTCAAAATTTCGATTATTACGCAAGCGCAGCGAATCGGAATCCCGCGCTTGCGTCTTCCAAACCGCTAAATCGGTCGTACTGTAGGCGCCTACATGGCGACTCTGTATTCTGTCCTTCGCCTCCTAGATATCTGCACTCAGTAACCATGGATTTCTTTGTATGTGTTTACGAGAAAGACATTGTGTATGAGCTTCCTTTTGCGGAAAACAACGCCGTAACTCAGAATGTGCATATCTAATGCGCTCGCGTCGGTGATACCTCATATACTTCAGCGTATATGGCATGAAATAGATTATAACTTAAATGTTGTCTGTAGGGGCAACGGGAGTCAAACCGAGTAAAAGAAGTACACTATTTGAAAAACGCAAGGTTCTTTTAATATTATTTGCAACTCGTATCAGCGAATCGCTAAGCAGTAAATGTTTATCAACGTTTGTAATCGCTTATTAATTTTGAATTGCACTATACGTGGGGACCTCTCTCTCTCTCGGCTTCAGTGCCAAGTAATCTACAATTACATAGTATCGCTGACATTGAACAAAAACCCAGCGCCAGATAAAGTTCCTGTCAAATTCTACACAAAGTTTGCAGCTGAATTAGACCCTTGCGCAGTGGTTGAAAGGAAGCACAGGTCACAACCTTCTACAAGGAAAGTAACGGAAGTGATCCACAGAATTACTGTCCAGTGTCGTTGCAATACGTCTGTTGTAGAAGCTTTGAACATAATCTGGGCTCAAACGTAATGAGGAATCTTCAACAGAACGCCAACAAGCATGGATTTCGGGAACATTGTCATGCGAACGCGTGTTTTTGGTCCTCTCACAGGACATCATTAAAACCATTGATCCATGGTCATTTCGTGACTTCTGGAAAGCTTTTGGCTCAGTACTAAGCACAGCAACTCTTGTTACCGAAAGCACGATCTGATGGAGTATCAAACAAAATTTCAGGTATTTCTAGGTAAGGAGAATGCAGTTTATCTTGGCTCGAAAGCCACTGACAGATGCAGAAGTAACTTCAGCTGATACCGACTCAAGTGTATTGGGGCCCTTGCTGTTCATGTTACAAATAACGACATTGCAAACGATGTCACTAGTAACTCAGATATATAGCAAATGATGCTACATCTACATCTACACGGATACTCTGAAAATCACATTTAAGCGCCTGGCAAAGGGTTCAATGTAGCACCTTCACAATAATTCTCTATTATTCCCATCTTGTACAGCGCGAAAGATGATACTGTTGTCTATAACGAAGTACTACGAGAAAAAAGCTGCACAAACGTTCGTTCATATCTTGATAACATTTCACAGCGTTTCAAGGATTGGAAAGCAGATTTAAAAATTCCGAAATTTAAAACTGTGCACTTCAAAAAACGTAATCTCCTATGATTATAGTATCTTATCAGTGAGTCACAACGGTAGCGAGTCAACTCATACAAGTACGTCGGTCTAAAAATTGGTGTAACGAAATGGAACGACCACGTGTGTTCAATTGTAGGTCAGCAGGAAACAGACTTCGTGTAACTAATGGGCTTCTTACAATATTGCTCATGTGTGGGACCCATATCAAACTGGACTAAGAAACGATATTGAACGTACACAGAGAAGATCAGCACAGATTGTCACAAGTTTGTTTGACTCACAGACATGCTAAAATCTGAACTGGCAGACATCTAGATAGACGCCAATCATCCTGCGAAACCCCGCTTATAAAGTTTCGAGAACCAGTATAAAGTGATTTTGGTTCTGAGCAAGCAGACTATTTCCATTCTAATTGTTTTCTGTTTACTTTGCTTACAACGGGGTGCACTCAGCCCTTATGAGACGAATTTAGGAGCTACTTGACTGACAAGTAGCAGCACCGGTCACGAAAACTGACAACGGACGGGAGCGCGGTGTGCTAACCATATGCCCCTCCGTATCCGCATCCGGTGACGCCTAAAGGCTGAGGACGACACGGCGGCCTGTCGGTACCGTTGGGTCTTCAAGGCTTGTTCGGGTGGTGCTTTTTTTTATTTACAATGGATTGCTAGTCCTGTTACGGCTCCATATTCATGCAGGTAGGTACAGTTATCGAAACGAAATACAACCGCAAGTGCACGTGTTGCTGTATCAAATATCCTCTAATGTAGTAAATATAGGATTGACAAGTTCATCTTCGTGTGAGGAAGCACGAGTAGTGTTTCATACGACTGGTGTTTTTGGAATACATGCTGGATGGTGTGGTGTCACCGCCAGACACCACACTTGCTGGGTGGTAGCCTTTAAATCGGCCGCGGTCCGCTAGTATACGTCGGACCCGCGTGTCGCCACTGTCAGTGATTGCAGACCGAGCGCCGCCACACGGCAGGTCTAGAGGGGCGTCCTAGCACTCGCCCCAGTTGTACAGTCGACTTTGCTAGCGATGCTGCACTGACAAATACGCTCTCATTTGCCGAGACGATAGTTAGCATAGCCTTCAGCTACGTCATTTGCTACGACCTAGCAAGGCGCCATTACCAGTTGATATTGAGATTGTACTTATGTTTCATCAAGAGCGATGTACACCAATTATGGATTAAAGTTAAGTATTTCAGAAGCTATGTACTATTTTTGGCTACTATAATTACATTGTCATTTTCCAGACCTCACGCCAGCCTGCGTGAGCTTACAAGCGTGCATTTCGGCTTCCTCCAACTCCGTGAATTGGCTCCTGCCAATTCACAACAGATGGCATGGAGGACATTTGGTTCAGAATACATTATATTTGAGCTCAGAATACGTTCTAAAATTCTGCTAAAAGATGGATGTCAAAAATGTTGGACAGTAGTTTTGAGGATCACTTCCGCTATTCTTTCTGTACGTGCTTTCATCCGACTACTGGCCGCAGTGTTTCCCTCTAAGAGACGGTATATTATAACTAGAACAGGGAGTAACGCATCTGCATACCCAGGATATATTTTTATAATAATTCCATTGGGCCTGGGACGCTGTTCTGTTTTCATCTGTTTGTCAACGCCACTTACACTTCTATCGGTATCAATTATCTTCCCTGTGGTGCGAAAGTGGGACATTACTTCCGGGTTTTTCTTTGGAAAGGAATATTTCAAAGCAGAGTTCAGCATTTCTGACTTTGCTTTGCTAACCTCAATTTCATTTCCTGTCTCGTCCACAAGTACCTGGACACTAACCTTGGTAGCACAGAGAGCCTTTACATTCTTGTCGATTACAGGTTCGCAACGTTGTGGCAACTTCCGTATTCCAGATAGGGCACCTTCACTGATGAGTTGTCTGGTTACTCGGGTCATCAGTTTCATCTTTGATTGCTTTCAGCGGAATTTTTTCGGGCGTGGAGAGTTGGAACTTTTCCATTGTGACGACTGAGACTTCAGTTGCTGCTCAAAATTTCAAATCCAGTTTTCGTCAGGTGCAACAATCCTTTCCAGAAACTCTTCTCTTTGTGTTAGCTAACGCTGAAGTAATTCTTCTGCGATTCGTTTACGATGTGCTTTCTACTCTTCACTCAGATGATACGGAACCCACCTGACAGCATCTTTTCTCACCTTTAACTTTTCAGTTATCAGTCAGTAAACTGAAGTTATAAGCATTCTGGCCCCACATGCAATTTCCTCACATCTGTTTCATCGATCCTCTCTCTAAAAGTCATTGATAATAATCTGAGAGGTGTAGTTTGTTGCAGCTGAAGGCCTTCCACTTGTTGGGTTGTCCTCAGTGCTTACCCGACTTTCACGGAAACGGGCAGATCATCGTGATACTGTGCTACGAACCACTACACTATTCACACACACCTCTCTCAAAGTGTTGTAATTTTCCGAAGGGTTCTTTCCACTCAAGGATTCGATTTTGCTGTAGGAAAGCTCGTCACTACGTGTAATCCCACCTGACTCGGTTTCAGCTTCTATTTTAAAACTGAGTTACAACACAGCCACGTGAACCAGCAAACATATACACGATCTTCACGCCTAAAGCCCCGCTCACAACCGACATGAATTTAAATTTGATCACGCCACTGTAACAGTCGCGCTTGCGCATTGTTCAACACTTTTGAAATGAGCATCATATTCTGCTACGGTAGCGGCAGAAGGCTTCACGCATTGCTCTCTTTAACAGCCAAACGCATTTCTCTGTTTCTTCAGCCCTATCCTCTGTTTTGGCCCTGTTATGGAGTATTCGCTAATTCTTTACAGGTACTGTGTACCGTGGAAGGTGTCTCACATCGTGAATATTTCTTCTGGATACACATCGTTTCATTGCATGTTCAGCTATTCCTATAATCATGAGTCACAGTTTCTCTACATGCTTCTGCTCATAGTCAAACGTATCAAATTCTACCTTGAGATATACGCTGTAGTTATGTTCGAAGATGTTCTATTACAACACTTGCCAATGAAGCAGATCCACTAGCCACAATGCTTTGTGGAACGGAGGAATATAAAGCTGATTCGGCATGCTGTTGTCTCAAAAGTTTCCGTAAACAGCAGCAACCATTCTTAAATCAGCAAACCATTGACGCCCACCTTAGTGCCACATCATATACTTTGACTCATCAATCTATAAAACACTCTTCCATTGTTCCAAACACGAATTAAGGCGTTATTTGCATTGGTGGGCTTAGATATATACACTGTGTCCAAAATCTTATGGTCAAATTATATGGATGGTAGAGGAGATCAGATTCATGATATCAAAAACATTTTCCTCCATTGGTTGTACACGTTGTTTGTGTTAGGGGTTATCTGCTGTTCCACCAGAACTTTCCACCCTGTTCCTTCGAAATGTACACGTTCCAAATTATTTCCTCAAATAATTGGGTTACGAACAGCTGTTTATTGAAAACCGGACCTGAGCGGCACGGTTTCTTCTACGTTTCTACCCAAGGCGATAAATTTATTCCAGTTTGGAAGAATCCTAGTGCGTAATTTTTTTCTGTGTATCCGTTTGTCTTTCCGGACTCCGATCTGCGGCACCATACGTAAATGGAATTTGCAGATTATTGAAACGAGTAATGCTCCATCCCTCACAAGTGATCATTAACTGTGGACAACAACAGACTCCACCGGTCACACACCGCAGATTATATATTGTTTGCAACCTAGTGCCATTAAAACTAATGTGGCAGTTATTTGTAGTGAAACATATACAGGGGGTTCAATGTCTTTGCATCAAACGTCTAGGGATGAACATCACGTCGTGGAGAACAACTTTCACTGGAAACAAAAAGTTCGCTGACGCTTCCCAGCTATGCTAGGCGTCCTGTTGTGTTGGTTATGCCCTTGAAAGATGGCAGAGTGTTGGGGCTTCGCCGCATGCATATGACTTGTACGTTGGCTATAAAGCAATCAGATGATCCGCCCTGGAAAATTAAGTTCCTGAATAACTTGTGAAATATCTTTATCCTCCTAGAGACACACGTTCTTATGGTTTTCTTTTTGAAAATAACTATTTGCTGGAATAGGTAGTATGCAGCACAACTGTTAAGAAGACCCTGCTAGCTTAGTGAAACTCGTTCTTCCAGGTCCGGCGAGTACTAAAGGACGACTAGCGAGGCAATCTTTTTTGTCTCAAAAAAAAATTTGTTGCCCATATCGTGATCTATCACCCCTATACATTTGTTACAAGAATTTGAAACACACGGTATAGTTAACAAATATGTGGTTCATCGAACCATTTTCATACTACTTCTCTACCATTCCACTCTCAATTGGCCTATGGGGAAAAAGGAACACCTAAATCTTTCCGTTCGAGCTCTGATTTATCGTATTTTATTATGATGATCATTTCTCCGTGCGTAGGTGGGTGCCAACAAAATATTTTCGCATTTGGAAGAGAAAGTTGGTGATTGAAATTTCGTAAATAGGTCTCGCCGCAAAGGAAAACCGCCTTTGTTTCAGTGACTGCCACTCCAACATACGTATCATATCAGTGACATTCTCACCCCTATTGCGCGATAACACGAAACGGGCTGCCCTTCTTTGCACTTTTTCGATGTCCTCCGTCAATCCTACCTGGTAAGGATCCCACACCATGCAGCAATATTCCAGCAGAGGACGGGCAAGTGTAATGTGGGCTGTCTCTTTTAGAGAGTTTGTCGCATCTTCTAAGTGTTCTGCGAACAAAGCGCAGTCTTTGTTTCGCCTTCCCCACAATATTATCTACGTGATCTTTCCAATTTAAGCTGGTCGTAATGGTAATTCCTAGGTATTTAGTTGAAAATTGACAGCCCTTAGATTTGTGCGATTTATCGTATACCCAAAATTTATCGGAGTTCTTTGAGTACCCATGTGGATGACCTTGCACTTTTTTTTTTTAGTGCCATTTGCCACTTTTGGCACCATACAGAAATTCTCTGTAGATCATTTTGTAATTGGAATCGATCATCTGATGATTTTACTAGACGGTATATTACAGCGTCATCTGCAAACAATCTAAGGAGGCTGCTCGGATTATCACCTAGACCATTTATGTAAATCAGGAAGCCGGCCAGAATGGCCGAGCGGTTCTAGGCGCTACAGTCTGGAACCGCGAGACCGCTACGGTCGCAGGTTCTAACCCAGCCTCTGGCATGGATGTGTGTGATGTCCTTAGGTTAGTTAGGTTAAGTGGTTCTAAGTTCTAGGGGACTGATGACCTTAGAAGTTAAGTCCCATAGTGCTCAGAGTCATTTGAATTTTTTGTAAATCAGGAACAGCAGAGGGCCTATGACACTACCTTGCAGAACGCTAGATATCACTTCTGTACTACTCGATGATGTACCGTCTATCACTACGAACTGTGATCTCTCTGAGAGGAAATCAGGAATCCAATCACACAACTGAGACGATACTCCATATGCACGCAATTTGATCAATAGTGTCTTGTGAGGAACCGTAGCAAAAGGCTTCTGGAAATCTAGAAATATGGAATCGATCTGAGATCCCTTGTCGCCAGCATTCATTACTTCATGGGAATAAAGAGCAAGCTGTGTTGCACAAGAACGATATTTTCTGAATCCGTGTTGGTTATGTATCAATAACTCATTTTCTTCAAGGTGATTCATAATGTTCGAGTACAGTATATGCTCCAAAATCCTACTGCAAATTGAGGTCAGTGATATTGGTCTGTAATTCATTGGGTTACTCCTATTTACTTTCTTGAATATTGGTGTGACCTGTGCTACTTTCCAGTCTTTAGGAACAGACCTTTCGTCACGAATGGTGCGCGGGAAGGGCTGTTGATAAGCCTCCGTGTGACCTGGAATCGCTTAAATGTTAGCTTCAGGGTCTTTTCGAGCGATGTACCGGGTGGTTATACGTAATTAAACTTTCCCTATTTAACACGTTATAACATGGAATCTAACTACCGTGCGAGTACTAAACTTGGTAGCATTAATGTCCAGAATATGGGGTGCATGATTTCCATGCGTCACAGCGTCACTGTCCATTTCCAACTATGCCCACCAAGTACCGAGATCAGTCATCGTTATTCACAGTCCCACACATCTGACCAGTCGCAGTGCACATATTGAAGGTGTCAACGTGAGCTTGCACAAAAGGAGCAGTGCATTATTGGTAAAGCTCTGTTATCAAAAGAACAGTACAGGGCTATTACAAATGATTGAAGCGATTTCATAAATTCACTGTAGCTCCATTCATTGACATATGGTCACGACACACTACAGATACGTAGAAAAACTCGTAAAGTTTTGTTCGGCTGAAGCCGCGCTTCAGGTTTCTGCCGCCAGAGCGCTCGAGAGCGCAGTGAGACAAAATGGCGACAGCAGCCGAGAAAACGTATGTCGTCCTTGAAATGCACTCACATTAGTCAGTCATAACAGTGCAACGACACTTCAGGACGAAGGTCGACAAAGATCCACGAACTGCTAACTCCATTCGGCGATGGTATGTGCAGTTTAAGGCTTCTGGATGCCTCTGTAAGGGGAAATCAACGGGTCGGCCTGCAGTGAGCGAAGAAACGGTTGAACGCGTGCGGGCAAGTTTCACGCGTAGCCCGCGGAAGTCGACGAATAAAGCAAGCAGGGAGCTAAACGTACCACAGCCGACGGTTTGGAAAATCTTACGGAAAAGGCTAAAGCAGAAGCCTTACCGTTTACAATTGCTACAAGCCCTGACACCCGATGACAAAGTCAAACGCTTTGAATTTTCGGCGCGGTTGCAACAGCTCATGGAAGAGGATGCGTTCAGTGCGAAACTTGTTTTCAGTGATGAAGCAACATTTTTTCTTAATGGTGAAATGAACAGACACAATGTGCGAATCTGGCGGTAGAGAATCCTCACGCATTCGTGCAGCAAATTCGCAATTCACCAAAAGTTAACGTGTTTTGTGCAATCTCACGGTTTAAAGTTTGCGGCCCCTTTTTCTTCTGCGAAAAAAACATTACAGGACACGTGTATCTGGACATGCTGGAAAATTGGCTCATGCCACAACTGGAGACCGATAGCACCGACTTCATCTTTCAACAGGATGGTGCTCCACCGCACTTCCATCACGATGTTCGGCATTTGTTAAACAGGAGATTGGAAAACCGATGGATCGGTCGTGGTGGAGATCATGATCAGCAATTCATGTCATGGCCTCCACGCTCTGCCGACTTAACCCCATGCGATTTCTTTCTGTGGGGTTATGTGAAAGATTCAGTGTTTAAACCTCCTCTACCAAGAAACGTGCCAGAACTGCGAGCTCGCATCAACGATGCTTTCGAACTCATTGATGGGGACATGCTGCGCCGAGTGTGGGAGGAACTTGATTATCGGCTTGATGTCTGCCGAATCACTAAAGGGGCACATATCGAACATTTGTGAATGCCTAAAAAAACTTTTTGAGTTTTTATATGTGTGTGTGCAAAGCATTGTGAAAATATCTCAAATAATAAAGTTATTGTAGAGCTGCGAAATCGCTTCAATCATTTGTAATAACCCTGTAATGCTGCAGCTGCACTTCGAGAATATCGCCGACTGATAGGATTACGGTTCAGTGGCTCTAAGCACTGTGGACTTAAACATCTGAGGTCATCAGTCACCTAGACTTAGAACTACTTAAACCTAACTAACCTAAGGACATCACACACATCCATGCCCGATGCAGGATTAGAACCTGCGACCGTAGCAGCAGTTCCGGACTGAAGCACCTAGAACCGCTCGGTCACAGCGGTCGGCGAAAGGATTACGGAAGGGTCATGTCTTTCTCCACCTGCTGTGCGGAACATGATGAAGCAGTTCGAATCAACTGGAGAGCTGGGCGTCGCTGCAGGAAGAGGCCGACGACCGGTTGCACCACAGGTGATTGATGAAATCGCTGTTGCTATGGTAGACAACGCTGCGCGCAATTCCCGATCGTCAGACAGTGCGCTTGCTATGTCGGGCAGCCGAACATCCCGTGGTCCACTGTACGGAAGGTGCTTCGAACCATTCTCAAATGATACCCGTACAAGATCAATATCGTACTGCAGCTTGCACCACAACGACGTGTTGATTTCCCTATCCACTTTCTCGCAAGGATTGAAGTTGTCGAGGGCTGGCGCGGGACTATCCTATGGACAGACGAAGCTCATTTTTTTCTAACGGGTGACGTGAACACACAGGATTGCCGAGTGTAGGCAATCTTCACCTCCAGTCACTGTGTATGAAGTTCCTCCGTCACCGTATAGTGTGGCTTCACGGCTACGTTCATCATTGGACCTTTCTTTTTTGGACTCGTCGGCGCTCAAGGACGAAAGACGTGCTTGTGACGGGCCAGCGTTACTGCGCTATGCTTCGTCAAGCATGTCATACCCGCTCTATAGGAGAGGGATGCGTTGAACACAACAGTTTAGCCGGCCTGAGTGGCCGAGCGGTTCTAGGCACTACAGTCTGGAACCGTGCGACCGCTACGGTCGCAGGTTCTACTCCTGCCTCGGGCATGGATGTGTGTGATGTCCTTAGGTTAGTTAGGCTCAAAATGGCTCTGAGCACTATGGCACTTAACATCCATGGTCATCAGTCCCCTAGAACTTAGAACTACTTAAACCTAACTAACCTAAGGACATAACACAACACCCAGTCATCACGAGGCAGAGAAAATCCCTGACCCCGCCGGGAATCGAACCCGGGAACCCGGGCGCGGGTTAGTTAGGTTTAAGTAGTTCTAAGTCTAGGGGACTGATGACCTCAGATGTTAAGTCGCATAGTGCTCAGAGTCATTTGCACCATTTGAACCAACACAACAGTTTTCATGCACTACGGGGCCCCACCGCACAACACTCGTGAAGTTCACCTGCTTCTCCGAAACATATTTTCAAACGGCGGAAGTATCAGCCGATCGTTTCCAAATGCTTGGCCGGCACGATCACATGATCTCACTCCATGTTATTTGTGGTTGTGGAGCTACCTGAAGGACAGGGGTTACCACCGGAACATTCACACATGTACCGATGAGGAACGCAGAATACCGAGAGATATAGGCAGTATAACTACGGACATGCTTCGTTCTGCTGTACAGAATGCAATCATGCGCTTTCAAACTCTTCTAGACACTGACGGGCGCCGTATTGAGCCCCTTTTGTAGCAGTAATGGTACCGGTATGTACTGCTCTGATGTACTGTAGCAGCACATTAAAAGTGTTTCAGTTGAATTGATTCTGCATTATTTCTCTTCCCCGTGTCCTTGACATTAATGCTACCAAATTTGGTACTCTTGCGGTAATCAGTTTCCGTGTCATAACGTGTTAAATACGGAAAGTTTAATTATAACTATCTGGTACACAGGGCGAGCCATTACAATTGTTAACTCTCTAGAAACGTACGCTCTCAGAATTCCGAAAGTAAACCAGAATGTAGCGCACAACGCCTGTCTTGTAGCGTTTTCGACTGGAGCTTGGTGAGCACCGTCGCGACGCTTTCGTGGTTACTAAATGAACCTATGACTAAGCGCGTCGCTCTTCTCTATTTCCTCTAGCTTTTATATCTGACATGAATCCCAGTTGTCGATCACTACCCAGGTTAGCGGTAGAACGAGTTTTACAGGCTATCTTCTTCATGGGTGGACTGCTCTTCCAGAGGATTCTTCCAATCAGTCTCAATCTGCAATCTGCCTCACCTGAAACTGCTTTCATGTGGTCGTCCCAGCTTAAATCACTCCATATGGATACTCCTAGATGGTTAATGGTCGTGACTGCCTCCAGTAATTGTTCTGAAATCGCGTAGATAATACATTAACAAACGAACCTGTCAGTGCTTCGCCATTACTAAATGTGTCTGGGAATTTGATATACTTCCCAATCTCCTTCAGACCTCTCTCTCCCTCCATTTCCTCCTTCTCGTCTTCCCTCTCTGTCTATGACCTCCTTCCCCTATCTCTCTCTATTCCTTCATCCCTTACTCTCTGCCCACTTCCCCCTTCCCCTCTATATGTCCATTTTTCAGCCCCCTCTCGATTTCCTCTTCCACCCTCTCCCTGACATTGAGCCGCTTTTATTGTTATTGCAAACTAAACCCTGATGGGAGTTGAATTCGCTTCAAATGAATGGGATTATGGTTGATATCGCTGGCAGGCGGGATATGAGAGAGACCTCACCATCTGCTGGTTGTGTGAGGACACTAGATGCAATGACAGTATTCTGCGTAATTTTAATTTGCGAACCGATAGGATTACAATGTTTCGGATGATTCAGATTTCGTAGTTGTATTCTAATCATAAGCCAATAAACCATAGAAACTACTGTCCCATTTTCTGTCGAAACCAACTAAGAGGAAGAAAACAAAACAGCACATTGTTGTGTACAAAATTTTTGTTTAAAATTATAAAAAGAAAGAATATACTTGAGAGGCACCATTTGTATAATGGCTTAAATACCCTGTTCTGAAAATGTTAAAGAAACTGCACATTTTCACAGGACAGCATTGTCTTCTTCGAAGTAGTTTTTAACAGAAAATCTGTGCGTCTCTGTATGTAACAGATCGTCCACTAAAAGCCTTATGAATTTTCGATATGCTGTGAAAACTACATACCTCCGACACTCCATTGAGGTACCGTCGCAGTTATCTTTACATCTGAAGATTTATCTCTGTCTAGGGCAACGTGGTCTGTTCTGTTTGCTAGGAACTATTGAATCCAATAACAATGCTGATCTGATATCCAGTACACTTGTAGTTTATTCATTACGCGACAGTGCAGAAATATATCGATCGTCTTCTGCAACGCAGCATCAAGGCGGACGCAGCTGTCTACTGTCTTCTGCGTCTCGTGGATGAACAGAGAGAGCTGAGTTTCATACCATCGTTATTTCGGGAGGCCATATTGATTCCTAAAGAGAAGATTTTCAGTCTCCCGAAATGTTATAATAAGCAACCATTAAACGTGTTCTAAAATTCTGTAACAAATTGACGTCAACGTTTTGAGTATGTTTTTGTGCGTCGGTTCAACGGTCCTTCTTGAAAATGGGAATAATCTGCACAGTTTTGTAAATAACGGGAACGCTTCACTTTTCAAAAAAATGGTTCAAATGGCTCTGAGCAGTATGGGACTTAACTTAGGTCATCAGTCCCCTAAGAACTACTTAAACCTAACTAACCTAAGGACATCACACACATCCATGCCCGAGGCAGAATTCGAACCTGCGACCGTAGCGGTCGCGCAGTTCCAGACTGTAGCGCCTAGAAGCGATCGGCCACTCTGGCCGGTCTTCACTTTTCCAGCGACCTGCAGTACACTGCTGCTAGAAGACGAGAGCTCGTTCAGCAAAGGTGGCTGGATTTAATGGGATACCTACAAGATCCTACATAGGAAATGTGACTGAACTAGTTGTAGTTCTTTTGCATATTCTATGTAGAATCGCATAGGTATCCCATTAGGTTTAGTCTTGGTTTCAGTTGATTGTCTACTCTGTGGTTCTTTATTTCGACATCTTGAACATTTTGACTTCGTGCTACGATTTAAATAAGAGCCCGCGATACGATCTTCTTCGCTCTATTATCTTCCATTTCGATTCTGTTACTGTCCCAGAATGTCTGGCGAGGTGGCTTTTACCCGTTTCCTGATTTAACATAAGATCAAAACTGGTTTGAGACAGTAGCTGAAACGCACTTCCCTTGACTGTTTCCCCGTATTTATCTGACGCCCTCTATTTCCTCTCATATTTCTGTCACGCAGGGTAGCCTCGGTGTCTGAGGCGTATTGTCACGGTCCGCGCGGCTCCCCCCGTGGGAGCTTTGAGTCCTCCCTCGAGCGTGGGTGTGTGTGTGTCGTCCTTAGCGTAAGTTAGTTTGAGTTAGATAAGTGGAGTGTAAGCTTAAGGACCGATGACCTCAGCAGTTTGGTCCCATAAGACCTTACCACAGATGTCTAATTTTATAGGTATTTTCATTCTTCAATTTTAAATTCATTTCTGTTTTAATTTTAGTCTTAAGCTTCTTCTCTGCTATGATTTTTATTTCTTTTGCTGATATAGTTTCCCGTTCTTCCTCGCCTTTGACATGTTCGTCTCTGTTATACGACGCATAGTTCATCTCTTACTCCCCTCTGTCCAGTTACGAGTACGAGAGAGATGGATGGTATAGTGAATACAGGGGACCCATCTTCGAGAGGACCGTGGTTCAAATTCCCGTCCGACAGTTCAGCTTTAGGTTTTCCGTGGTTTCTCTAAACCGTGTAAGACATATTCCGAGATGGTTCCTTTGAGAAGGACACGACCGATTTTCTTCCCTATCCTTCTCCGTTGTGAGCTAGTACTTCTTGTCTAAAGACGTCGTCGTCGACGAGATATAATAGGCAAAAATCTCTTTATAACACCCACTGTTACAGAACACTACGTAAATCATGTGTTGCTATTTTACTAAATTTTTGCAGCGACAGTGTTGCAATGGTAAGTTTAGGCAATCGGACTCAAAATTAATTCTTCTTCTTCGAAACATATCGTAATCTGTGCACAAAACAATACAGATTGCAAACCATTTCTGTTAGGCCACACAAAACTGTAAGTGCGAGTTGTAGAAAGGTAAACTTACGGTGGTCAGTGCAATTTGAAGAGACTTTTTAATGAATAAAGAATTTGAAATAATTTAACCATAAATTTCAGCACATATTGTTTGCATTAAGTATTTCTTGAGAAAGCTATTGGACTAACTTCGACGTGAAATATGATGTACTTTACTATGAGACGCTAATTAATCAGAAAATCGCTCCTCAGAAAACATTTACGAAAGTATTCTTTTGGTTTTGGGTAAAGTAACGTCTGGATTAACCATTCTTTACATAGATGTCCCATAAACACAAGCACACATGAATGAAAATGCACTTGTCAGACTTTGCAAACAATAAAATGCTAAACAGAAACTTATCGTTTATCTTGAATGTCTTTTGTATAATACTTTCAGAATATGGTTACTTTAAATTGTTGGTTGACTTCTCAGGAAATTCTGTTATAACATTACGCAACAGCCACATTTGGAGCTCTTTTTAACTAGATGAAATCGTTAAACTGTTCATCAAGATAATACAAATTTCTGTTTTTATTAAGAAAGAAAAAATTTTCTCTTTACAATTACAGTGAAGAGCCAAAGAAACTAGTACACCTGCCTAATATCGTGTAGAGCCACCGCGAGCACGCAGAAGTGCCGCAACACGACGTGGCATGGAGTCGACTAATGTCTGACCTAGTGCTTGAGGGAACTGACATCATGAATACTGCATCTCATAAATTCGTAAGATACGAAGGGGTGGAGATCTCTTCTGAACAGCACGTTGCAAGGCAGCCCAAATATGTTCAATAATGTTCACGTCTATGGAGTCTGGTGGCCAGCGGTAGTGTTTCAACTCAGAAGAGTGTTCCTGCAGCCACTCTGTAGCAATTCTGGACCTGCTGGGTGTGTCACATTGTCCTGCTGGAGATTCCCAAGTCCGTCGGTATGCACAATGGATATGAATGGATGCACGAGATCAGACAGGATGCTCATGTACGGGTCACTTGTCAGAATCGTATCTTGACGTATCAGGGGTCCAATATCACTCCAACTGCACACGCCCCACACCATTACAGAACCTCCACCAGCCTGAACAGGCCCTGCTGACATTCTCCACGGACTCATGAGGTTGTCTCCCTACTCGTAAACGTCCATCTGCTCGAAACAATTGGAAACGAGACTCGTCCAACTAGGTAACATGCTTCCAGTCATCAACAGTCCACTGTCGATGTTGACAGGCCCTAAAGCATTGTGTCGTGCCGTCATCAAGGGTACACGAGTGGGCCTTCGGCTGCGAAAACCCGTATCAATGATGTTTCGTTGAATGGTTCGCACGCTGACACTTGTTGATGGCCCAGCACTGAATTCTGCAGCAATTTGTGGGAGGGTGGTCCTTATGTCACGTTGAACGATTCTCTTCAGTCGTCGTTGGTGCCGTTCTTGCAGTATCTACTCCGGCCGCAGCGATGCCGGAGATTTGATGTTTTACCGGAGTCCTGATATTCACTGTACACTTGTGAAATGCCGCGCAGGATTTGCCGAGCGGTCTAAGGCGCTGCAGTCATGGACTGTGCGTCTGTCCCGGCGGAGGTTCGAGTCGTTCCTCGAGCATGGGTGTGTGTGTTTGTCCTTAGGATAATTTAGCTTAAGTAGTGCGTAAGCTTAGGGACTGATCACCTTAGCAGTTAATGACCTTAGCAGTTAAGTCCCATAAGATTTCACACACATTTGTACATTTTTTTTGAACTTGTGAAATGGTCGTACAGGAAAATCCCCACTTCATCACTACCTCGCAGCTGCTGTATCCCATCGCTCGTGCGCCGACTATAGCACCACGTTCAAACTCACTTAAATCTTGATAACCTGGCATTGTAGCAGCAGTTACCGATTTAATAACAGCACGCGACAATTGTTGTGTTATATAGGCATTGCCGACCGCAGCGCCGTATTCTCCCTGTTTAAATATCTGTATTTGAATACGCATGCCTATGAGAGTTTCTTTGGCTCTTCAATGTATAACGCTAATGTAAATTTTAGGATTTGATATAGGAACCTATCATAGGTATCATGATTCGGGTCAGCAATAGTCTGTATGCACACGTAATTTAAACGATATTGATAAAACAACACACGATATATACTGGCCGATGTGATTTACAACTCAACAGAACACGATGCGCAGTAGACCCAACTGAGTCGGTCGCCAATGTTGGACGTGGTGCCAGCGAGTCAGGCGCACTCCACTAGCGGATCGTGGGAGAACGCATTCGAAGTTGAAAATTTCACGAGTAGAAAACAAGTTAAAGGGTAAAGTTCCTCACAGTCACACACGCGAAGTTGTTGTAAATGCCTACCAGATCATGAAGAAGGAAGCTATGTTAGGTGCTCCATAAAACTAAAATCCATATTGAAACGAGTGGTAGAAGCATCTGATGAATCGTTTACATTTCATCAATTCGGCGAATTAAGACAAAACATGGAAACCGTCGGGCAGGTGAATCCTTGACATTTCGAACACCTCATAAGGAAAGGCCCAGAACATCTTGGAATGCCAGTTAAGAGAATTTTAATGAGCGAGTCGTTCGCTGCGTGATCAGTAGTTTCTACATTACAGATAAAAGAAGACCCACATAAAAAATTTCATAAACAAGTTGCAGAGTCACAGAGTTTAATAAATTTTTTAAGGAAGTATAAACACACTTCATAAAATTCGTCCCAGTCTAGGATTCAGGTGGAAAAAGACGGCGAATAACTGAAAAATGCTCCAGGAACAAAGTTATATCAGAGCGAAACGAATTGCTTACTAAAAAGTACGTAATCGAGAGTACAGACGTGAGTTTCGTCCAGACGTCTATATGAACGAGACGCATGTTCGCACAGCATCGTACGGATGGAGTGACTATTCACTACGGGGTCTGTCGAAAGGAATCGGAATCATATGATCCATGCTGGCTGGATGGACTGTTTTGTACCGAATGCCACATAACGTTTGAATCTGGCCGGAGAACAGGGGATTATCACAATGATGTGGGCTTTACAAGTTATGAAAAGTGGCTCAAGAAGAGATTAACACATAAAGTTCTATCTCAAACTGTCGTTATAGGTAACGCCCCTTATCCGAATAAGCAAATGACTCGTGCTCCAACGTTCAACTCCTCGAGGAGAGAAATGATGTCTTGGTTAACTGAAAAGGGAATTCCTTTCCACATAGCAGGTCACATTAAATGGTTATTAATGGGTCAGTGGTTATCTGGAGAGCGATTTGCAAACAGAAGCTGGGGGAAGTTAGCCACTGTGGAACTCTACTGTAAGTTTCGTGCGCCACAAAATTTTTCTGGGTCGGCACCCTATTTAATTAAACTTGAGAAAATTTAATATAAGAACTCTACTAATCACTGAACGGGTAAACAAAGCTAATGTGTAATATCAATAAAAAGATCCAAGTGAATATATGGAATGAGGATATGGGAAGAATTTACGTACAACCGTTAAATCGAAACACTTCAAAGCAAGCAGGAGCTTAAGCCTCAACAAAAAGAATAATAAAATCAACAAAGTCTACAAATATAAGGCCTGCCGTTTGTGCTTCAGAGACGTCGTGTGGGGTGTATTAAAAGTAATCTTACGAAAGAGGATGGGTCTGTCTGAAATACAGTCCTCACAATTTAACGTAGTTTATTAAAATAAAACATCATATTAAAAACTTAGAAAATAATTTTAAACCATGATTTGTCGTTGTCTGTTATGTATTTAACTACCTCACATTATCATTATATTGAGTTCTGTGGTACATTGCGGTGATAAATGAAAAGGATATCTTCGGCGCACTTGGGAAAAGTTCACACAAACATTCACGATTCACACACAAATAAAGATAAAAAGAATTTGCGCATCACAGTAAGACAGAGGCTCAGAGGTTCACCCCTATCGCTATGACTGAATTAATGTGAATAAGAATACTATGGAGCATTTTCCGACAAACGTATTCGTCTGCATCACCTCGCACATCAAACTAAGATACGCTGGCGTGAAACACCCGCAAATTGTGTGAATATTCATAAACAAAGCCAAATTTTTAAGACTCGTGAAAACTTCAAGAACACAAATGTAAATCGTATAGACACAGATAGCAGTGAAATATCACGCGGATTTAAGAATGAAACTTATTCAAGATTGTATTGAAATTACGCACGGTGAAATTATCACCACGTGGGTTGAACAAAGATACACAATCTTGAAACTGAACCGAAATGACAAGTAGAAGAAATAAAACACATACACACGAGAAAAGTCCACACATACACTCCAATCAAAAGAAAAGCCAGACAATTGAATTTTAAAACCTGTGCTGCAGTGGCGAACTTCCTACACCACGTGTTCTGCTTGCACAAAGCGAGGACGGGAAAAACTTACTAAATGGCAGAGGGTACGTCCCATTTTACCAGATATTAGGACATTTTCCCGTTACATTGACATATGGAGCGCGGGAAGAATGATTGATCAAATGCCTCCGCGAGTGCTGTAATTGATCTAATCTTGTCCTGACGATTACTACTGGGGTGTATGTACATGTATGTAGTGTATTCCTAGAGTTATCATTTAAAGCCAATTTTTGGAACTTTATAAGTAGGTTTTCTCGCGATAGATCTTCAGGAATCTGCCACTTAAGTTTCTTTAGGAGCTCTGTAACACTTTCCCACGGATCAAACAAACCGTGATCATTCGTGCTGCCTCTCTTTTTGAATCTGGACTTAAATAAAAATGGCAAGGTAATATTAATCAGAACACAGGGAGAAGTTGTGATCTAAATGATAATAGATTTATTCATTCTTAACATCACAAGACAAAAAAGAAACGTCACACAAACATTTTTATTTGACAAACGCTTTCACTAACATTGGGTCTATGGTGGACAAAGTGATCAACTGGGGATCGACACGCGACACTAACTGGAACACTAAACGCTTTATCTGACTTCATACGCGTGAATCCGGGTTATGGCACAAAGACTACGCCACCATCAAGCTTCTGTACTCTACTATTCCAACAAAAGAAAAATATGGTTCGAATGAATAGGGTGCTGAGAAACATATATTGGAGCCCTATGCCATAGCAGCGAATTCCTTACCCTCCTGCTGGTCAGGAAGGGCGCAATCTGTTATTAATGGCGCGTGCCCGAAAAACGCTCTCGCGTTCGGTTAATTCCGAACGCAGGCGCTTTCCTATGAGCCTCTGAAACCCCGGTGGATTCCAGTGTGCAGGTGGACCTGTTTGCTGGTCTGCCAAACCAATTTGACTCCGTGACATGACAATGCGTGACGGAATATGTCAAATGTTTAGACTGCCAACTCAAGACAAATAAGTACACCCACGCATCACTCGTTGTGTGCTCGATGCTAGAAGCAGTACCTCCGACAGCTCAGAAGGTGACTGGCACAGGCTCTAAGTGGCACGTTAGCAAAGGACACAATTCTCACCGTTTAGGTAGAGACCTGCACTTCTTTATTAGCGAAGCGCCAGTACAAGAGTGATCATCTCTTTCTGTCCGCTTGCCTCCTCAGCTCGACAGCAAAAGACCATTTACATCATAGACTTCCCCCACTTTAGCACAAGCCAATCACGAACTGGAGTGCGGCATTCTACATCTACATCCATACTCCGTAAGCCACCTGACGGTGTGTGGCGGAGGGTACCTTGAGTACCTCTATCAGTTCTCCCTTCTATTCCAGTCTCGTATTGTTCGTGGAAAGAAAGATTGTCGGTATGCCTCTGTGTGGTCTCTAATCTCTCTGATTTTATCCTCGTGGTCTCTTCGCGAGATACACGTAGGAGGGAGCAATATACTGCTTGACACCTCGGTGAAGGTATGTTCTCGAAACTTCCACAAAAGCCCGTACCGAGCTACTGAGCGTCTCTCTTGCAGAGTCCTCCACTGGAGTTTATCTATCATCTCCGTAACGCTTTCGCGATTACTAAATGATCCTGTAACGAAACGCGCTGCTCTCTGTTGGATCTTCTCTGTCTCTTCTATCAACCCTATTTGGTACGGATCCCACACCGGTGATCAGTATTCAAGCAGTGGGCGAACAAGTGTACTGCAACCTATTTCATTTGTTTACGGGTTGCATTTCCTTAGGATTCTTCCAATCTGTCTAGCATCTGCTTTACCGACGATTAATTTTATACGGTCATTCCATTTTAAATCACTCCTAATGCCTACTCCCAGATAATTTATGGAATTAACTGCTTCCAGTTGCTGACCTGATAGATTGTAGCTAAATGATAAAGGATCTTTCTTTCTGTGTATTCGCAGCACATTACACTCGTCTACTATGAAATTCAATTGCCATTCCCTGCACCATGTGTCAATTCGTTGCAGATCCTCGTGCATTTCAGTACAATTTTCCATTGTTACAATCTCTCGATATACTACAGCATCAACCGCAAAAAGCCTCAGTGCACTTCCGATGTTATTCACAAAGTCATTTATATATATTGTGAATAGCAACGGTCCTACGACATTCCCCTGCGGCACACCTGAAATCACACTTACTTCAGAAGACTTCTCTCCATTGAGAATGACATGCGTTCTATTATCTAGGAACTCTTAAATCCAATCACACAATTGGTCTGATAGGCCATATGCTCTTACTATGTTCATTAAAACTGTGGGGAACTGTATCAAACGCTGCGGTCGGAATAGATCCTGCAAGAACGGCATTTACCTGGGAACCCATGTCTATGGCCCTCTGATCTCGTGGACGAATAGCGCGAGCTGGGTTTCACACGATCGTCTTTTTCGAAACCCATGCTGTTTCCTACATAGTAGATTTCTAGTCTCCAGAAAAGTCATTATACTCGAACATAATAAGTGTTCCAAAGTTCTACAACTGGATTATTGTCAACGGAGGAGCTAACTCAGCTTCAAATTCAGTATAGAGATCCCATCGGACCTTAGAGCCTTGTGAAGTTTGAATGATAGCAGCTGTCTCTCAACGCCACAGACACCAACACTTATTTTATTCATCTTTTTAGTGGTACGAGGATTAAACTGGAGCAACTCTCCTGGGTTTTCTCCTTTGCTTTCACCATATTTCAAAAGAAACTTTTTCTTCCTCTTTGGATTGTTTATCCTCCAGGTTTCACTTCTGTATAAGAAACCATTTCGACTGAGCATACACTATGAATCTGTATTTGAGAAAAATACGAGCGTCCGTGGTAATGTTTTAAACTATGCTTAAAATGTTTCGGCTTCAAATATTTAATTTTTTATTATTGATGCTGAGCACGTATTTAGCCTGCCATCCAAAATAATAACAGCCGACCGGTTGACGAATTTCACATCAATATCTAGTTTCTGCTTGCATAATTTTATTTTCAGATTTTATATGGAGAAGCTTATTTTTATTTAGTAAATATATCATGGGATTAAGGCAGAAAGTAGGCAAAGAAAGAAAAATCTGCTGTGCTTCATCCAGGAGGGGAAAGGAAATAAGCCGTGTTCATGTTGAAAGAACCACCCCTCTGTTTGGATTTGAAAGATTTAGGGAAAGAAATGAGAAACATAAATCAGAATGGTGGAGTACAGATTCTACCGAATATTCAATTAGTGACTTCAATACAGAGCCACTCAGCTCGGTGCAACTTCGACGTGTGCTCATTAGATAGTAATTCATATCTCACACAGCATGCAAAGAGATATTATATGTTCGTTACATATGGTACCTCATAAACTGCTTCCCATTCAAATGGTTCAAATGGCTCTGAGCACTATGGGACTTAACATCTGAGGTCATCAGTCCCCTAGACTTAGAACTACTGAAACCTTACTAACCTAAGGACATCACACACATCCATGCCCGAGGCAGGATTCGAACCTGCGACGTAGCGGTCTCGCGGTCCCAGACTGAAGCGCCTAGATCCGCTCGGCCACTCCGGTCGGCTGCTTCCCATTCATTTGTCTCATACAAGTAGAGCAGTACAAGAAATACATCTTCAGGCTGCAAACTGCACATTTTATGTTTTACTCTCAGCGGCGCGGAGGAAGAGAATTATTGTCACAAACTTCCTGACTGTTATTATCATTGTAAACTGTCGCAATTACGCTTTATTCGTCTAACACTCAAAGGAAAAGAGCGACGTGTTATTACAAGGGCTGCGCCGTAAGACCATCTGTTTCGAAAACGTGCCTCTGCGCACGAAAATCAACGTCAGAGGCGGCGCACGTGCAAATTATGGCAAACAGCACGCGTGAGTATAATTCTTTTCACTTTGAAACTGGATGTACAGGTCGTGACGTTAACAGAAATTACACGCACTCAGTTATTTTTGCGATTTAAAGATTAAAAAAAAAAAAAGGATGGGTGGTAGTGTGGAGTGTGGAGTGGGAGTGAATAGCGAGAGGCACGTTTGTTGACATGACGCAGTTCATTCCGCTACAATTTATTTTTCGCGGAAATATTTCAGAAGCAATTACACTCGTCGGACACTGGCTGGCGGGAGTAACGCCGAGGTTAAAAAAAGAGCTGGAGAGAAAAAGAGGCGGATAAATGAAAATGGCGCGACAGGATAAAAGGGGTGCGAATGAATGTTAAATTAGCGCTGGGGCGGCGGGCAGTGGCAGCAGGCGGCAGGCGGGGGTGGTCGCTGACGGCGACAGGACAGCAGGCCAGGCGCGGGTGTCGCCGCGAAGTGCAGATGACGCCCCCGCGTCCGCGTCACGCCTGCCTTTGAGCCCGGAGGCAGCGCCTGTCCGCCGACTCGCTGGACAGCCACAGGGGACCTCTCACACCCAGGTGGCGCGGCCTAATCGCTCGCACCCACCACCGCCGCCAACATTCTCGCACTTTCCTTTGCCTTTGGCAGAACCTGTAGGTGCCGTTCAGACGTGGACCACTTGACAAATACTCTCCAATTGGAATCTGCTGGGCTGGTGCATAAGTTCGTAGCGTTTTGCTTTGCGTATTGGTATTCTGCTTTCTTTGGGATTATTTATCGATTGTAATCCTGACAAAACTCTACCATCTGGTGAGCAAGATGTATGAGATAGGAGAAATACCCTCAGACTTCAAGAAGAATATAATAATTCCAATCCCAAAGAAAGCAGGTGTTGACAGATTACCCAACTATCAGTTTAATAAGTCACAGTTGCAAGATACTAACATGAATTCTTTACAGACGAATGGAAAAACTGGTAGAAGCCGACCTCGGAGAAGATCAGTTTGGATTCCGTAGAGGCAATACTGACCCTACGACTTATCTTAGAAAACAGATTAAGGAAAGGTAAACAAACGTTTCTAGCATTTGTAGACTTAGAGAAAGCTTTTGAAAATGTTGAGTGGAATACTGTCTTTCAAATTCTAAAGGTGGCAGGGGTAAAATACAGGGAGCGAAAGGCTATTAACAATTTGTACAGAAACCAGATGGCAGTTATAAGAGTGGAGGAGTAAGAAAGGGAAGCAGTGGTTGGGAAGGGAGCGAGACAGGGTTGTAGCCTATCCCCGATGTTATTCAATCTGTATATTGAGCAAGCAGTAAAGGAAACAAAATAAAAGTTCGGAGTAGGTATTAAAATCCATGGAGAAGAAATAAAAACTTTGAAGTTCGCCGATGACATTGTAATTCTGTCAGAGGCAGCAAACGACTTGGAAGAACAGTTGAACGGAATGGACAGTGTCTTGAAAGGATATAAGATGAACATCAACAAAAGCAAAACGAGGATAATGGAATGTAGTCGAGGTAACTCGGGTGATGCTGAGGGAAATAGATTTGGAAATGAGATACTTAAGTAGTTTTGCTATTTGGGGAGCAAAATAACTGATGATAGTCGAAGTAGAGAGGATATAAAATGTAGACTGGCAATGGCAGGGAAAGCGTTCCTGAAGAAGAGAAATTTGTTAACATCAAGGATATATTTAAGTGTCAGGAAGTCGTTTCTGGAAGTTCAAAATGGCACTGAGCACTATGGGACTCAACATCTTTGGTCATAAGTCCCCTAGAACTTAGAACTACTTAAACCTAACTAACCTAAGGAGATCACACACACCCATGCCCGAGGCAGGATTCGAACCTGCGACCGTAGCAGCGTCGCGGTTCCGGACTGCAGCACCAGAACCGCACGGCCACCGCGGCCTGCGTTTCTGGAAGTATTTGCATGGAGTGTAGCCATGTATGGAAGTGAAACATGGACGATAAACAGTTTGGACAAGACGAGAATAGAAGCTTTCGAAATGTGGTGCTACAGAAGAATGCTGAAGATTAGATGGGTAGATCACATAACTAATGAGGAGGTATTGAATGGAATTGGGGAGAAGAGGAGTTTGTGGCATAACTTGACAAAAAGAAGGGACCGGTAGGTAGGACATGTTCTGAGGGATCAAGGGATCACAAATTTAGAGTTAGAGGGCAGCGTGGATGGTAAAAATCGTAGAGGGAGACCAAGAGATGAATACACTAAGCAGATTCAGAAGGATGTAGGTTGCAGTAAGTACTGGGAGATGAAGAAGCTTGCACAGGGTAGAGTAGCATAGAGAGCTGCATCAAACCAGTCTGAGAACTGAAGACCACAACAACAATCTTTTATTTGTATTTCACTGCTGCTATTTGAGTTTACGTATTGTATATTGGAGATAACTGGTGGAGCTGTGGACGCTAGAAAATGGAGTGCCAAGCGGATAAATTGGAACATTTCGATATTTTCTTCTGTTTGAGCTCAGTAAAGAGGTGACAGCAGCGGGGCACCCAGAAACATTCATGGCAGTGTATGGCGATAACGCCGTGGGACAGAGCACAGCAAGAAAATGGTTTTTTCGTTTAGAGGAGGATCCTTTTGACATTAGTGACGCTCTCCGTCCAAGAAGACCTTCGAGGCTTGATGACGATCGTATAAACGCGTTAATCCACAATGATCCGCGTTAGTGTACTCGAGAACTGGGAACTGTGATTAACGGTGATCATTCCAGGATCGTGCAACACTCGCTTGCCGTGGGGAAGGTTCAAAAACTGGGTGTATAGGTGAGAGGTGGCATGAGCCCCCTCTCATATTTCTATCTTACGATTTTCCTCTCTAATTGCATGCAGTGAAAAGTCGCTATTCCTTCACACGCGGACTTCCCACGCAGCGTCTCTCGTCACCCGGGTGGTGCGGTGACAGGCGGGCTCTGTTGATCTGGAAAGCGTTAAGCCGACGGGTGTGAGGAAGTCGAGTGAATGCTTTGCAGACGCCGACATTGTCAAGAGGCACGCCCGCAGGGCCTGAAGTAGCGGCTGGGCTAGAGGTTCCGTTACTTCGCAGAAACTTAGCGAAAACACTTCCTGGCGGGCTGCCAGCGAGGCGTGGGAATGACTTGTGTACCCAGGCAGCTGTGGCGGGAAAATTCCCGCGCTTTCTGCAAAATAGTAACTGTGATTGGCCTGCTCAAGGCATAGCTCCGTGACGTAGCAAGATCGGCGCAGAAATTGGCGCCAAGAATCTCCATTGGTGGAATGGTAGTGTTCCAGCAATGGAGTGGAATTTTCCGCCGGTTTTCGAGTTGCTGATTGGAACGTTTAACCACGGCCACTGTCGTGGGGGCGGGAATGTTCTGTGTTCGGTTTTGTACGGGTGCTCTTGTGGGTAGTCGGCTGTTGCCTTTCGGTCGAGGACGTCGAAGCAACCAGCCAACGGCTCCGGTACGCCAGTTCGTGTCCTGGCAGTCAAGAAGACAGTTTGGTAATGTGATAATCAGAGTTCAGCAGAGCGCGCCTGTTCGTCTTTTTTCTAACTTTGTTCTGTCTTGGGTAGCAGCAATTAATGTTGGGTTGGCTATGTGTTTTCTCTAAGATTTGAGTTGCAAGGAATTGGCTGCACATACCACTTTGTCATAATCCTCACAATCTAGTTTAGGGACAACTTCACATTCACAGCGTTTGTTTGAGTATCCAATTTGAGCCAATTTTATGTATTGTAAATGTTTCATGTGTTTTTGTTTATTATTTTGTGTTTAGTCTTAATAAATCATATTGTTATTTTGGACAGAACTTTCATTCTGTTAATCGGTAGAGCAACCCCATCATTCCTCACTATGTTAATGAAACCTTCGTTTATTTAACTTATTTATCAAATTAAATTATTGCAGGTGCCAAACTCTCTTCTACTCCACTGGCAGGGTTGATTAGAGTCAGTTCGCGTATTTTTTTTATCCTTGTGCAACAGCAAAAGTTGGAGTTAGAATAGGGGGGGCTTAGAGCATCATGTACATATGTAGATTCTAGAAGAATTGAGTGTTAAATACACTGCTAGCCCCGGCACCTCGCATAGGTACCTCGTGCTGCAAGCCAAACTCTCCAAAATCAGCGCGTGGCCGTATAGCCGTATGTGCATGTCTGATTGCTGGTCGTCATTGGCTCGTGAACAACACCGATCATTCCACTTTTGTATCGGTACTTGTGACGACATTCTGTATTGTTGCTGATGACGAGAAATGACGTCTTTATGCTAACATAAGGAAAAGAAACGAATTGTTGAGCCCAAGCAATGCAGCAGATCCCCGTACAAAGGCCTGAGTTCATCAACAAACGATAATGTTACGCATATGCTGAAAGAGCGATGGTGTGGTGTACTAGGAATTGCCTCCCCGAGGTGTAACCGTCACTGCTGACATTTGTTGTCAACAACTGAGACGTCTTGCAGACGCAGGCCAAGAATAACGACTAGGAAAACTACATGAAGTGATGTTACTCCACAATAACGCCCAACCGCGTTCTGATAGACTGACAAAAAACGCTATACAGGAGTTGGGTTGGGAAGTAAGTCCGCACTCACGTTTCACCTGATTTTGCGCCTTCAGATTTTCACCTTTTCCGCTCTCTATGGAACAACGTTTAAGTAACTTTCCTTCCGAATGAAAATGCGCTACGAACTTAGCTCGACGAGTTTTTAGCTTCAAAATCACAGATTTCTACAGTCGCAGAATCGAAAACGTATCCCAGAGTTGGCAGGCTGTTGTAAATAGCGAAGGAAAATATATTTTTGATGACTAAAGCCTCTGTCCGCCCGCCCCTGGTAGCTGAGTGGTCAGCGCGACGGAATGTCATGCCTAACGGCTCGGGTTCGATTCCCGGCTGGATCGGAGATTTTCTCCGCTCAAGGACTGGGTGTGGTGTTGTTCTTGTCATCATCATTTCATCCCCATCGACAGGCAAGTCGCCGAAGTGGCGTCAACTCGAAAGACTTGCACTGGGCGAACGGCCTACCCGACGGGAGGCCCTAGCCACACGGCATTACTAAAGCCTCTGTTATGTGTGTCTGTTGTGTTTATTAAACTTACGGAAAAACGCTTCAGTCCGGAACTGCGCTACTGCTACGGTCGCAGGCTCGAATCCTGCATCGGGCATGGATGTCTGTGATGTCCTTAGGTTAGTTAGATTTAAGTAGTTCTAAGTCTAGGGGACTGATGACCTAAGATGTTGAGTCCCATAGTGCTCAGAGCCATTTTTAGACTTTCCCGTGAATTGTGGTCTTCATCGATACGCATCCACGTTACTTCTGCGCGTTTTTAATGTCACAGTTAAGTCATATACTCAGTCTATTCTTATTCTTTTCCGATTTTTGTTTCATTTTCATCACAGTCCTTTCTAGTAAATCTCTAAGTGCACTTCTCTTTCTTTTATTTAATTATCTGTGTGCGACAGTCAGTTCAAAGACTAGGAACTCGCAACTGTATGTACGGATATAAGACTCCTAACTCGGCTAAGCTGCGGCTATACAATCGAAACAGGCGATGCCACCGACAACAAAAGCACACGAGACAATAATACAGGACGCCCCTAATACGACGCTATCACAGTGCAATGACAGAAGTCTCTGCATATGATTAACGTACGTAATGGCTGCTGCTCTACCGCATCGATGCAAATTTTGACGGCGCCTCATTTTAATAGCAGCGGCGAGTCAACTGTCCCCCTTCGCATGGCACCCCACCCCCGTGGGGCTGACACACAAAAAGGGATGCGCCCGGCTGAAAGGACAGCTACATACAATAACGGATATCCCCAGCCGATCAAAGGGGCGTGAACCGTACCGGATGTGACGTATAATAAAATTAAAATAATGACGAATAAAGCCGGCAGGGCAGGCAGGACAAATTTTGAATCTTAAAAACGCGGCCGTGGGCGGCACAGGCGTGACAGCATAATGGGCAGCGCGTCCGACGATCAATGAAACGGTAATCGGGTGGGTGTGCGTTTACGACAGACGCCCCTGTGGCAAAAGACTGTGACACGCGAGAGCGTGGCTTTTTAATCGCGACCACACGCTCTGCTCCGATGCGCCCATTTTTACACCGCATTTTTCAGACTTTACGAGAACAGTTCGTGTCTCACGCAGCGAATCGTATTGTGGTATTGCCGCTAAACCTTTCAGTTCTTCGCAGATAGCAGTCTCGATGTAGGTGGGATGTCTTTATGAATGGTTACGCTAACTTGTAATTATACATCGGCAGAGGTAACTAACGCAGATGACTTTGCAATATTATCACATATTTTACGCTAATTCTCTGTTCTGATATCTACGAGATGTCATCAAAAAGTAACGGGAGTTTTTTTTAATTTCGCGGGCTTTATTCATCCGATTTTCAATTTTTTTGATCTTGTTGGTACACATATTCCTGACTTATGTTTACATTTAGAGCTATTTTGAATATTTGTGTTATTGTAGACAGTCGAAAAGGCTATAAGGCTTTGAGTCCGCAGCTGGTGATCTAGTGGCTAGCATTGCTGTCTCTGGATCATGGGGTCCCGGGTTCGATTCCCTGTCGGGTCGGGAATTTTCTCCGCCCGGGGAATGGGTGTTTGTGTTGTCCTAATCATCTCATCATTATTCGGGTAGTGGCGGGACTGGAAATAGAAAGCCTGGAACTTGTACGAGCGCTGATGGATGACCACGAAGTTGAGCGCCCCACAACCCAACATCATCATCATAAGGCTTTGCATTATATTTTACTTGAAAACTGGAATAAAGTGCAGCACCGTATTCTAAATGTTGACTGTGGCTTTTGACGAATCTACTATGAATAGGACATGAGTTTACGAATGCACGGGGTCCCAGGTTCGATTCCTGGTCGGGTGGTGGATTTTCTCCGCCCGTTTTCTGGGTGTTTGTGTTGTCCACGTCATCTCATCACCATTCGGGTAGTGTCGGGATTGGAAATGGAAAGCGTGGAACTTGTACGGGCGCTGATGACCACGATGTTGAGCGCCCCACAGCCCAACATTATCATCATAAGGCTTCGCATTACATTTTACTTGAAAACTGGAAAAAAGTGCAGCACCGTATTTTAAATGTTGACTGTGGCTTTTGGCGAATCTACTATAAATAAGACAAAAGTTTACGAATGATATAAACGTTTCAAAGTAATCGAGAAGACGTTGAAGACGACGACTGTCCTGGACACCCTTGCACATCAGTTACTGACGACAGTGCGGATGAAGTAAAATGGTTCAAATGGCTCTGAGCACTACGCGACTTAACTTCTGAGGTCATCAGTCCCCTAGAACTTAGAACTACTTAAATCTAACTAACCTAAGGACATCACACACACCCATGCCCGAGGGAGGACTCGAACCTCCGACGGAGGAAGTCACGCGAACCGTGGCAAGGCGCCTCAGACAGTGTGACTTCTTGGCTCATGGTACGCAATGGCTTATGCTAAGATATATTTTCGCATGTTTTGGGCGTGAAACGTGCAGCAGCAAAATTTGTTCCGAAATTGTTGAATTGTAACGAAAAACGACCTCGCGTATATATCGCATAGGAACTGCTGAATAAAGTTGACAACGATATAGAACTTCTAAAGAAGTCTGTATCAACTGACGAAATATTGGTATACGGGTATGACTTCGGAAACAAGGCCCAGTCATTCAAATGGAAACAGCCTGAAGAGCCAAGACAGAAAAAAAAATTGACAAATTCGATTATTTGTGATGGTTTTTCTCAGTGTCTTCTTTGATTGCAGTGGGGTAGTGCAGCATGAGTTACTGCCTAATGGTCGTACGATCAGTAATGAAAACTGCCAGGAAGTCATGCGCCATGTACTTGAAGCAATCCGAAGAAAATGACCAGAATTGGGGAAAAACCACTCGTGGAAATTCTATCATGAAAACGCTTCCACTCACAGCTCAATACTTGTTTTGCGACTTCTTTCTATTCCCTAGGTTGAAAAGAAGCATGAAAGGACGTAGTTTTGCAACCATTGATGAGATAAAACCAGAACAGTTGAAGAAGCTGAATAGAATCTACATCTTTATCTACGTCTACATCGATACTCTGCAAATCACACTTAAGTGCCTGGCAGAGGGTTCATCGAACGACCTTCACAATAATTCTCTATTGTTCCAAACTCGAAAAGCTCGCGGCAAAACAGACACCTGTATATTTCCGTGCGAGCTCTGATTTCCCTTATTTTATTATGATGACAGTTTCTCCCTATATAGGTCGGCGTCAAATAAAGGAGAAATCTTGTGACTGAAATTTCGTGGGAAGATTCTGCTGCAACGAAAGACGCTTTTGTTTTAATGGTGTCGCGGCCATGATCCAACCACGGACCACGCATGAAATTTGTGTCCACTTACACTTCTGCCATTAAAACTGCGACATCACACAGGCGGATGCAAAAAACGGCAAACTGGCATGCAGTGTACTATCTTCTTCAGTATGCAATGGTGTGCAGAGTTCGTAGGCCCAAAGAGAGCACAGTTGGTTCTAAATCCGCTGCTCCTCGCTTTGAATTTGAGAATTTTTCTTCGCGTTTCATGTACTTTTTCACCGTTGTCAAAATGAACTCTCCAACGGCTGAGTTTTCTGCTCTTCGCTGTATTTTTTACTGCTTTTATTTTCTTAGGTTTCTTTCCTTATTTTTATTTTCTTTTTCTTCGCTTTCTTTATTTGCTGCTTCAAGGCGACACTGATAAGGACTTGTTGTAGGTTTCGCCGCGGAGCCCTTCTTTCGGTTTATGCTGTTACGTTTTCGCCCTTTACGAAGTCACCAAAAGCCACCGCCGAGATTGTCACTTTGTCTGCGTTGATGCTCATTACAAAGAAGCTGTATGCCCTCTAATAGCATGCCCAATATTTCAGTAACTAAAATAGGATCATGGCGTCAAGATAAGCCACCTGCAACAAAGTTTCATTAAAATGGCGGAAGTCATTTTCTCTCCACATTAAATACATAAACTGACCACGTATCTTACATTAGGATAACTAAAATCCACAAAAATTGTTATAACTCCGAGGAGCGGCACAGCAGGCTTCGTGGGGTGACTGGGCTCTACATACCAGCACTTCATAGCTCCCAAGAACTCAATGACCACTTTCCCCGCCATGGCCACTTTGTTCGGTTTTCCCCTACACTTTTTTAAGACCTATCTCACCTTCGCCCTCATGAGAACAATGAAACATGTACCAGTTTATCATTATTTGAAAGTTCAGACTCTGAACTATTCATCTTCATACACAACTTCTGGAATTGTCCCCTGTTAGAAACAACAGCAGAATTAAACCGGCTCTCTGCAAGTGGCAAGGCAATGATGATCTCTCTTTTTAGGTCCAGTCGATGCATTTGTGTCTCAAGAAACCAAATCTTTGGCAAAATCTTCATTTCCAATTTCTGTCAAATTATCCTCTTTTAGTATTTGCCGATTCAGTTGGAAAATCGTGCAAAATTACGAAGTAGGTAGACTGTAGACTGTTTTGAGGCAAGAGAGAAAGCATTGTTTTGTATTTTTTTTTTTCTGTGTAAGGGAAGAAAGTAATATATTTTGCATATCACGTCCAATTTATTATGTATGCAGCTGAATGAACAAAACATTGACATACCATTTTCATCTACCGAAAATTCGAACAGATCATTTACATCATTAACATTTTAGGGAAAACTTAACGTACTGTGGCAGTTGTTGCAGTTCAGCTGTATATTATCTCTAATTTACATCTAAAAGCACTTCAAACGATTTATCACCATAGCGTAAGGAAAATGTTCTCCAAGAAGAAATACAAATTAATTTAGATTGTATAAAAAGATCATATATTCTTGTGGATACCAAAGGTTCATTGCTATATCCTTTTTTATCACCTTTGTATTGACCAACAAGGTTCACTTGACAGTCCAAATTCCTTTTCTTTCTTTGCGTTTTCCTGGTCCTTGATCTTCTCCCCATGTTTTAATTTATTGTCTTCTATTTGTGTTGTGCTCCGTTTCTTATTTCTTCTGCTTGAAAGCCTTCTGAATTTAATATTCTCTTATTAAAAAGTTTATTTTTGTTATTTCCAATTCTCTGATGTTTCCCTCTATTATTTCTTGTTTCTATATTTCATGCTACTGTCGATATTCTGATATTTTCGTAGTTGTCATCGTTACATGTCATTTTCCAACCATCTGCAGTTTACATTGTACCATTATTTTTCTAATGGCTCTGAGCACTATGGGACTTAACATCTTAGGTCATCAGTCCTCTAGAACTTAGATCTACTTAAACCTAACTAACCTAAGCACATCACACATATCCATGCGCGAGGCAGGATTCGAACCTGTTGCCCGCATCTCGTGGTCGTGTGGTAGCGTTCTCGCTTCCCACGCCCGGGTTCCCGGGTTCGATTCCCGGCGGGGTCAGGGATTTTCTCTGCGTCGTGATGGCTGGGTGTTGTGTGGTGTCCTTAGGTTAGTTAGGTTCTAGGGGGACTGATGACCTCAGCAGTTGAGTCCCATAGTGCTCAGAGCCATTTGAATCATTTTTTCGAACCTGCGACCGTAGCAGTCACGCGGTTCCGGACTGAAGGGCCTAGAACCGCACGGCCACCACAGCCGGCTTATTTTTCTAATAATCCGTATTTCAGGTACCTCTATTCTTTCCAGCTTATATTTCATCGTTAAACATTCACATACATGCAACAATTCTGATCTTGCCTTAGTGGGTTAGTGTTTTAGTTATGCATTTCTAGATTTTTATCAGACCATACGCATTTTACCAATTTTGTCATTATTGCAAATTTTCTGTTCCATTCTGCTGTAGAGTTTCTCCCTGTATTTAAATTTAAACTCACCGTATTTTACCTATTTCTGTTTCTATGTATTTTGGTGCTGTTTTTGTATGGTGCCGAATTTTCTTTTTTCAGCTGAATTTTTGAGACCGGCTCTGTTAGCCATTTCCTATAGTATTTAAATCCTGAAAGTGCTGCAAAATCGTCTGGAAAATCCAAGCTGTTTATCTTAATACCACTTGTTTTTGTTCCCAGATTTATTCGTTCAGTTTTGTGACTTTTCTAGCTCAAAATTCAAGATCCTTACAATGTTTTCTAAAACACAGTTAAATAGCAGAGCTACTAAGCAGCCCCCTTGTATAACACCAGTTTTTATTTTTAAGGCCTGAGATACTTCCCTCATAAATTTAACTTTACATATAATATTTTTAGATGATGGTTAAGCTATATATGAAAATCTATAAAACGTTGTATTTCATGGGATTTCCGTAGAATGAAGGATTTCGTTTTTAAAAAAAGGGGATTAGGAATAAAGTGATATGTACAAACATTATTATTATTATTACTGGGCATTATTCGTTCCTTAATGTAAAGAATTTTAAGAATACAATGTGGCTCGCACGTTACTATCTATACGGTGCTGTAAGTTAGGGTCCCAGGTCATTCACTCTGGTAAGCGCTTGTTTGTGAGTAACCGATGAAAAAAATTCTTAATTTTACACGATATTCTAAAGCCTTAATGATTAAGCTGTACATTAGTTAACTATTTTATTCTATGGTGGATGAAACGTTAGTGTAAATCCTTTTTTTTTTTTTTTTTTTTCCTCTCTGGGAGAGCAGTCTTACACAGGCCTGGACCTCATCGACCTGTAGTACGGAGAAACCGCCTACAATGTAATTTTAAACTTTATAACCCTATTAACATGTTTTCTTTTTCCATTCTGGAAAGTTACATTACAACTTTTTTCATTTTTTTCAGTTTTTGGCTTTGTTCACTCGCTGTTCACTTACTACGTTTGTATTTTTCCCTTTGTTGATAGATTTCATTCTGACGAAACAGCATATCCTTACGGAACACATTACAGCAAAGTCCTGACGAAAGGTAACGCTTTATAAAATAGGCAACTTAAAAGTCGCTGCCTATACAGTATCTTCAGATGACCAGTTAGTACGCCGTCCTTTCCTAACTTTTCGTTGACACTCAGAGAAAAGCCCTTAATCACTTCTTGAACATGTTTTAATTGCAGTAACTCAGCGCGACAGCGTTCCTGTAAATCTGCATTCTTTTGCCTGTTTCCATAATTTCTAATTGGTGCCCTAAGCACGCAGTATCACGTTCAGAGCTGTAGGCGCCCCGGTGGTCCCAGTCGCCTACGGTGGACTGGATGGCCGAGCGGTGACCTCTCCAGTTGTCAGGATGCTAAGAAATGGCTGTAGAAGCGTCAGAAACGCCAAAGAAACATTATTAATTCATAAAACCTTTATTCCTGCCGAGTACAATGTGGCTTGGTGGTATCAACGACCTTCCTCGAGTCCTCGCTGACTCATAGCGATGACACCAGCTCCGGGCCGCACCAGTCTTGCTAGCGCAGCGCCGCGTGCTGTGACATAGCGGAGGAATGCCCTTACATCGGCCGCGCGTGGCTGGCGGCGCCCGGCTGAGCGGCCGGCTCGGCTGCGGGCAGCAAGCTGCTGCGCGTGGAGGCTCTGGGTTGGAGTCCCGACGCTATCGGCACGAGAGGCGTTCTCGTAGTGTGGAGTGTACTCTATCCCACCCCGTCTTCTTCCCTGCTCTTCTTGGTGGCTCGTCCGCGGTGGACGGGCGGAACGGGATGCAGTCCCCCAGCGTCGTCGGCTCACCCGGTTGTGAGGGCGGATGCACAGGGCCTAGGCCGCGCGCGGTATCGACGACGGCTCACTGATGTGGTCAGCATTGGCGGCGAGTGAGTCTGCCGCGATGTCTGCTAATCCTGGGTTGATGATTGACAACGGCAGCAGAGAGGACCAGAGCTGGTACTGTCCCCTCACGTCTGCTGCTGGATGGGCCGCCCATACTGCAACATCTCCTTAATAAAGATTAACATAGCGATAAGCGAGCTGAGCGCTCCGCACCGACCCAGTACACATCTAACTGCAAGTCTAACTGCGAGTGCCTTGTTGCTGTCAAAGCTGGCTTATTTAAAGGAAGCACGAGCGACGTCCTGACGTCATGCTCGTTTGTAATGAACGCATTCGTTCCACTTATACTGCTGATTCATCTGTCGTACTCGCCCCTTAGGTGTTCTTGCGACAGTTATGTGTTGTTACGGCAGACTTAGGCGAAGTTGTGAAATGCAGTACAGCTGACGCTATACCTCTGTCTCGCACTGTACGAAAGTCTCCGTCTAACACAAACCCGCGTGCTAAGCAATTCTCTCTCGCCTGTTGTGTGTAACCAGGCCATTGCCCCTGCACGACGACACATTCCGATGTATGTGCAATCCTCTTACTCTTGGCTCTGGCTCTCGGCATAGGCAACGAAACTTTGATAATATTCCGCGTTTCCAACTCTTTACTATTCCGCGACACTACAGAGCAGTGTCTGTTTTCATGGTTAACATTTTGTGTAGTAGTAGTTCCTTCATTAGTAGGTAATATATTCACCTGCAAAATATCTTCTACTTCTTTATAGGTTACTACACACTAAGTCAACACTGGGAGATGGTAGATTTAGAGTTGGGTCAGCACCAGTCTTCAACTTGCGTTTCGAAGGAACAGTCAAGTTTTCTTTTCAAATCCCTTTCATAATTGGAATCAGTAAAACATAGCCAGCAGACACCAGTATTTGCAACTGGAAACAGATCTATATGTTTACAAACATTTGTCCATTTTTGTTTCGCCTTACTAGTTTTAGGAAATGTATGAAACGTAATTCTTATTTGTCTGTTGTGGTTGGTACAGCTGGCCGTCGAGCACCAAACATTATTTTTCACTTAAAAACTTACTATATAAAAATCACTCAGTATACTGATAATTATGGAGTAACTCAGTACTCAATCGCCTGTTAGTAATAAAAATTCACACTGCCATTAACAACCTTGTTTTCACTCATAAACGCAATTACCGCACAATATGTTATAGTAATCGCGTGTTCCTGAGCTCTGGTTGGATTCACTCTAACGTCAGCAACGCGGCGGCCTGCTACTGTACATACACTTTGTGATCACTACCTTCTATTCTAGTATCCGTTATAATAACAGTAAACAGAGTGGTGTTGTGGTGTAGGGTTTAAGATATGCTCATGATGTAGAGAAGACTGAGGGTTCAAAGCTTATTAGGTGCTTTAAAATTTCTTATTTTCAAATATTTATCAAAATAATTTTGATCATCATTTTTATTTAGTTAAGTGATTTACATGATTTTTTAAAAAAATCATATTCCTTTGGCATGTGATTTTAATAATCGTAGTAACTATTATATTTTCTCTAATTTTGTCTTGAAAAAGGAAAAAAGATTTGACTCTTTGTGCATGTGATTTTAATTATTTTTATGCATCCATCATAATATTTAAAAGTTTGATAATGGAGATCTATGAATTAAAAAACGCAATATAAAATAGTCTATTTATATTTGCTGTGCAATGGTGTCAAAAACATATTTTTTGTAACAAGTTGTACATTTCTTTTGCTTGGAAATCGTCTTACGAACAATTAATCGTCATACAAATATTTAAAACATAAATTTATGTTACACTGCAGGCAAAATAACGCAAATGAAGATTTGAACGAAAGAAGGTAATATAAATAAAGCGAAAATTGAAGCATCATGAGGAACAAATAATGAATACAGTAACATGGACTAAAATATAAAATGATGAAGCGGAAGAAATTAAATCAAAGTTGATACAAAAAAATAAATAAAATCACATGCACAAATATTTCAAATGAAATAATAATTATTGGAAGACAAAACGAGAGCAAATGAAATAGTTAATAGATTCGTTAAAATTACATGTAAAAGGGTTATACACTGAAAAAATTAAATTTAACACATTTAACTGAATGAAAATAATGACCGAAGTCATTTCGATGAACATTTGAAAATAAAAAAATTTAAAGCACCTGACAAGATCCGAAGTAACAACCTACCGTACGCTAGATACGTATCTTAACCACTACGCTACAACCCTGCTCTGTGTATTGATATCATTTTTAAGGCTCTAAAGATTGTCTTTCATCGATTACTTACAAGCGAGGGGCCACGAGGGTGAAAGCGCGCAGGGCATGATTTTGGGACCCTAACACACATCACCACATAAATCGTTTCAAACCGTCGATCCCACCCCTGGGGGACCTCTCCTCGTCAGTGGAAAAGTGCTCAAGTGCAAACCAAAAGATCTCAGGTTCGATCTCCAGTGAGTGCCACGATTTTTATCTATCACATGTCGCCTCTTTCACCTCTTTGAATGTCTGTTAATGTGACAAATGCTGCGTTGCGCTGTGGTTCCAAGACTATTTTACACTGTAGCTCCCTCTGTAACTGGCTGAGTAAGTCATTTGGAGAATCGGAGGAAGGTAAGGGAATACCAATACCACCTCCAGTAGGACCATCCTAGTAAAGCAGTGCGGTGTTCAGTCTTATCTTTGGTTTGATGACAGTTTTAACTTTTACGAGAAAGACCTTAAATCTGTACGTCCAGCAGAGATTTGGAAACAACTTAAATCTGTACGGCCACCACGGATTTTCCAGTCTTGATTGTGTTTAGCTGTTGCAGGGAAATAGAATATGGGTTGCAATAGTTGCAGGATTTCCCGGAGGCGAACTCGCGGTGCTTCTGGAGCACGTTGTTGCTGGAAGCGGTACGCCGGCTGCAGTTCCAGGGCTACGTGTCTCCCGGCGTCTGCTGGGTCGGCAGGCGCCTGCGCACTCGTGTACATTCTCCCTCTCCTGGGCGCGCAATGCGCTGCGCCTTCGCACCAGATACCCCATTTCTGCCGTCGGTGAGCCGTGTTAAATCTGCTGTAGTATAGTGTCGGGTAGTCCGAGAGCTGAGAAGTTCTGAATTCCAACGTGATCTCGCGCATTTTGAGGTTTGCCGATGACCCTGTTTCTGTGAGACAGCAAAAGACTTTAAAGAACAGTTGAGCGTATCACATAATGTCTTGAAATAGCCCTAACCAGCAAATCCGTACACGTCGCCTTCAAATCTAGGTTTTCCGTGCGATTATCGTTGCTATGTTGCCGTCTACATGCTGAAACGATTACTGATGCTTCGAGCTCCCCGCGAGCAAACGCCACTGTCACTCACTCGTATGGATTAAGCCATTCACGCCCCTGCTGGCCCGTCAGTTACGCCTGAACAGCAGGCCCGAAGACCGGCTACCGGATGGGCCGAACGCCCCATTTACTTTAAACCTAGGCTGGAAAAAAGAGAGCAGGCGGGATTGTCTGTCTGATGTTCCCCAGCGATGAAAATGAGCTAGGTGTAAGAAAAAAAAACAAAGATAAATGCTCAAGGTGCGGTGTTAAAGAGTGATTGTCGAAGCAACAAATACACTCCTGGAAATTGAAATAAGAACACCGTGAATTCATTGTCCCAGGAAGGGGGAACTTTATTGACACATTCCTAGGGTCAGATACATCACATGATCACACTGACAGAACCACAGGCACATAGACACAGGCAACAGAGCATGCACAATGTCGGCACTAGTACAGTGTATATCCACCTTTCGCAGCAATGCAGGCTGCTATTCTCCCATGGAGACGATCGTAGAGATGCTGGATGTAGTCCTGTGGAACGGCTTGCCATGCCATTTCCACCTGGCGCCTCAGTTGGACCAGCGTTCGTGCTGGACGTGCAGACCGCGTGAGACGACGCTTCATCCAGTCCCAAACATGCTCAATGGGGGACAGATCCGGAGATCTTGCTGGCCAGGGTAGTTGACTTACACCTTCTAGAGCACGTTGGGTGGCACGGGATACATGCGGACAAGCATTGTCCTGTTGGAACAGCAAGTTCCCTTGCCGGTCTAGGAATGGTAGAACGATGGGTTCGATGACGGTTTGGATGTACCGTGCACTATTCAGTGTCCCCTCGACGATCACCAGTGGTGTACGGCCAGTGTAGGAGATCGCTCCCCACACCATGATGCCGGGTGTTGGCCCTGTGTGCCTCGGTCGTATGCAGTCCTGATTGTGGCGCTCACCTGCACGGCGCCAAACACGCATACGACCATCATTGGCACCAAGGCAGAAGCGACTCTCATCGCTGAAGACGACACGTCTCCATTCGTCCCTCCATTCACGCCTGTCGCGACACCACTGGAGGCGGGCTGCACGATGTTGGGGCGTGAGCGGAAGACGGCCTAACGGTGTGCGGGACCGTAGCCCAGCTTCATGGAGACGGTTGCGAATGGTCCTCGCCGATACCCCAGGAGCAACAGTGTCCCTAATTTGCTGGGAAGTGGCGGTGCGGTCCCCTACGGCACTGCGTAGGATCCTACGGTCTTGGCGTGCATCCGTGCGTCGCTGCAGTCCGGTCCCAGGTCGACGGGCACGTGCACCTTCCGCCGACCACTGGCGACAACATCGATGTACTGTGGAGACCTCACGCCCCACGTGTTGAGCAATTCGGCGGTACGTCCACCCCCGCCTCCCGCATGCCCACTATACGCCCTCGCTCAAAGTCCGTCAACTGCACATACGGTTCACGTCCACGCTGTCGCGGCATGCTACCAGTGTTAAAGACTACGATGGAGCTCCGTATGCCACGGCAAACTGGCTGACACTGACGGCGGCGGTGCACAAATGCTGCGCAGCTAGCGCCATTCGACGGCCAACACCGCGGTTCCTGGTGTGTCCGCTGTGCCGTGCGTGTGATCATTGCTTGTACAGCCCTCTCGCAGTGTCCGGAGCAAGTATGGTGGGTCTGACACACCGGTGTCAATGTGTTCTTTTTTCCATTTCCAGGAGTGTATAATCACTCGTGAATTTGCGCAAGGAACTGAAGCTGGCTCCAAAAGACCGACACAATTACCTCAGAATGGACGAAAGTACACCAATTTGGAGCCTTTTAAAAGCGAATCATTTATAATGACGTGCTGCGTACTACACAATTTTCTGATAATTATAGGGTTGGGGTGGGGGGGGGGGGGGGGGTCGTAGCTTAGATTCATTGCAAACAGTGGCTCGTTGCTGACTGAAGTTAATTTACGTATCGAACTACATCTGATTCGTGGAGTGACGACACAGCTTACGCTTTTGAAATTCGAGCGCAGCTGGCAGTCGTTGGTTGTTGTACACTAACGTTACCATCTCTTGGGAAACGGATGCATTTCGTATTCAGTGCTTGAAGGAAGAAGAAAGAATTCGGTTTAATGTCCCGTCGACGATGATATCATTAGAGGTTGAGCATAAGCTTGGGTTGGAGAACGACGAGAAAGAAAATCCACCACTTCTTTTTCAAGTGAATCATCCCAGCTTTTGGCTTAAGCGATATGGGGAAATCACGATAAGCACGATGTGTGACTGAAACTACCAAACATCCAAACCACGGCACAACTATACGCTTTAAATACCGGAAGCCAGATATTGACCTTAACATCTTCCTCTTTCTGGTAGAAATTATGTTTATTATTAACTTGTTGTAATGCAGATTCACAGCCTCTATGAAGTCTTCAAATGATGTCATTTCCCACTTTGGCTGTAACTGATTCTATTGTGCTATTGCAATTCCAGCTCAGATGCCACTATCAGGCATCTATAATGATGTAATATAGCGTACCATCACGTTTCCGACTTTGATGAAGGTCGGATTGTAGCCTATCGCGATTGCGGTTTATCGTATCGCGACATTGCTGCTCACGTTGGTCGAGATCCAATGACTGTTAGCACAATATGGAATCGGTGGGTTCAGGAAGGTAATACGGAACTCTGTGCTTGATTCCAACGGCCTCGTATCACTAGCAGTCGAGATGACAGGCATCTTATCCGCATGGCTGTAACGGATCGTGCAGCCACGTCTCGATCCCTGAGTCAACAGAAGGGGACGTTTGCAAGACAACAACCATCTTCACGAACAGTTCGACGACGTTTGCAGCAGCATTGACTATCACCTCGGAGACCACGGCTGCAGTTACCCTTGACGCTGCATCACAGACAGGAACGCCTGTGATGGTGTACTCGACGACAAACCTAGGTGCACGAATGGCAAAACGTCATTTTTTCGGATGAATCCAGGTTCTGTTTACAGCATCATGATGGTTGCATCCGTGTTGGGCGACATCGCGGTGAACGCACATTGGAAACGTGTATTCGTTCGCACTGACGGCACTTCGAACAGTGGACGTTACATTTCAGATGTGTTACGACCCGTGGCTCTACCCTTCATTCGATCACTATGAAACCCTACATTTCAGCAGGATAATGCACGACCGCATGTTGCAGGTCCGGTACGGGCCTTTCTGGATACAGAAAATGTTCGACTGCTGCCCTGGCCAGCACATTCTCCAGATGTCTCACCAATGGAAAACGTCTGGTCAATGGTGGCCGAGCAACTGGCTCGTCCCAATACGCTAGTCACTACTCTTGATGAACTGTGGTATTGTGTTGAAGCTGCATGGGCAGCTGTACCTGTACACGCCATCCAAGCTCCGTTTGACTCAATGCCCAGGCATATCAAGGCCGTTATTACGCCCAGAGGTGGTTGTTCTGGGTACTGATTTCTCAGGATCTATGCACCCAAATTATGTGAAAATGTAATCACATGTCAGTTCTAGTATAATATATTTGTCCAATGAATACCCGTTTATCATCTGCATTTCTTCTTGGTGTATCAATTTCAATGGCCAGTAGTGTATGTGGGATAAATGGGTAATTCAAGTTTACAGCGCCTTGAAATTGCAACCGAAAGCAGAAGGAAACAGTCGAGCGGCAGCGCTGTTATACCAAAACAAGTACTCTCACAGACACCAACTATATCACACAACATTTCAAGCCTTTTTTGGGCGTTTGTGTGGTCATGAGCCCTTTCAGACAGACGAACATGCAGGTAGTCGGCGGACTGCACGTATACCAGATTTGGAGAATCGGGTTTAAGAGGATATTAAGACGAACCCTAGTACAAGCTCCAGGCAAGTAAGGTGTAAGGTGTAAGCCAAAGTCCTATTATGTGTATCCTGCATGACAACTGCTACTACCTGCAGTTCTGTTGAGGCCACTTTGGACATCTGTTGTGACGTATATGCGTTGCAGCTTTGTACGGTGCTCCTGGACGATTTGTTGTCATTGCACACACACTGTCCATTTTCTCATGCATGTTCATAACACTTTTTTTCGTTCATTTACAATCAGAAATTTGTCCTTGCAGTTTGCCGGTTTTATTAATGTTCTCGCTGTATTTATGTATGTGTAAGTAAGAAAGGCCAACGGCCTTGCGCAGTGGTAACACCAGTACGCGTCAGACCACCGACATTATGCGCTGTTGGGCTCGGCTAGCAGTTGTGTGGGTGACTGTCCGGGTCTGCCGAACAGTGCTTTACGAGTGGGGCGCATTCAGCCCTGTGAGACCAATTGAGGAGCTACGTGGTTGAGAAGTAGGGTATCTAGTCACGAAAACTGACAACGTCCGGGGGAGCTCTGTGCTGACCACGCTCTGCTCCAATCCGCATCCAGCGACGCTTATCGGCTGAGAACAAGGCGTTCAGTCGATACCTTTGGACCTTCTTCGGCCGGAGTTTTTAGTTTTTTAGGTAATAATGAAAGCTGGAGAACCGGCAGTAGATAAAAGAAGTAGAGAGACCCATTTGACATCATTGTTAGATATCCATAGAATCCAACCACTTAACTGCTGCAGGTGTTGCGTCTACAAAGTCTTTCCAGGTTTCCATGAATTTTCTTTTTGGGCAGCCGCGCAAAATGTGCTTCTATGTTTCTTCCGATGTACCACAGTCGCATTGATAATCATCGGTAATTCCCCACTCGTTTAGCCTTCCTTTTCTAACGGCGTGGCCAGTTCCGATACGGTTAAGGGAGCTCGGTATTTTTCTTGGTTGGCTCGCACCCGGGAGTTGGTTGGTCGGATCTGTTATGACCGTGCAAAGAAGTACACTGATTTCTCCATTCGTCTCTTAGATTATAGCTTTCTGGAGCGAGTTGGGCAGTGTTTAGCTAGATCAGTTCCCTACATTTTAATCGAATGCGTGGCAATTTGTTCAGTGGTTCGTGAATAGTTAAGTGTCTGGATCTTTTGAATTTCATCCGTTCGCGTGTTACTGCTTGTTGTCGTCGGAGATCTAAAAATGGTTCAAATGGCTGTGAGCACTATGGGACTTAACTTCTGTGGTCATCAGTCCACTAGAACTTAGAACTACTTAAACCTAACTAACCTAAGGACATCGCGCACATCCATGCCCGAGGCAGGATTCGAACCTGCGACCGTAGCGGTCACGCGGTTCCAGACTGAAGCGCCCAGAACCGCACGGCCACACCGGCCGGCTCGCAGATCTAAAGGGCGACTACTGACAGCCTTGTTGTTGGCGTCGATTTAAGAGTTCCTGTCTCGATCCTCATCGCGTCATTTATACAGAGCAACCGAATGTATACTCAATGAACAAACGGACCTCGGAGGCGGTTTCTTCTTATACTGTAATGTGCTGTAAGTACACACTTTTAGTTACGTAAACCCGTAGTTTGTGATGTACCCGGTTCCTCAGGAACACAGTATAAGAAATGGAGCGTCATGATCGATGATGTGTGGCTTTTTATTACTCTTTGGTGTACATACGTCTTATATTATTTCTGCTCTTCGCTGACTGACATCATCTACACAGATGTCCAAAATTAAAGCAACAAAAGGAAATTTTGCAAGGTAACATTTATTTTGCCACAAAGCAGTATACACAGGTGATAATAAAGTAGAAAGAATGTAAGGAATTTAGATCGTAAACAAGTGCAATATGTATAACGGTGTCGCACGGGGTAGCCGCGCGGTATGAAGCGCCTTGGCACGGTTCGCCCTGCTCTCCCCGTTTGAGGTCAGCACTTGGATGGGTGACCATCCAGCCGCCATGCGCTGTTGCCATTTTTCGGGGTGTACTCAGCCTCGTGATGCCAATTGAGGAGCTACTCGACCGAATAGTAGCGGTTTCGGTCAATAATACCATCATAACGACCGGGAGAGCGGTGTGCTGACCCCACGCCCCTCCTATCCGCATCCTCCACTGAGGATGACACGGCGGTCAGATGGTCCCGGTAGGCCACTCGTGGCTTGAAGACGGACTGCTAATGCATAACGGTAGACAAAAATCTTCTTCGTTTTCTCCAACTTAAACGGGTTTGCACGCACATTCCGACAACTGGTTAATGCGTTCAGTATGGGGTGTAACCAACTCTGGCAGCAGTAAAGGCCTGAATGATGTCGTGAATCTCATGTTGAGGCAATAACACTCATTGTTCCTGCAGGGAGAGTGGCTGGTGGCTGCTGACATGATGCATCCCAGCCATTATGTATGGGATTCAAAAGGGGAGACCGAGGAGGCCACGCCATGCGAGCAGTATTTTGTGCCGTAATGTGCCACAGAATCTATGTGTACGCTAATGTTAACGGACTGAAAAATGTTTCCACGTATTGTTGTTCTCATGTTATGTTTTTATTGGTCGATCTTTGTAGATGCTTGACAGTGGGACATAAGTCGAAATAACAGTGGCACAATAAAAACAGTTAACGCGAGAAGCGAAAAACGACCTCATTTCTGTCGTCTCCCTTCCAACTTACGTTTTGCCACAATTCATAATTCCCCTCCTTATAACGCCATGGTCCAGACGCATATTCTCATAAAATACATTCTCAAGTGGAGACCTGTAGGAGAGTTGTTTGTGAGAGGACTATTTCTTTGCCTGTTTTAGGCCGCGTCTCATTCCCTCCATTATTCGTCAGTCTTGCGTTATTTTGCATAAAAGGTAGCAAAATTCCTTCCCTTCGATTACTACGTGATTCCAATGTCATAAGTTACCTGTAATATCATTTCATACTGCACCTCAATACTTTCTCTTTCGGTTAGTTAACTCTCATTTCAAAATCTGTGTCCAGTAGACGGTTCATTCCATTCAGTTATTTCTGTAATACTTCCTCACTTTCACAAGCGACAGCAATGTCATCAAGAGAATCTTATCAATGTGTGAACTTATAGATTCATCTTGTAATCACACTTACTTTCAAAAACTATTACGAGAACATTAAGCTAAAAGTATGCAGTCCCTGCAATATTACACACAATCTCACTAATTGCGCATGGAGGGCTCAGTTAAATGTTCTACGTACGTCTGCTCTACTTCTATGGTTCTCCACAGCAGACAATGCAGCACGTCTAGAATGAAATTTTCACTCTACAGCGGAGTGTGCGCTGACATGAAACTTCCTGGCACATTAAAACTATGTGCCGGACCGAGACTCGAACTCGGGACCTTTGCCTTTAGCGGGCAAGTGCTCTACCAACTGAGCTACCCAAGCACGATTCACGCCCCGTCCTCACAGCTTTAATTCCGCCAGTACCTCGTCTCCCACCTTCCAAACTTCACAGAAGCCCTCTTGCGAACCTTGCAGAACTAGCACTCCTGGAAGAAAGGATATTGCAGAGACATGGCTTAGCCGTAGCCTGGGGGTTGTTTCTAGAATGAAATTTTCACTCTACAGCGGAGTGTGCGCTAGTATGAAACTTCCTGGCAGATTAAAACTGTGTGCCGGACTGAGACTCGAACTCGGGACCTTTGCCTTTAGCGGGCAAGTGCTCTACCAACTGAGCTACCCAAGCACGACTCACGCCCCGTCCTCACAGCTTTAATTCCGCCAGTACCTCGTCTCCTACCTTCCAAACTTCGCAGAAGTTCTCCTGCGTACCTTGAAGAACTAGTTCTGTAAGGTTCGCGCCGGCCGGTGTGGCCGTGCGGTTCTAGGCGCTTAAGTCTGGAACCGCGTGACCGCTACGGTCGCAGGTTCGAATCCTGCCTCAGGCATGGATGTGTGTGATGTCCTTAGGTTAGTTAGGTTTAAGTAGTTCTAAGTTCTAGGGGACTTTTGACCATAGATGTTAAGTCCCATAGTGCTCAGAGCCATTTTGCAAGGTTCGCAAGAGAGCTGCCAGGAAGTTTCAATGCAGCACTTGTCTGGCAGAACTTCGCACACTGCAGGTATGTTGACACCACTCTTAAGGAGACAGACTGCATTATAACTGATTGCCTGCGACCAACTCAGTTGACAAAATCTACCATATTAAAGGAATAGCACCTGCGGGTGTTAGACGGCGAGGCTGAGAAGAAAAAATAGTAAAACGATTCCGGGCATCCCGTGTTTGGAAGCGAAGCATCATGTCGTAGGCTAAATTCGAGAAAAAGCTGCCTTCAAACAACTGAAACAGTTATATCATCACCTTCCGCTCGCCGAATAGAAATGTGATGAAACGGGGCAGCTGGCAGTTGTAGATAAAATCGAATGGAAGAGCCCGCTGCTGGTTTAAAGTTACCATGCCAAACGTGGAAGACTCCGAGTAGATTGCGAACGGGAGTGACGAATCACAAAGAAAACTTTAAACAGTGGGGACAGATTACTGGAGATGCAACCTACGAATGTGGAGAACTTGGTGATGCTGAACACCTCTTGCTCTGCCCGAAGGTGCTTGAAGTCTGCGCGCTGGATGACCTGGTTTCAGCAAGGGTTCCAGCAATCAAGACTGCCGAATTCTGGGGCTCAGAATCAATTTGAAGTGTACAGTGCTTTCTGTAGTTACTGTGCACTAACTGAAAAAAACCTGGCATTGTCCGGGTGTTCATTTTGCTAACTTTCTATTAGAAACGGAAACGAAAAGTGAACTATTTGCAGCGGAATATCGAAAAAATTGCATGCCCATATAGCCTTGCAAACACCTTCGAAATTATAAAATACTCTCACAAATAAATATGTATTATGTGCAAATGTATAAGTACAGCTGCTTTGCGTGTCTATAACACGATTTTGTAAACGTCTCTATGGCAAAGCCTCTTCACAGCTCAATAGGTCGCTATTGTTGTCACCTACAGCAGATTGCGATTCGCAGTTGAAAGCTGTAAAAGGACTGCCAAGTGTCAGGGATTCCTTTAAGTTGATTCGAGTGTAGGAACGTCTTAGTAATAAAGAATAAATGTATTAAATCTTTACGCATGATGCGGCATTTTTCCACGCATCTCAGTCATATCTCTTGAACTATGTGTCGTATAATGATGTATCTGTATCGATGCATTCAACTGCATACGTGAATACTGTCTGCGAAATATGTTGCGAATAGTTAGTAGTGAAGAAGTAATAAATGTAAACATCTTGTATAATGCGATATTTCTCATCATCTCAGTGTTAATAACGTCATACCTCCTGAACTGGGATGGTTTCTTTGAAAGCGCACAGCGCCGCAAGGGGTAGGCGTGCGGTTTGAGTCGCCTTGTCACGGTTCGCGCGGCTCCCCTCTTCGGAGGTTCCTCCCTCGGGCATGGATGTGTGTGTTGTCCATAGCGTAACTTAGTTCACGTTACACTGGGTAGTGTGTAAGTCTAGGGACCTGTGACCTCAGCAGTTTGGTGTCATACGAACTTACCACAAATTTCCAAATTCCAAAAGGGCATGGCCGAATCCCTTCCCCATCCTTCTCTAATTCGATGGGACTGCTGACCTCGCTGTTTGCTTTCCTTTCCAAATCGGTCCATCAGTCATTCTCCTGAACTATGTGCAGTACCATTACATAATTTTGGACGTGCATTAAGCATCATATGTGGATACTATCTGTGAAGTACAGGGTGTAACAGAATTCTGCGTCACAAACTACATTTCTCACACGTAGACGAAGAAATTATGTTACATGAACATGGGTCTGGAAACACTTTGTTCCCATGTTATAATTCATTTTCTTCAATGAGTTTCAGCGAGGGCGCATTGTAAATTTTCACAGTCGGCATGTACGGGCAGATGTCAATCCTCACTCAACTGTTGAAAAAATCATCAACAAATATCGTCTATCAGTATTTTTGGCGATCTTACCGGCGACTGCCTGGTAGGGCCTCACTTTCTTCCATCCAGGCTCAACGGACGAAGTTATCATAATTTCGTAGAGAAATCCACGGCCGGTCGTAGTGGCCGAGCGGTTCTAGGCGCTACAGTCTGGAACCGCGCGACCGCTACGGTCGCAGGTTCGAATCCTGCCTCGGGCATGGATGTGTGTCATCCTTAGGTTAGTTAGGGTTAAGTAGTTCTAAGTTCTAGGGGACTGATGACCTCAGAAGTTAAGTCCCATAGTGCTCAGAGCCATTTGAACCATTTGAACCAGAAATCCACGCTCTCCGGACCTAAAGCCACTGGACTTTTATTTGTTTGGGCATTTGAAACCTCTTGTGTATGGAATTCCTGTTCAAGATATTCAGTGTCTCAGTGCCCGTATTATGGAAAACTTAGAAATCACATACAGTACTCACGGATACATCAGCGCATCTGGGATTCACTACGATGGCTAGTTGATACATTTATCAGTGCCCACGGAGGGCACACTGAACATTTGTGAGGAAGAATTGCATTTGGTATGCTGGTGCGTTTTCTTCGTGTGTGTCTCCCATGATTGATGAGTTGGAGAAAATGAGTTGTGACTTGGAAACAAAGCATGATCATGTAATATAATTTCTTCATCTGCGTGTGAGGAATGTGTCCCGAATTTGTGCCATACATATTTGTTACACTTTGTGTATTGCGAATAGAGTTAGTAGCAAAGAAGTAATAAATTTAAACGTCATGCATGATGCGGTAGTTTTTTCCGTATTTTAATGTTTATGACGTTATGTCTTCTGATCTATGTGTGACACAATGATATAATTTTGTAGGCACATTCAGTGGCATATGTGAATACTGTTTGCGAAATTTAGTGCTGATAGAGTTAGTAGCACATGAGTGATGAATTTAAACGTCATGCCTGATGCTGCAGTTTTCACGCATCTTGGTATGACATCTTATTTCCAGAACTACGAGAGGTAAGCATTTGTTACCCCGACAGCGATTTTTGCCTGACAGTCAAGGATATCTGTGCCAAATTTAGTTGATATCGGTTCAGTGGTTTAGGAGGAGTGTGGAACACACACACACACACACACACACACACACACACACACGCGCATACATTTTTTGTAATCTGTGTGTACATGATCTGAATTTGTAAATCAGTAACTGTATTTTACTGTCCTGGATACGATAATAATAATAACAAAAATAATAATGAAGAGCGATTCAGACTTGGTCCTAAGAACAAAGGGGTGTACATTGAATGTTTAACCTTTGCGGATGACCTGGCCGTTTTTGCTAACAACATAGAGTCAGCAGCCAACAAGATCAATAGGCTGTCAGAAATTGCTGAAAAAGTTAGACTTCAGATCTCTCTTCAAAAGACAAAATATATGACGAACATCTGTGAAGGACCTGAATGGATGATCACCAATCTGGGAAAAATCGGACGAGTTAAGAATTTCAGGTCAAGTCACCCAGGAGACTGCATTAGAAGAAGAAACAATTAATGCCAGGATGAGGAAGTTAGACCAAGCACACCAACTGACAGAGAATACCTATAACAAAATGTCTATGGGTATAGGGCCCAAGTTCCGACATTACAATACAGTTGTAAAACCTGAGGGCTTGTATGCCTCCGAAGCTTTGACCACGAATAGAAAAGGTCAAGCTGAGCGGCTGGAAAAGCGAGAGGGGTAGGATATTAAGGAAAATCCTAGGTAATGGATGGGTTGATGGACAATGGCGAATGAGAGCAAATAAGGACTTGTACAGCAAGACAGAAACTGTCACAGCATCCGTTAAGAATAGACGATTGTCATTTTACGGTCATCTCATGAGGATGGACGGTGACCGACTAACTAAAAGAATATAGAGTTTCATGCAATCTAAGAAAACAAGGCCAAGATGGTTCGAAGAATGTGAAAAAGTTCTTGGCAGATTGGTATCTCAGAAAGAGAAATTCCTGACAGGAACAAATTTAGAAGATTGGTGAACAACTACCAAGGTTTTAAACTGGCATCAACGTTCAAAAGACGAAGAGGACGATTATCCGAAGAGCATAAACAGGCACTTCTTGCTGGACTCAGAAGATACTGGCGGGAAGTCGAAGCTAGAACAAGAATTAGACATAGACACTAAAATGAAATCGGTTGTTATCACCCAGTCCATAGAGGCTCAGTTCGATAATAAAAAAATAATAATAATCAAAATGTTCTCGTTAACCGTATTGTATGGTGGTGTCCTTGTGTATCAAACCATAGTTAAACACTCGTTCTCTTGACAGAGAAATATCGCGGCATATAGATTGTAACGCGCTATCTGATCCCACAAATGCCCCCCGTATATAGGTTTTCGATACGGCTTTCTCTGATTACGTTGTACAACAATTGATAGACAGTTAGAGGACGAGCTGTCGATTATAGCTCGATCGCATGGTTTCTCTTATATCGATTCGCATTTGTCGCCTTGGAACGCTGCTTTGTAGCAGAGCGGCCCATCGTCGCTAATGCTAGATGCGCATTTTGATTTTTATTCTTTCGGCTGACGAGCAATTTCACGCGCACGTATGCGCGGCTGGGCACGTTCCAGTAAGGGGGTAATTCACGACTTATGCATACAGCAGCAGCACCGGTGCGGCGGGTTTAAATATTTTTGTGCGGAGTTGTTGGTGTGTATTAAAGTCGTGTCGGGAGGCGCTGCAGATGGCGAGCGCATTTGTCACCGCTTTGTGGCCGCCGGCCGACCTCCGCCACGAGAGCGGCGCATTTTTTTCCTTCCCCCGAAGGCGGCTCTCCGCCTTTTAAAATAGCGCCGTTATTGATGGTTTCCATATGCAAATGTCTCAGGGGGGCTGCCCTTGACGCCTGCTGCCCTGTCGCGGACAAACACTTTTCAAAACATCGTTTGTGCTGGTTAAATAATACGAGTACGTGCGATATAATAAATTGCGGCCATTTGTACTTTTCAGTGCTCACGCCCGGCCGTTAAATACGTCCTCACAGTGTTGAAAGCTTTTCCTCAACAACTTCAACAATTTGCGGTAACCTGCTTTTAGTCATTGATGTGATCTTAACTAAGAAATGAAATTGTAAAAACCAAAGAAAGCGTCTTGCTAATTCACAGCATAGTAGGAAGGATTATCTACGAGCGTAAGTCAATTATTATCCGCAATTTAGTTATATTTTTGTTTATTTTGGTAGTACTGTCGTTTTACGTTGATGACGCATGCTTTGTTTATTTGTTGTTATATCTTTGCAATTTTGAAGCTACTTCGTTAGTTTCGTTATCGCTGCCGTGCTGTAAACCATGGCTGCTCCGCTGTCTATTTGCATCAGAGAAGAGCAACGTTCAGTGCTCCGTGTTTAGTGGTCGGAAGGAGTATCAGGGGCCTTAATTCATCGACGACTTTCGGCACAGTTCTGAAACGATGTTTTGCCACAACGGAGTGCCTACGAATGGATTGAAAAATTCCGAAATGGTCGCACAAGTGTTAACGCACGATGAAGGAGCCGGACGACCGTTTACCGCCACAAATGAGGAAACAATTGAGCGTTCACGTGAAATGATTCTCTTAGACAAACGATTAACTATCGACGAAGTGGCACATTGTCTGCAAATTAGTCACAGTTTTGGCTACGAAATCAATCCACAACATACTTAGGTTTCATAAAGTTTGCGCAAGATGGGTCCCAAAACCACTCACACAGTTGCATAGCTGGCCAGAGTGGCCGAGCGGTTCTAGACGCTACAGTCTAGAACCGCGCGATCGCTATTGTCGCAGGTTCGAATCCTGCCTCGGGCGTGAATATGTGTGATGTCCTTAGGGTAGTTAGGTTTAAGTAGGTCTAAGTTCTAGGGGACTGATGACCACAGCAGTTAAGTCCCATAGTGCTCAGAGTCATTTGAACCATTTGAACAGTTGCATAAACAAACGTGCTTGGACATCTGCAAAAAACATTTGGATCGCTATGGTAACGAAGGGGCAACTTCTTAGACAAGATAATTACTGGTGACTAAACATGGATCCATCAATACGAGCCGGAGAGTAAACAGCAGAGTATGGAATGGAAACATCCAGACTCACCGTGCAAGAAAAGGTTCAAGACCCAACCGTCCTCAGGAAAACTGATGCTTACGGTTTTCTCGGACGCACAAGGTCCAGTACTGGAACATTATAGGGAAAGGGGCACAACAACAAACAGTATACGTTACAGTGAGATGCTTACTGCCAGGCTAAAGCCTGCAATTCGAAGCAAACGCCGGTGATTGCTGTCAAAACGTGTTGTGTTGTTGCACGACAATGCCCGTCCGTATACTGCTGCCCACACTGCTTAAACGCTACAGAAACTCAAATTTGAAGTACTGGATCATCCTCCATATAATCCCGATCTTGCCCCTTCTGACTATCACTTGTTTGGTCCACTCAAACAGGCATTAAGGTGCCGTCGATTTGCCTCGGACGAAGCAGTGAAAGAAGCGGTGCATTCCTGGCTCGCAGCGCAACCGAGAACCTTCTTTTATGAGGGCATTAGGAAGCTTGTACAACGATGGAACAAGTGCGTTGAAACGCAAGGAGACTATATCGAAAAATGATGTTCTTGTAAGTTTCCTATTTGATTAGAATAAAATTTTATAACTACTTTGCGGATAATAATTGACTTACCCTCGTATGTATTTCTAAAAACTATAGTATGGGTGTATGTACGTATGTAACAATGTTCCACGTCTCCTCATAAACATCAGCAGCGATTTCAAGCAAATTTTGTACACGTACCACATGTAGAGGCATATGTCAGTAGGTGTAAGATAGATACTGTCTACCGGAAAATTAAAGAGACCTTTGGAGAAAAGAGAATGAAATATCAAGAGCTCGAATGGAAAACCAGTTATAAGCAAAGAAGGGAAAGGAGAAAGGTGGAGGAAGTATATAGAGGGTCTATACAAGGGCGATGTACTTGAAGGCGATATTATGGAAATGGAAGAGGACGTAGATGAAATGGGAGACATGATAATGCGTGAAGAATTTGACAGAGCGCGGAAAGACCGAAGTGGAAACGAGACCCCTGTAGAAGACAGCATTCCATTAGAACTGCTGATAACCTTGGGAGAGCCAGCCCCGACAAAACTGTACCATCTGATGAGCAACATGTACGAGACAGGCGAAATGCCTTCGGGACTTCAAGTAAAATATGATAATTCCAATCCCAAAGAAAGCAGTAGTTGACAGGTGTGAAAATTACCGAACTATCAGTTTAATTAGTCACGGCTTCAAAATACTAATACGAATTCTTTACAGACGAATGGAAAAACTGGTAGAAGCTGATCGGGGAGCATCAGTTTGGATTCCGTAGAAATGTTACGACAAGTGGGGCAATACTGACCATACGACTTATCTTAGAAGGTAGATTAAGGAAAGGCAAACCTACGTTTCTAGCATTTGTAGACATAGAGAAGGCTTTTGACAAAATTGACTGGGATACTGTCTTTCAAATTCTGAAGGTGTCAAGGGTTAGATGGTGGATCAAGGAACCTTCGAGGAGGTACTGAATCTTCTGGTGAAGTTGATGAGGATGGCGTTCATCGAAACGTCGCCGTTATTTCAACGGAGCCACCTGGATGGAAGCCTGAGATGGGTTCACTAGCAGTATAAGCCGGGAAAGTCTACATTCACATATAAATAGATTTTTGGACATCTTGATTGAAAGAAGGGGTCGGTTGAGGCATCAAGGAATTTTCCGTTTGATAATGGAAGGAAGTGTGGGAGGTAAATATTATAGCGGGGAAGCGGGGAAGCTTGAAAGCTTCAAATACAAGAAGCAAGTTGAATGAATGCATGTAGGTTGCAGCAGGTGAGCACAGATGAAGTGGCTTGCACAGGATAGACTAGGGTGTGGAGCTGCATCAAACTAGTTTTCTCTGTAAAAATTACAGCAACAGTCATTTTGCCAACATCTTGGATGGCACAGGCGGTCCGCCTGGCGTAGCTACCACAGTATAGTAGCGCTTCAGGCCAGAGGTATTCTTGCTTTAATTAAAACTATATAAAGTATTTCTTACTCTCTTTCGAGTTTAGCGCATCCTAGTGTCACGTAAATGAGATCAGAAGGTTCATCTGGGTGAGCTTTGCAGTAAGGAGATGACATTCTTTTCAGTCAGGACATAAGTGATGGGTAGCATCCGTCTCCCAAATTAATGACCGTTATTGTAGATTTATGACGTTTCGATATCCTTGTGTGAGATAATCGTGATATTTTTTATGGATTTGAGGATGTGATGTTGTATCTTGTCGTCCCGCTTGGATTATGTCCATTCCTGTGAGATCTGTTTGTTCAAGACAGAGACAAAGGCTATGTGAGGTTATCCAGTGTAATAAGAGACACTCTTCGTCGCCAGTTGGTCTACCATTCCATTTTGTGTGGTGCTACAGTGTCCTTGTACTGAAAGTATTTATACATGTTGGCAGTCGTATTTGTGGAGAAATTTAAGTATGTCCTATGAATAGCGATTCAATTTTTGAGGCCGGCCGCTGTGACCGAGCGGTTCTAGGCTCTTTAGTCCGGAACCGCGCTGCTGTTACGGTCGCAGGTTCGAATCCTGCCTAGGGCATGGATGTGTGTGATGTCCTTAGGTTAGTTGGGTTTAAGTAGTTCTAAGTCTATGGGACTGATGATCTCAGATGTTAAGTCCCATAGTGCTTAGTGCCATTTGAACCATTTTTCATTTTCGAGTTCAGTTTTTAGTGAGCTACTGCATGACAATAAGAGTGTCGACAGACCGATTAGCTTCGTGTCGGACTCTTGTGATAGCAAGTACTTCAGTAGTCGAAATTCTGGATATGGCCTTTTTTTTGCACTCCCTACGGTTAATACCTACACATTATACTGAGGTGACAAAAGTCATGGGATACCTCCTAATATAGTCACGGACCGCGTTTTGTCCGGCGTTGTGTAGCAACTCGACGTGACAGGACTCAGCAAATCGTTGGAAGCCCCCTGCAGAAATATTAAGCTTTGCTCCTTCTATAGCCGTCCATAATTGCGAAAGTGACGCTGGTGTAGGGTTTTGTGCACGAACTGGCCTCTCGACTATGTCCCATAATATTCGATGAGACTCAAGAGGGGCGAACTGGGTGGTCAAATCATTTGCTCGAATTGTGCAGCGGCTGGTATGAAGAACATTCTGGACAGTTCGAGCGAATGATTTGCCCACTGATCGAACATGTATGGGACATAACCGAGAGGTTAGTTCCTGCACAAAATCCTGCACCGGCAACACTTTTCGCATTTATGGACGGCTATAGAGGCAGCATGGCTCACTGTTTCTGTAAGGGACTTCCAAGGACTTGTTGAGTCCATGCCACGTCTAGTTGCTGCAATACGCTGCGCAAAAAGAGGCCCGACACAATTCCTTCTTCGAGTAGTTCCTGCAATAGACCAGAAAATCGTTTATTATTCACTCCGCAACAGTAAGCGAACTACACTCCTGGAAATTGAAATAAGAACACCGTGAATTCATTGTCCCAGGAAGGGGAAACTTTATTGACACATTCCAGGGGTCAGATACATCACATGATCACACTGACAGAACCACATGCACATAGACACAGGCAACAGAGCATGCACAATGTCGGCACTAGTACAGTGTATATCCACCTTTCGCAGCAATGCAGGCTGCTATTCTCCCATGGAGACGATCGTAGAGATGCTGGATGTAGTCCTGTGGAACGGCTTGCCATGCCATTTCCACCTGGCGCCTCAGTTGGACCAGCGTTCGTGCTGGACGTGCAGACCGCGTGAGACGACGCTTCATCCAGTCCCAAACATGCTCAATGGGGGACAGATCCGGAGATCTTGCTGGCCAGGGTAGTTGACTTACACCTTCTAGAGCACGTTGGGTGGCACGGGATACATGCGGACGTGCATTGTCCTGTTGGAACAGCAAGTTCCCTTGCCGGTCTAGGAATGGTAGAACGATGGGTTCGATGACGATTTGGATGTCCCGTGCACTGTTCAGTGTCCCCTCGACGATCACCAGTGAAGTACGGCCAGTGTAGGAGATCGCTCCCCACACCATGATGCCGGGTGTTAGCCCTGTGTGCCTCGGTCGTATGCAGTCCTGATTGTGGCGCTCACCTGCACGGCGCCAAACACGCATACGACCATCATTGGCACCAAGGCAGAAGCGACTCTCATCGCTGAAGACGACACGTCTCCATTCGTCCCTCCATTCACGCCTGTCGCGACACCACTGGAGGCGGGCTGCACGATGTTGGGGCGTGAGCGGAAGACGGCCTAACGGTGTGTGGGACCGTAGCCCAGCTTCATGGAGACGGTTGCGAATGGTCCTCGCCGATACCCCAGGAGCAACAGTGTCCCTAATTTGCTGGGATCCTACGGTCTTGGCGTGCATCCGTGCGTCGGTGCGGTCCGGTCCCAGGTCGACGGGCACGTGCACCTTCCGCCGACCACTGGCGACAACATCGATGTACTGTGGAGACCTCACGCCCCACGTGTTGAGCAATTCGACGGTACGTCCACCCGGCCTCCCGCATGCCCACTATACGCCCTCGCTCAAAGTCCGTCAACTGCACATACGGTTCACGTCCACGCTGTCGCGGCATGCTACCAGTGTTAAAGACTGCGATGGAGCTCCGTATGCCACGGCAAACTGGCTGACACTGACGGCGGCGGTGCACAAATGCTGCGCAGCTAGCGCCATTCGACGGCCAACACCGCGGTTCCTGGTGTGTCCGCTGTGCCGTGCGTGTGATCATTGCTTGTACAGCCCTCTCGCAGTGTCCGGAGCAAGTATGGTGGGTCTGACACACCGGTGTCAATGTGTTCTTTTTTCCATTTCCAGGAGTGTATTTGGCAACTCAACACAACTGTAGGCCAAATAGTGTAATGGAAATTGGGCTGCCTTAAGGCCTACATTATATTATTATTGCCAGTGGTCGGACACACAGCATTCAAATAGCTCTAAGCACTATGGGACTTAACATCTGAGGTCATCAGTCCCCTAGACTTAGAAACTACTTAAACCTAACTAACCTATGAACATCACACACATTCATGCCCGAGGCAGGATTCGAACCTGAGACCGCAGCAGACGTGCGGTTCCAGACTGAAGCGCCTAGAACCGCTCGGCCACAACGGCCGACCACTCAGCACTTGGGATACCTACATTATTCTATAAAAAAGTTTGTTTGAAGTAAATAGTATCAACTGTCTCTTTGACTCATTAGTTCGTGATTTAATAAAACACCTACAAAAATAGATTCATCTTTCGTCATTATCAAAATGGAAGTGTTCAAAGGAAACTCGTTTCCATTTAAACTTTAATTGGCCGCTAATATTGATGATTACGGGGAAGGGACGGTGGCACTAACTGCTATCTGATTGCTCTCAGAGGAAACAGTCTCAGAAAGGATGGTAATCACAGTCTTAGATTCATACATTCAGTTTCCTTTATAAATACACAGCTACCATTCATCTTCAGTGTCACTGATTTCACTGGTACATCTCGTTTCTGGTCCCTTTAGTCGTCTTACACCAGATATTTAATAGACATGACATCCAGTATAAATTAATCGATAGTGCTTCACCGAAATCTATCGGTTTTTCTCTTTTTATTACGTATAGTGAAGCTACTAAATAATTAAATATACAGAAAAATAAAAAGCTATTGCAAAAAAAAAAAAATGGTTCAAATGGCTCCAAGCACTATGGACTTAACATCTGAGGTCATCAGTCCCCTAGACTTAGAACTACTTAAACCTAACTAACCTAAGGACATCACACACATCCATGCCCGAGGCAGTATTCGAACCTGCGACCGTAGCAGCAGCGCGGTTCCGGACTGAAGCGCCTAGGACCGCTTGGCCACAGCGCCCGTCTGCTATTGCATGATTGAAGAAAAAGAACGCAACAAAAATGATAAATTCGCTACTAAAGTAACGAAAAATGCAAAATCAAAGGGAACCGTCTGTGTTACAGTGGAAATGACGTAGATGACAGGATCCTGAACCTCCAGTGGACATACCATTATTCCAGAGCATACGGAACAGTGAATACACAGTCAGCGAATGAGAGAGAGCATACGGAACAGTGAATACACAGTCAGCGAATGATGAATGTCCCGTCTAAACAGATTAAGGAAAGGCAAACCTACGTTTCTAGCAGTTGTAGACTTAGAGAAAGCTTTTGACAATGTTGACAGGAATTGTTTCAAACTCTAAAGGTGGCAGGGGTAAAATACAGGGAGCGAAAGGCTATTTACAATTTGTACAGAAAGCAGATGGCAGTTATAAGAGTCGAGGAGTAAGAAAGGGAGCAGTGGTTGGGAAGGGAGTGAGGCAGGGTTGTAGCCTCTCCCAGATGCTATTCAATCTGTATATTTAGCAAGCAGTGAAGGAAAGAAAAGAAAATTTCGGAGTAGGTATTAAAATCCATGGAGAAGAAATAAAAACTTGGAGGTTCGTCGATGACATTGTAATTCTGTCAGAGACAGCAAAGGACTTGGAAGAGCAGTTGAAAGGAATGGACAGTGTCTTGAAAGGAGGGTATAAGATGAACATCAACAAAAGCAAAACTAGGATAATGGAACGTAGTCGAATTAAGTCGGTTGATGCTGCGGGAATTAGATTAGGAAATGAGACACTTAAAGTAGTAAAGGAGTTTTGCTATTTGGGGAGCAAAATAACTGATGATGGTCAAAGTAGAGAGGATATAAAATGTAGACTGGCAATGGCAAGGAAAGCGTTTCTGAAGAAGAGAAATTTGTTAACATCGAGTATTTATTTAAGTGTCAGGAAGTCGTTTCAGAAAGTATTTGTACGGAATGTAGGCATGTATGGAAGTGAAACATGGACGATAAATAGTTTGGACAAGAAGAGAATAGAAGCTTTCGATATGTGGTGCTACAGAAGAATACTGAAGATTAGATGGGTAGATCACATAACTAATAAGGATGTATTGAATAGGATTGGGGAGAAGAGGAGTTTGTGGCACAACTTGACTAGAAGAAGGGATCGGTTGGTAGGACATGTTCTGAGGCATCAAGGGATCACCAATTTAGTACTGGAGGGCAGCGTGGAGGGTAAAAATCGTAGAGGGAGACCAAGAGATGAATACACTAAGCAGATTCAGAGGGATGTAGGCTGCAGTAGGTTCTGGGAGATGAAGAGGCTTGCACAGGATAGAGTAGCATGGAGAGCTGCATCAAACCAGTCTCAGGACTGAAGACCACAACAACAACAACATTTTGATACTTGAAAAACTTACTCATTAAACCCTGAAATTCAGAAGAAGCAAGGTTCCACAGAACAAATTAAGGCAAAAATCGTAAAATTGTTAATTTGTTCTTCGAGCATCATTGTCGATAACAGCCAAAAATTGCAGTGATTTTTGGTTCTTAAACCAGATGAACTGTCTATGTGCATCATTAAGTTTGTACAGAACACTCAGATCCTGAGTCCAACTAGCACCTGGTCTCTTCTTCTTCTTCTTCTTCTTCTTTTTAAGAGAGCATTTGTGAAGCGGCGAAGTTGATCGACAATTGGAGTGCTAGAGTTGTGAGCATCTTCGGAAACTAGTTGAAGGACTGTGAAACCGCGGGTATGCCGTACTGTTTTAGACGTCCATGCGTCATCATTCGTCACAGAATGTGGAGGTCGAAGGCTTGCTTGCTCTGTAAGGCAGGATAACCGGTGATTTGTGGCAGATTTATTGACAGAGTAAATTTCTGGTGGAGGCGGAAGTGTTCACTTACGATAGATATAGTGCGCCTCCGTAGCTGACTGGTCAGCGTGGCCGACTGCCATGCGAGGGACTTGGATTCGATTCCCGGTACTGCCTGGGATTTTTTCCTCGGTGGGAGGACTGAGGTGGGGGTACTCAGGCTCGTGATGGCAGTTGAGGAGCTACTTGACCGTGTAGAAGCGGCTCCAGGCCTCGAAAACTGACAACGGCTGAGAGAGCGGTGTGCTGTCCCCACGCCCTTCCATACCGCATCCAATGACGTCATTAGCAGAGAGTGACATGGCGGTCGGTCGGTGCCGATGAGCCCATCATGTCGTGTGAACGGAGTTGACGAGCTGCAATGGATAAAGCATACAAGACTCACATTCGAAACGTTCTTGAGCGTTTCTCACTATATGAGATATTTATTAGGTAGAATTAGTAGAGGAAATGGAGATGATTGAATGAAGAGCGCCGCACGGGGTAACCGCGTGGTCTGAGACGAAGTGTGACGCTCCATGCGGCTCCCCCCGTCGGAGGTTCGAGTCCTCCCTCGGGCATGTGTCCATAGCGTAAGTTAGTTTAAGCTAGATTAAGTAGTGTGTAGGCTTAGCCACCGATAACCCTCTGCAGTTTGGTCCCATAAGACCTTAACACAATTATCCAAATTTCCAATGGAGAGCGGTGAGTTTCGACTAGAGAGGTGTTATATGGTGAGTATTACTATAAAATATCGAAAGCCTATGCTCGAAGTCAAGCAATGTTACACTTCGTCCAACATACATCCCGTCAAATGGTCGAGAAGGGAAAGTAAAAGAAACTGAGGCTCGTACACAGGCTTACCTGTAGTCATTCATCCTTCACAACATTCGAAAATGGAAAAGGAAAGGGGAGGAAACTACAGTAGTATCATAACTAACCTCAATCATACCCAGTACACTGGCTTGCGGAATATTGGCTGAAAACAAGTAAACCACATTTCTAAAAAGTAATGGAATGTTGGTCTGTGGTATAACAGTATATGTTGTATCAAGCCTCAGAGATTAGTTTTATTTTTTATTATATATACTGTTGTATAAGGGCGATCAAAAAGTTTTGCTCAGGGGCCGTACAGTTCAGCAGAGTGTGGGAAATTCGCCTTTAGCATTGAGGCAATCATCCCACCGATGCACCAGGATGAAGGCAAAACATCATGCCCTGTTGCGTGAACAAGTCCATTAGTGCCTGCTGCACATCCTCGTCCGAGAGGAGTCGTCAACCCTTCAGACATTTTTTAAGAAACTGAAGGTGTGATAATCAGATGATTGGAGATGGGGTCTGTACAGCGGGTGTACGATTATCTCCCACTAGATGTCCATAATGGATGAGGCTGGTCTCCCAGATTCGACGGCGTCTTGTGTCGAGTCGTGACCGGCATGGAACTTGAGGCACCATTCCACAACGGTGGTTTTCGACAAATATGCTGCCCCACACACATTCTTCATTCTCAGATGAATGTGTACCGGTGTTGCAGCCGCGAAGAGAATTACAGAATAACAGCATGTTGGTCCTGTTTGGACGCATTTCGTAATAACGTCGCCATAGTTCACCTATTCACATTTATTGTATGCACATCGGAAACACGCGAATGCCACACATATCTCTTGCCTATATCTCGGTGCGTATATGCCCGTATCTGAGCAGCGTTATGTTGCCTATATGAGGTGCGACAATAAAGTAATGAGACTGATTTTCTTTGCAAGATGTGGCAACCCTGCAGGCTTTCATAGGCACAATATCTTTGACCTTGGTCTATAAGCTGCTTCTAGTCCAAGCGGCACATCGATGCAACTGCTCAGTCGTGAGTTGTGCTGTAATAAGTTAACACGTGTTTGTGACTCTCGTCACGGAAATGGAACCGCATAATATTGCGCAACGGTATGCCATTTCTTTTTGTGTTAAATTGGGTGAAAACGCGACGACAACTTACGGCAAGCTTCAGAATTCTTTTGGAGAGGAGGTTATGTCAAGAGCTCAAGTTTTTCGTTGGCATAAAATGTTTAGTGAAGGCAGAACGAATGTTGAAGATGAAGACCACAGTGGACGGCCATCAACCTCACGGACGGATGTCAACTTGGCCAGGGTGCGTGAACTCGTACGATCTGATCGAAGATTATCCGTGAAAATGATTGCAGGAGAACAAAACATCAATCGAGAAGCGGTTCGTCTAATAATAACTGAAGATCTTGGTATGAGAACGATTCATGCAAAAATGGTCCCCAAAAATCTCATACTACAACAACGAGAAACACGGAAAAATGTGGCAGCCGATCTGTTAGAGAAAACGGAAATCAATCCAGAATTGTTGAGCCGTGTTATCACTGGTGATGAAAGTTGTTTTTTCAGTACGATCCAGAGGCAAAACGCCAAAGTTCGCAATGGTACTCAAAGGGATCATCCATACCAAAAAATCATGCATCTCAAAGTCAAAAGTGAAATGCATGCTTGGGTGCTTCTTTGATTCCAAGGGAATTGTTCATAAGATGTGGGTGCCTCCTGGACAAACAGTTAACCAATATTACTACAAAGAAATTTTAGAAAGACTTCGTGGAAGAGTTCTTCGTGTCCGTGCCCACATTGCTGATAATTGGATTTTACATCACGATAATGCGCCATCTCATACTGCTCTGTCAGTACAGCAATTTTTAGCCTCAAAACAAATTTCAGTACTACCACAGCCACTTTATTCACCAGATATCGCTCCGTGCGACTTTTTTCTATATCCAAGAGTCAAAACGGCGGTCAAGGGACACCATTTTCAAACATCACAAGATGTCCAAAAAGCTGTGACGAGGGTCTTGGAGGACATTACAGAAGATGAGTTCCAGAAATATTACCATCAGTGGCAGAAGCGCTGGAAAAAGTGTGTGTAGTCAGAAGGGAACTACTTTGAAGGACACAACACTACACTTGACTAAAGCTGCAAGCAACATTTTTTTTTCACATCAGTCTCATTACTTTGTTGTCGCACCTCGTATGCTGCTGCAGCGCTCTGAAACGGAAACTTTTTTCGCCCCCTATATTAAAAGATCCTTTCGATATCAGTGAGCAAGGGGTGGCTATGTTTAATAGCCGAGCGCATCGTAAGAGGTGTCTGTGACCTTCGGAACCAAAAATATTTATGTTTCTACATCATGGTCGGAGAGTTAATATATTTCAGCTGCGCACAGTAGCTGCAGTGCCACCGGAAAGATTATCGACAGCCCAGCTGTAGCTCGTCGTCGGATTTACGATCACAGGTCTCACTCCCCCTTCGACCTCTTCGCCGTTCCCATTCAGGCGTTGGGTATTTAATGACGCCCGTGGTCGCCACAATGTCACATATACTTTTTCCCCCATGACCCGGTTAGCGCGCTCCGCTATTGCGCGCTTTTTTGTGTGGGAAATGAGGACTCCGTGGTTGGGCGAGGGCAAAAGTCGGCGAAGGTTTATGCTTTTTCGATGCATTTCTGGCAGTTTTATACAAAAAAGTGTGGCCCCTCCCACACCGACTTCGGGTTTACTACCAAGCCGTTCCTGGACGCAGGGCGTGCAATCTTTGTTCTGCGGCGGCAACTGTTGTGTAAAAATATCACCAAAGAAGTTAGGCAGAATGGCCGAGTCTCCCTCCCGTGTTGCGCTCCCTTTTCAATAGAGATGGGAAACATTTTTTACGCGCTCCCAGCATTCGCGCCCCTGTCCGCCCGCTTCGACTCCCAGATTCCCCCCGCCCCCTTTTTTTCCGCCCTGCTACCTCCTCCCGTATCCCTTGCGCAGTGAGAATTGTGTTTTGCAGCCTTAGGGCGCGGGAAGTCATAGAATACATATGGAAAGCCGTTCGCAGGAGGCGATCCGAATATATACGAGGTTCGAATGGGCGGCCGCCACACCGGAAAGCGAACTCTGTCTCTCCGCTGTGGCGCCAGGGGGCGGAGTCGCGCCGGGACAAGGAAGAAATGAGAAAGAAAATCGGCGCTGGAAATGGGCGCCCGCTCGCAGAGAGAAATTCTCCGACGAGTGTGTCGGACAAATATAACGAGGTACTCGCGCCGCTTACCGAAGGCTTGTAAACAAAGGGCCAGTTTCTCGCGGCCTTATGCATATGCATACAGTGGGCGGAGCTACTTCCTTGCCCGCTCCTACAGTGGAAAAAATTCCGGGAAACGTACGAGTGCGTGTATGTGATAAACAGGCCACCCCACAGCTTCTATGTAATACTGGAGTGTGTCAGAAAAGTAATGCTTTCGGTTTCCTTAGTTCTATTTTTCACAATAAGCAAATGCCATATACGTAATATAACAGCCACAACATTCATGAGTAATTTGTCACTTTTTCCTGCGACGGAAAAGCAATTATTTCTGCCGCACTTATATGCATGTTCTTGTTTTAAGATGGAAAATGATTGTGGGTGAAGATGATTAAAGTGGCCAATTATATATATACATATATATATATATATATATATATATATATATATATATATATATATATATATGCTTCGAGGGCTGATAGTATCATGGTATTAGTGATTCCGAACAAAAACTTCAAACTGACGTATGCCCTATTCCGAATGGTTTCCCGGATAGAACACATTTAATATTACTTTTGTACGTTTTTCTTGAATAAATCGAAAACTGCACCCGCTAACGAAAACGTGTCGCAGTACAAAATTAAACTATATTAAATTCCCTACAAAAAAGGTCCTATTCACTTTTTTCTCTAGAACTAATGGTTTGTGCGAACAGAGCGCGAGAATGTTGAAAAACTCCCTCGACGCGCATGAGCTGTAGCTTAAGTAGTTTTTGTAGGCCAATTTGAGGTAGAATATTGAGGTAGCAAGTTGAGACGAAGAGTTTGATACGGGACAGTTGTGGTCTATCAAATCGGGAAAATACTTCGCAGAAACCATTTGTTCTAGAGAAAAAAATGAATAGGACTTTTTTGTAAGAAATTTTATATAGTTTAATTTTGTACAGCGACACATTTTCGCTCAAGGGTGCGTTTTTCGAGTTATTCAAGGAAAACGCACAAAAGTGATATTAAATTTGTTCTATCTCAAAGCATGTACCTTTCCTCCTGACTCACCCTGTACATACGGATGAGCCAAAGAAACTGTTACACCTGCCAAATATCGTGTAGGGCTCCCACGAGCACGCAGAAGTGCCGTAACGCGACGTGGCATGGACTCGACTAATGTCTTAAGTAGTACTGGAGGGAAATGACACCATGAATCCTGCAGGGCTGTCCATAAATCCGTAAGAGTACGAGAGGGTGGAGATCTCTTCTGAACAGCACGTTATAAGGCATGCCACCTATGCTCAATAATGTTCATGCCTGGGGCGTGTGGTGGCCAGCGGAAGTGTTTAAACTCAGAAGAGTGTTCCTGGAGCCACTCTGTAGCAATTCTGGACGTGTGAGGTGTTGCATTGTCATGCTGGAATTGCCCGAGTCTGTCGGAATGCACAATGTACATGAGTGGATGCAGGTGATCAGACATGATGCTTACGATCGTGTCACCTGTCAGAGTCGTATCTAGACGTGTCAGGGGTCTCATATCAATACAACTGCACATGCCCCACACCATTACAGAGCCTCCACCAGCTTGAACAGTCCCCTGCTGACATGCAGCGTCCATGGACTCCGCTCGATTGAATTTGAAACGAGACACGTCTGACCAGGCAACATGTTTCCAGTGATCAACAGTCCAATGTCGGTGTCGACGGGACCTGGCGAGGCGTAAAGCTTTGTGTCGTGGTTCAAATGGCTCTGAGCACTATGAGACTTAACTTCCGAGGTCATCAGTCGCCTAGAACTTAGAACTAATTAAACCTAACTAACCTAAGGTCATCACACACATCCATGCCCGAGGCAGGATTCGAACCTGCGACCGTAGCGGTCACGCGGTTCCAGACTGAAGCGCCTTTAACCGCACGGCCACACCGGCCGGCTTTGTGTCGTGCAGTCATCAAGGGTACGCTAGTGGACCTTCGGCTTCGAAAGCCCATATCGGTGACGCACGCAAAGACAAACTAGAAACATTAGAACAAACAGAAGTGAAAGGCATAAAATTCACAATAGAACCTATAAAACGAATATCCTGAGGATCCTTTAAATTATGAATTATTGAACCTTTTCGTTGAACGGTTCGCACACTTGACACTTGTTGATGGCCCAGCATTGAAATCTGCAGCAATTTGCGGAAGGGTTCCACTTCTACCACTTTTAACGATTCTCTTCCGTCGTCGTTGGTCCCGTTCTTGCAGGATCTATTTCCGGCCCCAGCGATGTCGGAGATTTGATGTTTTACCGGATTTGTGATATTCACGGTGCACTCTTGAAATGGTCGTACAGGAAAATACCTACTTCATCGTTGCATCGGAGATTCTGTATCCCATCGCTCGTGCGCTGACTATAACGCCACGTTGAAATTCACTTAAATGTTGATACTCTGCGATTGCAGCAGCAGTAAGCGATCTAACAACTGCGCTAGACACTTAACACCTCTTTTATTTCCTGAACGGTTCCAGATATCGAAACGAAGTTTTCTGCAATTGATAATGCTGAAGGACGCGTATTATTTTGTATGGGTAAGTCTCTGAGCTCTGACACAACAGAGGTATCGAAACAAGCAAGTTTTTTTAATGCAATTCTGCACGTTTCACAGCTGCCTTCAATAGCTCCTGGAAAGACAACTGCCGTCATACGGCTCATGTTATAACTGACGTTGATAGCTTTCGCATAAGGGTCGGAGAAATGCACTGAAATGGAAAATAATGTGGCCATAGTCTATTATTGCGGTGTAAACAACGCCAAGCAGAGCTCTCATGCCAGGTTCCATCGTCCTAGGACGTTGCAGCAAGACGAGCTGCAGAACTGCACTTCCTAAACGACGGTGATACAGTGTCAGCTACGGTTTTTGCATATGGTACTACGGCATACGCTAGCTTCTGACACGTCAGATGGAGCTTAGGAATACTATTTCAAATGCACGCACGTTTCATTTTGTTGTAGAAAGAGCTACAGTTTCGTCAGTTTCCACTAACATTTCTACAGCATCTGTTTGTATTCGCTGTGTTAAAGTAACGTGTTTCACTTCTCCTCATCAGTGCACGTGCATGCGTGCGAGAAATGTTGAAATAGAAATGACTTGCTGTTAGACAACACGTTTCCTGCTAGTTCTGCAGTAGAAACAAGTCGAAAGGCTTGATACAACGATGTAGCTTGGCATGAACGCGTTTACGACGCAGTAGCCGATTTCAGCCGGCTTGATTTTAAATTTTAGAATATTTCTCGGACTCTTTTGTGATGAGTTTCAACCTCAAAATTAGCAATCATTAGAGCACTGTGCTCGTTTTTTCAAGCGGTTTCGGATGTCTATAAGAAAAGCATATCATTCTATTTTTTAAAAAATTATACTCCATTCAATATCTCCATCGATGAGTTAAGATTCCTTATTACATAAAGTGCGTGATCCTTAGCGTACTATCATTTGCCGAAAACATCGTTTTGATACCTAAGACGGTTCACATCAATGTCTTGATGTCTTGATGATAGACGTATTTCTTGCTTACAGAACCAAGCTTTTTATTGCGTTTCTTTTGCTGTAATTGGTCGAAGACGTTAGCGTACTATTGTTTTGTAAATGTGTGACAAGTGGGAAGATAATTTATCAGCATAATCTTTTTCGCTATCCGGAGAACTGTCGCCATGACCTTTACGGCCGATCGTATTGCCTTTTATATCTTTGGTGGTGGTGAATTAACATGTGTCCAGCGCTTTGACTGTTGTTTTGTCTCTGGCGTAGAGTAGTGGACTCACGTTTTATCTATATTCTCAAACTCGCAAAAAAGCTTGTTGGTTTCTGTGAAAACACGTCAAACATTGTTCGGACATTTACGTTCTCAGGCGTTTCTGAATTTGTGTTAAGAGTCGCGGCACCCATCTAGCAGACAACTTTGCCTTATCCAATGCCACTGTTAAAATGTAATATTCCCTTGCAGAATACATCCCTACAGCTTCAGCAATTTTTCGCACTTACAGTCGGCTACCTTTCAAGACCATTTCATGCACTTTTGCTACAATTTCTCGGTTAATGGCACATCTTGCCCGACCACTACATGAGTAATCATCTAAGCTGACTCGACCAAATTTAAACTCGTTTGTCCACCTGGCAACAGTTGAATGTGAAAGAGCAGAGTCCCTCATTGTGTTCTGGATAAAAGTTTCCTTTTTGTTCATACCTATCTTTACGAAGTATTTAATCACTGCTTGAATCTCGATTTTTTCCACCTTTTCAAAGCACTGCACCGGAACAAAAGCAGACAGACGTCCGCACCACAGATCTCTACCCAGAGCTTGACGCATCACGTCTTCACTCATAAAGTATCACTTGTTATTACACGGGAACCTAGTTGCGCTAGCAGTGACATCTGATGGTGATTCTGCGAACTTTTCGAACTGCTCTCGTAGGATATCAAAGGTAAAACAGGTTGGCAAATTTGCTTCATTCGTAGGACACCGGTAAAATGTAATCAGTCTACAAATGGAACAGCTTACAAAGCACACGTGCGCCTCATCCTGAAATATTGCTAAAATGTGAGCTGAAAATACCAAACAGAACAAACAATGGATACTGAATACGTCCAGAAGAGTGCAGCGCGAATAGTGATAGATTTGTTTGGCCCTTGGGAGAACATCACGGAAATACTGAAGGAGCTGATCAGGCTTACCTCTCAAGATGGTTGTCAATCACTCCGCGAAAGCTTACTTGGAAAGATTCAAAAACCTATACTAGGAAAAGTGAAGCACCCGGAAGAAATAGTCGGATGTCAACTAAATTTCGTGCGTGTACAGGTCATCGGCTGGTATGTAAATGATTAGCGTTGCAATTCCCTGTTACAGAACGGCTACCAGAGTGCGTTGATGTTGTTCGTGTTTATTGGTGATACCAAGACTCGTAGGGTACACGAGGTCTGCTCGAAAAATTACGGAACTTTGTCCACGAAATTTTTTGCGCTAATATTTTAGTTATTGTGCATCGTCTCCTTCGAAATACTTTCTTCCACAACCGCTCCCAACGCCATTTCCACTTTGGAAGCAGTCTTGGTACGCTCTTGCTTGATCGCGCGGAATGCTGTCTGTGAATTTTCATTTATCTCGTCTGTCATTGCAAATCTTCGTCCTTCCAACGGGGTTTTCAACTTCGGATATAAAAGAAAGTCTGCAGGGGCCAGGTCTGGAGAGTACGGAGGTTGAGGCAGCACAGTGATTTGGTTTTATGCGCATTAGTCCGCACCGACGGGGATGGAATGGTTCAAATGGCTCTGAGCACTATGGGACTCAACTGCTGTGGTCATAAGTCCCCTAGAACTTAGAACTACTTAAACCTAACTAACCTAAGGACATCACACACATCCATGCCCGAGGCAGGATTCGAACCTGCGACCGTAGCGGTCGTGCGGTTCCAGACTGTAGCGCCTTTAACCGCTCGGCCACTCTGGTCGGCCCGACGGAGATGAATGTGCGGGAGCGTATAGTGATAATTCAAGAGTCATGAATTGTCCCACCACAGTCCAGGCCATTACCTTCTCATATTTTCTCGCAAGCGTCGCAACACGTCCCTGCAGTACCATCGAGTAACAGTTTGGCCTTGTGGCACGAATTCATGATGGACTAATCCTTCAAAGTCAAAGAAAATTATCAGCATGGCTTTGACATTCGACGTGACCTGGTGAGCTTATTTTGGTCTTGGGTAACCTTCCCAGACCCATTGCGAAGATTGATACTTGATGTGAACATCATAACCTCGACCCACGTTTCGTCACCAGTTATGATTCTCTTGACGAACATCTCGTTCTCAGCTGCGTGATCCAAAAGCTCTTCACAGATTGCGAGGTGTAAGTCTTTCTGGTCTTGGCCCTTCAGCCGTGGGACGAATTTGGCGGCAACACGATGCATTCCAAGATGCTGTGTCAGAATTTAATGACATGATCCAACTGAAATTTTACATTCTTCTGCAATCTCTCGGACAGTCATTCTTCGATTGGCACGCATAATTTTGCTGACATTTCTGACATGAGCGTTGTCGGCAGACGTCGAAGGGCGTCCTGAATGAGGGTCATCTTTAACTTCTGTCGGCCGGCAGCGGTGGCCGAGCGGTTCTAGACGCTTCAGTCCGGAACCGCGCGGCTGCTGCGGTCGCAGGTTCGAATCCTCCCTCGGGCATGGCTGTGTGTGATGTCCTTAGGTTAATTAGGTTTAAGTAGTTCTAAGTTGTAGGTGACTGATGACATCAGATGTGAAGTCCCATAGTGCTTAGAGCCATTTTTTTTAACTTCCCTCGGGCCATTTTCAAACCGTGTGAAGCATTCGTAACACCGAGTATGGCTCAAGCACTCATCACCGTAGGCTTCTTGCGTCATTTGGTGTGTCTCTGGAAAGGTTTTTTTGAGTTGCGCGCAAAATTTAGGGCAGACGCTTTGCTCCTCTAGCTGTCACCTCGAAATTCGCAAACTGTGCGACAATGCTCTACTCAATACAGCACTGAACAATAACTAACAGACATACAACAATGAAACTTCCGGCAGTTACACATTAAACACAAGTGTGTGCAGGGATGCCAACAGAATTTCGTTCCAACGCACCATTGGCGCGAAATTACGAACGTTTTTTGGACAGACCTTGTATAAAGGGTGTAGAAAGCGTCAGACATAGAGTGATGACTCCGGAGAACACAGAGATGCTGCGCTCTTGCATCAGACAGCGCTATCAGCACTTGACACAATTTGAAAGAAGCCTCATTGTCGGTCTCTATTTAGGCGTTCGTCGAATCGTGCAATATCCGGCTTTGTGGAGCATTGAGGGGTGACGTTAGCCCGATACTGGACGGAATGGGAACTTGATGGCAGGCATTCTCGTCATAAAGAACTTGGTCGACCACGCCCAAGGCAGGATCGCCTTATTGTACACCAAGCTCATCGTAACCCCTTCACATCTGTGACTCCCATCCGAGAACGAAGACACGTAATAGACTCCCTGTGTCTTCCCGCAACATTTATGAGGGAGTGTAAGCAACTGGAGTACGGAATTATCGTCCCATGCGTTGGCTGCCGTTAACCTCACAACACAAGTGGTACTGTGACCGGGAAGCGTGTTCTGCTGCTGAACGGCGTCGCATTGTGGTCAGCAATGAACTGTGGTTCTGCACTATCCCGAGTGACCCTCGTTTCCGAGTAATGTGGCGGCCTGGGGATAGTTATCATACTTGCAAGATTTTGGAGAGGCACATCGGTGTTACTCCCAGCGTCACGGTGTGGAGAACCATCGGATATGACGTCAGCTCATGGCAAGCAGTGACTTGAGGGGTCCAGGTTTGTAGTGTCTGAGTGAACTCCGACGGCACAACTGTAAATCACTGTCACCCAGCGTTCTATTATGCTGTCTCTCATGCGACAATGTCGATGTGCGTATTTCAACAGGACAATGCACGTCCACATACGGCACGTGTCTCTGTGAACTGTCTGCGTTGTGCTGAGGTAGACCCGTGGCCAGCAAGCTCCCCCCGATAGACCTTATGTGGGACCAGCTCGGATCTCAACTCTTTCATAATGCCAGTATTCAGACTAACAAGGACAAGTTACAACATTTGTGGACTAGGTTGCCTCAGGTGGAGATACAGCTGCTTTGTGACACCCTACCCAACAGAAACTGTGGTGTCACCGCCAGACACCACACTTGCTAGGTGGTAGCCTTTAAATCGGCCGCGGTCCGGTAGTATACGTCGGATCCGCGTGTCGCCACTAGCAGTGATTGCAGACCGAGCGCCGCCACACGGCAGGTCTAGAGAGACTTCTTAGCACTCGCCCCAGTTGTACAGCTGACTTTGCTAGCGATGGTTCACTGTCTACTTACGTTCTCATTAGCCGAGACGATAGTTTAGCATAGCCTTCAGCTACGTCATTTGCTACGACCTAGCAAGGCGCCATATTCAGTTACTATTGATATTGTGAATCATGTACCGTCAAGAGTGACGTTCATCATTAATGGATTAAAGTTAAGTATTCCACCAGCTACGTGCGTTTTTTTAAATTCTAATTTCCTTGTCCTGTTCCAGACCTCACGCCAGCATGCGTGAGCTAAAACGCGTGGCTTTCGGCCTCCTCTAGTAACACGGTGTTGGCTCTCCTGCCAACCACAACAGCAATAGTGCGTGCATCTAGGACAGATGAGATGCAACGCAATGCTGATAAGTGGATTGATACTGCCAAGTTGACTGTGAATTAGGCTCGATTTTGTATTCGCTTAAATAATTCCATATGTCATCTGAGCCCATGAAGTTTTATTTCGGTTTCCTTCTTCACCTTTGCGAGGCAATATACTACAAACCTACAACTTTCTGCAACAAAATTAGACTAATTACAAAGCGCACAGAGGCATTTTGGCAGTCATTCTTCCCGGGCTCCATACACAAAAATAATGGGAAGAAAAACTAATATATGGTACACTGGGGAGTGATCCCTGCCGCTGGTCTTCAGAGAACAGAAGTTGGTGTAGAAGCTGGGGTAGGGAAAGAATGGGCAAAAAATTCGGCCGTATGTCCTTCAAAAAAACCGGTTGGATACTCGCCTTAAGCAGTTTAGGGAAACCGCGGAAAACTTAATGGTTCAAATGGCTCCTTAGCACTATGGGACTTAACTTCTGAGGTCATCAGTCCCCTAGAACTTAGAACTACTTAAACCTAACTAAGCTTAGGACATTACACATATCTATGCCCGAGGCAGGATTCGAACCTGCGACCGTAGCAGTCGCGCGGTTCCAGACTGTAGTGCCTAGAACCGCTCGGCCACCCCGGCCGGCACGGAAAACTTGTATTTGGTTTGGACGGCTGGGCAGGGACTTGACGGATGATGGTGCATAGCCGAATTAAGTGTGGCCATGCACAGGGAATTAGAGTAGTGAATGAAACTCAGAAAATAGTAGACAAGTTTTGTTCTTTGGGCAGCAAGTGAGCAGACGATGGCAGAAATAAGAGGAGATAAAATGTAGACTGGCTATAATAAGAACAGCTGTCCTGAACAAAAGAATTACCTACGACCGTAGCAGCCGCGTGGTTCCCGACTGAATGGCCTAGAACCGCGCGACCACAGCGGCCGGCCATCTTCCAAGGCCTGTTGATAGAACTGTTCCCCAGAATGTTGATCCCTTAATGAATTTGTAAAAAATAATGTATTCCTTTTTTTAGAATTAACAGTTTAGTTTACGGATTAGTAAAAGGAATGTGAATAATTTGTACGAAAATAGAAATGCACTTACTTTAATTCAGAATTATGTACGATGTTCAGGAAGACACATTTTCAATAACTTGCCAACAGCCATGTAAACGTCAGGTACTAAAGTACAAGTTAAAGATTTATCAGTGGCTAATTCCTTCTACTTCGCTGAATCTGAGTTTTGTATATCTTAAGTGCAGTAATGAGGTCTACGGAGATCAGTGTTGTAAGGTTTCCTTCGGTGCGTGAGAATTTCCATTTTTTATGAATAGTTTTCTATTAACTGTTAAATGATAAATTTTGTTTCTGTTTTTTGGACCCCTGCAATTCCTGGAGGACCATTTCACATGTTTTCAGAAACAGTAGCATATCTTTCCTTTTGTAAACATGTATCATGCATTATGTTCAACATCCTTGAGGGTCTCCTCGCTATGAAGCTTTGGAACGAAAAATCTATTTATCTAATGGAAACACCATTCACCGACTAACAAGGGGAGGCCGCCAATTGTGAAATTCAGATTCGATTCATACTGCGCATAATAAAAGCTCATGATCAGAGGTGTAATGTGGCAAAGCACCAAGATGCACTTCTCAGCCGTTGTCGAGAAAATCGACAGTTAAAAGAAACCGTTGCGGCGAAATACTCTCTACGATTTATAGGTTTCCACAGCGTCGTGGCGCAGCGCTAAGCGCTCGGGTTCGTAATCCGAAGGTCGCCGGATCGAATCTCGCGCCATGCAACTTTTTTTTAATTTGTTTTTTTGTAATCAAATGTACACACACACACACACACACACACACACACACACACACACACACACACACATATATATATATATATATATATAGGGTGAGTCACCTAACGTTACCGCTGGAAGTATTTCGTAAACCACATCAAATACTGACGAACCGATTCCACAGATCGAACCTGAGGAGAGGGGCTAGTGTAATTGTTTAATACAAACCATACAAAAATGCACGGGAGTATGTTTTTTAACACAAACCTACGTTTTTTTTAAATGGAACCGCGTTAGTTTTGTTAGCACATCTGAACATATAAACAAATACCTAATCAGTGCCGTTTGTTCCATTGTAAAATGTTAATTACATCCGGAGATATTGTAACCTAAAGTTGACGCTTGAGTACCACTCCTCCGCTGTTCGATCGTGTGTATCGGAGAGCACCGAATTACGTAGGGATCCAAAGGGAACGGTGATGGACCTTAGGTACAGAAGAGACTGGAAAAGCACATTACGTCCACATGTTAACACCTTTTTATTGGTCTTTTTCACTGACCCACATGTACATTACCATGAGGGGTGAGGTACATGTTCGACGGGCGTTTCATAGGACTTGGAGGACGCATAAATTGGCCAGCCTGTTCTCCTGATCTTACACCTCTGGACTTCTTTCTGTGGGGTACGTTAAAGGAGAATGTGTACCGTGATGTGCCTACAACCCCAGAGGATATGAAACATCGTCTTGTGGCAGCCTGCGGCGACATTACACCAGATGTACTGCGGCGTGTACGACATTCATTACCCCAGATATTGCAATTATGTGCAGCAAATGATGGCCACCACATTGAACATCTATTGGCCTGACATGTCGGGACACACACTGTTCCACTCCGTAATTGAAAACGTGTGTACGTGTACCTCACCCCTCATGGTAATGTACATGTGCGTCAGTGAAAAAGACCAATAAAAAGGTGTTAGCATGTGGACGTAATGTGCTGTTCCAGTCTCTCCTGTACCTAAGGTCCATCACCGTTCCCTTTGGATCCCTACGTAATTCGGTGCTCTCCGATACACACGATCGAACAGCGGAGGAGTGGTACTCAAGCATCAACTTTAGGTTGCAATATCTCCGGATGTAATTAACATTTTACAATGGAACAAACGGCACTGATTACGTATTTGTTTATACGTATGTTCAGATGTGCTAACAAAACTAACATGGTTCCATTTAAAATAACGTAGGTTTGTGTTAAAAAACATACTTCCGTGCATTTTTTTATGGTTTGTATTGACCAATTACAATAGCCCCTCTCCTCACGTTCGGTCTGTGGAATCGATTCGTCAGTATTTGATGTGGTTTACGAAATATATCCAGCGGTAACGTTAGGTGACTGACCCTGTATACACACACACACACACACACAAACACACACACACACACACACACACACACACACACACACATATATATATATATATATATATATATATATATATATATAAATTACAAAAAACAAATAATAAAAAAAAGTTGCATGGCGAGAGATTCGATCCGGCGACCTTCGGATTACGAACCCGAGCGTTTACCGCTGCGCCACGACGCTGTAGAAAGCTGTTAAGCGTAGAGAGTATTTCGCCGCAACGGTTTCTTTTAACTGTCGATTTTCTCGACAACGGCTGAGAAGTGCATCTTGGTGCTTTGCCACATTACACCTCTGGCCATGAGCTTTTATTATGCACTGTATGAATCGAATCTGAATTTCACAATTGGCGGCCTCCCCTTGTAAGATAATATTTGTGATCTTATCCCTTTGGCGGAAAGCTATAAAAAGAGAGTAATACCTCATTATTTGTCATTTACGGGACAAACGCAAATAGTCATTGAGGGAGAACAGAGGAAATGTGTCCCAAATAAATATAACTATGTCCCGTAAAATATACCATCTACAGTGCTTCCACGCGGTGGGAACGCCGAGTATATAGTGGCGTAGTCGTTTACTAACTAGACAGCGAAAAAATGGATATCGTTCGTGGCTCCTCCCCTTTCTCGTTTCCGGGAAAAAGAATAAATCTTTTGGGGCGTTTGGGGAGAAACCAGCAGTATTTTCACAATACCGAACCCCATTCTTGCGGCCGCTGTTTTGATCAGGCGTTGGCTTGCCTTTCATAAGCTTCCCTTTTTTACGCGCTATGCTTTCTGTGCACGTGGACCAACGCTAAACGAGATCACGAAACAGCCATTTATTGACTAATAGCCGCTATTTGTAGAGGCTAGCAATGAACACAGTGCATAAGCAACACGTGTTCATCAAAACAGAAAATGTTTTGTGCCACAAGGATCACTAATCGTCCGGAGACGTTTGTTTGTGATAATATGGTGATACATGAAAAGCTCTCGAACATTAGAGCTGTCGTGTGGTACAGAACTGCACTTTGTTTAAGAGTCACAATCACATTTAATGCATCGGTAGTCGTCGAATTAACTGCTTGTCTTGTTCTTGGAAAAGAACATAATTAAGAAGAATATAATAATTCCAATCCCAAAGAAAGCAGGTGTTGACAGATGTGAGAATTACCGAACAATCAGTTTAATAAGCCACAGCTGCAAAATACTAACACGAATTCTTTACAGACGAATAGAAAAACTAGTAGAAGCCGACCTCGGGGAAGATCAGTTTGGATTCCGTAGAAATACTGGAACACGTGAGGCAATACTGACCTTACGACTTATCTTAGAAGAAAGATTAAGGAAAGGCAAACCTACATTTCTAGCATTTGTAGACTTAGAGAAAGCTTTTGACAATGTTGACTGGAATACTCTCTTTCAAATTCTAAAGGTGGCAGGGGTAAAATACAGGGAGCGAAAGGCTATTTACAATTTGTACAGAAACCAGATGGCAGTTATAAGAGTCGAGGGACATGAAAGGGAAGCAGTGGTTGGGAAGGGAGTAAGACAGGGTTGTAGCCTCTCCCCGATGTTATTCAATCTGTATATTGAGCAAGCAGTAAAGGAAACAAAAGAAAAATTCGGAGTAGGTATTAAAATCCATGGAGAAGAAATAAAAACTTTGAGGTTCGCCGATGACATTGTAATTCTGTCAGAGACGGCAAAGGACTTGGAAGAGCAGTTGAACGGAATGGATGGTGTCTTGAAGGGAGGATATAAGATGAACATCAACAAAAGCAAAACGAGGATAATGGAATGTAGTCGAATTAAGTCGGGTGATGTTGAGGGTATTAGATCAGGAAATGAGACACTTAAAGTAGTAAAGGAGTTTTGCTATTTGGGGAGCAAAATAACTGATGATGGTCGAAGTAGAGAGGATATAAAATGTAGACTGGCAATGGCAAGGAAAGCGTTTCTGAAGAAGAGAAATTTGTTAACATCGAGTATAGATTTAAGTGTCAGGAAGTCATTTCTGAAAGTATTTGTATGGAGTGTAGCCATGTATGGAAGTGAAACATGGACGATAAATAGTTTGGACAAGAAGAGAATAGAAGCTTTCGAAATGTGGTGCTACAGAAGAATGCTGAAGATTATATGGGTAGATCACATAACTAATGAGGAGGTACTGAATAGGATTGGGGAGAAGAGACTTTTGTGGCACAGCTTGACTAGAAGAAGGGATCGGTTGATAGGACATGTTCTGAGGCATCAAGGGATCACCAATTTAGTATTGGAGGGCAGCGTGGAGGGTAAAAATCGTAGGGGGAGACCAAGAGATGAATACACTAAGCAGATTCAGAAGGATGTAGGTTGCAGTAGGTACTGGGAGATGAAGAAGCTTGCACAGGACAGAGTAGCATGGAGAGCTGCATCAAACCAGTCTCAGGACTGAAGACCACAACAACAACAACAACAAACAACTAATTCTGGAACTGATTGAATTACGGGAATAAATCAGTCACATGTATTCATTTGTCCATTTATATTACCTTTCAGTCTACCGTTATGAAACCAACTCTTACGTCTTACCACACAGACTTCAGAAATTTTGCTAATACCAAGAATACTACAAACACTGAATACATTTTCAACAGCCAATAGCCTAAAATCATCACCGGTTTCTGCAGTTCTCTGTTACCATATTCGCATCTATGTTTACATCATTACACAGTCTGCTCCTCCAGTACCGTAAAGTGGTGCTATGCAATATATGTCCATGTTGGAACCGTGAGCTATACTATAAGTCGGTATGTCAGTTTTAAAATAACAGCCGTGTACACACATATTATTGCGCTGCTCACATTCATCATCGCTTTACAGCTGACCCTAGGTCGTAGCAAAGCTACTAATATGGGAGCGTAGCTGTGGGTAATAGATAGTTTGTAATATTTATGCCTTAAGTTTATCGATATTATTTACATCATCATTTTCTTATTTAAATGTTGCCACACATTACAAATTGTTTCTTCTGTAAGACGCTAGAATCCAATATACCATACAGAGTTACCGATAAATATAGTGACAGCGTAATACACAGTCCCACATTTTCCACGTAATTGTTATTAAACGAAATAAGAGTAACGTAGCTACCACTGATGACGTCAATATTGAGAAGCACAACTGGGTTGAAAGAAAGGCAAATTGTGTTCTTCCAAGTTAGATTTAATAATCTAATTGATGATATCAGTAACACTAATAATATTTTTAGATAATGTCGATAGATGTGGACTTGTGGGGTATGACGGTAGTTGTTGAAGATGACAACCAGAAGAAACAGGTGGAACAAACAGTTACAAGGATACATTCGAAGAGCAAAAAGAAAACTGGTAATATGGAATGAAACGCGGTGGGGAAGAAGGGAAAAAGAGAAAAGCAATGTAAGAAGACATGAGATCTTTAGTTCTTGCGTAGAAACAAGAAATATGTATGCTGCCGGTATGACTATTTTGTTGGTTAGTAGAAATTGTTTTATCTTATTCTTAATGCTTCACGGCACTGCACCAAACGTAAAATAGTCTGTTTACGGTGAAATATTAAAAAAAATTAAATATGATAAAATAAAACGACGAAAGAAGAGTGGAAGTGAATGAAAAATTATAGATTTGGCTAGAGGTCCGTAACAATCGTAGAGTTTATCAGACAGTTTAGTGTGAGCGCCATTAATGAATAACACTGTAGACATTTCTATCAGCTGGCATATTCAGAATGAACAGGAAAGAAATAGATAAAAGTTATCTCTTCATATTAGTATGTACCTTTAGTACTTACTTCAACACCACTTGCTAATCGTTCTGGTATGTATTTGTCGGACGCTGTATCTTGTATCTGTTCCTTTCCTTTTGACTCTGAAGACGACCGTTGTTCTAAGCGAGTTAATTATTTAAATATAGAGAAGTGAAGTATTTAAGTACCATATTAATAAACTGCTACCCAGGCGTACTGTATGTCGCATTTAAAACCATCCGAATCAAGACGAGCAGCAAAATTAAAGTAGAAATGTTTGGAGTTTAACATCGCGTCGTCATCTAGATCGTTAGCGAAGAAGCACTAGTTGAGTTGTAAAAGACTAGGAACGAAAGTCGATCGTAACCCCTTGAAGGATCCATTTACATAAAATGACTGAAGAAAATCACGAAAGTCCAAAAATTTGGCTAGGAGCGTGGGATTTGAGCCTCTCTCAGGCCAAACATGAGCTCACTACCCTCCCCGTCCAAGTTTATCTGTGGACCAATTCGTCTTCAAATCTCACTGGAGTCTCAAGGACAGGTTACTAAGCAAATGCATTAGCGGAAACTGTGTACGGACAGTCTTGATTGCGATTACTAATCAAATAGATTTGCTGTGTTACAGACATTTCTGGATCGCTATGAAGAATAAAGGGCCAATTTTTTGCATTCCACTGTTGTTCCTAAAACTGAATGAATACCTTGGTAGAATGTCCGTCAAATGATGCGAAATAATGTTGGTGAGGCGTTTCACGATAAGGTTTTGCATCCGTTTCTTGTCCGGAGTACAGGGTGTCCATCCAGCATCCAACGGCATAACCATACGTGCCGTTTCTATCAGCAGAGGCTCCTTTCCGCAGACTTGTCCCATTTTTGTACGTATCAGCAGGTTCTGGACGTTCTATGCTTCTCTCTCAGTGAGTACTAGCATCATTTCGTACACATCTTTCATTTCAAAACTGCCGCGCGAAAGCAGTTCAAAATTTTCAAATAGGAAAATGCAGGCGATGTTGTTAGTTTAGTGGAACGGTAGGGTGTTGATTCTTTGTGTTCCTTTCGTGAGGTGTTTTAGCTTTTTGATTTTATTCTGCGGATGTTGCGCATCCTTATGTTTAGTTGGTTGATTTTGGGGAGGGGACCTTACAGCGAAGTCACCGGTCCCATTGGATTAGGGGATGGGGAAGAAAGTCGGCCGCGTCCTTTCGGAGGAACCAACCCTGCATTTGCCTGAAGTGATTTAGGGAAATCACGGAAAACCTAAATCAGGATAGCCGAACGAGGGTTTGAATCGTCGTCCTCCCGAACGCGAGTCCAGTGTGCTAACCACTGCGCCACCTCGCTCGGTCATGTTTGTGAAGCTGTAGAGTATAAGACGTCTGGATCGAGCGAGAGGATTTATGTTCAAATGGTTCAAATGGCTCTGAGCACTATGGGACTTAACTTCTGAGGTCATCAGTCCCCTAGAACTTGAAACTACTTAAACCTAAGGACATCACACACATCCATGCCCGAGGCAGGATTCGAACCTGCGACCGTAGCGATTGCGCGGTTCCAGATTGTAGCGCCTAGAACCGTTCGGCCACACCGGACGGCGAGGATTTATGTGGTGTACTGGAGTTGGACCTGGATAATCGGTAATAAGGTATGACATTTTATAGGCTACGTCAACTTGCATTTCATATTGGGCGGCCGAAAGCTAGGGGAAGATATGCCGTGTATGATCCCAAAGTGTAGCGGCTAGATGTTCTGCAGGGTGCGAGAGTAGACACGATATCTAAATGAAGTTAGAATTATATCAATACCTTCAGCTGTTGACGGGCGTTGATATATATCAACGGGGACAGGTGAAAATGTGTGCCCCGACCGGGACTCGAACCCGGGATCTCCTGCTTACATGGCAGACGCTCTATCCATCTGAGTCACCGAGGGCACAGAGGATAGCGCGCCTGCAGTGACAATCTCACGCACGCCTCCCGCGAGACCACATTCTCACCTTGTATGTCCACACACTACATTCGTAGTGTCCCACCCCAACACACACATTACTCGTGGAAGACATTCTTACCAAGTTCCGTAAGAGTTCGGGGAATATATGTGCATCCGCACAGAAGGACAAGGTCATGGCCGTTATTGCCAGAACTGTATACTTATATGGATATGGTGTTATTCCCGCTCCCGCGCATATGATTTCAAGAAGTTCCGATAGGTGCCAGGATTATATGTACCCTTCAAAATAGTGTCTGTAACGGAGGTGCATTCCAAGGAGAGCTGTTATTGAGTTCCTTTCCGCGGAAAACCAGAGCATCGCAGATATTCGCAAGAGCTTACAGAATGTCTACGAAGACCTGAAAGTGAACAAAAGCACGATGACTCGTTGGGCGGTGCGTCTGTCATCATCGCAGCAAGGTCGCGCAAACCTTTCCCATCTCGTACGTGCCGGCCGGCCTCGCACAGCTGTGACTCCTGCTATGTTGGAACTCTTAATCGAGATGATCGACGGATCACAGTCAAACACCTCACAGCTCAACCTTTTGGGGTACTCAAAGGTGTGTGCCCGCTTGTATCCTCGCCACCTAACAGAAGATCATAAAAAGCAACGAAGGAACATATGTGCGGAATTGCGCGTTACCAGCCTAATCGTGACAAATTTTTGTCGAACATCGTTACAGTCGATGAAAAATTGAGTCATCGTTTCGAACCTCAACAAAGCGGCAATCCACGAAGTGGCGCCACATCTCTCCTCCGAAAAAAAAGGTCAAAGCCGCACCGTAAGCCGATAGAATCATGGCGACTGCAGTGTGGATGATGGGGGAGGTTATTGATGCACCGACACGTTAGCTCCGACGTCGACCAGTAGAGAGAGTGGTATCATGCGGGCATACAGGTCCCAGTAAGGTGGCGCAAAGCCATCGCATTGAACGGCGTTATGTTGAAAAATAGGTTATTGCAGCCAGAAGTATGGGGAATAATATGGTGTATTGGAATCCTCAATGAAACCAACTTGCTTTCATTAAAAAAAAAAATGCATTGCATTGCTTACTGAACGCCTCTTGTAACAGCATGCCGCTAGTTAACCGACCATTGCAAGACGCAATGGGTCATAGCATATAGAATATTACACAAATATTCGGGCTTCCAAGCCGCCCGCTGTGATCGAGCGGTTCTAGGCGCTTCAGTCTGGAACCGCGCGACCGCTACGGTCGCAGGTTCGAATCCTGCCTCGGGCATGGATGTGTGTGATGTCCTTGGGTTAGTTAGGTTTAAGTAGTTCTAAGTTCTAGGGGACTGATGACCTCAGATGTTAAGTCCCATAGTGCTCAGAGCCATATGAACCATTTTTTTTTCGGGCTTCCAATGTCAACAGTGTTTCAGGGTGAATCTTCAGTTGTGTGTTTGTGTTTGTGTATGCTTGTATGTGTGTGCGTGTGTGGCCAGATGCTCTTCCTGACACCACAGACGTCAGGGACCTAATGTAGGGGAGACGGTTGCCATCTGTCTGTGAATCGTGCAAACTTTGTTCTGTGAGTTAACATATTGTAATTATTTGCGTGTCATATGCTTTGCTTTTGCCCGAACGGGCCTGGAAAACCACCGAAAAACGCACTCTAGCTGGCCGGTACAGCAATCTACGATCGGTAATCCGCTGCGCAGCTTCGATGCGGTCTGGCGCTTAGTGATTTCTAGAAAAAATGAGTCGAATTTGTATCTCACTTGGCGAGACAGCACTTTGCCTCCTCGCGCGCAGTCATGCCCTCGCTCACTACAGGGGACACACAACATGCTGGAACATTAACTTAACGACGTGTAAAACGATACCCATTCGCGGAACACTGTGTAACTTGCGAAGTGAGGACATCCTTTTGCCCAAGTATTGTAGCGAGCCAGGTTTACACAGCGTCGGGTTTCCATGTTCCCTGTCAGTTCTCAATAGCAAACCCACAGCGTTCGCAAACAGCCGGACCCTAACAGAAAGGGGCGGAACGGGGGAAACAGCACGCTACAAGAAACGTTGCTCGCGTGCCAACATCTCTCCCTCCCTCCCTTTCCTCACACACACACACACACACACACACACTCACTCACTCACTCAATAGCGCGCGCACACACACACCTATTCTTCGCCAACTCGCGTTAAAAATACTGAAGCTAGCTGTGAAAACATAGGTTACTTTGTTGGCAGAACAGATTATATCGAGTGTCTTTGCAGATTTTCAGCTTGGGAGGGGCGGTCTCACTGCCGGATGAACAAACAACGGCTCCAACGCAAAAACTCGTCGCTACTCACATGGCAAACGTGAGGAATTTACCATCTGCCTTTAAGTGTTTACCTTGGCAAATGGAAGTTAGTGTTTGAAAGTGAAGCATGTGAACCGTTACAGCATTTAGCACTGCAGAGGAGTTTAATGCAGTTCAGTTGATTACATTGTCGACAGTGGAAACTACACGCAGATTTCAATTCATCCTTACTGGCGCGTCGCTGGTTCCACAACTCCTCAGTGCCGTAATAAAATGTTTTAACTTCTGACTACTACCCAAAGTGATGGGGAGCAAATTTTGTTTAGTTAAGTAGAGTAGCTCTTACCAGTTTTGGATCACTTTTTATCGCTTTAGAACACCTATTTATGCGTTTTTACAAAATGGTTCAAATGGCTCTAAGCACTATGGGACTTAACATCTGAGGTCATCAGTCCCGTAGATTTAGAACTACTTAAACCTAACTAACCTTAGGACATCACACACATCCATAGCCAAGGCAGGACTCGAACCTACGACCGTAGCAGCAGCGCGGTTCCGGACTGAACAGCTCGGCCACAGCGGCCGGCCGTTTTTACAAACTTTGTGACTGTAAAACATTTTGAGCCCTACAACGAGATTATGAGAGCTGTACATTGGTATATTACAACATTCCCAGAATATAATTACAGGGATGGCACTTCCTCTCCGGAAAAACGAGGTGTGTTCGAAAAATAACGGGATTTTGGTAATTTCACGTGTTGTGTTAGTTTGATTAGCGTAAGTCTTTTCGTTATTCTGCAGAGAAAACATCTCTGAAAAGTTTCTGTGCACTCTTAGCCGTACCGCATATTTAATGTGCTGTCAGCTATGAAAAATGTTACGTGTGTTTCGGTAGTATCGGTTATTACTTATTTTGTATAGACATGGATCAAAGAATTAAAATTGCCTTTTGCTATAAGAACGAATCAAAGTATAGCAAAGTTTTACACATGAAAAATATTACTTTCGGTGGGTGTGCTGTGAGTAAAACAAGGGTTTACGAATGGTGTATGTGTTTCTGAGAAGGCCGAGAATATTTTGGAGATAACGGGAGCGCTGGACGCTCCATCTCATCGGCAAACGGTGAAAGCGGAGAAAAAGTGAAATAAATGATTATGAACGATCGCTGGATCACAATCAGAGAAGTTACTGATGGTGATCGCATATCAACTGGCTCAAGCCAATAAATTTTATCGGAGTTTTGGGGTACGAAACGTGTCACAACAAACGTAGGGCAAAAACTGTTGAATTCCGAATAAAAACTGTGGCGAATACAAGTTGCTCAGTAGTCGCTAGATGAAGTCATCAGCGATGCAGAACTACTGAAACGTGTCGTAACAGGTAACGAAACATGAATTTATGTAGATGACGTAGAAATTAAGGCTCCAGCGACCAACTACAGAAACTAAGGCAACATCGACCCACCGGAGAGATTCTGAATTGCCAAAGAGATTCTGAATCGGCAAAACCAAAAAAAGCTGGATAAATGCGGTCAGATATTAAGTTTATGCTCACTGTGTTCTTGGATTTTAACTACATAAAGCACCACGAGTGCTTGTCGCAAGCACGAACGATGAATATGAAGCACTACATACAAGTTCGACGCCATTTGTGTGCAACACGGCTTTGGGATGAGACTGTTCATGGCTTTTGCAACACTGAAACGCACCTGCTCATACTTCATTTGCTTGTACGTGAATTTTTTCCCAAAAACAATTTTGCGGTGGGCCCCAGCTCACACAGTCGCCAGACATTGTCCCATGCCCATTCGAAACTCGCTTACAACACTCAATTTCTCACGCACCGTCAAAGTTTGGTTTCACACCTCCATGTTGCACGCTTCAGTTCCGAGCCATCTAGCGGCTGAGTGCTGCAAATTGTGGACACGAAGAAGAAAGATGTGGGATGTTAATACTGTTTATTTTATTTAAGAAACTTTGGGCTTTCATAAAGAATTCGGAGGCTTATTTTTCAGGACGTCCTCTTAAATACTAAACAGCATCGCGGGGAGGCTACACCACCGTCTCACTCCCATCTCCGCTGCCGCTTCCCTTTAAAGTCGTTCTACAGTTTAGTTGTAGATAACTTTCATCTACAGCTACATCTACATTTATACTCCGCAGGCCACCCAACGGTGTGTGGCGGAGGGCACTGTACTTGCCACTGTCATTACCTCCCTATCCTGTTCTAGTCGCGTATGGTTCGCGGGAAGAACGACTGCCGGAAAGCCTCCGTGCGCGCTCGAATCTCTCTAATTTTACATTCGTGATCTCCTCGGGAGGAAGGGGAAGCAACATATTCGATACCTCATCCAGAAACGCACCCCCTCGAAACCTGGACAGCGAGCTACACCGCGATGCAGAGCGCCTCTCTTGCAGAGTCTGCCACTTGAGTTTGCTAAACATCTCCGTAATGCTATCACGCTTACCAAATAACCCTGTGACGAAACGCGCCGCTCTTCTTTGGATCTTCTCTATCTCCTCCGTCAACCCGACCTGGTACGGATCCCACACTGATGAGCAATACTCAAGTATAGGTCGAACGAGTGTTTTGTAAGCCACCTCCTTTGTTGCTGGACTACATTTTCTAAGGGCTCTCCCAATGAATCTCAACCTGGCACCCGCCTTACCAACAATTTTATATGATCATCCGTATGCATACTCCAAGATATTTTACAGAAGAAACTGCTACCAGTGTTTCTTCCGCTATCATATAATCATACAATAACGGATCCTTCTTTCTATGTATTCGATACATTACATTTGTCTTTGTTAAGGGTCAGTTGCCACTCCCTGCACCAAGTGCCTACCCGCTGCACTTCCTGTGTTTTACCCCTGCTACCGTACTGTGACGTCCGCATATCAGGAAGTGATGGAGGACTGTACGTATGAGAATAAAAAACGTACTGGAATTAGAAGAAACCTAATCTATTAAACAGTGCGTTTTAAACGTAACATACGCGCCGTTTTCGTCGACGTGGCTGCTTTCGGCTGTCGCCTTGTACTTTCTTGTTCCCCACTAACGTTTCCTGCTCACTCAGTCCTGCGGTCACCTGCATCGACTACCAGGTACGTCATTAGTTCCGGCTGGCGACTCCGCGGCGCGAACGTAACAGGAGGCTGACCCCGCGATGTATTCATTCAGGAGCGGGCGGGAGTCAGGTGATGAGGTAGCCCACAAAGACGCCGCCGTGATGGATGGAGCATTGTCAGCGCCGCCCATTGTCGCAATGGGGGAGACTTTCCATTCCCGTCCACCCACCCGGCAAACTGCACCACTGTGGCCCGCTGTTGTCAGCCGAGCCAAAAGAAAAGAAAGCAAAAGCGAATCCGAAAACGGGAAAGGTTTATAAATAACATTCGGTAAGGACAGGCCATGTGAGCGATGAGTTGTCAAAAATCTGGCGGCAGATTTGGCGTCTCTGTTTCTCTCCCTTTTTTTGGTCCTTTTTCTTTCTTCCTCTCCCGCTTACGGCGCGTGTGGCGCGGCGCTCCATCAAGTGAGGCAATAGAATTTTTCGCAGCGCGGGTGGGGAGAATGAATCAAAGAAACGTGTGCAGCTGCCGACTTCCTGACCCGGCCGTCAAATGGGGAAACACAGTGGCTCGCAAGTTATTCGAAGCGGCTGGCAGGTTCGCCGTTGCCTCTCCTCCTACTTTCTCTCCCCCCCCCCCCCCCCCCCAAAAAAGCCCTTTCCTCGCTTTTGCTCCTTTTTTTCTCGTCGGTAGAGTTTAGCCGATTGCGTCGTTCTGTCAATAAAAGCAAAATCCAATACCGTAGTGCGCTGCCTTCGGAGCTTTCTGCAGCCGGAAAAAGGAACATTCTCGAGGCAGAACCGCGGTTAGCTGACTAGAGATCACTGCTTGTTTCGAATTCCCGTACTCGAATTTTAGGTGCCAGACAGCTGTGGCAACATCCTCTCCCACGTCATGTCTTTTCCTTGTGATGCTTCGCTGTTTTTTCTTCACCAATCCTTTCCAACAAGCGCAACTTTATAGGAGCACAGTTCATAACGGTATTAGTCGTTTCCTCATCCCGTTACTGTCACGAATGTTAGAGAAGATGATTCCAGCTCTTTGATTTTGTTTTCATAATACATGAAGAATCCAGCAGAAGCATTTCAAATTCTGCCTCCTGCAAGGACTCTTCAGACTGTCCCAACAGAATCTCGTGATCTTCTTTGATGGGACACTGTATCCCTCTTGTGTTTGACGTACATCGGCGGAAATTCTTCTTCTTCCTGTAACATTTCTGCTCACGCAGGCCATCCACAAAGCCTCTTCAGTCTCCTCTTTTCTCCGACACACTATTGGTCAGCATTTCCTCCCATTGTAGTCCTTTACGATTCACATCGCCCTTCACCTAGCCTCTCCATGTTGTTTGTGATCCTCTAGATAGTCCTCTTCCACTTACTGTCCATTTCAGAGCTCTATTCTCATTCCTTTAACGTGACTAAACCATTTCAGCATATTTCTCACCATAGTTTCTATTAGAGGATCGATCTGAAACGTATTTCGTATTTTCTTCTCAGCGGGTATCACAGCAATGAATGTATTACAAGACGGTGGCTTTTCCTGCATTAATTTTGTTTGTTCACGATTAGTTTTAGCCTTCTAAGCCACTCTCAAATGCTTTTGCAGTACTGTACAAAATATCGTATATTACCGCTACGAATAGAAATGTTATGAAGTGAAAGCAAACTTATTTTAAATGCATTTACCTGCAATAGAAAGCTATGCCTTACACAGTGAGATGTCAACATCTTTAAATTTGTATTTTCTATTTGTTTTGGGTCACGAATGCTGTCTTGTTAGTTTGACAGCTTGATATTTACAAAGGTATTTTGCCGGTCAAAGAGCAAAGCTAAGTATCGAATACGAGGGGTATTTGGAAAGAAAGTTCCTATCGGTCGTGAAATGGAAACCCTTGTGAAAACCCGGACTGTTTGACGTGCAGTAGTTAGCTACACCTTACAACTACTTCTATACGTAGTTGCCGTTCGGACTTGACATTTGTCGTAGCGTTGTACCAGCTTTCCAATACCCTCGTCTTACAAGGCAGCCGCCAGTTCTTTTCGTCAATTGTCTACGCTCGCCTACAGCTCGTTGTCTGCGCCACATTGTTATCTTCATAGACAGCGGTTCGTGTGAGCAGAGATGAAACTCAGGACAAGACATTTAATAGCTGTGTTGTGGGTAATCCAACACTTCCCATCGAAAACGCTGCAGGAGCATCTTGATTTCCCCTGCTGAGTGCAGCCGAGAATTGTCATGAAGAACGAAACGCATGACAGTACAGGGCTATTACAAATCATTGAAGCGATTTCATAAATTCACTGTAGCTCCATTCATTGACATATGGTCACGACACACTACAGATACGTAGAAAAACTCATAAAGTTTTGTTCGGCTGAAGCCACACTTCAGGTTTCTGCCGCCAGAGCGCTCGAGAGCGCAGTGAGACAAAATGGCGACAGGAGCCGAGAAAGCGTATGCCATGCTTGAAATGCACTCACATCAGTCAGTCATAACAGTGCAACGACACTTCAGGACGAAGTTCAACAAAGATCCACCAACTGATAACTCCATTCGGCGATGGTATGCGCAGTTTAAAGCTTCTGGATGCCTCTGTAAGGGGAAATCAACGGGTCGGCCTGCAGTGAGGGAAGAAACGGTTGAACGCGTGCGGGCAAGTTTCACGCGTAGCCCGCGGAAGTCGACGAATAAAGCAAGCAGGGAGCTAAACGTACCACAGCCGACGGTTTGGAAAATCTTACGGAAAAGGCTAAAGCAGAAACCTTACCGTTTACAATTGCTGCAAGCCCTGACACCCGATGACAAAGTCAAACGCTTTGAATTTTCGGCGCGGTTGCAACAGCTCATGGAAGAGGATGCGTTCAGTGCGAAACTTGTTTTCAGTGATGAAACAACATTTTTTTCTTAATAGTGAAGTGAACAGACACAATGTGCGAATCTGGGCGTTAGAGAATCCTCACGCATTCGTGCAGCAAATTCGCAATTCACCAAAAGTTAACGTGTTTTGTGCAATCTCACGGTTTAAAATTTACGGCCCCTATTTCTTCTGCGAAAAAAAACGTTACAGGACACGTGTATCTGGACATGCTGGAAAATTGGCTCATGCCACAACTGGAGACCGACAGCGCCGACTTCATCTTTCAACAGGATGGTGCTCCACCGCACTTCCATCATGATGTTCGGCATTTCTTAAACAGGAGATTGGAAAACCGATGGATCGGTCGTGGTGGAGATCACGATCAGCAATTCATGTCATGGCCTCCACGCTCTCCCGACTTAACCCCATGCGATTTCTTTGTGTGGGGTTATGTGAAAGATTCAGTGTTGAAACCTCCTCTACCAAGAAACGTGCCAGAACTGCGATCTCGCGTCAACGATGCTTTCGAACTCATTGATGGGGACATGCTGCGCCGAGTGTGGGAGGAACCTGATTATCGGCTTGATGTCTGCCGAATCACTAAAGGGGCACATATCGAACATTTGTGAATGCCTAAAAAAACTTTTTGAGTTTTTGTATGTGTGTGCAAAGCATTGTGAAAATATCTCAAATAATAAAGTTATTGTAGAGCTGTGAAATCGCTTCAATCATTTGTAATAACCCTGTAATGTGGGCGGTATGACATCGGGAAAGATCTCTCACCAGGCCGTCATACTTGACTGGAGACACTATTTTCTAGGCAACTCTAAGTGCTTTCTGTGCACTCAGAGAGCGACGTGCCGCGATCGACGGCCATACTAGAGACACAATCCAACTCATCAGTGCAAAGCTTCATTGGATTTTCACAGTGGTTTCCGTTTCGCGACTGATCGGAACTCACTTTCCGAAAAGCTCTCGTAAATGGAAAAATAATTTCAAATACTACGAGTGTATATTTGTGTGTATAATTGAGGAAAGTTAAAAAAATTAGTATGTAAAATAAATACGTTTATATTCACATCATTAAACTTTTATTCGAGAAGGGAATATAATATATTCTATTTTGTACAGACCACTAAATCACTTGATAATGGCTCTACAAGAATGAATTAATACAGCAAGACTGAATTAATACAGCAAAAGTGGAAAATGCCACCTTCTTGTTAATGGTTCGTATTGTTTCATTTCTTGTGCTGACCCTGCTTGCCTTACCCAAGACCATCGTAGGAAGTCACTTGTATCCTACTCACATCTTTCGTTGTCCAGGTCCATCATTCTGGTCCATAGGACAAAATTGGTAGATAATATGATTTTTATATTATGATCTTTGCTTTGGCAGGTATTTCACAGTTTCTAACTACGTCTGCACACAATAACTTGGACAATTTTCTGTCCTCTCGTCTCTCTTCTCTTGCTCTTTCCTTTCATGATTAGCTTATTTCAATGAAATTTGAAAGCATCTATTTCTTTAATAACGCTTCCATTACAACTTACATCCTTCATTTTTTCATTTTACCTGCTGATTTTCATTACCCCACTTTTTGTTAAGCTTATTTCCATGCCTGCTTCTTCAGTTACACTCTTCCGAGCATTAAGCTGTTCTTCGAATTTCTGCTCATTGTCTATCCATATAATCAAATCACCTGCATTCGTTATGATTTCTGTGTCACCTGTTGTTGATCCTTGGCGAAATTTCCTTATGATGTCGTCCAGCACTACGTTGAAGAGAAATAATAAGAGCATACTTCGCTGTCGATTCTCTCTATTCTAAACCATTCTGATTTTTTGCTATCTCTTATAATACAATTCATGCCTTTGTTATATGTGTTTCTGGTTGTATGTTGCATTCCTTTTGACAGTACTAGTGTTTTCAGACCTTGCCATATATGTTCTCTTTTCGCTACCATGGGGACGTCCAACGACAGGTTATCAGAGAACAACTGGGAATTTGCTACATGTTATTGCCGTGTACCATTGTCAAATTGCTTTGTGCTGTATCTATTTCACACTGTGTTACAAGTAGGAGGGTCTATGTGAATGTCATACGAGACACTCGAATTTGCACATGATGATAAAAAATTTGTCATTTGGAATAATCTAACGAAAAATCAAATATTCCAAATGTTTTTCTGAAAACGTATGTCATAAATGAAAATGTAGGATGATATTAATGTCATTACGACTGGCTCCCACGTCAGAATACCAGAGGGACACACACGTCTCACCCCTCTCCGCGTTAAAAAACCAAACGGCTGGTTTCTTAGTGTTACTTCTGGCGACGATATTAGTTAAAATAACCATACATTAATGTCCTTCACTCTGAGAATAGAAACTGTAGTCAAAAGGTTAAAGTGCTACCCCTTTTCTCGTTATCGTCGCTTTCTTCTTGGCAGGAAACATCCAGTCCGGCTCTGCTCTCTCCTGATGCTAAGAATTTAAGTCTTGGAGAAATGGATTTAGGTTATGAACTGTCTTATTTACCATAAATAAAAGTTTTATGCAATAACTTGGTTTGTTTGAAAGACGATAAATGCTTTTTCACGATGTTAATGTGTTGCTAGGAGTGGAATATAGAGATGCGTCCGTCTACTACGGCAACCAGAATGCAAGAGCTTCTGTAAGAATCTTCATTTGTTCAAAGAAACAAGCTAAGTGAGAAAAGTTAAATCATTAAAATAACAGCTGAAGACTGCTCCACTCATATCTTCGCTTTATTAACCCTTACTTGACACATTTCTGTGGAGTAACGTATTTGACACACTGGGGTGGGTGGCACACCAATCACAACTGCTGTGACAAATGATCTGTTGAATATTTTTTACTACAAAATTGTTATAACTTCTCAAAAGCTTACTCTTCGAAGTTACATGGGTCTTATAACCAAAATATAAGATTAATAAATCCATACAGCAGAAAAATTGAAAACTACTGTCTTTTTTTTTAAAAAAAAATCATAACTTATTTATGTTTTCACATAAGTGGCTAAAAATTTAATTGAATTTGCTCAAGATATAGTACTACAAGAAACAAAATAGTATGTTACTGAATCCTCTAAAAAGTATTTATTCTGGAAAATAAAAGGGACGAAAATCGTGAAAAACTGAAAATTTTGTTATTATCAAAGTAACCAAAGTTTTTTGTGTAAATGTAATGTTAATACAGTGGACGTCTTCGAGCACAAGATTCAGATTCAGATTTCTAATTGGCCATTCAGCATTATTACACGCAGTAGACTTCGTTAGTTTACTTAACCTTTAATTTTACAAAATAAATGTTTACATATTTAAGTTGATATTGGGCATTTCTAAACATTCTTCTAATGAATAGAGTGGATTAGTTAACAAGAAGTTATGTACATTTTCTTTAAATAATTTGTCAGGCTTGATTGACGCATTCTTAGACAATTTGTTATGTATTTTAATTGCCATATGCTTATGACTATTGTTAGTTTTAGCTAGTACAGGTACTTGTATAGTAGTCATGCCTTTGATTTGTTACACTTAAACTAGGTAGTTCAGCAAGTATATAGTTAACGCTGTCAAGAATATATAAATTAATAACTGTTAAAATTCTGTATTTAATGAACAATGGTTTACAATGTGTCCTATTATCTACTTTAGCCATTACTCTCATTGCTTTCTTCTGGATCACCATAATTTCATTTATTTTTCTGCTGTTTTCCGAGAATATTAACCGAAACCTTAACAGATGGAAAAAAGGCAAAGTACGCTGTCCTTACATACTCAAGTGTCACACAACACATCAGTCTCTTCAACAGATATATAACTCTTGACAGCCTAACCACAATGTGATCAACATGAGAGTTCCATGTTAGAATGTTGTCATTATGATACCTAAAATCTTTGCCTTCTGTTTTGATAGACTGAACCACATATTCTGGGTCTTTTCCTCATTTAATACTGAACCATTTGCATTAAACCATGTTGTTGCATTTTCTTTTGCCAGTTTCATACCACTTACAAGGTTATCAAATACATGGTTTACAGATAGAAAAGTTGTATCGTCTGCATACATATATGTCTTTACATCGATATTCCGTGGTAAGTCATTTATGTGTACAAGGAAGAGAAGTGGTCCCAATTTAGACCCCTGCGGCACTCCGTGTTGAAACTCGAATGTGTTTGACAGATGACTTCCTGAACTCACCACCTGATTCCTTTTACTGAGGTATAAGTTGATGAGTTTTAAACTTTTAGAAGTTTGGAACGGTCATTCAAACTAGCGTCCTCCATTTCAGTATCATCATCTGCACACCCTTCCTCCTGTAATGTACGTAGAATCGACTATTTCACTCTGAAAGCTCTCCTCATAACTTTGTTCAACGAACTCTTCCCGACTCTCGGCTACTTCAAGCAACTCCTCGCATACGTCGTTGAATTCACAAATTGTACGCCATGTAATTACTTGATTAAAATATTATCTACTGCACAAAAAATCAGAGATGATAAAAATATAGTATGCCCACTTAATTTTTCACTCTGATGCCAAAATGTACTTGGAATAAAATGCACGTAAATTTCACACACTCGACCTTACCTTACACACTGGGGTGTAGGTAACCCCAGTCGATAACGGACGGCTGCAGTAGACGGACTGAGGTTTCCAGTGTAATGCCACAGGCTTTGGGGATAGTGGTACTTTCGAACTCATAATAGATGGCGCCATAGACAAGATTTTCTGATGCTAACATGCTTAAAATTAACGAAAGAAGACTTGGGATGTACTACACTCCAACGTGACAGACAAAGATTAAGTGAAAAAGATGGCCGCATTGAGACGTTACAAACGTTTGACGAAATGAAGGCCTCCCTTCTTCGAAAAATCACTCACGACAGTGGTATTTCCTCCAACATTAAAGTTAATAAGAGTAATTACATACAAAAGGACAGTGGTACAAGTTCATCTTGTGGGCCGACGAGTATTTAATTGGGCTATTGTTCCCCATCGCCATACTGGAATTATTTTATTTAGTTTACGAAAACGATTTTAACATTTAGTGCTGTATGTAGTGACAAAATAATACTTAATCTGGCGTTGTACTTACTTGTTTATCAAGAGCGTCGTCTTCTAGTAACAGCAAAACATCGTGGCCAAGCAAAATTTACTTTCACTAACAATAAAAAAACAAACTCGGCAACCTAACTGCACCGACGCCTTTGTATAAACACGACGGCAGTGTTGATATCAACGTCCTTGACAGGCACCGTAAAATAATACTAACTGGCCATCGTGCCCTAATGGCCAGTGTGTCCCCAGTCTCTCCTAAATCGCACTGAACTACCAGCAAAGAGAATGTAGAGAAGCTGAACTCGGTAAACGCGTGGATTTCGTTGAAATCGAGTGTACAATTGCCACGAGTTTTATTAAATGACTCCATGTTGTCTGCAACTGTTGAATTTTAGTGGCGTGCTTCCTGTACAACACGTATGATAGATTTATCATCCTATAATTTTGATCCATTACATATTTATTTATATGTAGTAACGAAATGTATGTTCTGTTTGGTCATTACCTTTAACTATAAATTATACACTGAGGATCAAACATCAATTTTGTAAAAGATTATTATTATTGCTCCTGAAAATAGTCTAAGGCTGATATTGTGCAGTAGAAATAAATAAATTAGAGTACAGTAGTTACACGGGACTTGGAGTCATTTAAGAAGTTACACATGACATCAATAGTATTGTCAAACAGAGTCCCTACTAGTCAGATCGTCATTTCCCGACAGCTGCTAAGTTAACTGTCTATTAGAGAGGTCGTTGAACATCGAAACGAGAAGTAGTGAAATAAGCTGAACGAGAGAGAGCGCTATAGTTATGAGTAGTATGTCCAGTCCCGTAGCGCTGGTGGCATAGGGGCATTCTCTGGTGCTCCTAATCAGTGATATGTTGAACCCTCCTACTACCTAGGCAGCAAAATAACCCTTCATGGACGGATCAAGGACGCAAAAAGCAGATTGGCACTGGCCAAGAGAAGCATACTAGTGTCTTATGGCTCTGAGCACTATGGGACTCAACAGCTTAGGTCATAAGTCCCCTAGAACTTAGAACTACTTAAACCTAACTAACCTAATGACATCACACACACACCCATGCCCGAGGCAGGATTCGAACCTGCGACCGTAGCAGTCACGCGGTTCCGGACTGCAGCGCCAGAACCGCTAGACCACCGCGGCCGGCACTAGTGTCTTACATTGGTCTTAATTTGAGGAGGAAATTTCTGAGAACGTACGTTTGGAGCACAGCATTGTACGGTAAACCTGAAAAGACGGGAACCGAAGCATTTGAGATGTGTTGTTGCAAAAGAACGTTGAAAATTAGGTGGATGATAAGGTGAGGAATGTGGAGGTTCTCCGCCGAATCGGCGAGGAAAGGTGTATATGGTAAAACACTGACAAGAACAGGATGCTAGGACATCTGTTAAGACTAGAGGGAACTGTGGAGGCTAAAAACTGTAGAGGAATACAGGGACTGGAGTACATCCAGAAAATAATTGAGAAAGTAGGTTGCAATGCTACTCCGAGATGAAAAGGTTATCAGCGGAGAGGAATTGTGGCGAGCCGCATCAGACCAGTCAGAAGACATTGATGACCAGTTTTAACACAAATGAGCATCTTCTCTGACTGTATTCCGTAGGATATAACACAACCGCATTATCACCAAGCAGTGTATGTGTCTGGTGACACTGTTGCACAGGTTGTTTCTGTATAGTGAGAACAAGAGCGATCCCTCCACCCTTCTATGGTCATTCCCGAAGTTATTCCCTTTTTTCTTGATGAGCATTCGCTGTTAATATCCCGTCATCATACCCAGTTCCGTCTTCCAGTGCGGGGACATCCCAGAGCTCTCCGCTGTATGGCGGCAGATGTGCCGGAAGTAAAGAAGAGCCATTCAGATGTTTAATGACAGTAGTCACTGTGGACACGTTAATGTTGGCCGAAACGCTATAAACAATCGCGACGTAACCTATAATAGTGTGGGTATTGCACGTTTCATCTCACCCTTCAAACTCCAGCGTTAAAGATAATTACTAGCGACAACAGCACTCACTTCTTATACACGGAGCGACGAGCCGCAATGGTTGAGACTCTGGTATCGTACTCAGGAGAAGTGGAGTACACACACACACACACACACACACACACATATATATATATATATATATATATATATATATATATATATATATACAGGGCTATTACAAATGATTGAAGCGATTTCACAAATTCACTGTAGCTCCATTCATTGACATATGGTCACGACACACTACAGATACGTACAAAAACTCATAAAGTGTTGTTCGGCTGAAGCCGCACTTCAGGTTTCTGCCGCCAGAGCGCTCGAGAACGCAGTGAGACAAAATGGCGACAGGAGCCGTGAAAGCGTATGTCGTGCTTGAAATGCACTCACATCAGTCAATCATAACAGTGCAACGACACTTCAGGACGAAGTTCAACAAAGATCCACCAACTGCTAACTCTATTCGGCGATAGTATGCGCAGTTTAAAGCTTGTGGATGCCTCTGTAAGGGGAAATCAACGGGTCGGCCTGCAGTGAGCGAAGAAACGGTTGAACGCGTGCGGACAAGTTTCACGCGTAGCCCGCGGAAGTCGACGAATAAAGCAAGCAGGGAGCTAAACGTACCACAGCCGACGGGTTGGAAAATCTTACGGAAAAGGCTAAAGCAGAAGCATTTCTTAAACAGGAGATTGGAAAACCGATGGATCGGTCGTGGTGGAGATCGTGATCAACAATTCATGTCATGGCCTCCACGCTCTCCCGACTTAACCCCATGCGATTTCTTTCTGTGGGGTTATGTGAAAGATTCAGTGTTTAAACCTCCTCTACCAAGAAACGTGCCAGAACTGCGAGCCCGAATCAACGATGCTTTCGAACTCATTGATGGGGACATTCTGCGCCGAGTGTGGGAGGAACTTGATTATCGGCTTGATGTCTGCCGAATCACTAAAGGGGCACATATCGAACATTTGTGAATGCCTAAAAAAAACTTTTTGAGATTTTGTATGTGTGTGCAAAGCATTGTGAAAATATCTCAAATAATAAAGTTATTGTAGAGCTGTGAAATCGCTTCAATCATTTGTAATAGCCCTGTATATATATGGTCCTTTGCCTCTCCATTTTCTGCGATCCATTGCTTCCTTCTTAAGGCTGCTGTATGTTGTAGCGTCCATCATGTCATCCAGTATCTGGAATCTCTTCCTTCCTCGCTTCCTTTTCCCTTCTACATAACCTTCTAAAACTGTTTTTATCAGTCCGTCATTCTTTCTTAATATATGCCCAATCCAATTATTTTTTCTTCTCTTTATTACATCAAGTAACCGTCTTTTTCTCCCACTCTTCTCACAAGGGAACCTCCCCATCGCACCCCTCTCAGATTTAGTTATCAGTTGGCACAGTGGATAGGCCTTGAAAAACGGAACACAGATCAATCGAGAAAACAGGAAGAAGTTGTGTGGAACTATGAAAAAAACAAGCAAACTGTACAAACTGAGTAGTCCATGCACAACATAGGCAACATGAAGGACGCTTTGAGCTTAGGAACGCCGTGGTCCCATCGTCGGCTCGCAGCCGTGCTAGCGTGCGGAGCTGCTCCGCGCGCCGTCCGACGCTCCGCCCTCGGCGGTGTTTACTTCCGCGTCGCGGTGTTTGTGTCTATCGAGTCCAGTACTAACGTACACCATGGCGCACTCGTACCGCCGTGCAACGATCAACGTAACGTTTCAGGCCGAACATCCACGACCCAGAGCTTTCGAAGTCGAACAGTTCATACGTGAGGATCTACGTTTGAACCCCCAGGACGTAATCGGCATACATTTTTCCATCATGTCTACATCAAGATGTCGACGGAGGAAATTTGCAATGACATAATTCACCGTCATGCCACCGGACTGAAATTTAAACACTCTGATGGGCATATGGGTGCTGTGACGGTCGCCCATGCTGGATTCGGTCTCCGGACATTGCGGGTGTTTGAGCTCCCGTTCGAGGTGCCTCAGGATGTGGTCATTTCAGCTTTCCAACCATATGGCACCGTCTCGGGTCACGTCGCGGAGAAGTGGCAAACATTTACGACCTACCCCGTATTAAATGGCGTCCGGCAAATACAAATTCAGCTGACGAAACATGTCCCATCGTACCTGCTGATTGGCGGTGTGAGGGCCATCGTCATGTACGATGGACAGCCACGAACGTGCGCAGGATGTGGACAGGACGGACATGTACGTTCCGAATGCTTACACCGCCGTTTAATACAGACGCCGTTACGTGAAGAGACCCAGGCTTCGACGGTCACGTCCTTACCCATCACCTACGCCAAGGTTGCACAGGACCCCGTCGTACCAATCTCGATTGCGCCAGCAGCATCGTCAACGCCACCCGCCGCAGCACAACGCGCCGAGGACACAAGCACGGCGTCGCCTCCAGTGCTCGCTTCAGGACCGTCCGGGTTGCAGACCGAAACCGATGTTCCTGTTGGAACCATGGACGTCGACCTCGGTGTCGTGTCGACGTCTGCCTTTGTCCAGACGGGTTCGGCGTCAGACGACGGGCGACCACATTCTGATTCAGAAGGCCACATCAGAAAACAGCGGTCGCCTCGCAAACACAGGAAACGACGACGAACGCCTTCCGATGACGCCCTTTTTCAGACGGCCCCGCGAGATGTCGACCTGTTGTCTGACGGTGATCTCCCACATTGCGTCCAGTCACGCGATGCGGCAGGAACAGGCGCCCCTCCTGTGACGCCTCCTCTCCCAGCCTGGGACGTGTCCTCGCCGTTGTCAACGAATGATGACGGCGGTCCCCCTCCCACTCGTGTTCCGGAATCCACAACACCCGTTCCGGAAGTACGTGACCGTCACATGTCCACGTCGTCAGCTTCCTGGGCCGATAACGTTGAAAAAGAAGTGGAACAGACTGCCAGCGTGTCTGCACAGGAGTCCACCTCGGCGACACTGGGGCTGGCGCCCCGCCAGTAATTATCACCACTGCGGGACCACCGGCGGGTCTCCACCTGCCGGCTACTTCTACCGCACGTTCTGCAAATACTGAGGATGGCCGTACACAGCAATATCGTATCGCCACGATGAATCTTGCCACCATTCGTGCCCCCCATAAACTGGCCATGTTCAGAGACACTATTTACTCTGCGGATGTGGATATAGCACTCTTACAAGAGGTGTTTGTGGCTGACTTCCTAGTTCCCACCCGCATCCGATACCGGTAGCGGCGTCGCCATTCTGCTACGCGACGGACTCCCTGCAGAGGACGTCATCTACCTCCCCACTGCGCGAGGTATGGCCCTCACACTGTTCGGCGTGCGTATTATTAATATCTACGCTCCGTCCGGCACTGGCCGCCGTCATGACCGACAAACTTTTTTTGCCGAAAGCGTCACACCCCTCTTCACCGGTCCGCAGGACGATTTGGTACTCGGTGGGGATTTTAACTCGACACAAGAGCCCGCGGACCAACTCCTGCGACATTCCCCTCGTGCATCTCTCTCACTGGTCATCGACCGTCTACGACTTGTTGACACATGGAAGAAGCTCCACGGAATTCAACCGGGCTATACATTCTACACCTCTCACTCGCCAAGCCGCATAGATCGCATCTACGTTACCCGCTCCCTTGCTGATGGCACACGTCATGCGGAAGTCTGGCCCTTGGCCTTTTCAGACCATGATGCGTATCTCTGTGACGTCACTCTCGCCCGACAGCAAGTGTGGCATAGTCGTGGTCTGTGGAAACTCAATGTCGCTCACCTGACCTCCTCAGACTGTCGCCGTATGGTCGAAGAAGCGTGGGCACGCTGCCACCATCGTCGAGAAGTCTATGACTCCACCTTATCATGGTGGCTCTCCTGTGCAAAGCCGACCCTCAGGAAGACTCTGATGAGTTATGGGAAGGAATTAAAGGGGTGGCAAACTAATACACTGCACTTCTACTACACCATTCTACGTGACTGTACGACGATGCCTTTCTCGCCAGCCCGGCAGTCGATGGTCCATCGCACGAAGGCGCAGATCTCTTTGATCATGCGGCGTAACTTGGAAGGCACTGTAGTCCGTTTTCGAGCTTCTAATCGAATCCCTCAAGAACGTCCGTCGATGTACCATCTCCTTCAGGAAAGACAACGACGACGACGACGAGCTCTGATCCAAGTCCTCACTGATGTGGAAGGGCGCCTTCACGTACATAAACCGCGCGGGTTATCGAGGGTCCAGGACTATCGACCAATTACTTTGCTCAACAGCGACATGAAAATATTCACACGGCTACTGGCATCGCGACTCAAGAAGGTCGCACGTTACGTCACATCCTGCGACCAGACTTCCCTAGGAGGCGACAACAACATCCGTACGGTCCTTTGCCGTTACAGAGACATGATAGCATTAGCACATCATCAGCGTCTCCCTGGCGCCTTGGCTTCACTGGACTTTAGCCATGCTTTCGACCGTGTTGACCACTTCTATTTACGGACAGTTCTTCAGCATATGGGTTTTCCTGGCGGTATTGTCACAGTGGTTATGCGCCTGTTGAGTAGTGAAACCTCAAAAATCATGTACAATGGTCGCCTTACACCGTTCCTGGTCATCGCACGATCTGTACGACAAGGCTGCCCTCTTTCCACGATTTTGTATGCTTTCGCCTTGGAACCCCTGCTCCAGGGCATGCGCCAACGTTTGGAAGGCATGGCTGTGCAAGGCCACCGTTTTTCTTGTACAGCCTACGCAGACGACATAGTACTATATCTGCGCAGTGAAGATGAAGTACGAGCAGCACTGACATGGGTGGCGACTTACGGCGAAGCGTCGGGGAGCTGCCTCAACGTGTCAAAATCCAAGGTCCTGCTCATTGGTGAGGGCTTGCTGGAGAGATGCGCTGCTCCCCTTAGTGTCGCCGCCACCATACGGTGTCTTGGTCTTGATTTCACAGCAGACCTGCGCCGCTCAGCGACTATCAATGGTAGACGCTTGCTACGGACAATCAGAGCAAATCTCGCAGATCACCGGCTACGAGCTCTCGACGTTATCCAACGCGCGCAATACGTGCACATGTATCATGCTTCCCGTATACCACACGTGGCTCAAGTACTACCAGTCCCAAACCTCCTGGCGCGACGACTGTTGATGGCTTTCGGCTCCTTCGTCAGCTCGGGGATGTTATTCAAGGTGCAGTATGAATCCCTTGCACTGCCACGAGATCATGGCGGGGTGGGACTCATCCACGTGCCTACTCGTGTCAAGGCACTATACGTCAGCTCCCAACTAAAACTTTGGCATCGTTGCCCGCAGAGCCTTACTAGCCTCCTGCTTCACAACTTTGCACCGGCCTCCTTGTCCGCCCCAGCACTGGTATCGACCATTCCAACCCCCTTTTATTATATCCAACGATTTTTCCTGGAGTTCAGTTATATCTACCGGTCCTTACCACTTACACGTTTGTCCCTCACGAAAACAGTCTCCGAATTCTTACAACAGTGCCGCCCGTCCAACCCCATCGAACGTAAATATCCACAGTACGTGTGGCGACACATATGGAAGGCGATCCATGCGCGTTTTCTTGAATCAGACGTTCAATCAGCGTGGTACATCGCCGTGAATGGCAAACAAGTTAACCGAGATCGTCTGCACCGCATCCATCTCGCCGATTCATCCCTCTGCACCCACTGTGGAGTGGATGACACGGATGTCTACCGGTTCAAAATGGTTCAAATGGCTCTGAGCACTATGGGACTCAACTGCTGAGGTCATTAGTCCCCTAGAACTTAGAACTAGTTAAACCTAACTAACCTAAGGACATCACAAACATCCATGCCCGAGGCAGGATTCGAACCTGCGACCGTAGCGGTCCTGCGGTTCCAGACTGCAGCGCCTTTAACCGCACGGCCACTTCGGCGGCTCTACCGGTTCCGCTGTGGCACAGCGTTCGACATCTGGACACTTGCGCGGCCAATTTTGGCGTTTCTTACTCGCCAGACACCGGCTCAGATCGACGTCCACATGCTTTTGTACCCCGATGAGACTTTCTACCCCTCCGCCAAAACTCACTCTGTGAATTGGATCTGTGGCCACACGATCCGCTATCTTTTTATTTCTGGCGACAAGTCTACGCTAGGATATTGGACTTATCTCAACGGTCCGCAGCTCGTGGTCGTGCGGCAGCGTTCTCGCTTCCTGCGCCCGGGTTCCCGGGTTCGATTTTCGGCGGGGTCAGGGATTTTCTCTGCCTCGTGATGACTGGGTGTTGTGTGATGTCCTTAGGTTAGTTAGGTTTAAGTAGTTCTACGTTCTAGGGGACTGATGACCATAGATGTTAAGTTCCATAGTGCTCAGAGCCATTTATCTCAACGAACGACACTGATACGCAACCCACGCTATAAACAATATTTTTCCAATTTCTTACGGAGCACTTTCGATGACGCACCTAGTAGCTGGAACGTCCAAGCCCTGAGGAGCTGAATACTGTATAAACCGAACCGAACTGAATAGATCTGTTACCCAGAACCCACGCCTACGCCATGAGAAGACACGTTTGGACGTGCTGGCATGCTGTAGGCGGATACACTTCAGGAGCTCCTGTAGGAACTGGACTTTAACTACAAGTCGCACGACGACTTTAATTTAAAAAAAAAACACTTTTCCTTATTTATTCCTCATAATTTGTTCTTAAAGGAAAAAGAAATTTGATTTTGGCTTTGAGAAACAAATTTTTTTGTTCCAAAAGATTGCTTCTTCGCCAACAAGACGAAGGAGACTCTTTTTTGTTTACTGGAAGGAGAAACCAGTATAATTGGAGTCTTTGTTTTCTTTTGAAAAAAAAAAAAGAACTTAAAAATAAAAAAAATGGTTAGTGGTTGGGTTTCTTACGCCACAGGTCTCGGGTTCGATTCCTCCTCGGGAACTTTTTTTTCCGCCAATTATTAAAAAAAAAAAAAAGATGGCTAGAGCGTCTGCCATGTATGCAGGAAATCCCGGGTTCGAGTCCCGGACATAAAAAAAAACAAAAAAAAACGAAAGGTCCTTGGTTCAAGTCTTCCCTCGAGTGAAATGTTTAATTTTTTATTTTGAGACAAAAAAAATGGTCCCGTGGTTAGCGTGAGCACTTGTTGAGCGAGAGGTCCTTGGTTCAAGTCTTCCCTCGAATGAAAATTTTATTTTCGCAAAGTTATGATCTGTCCGTTCGTTCATTGACGTCTCTGTTCACTGTAATAAGTTTAGTGTCTGTGTTTTGCGACCGCACCGCAAAACCGTGCGATTAGTAGACGAAAGGACGTGTCTCTCCAATGGGAACCGAAAACATTTGATCGCAAGGTCATAGGTCAAACGATTTCTCCACAGGTAAACACGTCTGATATATTCTATACGACACTGGTGACGGCATGTGCGTCACATGACAGGAATATGTTGTCGACCCACATAACTTGTAACTTGGCGAATGGGTAAAAAGATTCTTCTACCTTGCTCGATTTAGGTTTTCTTGTGGATGTGATAATCACTCCCAAATCAGTGATGAAAAGATTACGGATGGACAGATAATAATTGTCTGAAAATAAAAAATTAAACTTTCAACTCGAGGGAAGACTTGAACCAACGACCTCTCGTTCCGCAGCTGCACACACTAACCACAGGACCACGGCGCTCCTCAACTCACATTCTCATTGATGTTGCCTATGTTTTGCATGCACTACTCAATTTGTATATTTTGCTTATTTTTTTCATAGATCCACATAACTTCTTCCTGTTTTCTCGATTGATCTGTGTTCCGTTTTTCAAGGCCTATCCACTGTGCCAACTTATAACTGAATCTGAGGGGGGTGCGATGGGGAAGTTCCCTTGTCAGTACCTCTTCATTTTTTACTCTGTCCATCTAACTTATTATTTCCATTTTCCGCCATGTCCAGATCTCAAAAGCCTCCAGCCTTTCTCTGTCTATTTTCCTCATAGTCCATGTTTCAGCGCCATATAGAAGAACACTCCATACAAGACATTTTATGAGTTCTCTGTCCAGACCGCTGCAGAAGATTCTCCTTTTCTTATAAAACGCCTCTTTTGCCATTGCTATCCTTGTTTTAATTTCTGTGGTGCACTTCCAGTCGGTGTCTATCCTGCTTCCAAGATACTTAAAATTTTGCACCTGTTCTAGTGTTTCTCCATTCGCATTATTTTTATTTCGTTATTTCCTCCTAGTGCCAATACTTTTGTTTTATTTGTGTTAATTTTCATTCCATATTTTTTCCGTTAGTTGCAATGGTGTCCACCAAATCCTGTAATTCTTCTTCCCCTGTGGCTAGAAGGACCATGTCATCAGCAAATATTCTTCTTCATATATATATATAGTAGAAATTTACGACATACTACTCAATGGCCCTTGAATATCCAGTGGCACATGGGACCCACCTGTGTGCTGCGAGGATAGGACAAAGCAGAATTTAACTTCTAATTGTAAACCCCATTCCCAACGTTGTATTCCTCCGATATACCGAACAGGAGACTACTCTACGCGCCACCGTGGCCGTGTAGCGAATTAAGCGGACCATAACAGGCAGTACACTGCGACAAGAGCTCACGTATCGTGCAGACGTAGAACAGATAGCGGCTCTGAACATTACAATATTTGCGCAGTGCTTATTGCCTGCAGACCTACCTACCATTTGGAGAACAGACGTGCAAGTGGATTATGAATGTTGCAACAGCAGAAAACATTGAAGTGATCCTGACATACAGAGAATGTAGGAGAAATGTTTGAGGTTGCTGTTGCCTTTTATGCCGAGCGTTTTCCAAAGGAAGCTAACTCTCAAAAATGGTTCAAATGGCTCTGAGCACTATGGGACTCAACTTCTGAGGTCATTAGTCCCCTAGAACTTACAACAAATTAAACTTAACTAACCGAAGGACATCACACACATCCATGCCCGAGGCAGGATTCGAACCTGCGACCGTAGCTGTCTCGCGCTTCCAGACTGCAGCGCCTAGAACCGCACGGCCACTTCCGCCGGCAGCTAGCTCTCCTTTGGTCTTTTACAAAATTCTGAACGCCTTTATGTCTGATGGCGGCGTACAGATCGGCAAAAATAAAGAAGCAAACTTTTTACTGGATTATAGTGATGATGTTTGGTGTGTGGGGCGCTCAACTACGCGGTTATCAGCGCCCGTACAAATTCCCAACCTTTGCTCAGCCCAATATCGCCACTTTCATGAATTATGTTGAAATGATGAGGACAACACAAACATCCAGTCATTTCGAGGCAGGTGAAAATCCCTGACCCCGCCGGGAATCGAACCCGGGACCCCGTGCTCGGGAAGCGAAAACGCGACCACGAGCTGCGGACGTGTTTTACAGGAGAAGCTAATGAAATAGTGTATTAGCGGCAGTGCACCACAACCTACGGGTAAGCACCCGGCAATTGCACTGCGATTTCGATATGTCCGTAGGTAGTATTGTCACATAACTGAATTGTCATACGTATCATCCGTTCCACGTGTCATTGCATCAAGAGCTTTATGACGCCGATTTCCGTAACAGAGTAGTGTTTTTGTTGTGTTGGCAGAAGAGCCAACACCGTGTTACTAGAGGAGGCCGAAATGCACGCGTTTTAGCTCACGCAGGCTGGCGTGAGGAGGGAAGAACTATACTGACGTGAGATCTGGAACGTGTCAAGGAATTAGAATTCAGAAAGCGGACGTAATTAGTTTCATACTTAACTTTAACCCATTAATGATGAACGTCGCTCTTGACGGTACATGAGTCACAATATTATCTGTTCAGAATAGTAACTGAATATGGCGCTTGCTAGGTCGTAGCAAATGACGTAGCTGAATGCTATGCTACTGTCGTCTCTGCAAATGAGAGAGTATGTAGTCAGTGAACCATCGCTAGCCAAGTCGGCTGTACAACTGGGGCGAGTGCTAGGGAGTCTCTCTAGACTAGACCTGCCGTGTGGCGGCGCTCGGTCTGTAATCACTGATAGTGGCGACACGCGGGTCCGACGTATACTAACGGATCGCGGCTGATTTAAAGGCTACCACCTAGCAAGTGTGGTGTCTGGCGATGACACCACAGTTTTGTGAATGGACACGTCAACAAATGCAGACGACCCCCACGTTCTTTGCAGAGATACTATTTTCCGATTGGTCTATATTCACAAACCAATGTAGTGTAGACCGGCATAACATGCATTACTGGAGTGTAGATATTCCGATCTGGTTACGGCAAGATGACCGTCAACTCCTTGGTCGGTTACCTTATGGTGTGGCATCATGGGGAACAAGTTCATTGATACGTTTTTTATCACCGGCATGTTGAATGGACGCAAATATCGAATGTTTTTGGAACAGGTATTACCGGTACCACTGCAGGTTTTTACCCTGGACGTTTGACAACGTATGTGGTTTCAGCATGACGGTTGTCCAGCCATTGCGTAGTCGCACGGGAGGTACTACAGGTCGGTGGATCGGCAGGGGTGGCCCTATTAATTGGCCCTCTATGTCGCCGGATTTGATATGGCCAGATTTGACATGGCCGAATTTGACATCACCGGATCCGACATGGCTGGATTTGTCGTCGCCAGATTTTTTTCTGTGGGAATAGTTAATGGTTCAAATGGCTCTGAGCACTATGGGACTTAACTACTGAGGTCATCAGCCCCCTAGAACTTAGAACTACTTAAACCTAACTAACCTAAGGACATCACACACATCCATGCCCGAGGCAGGATTCGAACCTGCGACCGTAGCGGACACGCGGTTCCAAACTGACGCGCTTAGAACCGCACGGCCACACCGGCCGGCGGGAATATTTAAAAGACACGGCATACCAACAAGTGCCAACAGGCCGTAAATACATCTGAAACGCCTGCGCTGACATTCCCGCAGATATGCTTCCGTTCAGTGTACGGTTATTTCAAAAGGGGATCACGAAATGTATTGAAGTTGGCGGTATTACGTGTGAACACATGCTCTAGTTGGAAAAATAGAGCCGCGTTCGCCTCGAGCCATTGCCACAGTGACGCGTCGAGTTGTCCCCTGTTCGATATGTCGAGGGAATGCAACGTTGCGAATGGCGATTCAAATTGGAAGTTTTGAAATACTGGACTGTCCTGCCCTCGCAGCATGGAGATTGAGTTCCACGTGCCATTGGATATTCAAGGATCATTGAGTAGCATATCGTAAATTACGATTATGTACCCATTCCTTTACTTCCGGTTACAGCGCCATCTGTGGCGAAACGAAGAAAATGCTTCAGACAAGTGGTATGCCTAGAATCATAATTTGAAGTATAAAAATGGGGCTTCCCATTGTAGATTTAAATGTCACCCCCCTCTCCCCCCCACACGCACACACACACACACAGACACACACACACACACACACACACACACACACACACACACACGCACACATGCACTCTTGCGCGGGGTGGGGTAGCGGGTCGAGTGTGGTGCTGTTGGACGTCGAGTTCCGAGATAAAAAGAAAACTGGAATTATAACTTTTATATCAACCAACAAAGACTACCACCTATTTCATTCCCCGACGTTATTCAACGTAATGACCATACGTAATGACCTCCTTCGTTTTACAGGTTGCAGTCGTAGTGAAAAAGAGACAGTCACGTTTGATGCAGACATCAATTTATTACACTGTAGCAGTATCGTTTTCATTCACAAATTGATAATAATACACCAGATTTCCACAACACAGAAAAATAAAAGGTTGCTAGTTATAAATCTTGTAAAATATGTCCCCCACCCACAGTTCCTTAAAATCGAACTCTTCTATATAAAACAATTTCAAACATCTGATTACAAATGAGTTAATGTGTTAAATATTTTACTGTAAGCTGGGTTAATTTTTTACGTTAAGCGCGTAAAACCTTTATGGTCGAAGGAGCAAAACCCTAGTTATGTTGGTTTTATTAGTTTCTCGTTATTCACCCGTAGACTGATGTAAAAGTCAGAACCGATGTGTGCTTTATCTCCTGAACCATTTGTTGAACAATGATATTATTTTGCAGGTACATTCACTGCTATATGTAGGTACTATCTGCAACTCTATGCAGCTCCATCGCAACGTCGCGGCATTAACGAGTCCGGCAAGACTTGAGATGCACTTAGAATTAGAATTTCTTTTTGACCGTCTTTTTTTCCATGTTTGCTAGGGGAAAATGTATGCTGTATACTTGAGGTACTTCAAGTATTACAATAACTGCTATGATTGTGAATAATGAAAATTAAAATGATAATCGAATATTAAATGTCATCGACTGTTACGGCTAATTTAACTGTGAAACTGTAAAGTTGCGTGAATGAATAGCTGATGAAACAATGCCCACGTTCGATCTGCAGCTGATGTAAGTTGGACAGAAAAAATGAAAAAAAATTATTTTTATGTGTGGCGTGTGGTCTTTCGGGCAGACACCACACATATAATTATATCCCCCTTGACGGCCCGGATTTCCCCGCTTATTGGCGAATGGTCACCTTAACAACTTCGGCTATCCGAGAACACTTCCTTTCCAACCCAAATTCCCATACGTGCAAACTACCTAGGTAGTGTCCCATCCTCATTGCTCGCAGCTCCACATGATTTAAGTCGTTCCGAATTCCCCTATAATCGTACAATGACGAAACTTCCTCGTAGATAAGAGTATCGTCAGGAAACAATTTGATACTACGGTATCTAATAAAGCTTGTATGTTTCTTGAGGACAGAAAAGGTCGTAGGTGGTGAGTTTGGTTGGAAAATCCAGTGAACTTATTCGGCAGACCTCAAGCAACACAAGCTTTGAGGCAAGTTCAGAGAAAAGTTTTCAGAGATCTTCAAGATCAAAACCGGAGTCAGCTAGGGTGACGGACTCTCCCCTTTCGCTGCTTCACTGTGTACTGGGTAAGGTGACCAGGGAATGGCGACGAGAAATTAAAGGATTTGGTTGAATACGGTTGGGGTGCAAGATAAAAGGAATACAGACAGATTGTCTGGCATTCGCAGACGTTATTATGATACTGTGGGAACCATTAAAAGAGGCATTTAACCAAAGCACGGAACTACGTAGACAAGTGGATAAGGCAGACTTACAATTCTCTGTCAAAAAGACACTATATGAAAAAAGTCAAGGCAGCTCCTAATTGGATGATAATAGAAGCTGACAAAATTCAGAAGTTGGAGAGATTTAAATGGGTAGGAGAATGGATAGAAACTGTTCTTGACAGATAAAGAAGCAACGGGAGCACGACCAAACAAAATGAATGTATCATACAAACTTACAATGAACTTCTACAATAGGAAGAAACGTTCGATCAATGCAAAACTGAGACGTTACCAGACGACGATCAGCTCTGAGATCTTATACTTACCAAAAACTCTGGACCTAGGAAGAACTGGAGTATTCAAGAGAGTAGAACTTGTGAAATGAGAGATTTTAGGGAGAATATTGCCTTGATATACAGGAGACGGTAAATTCAGTCTATCATACGTTTGCAGGACTAAATTAGACCCAGGGGACGGAAGAACGAAGAAGCTTACAAAGTATTATGGGGAAAGAATATTGGACAAGTATAAGGACAAGAAAATATGAAACTGATTCGAATTAATGTGACCCTGAGCTGTCCAATACGAAAAGAAGAAGAAGAGGAAGAAGAAGAAGAAGAAGAAGAGGTCCTTTTACGCTTCCTTGAGAGACACTCTTTTATTTTTTATTCTGTTGAACATTCGAAGAGTCATTCATATTGCTGTCAAAATTCTCCTTGTCATCACTATCTTCGTTATTAGTAGACAAAGTTGAATCATATACTTTTCGGAACTGTAAGAAGACGGACTACGTGTTCATCTATACCGTTTGCAAGAAATCGTATGTGAATACAGCGAACTGCGTTTCCATTATTGTTTATCACCTAAACCATGCTGGTTTTGTGGGAGAAGTTTCTTTTCCTCCAGGAATATCACATTACTACAGCAACTTCGTTTCCATCATTGTTTATCACCTAACCCATACTGATTTTCTGAGAGAAATTTGTTTCCTCCAGGAATTTCACATTTTTCACATTTAATGCAAACACTAAGGTCCTGCGTGAGCGATCTGCTCTGTAATTCTGTCCATTCATGACCTGCGATACTCGTATTTTCCAGTCACTTGGGAGTATTCGTTGCGCAAGGGATTCCCTGTAAGTGTAGAGCTCAAATTATATTGGGGTATTTATTTCAGTATCTCTCATTCATGGCTGTGTGTAGTGATTAAACATTAGAATAGTGATATCCTCAGTTTTGAAATCATGTTTAAATGCGGAACTTAACATTTTTTCTTTCTGGCTTTTGTCTTCAGTTTCAGCATTAGACTAATTCATGAAAGGCTGGATGAAGGGGTTGTACAGTTAATTGATTTCACACATGGACAGAATTTCCTGGGATTTTCTGTTAGTTCTTTCGTTTCAGATGGACACCCCTTGAAGAAGGACATACACGTCCTGGTTTAGTCAGTCATTTTTTTTTTTCGTGCAAACTACTCACAATCTGAAGATACTTGATGTACGTTTTTCCCTATGGAATCGTTCAACAGTGTGGTACGTTTGAAATAGCAAAACGGGCCCTTCTTCATGCTACGTAATAATCATTTCAGAATTGGAACACAATTGTTACACTTTCGGCTTATAACAGCCGCCAGCTTCCCTCCGTCCGCTCAACGGTTCAGAAGACTGGCTGCCAGTGTATCACAGTCATTATTTCATTTTAATCCCGGCGCTTATCGAAGGGAGAATTGGTTCCAGTGTATTAGTGATTCCAAGCGCCATTGTGGGGCGCTTCCCATTGTCGGCCAAGATAAACTCGGGCTGGCCTTTGTTCGTCAGTGCGCCAGCTGGCGGGCTGCTGCGCCTTATTGCGATATTGGAGCGATGGCAGACCAGCATGCGCCAGTGGCCAATGAGCAATAAACCAGTGGCCATCCAACTCTTGGAGTCACACTTTTCCGACTCACACGGATGTGCGATTAGAGATTTTGAACAAGCAAGCAGAAGAGCAGTCTCCATATTTTGTTTTTCTTCTCCGAAAAAAATACGTTCTAAAAACTTGGGTTTGGTAAAACTTATTTTCAATGTTAGAATTCTTCTTTTCAGGCTCTTCATAGACCATTAATCATGAAAACCACACAGGATCAGAACGTACCAGTAGGAGGGTTGTTTGGTAAATTTGTAAAAAAGTGAGAAGAAATGTTTCTTTCGAAAACAACACCTTATTTTTCTACATAGTCTCCTTAGAGGGCTGTACATCTGGTCCAACAATCCTCCAGCGTTTTCATCCCAGCAGAAAAATATGTCTGTCAAATTCTGCAAAATTCTCGTTGACTGCTACTATCAATTCCTCATTTGATGAAAATTTTTCGCAGAAAGCAAAAGCTTCAAGTTATGGAACGGGAATAAGTCTCTTGGGGCTAAGTCTGACAATAGGATAGACGAGGAACCAGTTCAAAGCCCAATTCATGCGCTATCGCCATTGTCGTCTCTGATGTGTGGGATGGTGCATTAAACTGATGAAGAGCACCTTTTTACGCGCCTACCTTGGTATTTTTTCAGCCAACCCAAGTTCCAAAAGATCCGACAATGAACCATAATAGGGTCCAAAATATGGTTCTACCTTTTTCTAAGTAATCTATGAGGACTATTCCTTGGATATCCCAAACACCAGTGGCCGTCATCCTGCAAGCTCATAAACTTCGCCTTCTTCAATACCTTTGTTTATTGTTTTGACTGATGATTTGGTTCACATGGTTCAAATGGCTCTGAGCACTATGGGACTCAACATCTTAAATCATAAGTCCCCTAGAACTTAGAACTACTTAAACCTAACTAACCTAAGGACATCACACACCCCCATGCCCGAGGCAGGATTCGAACCTGCGACCGTAGCAGTCCCGCGGTTCCGGACTGTAGCGCCAGAACCGCCAGACCACCGCGCCCGGCGACTGACGATTTGACTCTGGTATGTAATGATGGATCCAGGTTTCATCAACAGTCACATATCGGCGCTAGAATTCTTGGGTATTGCGATTAAACATCGCCAGACATTGTGTTCAAATGTGCAGGATTCCTGTGACTGTGAGCAATCGCGGCACCCAGCTCGCACACAGCTTCTTTATAGCCGGCGGCCGCTGTCGCCGAGCGGTTCTAGCCGCTTCAGTCCGGAACCGCGAACCCGCAAGGTACCACTCTACTGGTCGACGACGGTGCCAGCGTCTTGCTTCATCAATTAATCTTCCCTTCATTCAAGTACTGCATCCCGAGGAGTGCATCCTTCATTGGGCCAAACAGATGGAAGTCGCAAGACGCGAGATTCAGGCTCTGGCGTGGATGACGAAGAATATTCTGATGAAATTGTGTGAGCTTCACTCACATGCGCAGATCAACAGAGGTGCCCAGTTGACAGCGAGGTGATTTACTGTGATCCGTCGATCTCCTCGAATGAGAGTGTCCGCACGTTCCAACATTCTTGCGTGAGTCACAGCTATGTGCGGCCGGCCGGCACGCAGCAGATCGGACAGGTTGGCGCGACTTTTTTGCGGTAATGACAGATGTCTCTCCCAACGACTCACCGTGCTTTTTTCACTGCCTGGTCTCCGTAGACATCTCGTAAGTGCCTATGAATACTTGCGATGCTGCGGTTTTCCGCCAAAAGAAATTCAATGACAGCTGTCTGCAGCCATTTTGAAGACTACGTGTAGAGGCGCCACGTATAGGAACTTCATGAGACTCTACGGGCTCAAGCGGTAATATTCCACGATGTCTCACAATAAATTCCCATTTTTTTCAACAGAAATTAACCGAGAGATAAAAGATGTTGTATTACTTACTGAACGCCCCACGCAGTTTCTTAGTCCGCCGCAAGAGCGATTGTCACTCAAAGATATTGTAGTGCGCATTCCGCAGGCGAGAACAGCTGTGAGGCGTGCGACTTGAGAGATGGGTAGGGAGCTGCCAACACGCGAGTTGTGCATCGTGAGCTCTGCTGGCCACCCCGGTCGCTGTGAAAACAAGCTCAGCTAGGCGCGGCCGCGTCGACCTCCCGACAAAAGGCCAGCACCCATCCCGCCCCATCCACACGCGCACAAATAAGCCCCTGCCCCTACAAATACCCTCGCCGCCAGCGGAGAGGGGCGGTGCCCGGATTTAAACGCAAATCTAGCCACGCACCTAGAGCGCGCCCGGCGGGGCGCCCGTCCGACCGTGTTTGCTTAGCCGGCATCCGGCCCACCCAGACTCCCTCGTTTGTCTTTTGTTGCGGTATCAATAGACACAAAAACACTAACCCGCTGTCGGGGAGGCTCGAGAGCTCCCCCGATCAATGCCCTGCAAAACTTCAAAGCAGTTTAAAATCATTTGTTTGACTGGCGCCAATGAAAGACTATTGCAGTTTCCCTTCAAAGAGACCATTTAGCAAGTTCTCCGGCGTCACTGGGAATGATCAACCATCGTTTACAAGTGAACCGTTGCTCGAATTCAGAAATAACTGGAACGATGTAGTTCGTTAACAATACCAGGTAAAGATGAAACTTACTTCATTCATGGCCTAATCCCAATGTGCGATGCGACACATTATTTCAAATTTCAGAGTATTTACTCAAACGGCACATTATTTCATTTTCAGGATATTTACTCAGTAAGTACATTCTAAAACAAGACAAAAAAGCGACACACCAAAAGTAATTATGCGCATGGGACAGAAATTAACAAACGATTAAAATTTTAAAAAATTTGGACGATTTATTCAAGAGAACTAGCTTTACAAATTGAGCAAGTGAATAACGTGTTGGTCCACCTCTGACCCTTATCCAAGCAGTTATTCGTCATCGTACTGAGTGACAATTGTTGTATGTCCTCCTGAGGGATATCGTCCCAGATTCTGTCCAATTTGTGCGTTACATCGTCAAACTCCTGAGATCTATCTCGTAACTTTTTGAGAAATGAATGAAATAAATTATTCTGGTAAGTTTGGAACGAAATGTTTTGTTAAAAATTCTCTTCTATGTCTGTTAAAAGCCACAATTAATTTTTCTCAGGGCACTATCGCCAGAAATATCAAACGTATTCCAACGTGAAGAAATGCGTCTTACTCACGATGGATGAAAAAAAATCTTTCTTTAATGTTACGCGAGAGGCCAGTTAAACACAATGCTAATTAATTCCTTTGTTGTGAGGCTTGATGCTCCAGTATAGCTGCCTATGTGCAATGGCAGCGTATACATTTATAGAAAATATTTTTTAATAAAACCGTACCTCTGGCCTAAAAATTGAACTGGAAAATATTACAACACGCCGTTTTGTATTTATTGAGATTAATCACTTCCTTACTTTCAGAATTAAATGACTATAAAAAAGTTTTTATCATTTTATCATTAATGGCGTCGTTTCAACAATCCACTTACACAAAATGGCCAGGGGATCATTGAATTATAACGTAACTAAATCATAGACAGGGAAGGTACTTCCTTGGTACTAGCAAAAACACACTCTACAGTAATTATTTGGATATATATTTAACAAAAATTATGACAACGCTACAGATAATTGCATTAATTACAGACCGTGATTTACATGCGTCCGTCATCTAGGACATCAGAAGCAAGAAGATACAGAAGACAATGAAACAAAAAACGTGCTTTTCGCATATAGAGCTTCTTTATTGTTGAATATCGATCAGTTAATTTTGTACTCCTTTCTCTGGAGGCTATGCTATAGATGGTTGGAGGGTCGTACCCACAAGGCCCCAAACGTTCTCAACTGGGGAGAAATCTGGCGATCTTGAGGGCCAAGGTAGGGCTTGGCAAGCTTGAAGGGCAAGCAATAGAAAATCACAGTGTGCGGGAGAGCAATATCTTGCTGAAATGTAAGCCCAGCATGGCTTGCCACGAAGGGCAACAAAACAGGGCGTAGAAGACATATCGTCGACTTAGCGCCGTGCTCTAACAGTGCTGCGGATGACAAGCAAAGGAACCCTGCTATGAAAAGAAACGGCGCCTCAGACCATCACTCATGATACTTGGGTTGTATGGATTGCGACAGTCAGTCAGTCAGTTTGGTGTCCCACGGCTGTCGAGCGTCTCCAGACACGTTTCCAGTCTGGAATGACATTGATTGAAGTAGAACTGCCTTCAGTGATGAGTCTCGCTTCGAACTGATCTTCGATGACCAGCGAAGATGTGTCTTGAGACGCGCCGGACAGTGGCGGTGTAGCAACCTGACTGTCACCTACCATACAACCTAGCAACCAGGAGTGGTGGTCTCGGGTGCCATTTCTTTTTATAGCAGGACCCGTTTGGTCGTACATCATATCTACAGATCTCTGTTCCATTCGGATAATTCCTTCGTGGTGCGTCGTGTTTCTCTGTTTGTCACTCTCTCTCTCTCTTAGAGTGCATGCAACACTGATTTCCATCAGTCGTTATGCAAGCACTAAGAGTCATAATGCATTTTAATTTGGAGTGCTGCTCTCACTTGTCAGCTGGCAACTCACAATTGGCAGAGTCTTTCTTCCTAACGCGAAATTCTTTACACACACATTATCTGATCAAAAGTATCCGGGCACCACTGTGTAATGCAGAATTTACCTTTAGATGTCACAAGAGGGAACACTCCAGTATAAAACGAGTCGGAGTGTATAGTTTATTCAGTAGAGAAGCAGAAACAGTAGAATGGGTAGGTCATTAGAGCTCAGTGATCCATAACGTGGATTAGTCATCAGATGCCAACTGAATAACAGATCCATAAGAGACGTTTCAACCCTTCTAAAGCTGCCCATTTCGACTGTTGGTGAAGTGATTATGAAGTGGAAACTTGCAGGAACAAGCATAGTAAAGCCACAACCACGTAGATTTCATGTACTGGCGGGCAGAGAACGTCGAGCATTGTGGAAGGTGGTTGTACGATACCGCATGAAATCAGCCGGAGGAATCTCTGTTGAGATCAAAAGTGCTACCAGCAATCCAGCTAGTGCGTAGGGAGTTAAGAATAAGAAAAATGGTTGGGAAGTTTACATACATACATACATACATACATAATACTTGTTCCATAGATCACGAATTCGACATTTCGTAATGATGTGGGATGTGTCACTTCAACATAAGTTTCCTTTACAGAAAATAATTAATCTTTTTCAGTTACTAATCCATTTCAAAAAATTCATCTATTTACTAGGAGGAGTTGTCATTCAGAAATTCTTTTAATTTGTTTTTTAAATGTTGGTTGGGTATCTCTCAGACTCTTAATGCTACTTGGCAAATAACCAAAGATTTTTGTGGCAGCATAATTCGCCCCCTTCTGTGCCAAAGTCAGATTAACCCAGAATAGTGAAGATCGTCCTTTTTTCTAGTATTGTAGCTATGCGCTGCGCTGTTATTTATGAAATGGGGTGGGTTATTAATAAGTGAATATATGTATTGCGAAGGTACTGTGAATATACCAAGTTACTGAAATATTTGTGTACAAGGTGAACTTGGATGGTCTCCACGTACACTATGTGATCAAAAGTATCCGGACACCTGGCTGAAAATAACTTAGAAGTTCGTGGCGTCTTACAACGGTAATGCTGGAATTCAGTATGGCTTTGGCCCACCCTTAGCCTTGACGACAGCTTCCACTCTGGCAGGCATACGTTCAATCAAGTGCTGAAAAGTTTTTTGGGGAATGGTAGTCCATTCCTCACGGAGTACTGCACTAAGGAGAGGTATCGATGTCTGTCGGTGAGGCCTGACACGAAGTCGGCCTTACAAAACATCCCAAAGGTGTGCTATGGATTTAGGTCAGGACTCTGTGCAGGCCAGTCTATTACAGGGATGTTATTGTCGTGTAACCACTCCGCCACAGGCTGTGCATTATGAACAGGAGCTCGATCGTGTTGAACGATGCAATCGCCTTCCCCGGATTGCCCTTCAACAGTGGGAACCAAGAAGGTGCTTAAAACATCAATGTAGGCCTGTGCTGTGGTAGAGCCACGCAAAGCAACAAGGTGTGGAAGCGCCCTCCATAAAAAACACGACCACACCATAACACCATTGCCTCCGAATTATACCGTTGGCACTACACACGCTGGCAGATGACGTTCACCGGGCATTCGCCATACCCACACGCTGCCATCAGATCTCCTCATTGTGCACCATGATTCGTCACTCCACACAACGTTTTTCCACTCTCCAATCGCCCATGTTTACGCTCCTTACTCCAAGCGAGGCGTCGTTTGGCATTTACCGGCGCGATGTGCGGCTTATGAGCAGCCGCACGACCATGAGATCCAAGTTTTCTCACCTCCCGTCTAACTGTCATAGTACTTGCAGTGGTCGTGATGCAATTTGGAATTCCTGTGTGATGATCTGGATACATGTCTGCCTGTTACACATTACGACCCTCTTCAACGGCCGGCGGTCTCTGTCAGTCGACAGACGAGGTCGACCTGTACGCTTTTGCGCTGCACGTGTCCGTTCACGTTTCCACTTCACTATCACATCGGAAACAGTGGACCTGGGGAGTGTGGAAATCACTTGTACAGGCGTATGACACAAGTTCAAAAATGGTTCAAATGGCTCTGAGCACTATGCGACTTAACTTCTGAGGTCATCAGTCGCCTAGAACTTAGAACTAATTAAACCTAACTAACCTAAGGACATCACACACATCCATGCCCGAGGCAGGATTCGAACCTGCGACCGTAGCAGTCGCTCGGCGCCAGACTGCAGCGCCTAGAACCGCACGGCCACTCCGGCCGGCGTATGACACATGTGACACCCAATCACCTGACCACGTTCGAAGTCCGTGAGTTCCGCGGAACACCCCATTCAGCTCTCTCACGATGTCTAATGACTACAGAGGTCGCTGATATGGAGCACCTGGCAGCAGATGGCAGCACAGTGCACCTAATATGGAAAACGTATATTTTTTTGAAGGTCCGGATACTTTGATCACAGTGTATTATTCTGATCACGCGCTTTTTTGCAATGAATATTTGTTCTCTTAATGATGTATTACCCCAAAATATGATGCCATATGAAAGCAGTGAATGAAAAGAGGCGTAGTAGGCTAATTTACAGACGTTTATCACCAAAATTTGCAATAACCGTAATAGCATAAATAGCTGAACCTAACCGTTTCAGCAGATCAACCATGTGTTTCTTCCAATTCAATTTCTCATCAATGCACACACCCAGAAATTTTGAATATTCTGCCGTAGTAACAGACTTCTATTCATAGTCTATATTTTTCAATGGTGTTATGTCATTTACTGTACAGATTAACATATACTGTGTTTTCTCAAAATTTAGTGAGAGTCTGTTTCCAGAGAACCACTTAACAATTTTATGAAAGGCGTTATTTACAGTTTCCTCAGCTGATTCTTGTTTGTTGGGTGTGATTACTATTCTTGTCTTTTGGCATTTGCTAAGAGACGTGGAAGTTGTGTAAAAAAACGACGGCATTGGATTGTTAATGATTGAAAACGCGTGATTTGGAGTGGTGAATCACGCTACACTCTATAGCCAAGGAAGGGTTTGGCTTTGGCGAAAGCTGGAGAACATTTACCGACTATCGTGCATGGTGCCACTAGTGAAGTACGGAGATGACTGTGTAACGATATGCGGGTGTTTTTCGTGGTTAGGGTTTCGTTCCCTTATTGCATATAGGAAAACGCTAATTTTGGAAGGATATGAACACATTTTACAGCGTCGTGTACTCCGTATAGTAGAGGAACAGTTTGGAAACATTGAGTGTATCAGCGTGACAATGCACCCTGTGACAAAGCAGCATCTGAGAGACAATGGTTTGTTGACATTAACATTCCTGAAACGAACTGGCGTGTCCAGAGTGCCCAGTGGAACACGTTTGGCGTGAGTCAGGGCGTTGTCTTCACTCCGGACCGCAACGCCCAGCATCACTACCTCCTCCGGTTTCGGGTCTAGAAGCAGAATGGCTTGCCATTTCTCCACACACTCAGACACCTCACTGCAAGTATCCCCAGGAGAGTTCAAGCCGTCATAAAGACGAAGGGTAAACCCACCCAATATTAATGTCCACTAATAGGTGTCCGGATACTCTTAAACTGTAAGCTGCCTGAAGGCGTATACAACCTTTTTTTTTTTACCTTACCTTGATCAACGTACGAATTAAAGTAGAATCTTAGCCACTGGAAGGACGTAAGTTCTTATGAGCAACATATTTTTTTAAACAAAAGTAAATAAAAGTTATATAAATCCAGTATTACACTAAAATAATCTTTCCTCCAAATTTTAAAGTAGTGTCTAATAGAAATTTAAAAATGACGCGATGCAGAGGTAATTGAAATTTGTCTGAGCAGACTACAGTGTGGAAGAACACAAAAAGAAAAATTTGTCGGTGTGTCCATTTTCTGCAACAGTATATAAATATTCGTTTTATTATTTCATTGTACATATAGTAGTACAATATTTTATTTTATCTCTTTCGTGGTAGAGGCATCTTCAGTTGAGTTTTCAGTTACTCGTCCGTTCTGTCAAATTCAGCGTTTCCTCGCAACTAAGTTAGAAAGAGCATTTAATTTATAAGGCGATAGGCGTGAGGAAAGTAAATAAATTTTATATTGCAGCAAGAAAGAGCTGCTAGAAGTTATGAAACGAATACTTAAAACAAGTTTTATCATAGAGACAGAATGGTAGAGACACTTGATTACAAAGGAGACGTTGGTAGTTCCGTCTGTGGCCGGAAGAGGCCAGTGTCGTTTTAATATGTAAATAGTAATGGGTTGTTGTTGTTTGTTTGGGGGGAAGAGACCAAACAGCGAGGTCATCGGTCTCATCGGATTAGGGAAGGATGTCGGCCATGCCCTTTCAAAGGTACCATCCCGGCATTTGCCTGGATCGATTTAGGGAAATCACGGAAAACCTAAATCAGGATGGCCGGACGCGGGATTGAACCGTCGTCTTCCCGAATGCGAGTCCAGTGTGCTAACCACTGCGCCACCTCGCTCGGTAAATAGTAATGGGAGAAACGCTTAAGTTGGGTTGGACAACTGGAAACAGTTTGGCATAAAGTTGTCCGCAATAATATGAAGCATGCTGACGGAGAAGGGTACAAATCGTCGTTCTGCCATCTGGAAGAAAATTTTTCCTCAGTTACTTAAAGTGAACACCGCAGTGGTTCATTTGAAAAGGGTGTGACTGATTTCCTGCCCTATTACTGTTATGGCTGAATTTTTTTTTCTATGTCTATGTGACTGCATCGTAAACGAGATGGTAAGTCTCAATCTCTTTCCCTTTTGTTTAATCATGCATAACACACATATCTCTGTGGTAGGAACCTGTAAATGCGTTCTATGACGAAAAGAAAGAAAGACGCACCAAGAAGGAAGTATCCCAATGAGACGTGTAGCGCTGCTCTTGTGGGGCAAAAAAGAAAAAGAATTGTTATTTTATATTTTTTTAATGTCGAAAAAGTGAATATTTTGGTGGGCCACTTGGCAACAGAATCAGGAACTGATTACACTATTATAATAACATACGTTGAGCATTAAATACCTCAATAAGAGAAACATTATCAAAAAAATGGTTCAAATGGCTCTGAGCACTATGGGACTTAACTTCTGAGGTCATCAGTCCCCTAGAACTTAGAACTACTTAAACCTAACTAACCTACGGACATCACACAGATCCATGCCCTAGGCAGGATTCGAACCTGCGACCGTAGCGGTCGCGCGGTTCCGGACTGTAGCGCCTAGAACCGCTCGGCCACCACGGCCGGCAAACATGATCATTTCTGTGCATTTTTATATTCGCTACGTAGTCATACCCGGAACAGCACTAAGGGACCAGAAGATCTATAGACTTTAAAAGAAATGCAACAGTACACAATTAAAAAAAAGTTGGTTCAGAAATAATAGGCAAACGATAATGTTCCTTCTGCCTCATGCTGCGTCCGACCCATCAGCGGATCGTAATTTCTGGTGATGAACTAACACAAAATAATTATCATTCAAGTAAATGAGGAGATGGAAATCATCAAGGTTAATTTACTAAAATAAGCACACTTATCTTTAACACACGTTTTTTTAATGCTATGTACCTTTTCATATCAAATTACAATAGATGATCATTGTGGTTAAACACTTTATACATAACAGTCAATGTCCTCTTGATGCTGTCTGTTCGTAACTAGTTACAAGAAACTACCTGTTTTCTGATTGGAAAAATAACAATTAGCATATTCACTCAATATTTTCACATGAAATATAAAATACCGTTGCGGAACGCAGCAAGTCCGCGTCCGCCTTTCATGGAATACAAACAGTATAAGGTGAGGCGCCAAATGCCTCATTTGTCTTGAAACAACAGAATTCTTTTTTATATCATTAATCGATACATGTACATAGACATTTACAGGCACCGCGCAAGAACGGCAAAGATAAAGAATAATAGAATCTGTCACTGCTATGCGATGGTTCATTTCTTTTACTTTACAATTGTTCGCTAACTTTAGGCCATCAGGCGTCTACTATTGAGCGTATATTAATGTTTGTTATGCGAAAATTACTAATATTACAGACGGAAATCAGTACATGTTGTGTGCAGAGAAACCAATGGTTACAACTTCTGAAAGATTGGATGATTTATTCAACTGAAAGAGCGTCACAAATAAAGCAAATCAGTAACGCGTTGGTCCACCCACGGCCTTGTGCAAGCTGTTATTCGGCTTGGCATTGATTGACGGAGTTATTGGATGTCCTCCTGAGGGATATCGTGCCAAGTTTCGTCCAATTTTCGCTTTAGACCGTCATAATCCCGAGCTGGTGGACTGGACGGACCTACCCAAAAGGCTAAAAACGTTCTCGGTTGGGGGAAGTTCAGGCAACCTAGCAGACCCAGGTGGAGGTAGGCAAGCATGAAGACAAGCAGTAGAAATTCTCGACGTGTGTAGGCAGGCATTATTTTCTTGGAATGTAAGCCCAGGATAGCTTGCCGTGAAGGGCAACAATACGGGGCATAGACTGTCATCGACGTGCTGCTGCGTTGTAAGAGTGTCGCGGATGACAACCAAAGGAGTCCTGCTTTGAAAAGAAATGGCATCCCATACCATCACTCCTGGTTTTCGGGCCGTATCACAGGCGATGGTCAGATTGGAACCCCACGGCTGTCGGAGGCATGTCCTGCTTTGAAAAGAAATGGCACCCCATACCATCACCCCTGATTTTCGGGCCGTATGACGGGCGATGGTCAGATTGGAATCCCACGGCTGTCAAAGGCATGTCCTGCTTTGAAAAGAAATGGCACCCCATACCTTCACTCCCGGTTTTCGGGCCGTATGACAGGTGATTGTCAGATTGGAATCCCACGGCTGTCGGAGGCATGTCCTGCTTTGAAAAGAAATGGCACCCCATACCGTCACTCCTGGTTTTCGGGCCGTATGACGGGCGACGGTCAGATTGGAATCCCACGGTTGTCGGAGGCATCTCCAGGCACGTCTGCGACCTTGAATCTCATTGACTGAAGCAGAATTGTCTTCAGTGGTGAACCCCGCTTCGAAATGAGCCCCGATGATCCGCGGAGACGTGTCTGCAGACGGCCCACACCGCAGAAGGATACAACCTATCGTCCGCCATATGGCGCGACAGCCAGGATTGATGGTCTGGGTGCCATTTCTTTTCGTAATAGGACCTATTTAGTTGTCATCAACGGCACCCTTACAACACAGCGGTACGTCGAAGATATTCTACGTGCTGTTCTGTTGCCCTACATGGCAAGGCATCCTGGGCTTAAATTTCAGCAAGACAACGCCCGCCCACACACGGTGAGAGTTTCTATTGCATGTCTTCGTGCTTGCCAAACCATACCTTGGCCAACAAAGTCGCCGGAACTTTCGACGATGGAAAACGTCTGGAGCAAGGCCTTCCTACCAGTTTGGAATTCTGACGATCTAAAGAGCCATTTCGGCAGTATTTGGCACGATATCCCTCAGAAGGACATCCAGCAGAAATAACTGATGGCATAAAGGCCAGAGGTGGACCAGCGTGTTATTAAATTGCTCAATTTGTGAACCTCTTCATTTTCAATAAATCGTCCATTTTTTCTAAAACTGTTATCATTTAGCCGGCCGTGATGGCCGAGCGGTTCTAGGCGCTTCAGTCTGGAACCGCGCGACCGCTACGGTTGCAGGTTCGAATCCTGCCTCGGGCATGGATATGTGTGATGTCGTTAGGTTAGTTAAGTTTAAGTAGTTGTAAGTTCTAGGGGACTGATGACCTCAGATGTTAAGTCCCATAGTGCTCAGAGCCATTTGATTTGTAATCGTTTGCTTGTCTGCCAACATACATCACAGCTACCTATTTCCGTCCCATTCGGATAATTCCTGACTGATGCATCGGTTTTTTTCCCCTTAGAGAGTAAATTGTATAAGATTAATGGTTTATGCTCTTGTCCATAGTAAAATTCGCGTGAAGTTTTTCACCATCTATCAAACGTTTGGACGAAAGCTGTATACGAGGCAATTCTTGTCATTTTCGCCGGAGACCCCTTTATCTATACGTTGCAAATCTTACTGATATAGCACGGAGAAGTAGTCAGAGTGCCACTTAATTCACTCAAGCTTCGCGAGAGAAGTAATTGCTTTTAAGTTCAAAATGGTTCAAATGGCTCTGAGCACTATGGGACTCAACATCTTAGGTCATAAGTCCCCTAGAACTTAGAACTACTTAAACCTAACTAACCTAAGGACATCACACACACCCATGCCCGAGGCAGGATTCGAACCTGCGACCGTAGCAGTCCCGCGGTTCCGGACTGAAGCGCCAGAACCGCTAGACCACCGCGGCCGGCTGCTTTTAAGTCTCCGAATTCAAAATAAGTGACCTAATCTCGATTTCTCTGTCCCTGTGCGGCTGCAAAATGATTTTATCTCTTTAGCTTTTGCTAGGTATCAGTGTTTTGTTATGTTAGAGCTGAATCGTTGTGCTTTTTATGAAACAATAATGTATCTCAAGAATGGACCGTGGTGTCGTTAAGGCCAACTGTATTCCGTTACGTAGCAACGGTCATACGATAGAAGTCGCAAATGAAATTCACTGCTCTGATAATTTTGATTTATGTGGGTTAATTAAGAGACGTGAAGTGCATCTCTAGTTCATTTCTGGCCTCGGCACCCCAGCATCCGATTATAATGTATAGTGGCCTGTACGGCGAAGGAGGAAGCCTTGGTTATAAGTGGACCAACGCAGCTTTCTGAAGTCGCCGACGCTATCGTACAAGCTGTAAGTACGATCAACGATGAGGTAGTGGAATATGTTGTAGTAGGCCTTGAGACTCTAAACGTAGAATATAGCAGAGCCACGAAAAGGTGACGTAGAAATAACTGTAGGTACAGGTAAGGACTGACAGAAACGAAAGGGCAAATAACGGCGCACAAAGAGTAACGCCAAGATAGTATCAGAATGTAATATATACAAGGGCCTAATGGCGTACTGAATCAGATTTCAGTTATCCCGTGGTGCAAATCAACAGCGGCTGTATAATATAACAAGCAGCGGTCCGTAATTTGTCTACGTAGCATGTTTTAGTGCAGTGACTGAAAGGAAGAATCATACCACGATCCTCTCCCAGTAAAACAATTTCGGAATACGTAGTTAAGTTTCTCGCCTTTTCTGTGTCATTCTCCGTTTCGTCACTGGATGCCTGGAAAGTTAGTTTTTGGTCCGTTTGCGGATTTAACATAATATCACATCAAAGTTTCTTAGGATTTTCTCTGAAATCGGTAAATAGAATTTTAGTTTCAAATTTATTGAACGCTTCACACATGCCTCTTCTTACACTCGGTATGGCTTTGTTCAGTTTTTGTTTCTCAACAAACTTTTGGCTTCGCTTAAATTTGCAATGTGGTTCTCTTCGCTCTCTAATGCTGCTGTTGTACGGTGATGGGTCTTCCCATCCCTCACAACTTCACTCGACACGTATTTGTGTAAGCCGTATTAAACACGCAACAATGTTAGTCTCATAGCGATGAGTTGCTTGTCTGTTTAACTGCACAAAATAATTGTAGGATAAAGCATTTAGAGGTAATTCGCAGGCACTTCCCACTGATCACTTGATTCCCCTTGTCTGTAGCTCGTAAGCTGAAAACTCTCCTAATCTATACGCGTTCGACAGTATGCGCTAGCCGGCCGCTGTGGCCGAGCGGTTTTTGGCGTTTCAGTCCGGAACCGCGATGCTGCTACGGTCGCTGGTTCGAATCCTGCCTCGGGCATGGATGTGTGTGATGTCATTAGGTTAGTTAGGTTTAAGTAGCTCTAGGTCTAGGGGACTGATGACCTCAGATGTTAAATCCCATAGTGCTTGGAGCCATTTGAACCATTTTAGTATGCGCTATCTAATAATATCTTCCAAAACGCCACGCATTAAAATGAGGTTCTTCCGCGGCTCGTACCTCGGGTTCTATTGGTGAAAGGTACGCAGGGTCAAGTTTTTGTATGGACGATGCACTAGGGACCATTTGTATGCGCGACAGAAGGATCGTCTTAGTGTCACTATCCTGCAGTACATGGTCAAAATATCTTAGGCAGATGGAGCAAACGGATTTGTTTCTTTTTGCATTAGATGTGGTATACGGTGGGTCTTAAGGGGCTTACGTAGACACCTTTAGTCCATCGAGGCTTTTGTAGAAAACCCCAAAAAGAATTTTCTTTCACCACTATTTCGTACCAAATCTGAGCCGCGGATTTCGAAACGGGTACGCACAGCAGATGGCTTAAATTCTTAATATATATTCCAAAGATCCTGATCTCGAACAATGTTGAAAATTTTCTTGATATATTTATCCATTTCCGAGATACAGAGGCTCGAAATTACCAGTTCATGGGTGGTTCCTTAACGCACTCCAAAGAATAGCGTTAAGTACATTCAAAATTTTTGTGCACCGAAGATCCGGTGAGGCGTAATATTAGTTTTGCGTTATTGCAGTTTCACATAAGTAAACTACCAAAATTTTAGCGACCTATAAAGTTCGTTTCATATGAGTGTCATGTCCTGCTGTGCTAGGAAAATGAAGGGAGCCAGCGAAAAAATGCTTCTGTTTAAAAGACTCTGACTGCATAATGGCGTACCAGCTTCGTCACTCTACCTTCCTCAGCACCTTTAAAATTTACCCAAAAGTTTTGGCTTGCGGACATATTCGTGCTTTTCTGTGCTGAGAGAGGAGGAAGCAGTAGTAGCGACAATGAGAAGAAAAGTAATAAATACTGGTTTATAGTAGACAGTGGTTATGGTCTAGAAAAACCCAAGGAGGCAATGACAGTGTGAGAGAAAGAGGGGAATACAGTGGCAGTTGGACACTGTTGATAATGACAGAACAGTGCTAGGAAAAGACTGAAAGAGAAAATGTCAGTGGGAGAGAAATAAAGAGGAGGAGAAATTATAAGTGGGTGAGAGCCAGTGATAATGAGGGGCCTATAAGAAAGACAACGAGGAAAAGAGAGATAGATACAGTGAGACGAGACAGCAGCAGAGGGAATGAATGAATGAGATAGTAGCCGTGAGAGAGACGAAGGCAGTTGTGAAATGAGACGGTGGTAGTAGTAGGACAGAACAAATGAGACCGTGACTGTTAGACAGAAGAGAGTGGCACTCAGAGAGGCACTAAAGATAAAGACAATGAGTGAGTGAGAATGGGCAAGTGGGAGTGGATGGGTATAAGTGACTTAACAGCGATGAACTATTGGGGGTGAACGAGTACCTGTTAGGAGAACTTGTGGGAATGAGGGGTGAGATGCATATTAAAACGAGCGGGAATATGTTCGCACGCCAAAATTTTAGAGAAAATTTTTAAAGGTGCTGAGAGTTTTTTAAACTTGAGGATATTCGCTTTTCGTGTGCTCTGAAAGGAGCATTTTCCCAATGGTTGCTGTAATGTACTCGCATCCTTCTGAAACGTCACACCACTGTTGAACCAGAGTCAGGTGGTTTATAAAGGGACCGAATCACCATGAATGATTCATACTTCAAACATTTATTTCCACTTATTACTTTGCAATCTTAATTTGTTCTGATCTCACTAGATATTCCCCTATCATTTACAGCTATAAACAAGCTTCCACCAGTTGCCTTCAGCCTATCTTTGCGATATACAGTGCCAGACAGAAAACGTGAAGAAGGGGAGGAGGAAACGAAATGAAATTTCACGAGTTGGGAGGGTATGTTACACTACTGGCCATTAAAATTGATAAACCACGGAGATGACGTGCTACAGACGCGAAATTTAACCGACAAGAAGAAGATGCTGTGATATGCAAGTGATTAGCTTTTCAGAGCATTCACACAAGGTTGGCGTCGGTGGCGACACCTGCAACGTGCTGACATGAGGAAAGTTTCCAACCGATTTCACATACACAAGAAGCAGTTGACCGGCGTTGCCTGGTGAAACGTTGTTGTAATGCCTCATGTAAGGAGGAGAAATGCGTACCATCACGTTTCCGACTTTGATAAAGGTCGGATTGTAGCCTATCGCGATTGCGGTTTATCGTATCGCGACATTGCTGCTCGCGTTGGTCGAGGCCCAATGACTGTTAGCAGAATATGGAATCGGTGGTTCAGGAGGGTAATACGGAACGCCGTGCAGCATCCCAACGGCCTCGTATCACTAGCAGTCGAGGCTGTAACGGATCGTGCAGCCACGTCTAGATCCCTGAGTCAACAGATGGGGACGTTTGCAAGACAACAACCATCTGCACGAACAGTTCGACGACGTTTGCAGCAGCATGGACTATCAGCTCGGAGACCACGGCTGCGGTTACCCTTGACGCTGCATCACAGACAGGAGCGACTGCGATGGTGTACTCAAAGACGAACCTGGGTGCACGAATGGCAAAACGTCATTTTTTCGTATGAATCCAGGCTCTGTTTACAGCATCATGATAGTCACATCCATGTTTGGTGACATCGCGGTGAACGCAAATTGGAAGCGTGTATTCGTCATCTCCATACTGGTGTATCACCCGGCGTGATGGTATGGGGTGCCATTCGTTACACGTCTTGGTCACCTCTTCTTCGCTTTGACTGAACTTAGAGCAGTGGACGTTACATTTCAGATGTGTTACGACCTGTGGCACTACCCTTCATTCGATCCCTGCGAAACCACACATTTAAGCAGGATAATGCACGACCGCATGTTGCAGGTCCTGTGCGGGCCTTTCTGGATACAGAAAATGTTCGACTGCTGTCCTGGCCAGCACATTCTCCAGATCTCTCACCAATTGAAAACGTCTGGTCAAAGGTGGCCGAGCAACTGGCTCGTCACAATACGCCAGTCATTACTCTTGATGAAGTGTGGTATCGTGTTGAAACTGCATGGGCAGCTGTAACTGTACACGCCATCCGAGCTCTGTTTGACTCAATGCCCAGGCTATCAAGGCCGTTATTACGGCCAGAGGTGGTTGTTCTGGGAACTGATTTCTCAGGATCTATGCACCAAAATTGCGTGAAACTGTAATCACATGGCAGTTGTAGTATAATATATTTGTCCAATGAATACCCGTTACCATCTGCATTTCTTCTTGGTGTAGCAGATTTGTAACATTACGTTGTTTCACTGTGGTGACAGCTGCTGTTCAAATTATTTCGGCAGATGCTGTACGATGCGCTAAGCTACACGCCGATCACGATGGTCTTCCCTCTCGGTAGCTCTACGTGTCCGTCCGGAGCCCAGTGTTTTGCGACCATACATTCTCGTTACCATCGCCGCCAGCAATCATTTACAGTGACTGCATTCCTGCCAAGCTTGCTGCAGTATAAAAGAAGGAACATCCAGCTTCTCGTATCCCTGCTATACGACCTCGTCCAAATTTAGTTTTGATAGTGGTGACTGTGCCTTAAAGGCATTCTTGACTAACATCAACTCGCCAGGTTCAATCTGAATGGTAACTACCGCTCGCGACCGTAACAGCGTGTACTTAAAACAAACCTGATTTGCAGCCTCATAGTGGCGCTACTAGCGCCTTTCTTTTGCGACTGGCGCAAAATTTGAACAGAAATCATGTTTGAGATGTAGAAACACACCTACCAACTTTCGTTCATGTCGCACAACTCCTTTTTGGTATTGCGATTTTTTTTCCGTGAGTGTAAATATACAAACAGAGGAATAGCAGACGCTGCCACACTCGCAAAAAAATACGACTGCATTCCGCAACATCAAAACATAGCACACGATGTGTAAGAGGTTCTACATGTATTGTGTTTCAGTGAAATACAGTGTACATAATCAATCACCTGTGTGTGGAAAAACGCTATGAATGAAATAGAAAACAAAAAAATGGGGATAATAATAGCAATTTAATACTGTTTAATACGGTTAATTTAAATCGTGAGAACTGTTCACGATCTTGGCAAATAGATCTGTATGAAAAGCCTCATTATTACAGTGACCACTCAAGATGCTTTAAAAATAAATCTAAAACGTCTGGTCTAAGTAAGATTTTAATTACAGTCCAAAAAGGAAGTGTATATCGTACATTACTTTTATAACGCGAGTACGTAAGGGAGGGAAAGACCAAAAAAGGCTACATCTAGAAGGAGAGTGATCTACTTTCGCAGCCGGAGCAAAATATTTTGCTGTAGTTCCAGACAGTCGACACTCACTGACGCGGAGGAATACAGATCATCATCTTTAGACGACTAAAGAAGCCGAAAAATGTTCGCCATTTGATTACTTCTACATTTATAGGTCTGCCGTATTGCGGTAGTAAGTAAAAAATTATTAAATATTCTAACTCTGCTTTGAGGATCCAAGGAGATAAGGAGAAAAGTGAATCTCTCGACGATGTCTATTATCAATGAAAACGAGACAGACGGAAAAAGTAAGTAAACTATTTAGTATTTGAAAAGTAATCGCCATAACTGTTAATACAATGATCCCACTGTGAGACAAGATGGTCTTTGCCTTCATGGGAAAATGTTCGCGGTTGCCTATGGAATCGTGATTGTACCCAGACGTGCAGCTCTTTGTCCGAAGAAACTGACGGTCGCGAACGTCTTTCTTCGGCTGCCTCGCCTTGAGAATGTTATCTACCCTACATTTGAAGAAAGTGAGCCTGCTTTGGAAAATGTTGCCTAACCATATTGTGAGCTATGTGAGATCTTTTGTTAAATGGCATTACTTTTTAGATCAACTGTGGCATTCTAGTTCCTTCTGCGCCTACGTCGTATTGTGTCGTTACGGCGGTCTGGTCTTGTGAGCGAGAGGCGCTTGTCATGTTTTCGCAAATTGTCATGAACTTAATCAAGTTTGCTGTGGCCGAGCGGTTCTAGGCGCTTCCGTCTGGAACCGCGCTGCTGCTACGGTCGCAGGTTCGAATGCTGCCTCTGGCATGGATGTGTGTGATGTCCTTAGTTTAGCTAGGTTTACGCAGTTCTACGTCCTAGGGGACTGATGACCTCAGAAGTTAAGTCCCATAGTGCTCAGAGCCATTTGAACCATTTTGTAATCAAGTTTATTGTGTACTCGCCAGATTACTGAATGACGTGACCGGGTTCTAGTGTCTCTAAAATCATTTTCCAAATTTCGCCTTGTAAGTTTCTTGTCCTGGTGTTTGTTACGCCTGCTAGTTTCCTTTAGGGTGTCTTGTTTTATTGCCTATTGTTTGGTGTCTTGCATTTTAATGAAAACAGTGTTAGTCAGCCTCTGCTTGTATTGGCATTTCATTATGTTTCGCCCTTAATGCTGTTTCAGCTGATTTTATATTGTTGTCTACTGAAACTTGTGCTTTGGCTTACATCTGTGTTCAATGGTCATTTGTTACCTTGTAAAATGAGCCGAGAGTCATATTTTTGCCGTGGCTGTAGTTATCTTGCTGCCCGTCGCGCCTAGCCGATTTTGTGTGTGTAGTAAAGGAGTTTTGCTATTTGGGGAGCAAAATAACTGATGATGGTCGAAGTAGAGAGGAAATAAAATGTAGACTGACAATGGCAAGGAAAGCGTTTCTGAAGAAGAGAAATTTGTTAACATCGAGTATAGACTTAAGTGTCAGGAAGTCGTTTCTGAAAGTATTTCTATGGAGTGTAGCCATGTATGGAAGTGAAACGTGGACGATAAATAGTTTAGACAAGAAGAGAATAGAAGCTTTAGAAATGTGGTGCTACAGAAGAATGCTGAACATTTGATGGGTAGATCACATAACTAACGAGGAGGTATTGAATAGAATTGGGGAGAAGAGGAATTTGTGGCACAACTTGACAATAAGAAGGGACCGGTTGGTAGGACATGTTCTGAGGCATCAAGGGATCACAAATTTAGCATTGGAGGGCAACGTGGAGGGTAAAAATTGTAGAGGGAGACAAAGAGATGAATACACTAAGCCGATTCAGAAGGATATAGGTTGCAGTAAGTACTGGGAGACGAAGCAGCTTGCACAGGACAGAGTAGCATGGAGAGCTGCATCAAACCAGTCTCAGGTCTGAAGGCCACAACAACAACAACTGCCGTTATTTCTTTGTTCTCGCCGCGAGATTGGGAACTTACTTCAGTTAAAAATTTTCTGTTTTCTAAATTGTATGGGATTATATGAATTTATTTTTCTCTTTAAAAGTTTAACCAAAGAAACTTCGCTTAGAGGTGATCTACAAAAATGGTTCAAATGGCTCTGAGCACTATGGGACTTAACTTCTGAGGTCATCAGTCCCCTAGGACTTAGAACTGCGTAAACCTAGCTAACCTAAGGACATTACACACATCCATGCCCGAGGCAGGATTCGAACCTGCGGCCGCAGCGGTCGCGCAGTTCCAGACTGAACCTCCTAGAAGAGGTGATCTGTAATAGAATTTCGCCTGTAGGATGGTTGACCATTTGACTTTAAATGTTATTAATGGATTTCTTGCGTCTTTCATTGCGAATTTCAGGCAAACCTTTAAGCACTTACACCGGTTGCAAAACTTGTTTGCGTGGACACCGGTCGTTAAGTCAGTGCCTGTCTTGCTTTTTAAAGGACTGTTAAAGTTCCCTGTAAGAAAAATTTTTAACTTTTGGTTATAATTATAGTTTTAATTGTTACGTTCTTAATTTGTAACTGCTTTTGGTATTCTCGTCGGTACCACTTATTTCACCGTGCTAAGCCGCTGGTGTAGTTGTTGAAAACGATTTTGATTTGACTTGCGCCGTTACCTTGCTAATTGTATTTCACCCTGCTGTCCTATGTCTACTTGTAACTTAATTAGCCCTTAAGTCAATTAGCAGTTGCTAAGTTCGGGTTTGTATTGTACCTGTTCGCAGTCCTTAGTTACTTATTGTTGAAAATTCTAAGTTTGTCAGAGGGTTTAACACCAAATGTTAATTGGCTTTGAATTACACGTTATATGTACTGCAACTATGGGAGGCACTAGTAATTTGGACTTACGCCGTTTTTTTTAATTTTCTTGGTTTGTCCTTGTATTGCAAATTTTTTGAACTTTAAATTTTTTGTTTCCGGTCATTCCGTTATTGGCGTATTTTTCTACTTGTAATTCTTTTAATTCTTTTTAATAAACTGTTGTTGAAATGTGATTTATTTTGTGGTCCCAGCACTTTTCCACTCTCCAACCAGCTCTCAACCCCTCCATGGTCGTTAAGAGCGACGGCCTCCTTCGTGCTTTTCGAGAGGCGTAGACCAATGCTGCCTCCCCCTCTCAGCATCTTCATCAGTACAAAACACGACACTACATATACACACAGTTGTCTACATAAGAAAATTACACATAGCTTTCAAAAACGGCTACGCCAGACAGTGAGCGAGACCAGTATATTGCTGCGTCGTTCAAAATCATTATAACGGTCAAGATGGCTGAAACAAGTCTGATTTCTGGAACGAAATTTTGTTTCTTCCTAACGGAATACTAGGACATTGAAAAGCGATCTATAGTGATATAGAGCTTGTGAAAGTTTAGCGTACAATTTTTTTTACAAAATACTTGTCGATAAGTGCTCTTAATGTGAGGAGGAAGTCGAATGCAACATTCACATAGATACCCTTTAACGGGGCTACACCTGAGTAAAGTAACACTGTGGCATCTGCATTGCTTTTCACTCCAGACTAAATTTCCTGTAAAAAAACGCATAACTCACAATTTAAGCAAAACCCTTAGTGGCTTGAATATCTCACCGCGTAAAAAGCTGCAGCTGTTAACTACAAGGAAAAGTGCTCACCGCTTCGCGAGCAGTGATTTGTTAAAAAACTTCCTTCGATATTTCCGACGGTTTTTTGAGATATTGGCAGATTCTACGTTAGTGAGAAGTTGTATTTCGTATCGGAAGAATCGTTAACGTTGGTAGATATAGAATCTTTCAAAGATCTTAGATCACAATTATATTCTCGCGGTCCGTCAATAAAATTATTTTGAAATGGAAAAATTTGTAATTTTTTCCCTTGAGTTTGGTATTACTCCCCACCCTCTCACCACAGCGATCGAGAAACAGGTTATTCGGTTATGGGAGGAAGACAGTTTAAATCTCCGTCGGCTCAACACGTCTGGAGACAATTTACAATAGTTACCCTAAATGGGTTTTTGATCACTCCTACGGATGACTCCTGAACACTTCCAGTTATATTGAACCAATGCCCTACCTTGAATTACCGAGCTGTCTAAGAATGTTAGTGTCCAAAATCTTTCTCCTGCTTCCTCAACCCCATCTGCGTTTCAATTAGAGTGAATATGCAATAAACTGCTATATTGGTTTTGGATGCCCTTTAGTCCACACTCATCAACATTTTCTTCACTTTTCCTTCTTTCTTTTCTCTTTATTTCAGCCTTTTTTATCGTTCAGCTTGTGCACAGATTGCATATGCGTTTGTTTTGTACCCTCCTTGCACACTAGTAACTGCTGCATGTTCAGTTTGGTATGCGCACCAGTCTCTCCGGTTCCTCCACTTCTATCACTGTCTTTGGCGGGGGGGGGGGGGGGGGGGGGTGTCTTTGGACTCTTCAAAACTTCACTACGACATTGTTGTCAAGTCACACTCGAGGTTTTTTACAAATCTATCTTACACCATTGTCTTAACTCATCAAAAGGGGCATCAATTACTTTTTTGCTTTTATTTATTCCATTTAAGGCGTACCAACAAAGTAATAAAATAGTTTCAGCGTTTTTCTATCTTAGCGTATCTATTAATGTTCATAGACCAATTCGTACGAATTTGTGCTTTTCATTCCCATTCATAAAATGATATAGAATAACTGACGGGACTGTTACACTAAACCTCCATCACCACCGTGTCCACCACTATTGCCATCAAACTACGAAATTGGCCATTCTGCCGATAGTCTAAATCGATAAAGAAGTCATAGTCAGTTTATAAGTTTTCTATGTTTCCGACAGTTTAAATGAGTGGCTTAATCGATAGCAAAATAAGTAAGCAGAAAGGGTAAAAATGGCCCAGAGTGCTTTAGGGAAACCATGTAGTCCTCGAAACAATGGCTCCTCTGTATCTGAAAAGGAAGGTATGCGTTCCTCTCTTTGACTTCCCGTATTGAGAATGTAATGTAATGGAACAACCAGGCAAAAGCTGAGACTTACTCAGCGAAAAATGGAGAGAGGCGTGTTGTGAATTGCTGGGAGAGACTGGAAAACAAATGGATTGTGGAAAAGATTGGAATAGTTGACATAATTAAGACAGTAATGGTAATCGAAGTGGACGACACATGGTGGATGTTCAAAGAAAGTTCTTTGCTGGATTCTAATAGACAAGAAAAGACGGAGACAGGCGAACTAATGCAAGGTGAGCAGGTACCAGTAAGAAAGTGCTGTAGCAACATGGATTTTCTTGTACCTTGGCCTCTTGCCAGGCCTTGTATCATTTTTCAGTGATGACATTCACTGCAGTCTTTTCATGAAATTACAAAAATTACGCCAGAAAATTATGGTTTTTCTAAATGTGAAAATATGTTCGAAGGTACATGGTCATGTACCCAGGAACAAATATTCGAATGAAATTTAAAAGCGTCGCTATCGAAAGAGTCTTGTCAGTACTTTGTTTAGTCGCCTATCTGCTACATTATTGCTCTGTTACACATCAATAATCAATAAGTGAAATCAAATTAAGAAGAAATATTATCAGAACCAGTTACAAGCTAAATACATTTTGAAACGGAGGCTACTGGAAACTAAAACAAATCTCCATTTTCAGTACAGGTAAAATTATTAAGACATTAACGAAAATCAATTAATTTGAAAATATCGCCTCTTCTATGATAAAAGACCTTCGTCTGTTTCAAGATGGAGCACTATCGACGAAGTATTGTCTAATCATCCACATGTTATATAACTAGTTTTTAAAATTTATACAATTTTACTTGTAAGTGAAGAATTAATAATATATTCCAAATAGCTTTAACATATTATATAGCACTTAAAAGTGTAGAGCTCAAAATATTTCCAAATGCTGTACAAAACGCAACCAAACATCTAGCAACAGCAAAGACTGTAGAAAATGCTATAAACTGCTTATGGCGGTTTCTAGTGCGCATTTCTTCAAATGCTTCTAAAATCAATCACTAGACTGAAGTACAGACGAAAAAACATGAAGTGTTTCTAGGTGCACTACCTACTTTCTTCCTCTAACGCTGGTCCCAATCACTACCGTTGGCACCACTTACACCACTGCTATACCTTATTATTTTGTCAGCTCTGCTACTTTGCCTTATTTTGCAGAAATGTGACAGTCTAGATCAGTTAAATATGTCACTCTAGATTAGCTGAAAGCGGTACTGTGATTTAGTAAGTATTCTGTAGTAAAGTTGGCCGTATCTTCTTACAGATCGGAGCAGCAAACTTGGAACCTGTCACTCTGCTAGTCAGATGATATTGAGACACCTTTTGTCAATCATCATGGATGTGTGAGGCCAACTGGGCTCGAACATCAAGGTAGGTGTCTCGTCGCTGCTAGTGTACGCAATATTCATATCAAATGTGTGCTCAAAAGAAAATGAAATTGCCCTTCTTTGTTATTAACGTGGGGGAACAGTAACGTTGTATAATTATAGATGCTTATATAAATGTTGCATTAAAATATCAACTTCCTAAAACATCATAAGAAGAAAAATAATTCTTCTAATATTCTCCGCATATGGAATAGTGAGCGATGTTGTGTGCGTACTTCCATCCAAACTGAGTGTTACATAGTTCTCGCTATGCTATTTTCTATAGTTCAGGAAGGTAGCAATCAAGTGAAGTGATGGACTAAGCTGGTAATTACGTAGTGGATCATTGTTACCACGTGATATCCTGGTAAGGCGCACACCTGTAAATATGTTTCAGAAGGTTTGTAGGGGTATGCCGATGAAAGAAAGTGAAACAAATTTACCATATATAAAAACGTATTTTAGAACATTGTGGCCGGTTAGAAATTAATGCAGTATCTTAGATGACTTTTGACTGGTCTCGAATTCTGAAAATACATCTTCAAACGAATATTAGGGTTATTATATTGATCATTCGTATGCGCTGAACAGAAAAAAATTATAAATACGACAAAATTGTAATGGGATAGGTCATGCTCTTGTTACGAGGTCTGTTTACGAATCACTTGGAATGTGATCCCTAATGACGAATGACGAAATTGGCGCGCATGCAGTCACTATGATGCCGCTCCATCTCGTCTGCGCCGAATCAAAATGGGGCCATCATTTTCAAACAAACAGAACCTGAATTCGTCCAGCAACACTATCTGATGCCATTCCTGTGCCCAATGACATCGTTCCATACACCATTGCCATCTAGGATGTTTGTGCTGGAGGTAGGTGGTGAAGTGGCCGAGGCGCACGTAACCCTTGAAATAATAAGCGGCGTCGGACTGTCGCCCCTGATAGTGTACAATGTGTTACACTATTCCAGTGTTGCACCAGAGCCGATGAGGAAGCAAATCTGTCCTGCAATGCTATTCGGCTGAGGTGTCGATCATCTCTCGGGGTGGTCTGGATGGCGTGACCTGACCAATCTTGTCCTATTCTACGACCTTGCGTGAACCATTCTGCACACACCACTTACACTACCGAAACACTTTGTTCTATGCAAGCAGCAATTTTACAGATGGATACTTCACATTCTCTCATGACAATAATGCGCCCTGTTTCAAACTCACTGGTGTGACGGTACGGTTCGTGCATATGTCTGCGAAGTATCCTGCATGTCTGGTCAAGTCACACTGATCCATTAAAAAAATGGCTCTGAGCACTATGGGACTCAACTGCTGAGGTCATTAGTCCCCTAGAACTTAGAACTAGTTAAACCGAACTAACCTAAGGACATCACAAACATCCATGCCCGAGGCAGGATTCGAACCTGCGACCGTAGCGGTCTCGCGGTTCCAGACTGCAGCGCCAGAACCGCGCGGCCACTTCACACTGATCCATTACTTTCGGTTAATAGCGACAACGAGAGTCGCAGACACATTTTAACTGTAGGTGGTGCGATATCAATATTGTCCCTCAATCCGCTGGCAGACATGGTTCAAATGCTAATCATTTCTGTTGAACATACTATTGTACATGTCCTGTGAATATGAGCGTCCTATCTCTAGTCGTTCAAGGTGTTCTATTATTTTCTGAACATCAGTGCACGTTTAGAAAGCATATCCATGCCGTGATGCAGTAGTTTTCAGTTTTTAATAACGTGTATATACAGAAATAAATCAATAATTGTAAGCGTACCTTCTTATTTTCTGTATGCTGAAAGTTACATGAAACTGACCAGTTTTACGTCACACCCACACATTCCATGGCGCCTGAATTCTCGTTCCTGCTTGTTACTTTGTTTCTTATCAGAGGATGGCAGCAGTAGTTGGAAGTTCTCATTTTTACCGAAAGATTCAAACACTGAATGAATGCGTACGATTACCCGCTGCGTGCAGTTACTTAACTCAACCTAACATGTTTAAACAAGCATTACTGTTTGGACGTTGTTTTGTTTTCGGAAATTTTAAACTCGTCTTACAGAAAACGAAAGAATTACACACATTTCGGGAAACAATTTATATTTTTTATGTAGCTAAACGTCTTATTGGATTTCTGGGTTCCATGAAATTAGCTTAAGCAGTTGCAGAGAAGAATAACAAATCGTTCTTCCCCAGAAATAATATTACGTAATTTTCTGACATTGAGAAGGGTAAAGCACTCCAGAAACTGACGTGAATGACGACTGTTGTCCCCAACGGGCGAACTCCTCGAGAAACCGCAAATTTGGGCTCTTTCCGCTACATTTCACTCCAAATGGACTCTGCCAAACATTTGAGGGGAGGGGAGAAGGGACCGCAATTCCGCGCTTTTATCGTTCGTGCCAGCCACCTTTATGAAACTTACTCCTAAAATAACGTCATTTATCATTTAATAAATATATATAAAAAAGGGAGCCGATCCTGAAAAGGAGCCGGCAGAAAAATTGGGTGCAGCCGTTGATGATAGTGTGATGGAAGGGGGGGAGAGAGAGAGGGGGGAAAGGGAGAGAGAGAGGGGGGGGAAGGGGATGTAAGAGGGGGATAGAAGGAGTGGAGAAGCGGTAGAGGTCAGGGGAAGGGAGGGGGTGGGTGAGACAAGCGCACGCATAACACAAACGATGAGAGGGGAGGCGTACAAAAGAAAGGGTAAAAAAAAGATTTTGGCGGATATGATTTTTTTCCTGCGCGGTAGTCGTGCGAGGGATAGGGATGTGCAGATAAAGAGAGATAGGGGCGCGGCTGGCTCTGCCTTGGCGCTGCGCTGCGCGGAGCAGAGCAGAGAGGCGGATTTTCTCCCATTAATCAACGTATTGATGAAATTTAATTTGTCAAACGCAGGCCCAGATTGAGTTGTAAGTGGCGGCCCCCGGCCCCAGCAAGGCACGGCCCGCCGGCTGAAAGGATTGATTCTGGAGAGAGAGGACAACAGCGCCGCGCCACGCCGCTCTCTTTTATTTTTGCTGCCGCCTGCCTCCTTGCTCTGCTTTCGGTTTTTTCTCTCTCCCGCCCGCGCTGAACGCGCTCGTTGCGCCGCCTAGCTTGAGGGTTTCGATACTAGTGGATGTCCTATCTACTCTCTGGCAAGAAAAGCAACCTTCATAACAAGTCTACTGCAGCATTTGTCTATAACAGCAAAGTGTCTCAGGATAGTCTGAATTATAACCATACAATACAATGCACTAGAACTGTTTGCTATACCCGCTTTCTGTTACGTTGTCTGCAATACTAAATGGAACGCAAATCGCTTGCAGAAGTTCCTGCAGCCTAAAGATAACCACTGCCTGGACGAAACTTGTTACGATATTGAGTAATACTCACGTGTCGTGAAAATTCTATATATAAAGAAGCCTCCCCTTTTGTTTATTTGTTTCTTCGAAATTCATACAAATCTGCAGGTTTATTCCGATCTTGAAGAAATTTTGCATACTTTTCTTCAAGAAAAGAGGAAGATCACTGTCTACATAATACACTACTGGCCATTAAAATTGCTACACCACGAAGATGACGTGCTACAGACGCGAAATTTAACCAAAACGAAGAAGATGCTGTGATATGCAAATGATTAGCTTTTCAGAGCATTCACACAAGGTTGGCGCCGGTGGCGATACCTACAACTTTCTGACATGAGGAAAGTTTCCAACCGATTTCTCATACACAAACAGCAGTTGACCGGCGTTGCCTGGTGAAACGTTGTTGTGATGCCTCGTGTAAGGAGGAGAAATGCGTACCATCACGTTTCCGACTTTGATAAAGGTCGCATTGTAGCCTGTCGCGATTGCGGTTTATCGTATCGCGACATTGCTGCTCGCGTTGGTTGAGATCCAATGACTGTTAGCAAAATATGGAATCGGTGGTTCAGGAGGGTTATACGGAACGCCGTTCTGGATCCCAACGGCCTCGTATCACTAGCAGTCGAGATCACAGGCGTCTTATACGCATGGCTGTAACGGATCGTGCAGGCACGTCTCGATCCCTGAGTCAACAGATGGGGGCGTTTGCAAGAGAACAACCATCTGAACGAACAGTAGGACGACGTTTGCAGCAGCATGGACTATCAGCTCGGAGACCATGGCTGCGGTTACCCTTGACGCTGCATCACAGACAGGAGCGCCTGCGGTGGTGTACTCAACGACAAACCTGGGTGCACGAATGGCAAAACGTCATTTTTTCGGATGAATCCAGGTTCTGTTTACAACATCACGATGGTCGCATCCGTGTTTGGCGACATGCCGGTGAACGCACATTGGAAGAATGTATTCATCATAGCCATTCTGGCGTATCACCCGGCGTGGTGGTATAGGGTGCCATTGGTTACACGTCTCGGTCACCTCTTGTTCGCTTTGACGGCACTTTGAACAGTAGACATTATATTTCAGATGTGTTACGACCCGTGGCTCTGTCCTTCATTCGATCCCTGCGAAACCCTTCATTTCAGGAGGATAATGCACGACCGCATGTTGCAAGTCCTATACGGGCCTTTCTGGATACAGAAAATGTTCGACTGCTGCCCTGGCCACCACGTTCTCCAGATGTCTCACCAATTGAAAACGTCTGGTCAATGGTGGCCGAGCAACTGGCTCGTCGCAATACGCCAGTCAGTCACTACTCTTGACGAACTGTGGTATCGTGTTGAAGCTGCATGGGCTGCTGTACCTGTACACGCCATCCAAACTCTGTTTGACTCAATGCCCAGGATTATCAAGGCGGTTATTACCGCCACAGGTGGTTCTTCTGGGTACTGATTTCTCAGGATGTATGCACCCAAATTACGTGAAAATGTAATCACGTGTCAGTTCTAGTATAATATATTTGACCAATGAATACCCGTTTATCATCTGCATTTCTTCTTGGTGTAGTAATTTTAATGGCCAGTAGTGTATTAAGTAACCTGATGTGAAACATATAAACTATTTAGCCGGAACATTATGACCACGAACGTAAAAGCCTTTATATCCACTTTTGCTACGGATAACAGCGGCGATGCGTCATGGTATGGAAGCAGTGGGGACTTGGTAGGTCGCTGGAGGGATTTGTCACCAGACCTGCACACACAAGCCACCTAATTCCCGTAAATTCCGGGGAGGGGGACGACGAGCTCTGACGCCACGTTCAATCACATTCCAGATGTGTTAAATCGGCTACAGATCTGGTGAGTTGGAAGAGGGGGTGGGGTGGGGAGTGCAGTACATCAGTTGGAACTCGCCACTGCGTTTCCCGAACCACTCTATCACGCTCTTGGCTTTGTGACATGCAAAATGCCACTGCCCTCGCGAAACATTATCGTCATGAAAGGGTGTACGTGATCTGCAAACAGTGTACAATACTCCTCGGCCGTCACAGTAGCCCTGCACGAGCTCCACTAGACGCATGGATGCCCACGTGAATGTTCCCCTGAGCATAACGGAGCCGCCGACAGCTTGTCTCTGTCCCACAACACAGGTGTCAAGGAGCTGTTCCCTTGGAAGACGACGGATTCGCGCTTTCTCATGAGCACGATGAAAAAGGTGCCGCGGTTCATCAGACCATGCAACGCTCTGCCATTGCGCCAACGTCCAGTTCCGATGGTCACGTGCCTTTTTCAGTCGCAGTAGCCCACGTCGTAGTGTTAACATATGCGTATCCATGGATTGTCGACTGTGGAGGCCCAGCGGTAGGAGTGTTCGGTGCACAGTGTGTTCAGACACAATTGTAATCTCCCTAGCATTAAAGGCTGATATTAGTTGTGCCACGGTTTGCCACCTGTCCTGTTTTACCAGACTACGACGCCCGACACCGTAACGGGGGGTGGCTGCCCAACCCCACGACATCTGGAAGTGGTTTCACCTTGACTGCGCCACGTGTTGGAAACACTCACCACAGCACAGCTTGAAAACCCGAAACGCTCGTGCCGAGACTCCGGGCCATCACATTTGCCCTCGGCCAAACTCCGATAGTTCGCACTCCTTGCTCATTCTACACACAGGCAGCACTCACTGATACTACATGCTCCGCGCGTGTGTCTAGCTAGCAGTCATTCCTCGCCAGGTGACGCTGCTATCGCCTGGCCGGGTTTATATCGATAGTAAGTCGATAGTCGTAATGTTCTGGCTGATCAGTGTATGTATCTAATATGGAAAAAAGAACACATTGACACCGGTGTGTCAGACCCACCATACTTGCTCCGGACACTGCGAGAGGGCTGTACCAGCAATGATCACACGCACGGCACAGCGGACACACCAGGAACCGCGAATGGCCGTCGAATGGCGCTAGCTGCGCAGCATTTGTGCACCGCCGCCGTCAGTGTCAGCCAGTTTGCCGAGGCATACGGAGCTCCATCGCAGTCTTTAACACTGGTAGCATGCCGCGACAGCGTGGACGTGAACCGTATGTGCAGTTGACGGACTTTGAGCGAGGGCGTATAGTATTCATGCGGGAGGTCGGGTGGACGTACCGCCGAATTGCTCAACACGTGGGGCGTGAGGTCTCCACAGTACATCGATGTTGTCGCCAGTGGTCGGCGGAAGGTGCACGTGCCCGTCGACCTGGGACCGGACCGCAGCGACGCACGGATGCACGCCAAGACCGTAGGATCCTACGCAGTGCCGTAGGGGACCGCACCGCCACTTCCCAGCAAATTAGGGACACTGTTGCTCCTGGGGTATCGGCGAGGACCATTCGCAACCGTCTCCATGAAGCTGGGCTAAGGTCCCGCACACCGTTAGGCCGTCTTCCGCTCACGCCCCAACATCGTGCAGCCCGCCTCCAGTGGTGTCGCGACAGGCGTGAATGGAGGGACGAATGGAGACGTGTCGTCTTCAGCGATGAGAGTCGCTTCTGCCTTGGTGCCAATGATGGTCGTATGCGTGTTTGGCGCCGTGCAGGTGAGCGCCACAATCAGGACTGCATACGACCGAGGCACACAGGGCCAACACCCGGCGTCATGGTGTGGGGAGCGATCTCCTACACTGGCCGTACACCACTGGTGATCGTCGAGGGGACACTGAATAGTGCACGGTACATCCAAACCGTCATCGAACCCATCGTTCTACCATTCCTAGACCGGCAAGGGAACTTGCTGTTCCAACAGGACAATGCACGTCCGCATGTATCCCGTGCCACCCAACGTGCTCTAGAAGGTGTAAGTCAACTACCCTGGCCAGCAAGATCTCCGGATCTGTCCCCCATTGAGCATGTTTGGGACTGGATGAAGCGTCGTCTCACGCGGTCTGCACGTCCAGCACGAACGCTGGTCCAACTGAGGCGCCAGGTGGAAATGGCATGGCAAGCCGTTCCACAGGAGTACATCCAGCATCTCTACGATCGTCTCCATGGGAGAATAGCAGCCTGCATTGCTGCGAAAGGTGGATATACACTGTACTAGTGCCGATATTGTGCATGCTCTGTTGCCTGTGTCTATGTGCCTGTGGTTCTGTCAGTGTGCTCATGTGATGTATCTGACCCCAGGAATGTGTCAATAAAGTTTCCCCTTCCTGGGACAATGAATTCACGGTGTTCTTATTTCAATTTCCAGGAGTGTATAAAGCGGAAAGGTTGTTACCAAACATCTCTCAAAGTTCTTGGCCGATTTACTTTAGATTTCTACACGAGCCATAATGAACATTTGGGTGGCAAAGGCGACGTATTTTTTAATGTACACTATAGAAATATATGGATAAATTGTATAAAGGAGAAACGTTCTTATGAAACAACTCAAAACGTACTTGACCGATTTACTTCAAAGCTCTAAGCCGATTTACTTCAAATTTCTACATCCAGATGAAAAATTCAGTGCCTAACAAAGGGAATAGGTCATAGTAAACTGCCTGTAAATCCTGTCGTGAGAATAAATTACAGCGGCAATATCTCCAACGTCTTGGATATAGTATTATTAGATGTCACTAGATTGCAGATCGAGCGAAAGATCGATAATTTGACAGAAAGATGATTGCAAACTCTTATTTATAGATTTGTTGCCGTTTTTATAAAAAAAGTGTGTGTGTATGTGTTTATGTATATGTATGTTCTACATCTCCTAAGCCACTAGACCTATCACAACGAGACTTGCTGCACGTGCACGTATACCCTACAATCAGGCAAAGGTCGCTGTGGGGGTAATCAGGCAACAGTCGCTTTGGGGGTAAGAGCCGGCCGCGGTGGTCTCGCGGTTAAGGCGCTCAGTCCGGAACGGCGGGACTGCTACGGTCGCAGGTTCGAATCCTGCCTCGGGCATGGATGTGTGTGATGTCCTTAGGTTAGTTAGGTTTAAGTAGTACTAAGTTCTAGGGGACTGATGACCACAGTAGTTAAGTCCCATAGTGCTCAGAGCCATTTGAACCATTTGCTTTGGGGGTAAGAACCTATCAAAGGGCGGGAGTGAAAAAGAAATTACGAGTTTTGTTCTCGCTGACCATCTCTACGAAACGATGAAAGGGAAAAAGACTTGACCGATAACTACATTTCCGCAGTTCATGCAGTAGCACATGAGGTTATAATTTATTACTTCCTACCCACTAGACTGATGACCTCAGAAGTTAAGTCCCATAGTGCTCAGAGCCATTCCTTCCTACTAAGTGTATTCGAGACATATTTTGCAGACAGTGCCCACATATGCCAATGTACCTGCAATATTATTTCTTTGTACAACACATACACTATGTGATCAAACGTATCTAGACACCTGGCTGAAAATGACTTACAAGCTCGTGGCGCCCTCCATCGGTAATGCTGGAATTCAGTATGATGTTGGTCCACCCATAGCCTTGATGACAGCTTTCACTCCCGCAGGCATACGTTCAATCAGGTGTTGGAAGGTTTGTTGGGGAATGCAGCCCATCCTTCACGGAATGCTGCATTGTGGAGAGGTATCGATGTCGCTCGATGGGGCCTGGCACGAAGTCGGCGTTTCGAAACCTCCCAAAGGTGTTCTATAACTTTCAGTTCAGGACTCTTTGCATGCCAGTCCACTAAAAGAATCTTATTGTCGTGTAACCACTCCGCCACAGACCGTGCATTATGAACCTAGTTTCTAGATCGTGTTGAAAGATGCAATTGCCATCCCCGGATTGCCGTAATTTTTCCCGAGGGCGTGCAGCTTTACTGTATTATTAAATGATGCTGGCGTGCTCTTGGGTAAAATATTCCGGAGGTAAAATAGTCCCCCATTCGGATCTCCGGGCGGGGACTACTCAGGAGGACGTCGTTATCAGGAGAAAGAAAACTGGCGTTCTACGGATCGGAGCGTGGAATGTCAGATCCCTTAATTGGGCAGATAGGTTAGAAAATTTAAAAAGGGAAATGGATAGGTTAAAGTTAGATAGAGTGGGAATTAGTGACGTTCGGTGGCAGGAGGAAGAAGACTTCTGGTCAGTTGAATACAGGGTTATAAATACAAAATCAGATAGGGGTAATGCAGGAGTAGGTTTAATAATGAATAAAAAATAGGAGTCCGGTTAAGCTACTACAAACAGCATAGTGAACGCATTATTGTGGCCAAGATAGACACGAAGCCCACTCATACCACAGTAGTACAAGTTTATATGCCAACTAGATCTGCAGATGATGAAGAGATTGATGAAATGTATGATGAGATAACAGAAATTATTCAGATAGTGAAGGGAGACGAAAATTTAATAGTCATGGGTGACTGGAATTCAATAGTAGGAATTGGAAGAGAAGGAAACGTAGCAGGTGAATGTGGAATGGGGGTAAGAAATGAAAGAGGAAGCCGGCTGGTAGAATTTGGCATAGAGCATAACTTAATCATAGCTAACACTTCGTTCAAGAATCATGAATACATTGAAGAGGCCTGGAGATATTGGGAGGTTTCAGATATATTTTATAATGGTAAGACAGAGATTTAGCAACCAGGTTTTAAATTGTAAGACATTTCCAGGGGCAGATGTGGACTCTGACCACAATCTATTGGTTATGAACTGTAGATTAAAACTGAAGAAACTACAAAAAGGTGGGTATTTAAGGAGATGGGACCTGGATAAACTGACAGAACCAGAGGTTGTACAGAGTTTCAGGGAGAATATTGGGGAACGAATGACAGGAATGGGGGAAGGACATACAGTAGAAGAAGAATGGGTAGCTTTGAGGGATGAAATAGTGAAGGCAATAGCGGATAAAGTAGGTAAAAAGACGAGGGCTAGTAGAAATCCTTGGGTAACAGAAGATATATTGAATTTAATTGATGAAAGGAGAAAATATAAAAATGCAGTAAATGAAGCAGGCAAAAAGGAATACAAACGCCTCAAAAATGTGATTGTGACAAGAAGTGCAAAATGGCTAAGCAGGGATGGCTAGAGGACAAATGTAAGGATGTAGAGGCATATATCACTAGGGGTAAAATAGATACTGCCTATAGGAAAATTAAAGAGACCTTTGGAGAAGAGAACCACTTGCATGAATATCAAGAGCTCAGATGGAAGCACAGTTGTAAGCAAAGAAGGGAAAGCAGAAAGGTGGAAGGAGTTTATAGAGGGTCTATACAAGGGCGATGTACTTGAGGACATTATTATGGAAATGGAAGAGGATGTAGATGAAGATGAAACGGGAGATATGATACTGCGTGAAGAGTTTGACAAAGTACTGAAAGACGTAAGTCAAAACAAGGTCCCGGGAGAATTCAACATTCCATTAGAACTACTGATAGCCTTGGGAGAGCCAGCCCTGACAAAACTCTACCATCTGGTGAGCAAGATGTATGAGACAAACGAAATACCCTCAGACTTTAAGAAGAATATAATAACTCCAATCCCAAAGAAAGCAGGTGTTGACAGATGTGAAAATTACCGAACTATCAGTTTAATAAGTCACAGGTGCAAAATACTAATGCGAATTATTTACAGACGAATGGAAAAACTGGTAGAAGCCGACCTCGGGGAAGATCAGTTTGGATTCCGTAGAAATGCTGGAACACGTTAGGCAATACTGACCCTACGACTTATGTTAGAAGGTAGATTAAGGAAAGCCAAACCTACGTTCCTAGCATTTGTAGACTTAGAGAAAGCTTTTGACAATATTGACTGGAATACTTTATTTCAAATTCGGAAGGTGTCAGGGGTAAAATACAGGGAGCGAAAGGCTATTTACAATTTGTACAGAAACCAGATGGCAGTTATAAGAGTGGAGGGGTATGAAAGGGAAGCAGTGGTTGGGAAGGGAGTGAGACAGGGTTTTAGCCTCTCCCCGATGTTATTCAATCTGTATATTGAGCAAGCAGTGAAGGAAACAAAAGAAAAATTCGGAGTAGGTATTAAAATCCACGGAGAAGAAATAAAAACTTTGAGGTTCATCGATGACATTGTAAGTCTGTCAGAGACAGCAAAGGACTTAGAAGAGCAGTTGAATGGAATGGATAGTGTCTTGGAAAGGAGGATATAAGATGAATATCAACAAAAGCAAATCTAGGATAATGGAATGTAGTCAAATTAAGTCGGGTGTTGCTGAGGGAATTAGATTAGGAAATGAGACACTTAAAGTAGTAAAGGAGTTTTGCTATTTGGGGAGCAAAATAACTGATGACGGTCGAAGTAGAGAGGTTATAAAATGTAGACCGGCAATGGCAAGGAAAGCGTTTCTGAAGGAGAGACATTTGATAACATCGAATATAGATTTAAGTGTCAGGAAGTCGTTCCTGAAAGTATTTGTATGGATTGTAGCCATGTGTGGAAGTGAAACATGGACGATAAATAGTTTGGACACGAAGATAATAGAAGCTTTCGAAATGTGGTGCTACAGAAGAATGCTGAAGATTATATGAGTAGACCACATAACTAATGAGAAGGTATTGAATAGAATTGGGGAGAAGAGAAATCTGTGGCACAACTTGTCTAGAAGACGGAATCAGTTGGTAGGACATGTTCTGAGGCATCAGGGGATGACCAATTTAGTATTGGATGGCAGCGTGGAAGGTAAAAATCATAGAGGGAGACCAAGAAATGAATACACTAAGCAGATTCAGAAGGATGTAGGTTGCAGTAAGCACTGGGAGATGAAGAAGCTTGCACAGGATAGAGTAGCATGGAGAGCTGCATCAAACCAGTGTCTGCACTGAAGCCAGTCTCTGGACTGAAGACCACAACAACAACAACATTGAAAAAAAATAGCTAAAAAATAAATAGATGTCAGTAACTCATCTCCGATACAGCATACCATTCTTTTTCGAAACTGGTTGTTGTAGTCTTCAGATCGAAGGTAGCTTTGATTCAGTTCTTCCCATTGGTTTGTTTTGTGCAAGTCTCTATTGTGGATGTCTGTTCGTATCATCATAGCTCATGCAACCTGCGTCTACTTAGTCGTAGTTACGGTATTTCAGTCCTTTTTGCAAGTAAAATGTGCGATTTATGGCTGCTACGTCATCCGCCAGAAACTGTGATTAGTGTTTTCTTGTTTTGATTAATGTCGCGTGTCCTGAGTGATTTTGCCATCTGTTTTCCGGGGTTTGATGAAAACAGTTCAGCTTCTCGATACGAACAAATGGATATTACGACAAGATTTAAAGGTAGAACCGTTAGAATTCTGCATAGGGACCGTGGGCGGGTGAGGCAGACCTCTCGACGCCTGTTTAGCCCCAGTCTCCACCCAACTGAGATCATTATGAAGAGGTAGTCGTACACCGTATTAGCGTGATGATTCCTGGAGGCTACTCATATTTTACCCAGTGTGCTTGTATAGATGTAGAAATTTATTTATTTATTTGTTTCCATAGGACTAGAGTTTTAAAACAACTGTAGGCTACCGTACGTAAGCTTAAATACGTTAGTTTTTCTAGAGGCTTTGGTCAGTTAAGGTCATATCCACGTTACCTTAACTTTGGGTCTGTTGCTACCTTACGGGCATTACCTCATAGCGATCGCTTTCTTTAAGTATGCGATCAGTGTCTTACTATGTTCCCCTAAGAACCGAAAGCTGTGAACTGTCCGGAAGCTGAGTTAGGACATGTGAAGGGACGGCTAACCTACAGAACGTATTCGTTCTACGTATCTGTGACTTAAGAGTAAATATTATTTATAGCAAAAGTGAAGCTGTCAATGTTTAATTAAGGTTTTAATCGAAAGTTGTTGATTTTTGATGTTACAAAAAAGAAGGATGCAAAAATAAAGAAATCAATACAGATTTATCGAATAGCGCTAGAAAACGCAATTTCCCCAACAAAAAAGGAAAAAAAACCTCAAAACAAAAATATATAAAAAAAATGGTTCAAATGGCTCTGAGCACTGTGGGACTTAACATCTATGGTCATCAGTCCCCTAGAACTTAGAACTACTTAAACCTAACTAACCTAAGGACATCACACACATCCAAGCCCGAGGCAGGATTCGAACCTGCGACCGTAGCAGTCGCGCGGCTCCAGACTGAGCGCCTAGAACCGCTAGACCACCGCGGCCGGCAAAAATATATCAAACATCCGTTCAGTACGTCGTCAACTTACACAAAAAAATTTCTTATTATTCATAAACAACTTCCGCACTTCTCAGTATTAACAGATAATTCTTGCCTTTGGTCACGATAAAGGACGTTCTATTGAGTACCAGATAAAAACAGGAATAAGACTTATTTTTTATGTTTGTGCATGTAAAACGTAGTAATTGATTTGTTACATTTAAGCGCAGAAGTTACGGGACCAACTAATTTTTTTACTTATAATTTCAATTTATGTTCTGTAAGGACATGAAACACACAATGGACGAACACTGAATGATATTCGGCCCTAATTAAGTGCCAAATCAACAAAAAAACAGAGAAGTCATCGGCTCCCATTTATCTCTTTCAGATTCATTTATATTTTTTCCGTACCAATGCTGTCGGTAACTCTACCATTTACTACATCACATATGTACTGTACCAAAACTACCGAACCGTGGTTTGGTAGATCGCAGCCCTATGGAAGATTCTTATAACAAGTTGACTTTTCTTGCGAAAAGTGTGTCAACAAAAAGTCACCCACATGCAGAAAAAGTACAGCGAGAATATCGGTGTTTGTTGGTGGAGACACACAGTTCAGTTAGGCGTGAAATGCTCCGACACAGTCCGAGCTAGATACGACGTTACCATCTGTCTCCGCATCTGCGACAGACGTGAAAGGCTGACGACATATAGGGTTCGTGAAGGGGGGCGGGGGGGTTGGAACGGGAAAACGGGAATTGGGGTGGCGGTGGCGTGGGCTGGAAGGGAGAGGCTACAAAATCCGTGTCCGGAGCGGCGGCCAGCATTAATTGATTCGCAGAAGCGGAGTGTCACATCTGCAGGGGGAGAGGCGGCGCCGAAATAATTTGAAAATAGCATGTTTTATTGATAGCTGCATCCCGAGCCCTGCCGAGCCACCGTCACTCACGAACAAAAAATAATAATATAGCTGCCTCGCTGCGTCCATTTCCGCTGTCCTCTTTTTTTTGTACACATGTTATTGTTCCTTATCAAGCATTTTTGTTTTGTTTTAATAACAGTTTCCCTGGCTGTCAATTAAATGCTGACATTCCCTGTTTTAAAATCCCTCGGTCAGGCGGAACAGTCGCGGATTATGTAAAATTGCGTCAGCGATATTTCAAAGCGGCAAAAGGTGCGATTGCAAATCATTTTCTGTGATCCACTTCGGCTCTTTTCACGCTCGCATTCATGGCCAGTAGTACAAACACCGTTGGTATTGCACGGCTCGTACGATAGGGAATTGGCTTTCGTTGAAGAGGCTTTGAAACGTCCTTCTTTGGAACAAAATAACACAAGTACAGCAACTCTTTGACAAACTGTTATTCAGTCTATATAAGAATATTTCACATCGCCGATTTCAGCCGATTATCATCATCATCTCGTATGGTAACATTGTAATCACAGAGTGATTTGTCATAAACATAAATGGTACTTTAACAACAAACAAAAAACAAATCGGTAAACAGTGTAGCGAGGACTGTGTTTTGTAAAAAGTGCCATTTAAGTCGACGACGAATCACTTTGTATTACAGTGTATAACATCGTTATATGATGGCTTTAACCGCTAATACGATGTATCCGTCTTGTAACTTAAATTGAGTAAACATTTATCAATTAATCTTTAAGTTGCTATATTTCTCCAAGTGTCATAATCCCAAGAATTTTTTAAGGTCTGTCGTTGTTGCCTTAGTTTTTCGTTCCCGCTGTTAATGATGGTAATACAGTGCTCGCCGATAAAGATGATGCGATGGTCAAAAGCTAGTTGTCTTTTGTAAGAAGAAAGGGAAGCGTTAACATTGGTTGTACATCCCCATCAGCTTCCTTTCATAATGAAATGACTGCCACTAGTAAATTTTGTCAACAGTATTCCGCAATCAGTACATTACATCTTGTACTGAAATATCGAAGATTCATTTTCCTTGGCGTTGTAGGGTCAGTTCATTGCTATTATCTTCTGATTGTAAATTATCTATTAGCCATTATAAGTGTTAGGGGCAGGTCACGACTAATGAATTTACGTTAATCGTGAAGAGTCATTTGTACATATTTTCCAGCCAATAACTTTTAAGCATGTGTTATGTTCCTGTCGTACTTGGTAACAGTATGCACAACACACGAATTTGCGTGATGAGGTTGACTGACTTTTTGAGGAATCAGCATCATCATCATCTTCGAACAGTAAAATGCTAAACATTTAATGTAGAGTTATCAGTTTATACAAACAACAACCAGAGCTAGTGTATGGTACTGCATTTAGTGTCTAGGAGGCAAGTTAAAACGAGAATTGATTCTTGCGTGCTGATGTCTCATTCATCGTCAGACTTCACAAAGATGAGAAATTAGTTTCGATGCTATTTTTGCAATTATCCCTGGTGCCGTAATTTTGTGTAGGTTAGTTCACGGTAGCTGTGTCTGGCCAGACGTTCAAATGGTTCAAATGGCTCTGAGCACTATGGGACTTAACATCTAAGGTCATCAGTCCCCTAGAACTTAGAACTACTTAAACCTAACTAACATAAGGACATCACACATATCCATGCCCGAGACAGGATTCGAACCTGCGACCGTAGCGGTCTCGCGGTGCCAGACTGAAGCGCCTAGAACCGCTCGGCCAACGTGGCCGGCGCTCTGACCAGATGTCACGGTGTTGATGTATTCAGGTAAAATGAATGAATATATATCTTTTCCAATACTTTTTACCTTAATCTTATCTTTAACTGTGGGTCCAAATCCTTTGTTGGTCCTCGAGTACGATCAAAACAGATATCATTCTCAGTATTTTGATCGCCAGTAGCGAGACGGTGTTCACATTATCCTTGCGACAGATTTAATATGCAGTGGTTTGAAGACTGTGATACTGCGTCATCATTATCGTTGGAAATGTTCCTCTATGTTGTTGACCGACGGAAATGCGGTAGTCTGATGATCAACTTGGCGAATGCTTATTTTAAGAAGTCAGACTACATGTAGTCATGAATACTTTGACAGAGTAGGTCAAAGTAAAAATCCAGGATAAAGAAGAAATTCTCCACGAACAAGGAGAGACTGTTATTTGTTAAAAGATGGTCTACTTTTGTCTCCGATTATTTACTGAAAGTTCTTCCTTTTTGCATCTACGGGTCCTTGGATTTGTTAGGAAACGAAAAAGAAAAATTATTCAGTGCTACCACGTTCCCTTTTCCATTTCGAAAAAATAATATTGCAGAAATTTAAAGAGATATTTAAGTTCTCTTTTTTGAAATATTGAGGTTTTTGGAAATTGAATGTTTGATTGTGTCAACTGTCAGTATCCATCAAAGCAGCGTCTTCTGGATTCAGTGATCTCACAAAAATTGCGTGATTAGTTGCACAAAAAGATACAGCAGCCTAACCCAAATAAAACTGGGGTTACTAAATAATAAAGAAACACAAATGAAGTTTCATGTAATTTCAGACGGAATCAAAATATATCCCATAACTGCAATATAATATATATTGGAATCACACCCGATCAATCCTTCATATTCAAACGGTAGGGCATCAAGTTATCTAAGAAACTTAGAGCGTAAGAGTGAATCTACTTCAAAAGGTCGCCGGAAGCAGTTGACGTGCAGGCGCCAATACCCACTCTGCTATACTCGCTCTTACGTATTTTGCTGGTGAACGTTGCGCTCCTGTGTGGGGAAACAGCGCCCGCACAACTAAGATTGATGTGCAGCTGAATGAAGCCATGAGAGTTATCACACATACTATCAGATCTACTTCCAGTCAGTGATTACCTGTCCTAGCCAATATTTTTCCCCAAGACCTGAGGAGGAAAGCAGCTAAGGTAAACTCGTTCAAGAAGACCACGTCTCGTAAGAAAACTGCCTTGTACGATGCCCTACAAAATCGTCCGCTTACAATCCGTCTGAAAATACGCAAACGACTCTGGTTTGATTCAGAAAGTATCAGTTGTTTCGACGTGACCTCCGAGTGTTGACCAAAGTGGAACGAACATCCATCCAACAAAGCTCACCTGGTTCAAAATCCTACAAATAATGTTAAGGTAGTCTACCTTCCGTGCCGAACCTGGTCGAAGCTAAACCGATTAAGACGCGTCAAGGGATGTGTGGTTACACCTAAGAAAGTGGATTTTCCGTTCGTCTGCAGACTGCTACAATGGAGCGGAGGAACAAACAATAGAACACATCGTTAATGAGTTACTTCTTCGAGCATTTGAGAGTGGTCTGAGAACTCTGCGCCGAGTGACTCCGAGTGATCTAGACTTGCTGTCAAATTGGACGTTTCCAATGGACTCGACTGTACATACCCTGTAAAACCATACGATCAATATAAATGTTATATTACACCATCATTTCCGATAGAAAATTTAAATAGCTAGTTGTCACGAGTAATCATGCTTGCTGAAAACATGTTACTAAATGTTTTTTGGGAGTATTAACTTCACTGGTAGATGTTGTTGTTGTGGTCTTCAATCCAGAGACTGGCTTCAGTGCAGAGACTGGTTTGATGCAGCTCTCCATGCTACTCTATCCTGTGCAAGATTCTTCATCTCCCAGTACCAACTGCAACCTACATCCTTCTGAATCTGTTTAGTGTATTCATCTCTTGGTCTCCCTCTACGATATTTACCCTCCACGCTGCCCTCCAATACTAAATTGGTGATCCCTTGATGCCTCAGAATATGCCCTACCAACCGAAACCTTCGTCTAGTCAAGTTGTGCCACAAATTTCTCTTCTCTCCAATTCTAATCAATACCTCATTAGTTATGTGATCTACCCATCTAATCTTCAGCATTCTTCTGTAGCACCACATTTCGAAAGCTTCTAGTTTCTTCTTGTCTAAGCTATTTATCGTCCACGTTTCACTTCCATACATGACTACACTCCATACAAATACTTTCAGAAACGACTTCCTGACACTTAAATCTATACTCGATGTTGACAAATTTCTCTTCTTCAGAAACGCTTCCCTTGACATTGCCACTGTACATTTTATATCCTCTCTACTTCGACCATCATCAGCTACTTTGCTCCCCAAATAGCAAAACTCATTTACTACTTCAAGCGTCTCATTTGCTAATCTAATTCCCGCAGCATCACCAGATTTAATTAGGCTACATTCCATTATCTTCGTTTTGCTTTTGTTGATGTTCATCTTATATCCTCCTTTCAAGACGTTGTCCATTCCGTACTGGTAGATAAAGGGCAAATAATGACCCAAAAATGTCATTGTGAAGGACTTTGGTTCGATCTCTTGAGCAACCTAGGATTTAGCGTTTATAGTATGATGAGAAGTGCATCGAAAGGTTTATGAGGATGGGAAAAGGGTATCGAGAGGTTTATGAGATCATCCGAGGAGCTATTTTAAAAATAACGGCTTCATGGAACGATACCAACCACCTGCATATTGACGTAATACGCAACAGTACTGCCTTATACAGGAGGATGAAGTAAGTGTTCGTTGACATGGCAAAGCCCTATGTGCACTGTAAAGTCAAAAAGTTTAGTATGAATCTGGTTGGGTGGAAATAAAAACGTAAAGTCGTTCCCTCTTTCTAAGTGACCGAGCATTATCGCAGGCAGCAGCAACGATCGCTATTCTGCCGACGTTTCCGTGCCGCTGTCAAACGATAAGGGAGCGCTTCGACACGCCGTGGCCTCGACGGCCGTTCCCAAAACGAGATCCATTTTTTAACTGAACGCCTGTGAATGGCGATCGCGCCAGTTGTTGTTATGTATCGGGCATGAAAAGCGCGAGCTTTTCCTTGCGACGATGGGGCGCTGACGTGTTCGTTATTAATGACGTGCAGCGCGCTCCGATTAGCGAACCGCCTCCCGCTGTTTTCCGTCACGCCCGGACGCTCGCCGGTTGCTAACCTCTCTCCCTTTATCTCCACGCCGGTCTGCAACAAATGACAGTTTATCCACGTCCTCAATTTCTGTAACACTGCACTCTCAACTGTCGTGGGAATGGCCATCATCGAGATTTTGTCAGATACCGACGGACTCTTTCGTACCGATCGAAGTCGTGATCAACAGGACTTTGGAGCTCGTTTGGTTATAGCCTCACTCATCCAACGCAGCACGTTTCTTTTCCTGTCCAACGTTGTGATTTCCGCGAATCGGAAACTGTAAGAGGCGATCAAAAAATTCCCGTCTGAGGGCGTTGCCGCAACGTGACGCGATTCCGATGCGGGTATATAATCACCGACATGTAGGCAAGGGATCAGTGTGGCATTCTTGTATTTGAGAGCTGCGTGCAGTAAATCCGGAAACGTGAATTAAGGCGACGTTGTTACGAGGGTGAGTCAAAAAAATGAAAACCTTAAATATTTTTTAAACATTATTTATTGTGCAGAAGTGGTACAAAGCTGTATCACTTTTCAACATAATCTCACCCACGCTCAATGCAAGTCCTCCAGCGCTTACAAAGTGCATAAATTCCTTTAGAAAAAAATTCTTTTGGTAGTCCGCGCAACCACTCACGCACCGCGTGGCGTACGTCTTCATCAGAACGGAACTTCTTTCCTCCCATTGCGTCTCTGAGTGGTCCAGACATATGGAAATCACTTGGGACAAGGTCTGGTGAGTATGGTGGATGAGGAAGACACTCAAAACGCAAGTCTGCGATCGTTGCAACTGTTGTACGGGCAGTGTGGGGCCTTGCATTGTCATGTTGCAAAAGGACACCTGCTGACAGCAATCCGTGTCATTTTGATGTGATTGCAGGCCACAGATGATTTTTTAGGAGACCTGTGTATGATGCACTGGTGACAGTGGTCCCTCTAGGCATGTAATGCTAAAAATGACGCCTTTTTCGTCCCAAAAGAGAGTCAGCATAACCTTCCCTGCTGATGGTTCTGTTCCAAACTTCTTTGGTTTTGGAGATGAGGAATGGCGCCATTCCTTGCTCGCTCTCTTCGTTTCGGTTGGTGGAAGTGAACCCAGGTTTCGTCCCCAGTAACGATTCTTGCAAGGAAGCAAAGCGCCGAAGAAGTTCTTCACAAGCATCAACACGTCGTTCTCTCATTTCAGGAGTCAGTTGCCGTAGCACCCATCTTGCAGGCACTTTGTGAAACTGGATCACATCATGCACAATGTGGTGTGCTGACCCATGACTAATCTGTAAACATGCTGCAATGTAATTCAGTGTCACTCGGCGGTTTTCCTTCACTATGGCTTCAACTACTGCAATGTTCTTGGAGTCACAACTCGTTGTGCCTGACCTGGACGTGGAGCATCTTCCACTGAAGTCACACCATTTGCGAACTTCCTACTCCATTCATAGACTTGCTGTTGTGACTAACATGCATCACCGTACTGAACCTTCATTCGTCGATGAATTACAATAGGTTTCACACCTTCACTACGCAAAAACCGGATAACAGAACGTTGTTCTTCCCTGGTGCAAGTCGCAAGTGGGGCGGCCATCTTTATACTGATACTGCGACGGTATGTGTGCATTTGCACTATGCCGCCACCTACAGGCCATTCAGCACGCTATTTGTAGCACGCTTACCAACTTACAGGATAAAGGCGCGAAATTTCGGTTTGTTATTACAAATTTAAGGTGTTCATTTGCCTCACCCTCGTACCAATGCTTTCAAACATGACCAATGCGCTGTTATGCTTTTCTTGACTCCCGAAGGACAAACACCAGTAGACATCCATCGGAAATTGAGGAATATGTTTTTCGAAAACCTCTTTTGTGGAATGGTGTACGAAGTTTATTATGACGCACATTCTATTATGACGCACATTCTCTTATCGCAGCTGTGGTAACGCCACCTCATATGTGAGACACTCGAGCACATGTCCTATAGCTGTAATCTCTACCCAAGCAATTATCACGTCTTCGTTCTCTTAAAAAGGGCCTTGAAGGTTCGATGATTCCTGTCTGACGAGGATGTGCAGCACTCGTTATGGACTTCTCTCGCAGCTTGAAACAGTGTTTTACCAGACAATTTTCTCCAGCCTGGTGCGTCACTGGAATGATTGCCTCAGTGCTCACGGCGATTTTGCCTGATTGGCATTCCGATTCTCGACTGTGAGACCTTCGAACGGAAGTTTTAGAACGTCCATTTTAAAATTTCGTTTGGCATTGGTTTTCGATTGGTCACTACTTCGGCAACTTGAGTGTACTTAATCCGCACCAGTTATCCAAACGGACAAGGGGGACCTACAGTTTAACGTGGAGTCTTGGCGACTCCTCACGCCATTGAGATGTGACGGCTAGATTAAACGCAGACTAAAAACTTATTTGAATGGCAGTTTTCGAGGGAACTTTTAAAAATAAGTGACGCCAAGAACTCTTACTGAGCGTTGCACAGCAGAGACACATGACGTATTTTTCAACAGTCATTAATTATCTGTAAACAATGGTCAGTACTTAGAACCAATCGTTCAGTTCCTCTACAACAGAATGGTCACGTCCCCCCCACCCCCCTCTTCGATGCTCTTTCAGCTTTCCTAAGCGATAATAATCGCATGGTGCAAGATGTGGGCATCCAAATCAGTATCACTCGCATCTGTACGGCCTTGGTCAGATTGTGGGCACCATTTCTCTACCGCTAGGCAACACTGCATTTGATCCACATACCGCCAGACTTGAGCAGGGAAACTGTAAACAGTTTACACGTATTGTCCACAATAATCTTACTGTCCCTAATGCCGAGTACATTTTCAGTTGCTGCACAATTTTTCCCACACTGTGGTGCAGTTGTTGTCCATACCATAGCAGAACTGTGTCTGCAGGGAACCCGAAACATGTACTCTCTTCCGACAATGCGCTACTCTTTTTTACCAATGGCCTTAGCGGCGTGGTAGGACAGTGTCCCGCGTATATAGTATTTTTGTAGTCTCGAATCTCTACCCATTTTTCATATTTTCCTCCCACTGTTAATATAAAATACACAGTAGCAAAGAAAAACCTCCGTCATGCCAACTCATTACTAATTTTAGTATGAAATTCTTCTGGAATCCAACGTTCGTCTGAGAACAATAAAGCGTAGGCAGAAATACCCACAATCCGTTTCTCCTGCCTGTGAAGCATCACTCGGCTGGACAATACACATACGTCAAATTATAATCCAAACCGTGGTCCAATGTGACATCTTTGGCACAAAAGACGTGACTGTCAACGAAAAACAACACAAAAATTCCCAGATGGATCTCGATAAACTGTGGAATACTGTGGACCTGCGTTTCGACAATTATCTGTGGAATACTGATTCGCTATTTAACGCTTTCGCTGCTGAGTGCGCCGCAACAGTGCGCACATCCGTGTGCCGTCGGAACACATCACACAGCATATGGCGCTGAAAACTACAGCACCTACTGCACTGAGTCGGTTATCGTCGCAGGTTCTCCTCTGTTATTCTCACCAATAAAGCGTACTTTCAATATTCTTTACTGTTGACGTTTCTAAAACTAGATAACATTATAAAGAAGCAGACTTCAGAAAGTTACTACACTACTGCCCACAAAAATTGCTACACCACGAAGTTGACGTACTACAGACGCGAAATTTAACCGACAGGAAGCAGATGCTGTGATATGCAAATGATTAGCTTTTCAGAGCATTCACACAAGGTTAGCGCCGGTGGCGACACCTACAACGTGCTGACATGAGGAAAGTTTCTAACCGATTTCTCATACAAAAACAGCAGTTGACCGGCGTTGCCTGGTGAAACGTTGTTGTGATGCCTCGTGTAAGGAGGGGAAATGCGTATTATCACGACTTTGATAAAGGTCGGATTGTAGCCTATCGCGATTTCGGTTTATCGTATCGCGACATTGCTGCTCGCGTTAGCCGAGATCCAATGACTGTTAGCAGAACATGGAATCGGTGGGTTCAGGAGGGTAATACGGAACGTCGTGCTCGATCCCAACGGCCTCGTATCACTAGCAGTCGAGATGACAGGCATCTCCTCCTCATGGCTGTAGCCAGCGTGCAGCCACTTCTCGATCCCTGAGTCAACAGATGGGGACGTTTGCAAGACAACAAACATCTGCACGAACAGTTCGACGACGTTTGCAGCAGCATGGACTATCAGCTCGGAGACCATGGCTGCGGTTACCCTTGACGCTGCATCCCAGACAGGAGAGCCTCGACGACGAACCTGGGTGCACGAATGGCAAAACGTCATTTTTTCGGATGAATCCAGATTCTGTACACAGCATCATGATGGTCGCATCCGTGTTTGGCGAAGTCGCGGTGAACGCACATTGGAAGCGTGTATTCGTCATCGCCATACTGGCGGATCACCTGGCGTGATGGTATGGGGTGCCATTGGTTACACGTCTCGGTCACCTCTTGTTCGCATTGACGGCACTTTCAACAGTGGACGTTACATTTCATATGTGTTACGACCCGTGGCTCTACCCTTCATTCGATCCCTGCGAAACCCTACATTTCAGCAGGATAATGCACGACCGCATGTTGCAAGTCCTTTCTGAATACAGAAAATGTTCGACTGCTTCCCTGGCCAGCACATTCTTCAGATCTCTCAGCAATTGAGAACGTCTGGTCAATGGTGGCCGAGCAACCGGCTCGTCACAATACGCCAGTCACTACTGTTGATGAACTGTGGTATCGTGTTGAAGCTGCATGGGCAGCTGTACCTGTACACGCCATCCAAGCTCTGTTTGACTCAATGCCCAGGCGTATCAAGGCCGTTATTACGGCCAGATGTGCTTGTTCTCGGTACTGATTTCTCAGGATCTATGCACCCAAATTGCGTGAAAATGTAATCACATGTCAGTTATAGTATAGTATATTTGTCGAATGAATACCCGTTTATCATCTGCATTTCTTCTTGGTGTAGCAATTTTAATGGCCAGTAGTGTATTTGCAACGCAGAGTTCCACATCGTGTTGCTTACAGCAGTTATGCGATTCCTGTCTTTCTTTTTGTTCTTTCTGTCCATATTATTTTACTGACGACTCAACAGTGCTTGTAAAGCCCCTTTTTCGAATTTTCAATGAATTTTCCTTGTCATATCGACGATCTTCTGATGCTCTCCTTTCTTGGTGATACGTCTCTAAAATATCACGATTTAGGCTGAGATGAAATTCAGTGACTGAAGTATTCTTTCCATTATGAGCCTGGTAAATAACGTGGGAGTTTAGCACACACATGTCTAAGGAGCGGTAGTTGGTGATTAGGTGAATGCTATGGTGAGTCGTACTTCGTGGTGAGATTGAGGTCACGATGCAGACCGTGCAGCATCCAGGAGTGTGGATCACGCCGACTCGAAGGGTGATGGCAGAAGGTGTCACTGAAACAAGATTAAACCATCAAATATTTATGTCCACAGAATACAGCAATTGAGATCGAGATTCAGGCGGCCAGCTCTAGTGGGGCAGGATGACGTTGACTACTGAGGTATATGTTGGTGAGCAAGGATTGGCTGCCAGTCAGTGGTGCCAGCTCAGCTTCGAGACAGCACAAGCCAAGTGACCTGTCGTATTAGTGCAAGGCCACACCTTCACTGCATGCGGCTGCACACAACTTCCAGAGGAGATAACCAGAGAACCCATGGCCCCATTGTAGACTGCACAGGAAAGACAGCCACGGCAAAATAGTTTGCTCCAACAGCATGTGGTGTGCATCACCTGTGATGACAGAAGAGCAATTGCACATCCCCAGAGGAGAACCAGTCACCATTATGGTGGGAGGCAGCAGCAGTCATAGTTGAGCCCTCCACACAGCACACAGGTGGAAAGCACCTAAGTTCTCCCCATCGATTTCAACAAGGGTGATGACGCTACAACTGGCAGCATGAAGGTCTCAAGGTTAAGACTAGCTGTTCTGTAGGAGCTCATAGATAGCTAGATGAATAAATGGCAGGCCAGCATAGGGTCGATTGTAGATCGTATGTACTTCCCCTGGAAATTTCTGTGAGGCTGTTTGACATTTGTTATGCTATTGTGAGGTGGCCTCCATTTACTAACTCGGCCGCTTCAGAATTTCACAACTTTACCTTTGAGGCACTCTTTCTGCCATGTCAGTGTATTGATTAATTACTCTAACATTGGACATATGCTTTCTTATGCCACTTTGCATGACCACGGCAAACACAGCTTCCATTTGTTTACTGACGTGGTCACTTCCCCCTGAACCCGTACGCAACAGGCGGAGTCCCTATCCATCCATAACCATTTTTTCCCCTCTCTTTTATCTCACAAGCCGTTCAAAACAAACAGATGACTGAAGACTACGCGAATTTACACTATACGGGAACTAAAACGCGATGCTACAACTCTCAAATACTATAATACGCCCGAAATTTGTGAATTAAACTATGCAAGTACCCAAAAGCACGAAAAGAAATTAAGAATTAAACTATAATACAAATAAGTGAGCTAAGAGTGCGACTTTGCTGCTGGCTACTGCTTATCCAACGGCGGCAGGGAGCTCACTAAAGTCATTTGAAGTTATCCAGGCAATGTACGAAAAAAGCTCTAGTTGTTTGCAGACTCTAGTTGGAAGAACTGAATGGTTTAAGAATGTTACGGGTTTAAGAATGTTACGGGACTAAGACAAGGAAGTGTGATATCACCACTACTATTTATAATGATGCTATTTACAATTTGTACAGAAACCAGATGGCAGTTATAAGAGTCGAGGGGCATGAAAGGGAAGCAGTGGTTGGGAAAGGAGTGAGACAGGGTTGTAGCCTCTCCCCGATGTTATTCAATCTGTATATTGAGCAAGCAGTAAAGGAAACAAAAGAAAAATTCGGAGTAGGTATTAAAATTCATGGAGAAGAAGTAGAAACTTTGAGGTTCGCCGATGACATTGTACTTCTGTCAGAGACAGCAAAGGACTTGGAAGAACAGCTGAATGGAATGGACAGTGTCTTGAAAGGAGGATATAAGATGAACATCAACAAAAGTAAAACAAGGATAATGGAATGTAGTCGAATTAAGTCGGGTGATGCTGAGGGAATGAGATTAGGAAATGAGACACTTAAAGTAGTAAAGGAGTTTTGCTATTTAGGGAGTAAAATAACTGATGATGGTCGAAGTAGAGAGGATATAAAATGTAGACTGGCAATGGCAAGGAAATCGTTTCTGAAGAAGAGAAATTTGTTAACATCGAGTATAGATTTAAGTGTCAGGAAGTCGTTTCTGAAAGTATTTGTATGGAGTGTAGCCATGTATGGAAGTGAAACATGGACGATAACTAGTAGGTTCTGGGAGATGAAGAAGCTTGCACAGGATAGAGTAGCATGGAGAGCTGCATCAAACCAGTCTCAGGACTGAAGACAACAACAACAACAACAACATGGGTGAAATAGTCAAAGAGACGAAAGAAGCCCATAGAGGAAGGGGGGTGAAGTTGTTACTATTTGCTGATGATATTTTGGTGTGGGGAACAAGCAGTAAGAAGGTACAAAAGCAAATAGACATCCTAAATAAGGTCGAGAAATATGGAATGAAATTTAGTGTGTAGAAAAGCAAGACCACGGTAATAACCAGAGGGGATAGAGAGGGCAAGGGAAAAATTTATATTAAGGGACAGGATATTGAAATAGTGGATAACTTTAAATATTTGGGAAGTGTATTAATTGGGAATGCTCGTTTGGAAACAGAAGTTAGCCAAAGGATACAACAGAGTAGAACATTTTACCAGTGTGTGAGGGGATTGGTGTGGGGGAGGGAAGTGCCAATTAGGTGCAAGCTGGTGCTATACAAGACTTACTTCACACCCATACTAATTTACGGCTCAGAGACTTGGAGTATGAGTAGAAGAGAGGAGAGTAGGATACAATCCAGTGAAATGAAGTTTCTGAGAAGTATGCTAGGGAAGACTAGGAGAGACAGAGTGAAAAATGAAGATGTTAGGAAGTGGAGAAGTTGACTGAGAAAATTGAAAAGAATAGACTGAAATGGTGTGGGTATGTGAAGAGGATGGGAGAGGGAAGAATACCATGAAGAATGATGGAGTTCAAGATTGAGGGCAAGAGGTCAAGAGGAAGACGGAGAACAAGATGTATTGATACAATAAAGATGAGTTTAAGGAGGAGAAATCTGCTATGGAACCAAATTGTGGACGAAGAATGGTGGAAAGACCGAGTAAAGTAGTGAAGTACCATTGATACCCCAACCCGACCACATATGGGATAGAGGGGAAAAGAAAACGATGACGAATACTGATCTGGAGCCAATCTGCAGGATTTGTCCTGAGAAGTTACAAGACTGTTAAGCTGTCAGACGTACTGGAATTAACGCACGCAGCTTTCCCACACGGCACTGCCGAATGCTGGCGGGATATAGAACGGCTCGTCATAAAAGAAGAAGAGAAAATGCTGCGCGAGGTTTGCTTCGTGGATTCTGTTGTTGTTAGGCTCCTTATCAACGTAGCAGGCGACACATCGAGAACTGAAATGTATTTCTCTGATTCGGATCAGGAAGGAGCTAAGAGATTACCAGATGACTGACTGTAAGTAATACCTTCAGTGGCTTCAATATTTAACTATACGGTGAAATACTTCAATAATCTCTTACGTTACAGTTTATGCAGAAAAATTACCCTGTGGTTAAGTCAGGAATTTTCATCATTCTCGTTTTTAATTACAATAGTACATTAGCTAAAAACGATAACGTGTTGCAGTTTTCGTCTAGTCGTCTAAGGTGCATATTGTAGGAGATCTGCTGTGTATTATTTCATTCTACTTAAAAATTAAATGCCATTCGAAGCTGTATTGCTCCTCTGCTCGTCTCTTTTTACGTGTGAACTGCAAATGGCACGTCATTGCAGACTAGCTGTACCAGCTGACCGGCCAGTGGTCTCCAAGTTAAATGCTGCGGTAAAGCTGTTGTCCGGTGTTATCCCTAAGTCGATGTGTGCATAACGCACAGCACAAAACGTACCCTTATTATCGTACTTGACAGTACTCGAGACAGCTTGGCTGCAGTCCCACGTGAAACGGAAATCCAATGAGGGTCCAGCGAACGCGGAAGAATACATAGTGCGATGTTTACATCAGGTTTATTCTTATGAAGAATGGATTATAGCAACTCCTGCATGATTTGTATGCCACTCGACGAAGAATGGAGTAAACTTCCGAGCAGCGCGCATTTCAAACCGCCACAACACTAAAACAAATATTCCCATATTCGCTGTATGGTCCATCTACCAAACATTCTCCCGGCTACATACCTTGCCCATAGGCATGTTATTGTCATTATAGTTATAATCCCAGTTTTTAGCCTTACAGTTTGTTTGTTTTCCTGTTTATCGCATTAATATACTTATCACGAAATTAGATACTTAAGTCAGACTGGCTACTTAGTACAGTAACAGCATTGATGCCCTGTTGCGATGACGATTGGGAATTTATACCAGTGTGAGGGCTCGATCTGGGATTTCGCGGTTCGCCATTAAGACTATCTGGTTAGACAGAAATTCTTGATGTCCAGAGATGCTTTAGAGAGCGTTCACAACTCATTCCTCGATACTGGTGATACGGTAGGCCACGTTTGCGCTTATAGTTCCTCACTGATCCGATTTATCAGTATTTTTTAAGTTTGTTCATGGGGTGAAAACGTTGCACGATGATTAAATGGTCACTATTCGTTATAGATATTTATTCTCTGGCGCGAATAGTCGGTCCGTCATAGACTAAACTGCTCTGGTGATCTCCAGCAGGACCCAATAATCTCTGTAATCTTGGTGAATAGTTCGCGTGGTTCTCTTTTGGACGGCAGTTGCTATTTCTCTTAAGGGATCTCTAGGTGGTAAAAATGTTCCGAAATGTGTCGTAAGTTTCTTTTTCACAGTCTACAGCTTTCCAATGGCACAGAAAAACAAAATGCATATCATCATCATCATCATCATCATCATCATCATCATCATAATTTAAGACTGATTATGCCTTTCAGCGTTCAGTCTGGAGCATAGCCCCCCTTATACAGTTCCTCCATGATCCCCTATTCAGTGCTAACATTGGTGCCTCTTCTGATGTTAAACCTATTACTTCAAAATCATTCTTAACCGAATCCAGGTATCTTCTCCTCCGTCTGCCCCGACTCCTCCTACCCTCTACTGCTGAATCCATGAGTCTCTTGGGTAACCTTGCTTCTCCCATGCGTGTAACATGACCCCACCATCTAAGCCTGTTCGCCCTGACTGCTACATCTATAGAGTTCATTAACAGTTTTTCTTTGATTTCCTCATTGTGGACACCCTCCTGCCATTGTTCCCATCTACCAGTACCTGCAATCATCCTAGCTACTTTCATATCCGTAACCTCAACCTTGTTGATAAGGTAACCTGAATCCACCCAGCTTTCGCTCCCATACAACAAAGTTGGTCGAAAGACTGAACGGTGCACAGATAACTTAGTCTTGGTACTGGCTTCCTTCTTGCAGAACAGAGTAGATCGTAGCTGAGCGCTCACTGCATTAGCTTTGCTACACCTCGCTTCCAGTTCTTTCACTATGTTGCCATCCTGTGAGAATATGCATCCTAAGTACTTGAAACCGTCCACCTGTTCTAACTTTGTTCCTCCTATTTGGCACTCAATCCGTTTATATTTCTTTCCCACTGACATTACTTTCGTTTTGGAGATGCTAATCTTCATACCATAGTCCTTACATTTCTGATCTAGCTCTGAAATATTACTTTGCAAACTTTCAATCGAATCTGTCATCACAACTAAGTCATCCGCATTTGCAACACTGCTTATTTTGTGTTCACATATCTTAATCTCACCCAGCCAGTCTATTGTTTTCAACATATGATCCATAAATAATATGAACAACAGTGGAGACAGATTGCAGCCTTGTCTTACCCCTGAAACTACTCTGAACCAAGAACTCAATTTACCGTCAACTCTAACTGCTGCCTGACTACCCATGTAAAGACCTTTAATTGCTTGCAAAAGTTTGCCTCCTATTCCATAATCTTGTAGAACAGACAATAACTTCCTCCTAGGAACCCGGTCATATGCCTTTTCTAGATCTATAAAGCATAGATACAATTCCCTGTTCCACTCATAACACTTCTCCATCATTTGCCGTAAGCTAAAGATCTGGTCCTGACAACTCTAAGAGGCCTAAACCCACACTGATTTTCATCCAATTTGTCCTCTACTCGCACTTTCCTTTCAACAATACCTGAGAAGATTTTACCCACAACGCTGATTAAAGAGATACCTCTGTAGTTGTTACAATCTTTTCTGTTTCCATGTTTAAAGATTGGTGTGATTACTGCTTTTGTCCAGTCTGATGGAACCTGTCCCGACTCCCAGGCCATTTCAATTAACCTGTGTAGCCATTTAAGACCTGACATTCCACTGTATTTGATGAGTTCCGACTTAATTTCATCCACCCCAGCCGCTTTATTGCACTGCAATCTATTGACCATTTTTTCCACTTCCTCAAATGTGATCCTATTTCCATCATCATTCCTATCCCATTCTACCTCGAAATCTGAAACATTACTGATCGCATTTTCACCTACATTGAGCAACTCTTCAAAATATTCCCTCCATCTGCCCAAGGCTTCCACAGGATTCACCAGCAGTTTTCCTGACCTGTCCAAAATACTTGTCATTTCCTTCTTACCTCCCTTTCGAAGACTGCTAATTACACTCCAGAATGGTTTTCCAGCAGCTTGACCCATAGTCTCCAACCTGTTTCCAAAGTCTTCCCACGATTTCTTCTTGGATGCTGCAATTATCTGTTTGGCTTTGTTTCTTTCTTCAACATAACTTGCTCTGTCTACCTGGGTTCTGGTATGTAGCCATTTTTGATACGCCTTCTTTTTCCTTTTACAGGCTGCCTTGACTGTATCATTTCACCAAGCTGTTTGCTTCATCCTACTTTTACACACTACTGTTCCAAGACATTCTTTAGCCACTTCTAGTACTGTGTCCCTGTACCTTGTCCATTCCTTTTCCAATGACTGTAATTGACTACATTCAACTAACTGGTACCTTTCTGAGATCGCTGTTATGTACTTGTGCCTGATTTCCTTATGCTGAAGTTTCTCCACTCTTATCCTCCTACATATGGACCTGACCTCCTGCACTTTCGGCCTCACAATCCCAATTTCACTGCAGATTAAATAATGATCAGTGTCATCAAAGAATCCCCTGAATAAACGTGTGTCCGTCACAGCCTTCCTGAATTCCTGATCTGTTATTATATAGTCAATGACAGATCTGGTTCCCCTGCCTTCCCAAGTATACCGGTGAATGTTCTTATGTTTAAAAAAGGAATTTGTGATTACTAAGCCCATACTGGCACAGAAATCCAAGAGTTGTTTCCCGTTCCTGTTGGTCTCCATATCCTCTCCAAATTTACCCATAACCTTTTCATACCCTTCTGTTCGATTTCCAATCCTAGCGTTAAAATCACCCATGAGCAGAACACTGTCCTTGTCCTTTACTTTAACAACTACATCACTGAGTGCCTCATAAAAACTATCCATCTTATCTTGATCTGTCCCTTCACAATGCGAATATACTGACACAATCCTAATTTTCTTGCTAGACACTGTCAAATCTATCCACATCAGTCGTTCGTTTACATACCTTATTGCAACTACGCTGGGTTCCATTTCTTTCCTGATGTAAAGCCCTACACCCCATTGTGCTATTCCTGCTTTGGCTCCTGACTGGTAGACCTTGTATGCTCCCACTTCCTCTTCTTTCTCACCCCTTACCCGAATGTCACTAACAGCTAAAACGTCCAGCCCCATCTTACTTGCAGCCTCTGCCAGCTCTACCTTCTTCCCAGAGTAGCCCCCATTGATATTAATAGCTCCCCATCTCATTACCATTTGTTTGCCAAGTCGTATCTTAGGAGTCCCTGGTTTGTCAGTTAGAGGTGGGACTCCGTCACCTCCAAAGGTCCGAGGCATTTTGCTCTGATTGTTGCCAGCATCATATTTAAAGTACCAGGGAAGCAGGTTGCTAGCCTTACTTGCCCCGAGTCCCATTGGGTTTTACCCCTAACGGCTGAGGGACTAATCATCATTTTCAGCAAAATACGTCAAATAGAAATCATAAGCTACGTCAGAAATCGTGTCAAATCACGTGTATCGGAGAAAAAACTTAAAGTAAAAAACAAGGTGTAACCCTCTTTCTTCTTCAGTATTTACGAGAGTAGCTACATACAAACTATGACTTTAGTCGTGAATAAATGAAATGATGTGTGTGTGCGGGGAGATTGCAAGTAAGCACTTGAACATGTAAGTGATTCGAGAGGAACATTAAGTGACGTTTAACTTAATAAAAGACGCTTCTCTGAAGAAAGCTGGTTCTACTACATTAATAATTGTAATAGAACATCAATTATCTGTACACCGCAATAAATAAAACCTTGTAACAATAGGCTTTGCTACTCGTCATACTGCAGGAATCTTCAATTCTTAAATCATCAGATTTTGAATTTATAAGGATTCCAATATCTCGCATTATGTGTGCCTGATCTTTTCTGCAGAATATAGACACTCAATCTTAAAAATAGACAAGAAGTCAAAGTCTTAGTGAAGACTATTATTGTGGCTCGTATTCTACTGTATAAAATACAATTTTTTATGAAACTTCCTGGCAGATTAAAACTGTGTGTCGGACCGAGACTCGAACTCGGGACCTTTTGCCTTTCGCGGGCAGGTGCTCTACCATATCAGCGCACACTCCGCTGCAGAGTGAAAATCTCATTCTGGATACAATTTTTTATGTTGGCAATAAATACCATCCTAAATCAAATGTACGGGAAGTATGTGTGAAAGATCCACAACTTTGGAGGAGGCTTCTGCAGGATGTGTGACTGTTTACTCCATTAAGCAGTTTTACTGTTGCATTTGCTGAATAGAAACTGAGATGAAAAAAGTCATGGGGTAACGACATACTGATGGCTGTAGAATTGCGTACAAAAGGTATAAAATGACAGTACATTTGCGGAGCTGCCATTTGTATTCAGATGACTCATTTGAAAAGGTTTCCCATGTCAATCATGTCCGCACGTGGGAATTAACTGTCTCTGAAGGCGCAATAATCGTTCGAGCTAGAAGCATGGAACATTCCATTTCGGAAATGTTAAAAAATTCAGTATTCTGACATCCAAAGTGCCAAAGTATGCCGAGAATATCAAATTTCAGCCATTGTCTCTCACCACGGCCAGCGCAGTCGCCAACGGCCTTCACTTAACGACCCTCAGCAGCGGTGTCGACACAGAGTTGCCAATGTTAACAGCAAGCAACACTGTGTGAAATAGCTGCAGAAATCAAAGTGAGGCGTACGACGAACGTACCCGTTAGTACAGAGCAGCGGTATGTGGCATTAGTGGGAGACTTCGCCCGTAACGCCTCTCCTTGGCTCGTGAATATATCGGTTGGACCTTGCATTACTGGGAAACAGCAGCTTGCTTGGATGAGTTTCGATTTCAGACGGTAAGAGCTGATGATAGCGTTCGGGTGTGGCACAGACAGCACGCAGCTGTCAACAAGGCACTATGCAAGCTGGTGGTTGCTCCATGATGGTGTGGGCTGTGTTTACGTGGAATGGACTGGGTCCTCTGATCAAGCTGAACGAATCATTGACTGGAAATAGTTATGTTCCGTTACTTGGAGACCCTTTTCAGTCATTCATGGACTTCATGTTCCCAAACAACGCTGGAATTTTTGTGGATGACAGTGCGTCATGTCAGCGGGCTACCGTTGTTCGCGATTGGTTTAAAGAACATTCTGGACAGTTCGAGAGAAAGATTTGGCCACCTAAATTGAACGACGTGAATCCCATCGAACATTTATGGAATATAATCGAAAGGTCAGTTCGTTCACAAAATCTTGCACCGGCAACACTTTCGCAGTTATGGACGAGTATAAATGCAGCGTGGCTCACTATTTCTGCAGTTCAATCCATACCACGTCGAGCTGCCGCACCAAGCGGGTGAAAAGGAGATCCGACACGATATTAGGAAGTATTGCATAACTTTTGTCACCTCAGTGTGCATTTTATTATCGCTACTATCTAGGTCTGTGAGTCAATACAAATAGAGCTACTATTTAGACCAAAACATACCGATCTGAGCCGCTTGATCACATTTTCCGTATGCTCGTCCCATTTCGTAGTTTCTTATCAAGCTGAACTACAACGATTGTTACAAAATACTGTAGTATTACAATCAGTGCTTGTTAGTAATACTTTTTGGTAAGAAATGGTCAGTTTTAAATGCAAACATTTGTGAATCTTGATGAGATTAAGATACATAATTATTTTTTGGGAAAATACTGCAGGCTTGTTCAGCGATCATCGAAGCAGTGGCTGGTACGGTTGGTTTTTGGCCCTTCAGCAGTTTGATTATGATACCAGAAAACATGATAATTTTTAGATCTTTGAAGGTGGTCATCTACATCTACATCCATACTCCGCAAGCCACCTGACAGTGTGTGGCGGAGGGTAGCTTGAGTACCTCTATCGGTTCTCTCTTCTGTCCCAGTCTCGTATTGTTCGTGGTAAAAAAGATTATCGGTATGCCTCTGTGTGGGCTCTAATCTCTCTCATTTTATCCTCATGGTCTCTTCGCGAGATATACATAGGAGGGAGCAATATACCGCTTGACTCCTCGTTGAAGGTATGTTCTCGAAACGTTAACAAAAGCTCATACCGAGCTACTGCGCGTCTCTCTTTCAGAGTCTTCCACTGGAGTTTATCTATCATCTCCGTACCGCTTTCGCGATTACTAAATGATCCTGTAACGAAGCGCGCTGCTCTCCGTTGGATATTCTCTATCTCTTCTGTCAACCCTATCTGGTACGGATCCCACACCGGTGAGCAGTATTCAAGCAGTGGGCGAACAAGTGTACTGTAACCTACTTCCTTTGTTTTCGGACTGCGTTTGCTTAGGATTCTTCCAATGAATCTCAGTCTGGTATCTGCTTTACCGACGATTAATTTTATATGGTCATTCCATTTTAAATCACTCCTAATGCCTACTCCCAGATAATTTGTGGAATTAACTGCTTCCAGTTGCTGACCTGCTATATTGTAGCTAAATGGTAAAGGATCTTTCTTTCTATATATTCGCAGCACATTACACTTATCTACATTGGGATTCAATTGCCATTCCCTGCACCATGCGTCAGTTCTTTGCAGATCCTCCTCCATTTCAGTACAATTTTCCATTGTTACAACCTCTCGATATACTACATCATCATCCGCAAAAAGCCTCAGTGACCTTCCGATGTTATCCACAAGGTCATTTATATATATTGTGAATAGCAACGGTCCTTACGACACTCACATGCGGCACACCTGAAATCACCCTCACTTCGGAAGACTTCTCTCCATTTAGAATGACATGCTGCGTCCTGTTATCTAGGAACTCTTCAATACAATCACACAATTGGTCTGATAGACCATATGCTCTTATTTTGTTCATTAAACGACTGTGGGGAACTGTATCAAACGCCTTGCGGAAGTCAAGAAACACGGCATCTACTTGGGAACGCGTGTCTATGGCCCTCTGAGTCTCGTGAACGAATAGCGCTAGCTGGGTTTCACACGATCGTCTTTTTAGGAACCCATGCTGATTCCTACAGAGTAGATTTATAGTCTCCGGAAAAGTCATTATACTCGAACATAATACGTGTTCCAAAATTCTACAACTGATCGACGTTAGAGATATAGGTCTACCTTTTGTGACTCTGCATTTTGCATTTCTCTCAGTCTGATCTAAGTTCTATCACTGTGGTTCAGTTAGTCAAAGTGACACTCTGTTTTCTGTTATGTGACAAGATTCCATCCGTGCCAGACGAATACCATTAATACTGTAACAGTTTCAGTTTTCTCAGAATAATTGTATGATCCATACAAATAAAACATTCGGGGATGTACCAGCATGATAGTTTTTGTTGTTTACCTCTGCGATGACTGCATTGCTGAGGTCATATACGAATTTGATGAAGAGATCCTTTACGAAACTATCTCTTGAATCATTCAGTGATTACAAAGATACATATGAGGTGATTCTATTGACTTAGCACACTACTGTGCCAAAGACATAGTTATGACAATTACCATTTCTTAGTGACATAATGTTTACAGTAATCTTGTTAACTGTTTTATTTTTGTGAATAATGTCTGTCGACATTGTGAACTGTGCCTAGCGGAGGTACCTAATACATCTGTGTTATTCTGTTATCTTCTGTAATACATTTTGAGGCAACTGTGCTTCTTTAACAGTTAAAGAGCGTTGTCAGTCATATCTGTGATGTCAATTCTCGTACTTTGTGTAAGCCATTGTTGATATATTTTTGACAATATTGACTGATTTAGAAGAAACCGCAACTTCAGCGAACAGCAAGACGGAAAACGATTTGCATGTGTATAGTAGGTTCTTAGGTATTACACAGAAAAGTGTGCACTATTCTTCAGGTTTTATTTTCAGTAGACTTCCAGCAGTACTGGAAGATACTGATTGAAAAGCTCCAAGTCTTCAAATCTAAATTGAAAGGTTTCATTGCATCTCACTCCTGTTGTGTACAGGAGTTCCTCGAGAAGTTGAGAGCTATTCTGTGTAATGTGCTGTTTGTTCGTACACATTCATTAATTTTCGTGTTTTAGAAATTACGTTATTCATAAATTTTCTGATCGACATTGTGTAAACTACGTACTGACTCGTTCCATGACGAGTATTTTTGATCAAATGATGACACGGAAACCGATAAATATTTTATAACAATTATAAAATATGCTGTTTTTTTAGTATGTAAAATTTTTACTGCCTCTGTGAAGAGGTAATCATTGCAGTTTATGCCTTATTATTTCAGTGTGTCATCGTCCCTGCCATGACTATCATCTAGGAATTTATTTTCTTTCTCTCACTGTTTTTGTTTGTTTGCGTAACAATGCTAGAGACTGTTCCAGTTGTCGTCTTCGTTTTTTGTAAATACATATATTTTGACTTTTTGATAATAATCTGTAGAAATGTATTGTATTAATGGTAGTGGAATTTACGCCTTGGCGACATTGTGTCCTTCGTATTAGTTGAGGTTTGTTTCCTCCCTCAAAAGATACATCAGTCACACGTGCTATCCACTTCTTCTGTCTGCTCCTGTTTTACTCTCGTTTGTCTAAGTGGGAAAGAGGACTCAAAATACAGGCTGGATATTTTAAAGAAATATTTAATTTTTTCATCATCACTGTTTTGCAGACCTATTCCCGACGTTGTATCTAAACCCTACTATCCAATCGTTGGCAACGCTTCAGTTATACCTTATTTTTCGTTTATAATCTGAACCTAACTGGTCGCCATGTAAACATTTTATCCAGCATAACACATCCGCTGACTTGTACTTGGCCGTTCATTTCTCTTTATTTACTGTCGAAGTCTATTATTTTTATTTATAAGGCTTAATGGAAGATTACTATTAAGTGCGTGTTCTTTCAACTCCGAGGACACAGCTATTTCAAATCCAACTATATTTTCATTGTAGCTCCATTTATCTAAAATCTAATGCAAACATTTATATCAGTGGCACAGGGCAGATACTGCTTTGCTCATACTGGATGCTGCTAGCATTAAGATGTGCAGATACTTGAAAGAGAGGTTAAAAGACTACTGGATAGCTTAGGTTTCTTTTTTAACGTGGTGCAGTTCTGTAAAGTGGTCCGTTTGACTGAATGTGATGGGCCCTCAGCGTCCTCTGTCCTCTTAGCCATTTCTCTGAGTACCTTCGCAAAACTTTATAAGACAAGAAACTACTCTGAAGCGCCAAGGAAACTGGTATAGGCAAGCATATTCAAGTACAGAGATATGAAAACAGGCGGAATACGGCGCTGCGGTCAGCATCGCCTGTATAAGACAAGTGTCTTTTGCAGTTGTTAGATCGGTTACTGTTGCTCCAATGACAGGTTATCAGGATTTAAATGAGTTCGAACGTAGTTTTAAAGTCAGTCCACGAGCGATGCGACACAGCATCTTCGAGGTAGCGATGAAGTGGGGATTTTCTCGTACGACCATTTCGCGAGTGAACCGTAAATATCAGGAATCCAGTAAAACATCAAATCTCCGACAGCGCTGCGACCAGAAAAAGATCCTGGAAGAACGAGAAAAACGACGACTGAAGAGAATTGTTCAGCCTAACAGAAGTGCAACCCTTCCGCAAATTGCTTCAGATTTCACTGATGGCCCGTAAAGAAGTGTCAGTGCGCGAACCATTCGACGAAACATCATCGATGTGGGCTTTGGAGACGACGGCCCACCAGTGTACCCTCGCTGACTGCACTACACAAAGCTTTACGCATCGCCTGGGCCCGTCAACACCAACATTAAACTGTCGATGACAGGACAGCGTTGCCTGGTCGGACGAGTCTCGTTTCAGATTGTATCGACGTGTACGGTATGGTGACAACCTCGGGGAATCCATGGACCTTGCATGTCAGCAGGAGACTGTTCAAGCTGATGGAGGCTCTGTGATGGTGTGGGACGCGTGCAGTTGGAGTGATATGGGACCCCTGATACGTCTAGGATATGACTCTGACATGTTCGTAAGCATCCTGTATAATCACCTGCATCCATTCACGTCTGTTGTGAATTCCGACGGACTTGGTCAATTCCAGCAGGACAATGCTACACCCCACACATCCAGAATTGCTACAGAGTAGCTCCAGGAACGTTAGAGAGCATATCTGGGATGCCTTGAAACGCGCTGTTCAGAAGAGATTCCACCCCGTCGTTCTCGTACGGATTTGTGGACAAGATTTATCGTGTCACTTAAAAAAAAAAAAAAAAAGGCTCTGAGCACTATGGGACTTAACATCTGAGGTCATCAGTCCCCTAGAACTCAGAACTACTTAAACCTAACTAACCTAAGGACGACACACATATCCATGCCCGAGGCAGAATTCGAACCTGCCTAGAACCGCTCGGACACTCCGGCCGGCGTGTCACTTCCCTCCAGCACTACTTCAGACATTAATCGTGTCCATGCTACGTCGTGTTGCGGTCCTTCTGCGTGCTCGCGGTGGCCCTACACGATATTAGGTAGGTGTACCAGTTTCTCTGGCTCTTCAGTGTACGTACAGTATAGTTCTCCGTTCATAATTATTATACGGGCGTCTAGCCGATTGGAAGACTAACTTCACCCTGAGACATTATTTAGGTGTTGCTTTAAGTCAAGTGTACACTACGCTAGGCAGTAAGTTGTTTGCCTGTGTACCAGGTACAGTGCAAAACGTGTGGACGGTAGCAGCGGGGTAAGCATTGCACGGAGCGACTGTACTTGCGCGAGGCGGGGTCCGGCGACTACGTATAGTATAGTTCGCCATTCGTAATTATTATACGATCGTCTAGCCGATTGGAGGACGAACTTCGCCCTGCGACATTATTTAGGTGTTGCTTTAAGTCAAGTGTACACTACGCTAGGCAGTAAGTTGTTTGCCTGTGTACCAGGTACAGTGCAAAACGTGTGGACGGTAGCAGCGGGGCAAGCGTTGGGCGGAGCGACTGTACCTGCGCGAGGCGGGGTCCGGCGACTACAACAAAAGCTCGATTTGGCGTGAAATGTGTAAATTGATGTGAGCGCTCATTTGCAGTGACAGGCGGCCAGAGCGGCGCAAGCCCGCCTCTTCGCTGCCGATGGAGTGCGCGCCTCATCTGCATCCGTTCACGTACTGCCCACTTCTCTGCTAATTGCAGTGAGCGAATGAACGCTTCGGATATAAAAATAATGGAAATGCCTGAACGGACATCATTAGTACACGACCTACCTCCCACAAAGGTTTTTGGGATCTCTGCGAAGAAAAGCCTAGTCAGAGACACCAATCTTTCTATATCTTCAAATAAAGTGTAATATCCCTTGACGAAGGAAGGAAAGAAGATACGGTTTAACGTCCCATCGACATCGAAATTATTACAGACGGAAACATCTCGTGAGTAGAATCTTGATATTTGCGGTAATAACAGTCACTGCCATGGCGATCGTCAGAATTCAAAGACTGATTGCGCTTGAGTTTTGAATCTATGTCGATTTCATTTTTCGTGAAACAAAGAACAACAGTTTGAATTTGCAAATTATTTTACAGGCTTAGAAGAATCATATTTCAACTTCTTTTCAGTAACTTACAGCTCGTCCTGAAAATATCACTAAACGTAATGTGAAAATATTTGCTTATACTATCTGATGACTTGTAAAATTTATGTACAGGTCAATATGCTTAATCTTCGCAAAAAAAAAAAGTCACGAAGCTTCATATTCGCTAATACACCGGGTGATCAAAAAGTCAGTATAAATTTGAAAACTTAATAAACCACGGAATAATGAAGATAGAGAGGTAAAAATTGACACACGTACTTGGAATGGCATGGGGTTTTAATAGAACTGTCCGACAGATCGCGCTGGACAGCAAAACTGCTACCGTGACGGGTGAGAGGTACGCCGATATGTTACAGAATCGCATCATCCTCAGCCTGGCTGATAAACACCTGCTGGAACGTACGATGTTTATGCAGGATGGCGCTCCATCCCATGTTGCTAGAGGCGTGAAAGATCTCTTGCGCGCGTCGTTTGGTGATGATCGTGTGCTCAGCCGCCACTAATGTCATGCTTGGCCTCCCAGGTCCCCAGACCTCAGTCCGGGCGATTATTGGCTTTGGGGTTACCTGAAGTCGCAAGTGTATCGTGATCGACCGACATCTCTAGGGATGCTGAAAGACAACATCCAACGCCAATGCCTCACCATAACTCCGGACATGCTTTACAGTGCTGTTCACAACATTATTTCTCGACTACAGCTATTGTTGAGGAATGACGGTGGACATATTGAGCGTTTCCTGTAAAGAACATCGTCTTTGCTTTGTCTTACTTTGTTATGCTAATTATTGCTATTCTGATCAGATGAAGCGGCATCTGTCGGACTTTTTTGAACTTTTGTATTTTTTTGGTTCTAATAAAACCCCATGTCAGTCCAAGCATGTGTGTCAATTTGTACCTCTCTATCTACACTATTCCGTGACTTATTCAGTTTTCAAATTTATACTGACTTTTTGATCACCCTGTACTAAAAGGAATGAGGGTTCAACGTGTGGATTTGTTGCAGCGTGGGACAGATACATAAATATCACACACTAACGTATATTTCCGATTCTCTCATAGAACAGAAAAGAAATATGTATTAATATTAGTTGAGTTGCGCCAATTAAAATAATAAAATATTTAATAATTTAAGTAGGTCACCAGCCCAGCTTAATGGTTTATCATCACAGTACTCATTAGAATATGGCTTATATGGGCGTCAGTCGTTCGCAAATGTATCCTCACCAGCTCTCCGAGACTGAAACAACAAAATGGGCTCTCTACGAGGACTTAATTTTATTTTGTAATTGTCTGACAACCCCGGGATTGTCCGAGTATTCATTTCGCCTATTTTCTATTAGAAACGAAAATTAAAAAAATGAATTCTGTTTGTAATGTAATATAGAACGAACTTCATTTCCATGTATCCGTAAAAACGCCTATGAAATTATGGAGCAGTCGTACACAGAAATACGTATAATGTGTAAATGTATAAGTATAGTGTCTAAATGGAGAATCACAGTGTTACGGTACGCTGTGCGCAGGTGCTTCACGTGTCTACAACGCGGTTTTGACATCTCTTTGGCAAAGCCGCTTCATCGCTCTGTAGGCGGCTATTATTTTCGCTTACAGCCGTTCGCGCTTCGCAGTGGAGAGCTGTCAGAAGCGTTGTCAGGTGCCAGGAATTTCAGTACGCTGACTAGACTGTAGGAGTACCGTATTAGTAAAGGATATATTTATTAAAATTTCATCCATAATGCTGCATTTTTTCACGGATCTCAGTGTTTATGACCTCATACCTCTTGAACCATCAGTCGTACAGTGATATATTTGTCTACGTACATTTAGCGACATATGTAGATACCATCTGCGAAGTATATTTCGAACAAAACCCGCTTCCGGCCATCCAGATTTAGGATTTCCGTGAGTTCCCTAAATCGCTTCAGGCAGATGCCAGGGTGGTCCCTCTGAAAGGGCACGGCCGATTTCCTTCCCCATCCTTGACACAGTCCGAGCTTGTACTCCTCCCCTAATTTCCTCAATGTCGAAGGGACGTTAAACACAATCTTCCTTCCTTCCTAATTGCGAATAGGGTTAGTAAGAAAGAACTAATAAATTTAAACGTCATGCATGATGCGAAAGATATCGTATAACTACAGGAGCACCCAGACTACAAATCTATACATCATCTGGTAACTCGACCTGTTGTGCTGTCATTCATGAACAGCATTCAAGGGGTTGTTTTCTAACACATACCACTGTTGTAACCCAACATGCTCTACAGAGTATCTACATATTGCCTTCGCCTGTTTAATCATCAGATCTGTATCCAATCGAGAACATATGGGACATATTGGGACGACAACTCCAGCGTCATCCACAAACAGCATTTACCGCCCCTGTACTGACCGACGAAGAGCGACAGATATCGAACTGCATCCCACAAACGTACAGCTGGAAGCTGTACAATACAATATACGCACGTTTGCGTGTATTCATTCAACATTCTGGTGGTTACACCGGTTATTAATGAACCAGTATTTCACATTTGCAATGACTTATCTAGCGCTTACCGAGCGAGGTGGCGCAGTGGTTAGCACACTGGACTCGCATTCGGGAGGACGACGGTTCAATCCCGCGTCCGGCCATCCTGAGTTAGGTTTTCCGTGATTTCCCTAAATCGCTCCAGGCAAATGCCGGTATGGTTCCTTTGAAAGGGCACGGCCGACTTCCTTCCTCATCCTTCCCTAATCCGATGAGACCGATGACCTCGCAGTTTGGTCTCTTCCCCCAAACAATCCAACCCTTATCTAGCGCTTACATTAACCTGTGATCTTGCAATGTTAATCACTTTAATATTTTACCTAGATAAATGTATTTCCGAAATTTCACTTCTCCATTAATTATTTTAAAAAAATGGTTCAAATGGCTCTGAGCACTATGGGACTTAACATGTATGGTCATCAGTCCCCTAGAACTTAGAACTACTTAAACCTAACTAACCTAAGGACATCACACACATCCATGCCCGAGGCAGGATTCGAACCTGCGACCGTAGCAGTCGCGCGGCTCCGGACTGAGCTCCTAGAATCACTAGACCACCGCGGCCGGCTAATTATTTTTGTGTGTTGCTTTTTTTCCGTCAGTGTAGATGGTACACTCGTAGCATTAAGCCGTAGAAGCCTTCTCAGTTCCGCCATTAGTATACAATATGTCAATTTAAAGAGAAGTTAGATGACATATAGAAAGTTACAAACTTTATAGCCATGATTTTAAATGAGAATTTATGCCCAGAAACTTATCGTTCTGTGCTAAAGGAACGAATTAGGACATTATACTCAATTATCTTCACTGGTTGAAAAGTCGATAATGATTCCTATGAAAATGGTAATTTTACATTTGTTAACAATTAAATATTATGGTAAAATAACAGATTCTATCCAATGCTGAAGTAATGCACCTATATACTGAACATTAATAGACACGATATATTTAGCGTGGCAGCTGAATATTGTACGTTTTGATTGTCGTTAACGACGTTAGTTAGCTGGCGAATAATTTAGTTATCGTATTACATTTTAACGCTTTTCTACCTCAAAACGATGCCATGCCGGACAGGAGCTCCTTTTCAAAATGCGCCCTTGGTCCCTACTAGAATCCTTCATCATTTTAATGGGAATTTAGAAACACCTAATCACCGCTTTTCTAGATGTTAATGCTCAGTCGGTGTTGTTATGAATGAGTGCAATGAATTTCGTAAATAGGAGGGGCGTTCAATTTCTTGACCGGTTTCGGCTAAAAAGATGTGGAATTTTTTGTGGGACGTCGTAGATTATTCCCAGTTCATTTCTTATACCTTCACAAAGATCCGATAGGTGGTGACGCTATACGTAACCTTCAAAATGGGGTCTGTAAAGGAGGTGCGTTCGAAGTAGAGAACTATTATTGAGTTTCTTTTGACGGAAAACCAGAGTATTCGAAACATTCATAGGGGCTTGCAGCATGTCTACGGAGATCTGGCAGTGAACAAAAGCACTGTGTGCCGTTGGCCGAGACGTCTGTCATCATCGCAACAAGGTCGCTCAGACCTGTCCGGTCGCACCGTCCTACTTCCATCTGTTTGGCACAAAGAAAGATTCGCTCCGCGGAAAGCAGTATGTGGATGATGTGGAGGTTATTAACGCAGCAAGACGTTGGCTCCGAAGTCGACAAATAAAGTGATACCATTTGGGTATACTAGGCCCTCCCAGTAACTCTGTCACATTGAACGGATATTATGTTTCCAGAATGAGATTTTCACTCTGCAGCGGAGTGTGCGCTGATATGAAACTTCCTGGCAGATTAAAACTGTGTGCCCGACCGAGACTCGAACTCGGGACCTTTGCCTTTCGCGGGCAAGTGCTCTACCAAGTGAGCTACCGAAGCACGACTCACGCCCGGTACTCACAGCTTTACTTCTGCCAGTATCTCGTCTCCTACCTTCCAAACTTTACAGAAGCTCTCCTGCGAACCTTGCAGAACTAGCACTCCTGAAAGAAAGGATATAGCGGAGACATGGCTTAGCCACAGCCTGTTGAAAAACGAGGTTTTGTAGCTAAAAGAGTCGGAAATAATGTGGTGTTTCGGAATCCTGAATAAAAACAACGTGCTTCCAGAAAAAATGCATTGCATTACTTATAGAACGCCCCTCGCTTTCACAGTTACTGATTTTGTAAGTTTATATCTGCAAATGGCTGTGAGCAGTTGGCTAAGGAGTTGCAAAATGGTAACTGAAAGCCTACTAGTTTCTAGGTTAAAGAGAATCATATTTCTGAAACTGAAAAGAGATGTAGAAACAGGTTATAACTTAATGAACTAATCACAATCTTTTTATCGTAATGGTTAATGTAGGCTGACAAAGGCTATCTTCAGATCGGAAGTAGAGAAGGGGGTGATACTTTCTCCGCCACTGCCTGTAGAATACAAGTACTGGGCTTCATTCATAGAACTATAAAACAATATCACTGTTATCTCTACAAGTGTAGCTATACTCCGTAAGCCACCTTATTGTGTGTGGCAACGTGTACTTTTTATGCCACTTTTTCCCGTTTCTTGTTCCACTCGTGGACTGTGCCTGGGAAAAACGGTTGTTACTAAGTCTCCGCGTGAGCTAAAATCCCACTAATTTTATTTTCATTGTCTTTCCGCGAGATATACGTAGGGCGGACCAGTATATTGGCTGACACGCCTAGGAATATTGTCACGTTCTCGAAATTTGAACAGTAAACCATTACATGACGCACAACGCCTCTCTATTAGTATCAGCCACTGATCTTGGATGGGCGTATCTGTGACGGTTTCGCGCTTACTAAATGAGGCTGTGACTGACAGTGCCATTTTTCCTTCGAGCTTCTCCATTTCCTCTCAGTTCTATTTAGCCTGGATCCCAGATTAACGAGCAATAATCAAATATCAGTCGAACGAGAGTTTCCTCCGTGGTTGGAATGCACTTCTTGAGGATTCTTACAATGAATCTCAGTTCGGCATTTGCCTTACCTGCGATTAGGTTTATGTGGTCGCTAGATTTTAAATCGGTGCACCCATATGTTTAATTGCCCTAAATCCTTCCAGTAGTAGTTCTGCTATCTTGTAAACATACACTACTGGCCATTAAAATTCCTACACCAAAAAGAAATGCAGATGATGAACGGGTATACATTGGACAAATATATTATACTAGAACTGACATGTGATTACATTTTCATGCAATTTTGGTGCATAGATTCTGAGAAATCAGTAGCCAGAAAACCAACCTCTGACCGTAATACCGGCCTTGATACGCTTGGGCGTTGTGTCAAACAGAGCTTGGATGGCGTGTACAGGTACAGCTGCCCATGCAGCTTAAACACGATACCACAATTCAAGAGTAGTGACTGGCGTATTGTGACGAGCCAGTTGCTCGGCCACCATTGACCAGACGTTTTCAATTCACCAATTCTGTAGAATATGCTGGCCAGGGCAGCAGTCGAACATTTTCTGTATCGAGAAAGGCCCGTACAGGACCTGCAACATGCGATCGTGCATTATCCTGCTGAAATGAAGGGTTTCGCAGGGATCGAATGAAGGGTAGACCCAGGGGTGGTAACACATATTAAATGTAACGTCCAGTGTTCAAAGTGCCGTCAATGCGAACAAGAAGTGACCGAGACGTGTAACCAATGGCACCCCATACCACCACACCGGGTGATACGCCAGTATGGCGATGACGAATACACGCTTCCAATGTATGTTCACCCCGATGTCGCCAAACACGGATGCGACCATCATGATGCTGTAAACAGAACCTGGATTTATCCGAAAAATGACGTTTTCCATTCGTGCACCCAGGTTCATCGTTGAGTACACCATCGCAGGCGCTCCTGTCTTTGATGCAGCGTCAAGGGTAACCGCAGCCATGGTCTCCGAGCTGATAGTCCATGCTGCTGCAAACGTCGTCGAACTGTTCGTGCAGATCGTTGTTGTCATGCAAACGTCCCCATCTGTTGACTCAGGGATCGAGACGTGGCTGCACGATCCTTTACAGCCATGCGCATAAGATGCCTGTCATCTCGACTGCTAGTGATACGAGTCCGTTGGGATCCAGCACGGCGTTACGTATTACCCTCCTGAACCCACCAATTCCATATTCTGCTAACAGTCATTGGATCTCAACCAACGCGAGCAGCAATGTCGCGATACGATAAATCGAAATCGCGATAGGCTACAATCCGACCTTTATCAAAGTCGGAAACGTGATGGTACGCATTTCTCCTCCTTACACGAGGCATCACAACAACGTTTCACCAGGCAACGCCGGTCAACTGCTGTTTGTGTATGAGAAATCGCTTAGAAACTTTCCTCATGTCAGCACGTTGTAGGTGTCGCCACCGGCGCAAACCTTTTGTGAATGCTCTGAAAGCTAATCATTTGCATATCACAGCATCTTCATCCTGTCGGTTAAATTTCACGTCTGTAGCATGTCATCTTCGTGGTGTAGCAATTTTAATGGCCAGTAGTGTACAATGAGTCTTCCTTCCTACTTATGCGCATACGTTGCACGTGTTTATGTCGAGGGTCAACAGTCAATGCTTGTACCAAGCGTAAGTCCTGTGTAGATCTTCCTGCATCTTACTACGTCATTCTTGAGTTGAGAATTCTCTGTAGAAAATAGCATCATCCACCAAAGGGTTCATGGAACTTTTGATGGTACACTTGTTGTGGGAAGTCTTAGGGTAGCCCCGAAGTTCCCTTTATGTGCGAAGAGTCCTCTCTGTTAACAATGACATACTGCGTTCTGTTTGCTAGGAACTCATCAATCTAATCACAAAGCTGATCTGAAATTCCGTTGACTCCTATTTTGTTTATTAGGGGACAGCGTGGTACAGTATGTAACGTCTTCTGAAAGTCAAGGCACACAGTATAAACCTGGGCACCGGAATGTACTGCCTTATGCGTCTCCTAGACGAATAGAGCGAGATGGTTTTTTGTGATATATTTTGATTCATATAGTGGAGACAGACGGTCCCCAGAAATGTCAAATTCGCAAGAGTATAAGGTATTCCAAAATTCTACAACATATAGACGTCAGCAGTGTAGACCTATAGTTTCTTGTGTCTGTTCGAAGACTCTTCTTGAAAACAGGAATGTCCTACGCATTTTGCCAATCATTTGGGAATATTGTGTTACTCCAGCGACCTTTGGTACCATATTGCTACAGCAGTGGCAATTCCTTTCGCGTGCTGGACATAACTGGACTTGACAGAAGTACAGAGATTCCAAAAACACAACAGATTACCATGCCTTATTCACACTGGCATTCAAAACACCTTCCAGTTGGGCCAGAATGGATAAATACAAGCCTGTAAGATTTTCAATTGATTCTCAGTATCGTTCTTTCTGCAAAATAGTGGTAAGTGCAGGGGACGATAGTGGCCCGATGAGATGCGACTATTCATCCTCGTGCTCGTAGGATCGGTACTGGATGAGGCGAGCTGTGTGAGCAGTGGCTTTGTCTTCTAGGAACACAGCACGACCATTGGGGAACAAAAATTGTATCATGTGATGGGCCTAATCAGCCGAAACGGTCCCATAATCCTATACAGTAATGTGACCTTGCAAGTAACCACAAACCTCATGGTATGGCTACCCAAGTCATCACGACTTATCTTAGAAAATAGATTAAGGAAAGGCAAACCTACATTTCTATCATTTGTAGACGTAGAGAAAGCTTTTGACAATGTTGACTGGAATACTCTCTTTCAAATTCAGAAGGTGGCGGGAGTAAAATACAGGGAGCGAAAGGCTATTTACAATTTGTACAGAAACCAGATGGCAGTTATAAGAGTCGAGGGGCAGGAAAGGGAAGCAGGGGTTGGGAAGGGAGTGAGACATGGTTGTAGCCTATCCCCGATGTTATTCAATCTGTATATAGAGCAAGCAGTAAAGGAAACAAAAGAAAAATTCGGAGTAGGAATTAAAATCCACGGAGAAGAAATAAAAACTTTAAGTTTCGCCGATGACATTGTAACTCTGTCAGAGACAGCAAAGGGCCTGGAAGAGCAGCTGAACGGAATGGACAGTATCTTCAAAGGAGAATATAATATGAACATCAACAGAAGCAAAACGAGGATAATGGAATGTAGTCGAATTAAATCGGGTGATGCTAAGGGAATCAGATTAGGAAATGAGATACTTAAAGTAGTAAAGGAGTTCTGGTATTTTTGGAGCAAAATAACTGATGATGGTCGAAGTAGAGAGGATATAAAATGTAGACTGGCAGTGGCAAGGAAAGCGTTTCTGAAGAAGAGAAATTTGTTAACATCGAGTGTAGATTTAAGTGTCAGGAAGTCATTTCTGAAAGTAGTTGTATAGAGTGTGGCCATGTATGGAAGTGAAATATGGACGATAAATAGTTTGGACAAGAATAGAATAGAAGCTTTCGAAATGTGGTGCTACAGAAAAATGTGAAGATTAGATGGGTAGATCACATAACTAATGAGAAGTTATTGAACAGAATTGGAGAGAAGAGAAATTTGTGGCAGAACTTGACTAGGAGAATGGATCGGTTGGTGGGGGATATTCTGAGGCATCAAGGGATCACCAATTTAGTATGGAGGGCAGCGTGGAGGGTAATAATCGTAGAGGGAGACCAAGCGATAAATAGACTAAAGAGATTCACAAGGATGTCGGTTGCGGTAGGTACTGGGAGATGGAGAAGCTTTCACAGGATAGAGTATTATAAAGAGCTGCATCAAACCAGTCTCAGGTCTGAAGACCACAACAACACAACCTTCAGATATCGCAGGAAATTAGATTAGATTTTACCAATTTCTTTTTCCAGCAACAGCTTTTCTCGCTGTTGATAGTCTGGATTTGATATCCTCTCTATTTCGACCTTCTTCAATTGTTTGCTGCCCTTAAGTAGTAGCACTCATCGACTACTCTTAGTGTCTCAATTGCTAATCTAAACCGTCAGTATCACCTAACTTCATTCGAGTAAATTCCATCATCTTTGTTTTAAGTTTATCGATCTGATAACCGCTTTTCAAGACACTATCAATTCAGTGCAAATACTCTTCCAGTTCTTTAGCCATCTGTGACAGAATTACTACACACATTGAAAAAAGTTTTGCATCATCTCGGTTCCGAGAGTTCCGGAACTTGTACAGAAAATTGGAATAGAGATCAACATAAACATCATTCCCTCCATTGCTCATGAACACCACACATCGCGTGTTGTACCACCATACAGCGAAGCCTTCAGAGGTGGTGGTGCAGATTGCTGTACACACTGGTAACTCTAATACCCAGTAGCATGTCCTCTTGCACTGATGCGTGCCTATATTCGTCGTGGCATACTATCCCCACTCCTCAATAGCGATTCGGCGTAGATCCCTCAGAGTGTTTGGTGCGACACGTCGTCCATAAACAGCCCTTTTCAATCTTTCCCAGGCATGTTGGGTAGGGTTCATGTCTGGACAATGTGCTGGCCACACTAGTGGAGCGATGTCGTTATCGTCAAGGGAGTCATTCACAAGATCTGCACGATGGGGGCGACTATCGATGGGAAGATGGCAGTCACGCGTCGTACAGTCGTTACGGCGCCATCCATGACCACCAGTTGCGTATGTCGGCCCCACATAATGCCACCCCAAAGCAGTAGGAAAGCAGCGGGGAATGTACACCGTGCTGCACTCGCTGAACAGTGTGTAGTGTATCTAAGGCGTTCAGCCTGACCAGGTTGCCTCCAAACACGTCTCTGACGATTGTCTGGTTGAAGGCATATGCGACACTCATAGGTGAAGAGAACGTGACACCAATCCTGAGCAGTCCATACGGAATTTTGTTGGACCCATCTGTACCGAGATGCTTTGTGTCGTGGTTGCAAAGATGGACCTCGCCAAGAACGTCGAAAGTGAAGTTACGCATCATGCAGCCTATTACACACAGTTTGAGTCGTAACACGACGTCCTGTGCCTGCACGAAAAGCAGTATTCAACATGGTGGCGTTGCTGTCAGGGTTCCTCCGAGCCATAATCCGTAGGTAGCGGTCATCCACTACAGTAGTAGCCCTTGGGCAGACTGAGGGAGGCACGTCATCGACAGTTCGTGTCTCTCTGTATCTGCTCCATCTTCTAACAACATAGATTTGGTTCACTTCGAGACGTCTGGACACTTCCCTTGCGGACACGATCTGACCGCGTTATTGACAGTCTAGGCATGGTTGAACTACAGACAACACGAGCCGTGTACCTCCGTCCTGGTGAAATGACTGGAACTGATCGCCTGTCGTACCCCCTCCGTGTAATAGGCGCTGCTCATGCAGTGTTGTTTACATCTTTGGGCGGTTTTAGTGACATCTCTGAACAGTTAAAGGGACTGTGTCTGTGATACGAAATCCACAGTCAATGTCTGTCTTCAGGAATTCTGGGAACCGGGATGATGCAAAACTTTTTTTGATGTGTGTATGTCGTGGGCAAAACTTAAAAAGTTTTTTTTCTTTACCCTGAATTTTAATTGCCTTTAAACTATCTCTTTTGTCTGCTGCTACGCAATCAGTGTCCATCCATACAAATTATAAAAATGGATGTATATATGAAATAAAATCGTCATAACTTCTGAACGGTTTGGGTTCGGACGTTCAAACTGCCCGGTTAGCCGCGGGGCATGATGGGAATTAGTATGCGATGTATGGTTTGGTTTAGCGACGAAGCCCACTTTCATTTGGATGGGTTCGTCATTAAGTAAAAGTGGCTCATTTGGGGGACTAAGGATCCCCATTTCGCTATCGAGAAGTCTCTTCATCCTCAACGGGCGACTGTGTGGTTCGCAATGTCCATTCACGGAATAATCGGCGTGATATTTCTTGATGGCGTGCTGGCTACGGAACGGTACGTGAAGGCTTTGGAAGATGATTTCACCCCCATTATCCAAAATTACCCTAATTTTGACAAGATGTGGTTCATGCAAGACAGAGCTCGATCCCGTCGAAGCAGGAGAGTGTCTGATCTCCTGGAGGAGCACTTTGGGGACCGCACTCTGGCTGTGAGGTGCCTTGAGGCCACTGGCATGGTCCTCGATTGGCCGCCATAATCTCCGGATCTGAACACATACGATTCCTTTTTGTGGGGCTATATCAAAGAGAAGGTGTACATCAGTAATCCCAAAACGATTGCCGAGCTGGAAACAGCCATTCAGGAGGTCATCGGTTGCACCGATGTTGCGACACTGAAGCGGGTTATGCCGAATTTCGCTATTCGTCTGCGCCACATCATCGCCAATGATGGCAGGCATATCGAACATTTCATAACCTAAATCCGAATATCTGTAGTTCATTTACATGTTGAATGAAGTTTGTGCTCGTCGTAGTTCGTAACTAATTTACGTTTATTTCCATATAGTTCAATAATTGTCACCCTGTAGCTTCCACACCCCCTCCTAAACCACTGGACCAAGTTCCACGACACCTGGTAAACATATCCCTTGCTGTCAGGCAACAATCGCTGTGGGGTTAAGAAGCACCTACCTAACGTTGTTCAGGGACGTGACATCATAGACACGGAGTTGCGTGAAAAACTACCGCAGCATCATTCTGTTCGCAGTACATTTCACAGACAATATCACATATACCGCTAAATGCAGCGACAAAATTGTGACATGGTAGCACACATAGTTCAGTAGATATGACGTCATAAACACCGATGTGCGAAAGAAACTGCTGTATTGTTTGTAGATTATTGTACCAATGAAGCAGGGGAGTGGATGTTGTTATGATTCCACAACACAAATGCACAGGTTGATTAATATGGTTCTTTATTTACATAACAAAGTATTTACTTAACTGGAATAGAGTCCAGGTGTTGTGGTACAAGCTCATTTGCATTAGTCCTCTTGTAAACAATATTGGAAATCTTGCTATTACAAACTTTGGTCTCGCTATAGTCACTAATCTGTCGCTATGCACTGTCGTAGCCTGTTGTGAACTCAGCCTGCTCTGCGAGTGAATGACAGACGCCAAACAGGAATGGGTGAGTCAGTGAGGCCCCCCGGTCAGCGGCGGCGGCCTACATACATGCTGTCGAGAGGGCGTTGGCAGCGTGTTGCTTGTCAGCGTGTCTCTGGCCTCTCTCATGACAGGCGCTCTTGATCTAGCGCCTACTATCGATCTTCACGCTACATCTTTTTCGACCAGTGTGCTGGCTACAGCTTACGCCAGCACATTGTGCATGACGTTTAAATTTATTACTTCTTTGCTACTAATCCTATTTGCAGCACATTTTTCGAACAATATTCACATATGCCTCTTAGTGTACTTACAAAATTATATCATTGTATGACACACAGATCATAATATTCAGACGCGTGAAAAACTGCTGCATTGCGCTTGAAGTTTTAATAGATTTGTTCTTGACTACTAGGACACTCCTACCTTCGAGTCAGTTTAAGGTAATCCCTGACATCTGGCAGCACTTTTGACGGCTTTCAACTGCGAACCACAAGCGGCTGTAAGCGAAAACAATAGCAGCTTGTAGAGCTATGAAGAGGTCTTTGCATTAGGATGTTCACAAATTCGCGTGGCAGGCGCACAGAGCAGCTGCGCCCTGCATACAGAAACTGTTTTATAATTTCAAAGTCGTTTTCATGAACATGTGGAAATGAATTTTTTTGATATTACACTGTAAATGCAATTCATTTTTTGTTTTCGTTTCTAATAGAAAATTGGCAGAATGAATACTCAGGCAATGTCGGGTTTGGCAGCTAGTATTGTAATTAACTGGCATGAAGTGGCTTGAAAAAAATGCAAAACAAATACAATTAGTTTAAGTGATCCACAAGAGGCGTTTTTATTGATGAGTAAGAGAAATTACCAAAACTTAATTAGGTAACAATGAATAAGACAAAACGAAAACATAGTTTTTTCCTCACGCCATTAACGAAGGCGTTACTCTCTAGGTAGGCCGTTTACGATTGATTCTTGCGTTTCTGTTCCACTAGGTTGCTGGCGTTGGATCCAGTCACAATGTACCACTTGTCTGGAAGTAATATGACAGTTTCCTTCCAATCAGGCACCTATATTTGCTCAATAGCCGGGTGCAAACCCTTCAATTCCGTGTTCCTAATGTATTTCAGCTATCCAGTTGAGGAAAGGGGTCGATTTACTCAATAACCGGGTGGAAGTCCTTCAATTGGATGCCACACTATCGGCTTCCGTATCACTAATCTATTCCAGCTGTACCTTCGAAGAAAGAGGTCATAGAGTTTAGTGAACGACCAGAACCACGTGTCGTTCGCTGTAAGGCGAAGGCTAGATTGAAAGTAGACTCAAAATTTCCGTGGTCCGACCGTGATTGGACCCTGCCACCTCTCGGTTTCCAGGCACACTTAACCGCTACGTCACCAGGTCCGACGTAGAACTGGAACCAGGCCTTTATGTTCTATTGCTGATGGAAGTTATGTAGTGGTGTGCATGTGCCAGTCGAGTGCATGGAATCAGCGCAGTAGGACGAATCAATATGGAGACGTGACAGAATGTTAGTGCCAGAAAGAAACTATCGTTTTCGGACGTGCCCAAGACTTCACCTCGAGTGAAGTGACCACACTATGAGTGAATTTGCCCACTTTTTGTTGGTGTATCTATGCAGACTACTCAAAGAGTCTTCAAGGAATTGTATACCACTCGCAGCCATGTAACACAGCCACAGGGATCGAAGGCGAGTGTCACGCCTTGTCAGTGACAATCGTTTCCAAATCCGAGAGGAATCGCTGCTGTCATTGACTGCAGGTCCATCTCAACTAGTTTCCTAGCCATAATCGCGCAGGGAACTGCGGGCATTGAACATTTGCAGTCGGATATGTTGCAAAACACCATTGCTCACAGCGGCATAAGCTGTTCGTCTTCAGTGGGTCAACCAAAGCAGAAACTTGGCGCTAGCAGACTGTAGGCGTGTGATATTGCCCGCAGAATCAAGGTGTCGAGTGCACCGGCAAGCAAATGAGATGTTTAACTTGCATTGTTTATAGGGCGTAGTTCAAACCAGAGGTGATTTTGTGACGTTTTGGATGTAACTTTCAAGCCGGCCGGGGTGGCCGAGCGGTTCTAGGCGCTACAGTCTGGAACCGCGTAACCACTATGGTCGCAGGTTCGAATCCTGCCTCGGGCATGGATCTGTGTGATGTCCTTAGTTTAGTTAGGTTTAAGTAGTTCTAAGTTCTAGGGGACTGATGACCTGAGAAGTTAAGTCCCATAGTGCTCAGAACCATTTTGTTGTGCACATAGTTCTGGTAGTCAGCGCATACACAACTTTCCCAATAGAGCGCGCCCCGCTAAGCACAACAGCGCAGGCGCAGCGCTCATCCATCTCCGCACTACGAGATGGCGCTGTCTTAGAGATGGACCAAATTCTGCTTCCGCCGATCCGCGTATTAATATGTAACGCAGCCAATGAGATTGCTGCTAACGTAGAATCTTTTCTCCTCGCGGATCACACTCGCGCAGTGATACCTGAACGAGCGAGGTGTTATAACGAGTGTACAGACCTCCGATCAGTCAGTCTGCATTTGTCTGCACCAGTCTATAGTCAAGTTGCAGTCTGCGCCTAATAAGATTACCATATTCCTGTACATAGCCATGAAGATAAATGATTAGACACTTTGTCAAGTATCAGAGATATGTGAGAATAAGATTAATGTACCAAGACCAAAGGAACTTCAGATTGTCAATTGTAAACATCATCCCAAATCAAGTTACGTAATATCTATGATTTTTATTATTTTAATAAATGTGTGTGAAAATTAATCAAGTTCTGTTTAAAGTTGGTCACCGTCAATCTGCTACTCTAAGCTTGCAAGTGGCATTTCTATCGTCTGACCTAACGGCAGAAGATAAACACGCCACGATAAGACCACGAGACATATTGCTGACACTCGCCTACTTCGTTAGAGCGACAAGTCAAATAATCTGATGGTGTGTGTACGGAAGGTCTTACAGTACGCACACCACACATTTGAATCATATTTTGTAACTTTCATCCTACTTCTTGGGCTCACTTATTCGGGCTACCGTTTAGGAGAACCAGTATGTTTATTTCTAAACTGTCTGAGGCTTAGTCTTGCCTTTCTTCTGCATCTTCAACTTGAGTAATCTGTGGACCTTCCCGTCTCCCAAAATGACAAGAGTTGTGTGTCGCACACATACCTTCCTGGTCACACTTCCTGTGACACACCAAATGGCCCGATGAATCACCGATCTTATCCAACAGAAAATCTCTGGGACTGTACATGCACACGGCAGCAGCACGTGAATATTCGACCAGCTTCACCGTTTTCAAGATACTCGTTCACAGGCTCTGCATAATAATAATCTGCCATTTGTCGGAGTCGCTTATTGCAATGGATTTCCCCATTTGCAACTAGGTTAATCCCCCGTCCGCGTCTGCCCCGCTTACATACTTTTGTCACCGCGTCACGTGCCCGCAACGCCATCAGATGGCATCCAACGTCGCGTTGGGCAGTGGTCATATAATGTTCTGGCTTATCATTGTATGTTTCAGTATGTCCGCCGGTAAACTTGCGCACCGTTACGGTACAAGGTATGATGAAAAGAATGGCCGAGAAGAGAAACAGAGAATCATCGACTTGACAGAGACGTAAGAGGGATAATTAAAAATTCATTTTTAACTTGGAAGAAACTTTGCCGCCAGCGGAGATATTCGCTGTCTAGTGTCCTTCTCAGTCTCAAAACATTAATTACGCCAGGAAAGTAAGTTTCATTGGAAAGCCACACGGGCGTGGGGCGCGGGGGCCGACCTCTGCCCTACTGCGCAGGATCCGGCGGCGGCGCGCGACTGGCGCGCTGCGCGGAAACGAGGGAGAAAAAAACCGCAGTTTTACAAGCGACTGTACCTGCTGCTACGGCCCATTAATTCTTCCCTATTTGTTTTAATTACTAAATCCCTATCTAAAATAAAAGCCAGGTCCGGGTGGGGCGCGCTGTCTCGCTTTTTTTTCGGAGTAGCGGGGCAGGCCTGGAGGCGGCGGGGCTTAATTTGCGTGTTATAGGGGTGGCGGGGGCGCTGCGGGGGGCGCCACATGCGGCCGACAACTTCATTATTTCCAGCGCCGCGCGGATTAACGGACGGGCCGGAGCGGAGCCGAGCGGAAGCCGTTATCGCTGCGATGATACCCGGCCCGCAAACGGCGTGTAATCGACGTGCGGATTTGCAATGGCGCGATCACTTCCCTAACCGCGTTACTCGCCATTTTTTGGCGACCCGTGCAGCTAATAAAAGCAGTAATGACCACCAGATTTGCCAGTGCTTTCGCTTGTGAGTGCTTCTGTACGTGGCTGCCGCCCGTGTGCCGCCTATCAGAGAACACGGGGACCTAATGTGATTAGACGATTTTAGAAACTCGCGTACTTCTATAATACGCAAGCCATCTCATGATGCTTCGTGCGCCGCTCTTCCTCTTTCTTGTTACAGACCCGAATGGTGTGCGGGAAGAAATATTGTTGGTAAGCCTCGGAGTGAGCTCGAATTTCTCTAATGTTACCTTCCTGGACATACCGCCAGAGATGCGAGGGGGAGGAATAACTATAGGAGGATGGTTTCAAAAGTCTGGTAATGTTTGTTTCGTAAACAACTTTCCTCACTTCTCGACATATTCTCCTTCGAGGCTCATACGCTTGGTCCAACGATCCTCCAGCTTTTTCATCCAACCGGAAAAAACAGTCCTTTCAAACTGCAAAATACTATTTGACTACAACTATCACTTTCTCATTTGACAAAAATTCCTTCCTAGCAAGCCGAACTTTCAAGTTAGGGAACAGGAAGAAGTCACTTGGGGCTACGTTTGGTGAATACGGCGGATGAGGAACCAGTTCAAAGCACAATTCATGCACTTTAGCTACTGTGTGGGATTGTGAATTATCTTGGTGAAACAGCACCTTTTTTGCGTGCCAATCTTAATTTTTTTCAGCCAACGCAAATTTGAAGCGATCCAGCAATGAAGCATTCATTATAGGTTGCGGTTATGCTCCTACCTTTTTCGAAGAAGTATATGAGGATTGCTCCTTGGGAGTTTGTGGCACAACTTGACTAGAAGAAGGGATCGGTTGGTAGGACATGTTCTAAGGCATCAAGGGGTCACCACTTAAGTATTGGAGGGCAGCATGGAGGGTAAAAATCGTAGAGGGAGACCAAGAGATGAATACACTCAGCAGATTCAGAAGGATGTAGGTTGCAGTAGGTACTGGGAGATGAAGAAACTTGCACAAGATAGAGTAGCATGGAGAGCTGCATCAAACCAGTCTCAGGATTGAAGACCTCAACAACAACAACTCCTTGGGAGTCCCTAAGAGCAATGGCCATCACCTTACAAGCTAACAAAATGGTGTTTGCCTTCTTCGGTGCATTTTTATCAGCCTTTGTCCATTGTTTTGGCTGCCGTTTTGGCTCTGTTGATGAAACCTGGATCCATCATTACACACCAGTCAGAAATCGGTGCAAATAATCTTGCGGATTGTGGTTAAACATCGCCAGGCATTGTGCTGAAGTGTTGTGCTGGCGTGTTCGGTCGACTGTGAGCAATTGCGGCACCTACCTCGCACACACCTTCCTCAAAACCAATTCTCCTTACAAGATCTTATGCGCTCGCCCAGTTGAGTTTGCCACATTCTCAGCAATCTCATGAATTTTTATTCCCCGGGCTTGCATTACCATATCGTGGATGTTGTCAATCGCTTCCTTTGTGCTGGCCTCAGGAGGACGGCCGAAGCTCGCTTCGTCTTCAGTGCTTGTCCGACCACGTTTAAATTCATTAATCCAGAAGTAAAAGGTCTTTAATGATGGTGCAGAATCAGCGTGAACTTCGTCCAGTTCTGTTTTGATTTGTGCGGCAGTCCAACCCTTCGTATGAAAATGTTTAATAACAGCACGACACTCGGTTTTCTTCTTTTTCATCCGAAGTGCACTCACTGAGCAATTTAAATGCCTTACAACAATGAACTGGACGCTGTACATTATTGACATTCTTTGTACGATCCTTGGAATAATCAGACCGACCAACCATGAAGGCACGACAAAAATGTTCCATACTTTCATGGACATTTTCCAGACCTACCAAACCACCGTCCTATTGGTTGACTCTTCTGGGAGCGTACCCTCTCGGAATTTTAACAGTGAACCACACGCTCTCTCTTCTAGCGTGTAACACTTAATCACAGCGACTGCAACTGGAGTTGGGTGACAGCTCTGTGACACTTTCCCGCTTGCTAAACTAAATCCGTGACGGAACGTGCTGGTATTAGGGTCTTCTCCATTTTCTCTATCAGACCTATCTGGTATCTCCCCACATTTTCATTAATTTTAAGGAACTCTGAATGGACTGTGTCCGTATAAGTAATGGTTAACTGGTTATGTTCGGCCCACTGGCGTCAATTTGGATTCATGTTAGGTGTTTGTAATAGTTCATTTTTGACTAGATGTTCTAGCCTGTAATTGGTCTTTTATTGCTTTAGGTTGGCAGGATATTTCTTGGAAGTTCTTATAGTTTTGAAGAACCGTCGACCCATACTTTCCGCTTATCTGACGATCCGCTAACGGCATCATTGAATGGTCCCGTCCATGTTGCAACTTTATTGTCATGACGTAAGTAATTTGCTCTATTTCTCACTATTGATCGTAACTATAATTCGGCCACAATTGTAGTGAACGCTTTTTATAATTTAACAGATTTAACCTGATGATGTGGCTTCTCGATTACGAAACCCGACATTAAATTAAGCGATTATTATTCAAGGTATCTGGTAAGGGTCCCAGACTGACGAGCATTATTCAAGTATAGGTCGAAAGAGGTTTCTGTCGATTACCTCCTCTGTGGGTTGAATATAATTGCTGAGGATTCTTCCAATTAATCTGTCTGGCATCTGCCTTTTCCTGCGGTTAGTTTGCGTCTTCCCGTCTAGTTACGCGCTTTATGTTACCTTTGTTAACCAACAATTCATGCACCCAACTGTCGGTCCTTCTCTAGATCTTCTTGTATTTCGCTACACTTTTCTAGTGTCACTCCTCGATACGCAAGAGCGTTAACCTGCAACCACCTTCAAGAAGTTACTAGTGTTATCCACTAGGTCATTTTTGTATACTGTTAACAGTAATGGCCCTATAACACTTCCTTGGTGTATGGCAGCAGTTAGTTTTACTTCTGAAGACTTTTCTTTTTTAAGAATGACATGCTATGTTCTGTTTGCTAGGAACTCAAAGTTTTCTCATAGTCTGTACCATATGATAACATTAGTAGTGGAACAAACTTCATTTTGGCCCATTTTGTTACTGTGGGTTGCCTACATCAGGGCCAGGTATGCACTCAGGGGCAAAACTATTGTTCTACTTCGATTTACAGGTACTTAACCTGTTGTTCTCCTTTCATTGACAGGTACTTAACCCATTGTTTTGCTAAAAGAATCCCTCCTTTTGATTGACAGGCACTTAACCTATTGTTCCCTCCAGCTCCTCCCCCCCACCCCCCCACCCCTCAGGAAACCTCTCCCCTCACTGCTACAGGTACACTTTCAGGTCTAAGTTATTGGAGTAGCCCCTCTCACGCTTATCAATTTGATTGGCTACTTAATTAAATTGATCAATCAATTAATTGACCTCTCCCCCTCTGGTAAACCCTCTCCCCTTCCACACTTCCACTCGGAAATTGGCGGGAAAAAGACCCAGTTGATCGGTCATTTGGAGGGAACTCGATTGTAGTGTGTGGAATGTTGTTTAAGCAATTTAGACAATGTGTGGAATGTTGTTTATTTAAACAATTTAGGCAGTTTTTTGCCACTGAAAGTCTTGTCTGCAGGAAACAATGGTGGATGGTGCTCCCACACTGGCTGCAGTACCAGTTTGATGGGTAAATTCAGTGATGGACGGGCTGTCCCATTAGGATTGCTAGGAAGAATGCACCCTGTGCTATTCTGGGAAGTATTGCAACATCTGTCTCAGCACTGGATCTGCACCACAGCTATACGTCATCATGCCAGCAATAGTGCCTGGGTGAACTTGTGTTTTGGCAGGTATTTCTCAGGTGTCATGTATGAAAGAGATGCCGCTGCCTCCTCCTTGTGGAACCCGAACTGACACCTATGTGTGGTTTGGCAGCTGATGGTTGCGTCGTCAATTTGTGGGGACTGCCGGTGCCAAAAGGATGCTACAAATTAAAAAAAGATAAACTACCCCATATGTGTGAATATTATCAATTTAATTAATTTGCATAAATTTTTTATATCATTGTGGTGTTAGCGGTACATTAGTTAAGCAGAGGATATGCATGAGTTGGTGACATGGAGCCGAACAGCAGGACAAGTGCAGAACACTAGGTTGATTTGCACAATTCTTATCTAAAATGCATTACAGTAATTTAAGCGAGTGTGTGACAACGAAGGATGCGCCAGAAATGGCTTTCAAAAGCATCTGAAATTCGAAATATGTACCGGAAAATCGTGGGAGGACATAACTAATTACTTAATTTGGTATCAAAGGCGGTACAATAGTTACAATAGGTTAAGTGGCAACAAAGGGCAGAATATTAGGTTAAGACACCCAGAGTACAGTGCAGAACATTAGGTTATGCCACATGTTTCCAAACAGCAGTGAATGATGAGCAAGAGAAATCCAGCTTCCACAAACTGAATTTTTAATAATTAAACAATAGACCCTAGAATTTCCTGTTATGAGATCCTATCGGTCCACTAAAGAGCCATCAATTTCCATATATTCCAGACACCGCCTTGAATCCCCTAAATTGTTAAAATAAACAATTTTCACACATTGTCTAACTTGTTTAAACAATATTCCATACACTACAATCGAATTCGCTCGAAATGACCGATAAACTGAGTCTTTTTCCCGCCAATTTCTGGGAGGGAAGGTGGGAGGGAGGGGGTTTACTAGAGGTGGAGAGGTTAATTGGTTGGTTGTTTTTGGGGAAGGAGACCAGACAGTGTGGTCATCGGTCTCATCGGATTACGGTAGGACGGGGAAGGAAGTCGGCCGTGCCCTTTGAAAGGAACCATCCCGGCATTTGCCTGGAGAGAGTTAGGGAAATCACGGAAAACCCAAATCAGGATGGCCGGACGCGGGATTGAACCGTCGTCCTCCCAGAGAGGTTAATTAATTGATCAATTTAATTAAGTAGTCAATCAAATTGATAAGTTGAGAGGGGCTACTCTAATAACTCAGACCTGAAAGTGTACCTGTAGCAGCGAATGGGGTGGTTTCGTGAGGGGAGGGGGAGAGGTTAGGGGGAACAACAGATTAAGTGCCTGCAATGAAAAGGAGGGATCCCTTTAGCAGAACAATAGGTTAAGTATCTGTCAATCAAAGGAGAACAATAGGTTAAATACCTATCAACCAAAGAAGCGCAATAGGTGTGCCCCTGAGTGCATACCTGCCGCTGATGTAGGGAACCCACACTAACAAAATGGGCCAGAACGAAGTTTATTCTACTATTTACATTTTGGCAGGCAGCAGTCCATCTTAGAGCGTTCCAGCGGATTTAAGTATGCCACCGCTCTAGGCTCTTAATGTCTTCATTGTGTTAGTCCTTGTCCACTTTGTGGTTGGGAATTTCAACCATAAGAGGGAAGGAAGGATGATTAATGCTTAATGTCCCGTCGACATTTAGGTCATTAGAGAAGCAGCATATGCTCGGATTAAGGAAGGTTGGGGAAGGAAATCGATCATGTGCTTTCAAAGGAACCAACCCGGCATTTGCCTGGAGCGTTTTAGGGAAATCATGGAAAACCTAAATCAGAATGGATGGACACGGATTTGAACCATCATCTTCCCGAATGTGAGCCCAGTGGGTTGATTCGCACGGTAGTCAACAGAGGGGATCCAGCTCCACATACAATGCGACAGATGTTCACATATCGTTATTGAATGTCATCAGTGTATACCACAGCCATCTCAGTACCCATAGTAAACCTGCATGTTGAGATATGTTCTTCCAATATAGTGTTGCTCCCAATCAAACAGACTAGAAAGTTGACGCCGCTAAATGGCTCCCTCTCGAAATAATTTTACGGTTTCCTAGGAACGAGTAAAATGAACAGACATCAATAATGACTCTTCATGCTAAACTGCGATTCATCCGTGGATATATGGCAATATCCTATTGTTACTGGGCCCACTCAAGGCTGGTAAGCCAGAAGACAGCTGATCCATTCGATACCTTTGTGAGGGTGGAACACATCTGATGATGACATTGCTATCATCGGTGAAAGTGAAGAAGAATTACAGGCTCTTTTCAATGGAATGAATAATCTAATGAGTACAGAGTATGAATTGAGAGAAAATTTGAAGAAAGCCAAAAGTAATAGAAGTATCAGAAATGAGAACAACGAGAAACTTAACTTCAGGATTGGTGATGAAGAAATAGTTGAAGTTAAGGAATTCTGCTATCTAGGCATCAAAATAACCTATGACTGACGGAGTACGGGGGACATAAGACTAGCACTGGGCTTTCCTGCCGAGAAAGGGCTACTTGTCTCAAATATAGGTCTTACTTAGAAAAAGAAATTTCTGAGAATGTACATTTGGAGTACAACATTGTATGACAGTAAGACAAGGACTGTGGAACACCGGATAAGAAAAAATCAAAACATTTGAGATGTGGTGCTACAAAAGATTTGGAAAATTTGGTGGACTGATGAGGTAAGAAATGAGGTGGTGCTCCGAAGGATGGGCGAGAAAGAAATATTTGGTAAACACTGACAAGAAGAAGGGACAGGATGATAGGACATCTGTTAACATATCAGGAAATAACTTCCATGGTAGTACTAGAAGGAGCTGTAGAGGGCAAAAACTGTAGAGGAAGACAGAGACTGCAATACATCCCGCAAATGACTGTGGTACTCTGAATGAAGAGGTTGGCACAAGAGAGGAATTCATGGCGGCCGCTTCAACATGACTGATGACTTGTTCAAGCAGTTAAGTTTAGCAACTGTTGCTCTTCGTATAATTGCTAGATTTGAAGAAACATAGCTCAACATTTTAACGAATACGTCATATTTTCAGTCATTGGTGTCTAATGGCACAATTGTCTGTTGTAACTTGTCACTGGGACAAAATGTTGAATACCTTAAAGCGATCAGTGCGAACACAGAATCTTCTTGCAGACATCTCTGCAAGGAATTAGGCATTTTATGTGCTCCAGCACAACATGTATATTCGCTAATGAATTTTGATATAAATATTCCATGACTTTGTGGGAAGAATAGGCTGTCCAGATCTAAAAAAATATAAAGTATCACAGAAGTTGTCAGTTGCTCAGGAAGAAGTTCAAGTTCTTTGACCATTTACCCAATAATTTTAAGTGTCCGACTGTACCAAGTAAACTTTTAAATGTAACTTAAAATAGTTTCTTGTGGATAACTCCTTGAGGTCCATAGTCGATTGTTTAAACTGGTGGTAGATGAAACAACTAAATTTATGTGTGTCACTAGTTGCATGAGTAGTTTAAAAAGGCTAATATGTTCATTTTTATTAATATAACCCACTGCAGTATTTGTTACCATGTAAGTAGCCAGAAAAAAGGCATTCTCACAAGCGAATCACGTATGTATAGGCTGTAAACTGAGACGTTCGATATTATTCCGTTAAAAAGCGTTCTAATCATCTCGGGACGTGTGACAGACAGCAACGGGTTACAGGAAGGGCACTTTTTCATGAAACACAGATTTATCATCCGGTTTCAGTTCCCGACAGGACGGCTAACTTTAGGTTTTCCGTGTTTCTCCTGAAATTCCGTAGGATGAAAGTCAGGAAGGTTCCTTCGAAAAGGAGCAGGCTGATTTTCTTCATTATCGTTATCCAGTCCCTGCTCTAAGTGGATAATGCATCACGTTCCTAGATCAATGAGATCTCTAGTATCGCAGACTACATTTTACGACAGTAATCCAAACTTTTGTTGAGCGGTGTATGTCTCTATTGTGTTTGTTTTATTGCGCTCTTCATTTCTATTTTTACTGATTCTCTTGTTAGTTCTACGTTCATGACAAAACTATTTAATTAGTGACGTGTGAGGATTCGTTTGGTTTCTACTATGAGATTTTCTGTCTATTAGTTGTTTAACCTGTTGTTAGTGCAGTGTTTCAGCCCTTTTTCCAAGAGAAGTTTTTCTTATCATACATTTGCGTCTCTGCCTTGTTTACTATAAATGGATGAAATGTTTGTTGATGTTCTTGTCATTTCTTATTCTAAATAAATGAATGTTTGTGTCCTTTTTGTTGTAAGTTTCATTATTTTGTGTTCATGCTTGTTTTGTTTCACTGCTGTTCATGTGTTGTGTTCAGTTTTTTCTATTAGTACCATGAGAACTGTGGAATGTCCTATGCGGAATGCTAATTATAAGCGAGTCTCAACAGTATCATGTTCAGGTGCTGCTTTTTCGAATATAGCATCTTAATTTCGTTTAGTAGCCCATACCTTTCTACAAGTGATTTTGACTTTTGTGCCACTGTAGAACTGTTTCTAACCTTTACATGAGTAACAGGGAATTAAGTTGTTCCTCTTGCAAGTTTTGCTGCATTTTATGTGCTGTATTGTCTTATAGAGCCTCAGACGTGTTTTCTTGAACTTTGTGAATACTGTGAGAGGGACATGTATGGCACAAATATTGTGTTTTATTCATTTGTGATGATAGGGTCCCAAAGTAGAAAGATATCAACATACTGTAAATAAATGTAATTTTATGAAATAATTTTTTTCTGCTTCAATCACTTTAATATTTCTTAGCGTGACACGTTTCAGAAGCATATTGCCATAAGATTCATTACAGTTACATATACATTAATCTGAAGCGTGATGATTATTTGCTGGGTAAGCCATTGACGTTATGTACTGAAATTTGACCATTTTCACTGGAAATTTGTTTGTCTGGCACACAGAGCACAGTACCAGACAAATTATTACCTAATTCCTTCACGTCACTCTTCAGGTTAGTGAACATGTAACAGTAATGCACCTGATGATGATGAAATACGTTGTGTTAAGGATAAAGTGACTGAAGCAGTAAAAAATCATTTCACAAATTTATAGTACAGTCGCTGACCTCAATCAACCTCAAACCATATGAATAAATTTAAGTTGTAAATAAATGTAGTTTAATGTACGCAAGGATTCGGTATTGCTTAAATACACGATGGATCATCAATCACTGGAAGCAAACAATATCTTTAAATATCCAGGAGTTTACGTCCTGCGTGATAATAAGGTCGCGACCACCGAAGTCTAAGACTCATAAGTAGTGGGCGAATCCATAGCACGTGTAATTTACACACGGAAGAGGTCACTTACAAAAACCTTCTTCACTTACAAAAGCCTTCTTCAACTTTCTCTGGAAAAATACTCATTGGTCTAACAGACTTATCAAGTTGGAATAACGGATGACACATTACTATACGGCTAAAATTGTCACCAGGACCCAGTGGCCTCCAAGGGAAACAATAATTTGATTTTCAGCATTTCATATTATTGCTTACAGAATATGAAAATTTTAAATTCTGGCATAATCTTTGATTAGGAGGTATGATATTACGTAGAAGGTTTAACACTGTAAGTCAACTGTTAATGTCTAGAGGAAGCACAACTCAGGGCGTCCAAATTACCCAGACTGCATTTCTCCAGTATCTGTGAATGAGAGCAGTTAGAGACTTCCAACAAACCTTGTACATAATCTCAAACTTTTCAGAAACTTTCTTCTCGCTGACACCCCTCCCAACACATACACACACACACTTGTTGTTGTTGTCTTCAATCCTGAGACTCGTTTGATGCAGCTCTCCATCCTACTCTAACCTGTGCAAGCTTCATCTCCCAGTACTTAACTGCAACCTACGTCCTTCTGAATCTGCGTAGTGTATTCATCTCTTGGTCTCCCTCTACGATTTTTACCCTCCACGCTGCCCTCCAATGCTAAATTTGTGATCCCTTGATGCCTCAGAACATGTCCTACCAACCGGTCCCTTCTTCTTGTCCAGTAGTGCCACAAACTCCTCTTCTCCCCAATTCTATTCAATAATTCATCATTAGTTATATGATCTACCCATCTAATCTTCAGCATTCTTCTGTAGCACCACATTTCGAAAGCTTCTATTCTCTTCTTGTCCAAAATATTTATCGTCCACGTTTCACTTCCATACATGGCTACACTCCATACAAATACTTTCAGAAACTACTTCCTGACACTTAAATCTATACTCAATGTTAAAAAATTTCTCTTCTTCAGGAACGCTTTCCTTGCCATTGCCAGTCTACTTTTTATATCCTCTCTACTTCGAGCATCATCAGTTATTTTGCTCCCCAAATAGCAAAACTCCTTTACTACTGTAAGTGTCTCAGTTCCTAATCTAATTACCTCAGCATCACCCGACTTAATTCGACTACATTCCATTATCCTCGTTTTGCTTTTGTTGATGTTCATCTTATACCCTCCTTTCAAGACACTGTCCATTCCGTTCAACTGATCTTCCAAGTCCTTTGCTGTCTCTGACAGAATTACAATGTCATTGGCGAACCTCAACGTTTTTATTTCTTCTCCATGGACTTTAATACCTACTCCGAATTTTTCTTTTGTTTCCTTTACTGCTTGCTCAATATACAGATTGAATAACATCGGGGAGAGGCTACAACCCTGTCTCACTCCCTTCCCAACCGCTGCTTCCCTTTCATGTGCCTCGACTCTTATAACTGCCATCTGGTTTCTGTACAAATTGTAAATAGCCTTTCGCTCCTTCTATTTTACCCCTGCCGCCTTTAGAATTTGAAAGAGAGTATTCCAGTCAACACACGCACATGTTGTTGTTGTGGTCTTCAGTCCTGAGACTGGTTTGATGCAGCTATCCATGCTAATCTATCCTGTGCAAGCTCCTTCATCTCCCAGTACCTACTGCAACCTACATCCTTCTGAATCTGCTTAGTGTAATCATCTCTTCGTCTCCCTCTACGATTTTTACTCTCCACGCTGCCCTCCAATGCTAAATTTGTGATCTCTTGATGCCTCAGGACATGTCCTACCAACCGATCCCTTCTTCTAGTCAAGTTGTGCCACAAACTCCTCTTCTCCCCAATCCTATTCAATAGCTCCTCATTAGTTACGTGACCTACCCACCTAATCTTCAACATTCTTCTATAGCACCACATTTCGAAAGTTTCTATTATCTTCTTGTCCAAACTATTTATTGTCCATGTTTCACTTCCATACATGGCTACACTCCATACAAATACTTTCAGAAACACACACACATATACACCCAAAATAATGAAAGGGAGAAAGATTATCTATTACTACATTACTGCCTGTAGTGTTGGTTCTGATTTTGACTTTTTCATTAGTCTGTGGGTGACTAATACGAAACTAATAAAACTAAGATGATAAGTGTTTAACGACTTCAGCAACTAAGTTTTTACATACTTAACGTCAAATATTTAACACATTAACTCATCTTAAAGAAAGCAGAAGTTTGGAGCTGTTTTATACATGAGAGTTCGACTCTACAAAGAATCACGTGTGTGGACCTGTATCGTGGAGAGCCTTACGCATTAAATTTAAGGAGTCCACATTCCAAAATAAATAATTACTCCCCCCCGCATATACACTGAAGTGCCAAATAAATTGGTACAGACGTGCGTATTCAAATATAGAGTCATATGAACAGGCAGAATACAGCGCTGCGGTCGGCAACGCCTATATAAGACAACGAGTTTCTGGCGCAGTTGTTAGATCGGTTACTGCTACTACAATGGCAGGTTATCAAGATTTAAGTGAGTTTGAATGTGGCGTTATAGTCGGCGCACGAGCGATGGGACACAGAATCTCAGTGGTACCGTGAATATTAGGAATCTGGTAAACATCAAATCTCTGACATCGCTGCGACCGGAAAAAGACCCTGCATGAGCGGGCCCAGCGACGACTGCTGAGAACCGATCAACTTGACGGCAGTGCAATCCTGAAGCAAATTGCTGCAGATTTCAATGCTGGGCCATCAACAAGTGTCATCTTGCGAACCATTCAACGAAACATCATCGATATGGGCTTTCGGACCCGATGGCCCACTCGTGTACTCTTGATGACTTCACGACACGAAGCTTTACGCCTGGCCTGGGCCCGTCAATACCGGCAATGGACTGTTGATGACTGGAAACATGTTGCCTGATCGGACGAGCCTCGTTTCAGATTGTAACGAGTGGATGGACGTGTACGTGTAAGGAGACAATCTCATGAATCCATGGACCCTACATGTCAGCAGGGGACTGTTCAAGCTGGTGTGGGCTCTGTAATGGTGTGGGGCGTGTGCAGTTTGAGTGATATGGGACCCCTAATATGTCTGGATACTACTCTGACAGGAGACACGTACGTAAGCATTCTGTCTGATCACCTGCATCCATTCATGTCCATTGCGCATTCCGACGGACTTGGGCAGTTATAACAGGACAATGCGACACCACACACGTCCAGAATTGCTACAGTGTGGCTGCAGGAACACTCTTCTGAGTTTAAACACTACCGCTAGCCACAAAACACCCTAGACATGAACGTTATTGAGCATATATGGGATGCCTTGCAATGTGCTGTTCAGAAGAGATCTCCAACCCCCCCTCCCTCCCCCTCCCCCGTATTCTTACGGATTTATGGACAGCCCTGCAGGATTCATGGTGTCAATGCCCTCCAGCACTACCTCAGACATTAGTCGAATCCATGCCTCGCCGTGTTGCCACACTTCTGCGTGCTCGCGGGGAACCTACACGATATTAGTCAGGTGTACCAGTTTCTGTGGCTCTTTAGGGTATCTTTCGTAATGGCCACTAGTTTAAAATTAGAGAAAATCGTACTCATACAGAATGGTATCGAGAATCTTTCTTTTCGAGAATGGAGGATGGGAGAAATAATACTGGTTCGATATGTCCCTCCTATACACGTGGTACTGTGGTTTGCAGGGTACAGATACGGCTGTATATTTATTAGAATACTCATCGCTGGCTGTGTTTACTTAAGCCACACATCGTCATCTACAGTTTGTAACGGAACATATTAAAGGCTTTACTTTACCGAAGTATGCGATACCCTCCAAATTCAACCAGTTTAACGAGTATTTATGATTATAGAAAAGTTATTGTGTATGTTAACAATGATTGCATAACATGTCTCCATAAACTGTCAACCCATTAAATTATACTGAATAACTGACCCACACAAAAGTTTATATCACTTGATCACTGATACAGCAAATGTCATCATGTAAAAACACTAAGTTCATCTTAAATAATTAATATGAAGTACGAAAAATAGTGGCCAACTTAGGTATTTTGGATCTCCTTAAATAAAAATCACCCAGTGAAACCTATTTGTCCACTAGGAGCGGTTTCACTCAGTATTCACGAAATCAATCCTATTTTAGACGAAAACCAATGTAATTCTTAATAATTCATGTTATTTACTTATTTATGCAAATTAGAGAAGTCAATTGACAAACTTCTAAAAAACGGCCTTTTTGTAACAAAGAATTATTCTGTCAAGTCAACAAATCTGTCTGTCATTTTAATAACATGTTAAATTATGTCACTCGATGCAAATTAATAACTTTTCTGCACAAATTATGATAACAGATGTACATGTGACTTATAAACTATATCTCTTTTTAGTAGTTCTGTGACAATGTTATAAATACAAGCAGCAAGAAGGGTCGGGGGGAGTCGGAATGTCACTTTGGTAAAGTGTGTTTGTGTGTTATTGTTTGAGGTGGATAAACAATGCAAAGAACATGTAACGGAAGTACTACTTTGTGTTGAGTCATGGTCTTTGGTGGACAGTGGAATTAAGATGGCCACCAGAGTAATAAATATTTGAAGTTTACATATTTGTTGGTTTCGCTCGTTCTTTATCATCAAAAGCACACATCAGCATCGAGAGACAGCAGCGATCCAGCAAGTAGCAGCGATTACCACAACACAATGCATTTTAATGGCGCCAACCTAACATCAAGTGCTAACAAGCTCCGTAAATGGGAGTGAAATAGTGCGATTATAGCAATTAGCAATATCTACGACCAGGCGACCATTACAAGTTGTACCCTGTCAATCACTCAGAACGGTATGACATAGCTTACTTTGCTTCACTCACAGATTAACGTTGAGGAGACGGTGATAGCTAACGTACCGCAGAAGGAGAGCAGACAATTTAGTTTCGATTTCGGGCCGCGTAATGTGTAAGAAATCTGATTCATATTCCGGAGGACTACCTTGTCGTTCTGCGCTTTGTATTGTAGTATCTGTAATAGAGCCATCTTACCACCTTTCATCTTTGTCTGAAGAATGCTACAGTGTGTATCAGACAATGCACAGGAAGGTTAAATCTGTCCCTCTAAACCGGCCGGTGTGGCCGAGCGGTTCTGGGCGCTACAGTCTGGAACCGCGCGACCGCTACGATCGCAGGTTCGAATCCTGCCTCGGGCATGGATGTGAGTGATGTCCTTAGGTTAGTTAGGTTTAAGTAGTTCTAAGTTCTAAAGGACTGATGACCTCAGAAGTTAAGTCCCATAGTGCTCAGAGCCATTTGAACCATTTGTCCCTCTAATTATCAACTTTTTTGTGTTCACAGAAACCAACTGCCACAGCTCTGCCTTCTGATCAACTGTTCTTGAAAATAATCTTATACCTGCCGCTTTGTGCAGAACGTTGTGGCTTTCGTTATAATAAGTTTGGAACCAAAGTGTTGGGGAAGTATATCTGTCAGGTTCTACCAGTCAATAAGATATAGACAACCGACCTGAAAATGTGTTTGATTCTGGAAACGGAAGTGTTCTTTACGAAAGAAAACTTATTAGAACTGTCCATGAAGATTTGTGATAATAATGAATTTAGAGAAGAACCTATAGCTAAGCAATCTGTAAGGAACGCTGATACGCTGCTATGTACAGAATTCGAGTTTGGATTTATTCAGGCCACTTTTTCTAGATGTACTAATCTTCACTAAAGTTCGTATGTTATCTCAAGCCGCTTGCTCGATTACAGGTCGCCAAGAGAAATGGAGGGAAAATCTTTCTCAAGTCACTCGTGAATCGATAGTCAGAAAAAAATATAACTCATAGGACAAATAACCTAAGAAGCACGCCTTCCGGCTACACACAAGAAACAACCAAAAAACATGCCTCAAAGGTTTCAGTTCCTTAATGGTCTGCAGTTTGCAATTACGAAGCACACCATTTTAAGGACAACCAAAAATGGGTCTTATCGACTAAATGTACAGTGCGTGATGGAGCATACTTTGTACCAATTTCAATAATAGTCTGTCAAATTTAGTATGTCTCCTAATCTCTTTTATCTTACTCTCTTGATCCCTACGAGAAGTTCTAGATGACGGCAGCATAATTATCGCACAGTCTTCCACAAATAACGATATACTAAATTTATCCAACAGGTCTTGGCAAGAAAAACTTCGCAGTGCTTAAAATCACCGAGATAAGTTCCCCGTGCTATATTGACCTGTCAATTCTAGCAGCACGTGCCTGGAAGTTTTCGATGTACGCTGTCTTACGTATTTGGTAAGAGCTCGAAACGCTGAAACGGTACTGTAGAATAGGTCGCACTACCATCCTACATGTGAATTCCTTTACAGGTGAACTGTACATTTGCAGAACGCTTCCAGCAGTGCAGGGTTTTCTCTTCGCTTTCGTTAAAACAGATCTTACGTCCTCGTCCCATGTGACGTGTTCCAGATGTTTTCTTGAAAATGATTTGTCCACTGTTTTCTGGATAATGATTTGTCTACTTTTTTCTGGATAATGATTTGTCCACTGTTTTAAATTACCGTGAGAGGAATGTGGTGATAAAGGTTTTAAGCTTTTATACGTTGTCCGGACTTTCGCCCAAGAGTAGGTTATTCTAATGTATCTCGCAGTGGCTGGTTCATCCTGTTTAAGGCAGTGATCAAGCAAGCCACCATTATCTGAGACACAGTTAATTCTGACTGCTTCCCCATTTGTCTTTTAATATACGTTTTTGTACTGACAATAAGACTCTTTTTTATTCGATTAGTTTTGAAATCCGTGTCTAGAACTGTTAACCAACTTTTACTTTTTCTTACATCTTCTTGCACTTCTATACTTTTCAGTGCGATAGGGTCTGCAGCTGCGATGACTTTTTTGAAATATTTCATCATGCCTTCAACTGCCATTCTAAAAACATGTTTCAAATGGCTCTGAGCACTATGGGACTTAACACCTGAGGTCATCAGTCCCATAGAACTTAGAACTAGTTAAACCTAACCAATCTAAAGACATCACACACATCCATGCCCGAGGCAGGATTCGAATGTGCGACCATAGCGGTCGCGCGGTTCCAGACTCAAGCTCCTAGAACCGCTCGGCCACAGCGGCTGGCAGCTGCCATTCTCTTTATTTCACGTAGGACTGAACAATTTCGGACTTAGGCCATTTTCAAGTATCTAAAACGGAAGCATTATACATTGAATACATTATTGATGCTTGTGATTTTTATGTAGGAACAAGTCATAACTGTAGATATACTAGGCGCATTATAATTTACTTTATGGACGATTTTTAGTAGTAAATTATGCCATGTGCGTCGTTGCTCGTATGACTCCATAACAGCCAGCCGAATGTACCGGAGATTAACTTTCAGAATTATTTTTCCGATTATTCTTGTTTCATTTTATGGCATGACCGCAGTACCCACGCATGGTTCGAATTCCAAGTTAAGCTCTTGCCATCTTTCCCCAGGTAGAATAACTGTGGTAGGTTATTGACACGCAGCTCGTCGAAGAAGCGTCCGACTGAAAGACTTGTTCCCTACTTTGACCCAAATAAACAGATACTCATTTGCATTGAGCTTCTTCCTTCTTCTTGTAGACAAAGTAAACGGCTTGTCAGGTACCAAAGTACCATAGGAAACTTTAGCGAGTAGACCTGTAATCTCAGCTATACTCCATGTCTTCCAAGCCAAGATGTTTGCATCGGGGAATGCTTTAAGGCCACCATAGTCAGCATGATTCTCCAATACTACAGCCAAGGTCAGCTATGTACTGCCTCCAAACGCAGCAGAAACATCGCACGTGACCTGCATTCGTAGTCCACGAAAAACATTCGGACCACCCATAAGCTGTTGCTTATTGAAGCTGTTGCTTATTGTCCAGCCAAGTCAATATCTATTGCTCTCAATGAGATGTACACAGGAACACTGCGCAGCCAGCGGCGACGATATCCACACCGTAAAGGCATTGCAGAGGCACGTCCTTATACCTGACGTCCGCACCGAAGCCACACAGAATTATTCATTTCGCTATGTTATAGTTTTATTAAAGAGTGAAGGAAGTGCATGAATGCACATAGTTAGTTAGTTAGTTAGTTACGTGTTCCATTGATCAATAGCACGGAAAAACCGTTATGATGTGGAACGTGTCAAATGCACAAGAAATACGCACAGGAAACAAGTTATTTTTTTAGATTATAGTGTTGAAAATGCCACCTTTAGAAGCAATCCGATGGCAGAAAGCGGCATGGCCTCACTCTTTTCTCTAGTGTTTCCATTGCCACCACATTAGCCGTTACGAAAGTGTATTAATTTTCGCCCAGACAGGGGCTTGAACCCAACACCATTTTGTTGAAAACCTAACGCTCTACCGACTGAGCTATCATACAGCTGCGTGGTATGCGAGTGATTCGCATGTCGTAATTACTGGCTTATGGCTTCACCGACTTCCACAGTGAATACCGTTTGCCTAAGTGTTGAGTGGCGCCAGAATATTATTCCGTATGACATCAGAGATTGGAAGTATGCAAAGTATGTTAGCTTACTAATTTCTACATCCTCAAAACTGGCAATTATTCTGGTTGCAAAAGTTGCTGAACCTAGTCGCTTTAGGAGGTCCAAAATACGACTTTTCCAATTAAGATTTTCATCTGTATGTACAACCAAAAACTTAGTATGCTCTACCCTGTCTACTGACTTCTGTTGATGTGTTATGTTTATTGAAGGAACTGTACTTTTTGCAGCAGAAAATTGGATGTACTGTGTTTTTTCAGAGTTCAGAGCAAGCCCATTCGCAGAAAACCAATTAATAACTTTTTCAAAGACCTTATTTGTATCATTTTCTATCGGAATTTCTTTTACTGGATTAATAATTATGCTTGTATCATCAGCAAACAGTGTCAGTTCAGCATCTAGTTTCACATAAGAAGGGAGGTCATTCATACACTCCTGGAAATGGAAAAAAGAACACATTGACATCGGTGTGTCAGACCCACCATACTTGCTCCGGACACTGCGAGAGGGCTGTACAAGCAATGATCACACGCACGGCACAGCGGACACACCAGGAACCGCGGTGTTGGCCGTCGACTGGCGCTAGCTGCGCAGCATTTGTGCACCGCCGCCGTCAGTGTCAGCCAGTTTGCCGTGGCATACGGAGCTCCATCGCAGTCTGTAACACTGGTAGCATGCCGCGACAGCGTGGACGTGAACCGTATGTGCAGTTGACGGACTTTGAGCGAGGGCGTATAGTGGGCATGCGGGAGGCCGGGTGGACGTACCGCCGAATTGCTCAACACGTGGGGCGTGAGGTCTCCACAGTACATCGATGTTGTCGCCAGTGGTCGGCGGAAGGTGCACGTGCCCGTCGACCTGGGACCGGACCGCAGCGACGCACGGATGCACGCCAAGACCGTAGGATCCTACGCAATGCCGTAGGGGACCGCACCGCCACTTCCCAGCAAATTAGGGACACTGTTGCTCCTGGGGTATCGGCGAGGACCATTCGCAACCGTCTCCATGAAGCTGGGCTACGGTCCCGCACACCGTTAGGCCGTCTTCCGCTCACGCCCCAACATCGTGCAGCCCGCCTCCAGTGGTGTCGCGACAGGCGTGAATGGAGGGACGAATGGAGACGTGTTGTCTTCAGCGATGAGAGTCGCTTCTGCCTTGGTGCCAATGATGGTCGTATGCGTGTTTGGCGCCGTGCAGGTGAGCGCCACAATCAGGACTGCATACGACCGAGGCACACAGGGCCAACACCCGGCATCATGGTGTGGGGAGCGATCTCCTACACTGGCCGTACACCACTGGTGATCGTCGAGGGGACACTGAATAGTGCACGGTACATCCAAACCGTCATCGAACCCATCGTTCTACCATTCCTAGACCGGCAAGGGAACTTGCTGTTCCAACAGGACAATGCACGTCCGCATGTATCCCGTGCCACCCAACGTGCTCTAGAAGGTGTAAGTCAACTACCCTGGCCAGCAAGCTCTCCGGATCTGTCCCCCATTGAGCATGTTTGGGACTGGATGAACCGTCGTCTCACGCGGTCTGCACGTCCAGCACGAACGCTGGTCCAACTGAGGCGCCAGGTGGAAATGGCATGGCAAGCCGTTCCACAGGACTACATCCAGCATCTCTACGATCGTCTCCATGGGAGAATAGCAGCCTGCATTGCTGCGAAAGGTGGATATACACTGTACTAGTGCCGACATTGTGCATGCTCTGTTGCCTGTGTCTATGTCCCTGTGGTTCTGTCAGTGTGATCATGTAATGTATCTGACCCCAGGAATGTGTCAATAAAGTTTCCCCTTCCTGGGACAATGAATTCACGGTGTTCTTATTTCAATTTCCAGGAGTGTATATATCAAGAACAGGAGGGGACCCATGATGGAACCTTGTGGAACACCTAATGTAATTTCACCCCAGTTAGATGAAATGACAAACTCCTTTGAATCACTTGAAGCATATAAAGAGACTTTTTGCTTCTTGTTCTGTAGATATGATTTAAACCACTCACATGCTGTTCCATTTATACCATAGAATTGTAATTTCTCTAACATAATGTCATGGTTCACACAATCAGATACTTAGGATAAGTCACAGAATATTCCTACTGGTGACATTTTACTATTTAAAAACTCTATTATGTGGACAGTGAAACTGTATATTGCTGTCTCAGTGGAACAGCATTTCTGAAATCCGAACTGTGGTTTACTAAGTAACCCATGACTGTTGAGACGGCTAACCACTCTTGAGTAAATTACTTTCTCAAAGATTTTTGAAAATAGACAGTCACGCTCCCGTTGGTCTTTTTTATTAGTCCTCCGTACCTAAATCGGTAAAAACGGAACCCTTATACTTCGTTGGATCACTTTGTTGTCTGTATGTGTGACTGTCGGTCCGACTGTTATAAACCTCTTTTTCTCAGGAATGGGTAGACGTATCAAGTTTAAATTTCTCTCACATACTAAAGTCTATGGTCCCTTGGTGGTGCAATGAATGGACCATCAGAACGCGAGTCCTACTGGCAATTGGCCAATTTTTTATTGCTAACGAAGAAGGACTTAATCCACAGTAAACGTTTGGTTCGTTTCTCGAACTGCGCTGATAATCATGCCACTGTCAGATCTGAAATATATGATCGTCATCATCATCATCATCATCATCATCATCTGCTTCAGATGCTGGCCACTAATCTTGTCGACAGATACTAACGGGTTCTCTCTCTTTGTTACAGACATTGTCTTGAATTCATCCCCATTTAAAGGGAGCTGCCGCTCAATACACGAAGCGGAAGTTTTGGCCAACTCTTTCCGAATTTTAATTTGGTCATCCAACGAAAATACTTTCCTGTGCATCGCCGGCGAACAATCTGGTAAGCGCTGCTAATTATATCTGATAAATCGTTTATGCATTTTGAGTACATTGGAGATTCTATAACACTTCGCTGGAGCACGTCGTATGTTACTTCCCTCCAAAACTTCAAATGTCTCTAAGCACTATGGGACTTAACATCGGAGGTCATCAGTCCTCTAGATTTAGAACTACTTAAACCTAACTAACCTAAGGACATCACACATATCCATGCCCGTGGCAGGATTCGAACCTGCGACCATAGCAGCAGCACGGTTCCGGACTGAAGCGCCTAGAATCGTACGGCCACAGCGGCCGGCTACTTCCCTCCGCCACGAACCATACGGTGGGTTGCCGAATGTTTATGTAGATGTAGATACTTTCGCTTGCGTGGAACATTCATCGTCAGGATCCCGGACAATGAACTTGCTGGCAGCCTTGCCAAATAGGCTACCAGTGAACCAACTCAGGAGATCGGCCTGCCGGAGACTGATTTCCGATCGGTCTTCCGTCGTAAAGGTTTTGCGATCTGGGATAGTGAATGGCTCACCCTCAATACACTAAGTAAACTCCGTGTTATCAAGGAGACAGCGAATGTGTGGCGGTCATCCATGTGAGCCACTCGCAGGGACTCCGTTGTCCTTTGCCGGCTCCGCATCGGCCAAACTTGGATAACACGTGGCCACCTCCTCCGTCGCGAGGACCCGCCTCGGTGTTGCTGTGTTTCCCCGTTGACTGTCGTCCTCATCTTGTTGGACTGCTCAATTTTACCCACGCTGCGTCGGACGTACATATAACCTTTCAGCACCCTACACCTACGCTGTTGGGCGGCAACGCGTCAGCGACTGACTCAGTTTTACATTTTATTCGTGAGGAGGGTTTTTATCATGCAATATAATGGTAGGCCTCTGGACTTCTCTCCCAGGCCTCCACCTCCCTCCATTTTACCTCTTCGTCACTCTTTCTTTGTATTTTGTTTCCCCTCGATGTTCGTCTTTTCCCGGAGTGTGTTCATCCCGCCTTATCTTTTAACTACAGATGTTAGTGTGTTGCAAAGTGACTGGCTCATCCTTTTTTATTCTTGTGATCAGCCAGCCCAGGCTATTTGCTATATTATTTTAATACCTTCCTCTACTTTCTCTTTTAGTCTACGTTCTCCTCTTTTGGTTCGCTTCTTTCGTTTTCTCTTTCGGTGTGGTTCCCCGTTAGTTTTACACTCTTTTACTTTCCCCAACTCATTTTGGAAATTGTTTTACCTTGAGACTTGTTTGTATGAGGAAAAAGGGACTGATGACCCTGTAGTTTTGTCCCTTTATACCCCAAACCAACCAACATCGTCCAGCTAAGCGCTTAGGAGGTGTGGCTGTAAAACAAGGGGACTGATGCTCTCACAGAGTAAGTACGCTTGGTCCAAAGGTGAACGAACAATAGCTGTGAGGCGTGAAGCCTTTTTAGTCGAATGCGCCATTTTTTCATCAGAAATATGCTTGAACTTATTTTACTGCAAATGTTATTTATGTGATTCTCCCATATCATATACTTATCCACTGTTACAGTTAGAAATTTATAGCTGTCTGTCTCCTTTAGTTCTATGTCTCCAAGCCTGACAGTGATGTTATCCAAAGTGTGTTTTTTGTTAGCATATATGTGCATATACGTTGTTTTGTTTCCATTTATAAAGAGATTGTTTTCCCTGAAATAGTTGTTTCCACTTTTCATATTTAGCGAAGCATCTTTTGCAGGTCATCTATTGTAGAATTGGTAACAGCAAATGGAATGTCATCTGCATACATAACTACACTATCAGATACTGTTTTGGTCTTGTCATTGCATACAGAATGAAAAGTAGAGGACCAAAGAGGAATCCTTGAGGAACCCCATATTTCACGGTTTCATAATTTGAGAAGATACTTGTAACATTATTTTTCACTTCTTGCTTTATTTCTACACACTGCTTTTTATTTTCCAAAAACGATTTAATGACATATACTGCTTTCCCCCTTATACCATGACAATGAAGCTTTTCTAATAGGATGTCATGGTGTACACAATCAAATGCTCTAGATATGTCGAGGTACATACCGCAGAGTGTCTTCTGTTCATCAAGTGCTTTAGTTACAAGTGTTACAGATTCATCTACTGCTATTTTGGTATATTTTCCCTTTCTGAATCTACACTCCTGGAAATGGAAAAAAGAACACATGGACACCGGTGTGTCAGACCCACCATACTTGCTCCGGACACTGCGAGAGGGCTGTACAAGCAATGATCACACGCACGGCACAGCGGACACACCAGGAACCGCGGTGTTGGCCGTCGAATGGCGCTAGCTGCGCAGCATTTGTGCACCGCCGCCGTCAGTGTCAGCCAGTTTGCCGTGGCATACGGAGCTCCATCGCAGTCTTTAACACTGGTAGCATGCCGCGACAGCGTGGACGTGAACCGTATGTGCAGTTGACGGACTTTGAGCGAGGGCGTATAGTGGGCATGCGGGAGGCCGGGTGGACGTACCGCCGCATTGCTCAACACGTGGGGCGTGAGGTCTCCACAGTACATTGGTGTTGTCGCCAGTGGTCGGCGGAAGGTGCACGTGCCCGTCGACCTGGGACCGGACCGCAGCGACGCACGGATGCACGCCAAGACCGTAGGATCCTACGCAGTGCCGTAGGGGACCGCACCGCCACTTCCCAGCAAATTAGGGACACTGTTGCTCCTGGGGTATCGGCGAGGACCATTCGCAACCGTCTCCATGAAGCTGGGCTACGGTCCCGCACACCGTTAGGCCGTCTTCCGCTCACGCCCCAACATCGTGCAGCCCGCCTCCAGTGGTGTCGCGACAGGCGTGAATGGAGGGACGAATGGAGACGTGTCGTCTTCAGCGATGAGAGTCGCTTCTGCCTTGGTGCCAATGATGGTCGTATGCGTGTTTGGCGCCGTGCAGGTGAGCGCCACAATCAGGACTGCATACGACCGAGGCACACAGGGCCAACACCCGGCATCATGGTGTGGGGAGCGATCTCCTACACTGGCCGTACACCACTGGTGATCGTCGAGGGGACACTGAATAGTGCACGGTACATCCAAACCGTCATCGAACCCATCGTTCTACCATTCCTAGACCGGCAAGGGAACTTGCTGTTCCAACAGGACAATGTACGTCCGCATGTATCCCGTGCCACCCAACGTCCTCTAGAAGGTATAAGTCAACTACCCTGGCCAGCAAGATCGCCGGATCTGTCCCCCATTGAGCATGTTTGGGACTGGATGAGGCGTCGTCTCACGCGGTCTGCACGTCCAGCACGAACGCTGGTCCAACTGAGGCGCCAGGTGGAAATGGCATGGCAAGCCGTTCCACAGGACTACATCCAGCATCTCTACGATCGTCTCCATGGGAGAATAGCAGCCTGCATTGCTGCGAAAGGTGGATATACACTGTACTAGTGCCGACATTGTGCATGCTCTGTTGCCTGTGTCTATGTGCCTGTGGTTCTGTCAGTGTGATCATGTGATGTATCTGACCCCAGGAATGTGTCAATAAAGTTTCCCCTTCCTGGGACAATGAATTCACGGTGTTCTTATTTCAATTTCCAGGAGTGTATGTTGTTCATCGTTGACAATATTGTAAGTTTGTATAAAATTTAATTTTCTGTCTTTTATTATGGTTTCTGTTATTTTAGAGAGTACAGATGTAATGGTTATAGGTCTGTAATTTCGTGGGTCTTTTTTGCAAGCTCCTTTATACAGGGTGTTTCAGAAGTGATAGTCAATATTCAGGGATATGACAGGAATGATCATTCGAAACAAAAGAAGTCAGGCAAACATGGGCTCTGAAACGCATATCTAAAGAGCTATAAGCAATTATTGATCTTTGATACTGCGAAATAAATCTCTTCTACTGTAAGCTCTTTGCATTCCATATTTTTGGAAGTGGCAGTATGAACCAAAACAAGAAAAAAATGTCCAGTAAACTTGTGCTCTAAAATGCATATCTTAAAAGTTATGAGCACTTGTTTATTAGAAGAGTTGTGTTTCAAAGTAGCGAAGATGAACAAGTGCTCATAGCTCTTAAGGCATGCATTTTAGAGCACATGTTTACCGGACTTTTCTGCTTGTTTTGGTCCATGCTGCCACTGCACAAAATATGGAAAGCAAAGAGCTTGCGGTAGAAGAGATTTATTTTACAGTATCAAAGATCAAGAATTGCTTATAGCTCTTAAGGTACGGTTTTATAACCCATGTTTACTTGACATTTGTTTCGAATGATCATTCCTGTCATATCCGTGAGTATTGACCATCACTTCTGAAACACCTTTTTAGGCGGATTGGAAATACTTCTTTTTCTATAAATAATTTTATCAGGCATGCTAATGGCTTTACTATCCACTGTAAACAGCATTTAATTAGTTTAGTGGATATACCATGTAGCCCCTCAGTGTTTTTTGCTTTTAGACTATGCATTATTTTTACGATTTCTGATTCATAAGTTGGGACCAAGAACAAGCTTTTCGTCTCATATGGAATGTTTATTATGTTTATTTTGGAAGTGTTATTTTGAGTTATTAATTAGTCCACAACTTCAATATAATGTTTGTTTAAAGTATTGCTGACATTTTGTGCACCTCTGAATTCCCTCTCATTTACTTAAAGTGTTATGGTATCAGTGTTTTCCACACCTACACCTTTCCCTCGCAGAGGAATACTTCCAGCACTGTTTCCATCAATGGAAAATTGACATGGTGCGTTGTAGGGATAGAAGAGGGGAGTGTATTGAAGGCGATAATAACTAAATATTTATGTTGCTGAGTTAAAATGTTTTACAGAATCAGTCCCGTTATTTTATAGCCGCACCCCGCAAGCAGCTACTCGGGAGGCTGCGTAACCAGTTTCGCAACAAAAGTGCTGGGTCTTTTGAATGTGTTTCTCGTTAGCGAGCGCGACTGGGTTGCCGATGCGAGTAGCCGCAACCGTCCCGATATTGTTCAATTTGGAGGGGTGGTGGGGGGTGGAGGGGGCGACCCCGCGCGCCGGCGTAACTAACTGTTAATGCCAGGCCACGGCGCTTGCCTCCCTTGAGCCATTATCCCGCCCCTGATTGCGGCCTGCGCTCGGGAAAGGGCTGCCCTTGCTCTGGTCATGAAATTAATTAGCTCCATTACTTGCGTCATTACCTTCACTCAAAGAGCTTCCTACAAGTCACACACACGCATTCAGGCGGCGGCTTTGGGTTCCGGGGGCTGGGAGCCCCCCACTCCCTCTGCCGACGGCAACGACGTTCGCCGCCTCGGGGTTTTTATGCCCACGGCGCACTTTCAGCCACCCTTGTTTTCGCGCTACTGATGTGGTCTTTCTTTCGGAAGAGAGGGTTCTATAGCGATCGTGTCACTAAACAAGAACACAGGGTTCTGTAGTGGACAGCGGGTACGACGGAACAAATTTACGTGCATTATTTGTATTCTTTCATATTAAGGCAACTGTTCGGTGCTCGGTGAAAGTTGTAGCTTAAAAGCAAATGTTTCTTTAAAATTCGAGCAAAGAGTTTGTTTAAAATTACAGAAAAAAGGCGCTAACAGCGACGTCAAATAAGAGTCGTAGTTTCGTGTTTTCCAGAACGCTGGGAGGACAAAAAGAAGAGGTTTCATTTAATTTAAACACAAAGACTTTCAGGTTAAAATCTTACAAGCATGCAGCTGTTAAGTATTATAGTGAACTATAGCAGAAGGAAAAATGGCCAAGTGTGACTAGGACCCGCGCTCTGAGGGTTCAACACAAACTTGATTATGTACATCGAGAGCACATCCCTCCCGGGAATCGAGGATCTCGACGATTTTTGCCTGTATCGACACATACTGAGAAGATATCGGTTCCGAGAATTCCAAGATTTTCGGGAATGCCGAGAATTCTTCCGGGTTGTATGGCCGTGGTCCATGGAACTCTTCTATCCCTGACGTTTCGTCCAAAGCTACGTTGGACATCTTCGGAGGTGCTCCTGGTTGAAGAAAATAGGCCAAGCATTTCGTTGCGTTAAGGATAAACGTCCCCCTCTGTCTGCAAGTGGTGTACACAAGATGCATGTGGTAGTGTCTACATTGGAAATACAAAGAGAAGTGTAAATACACGGTCTTTGCCGACTGGGAAAACAAACAAGTCAGCCGTGGCGGAACATACCCTTCAGTCGGGTGATCATGTAGTGAAGTTTTCGGAAACTGAAGTTTTATGTACTATGACGGACTATTACCCACGGCTATACAGAGAAGCCATCGAAATATATAAACATGAGGATAATTTAAAAGAAAAGAAGAAGCCATGAAACTCAGCGATATATGGACAGTGGTGCTACAGAATCGATGAGAAGTTTTCATCTTTGACGTACTGTGATCGATAGTCATATTTTATCCTTGACGAAGTTTATCTCTGCTGTCACGTGAAATCCAGTCGGCAAGGCTCAGCACAACCAGGAGCACCTCCGAAAATGTCCAACGTAGGTTTCGACGAAACGTTTGTGATAGAAGCGTTCCATGGACCACGGCCATACAACCCGGAAGAAGTCTCGGCAGCTGAAACATCCGATCGTGAAAGTCTTCATTGTATGACTTTCCCAATGTTTTAATTTTAAGTTTGAAGTCAGATGACAAATGACGATAGAAATATTTTATGTGTGATAGATTTGCAAATTAACGATTTTCTGATTTTTTTTCCCTTTACTGTGAAATCTTGCTTAGTGGCAAATTTTATGATTCTACGTCCCTGTAGGTTTTAGCGGGTGAGTTTGCGAGTATGTTTCGGAAAACAGAATTTAGTATTCGACTTTCACTTTTCTCATCTTTTGTTGCGGTGCTATTATGATCAATGAAGGACAAAAGATTATGGTTTAACTTGTCGTGGACTTCGAGGTCGTTAAAGACGGAGATAAGGTAGGATTAGGAAAGAAAAAGCACGAAAATGGCGATGCCCTTTCGGAGCATCCACTCTAAGAGATTTAGGGAAAACTTCACTCTCGGTGGCCGGACGGATATTTGAACTGTAGTCCTCCCGAACACAAGTCTACTATCTGAAAAATGTGCCACTTAAATCATGGTCAGTGGGCAGCGGTAAAGACTATTTGTAGGAAGGTTTCTGGGGACGTACAATGTACGAGGGTAATCCCAAAAGTAAGGTCTCCTATTTTTTTTATAAGTACAGAACTCTGTGTGGCAGTTGGTCACACTGTTATGAAGAGTGCTTCACGCTCTGTGTGTAAACATACGCACGCCGCGCCGAGGCGCTCAGTCTTGGCTTAGCAGCCGTTGAGAATGGAGCTCACGTTGGGTGTTACCGCCAAGTGCGAATTGCGCGCAGATATTTGGTTTTTGAACGCAAAGGGCACTGCGCCAATTGAAATCCATCGCCAATTGCCGGAAGTGTATGGTGAGTCGTGCATGGATGTCAAAAATGTTTGTAAGTGGTGTAGAGAGTTTGCAGCTGGTCGGACCGAAATTCACGACGAACAAAGAAGCGGGAGACCGTCAGTTTCTGAGGAGACAGTGTTGAATGTTGAGCAAAGCATGCGTGAAGATCGGCGGATCACCCTGGATGGTCTCTGTACGTTGGTTCCTGAGGTTTCCCGAAGCACCGCTCACAGAATTTTAACGGAAACGTTGAACTACCGGAAGGTGTGCTCAAGATGGGTGCCACGCATGCTGACTGAGGACCACATGCGGCAACAAGTTGATGCTTCCCGCGCATTTCTTCACCGCCTTGCAGCCGAACAGGACAACTGTGGTGTCACCGCCAGACACCACACTTGCTAGGTGGTAGCTTAAATCGGCCGCGGTCCATTAGTGCATGTCGGACCCGCGTGTCGCCACTGTCAGTACTTGCAGACCTAGCGCCACCACATGGCAGGTCTAGAAAGACGGACTAGCACTCGCCCCAGTTGTACGGACGACATTGCTAGCGACTAGACGTACGAAGCCTTCCTCTCATTTGCCGAGAGACAGTTAGAATAGCCTTCAGCTAAGTCCATAGCTACGACCTAGCAAGGCGCAGTTAACCATATCTGGAGAGAGTCTTACTTGTATTCACCATAAACGATGTATACCAAAAGGATGGATTAAAGTTAAGTATTCCCAAAGCAACGTACTTTTCTTATTAGCATTCATTGAGCATCCTGTTTCAGACTTCACGATATTCTGGGTGAGCTTATAGCGTGCCTATTCGGCCCCTTCAAAATAACACTGTGTCGGCACTTCTGTCGACACATAACATTGGCGACGAGGATGGGATCAATGTTATGTGTCGACAGAAGTGCCGACACAGTGTTATTTTGAAGGGGCCGAATAGGCACGCTATAAGCTCACCCAGAATATCGTGAAGTCTGAAACAGGATGCTCAATGAATGCTAATAAGAAAAGTACGTTGCTTTGGGAATACTTAACTTTAATCCATCCTTTTGGTATACATCGTTTATGGTGAATACAAGTAAGACTCTCTCCAGATATGGTTAACTGCGCCTTGCTAGGTCGTAGCTATGGACTTAGCTGAAGGCTATTCTAACTGTCTCTCGGCAAATGAGAGGAAGGCTTCGTACGTCTAGTCGCTAGCAATGTCGTCCGTACAACTGGGGCGAGTGCTAGTCCGTCTTTCTAGACCTGCCATGTGGTGGCGCTAGGTCTGCAAGTACTGACAGTGGCGACACGCGGGTCCGACATGCACTAATGGACCGCGGCCGATTTAAGCTACCACCTAGCAAGTGTGGTGTCTGGCGGTGACACCACAACAACTTTATGGACTCAATTGTCACGGGTAACAAAACGTGGCCATACCCTTTTCATCTGAGACCAAGCAACAATCACGCCAGTGGTGGCATCCTCCTTCGCCAAAGCCGCGGAAATTCAAACAAGCACAGTCTGCCGGTAAAGTCATGACAACCGTTTTTTGGGATCGGAAAGGGGTATTGTTGGTCGACGTGATGCCCACTGGGACCACAATTAACGCTGACAGGTACTGTGAGACTCTGAAGAAACTCAAACGGGCAATTCAGAACCGGAGAAGAGGAATCTTGAGCAAGGGCGTACACATTCTCCATGACAACGCTCCCCCACACATCCCTCGGCAGACCATTGCACTCCTGTAACAGTTTCGGTGGAACATAATCATCCACCCACCCTATAGTCCTGACTTGGCGCCCAGTGACTATCACCTGTTCCCTAGGTTAAAAGAACATTTGGCCGGAAAGCGATTCAGCTCCGAAGACGAGGTGAAAGAAGAGGTTCATAACTTTCTGAACAGCATGGCGGCGAGCTGGTATGACATGGGCATACAAAAATTGCCACAGCGTCTACAAAAAAGCATCGACAGAAGTGGTGATTATATGGAAAAATAGCTAAATGTTCAAGCTGTAAACCGATGTAAACCATTGTAGAAATAAACAGGTATATTTTACAAGATGCTAGAACGACCGTTATACAGTATCGTTGCATTGTTTCAAATCCATATCGTCGGCCGCGGTGGTCTAGCGGTTCTAGGCGCGCAGTCTGGAACCGCGCGACTGCTACGGTCGCAGGTTCGAATCCTGCCTCGGGCATGGATGTGTGTGATGTCCTTAGGTTAGTTAGGTTTAAGTATTTCTAAGTTCTAGGGGACTGATGACCACAGTAGTTAAGTCCCATAGTGCTCAGAGCCATTTGAACCATTTTGAAATCCATATCACGTAGATATGACGGCAGACATAGAACTAATCGTAATAAGTTAGTGCATAGCATACGATAGTGTAAAACATGGCTCGGGAAACTTAAATGTAAATCCTTTGGAGAAAGTTGACGTACACTACCTGATCAAAAGTATCCGAACACCTATAAGTGGGCATTAATACTGGCCGTGTCCACCGTTCGTCTTCATTACGACTTGATCTGTGCTGGGCGACTTGATCTGTGCTGGGAAAGCTTTCAGTCTGTTGTCTGAATGTCTGTGCAGGAATGGCAAGAGCCGAAACCACAAAGTGCAGTGGTGCTGGACGCAGGGGTCCAACTCATCCCGAAGAAGTCCCATTGCGTTAGGTCAGGACTTTGCGGAGGCCAGTTCATTTCAGGAATGTTATTCCCCACAACTCATTACCTCGCAAATGCTACATTGCGGCAGGATGCAATATCATGTTGATAATGTTACCGGCTCCGAACTGTTCCTCTACTGTACGCAGTAGACGAAGCTATAAGATTTGTTCATTCCTTCCGCATTTAGCGTTTCCATAAGCGCACTTTGGGGATCACACCCTAACCACGAGAACCATCCCCACCACATCCGTGGTTCACTGTTGACGCTGTATAAGGTGGCTGGCTATTTTCATCAGTCATTCGCCAAATCCAAACCCATTCATTAGATGGACACAGGGTTCACCACTCCACATCACTCGTTTCCAGTCATTCAGTGCCCTGTGGCGTCGGTCTTCACACCACCCCCAGCGTCGCTCAGCATTGACTACAGAAATGCGTAGCTTAGGAGCTACTCGACTACGCACAGTCATTGTCCCAGCTGTACTGTTGGTAGCACTCTGGAAATCATTAGTGACTCCTTCCGCCGATTTCACGCGATTTTTCACTGTCACACTCCCCAATGCCCAACGATCCCCGTCCGTCAGTACCTGAGGTCTGCCTGGTCTAGGTTTAGGTGTGGTTTTCCTTCGCATCTCCACTTCACACTCATGTCACAAAAAGTCGACTTGGGGGCCTTAAGAGGGCTTGAATCCCCTAGTGGATTTGTGACTCAAGTGGCATCCAATGACTAGACAGCGTCATTGAGCACTACTGACCGGCCCATTCTGCTGTTAATGCTTCTGTACTGGCCTCACAATACTCCCCGTCTCCTTTTATTCTTGAGGCTCCTCCTCACGTGACGTCTAGTGGTCAGTTCCGCATTATGTGTCTGCATACTGACAGTGTTGTTCTCATGAAATCCTCTGGTGTTGATGTGTGTGTTGTTCTTAGTATAAGTAAGTTTAAGTAGAGTGTACGTCTAGGGACCGATGACCTCAGCAGTTTGGTCCCTTAGGAAATCACACAAATTTGAGATTTTTTCTCATGAAATCTTGTTGTGAAAATTTTGAGAATCTGTATTCGAAGAAGACTGTGCGACCATTGTGCATCAACCGTTTTACATCTCGCTTACAGTCAGGAAGAATAAGAGAGATTAGGGCGCGTACAGAGGATATCAGTTTTTTCTGATAATTCTGATACAAAATACTATCCGCCGTGCACTATGCAGTGACTTACAGAGTGCAAGGTGGCGAGAAGTCCCCGCACCTAGTATCGAATGATAATTGATTTGTTTTGGTTTAGCACCAGTGCTTACTTACATATTAAGGGTCCAGTGTATCGGTATGTCCCCATCATACTGTTAACACATTTCCCTACGCATTCATGTTCTTCCAGAAAGTAAGTTCCGATCGCTAGCGAAATGGAAACCACTGGGAAAATCTGGTAAAGCTTTGCACAGATGTGTTAGGCAGTGTCTCTAGTATGCCCGTCGATCGTGTCGCGTCGCTCTTTTCAGTTTCGAGTGAACAGTGAGCACGTAAAGATGCGTAGGGAATAGCGTTCCCCGCAAAGTATGAGGGCCTGGTTACAGATTTCGACTGTGTCATGCAGCCCACATAACACAACTGTCGAGCAGTCCCTTCTTCGTGCCAATTCTCAGTCGCACACTGCAGGGGCAGTGAAGACGCTCCTACGGCATTTCCGATGAGAAGCGTTTGATCACCTACTATACAGTCCGTAATTGGCTCCCCCTGAGTCTCATCTCTGCTCACAAGAACCGCTGGCTACGAAGGCGAAATCTTTCCACAGACAACGAGCTTGAGACCAGTGCAGGTAACTGGGCGAAAGCACAGGCGGCTCCTTTCTATGACGAAGATATTGGAAAGTAGATACAACACTACGACAAAACTCGAAGTTGGAGCGGCGTAGAGAAGCACGTGGAGGTGTACCTAACTGTTGGAAATAAAACGTTTCTGGTTTTCACTGTGGTTTCCATTTCGCGACCGATCGGAACTTACTTTTTGGACAACCTTTGTATTTCAGATCGTGTCTGGCGTAATAGTGAGAAGTGCATCCTCAGCAGCATTGCACAGTGATTAATTTGTGACATAACGACGTGCAGATACATGCGTCTTAATGACACTACAAAACGAGTTGTCATTGTTGCGAGGACAGGACTTCTCGGTTGCGATGTCAGTGGAGCTAGTGTTGCTGACGAACTACGTCCTTCCCACCGTCCTCGAAAGTGTTTATTTAGGAACTGGCGCATTGTAAGAGCGTAGTGAGGAGGCACTCCGTCTTGCTGCAGCCATATGCCTTGTGTGAGGCCTCTTTCCTTAAGCTGAGGTACACTACTGGCCAATAAAATTGCTACACCAAGAAGAAATGCAGATAATAAATGGGTATTCATTGCACAAATATATTATACTAGAACTGACATGTGATTACATTTTCACGAAATTTGGGTGCATAGATCCTGAGAAATGAGTACCCAGAAAAACCACCTCTGGCCGTAATAACGGCCTCGGTACGCCTGGGCATTGAGTCAAACAGAGCTTGGATGGCGTGTACAGGTACAGCTGCCCATGCAGCTTCAACACGATACTACAGTTCATCAAGAGTAGTGACTAGCGTATTGTGACGAGCCAGTTGCTCGGCCACCATTGACCAGACGTTTTCATCTGGCCAGGGCAGCAGTCGAACATTTTCTGTATCCAGAAAGGCCCGTACAGGACCTGCATCATGCGTTCGTGCATTATCCTGCTGAAATGTAGGGTTTCGCAGGGATCGAATGAAGGGTAGACCCACGGGTGGTAACACATACTAAATGTAACGTCCACTGTTCAAAGTGCCGTCAATGCGAACAAGAGGTGACTGAGACGTGTAACCAATGGCACCCCATACCATCACGCCGGGTGATACACCAGTATGGCGTTCACGAATACACGCTTCCAACGTGCGTTCGCCGCGGTGTCCCCAAACACGGATGCGATCATCATGATGCTGTAAACAGAACCTGGATTCATCCGAAAAAATGACGTTTTGCCATTCGTGCACCGACGTTCCTCATTGAGTACACCATCGCAGGCGCTCCTGTCTGTGATGCAGCGTCAAGGGTAACCGCAGCCAATGTCTCCGAGCTGATAGTCCATGCTGCTGCAAACGTCGTCGAACTGTTCGGGCAGATGGTTGTTGTCATGCACACGTCCCCATCTATTGACTCAGGGACCGCGACGTGGTTGCACGATCCGTTACAGCCATGCGGATAAGATGCCTGTCATCTCGACTGCTAGTGATACGAGGCCGTTGGGATCCAGCACGACGTTCCGTATTACCCTCCTGAACCCACCGATTCCATGTTCTGCTAACAGTCATTGGATCTCAACTAACGCGAGCAGCAATGTCGCGATACGATAAACCGAAATCGCGATAGGCTACAATCCGACCTCTATCAAAGTCGGAAACGTGATGATACGCATTTCTCCTCCTTACACGAGGCATCACAACAACATTTCACCAGGCAACGCCGGTCAACTGCTGTTTGTGTATGAGAAATCGGTTGCAAACTTTCCTCATGTCAGCACGTTGTAGGTTTTGTCACCGGCGCCAACCTTGTGTGAATGCTCTGAAAAGCTAATCATTTGCATATCACAGCATCTTCTTCCTGTCGGTCGAATTTCACGTCTGTAGCACGTCTTCTTCGTGGTGTAGCAATTTTAAAGGCCAGTAGTGTATTAACCAAATTTGTAACATGTGCAAACAATTGAGGCATTCACAGTTCCTAGAAAAAGATACGGTACAAGCAGACGTTATGTCATCGCTGCCTTTATCACTACATGAGGAGGGTTCCTTTCTAACTCGACTGTTTAATGAGGAATCTCTTTGGCCCGAACGACAATATTTCTAGCACGTGAGCTGCGACAAATGGTACATTCATCAGAACACGTAACTTTGGTACGATTCACTGCATTTATGACTTGAATTAACAAAGCACGGCATGCGCTCATTCCGGTCTGTATTGGACGAACGCCGGTCGAAGGCGACTGATCTTTAGGGTTTTTTTTTCGTGTAATGTCGCATTGTTGTCCTTTGTACACCGAGTTCCGGGGCCGTTGAAGTGTCGACTTCAGGGGATATTGTTCAATCGAAGCAGAGACTCCAGCATATGTTTCTTCTCGTGGCTTTCTCCCAACCCGCGGCCTGTCGTTAACACTGCCATATGTTCAAAAATGGTTCAAATGGCTCTGAAGTCATCAGTCCCCTAGAACCTAGAACTACTTAAACCTAAGTAACCTAAAGACATCACACACATCCATGCCCGAGGCAGGATTCGAACCTGCGACCGTAGCGGTCGCGCGGATCCAGACTATAGCGCCTAGAACCGCTCGGCCCTGCCAAAAGTAAAAGCACATCTTTCCCAATGCAGACGTGTTGAGCTTCGCTGTGGAACCTTATTAAATCTCTCTTGGAATGATCTCGTAATCTGTTTCATTGACTGTCCTATGTGTTGTCGTTCGTGGATCAACACACACTTGTCATTAAGCGCACCCATATAGTGTACTGTGGCCGCTCACATATGCCATGGCTACAAATTGAAACTGGACAGCCGACCGGAGTGGCCGTGCGGTTCTAGGCGCTACAGTCTGGAGCCGAGCGACCGCTACGGTCGCAGGTTCGAATCCTGCCTCGGGCATGGATGTGTGTGATGTCCTTAGGTTAGTTAGGTTTAATTAGTTCTAAGTTCTAGGCGACTGATGACCTCAGAAGTTAAGTCGCATAGTGCTCAGAGCCATTTGAACCGTTTTGAAACTGGACAGCGACTGCGAAAAATATGAACATTAATTCCAACAACTGATAAGAAGTAATACAGCTACCAACCTGATTAATAACATATGATACTAAACAGGGCTTATGCCCACTCTTCGTTACAATAACTTATTTTTCGCAGCTTTTAGAACTCTTCGACAGCTCAGTAGGTAAGTGCTCCCTTTTGAATTCACTGTACGTTTGCCACATAGCTATCCTTACATCTTTGTTGACTCGGCTTTTCAAATTACCGCTGGAAAACGGGCGCTTCTGCAGCGCCGCGTGGCCCCAGGTGTCTTCAGAGGCACGTCGATGCGGCCCGTAGCGCCCACGAGCTGGGGGAGCCCGCAGTGCGTGCTTTGTGCGTCTCTGCTGTCAGCCACACGCATCGCCGCCCCTTATGACCGGCACTTTCTTCTCACTACACAAACGCGACCAGCGCGGCGCAAAAACCGTCAGCGCCGACACCACCGCTGCCATTGCTGCCCTCTGACAAGAGTTGTCGAACGCGACTTTGGTGCGTTCTAAGAGCCAAGCATCTGCTCCTGTTGTTGCGACTTCGCAAGAAGAACTAGTTCGCGCCCTATTGGCTAATTATGGCTTCTGACGTAGCCTGCTGTGACGTACACTTTTGGCAAGCGCGTGTGGGCGCATTCATTCATTGTGTGCCACAGATCACGTCAGGAATGACATCTCTCGAGGAATCCGTTAGAGTCAAGGTAAACGTTAGTGCAGAGAAGCGGCTCTCAGAAACTACGAACTGCTAACACAATCATCATCTGCAGCTACGTGATTACTCTGCTGTTCACAATAAAGCGCCTGGCAGAGGGTTCAATGAACCATCTTCAAGCTGTCTCTCTACCGTTCCACTCTCGAACGGCACGCGGGAAAAACGAGCACTTAAATTTTTCTGTGCGAGCCCTGATTTCTCTTATTTTATCGTGATGATCATTTCTCCCTATGTAGGTGGGTGGAAACAGAACGTTTTCGCAATCGGAGCAGAAAACTGGTGACTGAAATTTCATGAGAAGATCCCGCCGCAACGGAAAACGCCTTTGTTTTAATGATTGCCACTCCAATTCCCGTATCATGTCTGTGACACTATCTGCCCTATTTCGTGATAATACAAAACGAGCTGCCCTTCTTTCTACTTTTTCGACGTCATCCGTCAGTCCCACCTGATGCGGATCCCACTTCCGCACTGCACAGCAATACTCCAGAATAGGGCGGACAAGCGTGGTGTAAGTAGTCTCTTTATGTAGACCTGTTGCACCTTCTAAGTGTTCTGTCAATAAATCGCTGTCTTTGGTTTGCTCTACCCACAATATTATCGATGTGATCGTTCCAGTTTAGCTTATTTGTAATTGTAATCCCTAAGTATTTAGTTGAATTGTGGAAATGTTACTGAAAGTCGCCTCCATTATGCTATTTGTATAATTGAAAACGATGTACGGTAGGTGGGGATAAAGACCCACAATTTTCAGTTGTTCTACTATTGTGCTCAATGAGGGGTAGATTTTACCGCGATTTCAGATTGAAACCATATAATATCCCAATTCCAGCGCTGCATGATTATTAATTACAAAGAAATTTAGAATTTAGTTGAAACAAAAACTGAGGGATTTACGCCACAAAATATGGTAAAGACCCGCTGTGCGGATCTTCGCCCCATTTGGGGTAAACATGGATAAAAATGGATGACTGACCAATAAAAACACTTGAAATAACCCTTTATAATACTGTTGTACTGTAATTAAGCTACCCAGCACAATATTGAACTGACATGTCTCGTAAATGTGAACATAATACTTAAATATACTTGCACAAAAGCCGGCCGAAGTGGCCGCGCGGTTCTGGCGCTGCAGTCTGGAATCGCGAGACCGCTACGGTCGCAGGTTCGAATCCTGCCTCGGGCATGGATGTGTGTGATGTCCTTAGGTTAGTTAGGTTTAAGTAGTTCTAAGTTCTAGAGGACTAATGACCTCAGCAGTTGAGTCCCATAGTGCTCAGAGCCATTTGAACCATTTGAACTTGCACAAAAATAATATTTTCTTCTCCGCGAACGGTAGATTTGTAGGGTAACTTGAAAGAGTCCAGTTACTGAGGCTAAGCGTTTTAGATACGTAGTGCAAATTGTATTTTGTTTGGTCCTCTGATTCTTCCTTGACTTTCCAGGCTCTTCTTCTTGATCGGATACTTCTTCGCCAAATAGTAGCTCCATATCTACATCTGAGGTACAGCCATGATGTGAGAAGTCTGAAGCTGACTGTGGACAATAATCACATCGATATTTGATCTGCTTTCTTCCTTTGTTTGTCACTGATGTTATGAAATCTATCAAATCTATCTAACGTCGTTTTGTTTCTATAGCACGCTCTTTTCTCTCTCTTTGCCACGTCTTTCCTTTTCAGTAACAGGTTATTCTTTTCCATTCGTTCTTTACTGGATGTTGACGCTAAAAGCACAGATGTCGACCCATTGCCAGAAAATTTTCCCTAAATCTTCATTTTAAGCAGCAGAAGTACATCCTTAGGTGAGATAATGTCACGCAGTTTGTATTGAATGGCATCTTTTGTTGCGTAATCATTGAAGAGTTGTCGTTACATTTTGCAGCTGCGGGGATTTACGCCAAAACACCTGTAGGGATTTGCCTCATTTCGCTATTTTCTGACAGATGCAACTTTGTTAATTTTTGGGCCAACTGAAACAATTCTTTCTACACGAAAAGCTTAGGAGCTGTATCAACGAGTAATTCGTTGATTCTTCTTTTCGAACCCTACATAATTGAATATTCGGAACGCATATTCCTGGAATAAGTTACAATAAGACAAACCTGTCACCTGGTAGCCAGCACCTCAATAGATTACAGTCAACCCAAAAACTCTGTGCGGGTTTTTGAGCCACGCGGGTCTTTACCCTGCATCTTCTTAAACACGTGTTGTAATGTCTGTTTTGGAGTTTCAGTAACACATCGTCCAGTTTCTTTCTGCATTTTGACAATGTTTTGCCGTTATATCTGTAAACGGTTCCTCGAAACTGTTCAAATCAAATATTACGAACACTCATTGAACAAAGTCTGATTTGCATCGTCATAACCTGAGCACATACTGCTATGTCTCCATACACCATTTGTACAGCGACACATCTATCAGCAAATCGTGTTGTCTAGAGGATCTTTTTCATTTTAGAACCTGGCTGCTGGACTATTGAATATCAACAGAATTTATTCGCTACCACGCTAGGCTCTGTACCCTTCTGAACAGCGACTCACTGAAAAAGAAACTAAATAAAAAATTATCAGTTCCGAGCAACTTTCATACGGAGTGTTCATTACACCGTCGAATAAATCGGGAATGGTGCATACAGAGCGCTTATATACCACTCATCGATCTTCTTGAACCGACAACAAGGTCGTATCAACATCGAAGATAGAAAAAAATGGAAAATATAAAATAATTAAAAACAGTAATCAATATCCCTTGTTAATGCCACTATGTCCGCTGCTCGTGGTCTCGCGGTAGCGTTTTCGCTTCCCGAGCACGGGGTCCCGGGTTCGATTCCCGGCGGGGTCAGGGATTTTTCCTGCCTCGAGATGACTGGGTGTTGTTGTGTCGTCTTCATCATCATCATTCATCCCCATTACGGTCGGAGGAAGGCAATGGCAAACCACCTCCACTGGGACCTTGCCTAGTACGGCGGTGCGTGTCTCCCGCATCGTTCCCCTACGCTCCGTCACAGAGTATGGGCCTTCATCATCATCAATGTCACTATAGCGCCGTGTGGTTTACTGTTCATCACACCATTGACATATCAGAAATTGAATTATTTGCAGGCTTAGTAAATTAATTAATGCAATACACTGGGATTAATTCATCTATATACTGACAGGAAGTATTCCTGCAAAGAAAAAAAATTGCCCAAACAATAATGTATTATTATTATTATTATTATTATTATTATTATTACTACTACTACTACTAATACTACTACTACTAGTAGTAGTAGTAGTAGTAGTAGTGTTTTGTATCATGGACGGTACAGTAAAGTTATTTATGAACACAAAACTTTCTGCAATAAATACACAGGACTTTGTACTTGTTAAATTGATTTCAAGGCCCAGAATTCGGCAATCTTGATTGGAACATTTTTTGAAACCAGATCATCCAGCGTGCAGGCTTCAGGCACTTCGGGCAGACCAAGACGACTTGAACACCTTGAAGTTCTCCACATTCGCAGGTTGCATCTCCAGTAATTGTAGCCACACCGTTTCAAGTTTTGTTTGCACCGCGTCACTCCAGTTCGCAGTGTTTTCAGACTCTCCACGTCTGGTAGGGTAGTTTGAAACCAACAACGGGCTCTTCCTTTAGGCTTTAGCTGTTATTTCCAGTTGCCCTGTTTTCGCGAAAATTCTATTCGGCATGCAGAAAGTGATTGTTTCAGTTCTGTGAAGAAAGCTTATCGACTTCTGCCGAGGACATGATGCTTCGCTTGCGGACTTGGAGTGCTTGGTACAGTTGGTACAGTTTTTTTCCCTCTCAACCTCTGCCGTTGTTCTTCGTCTAATATCCGGGGGTGCTATCTGATGCTAGATATTGTCAAATGGAGTTAGTCGTAGGCAACGAGTTATAATGCGGTCTGTCTCGTCTGCCTCGTTAAGAGGGGGGTCAACGTGTCTGGTGTATACGATGTTCTTACAGACTGGTGTTACATATTCTGCCGTGGAGAAACATAGAGGTAGAGCAGAAGACGTACGTAGAAGATTTGGCTGACCCCCCCCACCCCCACCCCATGTTCTGTTAGTGAGTCTGCTTATGATATTATTTCGACTGCAGACTTTGAGCTTCTTTTTCTCGCAGTGGTCTTTGAAAGTAGGTGTGGGGTCGAGGTTTAGTTCGAGGTTGTTACTTTTCCCTCCAGGTTACTTCCACTTTTTTCCAAGCTTGTCTGTTTCACAAGTGAAATGCATAGACCTGTGTTTTGAATGGGTTAAGCTTTAGGTGGTTATTGTCATAGTATTCTTGTAGATCTTCGAATGTTGCAGTGGAATACGAAAGCAAGTAAAATGAGTACGAGTAAAATGTTTGTCCTTCCCAGACGATATTGTGATATTGTCGTCGTCATTAGAAGGGCGGCTACTAAAAACCACACTACTATAGCGACGAGCGGCTACACAGGTCTACAGACCCCTATTGAGAAGAGAGTATATGGCAAACGCAAAGGCACGTCCTAGATGGATAATAATTGGAGGAGGGAATATGTAGAAGATGGAGAGATTTAAATACGTAGGAGTGTTATAGAAACTGGTCAAACAGAAAAACAAGCGATTGGTACACGAATAAACAAGATGAATTTAGCATACAAACTATGAACATCTAAAATAAGAAGAGTTTTTCCATGAATGCAAAGTTGAAACATCACCAGACAGTGATCCACCCTGAAGTCTTGTAAGCAGTAGAAACTATGGACTAAGTGTAACAAAGGTTTCTCAGGAGGATATTAGGACTTCGAAGAAAGAAGATGCGGTCGATAGAGAGAGAACCAAGAACCGTATAGCCAAGTAGGGAGAATATCGGACACTATCAGGAAGAGAAAGAGCATGTTCTCTAGACTCAGCTTTAGAATGGACCAGAGAGAGCTGACATACAAGTTCTTGCGAACAACAAAACCAAAGTACCCCGGATGCATGAAATACAAAAGAACTGGGAGAACTGGAAATACGGGAAGCATAGATGTGCAATAGGATGGTTTTAAAATAAAAATCATAGGTTTCCAGGCCTGAATTATGTCCGTGGAAAAATCGTCATTAAGTGAAGTGCGAAGAAAGCAGCCAAATACGAGAATGAAAGAATATTGTACAAAGATGAAGACCGAAGAAAACGAAGCTGACCCGAATTAACTTGGTCTCCAGATAGCTGAAACAGAACGACGAAACCGAAAAAGGAAAAGTAGTCAGGGATAGGAATTTTAAAATTTTAGCAAGATACACATTCCAAAATGGTTAATTTTTATTATTTATTTATATTTTTAAGTGAAAGTGATTTGAAATGTGGAGGTCGCCTCAAGAAAGCGGTGAAGCAGCGTTCACCTTCGGACATTGCTGTTGGGCAATTGATATCAGGATCGACCTATGACGAGAGTACGGGAAGACGACGCCAAGACCGTCATTCCTGTTCGATATTGCACTGTCTGCGTTATTTCGAATCATAATGCACTGTTTCCTCGGACATGCACGAAGCGAGCTCCAGAAGCTGGGAATTGCAGGGCGCGTTGGACTTCTAAAATCACTCATCGATGAGATAAATGCCCGTATCAGTTAAACTTGGTGCCAAAGCCATAAAACCTGGACTGTGCAGCAGTGGAAGAATGCCATTAGGTCGGATGAGTCTTGTTTCACACTGTTTCCAACTTCCGACCGAGTTTACGTTGAAAGAAGATTATTGTTAATGAAGTAAAGATCCTCGCAGTGGACACCAAACCAACTCCTTATGTTTCAGATCTAGACTGCCATAAAAAAAATGGGAAGGAACTGTTAATTAGAACTCAGGAGGAAGTGGCAGTCTAATTGACAATCGATTTACTGATCTTAAACATGACAAGACAACTAAATTATTAAATAAACATCACACAAACATTTTCATTTAACAAACGCCTTACAAACATGGGATCTATGGTGGACAAAGTGATTTGCTGGGGATCGACACACGACAGTAACCAGAACGCTACTCGCTTTATCTCACTTCATACATGTGAATCCAGATTATGGCATCAAACTACGCCACCACCAAGCATCTATATTTTGCTATACAAAAAGAAAAAAAGAAAAATACGGTTCGAAAGAACAGGGTGCCGAGAAATATATATTATAGTGCTACGTCGCAGCAGCGAATTTTTTACCATCCTGAAGGTAAAGGCGGCACACCACGATGCATTCGGCGACTGAAGTCCTGGACGGCGGCAATGTGTTATTAAATGCGCCTTCTCGAAAAAGCAAGTACGCGGTCTCGCGTTCGGTTAATTCAGAACGCAGGTACTTCCCTAAGAGTCTCTGAAACCTAGATGGATTCCAGTGTGCAGGTGGACCCGTTTGCTGGTCTGCCAAACCAATCTGACTCCGTGCCACGACTGTGCGTGTCGGAATACGTCAAATGTTTTAATGGCCGACTAAAGACAAATAAGTAGACACATGTGTCACTCATTGTGACCTCTGACAGTTCAGAAGGTGACTGGCACAGGCTCTAAGTCGCACTCTAGGAAAGGACACAAGGCTCACCGTTTAGGTAGAGACCTGTAGTTCTTTACTAGCAAAGCGCCAGTACAAGAGACTTGCACAAGAGTGCCCTTTCTTGCTATCTCCCTGTTTTCTCCTCAGCTCGGTTCCAAAAGCACATTCCTCTTGTTTGACTTCCCCCACTTCGCACAAGCCAATCACGATCTGGAGCCCGGTATTCTCAGCTCGGAGAATGGTCTTTGCACCGCAAACTGATTTGACCAATCAGAGACTTTAAAGTTAATTGGCAGAAAACGGAAAAAATTCAGTTTCGTGGCCTCTTTCCCACACGTTTGCCATGTCTTTTGCTAACACAATACAGGGTGGAAGCACAGTCCTCCATAAACAGCTTGCTATCTCCCTGTTGCATCCATTTCAAAGTTTGCAAAGACCCGCCATAAACGCACAAACAGCCTTGTGTATTGACAAAAACATGTTTTGAAACAGAGTCTGGACGTCTGGGCGCCAGTTTCCCTGTCCCACGTACAATTGCTGAACGTTTACATTTCTTTTGGCGGCTTGCTTGCTAACAAGGGCCGGCCGGAGTGGCCGAGCGGTTAAAGGCGCTACAGTCTGGAACCGCACGACCGCTACGGTCGCAGGTTCGAATCCTGCCTCGGGCATGGATGTGTGTGATGTCCTTGGGTTAGTTAGGTTTAAGTAGTTCTAAGTTCTAGGGGACTTATGACCACAGCAGTTGAGTCCCATAGTGCTCAGAGCCATTTGAACCATTTTTTGGCTAACAAGGCCTATAATGCACTGTTGGCGACTTTTCGGCGCTAGGCTGTATACCACGACGTCTGCCCCCTGTCTTGCGCAAAAGCTAATGTGTTTTGCACAATGCGACCACTGCACGCGGCCGTCTGGAAATGTCTTTCCTCATTCCCCAGAAAAAAAAATGCGCATTGTCGGCCCACCAACGCCGTGGTTTTACTGCAGTCGTTTAAATCGGCACCCTGTTCCTTTGAACGCAGGTAAAGCTTACCGACTTCTTTTCCTAGAGCACGCAAACAAGACCATAAACTGCTGCCCACCATTTCATCACAATGTATGAAGTCAAATCGCTGTAGATCGTATTCCCCACACCGAATCAGATGTGAGAGTGCCCTGCAATCTCTCAACGTTACAAAAGTGAAACGTGGTGGGAGTTTGGTGATGATATGGGCAGCTACACCATGATATTCCATGGGCTCCGTGGTTACTCTGCGAGGTCGCAAGTATTATGTGACAGTTTGGCTGATCGAGTTCATCCTATGATGCAATGTTTGTTTAGTGGTGATGCTGTGTTCCAAGAAGACTCTGCCCCTGTTACACAGCTCGCATCGTCGAGGAATGGTTTTGTGAGCACGGGGATGAATTTTCGTACCACCTCTGGCCACCACAGTCTCCAAATATCAGTATTATTGGGCCTTTGAGGTCTACTTCGGAGAGGAGAGTGCGTGATCGCTATCCCCTCCACCGTCGTTATCTGAGCTTGCCACTGTTTTGCTGGAAGAATGGTAAATAAAAGATTCCTGTGCAAACCATACTGCACCTGTACGTATCCATTCCGAGACGATGCATGGGGGCTTAGTTAAAATGCAATAACTTTAGTAGCTGTGTGACCGGTTGCGAAGTCTCGTAACCGGTTGGCCTTGACTAGTATTAGTACGCAATCTGACTTCATAAAATAACAACAAAGAATGAAAGCAAATTTCCGTTAACACAATCGATTAATTAAGTCCCCTGCAACTATACAAGCTACGAAACAACAAAGCACAAGTGTAACTGTTCTGTGTGTGGAAGTGTGACTCATGTATCTGGCAAGGTTATTCCTCAATACGACTAGATATTTTAAATACCATTTACAATGAACGAATTGAAAAACCAGAAATACTGTAATTGCACTTAGAAACCAGAATTACAAGTCTAATACATGAACACGAGCCACATGCTTTGTTGACTGAACCTGTGACAAGAGGCATTGTCATTAAGGAAATGTGAAATAATTTTTTTTTGTTACCTCCATATATATTGACGAAAAATACACTGTGATCATTGCAACATCTTCCATCTATACATTACACCAACCGAACAGCATCTACTGTCTCGCCCAACAGAACAACAACTGCACACGACATCCTCTGAACTAGTACTGCTCTCGACATCCTCTCAACAAGTACTGCCCACGACAACCTCTCAACAAGCACTGCCCACGGCAACCTCTGAACTACTACTGCTCCAGTGGAAGCGGCGGAATAATAATCTTTGGCGTAATCTCTGGCGCTGTGACTCATTGTAGCCACCTTTCAACGAATGGAAGCTGTTGTGGATGTCAACGGTATTTCTACACCGTATTCGGTATGGTAATGTGTTGTGTTTTTGTTGCTTCCATATACGGCGTCCGCCCGAAAAATGTATACACTCTTCGTCAGGCTCTATCGAGATATCGACATTGTCGTTCGATTTGAGTTACGAGTGTGTTGTAGTGTGGTATTCGGCTCAACAGATGTTAGTACTTTCATCTCGGTATTGAGAAAACAAGATGGCTGGAGCACGCTTGACACTGTGAAGTGGTTTCTCAAGTTTGATAATGCCGTTGAAGTGCACCGTCAGTGGAGGCGGGAGTCTGAAACAGAACGGCCAACCAGCGTAATAATTAAACGCATTATTGACAAGTATGAATTGCTTGAAACAATTTGTGGTATTCACAAAGGAAGATCAGGAAGACAGGGTACAGCTACAAGTCCTGCTTCGTCGGCTCTCGTGTTGGAAACGTTTGTTAATTTTTCACAGAAGTCTGCGACGCAATGTGCACGTGAAGTGGTGGTTAACAGTACGAGTGTACTAAGAATTCTGAATGCTGCAAAGTGGAAGGTTTACATTCCACGATTACTGCACGCGATTAATGATTACGATCCTGATCGGGAATGCAATTTTGCGTAAGGTATCAGCAAAAGGTAACTGATGACGAACAATTTGTGACGAACGTAGTGTGGAGTGACGAGGCACAATTTAAACTTAATGGAACTGTGAATCGACATAACAGTGTGTACTGGGCACCGGAAAATCCGCATGTTCATGTGGATAAAACGGTCAATCTAAGAGGGCTTCATGTGTGGTGTGGACTATCATCTAGAGCCATAATAGAATTCAAATGGTTCAAATGGCTCTGAGCACTATGGGACTTAACATCTGAGGTCATCAGTCCCTTAGAACTTAGAACTACTTAAAACTAACTAATCTAAGGACATCACACACATCCATGCCCGAGGCAGGATTCGAACCTGCGACCGTAGCAGTCGCGCGGTTCCGGACTGAACCTCTCGGCAACAGACGCCTGGCCTTAATAGGACCCTTTCTCTTTGACGCAATTGTCACTGGACAAGTGTACCTGGAAATTTTACACACATCAATTTTGCCTGGTATACCTGCGTTTTGTGGAGCTGATGAAAAGGTCTTGTACCAATATGACGGGGCGCCACCACACTACCACATATCCGTACGAGCTTTCCTGGATGGCAATTTTCCGGGGCATGGGACTGGATGAAGGGGGCCCATTGAGTTCCCTCCACAGTCGCCAGATCTAATACACGTGGACTTTTACTTGTGGGGAACTGTGAAAGATAATGTCTGTCCACTTAAGCCAAGCACGCAGGAGGAACTTCGCCAGGAGATTACAGCGACATCTGCAGCGATCTCCAATGCAACATTGACTGACCTAGTTGCGGCGACTGCTCGTCGTTCTGTTATGTGTACAGGCGCCAACGGTGAACACTTTGAACATTTAAAGTAACCATGTGCTAAACTAAAGGTTGTACAACATGTGTGATAAATTATTAAATGTAAAATAAACACATAAGTAATACTTTTCGTTTCTTGAAGTGTGTATACATTTTTCTGGCGGACACTGTATTTGTGCCTCCTCCCCTTTTCAAAATGGTCAAATGGCTCTGAGCACTATGGGACTTAACCCTAGGACGCCTAACGGGTGGGGGGTTCGTTGAACCCACAATTTTTTTATGTCCCCTGCTTTTGCCCAAGTCATTTTCATACTACATATTCCCTTTGAGTTATTGTTTGTTGGCTGTTTTATGAAACGTTAGTGTCAATATATTTTATAGAAAATTCCTGCTTTGAATTAAAAAATAAATAAACTTATTATGGGGTCCAACAACCCCCCCTCCCTTAGGCTTCCATGCTATAGAAAATTTCCCTTAGTCGGATTTCGTATTTCTCATCTCTACAACAATGCAAGTTAGTTTCTTGTTGGTTGGTATTCTTGATATTCGCAACAATCGGTTTACTGTCAGAGGCGGAGATTGTTGATGTCAATCAGCTGTTATTTATCTTGTAAAGTTGCAGTGAGTTAGTGCAGTTCCCAACACGTAGGCCTCCAGTAACTTCGGTGTCCTACACAGCAAAAACCAAACCAAGTAAAAACTTACTGATGTTGTCAACAATGCACGAAGATAAAGGCACTGTTGGTGGACAGAAGAATAAAACAGAGATAAATGCATATTATAATTCCACTAATGGTGGAATTGATACCATTGATCAAATGGTGCGTATGTACACCTGCCAGAGGGGAACAAAGAGATGGCCTATATCTGTATTTTACTCTCTCATAGACATTTGTGCTACCAGTGCAACCACCATATTATTCATCCAGCAACATCCAAGATGGAATCAAAAGAAACACAACAAACAGAAACTTTATCTACTGCAAGCTGGGATGGAACTAGTGAAATTGCAGGTACAAGAAAGAAGTGCCAATGCAAGAGGGTTATCTAACCAAATTGTTCAATCAATGGAGACTATTCTACAAAAGAAAATCAAAGAAGTGACAACAGAAGCACGTCAGCCTCCTGCAGGGAAAGGTCGGTGCCATATTTGTGTAAGAAAAGCTAAAGCAAAGAAGCAGAAGTACAACAATCTAAGTAAACCAAAACAGTATTGTGGACAGTGTCATAAACATGTGTGTAACACACATTCAGAAAAAATTGTGAAGTGTGTCTCTTGCCCTGAAGTTGAGGACTCTGAGTAGTCTATTGTATATGAACACACCTGTATTTTGTATTGTAATATGTCAATTTTTTATTCACTCACTCCAATATTTATAACAATTAACAACATTTATAAAACGATGCCTTAGTTAAAATACATAAACCATTTTGAAAGTTGTAAACTTATTTAATACCTGCGGCTCGCCGAACCCCCCCCCCCCTCACCCCTTAGGCATCCAAGTTAGAAAAAAGGGCTTGGGCGTCCTAGGGTTAACATCTGAGGTCATCAGTCCCCTAGAACTTACAACTACTTAAACCTAACTAACCTAAGGGCATCACACACATCCATGCCCGAGGTAGGATCCGAACCTTTTCCCCCCGTATGTTAAAATATCTGTTACACACTTGAAGTTGTGCAACAATTACAAAAATGGACACGCATTAACTAGAAAATAACTAAAATAATAATGTTCAAACCTATCTTAAACTGTGCAATATATTTTCCATAATAAATAAATTGCTACATGAGATAGATCCTAACTCATGAAATGTATGGGACGGAAAAAGAAAGAAAAAAATGTGTTTTTGTAAGGTGAATATAAAAAGAAACAAATTTGGTGAGAGTGATTGTCATTGTAGCTGGTGTTACCAGGTAGCCTAAAAGTGTCGGAGCTCACAGCGGCGCCTGTAGGGGCGACAGGCACGGCAGCGGGGCGGGTTCAAGGCGTCAGGGAGTGAAATTGCCCCGCGGTGCGAGCCGGCGCCCGCAGTCTCCTCCTAACAGCGGGCGCGCGCATTAAAACACACCCCCGCAGCGCTTTGTAGCTGCCGGCGCCCTGCTAGCCTGCGCACTACATTTAGCCAAATGCCAGCCCCAGCTACCTGCCGTATGATTGTCAAACGTTACATCGAACTGCTGTCGATTGAACTGCATAGAACACGTTCTATATTCCGACGCCGCTATGCTCCTCACTCCACGTTAAATGTGTCATTCGCTTGATTTATCCTTTCCTTTGACGTTGCCGAGCGAGGTGGCTCAATAACCAGTCGACTCGTATTCAGAAAGACGGCAGTTCAAATCCCCGTCCAGGTATCAAGTTCAAATTTCAGAAATTTCCCTAACAAGGGAACCTCCCCATCGCACCCCTCTCAGATTTAGTTATAAGTTGGCACAGTGAATAGGCCTTGAAAAACTGAACACAGATCAATGGAGAAAACAGGAAGAAATTGTGTGGAACTAGGAAAAAAATAAGCATAATATACAAACTGAGTAGTCCATGCGCAAGATATGCAGCATCGAGGACACTGTGAGTTCAGGAGCGCCGTGGTCTCGTGGTTAGCTTGAGCAACTACTTCGCTCTCCAAAATTCCAGGACATGTTCAGATTTGCTTAGACATATGCAGGATTTGACGGTCTACACACGGAAAAATTTGAAAACGTTAAAAACATATATTTTGACAGGGCACAGGGAAAACTGAGCGACTGTGAAACTGTTGCATTCACTTTTGCAGTTTATGTGACAAACTCTTATGTTTTCATCACCTTTTTGGGAGTGATTATCACATCCACAAGAAAACCTAAATCGGGCAAGGTAGAAGAATCTTTTTACCCATTCGACAAGTGCACAAGTTACGTGGGTCGACAACATATTCCTGTCATGTGACGCACATACCGTCACCAGTGTCGTATAGAATATATCAGACGTGTTTTCCTGTGGAGGAATCGGTTGACCTATGACCTTGCGATCAAATGTTTTCGGTTCCCATTGGAGATACACGTCCTTTCGTCTACTGATCGCACGGTTTTGCGGTGCGGTCGCAAAACACAGACACTAAACTTATTATAGTGAACAGAGAAGTCAATGAACGAACGGACAGATCATAGCTTTGCGAAAATAAAGAAAGTGAAATTTTCACTCGAGGGAAGACTTGAACCAAAAACCTTATGTTCCGCAGCTGCCCACGTTAACCACGGGACCACGACGATCCTGAGCTCACACTATCCTTGATGTTGCCTATCTTTCGGATGAACTAGTCAGTTTGTATATTTTGCTTATTTTTTCATAGTTCCACACAACTTCTTCCTATTTTCTCGATTGATCTGTGTTCAGTTTTTCAAGGCCTATCCACTGTGCCAACTTATAACTAAATCTGAGAGGGGTGCGATGGGGATGTTCCCTTGTAAGAAGTGTAAGGCTGCTTTCCTATCGCATCCGTCCCAAATATGTCTGTTGACTGGTTCTAATCATTTCGTCATCGACTGTAGGTTTAGTCCTAACCTTCCGTATTTCTTCCACTGACACTAGTGTTGCGTTTCTCTGCCATTAACTTCCATGGGTCATTGTGACATACACGGTAGCGGGTACTTTTATTACATCAAGTATTCGAATTTCTTCGGGTAATTCGTGATTTCCTGTCAGAAAGGTCACAGTTCGTAGTAATAGACGGGAAATCATCGAGGAAGAAAAAGTAATATCCGGCGTTCCCCAAGGAAGTGTTATAGGCCCTCTATTACTCCTCGGGCGCTGATAACCTCGTTGTTGTGCGCCCTAAAACACTAATAATCATCATCATCATAATAATCATCTCTTACTCCTGATCTATATTTACGACATAGGAGACAATCTGAGTAGCTCTCTTAGATGGTTTGCAGATGATGGTGTCATTTACCGTCTCGTAAAATCACCAGGTGACCAAAAAGAATTTCAATATGATTTAGATAAGATATCTGTACGATGCGAAAAGCGGCAGTTGACACTGAATAAAGGAAAGTGTGAAGCTATTGACATGAGTATTAAAAGAAACCCCCTAAATTTGGATTTCCCGATAACTCACACAAACCTGTACTAAATAATTAGGGACTACAATTAAAAAAAACCTAAGACTGCGATTCGTTGGCAGAACGCATAAAAGGTGCAGAAGGTCTACTAAAGAGACAGCTTACACCACACTTGTTCAAAAATGGTTCAAATGGCTCTGAGCACTACGGGACTTAACTTCTTTGGTCGTCAGTCTCCTAGAACTTAGAAATACTTAAACCTAACTAACCTAAGGACATCACACACATCCATGCCCGAGGCAGGATTCGAACCTGCGATCGTAGCGGTCGCGCGGTTCCAGACTGTAGCGCCTAGAACCGCTCGGCCACTGCGACACCACACTTGTCCGCCCCATTCTAGAGTATTGCTGTGCGGTGTGGGTTCCGCATCAGGTGGGACTGACGGATGACATCGAAAATTTCAAAGAAGGGAGCTCGTTTTGTATTATCGCGAAATAGGGGAGATAGTGGCACAAACATGATAAGTGAATTGCAGTAATTAAAACAAAGGCGTTTTTCCTTGCGACGGGATCTTCTCATGAAATTTCAAACACCACTTTTTTCCTCCGATTGTGAAAACATTCTGTTGGCACCCACCTACATGAGTAGAAATGATTATCACGATAAAATAAGAGAAATCAGGGCTCGCACAGAAAAGTTTAAGTGCTCGTTTTTCCCGCGCGCCATTCGACAGTGGAACGGTAGAGAGACAGCTTGAAGGTGGTTCATTGAATCCTCTGCCAGGCACTTTATTGTGAATAGCAGAGTAATCACCTAGATGTAGTTGTAGAGATCCGCAAATCTACCTTGGCTGTTCTGTGGGTTGCCATAAATTATGGATATTTTATCTAGAAACTCTACACATGTCGTAAATTTTACAATTCTTGGGTCAAATGTCAAATATCAAATATTTAGCACGTTTGGCTTCGTTAAACAATTTTCTTCAGTTAATTTTCTCTGGTTGGTGACCCTTAATTGTTACTTATAATTCTGAAGACTCATAAGATGATACCAGTATCATGGTACATCTTCACAAAATCTTTCAGAAATGCAACATATAGGTATCTCTGGTTGGATTTCATATTATGATCAATTACTCGAATACCTTTGACATCGCAGAATGATTTTCACTAGACTTTTGGTATCAGCTGTTCATCATCTAATGCACCAGCGGTTAATATTGTTACGCCTGTGGACAATGCCAGTACACGTCTGCAGATCTGTTGTGGTGTCATTTACAGTTACTGACATTATGACGAAAACATAATATGAACGACATGAAATGGTTTTATGTACACATCATGTTTTTGTTGCGTTTTTCTGCTCTAAGGAACCTCCCGTGTAATAAAAAAAAAATGGCTCTGAGCACTATGCGACTTAACTTCTAAGGTCATCAGTCGCCTAGAACTTAGAACTAATTAAACCTAACTAACCTAAGGACATCACACACATCCATGCCCGAGGCAGGATTCGAACCTGCGACCGTAGCGGACGCGCGGTTCCAGACTGTAGCGCCTTTAACCGCTTGGCCACCACGGCCGGCTCCCGTGCAATCGTTTGCATTTATAACTTCAGTGAATATGTTTGACATGGAAGATTTGTTTGTACAGCCTTTCAGATAATGTTAACCTATACATCTCCGTAGACAGGTCGACTAAAGATGATATTTTAATCGAAACTAGTCCCAAGAATAAAGGAGGTATCTTTGAAGTAATGTACTATTTTGATGGTTAATAATGACGTTGTACAACAATGTTTCGTTGCAAATTAACTTGTAAACAAAAAACAGCAGTTGAAGGCATAAGGGGTCATGGAAGGGAGGGGAGAGGTACTCTTATCATTGCAGACATGGAGCACTGCCTCGCAAGACGATTGAGTCTTGCACTATCTCAGCTGATTCGTAAAGCCCAAAGGATGGTTTGAACGCCATGGTGTCTTAATAGACTGGTGTCGTCCTCCAGTCTATCGGCCTACTAAGCCAGTTCAGTTGGTAAGTTTTAAAATAACAATCCAAATATAACATGTGCAATCCCCAGTCGTTCTTAGTATTTATTCTATCATTGATCTCTTCTTTCACTTACGGCAATGATTTGTGAATGTGAAAAATGTCAAGTTTTACCGTGGTTCGTACCTCAAATTAAACCGTAGGTCCCCCTGTAACCGACGGATAATTAAATTCACAGCACGGAGGACAGTGTCATCCGCCCGCATCTCGTGATCGTGCGGTAGCGTTCTCGCTACCCACGCCCGGGTTCCCGGGTTCGATTCCCGGCGGGGTCAGGGATTTTCTCTGCCTCGTGATGGCTGGGTGTTGTGTGATGTCCTTAGGTTAGTTAGGTTTAACTAGTTCTAAGTTCTAGGGGACTGATGACCATAGATGTTAAGTCCCATAGTGCTCCGAGCCATTTGAACCATTTTTGAACACTGTCATACCACCTTCACCAGGACCACAGCTATTACAGCACTGTCATGCGCAAACCGGTCTCCTGGTAGAGAACAGCTTTATTGTTGGACTACACTTAATGCTCAGACTCTTAAATCGAAGAATGCGTAGTTTACAAAGTAATGTGATGCTAAATTATCACGCTTACATGTAATGTTATTGACTACCTAATGATTTACCATGATATTTAGTTTCATGATGGAACGAAAAATTCATCTGCAAGGTTATAAATGCGTAGAATGTAGGTAACATTCAGACCTACACTACTGGCCATTAAAATTGCTACACCACGAAGATGACGTGCTACAGACGCAAAATTTAGCCGACAGGAAGAAGATGCTGTGATATGCAAATGATTAGCTATTCAGAGCATTCACACAAGGTTGGCGCAGGTGGCGACATCTACAACGTGCTGGGTTGGCGCAGGTGGCGACACCTACGACGTGCTGACATGAGAAAAGTTTCCAACCGATTTCTCATACACAAACAGCAGTTGACCGGCGTTGCCTGGTGAAACGTTGTTATGATACCTCATGTGAGGAGTAGAAATGCGTATCACCACGTTTCCGACTTTGATAATGGTCGGATTGTAGCCTAACGCGATTGCGGTTCATAAAGGTCGGATTGTAGCCTATCGCGACTGCGGTTCATCGTATCGCGTTGGTCGAGATCCAACGACTGTCAGCAGAATATCGAATCGGTGGGTTCAGGACGGTAATACGGAACGCCGTGCTGGATTCCAACGGCCTCGTATCACTAGCAGTCGAGATGACAGGCATCTTATCCGCATGGCTGTAACGGATCGTGCAGCCACGTCTCGATCCCTGAGTCAACAGATGGGGAAGTTTCCAAGACAACAACCATCTGCACGAACAGTTCGACGACGTTTGCAGCAGCATGGATTATCAGCTCGGAGACCATGGCTGCGGTTATCCTTGACGCTGCATCATAGACAGGAGCGCCTGCGATGGTGTACTCAACGACGAACCTGGGTGCACGAATGGCAGAACGTCATTTTTTCGGATGAATCCAGGTTCTGTTTACAGCATCATGATGGTCGCATCCGTATTTGGCGACATCGCGGTGAACGCACATTGGAAGCGTGTATTCGTCATCGGCATACTGGCGTATCACCCGGCGTGATGGTATGGCGTGCCATTGGTTACACGTCTCGGTCACCTCTTGGTCGCATTGACGGCACTTTGAACAGTGGACGTTACCTTTCAGATGTGTTACGATCCTTGGCTCTACCCTTCATTCGATACCTGCGAAACCCTACATTTCAGCAGGATAATGCACGACCGCATGTTGCAGGTCCTGTACAGGCCTTTCTGGATACAGAAAATGCTCGAGTGCTGCCCTGACCAGCACATTCTCCAGATCTCTCACCAACTGAAAACGTCTGGTCAATGGTGGCCGAGCAACTGGCTCGTCACAATACGCCAGTCACTACTCTTGATGAACTGTGGTATCGTGTTGATGCTGCATGGGCAGCTGTACCTGTACACGCCATGCAAGCTTTGTTTGACCCAATGCCCAGGCTATCAAGGCCGTTATTACGGCCAAAGGTGGTTGTTCTGGGTACTGATTTCTCAGGATCTATACACATATAGCGTGAAAATTTAATCACACGTCAGTTCTAGTATATTTGTCCACTGAATACCCATTCATCATCTGCATTTCTTATTGGTGTAGCACTTTTAATGGCCAGTAGTGTAGTTTATTAACGTACTATCATTTACGTGGTGATATCTTCAGAGTTCCCAACGCAGTATAGAAATGCACTAGCACCGTTTGCTCGGCACAATGACACTGTCGAGCAATGAGGCAATTCGACACTGCCAACTAATGTCACAGATATTAACGCAAACTCTCGACACTGGCAATATTCGTCACACTACGCCACCTCACTAATTATAATACTCTAAACTATTTTAAGTCGTTGCGGTATTTTTCTTCGTACTACAGTGGAAAGTTTACTAGTGATGTTATTGGTGATTCTGTTCATCTCCGCTTCTAGTGACGTAGTCCCGTAATACTGAGTACTGATAATGCGATAGGCTGTAGTACAAGCATGTGAATGTATACTGAGGTGACAAACGTCGTGGGATAGCGATATGCACATACAGTGTGTTTCAAAAATGACCGGTATATTTGAAACGGTAATAAAAACTAAACGAGCAGCGATAGAAATACACCGTTTGTTGCGATATGCTTGGGACAACAGTACATTTTCAGGCGGACAAACTTTCGAAATTACAGTAGTTACAATTTTCAACAACAGATGGCGCTGCAAGTGATGTGAAAGATATAGAAGACAACGCAGTCTGTGGGTGCGCCATTCTGTACGTCGTCTTTCTGCTGTAAGCGTGTGCTGTTCACAACGTGCAAGTGTGCTGTGGACAACATGGTTTATTCCTTAGAACAGAGGATTTTTCTGGTGTTGGAATTCCACCGCCTAGAACACAGTGTTGTTGCAACAAGACGAAGTTTTCAACGGAGGTTTAATGTAACCAAAGGACCGAAAAGCGATACAATAAAGGATCTGTTTGAAAAATTTCAACGGACTGGGAACGTGACGGATGAACGTGCTGGAAAGGTAGGGCGACCGCGTACGGCAACAACAGAGGGCAACGCGCAGCTAGTGCAGCAGGTGATCCAAGAGGGCCTCGGGTTTCCGTTCGCCGTGTTGCAGCTGCGGTCCAAATGACGCCAACGTCCACGTATCGTCTCATGCGCCAGAGTTTACACCTCTATCCATACAAAATTCAAACGCGGCAACCCCTCAGCGCCGCTACCATTGCTGCACGAGAGACATTCGCTAACGATATAGTGCACAGGATTGATGACGGCGATATGCATGTGGGCAGCATTTGGTTTACTGACGAAGCTTATTTTTACCTGGACGGCTTCGTCAATAAACAGAACTGGCGCATATGGGGAACCGAAAAGCCCCATGTTGCAGTCCCATCGTCCCTGCATCCTCAAAAAGTACTGGTCTGGGCCGCCATTTCTTCCAAAGGAAACATTGGCCCATTTTTCAGATCCGAAACGATTACTGCATCACGCTATCTGGACATTCTTCGTGAATTTGTGGCGGTACAAACTGCCTTAGACGACACTGCGAACACCTCGTGGTTTATGCAAGATGGTGCCCGGCCACATCGCACGGCCGACGTCTTTAATTTCCTGAATGAATATTTCGATGATCGTGTGATTGCTTTGGGCTATCCGAAACATACAGGAGGCGGCGTGGATTGGCCTCCCTATTCGCCAGACATGAACCACTGTGACTTCTTTCTGTGGGGACACTTGAAAGACCAGGTGTACCGCCAGAATCCAGAAACAATTGAACAGCTGAAGCAGTACGTCTCATCTGCATGTGAAGCCATTCCGCCAGACACGTTGTCAAAGGTTTCGGGTAATTTCATTCAGAGACTACGCCATATTATTGCTACGCATGGTGGATATGTGGAAAATATCGTACTATAGAGTTTCCCAGACCGCAGCGCCATCTGTTGTTGAAAATTGTAACTACTGTAATTTCGAAAGTTTGTCTGCCTGAAAATGTACTGTTGTCCCAAGCATATTGCAACAAACGGTGTATTTCTATCGCTGCTCGTTTAGTTTTTATTGCCGTTTCAAATATACCGGTCATTTTTGAAACACCCTGTATATAGATGGCGGCAGGATATAAAAGAGCAGTGCATTGACGGAGCTGTCGTTTGTAATCAGGTGATTCATGCGAGACGGTTTCTGATGTGACTATGGCGGCACGAGGGAATTAACGGACTTTCAACGCGGAATGGTAGTTGCCGGTAGATGCGTGTGACATTCCATTTCGGAAATCGTTAAGGAATTCAATATTTTGAGATTCACAGTGTCGATAGTGTGCCGAGAATACCAAATTTCATGCATTAGCCCTCACCAGAGACAACGCCATGGCTGACGGCTTTCACTTAGCGACCGAGAATGGCAGGGTTTTTTGATAGTGTTGTCATTGCTAACAGGCAAGCAACACAGCGTGAAATAACCGCAGAAATCAATGTGGGATGAACGTTTATTCTAGGACAGTGCGGCGATATTTGGCGTTAATTTGCTATGGAAGCAGACGACCAACTCCAATGCCTTTGCTAACACTACGACATCGTCTGCAACGCCTTTCGCCGGCAGCTGTGGCCGAGCGGTTCTAGGCTCTTCAGTCCGCAACTGCGCAGGTTCGAATCCTGCCTCGGGCATGGACGTGTGTGATGTCCTTAGGTTAGTTAGGTTTAAGTAGTTCTAAGTCTAGGGGAGTGACGACCACCGATGTTAAGTCCCATAGTGCACAGAGCCCTTTGAATCATTTTTTGAGCAACGCCTTTCCTGGCGTGACCATTTCGGTCGGACTATAGACGACCGGAAAACAGTAGGCTGGTCGTATGATTCCCGATTTCAGTTGGCAAGAGCTGGTGGCAGGATTCGAATGTGGGGCGGACTCCATGAAACCGTGGACCCAAGTTATCAACAAGGCACTGTGCAAGCTGGTGGTAACTCCATAATGGTGTGGGCTGTGTCTACACGGAATGGACTGGGTCCTCTTGTCCAGCTGAACCAATCATTGATTGTAAATTGCTATTTTCGGCCACTTAGACAATAGTAGCAGCCATTTATGGTCCTGAAGTTCCCAAACAACGATGTAAGTTTTATGGATGACAATCAATATGCCATATTCCTGAACATAGTAGTTCGCGATTGGTTTGGAGAAATTCTGGACAATTTGAGCGAATAATTTGGCCACCCAGATCGCGCAACATGTATCCCATCGAACGTTTATGGGACATAATCGAGAGATCAGTTTGTGTATAAAATCCTTCACTGGCAACACTTTTCGCGATACGGACGGCTGATGAGGCAGCATGGCTCGATATTTCTGCAGGAGACTTCTAACGGCTTGTGGAGTCCATGCCACATCTACAGGGTGTTTCAAAAATGACCGGTATATTTGAAACGGCAATAAAAACTAAACGAGCAGCGATAGAAATACACCGTTTGTTGCAATATGCTTGGGACAACAGTACATTTTCAGGCGGACAAACTTTCGAAATTACAGTAGTTACAATTTTCAACAACAGATGGCGCTGCAAGTGATGTGAAAGATATAGAAGACAACGCAGTCTGTGGGTGCGCCATTCTGTACGTCGTCTTTCTGCTGTAAGCGTGTGCTGTTCACAACGTGCAAGTGTGCTGTGGACGACATGGTTTATTCCTTAGAACAGAGGATTTTTCTGGTGTTGGAATTCCACCGCCTAGAACACAGTGTTGTTGCAACAAGACGAAGTTTCCAACGGAGGTTTAATGTAACCAAAGGACCGAAAAGCGATACAATAAAGGATCTGTTTGATAAATTTCAACAGACTGGGAACGTGACGGATGAACGTGCTGGAAAGGTTGGGCGACCGCGTACGGCAACCACAGAGGGCAACGCGCAGCTAGTGCAGCAGGTGATCCAACAGCGGTCTCGGGTTTCCGTTCGCCGTGTTGCAGCTGCGGTCCAAATGACGCTAACGTCCACGTATCGTCTCATGCGCCAGAGTTTACACCTCTATCCATACAAAATTCAAATGCGGCAACCCCTCAGCGCCGCTACCATTGCTGCACGAGAGACATTCGCTAACGATATAGTGCACAGGATTGATGACGGCGATATGCATGTGGGCAGCATTTGGTTTACTGACGAAGCTTATTTTTACCTGGATGGCTTCGTCAATAAACAGAACTGGCGCATATGGGGAACCGAAAAGCCCCATGTTGCAGTCCCATCGTCCCTGCATCCTCAAAAAGTACTGGTCTGGGCCGCCATTTCTTCCAAAGGAATCATTGGCCCATTTTTCAGATCCGAAACGATTACTGCATCTCGCTATCTGGACATTCTTCGTGAATTTGTGGCGGTACAAACTGCCTTAGACGACACTGCGAACACCTCGTGGTTTATGCAAGATGGTGCCCGGCCACATCGCACGGCCGACGTCTTTAATTTCCTGAATGAATATTTCGATGGTCGTGTGATTGCTTTGGGCTATCCGAAACATACAGGAGGCGGCGTGGATTGGCCTCCCTATTCGCCAGACATAAACCCCTGTGACTTCTTTCTGTGGGGACACGTGAAAGACCAGGTGTACCGCCAGAATCCAGAAACAATTGAACAGCTGAAGCAGTACATCTCATCTGCATGTGAAGCCATTCCGCCAGACACGTTGTCAAAGGTTTCGGGTAATTTCATTCAGAGACTATGCCATATTATTGCTACGCATGGTGGATATGTGGAAAATATCGCGCCATCTGTTGTTGACAATTGTAACTACTGTAATTTCGAAAGTTTGTCTGCCTGAAAATGTACTGTTGTCCCAAGCATATTGCAACAAACGGTGTATTTCTACCGCTGCTCGTTTAGTTTGTATTGCCGTTTCAAATATACCGGTCATTTTTGAAACACCCGGTAGTTGCTACAATACACACTAGACAAGAGGATTCCCGGCACGACATTAGGAGGTATCCCATGACTCTCTCACCTCAGTGCGAACCCCGTCGAAACAGGCTTCGGAAGGCCCAACGGAATGGACCGACCGCCGTGTCATTCGCAGCTGATAGGCGTTACTAGATTCGAATATGGAGGGGTTTGTAGTCAGCATACCGATCTCTTGGACATTATCAGTTTTCGTGACCGGAGCTCCTTAGTTGGCCTCGCAGGGACTGACTGCACCACGCTTGCCAACAGCGCTCGGTAGGCATATGCAGGCTGTCCCAGCTATCTTGTCCACCCAAAATATCTCTGGAACGATAACAGCTATTGGAAAACCACTTTCACCGGTATCAATATAGGGCTGGGGCCCATGAATGTACATATTTGGAAAGATTCTAAAACGAAAGCATATGTGTTTTTTGACACAAACTTATGTTTTTTTAAACGGACCTCCTATATTTTTTCTTAAGCAATCCATAGCATGACAATGCACATACACAATGGCGTTGATTGAATCGCAATATTCCCATTACATCACGAGATACTGAGACGCGAAGTTGACGCTTGAAACACCCGACATGCGCTGCAAGCGCACGTCCTGAGGCTCAGGCGTGAACCCCATGCTGCCCGTAATCGCGATGTAGACTCAACAAGTTGTTGGAAGTTGACTGCAGAAATATTGAGCTATGCTGCTTCTATTAGCCATCCATAATTACGGAAGTATTGCCGATGCAGAATTTTGTCCACGAACTGACTTCTCTATTATGTCCTATAAATGCTCGATGGGTATTTATGGCCGGCAGGAGTGGCCGTGCGGTTCTAGGCGCTACAGTCTGGAACCGGGCGACCGCTACGGTCGCAGGTTCTTATCCTGCCTGGGGCATGGATGTGTGTGATGTCCTTATGTTAGTTAGGTTTAAGTAGTTCTAAGTTCTAGGCTACTGATGACCTCAGAAGTTAAGTCGCATAGTGCTCAGAGCCATTTGAACCATTTGGGATTTATGTGGAGTGATCTGGGTGACCAAATCATTCGCTCGAATTGTCTGGAATATTCTTCAAGCCAACGGCGGACAGTTGTGGCCCAGTGACATGTTTGGTAACATGAAATCCATGAAAAGATACACATAACAATTTCCAGTCAATGATCGCTTCAGTTGGACCAGAGGACCTAGTCCGATCCATGCAACTATGGCCCACACCATTACAGAGCCACCATCAGCTTGTACAGTGCCTTATTGATAACTTGGGTCCATGGCTTCGTCGCGTCTGTACCACTCTTGAATCCTACTATCAGCTATTACCAACTGATTTTTTCCCCGAGTATGATGATTTTGAAATGTTCTCGGGTTTTCTTCCGGTTGGAGGCGTCCAAATGGTGCTATATGTCAGCAAACTGATTGTTCAGTCTTCAGGTAGTCCTGATGTCTTCAGGAACGGGTGTGCTTATCAACAACGTGTGTGTCCCACACGCTGAATAAATAGTTTTGCTATGTTAGTATACTTACAATCCCGATGTCTTCAGGAACGGGTGGGCTTATCAATAACGTGTGTGTCCCATACGCTGAATAAATAGTTTTGCTATGTTAGTATACTTACAACATTATGTATTGAAATTAACCTACCTCCTTTACGCCTTTTATGTGTTTACCTAAAGCAGAAGTAACTTCCTGGTACCGCATAAGGATCACGTATGCAAATTGCGCAACTAGTTATTAAAAATGCAAATATTCCGACTGCAAACTAATCTTAACCTTTCACGATAAAATACTGTATAAGGCGATACTATGGCAATAATGTTTCCTCAAAGTTAAAGTTCGTGGAATCTGATCATTTATCCCATCTTTTGTTACAAATTAAACCAAAGATCTACGTAATCACTTGTCAGAGGTGCTGTGAAGAAGAGAACAGTCAACTTCAGAGATATCGTTGATATATCTTAAAATTTATATTTCTTATTTATTTTAATTTTACTATTTTTATCCCTAAATTTTTTTCTTTCATTAAAATTTTTTTCATCTGTGTAGGGTAAAGTTTCCTTATAGTCTGAGTGCGTCTTAAAACCTATGTAACAAAAGAAACCTAATTTGAAATGTATCTAAATCCGTGATCTACTTTACCTTCTTCTTTGCTCTGCTTCTTTGAGCTTTGGCCTTGGTAAAATAATAAATTTTGTTATTTTCCTTTGGGGTTAAAGCTTTACATGTTCTAGTGTAATCATGTCCTAATTTAGCGTTTCCTACAGAAAATTAATGAGCGCCACCGCCAATTGATCCCACACAATTTAACAAGCGGCTAATTCCCAATATTCGGTACAGAATTATGTGGAAACTTGAGTCAGCTGAATAGTAAGTGACTATTAGTGCAGTACGCTTTCCCGTTCAACGGTTACTTAAAACTTCGTAAATGAAAAACTGAGTTCCATTAACTACATCATGTCAGGTTAAGTGCAAAATAACTCGCTAACAACTCTAACTACCCATTTATACGAACTTAGTTCCTGCTATATCAACAAAATTTACTCTTGAGTACATTACACACTTTCAAGATAAATCCATGTTCCTTCATACACCAAGAGACGGTAACCACTTTCACTAGAAACGGTCCTGTGTGTAATACCTACTTTGCACCGGAACTAAACGGAAATTATGTCGATCATAATACTTTACTCCACACAGCAAATATACTGGAGTTGTGTTCGAGTTGATACCAATAAGTGAACCGTTCACGGCCCTTTGAGGTTTTACTAACTTAAAATTCTTTATTTACAGTACCCTTAAAGGAACAAAATACACTTATAACTCCTTGAGACCGTGTGAACTCATTATAGACACATAGTTTTACCTTGATCTGACAATCCTTCAGTAGCAACCTAAAGCTAAGTTTTCAGGCTGACTGAACCAGCTTCGGCCTGGCAATTTTACTAGGCCAAGATCAATACTGTACTTCCATACTATAGCTCAGGAACCATTAAAACTTGACAAACTAATGCTGCTACTAATGCTGACGAACAATGCTTTCAATGCATTCGCTGGCCATCGGCGTAATGTTCAGCGGTAGGCTGCGCGCATAGAGTATTTTTTGCAGCCACGGAGTTTCAGCGTAGATTCTACGCTAGGCTCCCACAGCTTGTGGTATCTTTCTCCTTCCTTTATCTATAACATTTGCCACTTGTCGTTGCTCAGAAAATAAGGCTAGGTGACAGGTTTTCCCCGTGAGCAACATCACGCAAATTATCGCATGTTAAATTAATGTGTGAGCCGGAGTTATTGTTGACTGTCTGTTAGGTCCGTGTGTTCTTCCATCACGTCTCACCGGTGTTATCTACGGAATGTGGCGCTGCGAATAAGAGGAAGCATGTGGTTTACACGCAATGTGGCTCCATCTCATTTCAGTCATATTGGTCGAGGTGCAGTAGATGAAACCTTATATACAAAGACAAGTAAATAAGTGGCTACAGACGAGCTGAGTTGCTAGTTCTACAACCTCGGTCCACTAGAAAATTATTTGCTCGTAATGTAGAGAGACCCATCGTCAGAGTTATACGAAATCCTGCGAAAACATTACGCCTTGTCCTCAGATGCCGTAGAATGTGCAACGAACCATAATACGACTAGTGGTTCAAAAAATGGTTCAAACGGCTCTGAGCACTATGGGACTCAACTGCTGTGGTCGTAAGTCCCCTAGAACTTAGAACTACTTAAACCTAACTAACCTAAGGACATCACACACATCCATGCCCGAGGCAGGATTCGAACCTGCGACCGTCGCGGTCGTGCGGTTCCAGACTGTAGCGCCTTTAACCGCTCTGCCACTTCGGCCGGCTACGACTAGTGCATACGTGTACAGAAGCAAGGGAAATACATCTTGAAGATTGTAGTGATATTACACGTAGCGTTGGAGTGTCATTTAGACTGCGTTCACATGCACACCGCCACTTCTTTATGTTTATTAGTTCGCAGGTTCTTCTTTATTGAGATAGAACAGGAGCAAGAAATAATGACGTCTTGTTTAAAAAATCGCACTAAAGTCTTTTTTATCGTCGATGGTTTCTGCATTGCTTAGACCACCAGCGATCGCGTTTAATACAGCGATCACTCAGATATACGGGATCTTTGGAGTTTACGTTGTCATTCCAATACAAACTTCCGACTTTAACGTTCTTTGTACATTGAAGAGCCAAAGAAACTGGTACACCTGCCTAATATTGTGTTGGGCCCCCGCAAGCACGCAGAAGTGCCGCAACACGACGTAGCATGGTCTCGACTAATGTCTGAAGTAGTGCTAGAGGGAATTGATACCATGAGTCCTGCAGGGCTGTCCATAAATCCTTAAGAGTACGAGGGGGTGGAGATATCTTCTGAACAGCATGTTACAACGCATACCAGATGCGCTCAATAACGTTCATGTCTGGGGAGTGTGGTGGCCAGCGGAAGTGTTTAAACTCAGAAGTGTGTTCCTCGAGCCACTCTGTAGCAATTCTGGACTTGTGGGGTGTCGCAGTAATTAATTTAATTTGTGGTAAGGTCGTATGGGACCAAACTGGAGAGGTCATCGTCCCCTAAGCCCACACACTACTTAATCTAACTTAAACTAACTTACGCCAAGGACAACACACACACACCTATGCCCGAGGGAGGACTCAAACCTCCGCCGGGGAGAGCCGCACGGACCGTGACTAGGCGCCTGAGACCGCGCGGTAGTGTCGCATTGTCCTGCTGGAATTGCCCAAGTCCGTCGGAATGCACAACGGACATGAATGGATGCAGGTGATCAGACAGGATACTTAGGTACGTGTCACCTGTCAGAGTCGTATCTATACGTATCAGGGGTCCCATATCACTACAACTACACACGCCCCACACCATTACAGAGCCTCCACCAGCTTGAACAGTCCCCTGCTGACATGTAGGATCCATGGATTCATGAGATTGTCTGCATACCCGTATACGTCCATCCACTCGTTAGAATTTGAAACGAGATTCGTCTGACCAGGCAACATGTTTCCAGTCATCAACAGTTCAATGTCGGCGTTGACGGGCACAGGCGAGGCGTACAGCTTTGTGTCGTGCAGTCATCAAGGGTACACGAATGGGCCTTCGACTCCGAAAGCCCATGTCGATGATGTTTCTTTGAGTGATTCGCACGCTAACACTTGTTGTTCGCCAAGCACTGAAATATGCATCAATTTACGGAAGGATTGCACTTCTGTCACGTTGACCGATTCTCTTCAGTCGTCGTTGGTCCCGTTATTGCAGGATCTTTTTCCGGCCGCAGCGATGTCGGAAATTTGATGTTTTACCTGATTCCTGATATTCGCGGTACACTCGTGAAACGTCGCACGGGAAAATCGCCACTTCATTCCTCGAACTCGCTGTGTCCCATCGCTCGCGCGCCGACTATAACACCACGTTTAAACTCACTTTAATTTTGATAACTTGTCATTGTAGCAGCAGTAACCTATCTAACAACTGCGCCAGATACTTGTTATATAGGCGTTGCCGACCATAGCGCCGTATTCTGCATGTTTTCATATCTCTGTATTTGAATACACATGCCTATGCAGTTTCTTTGGCGCTTTGGTTTAGTTATTTTCAGTTAGATGAAGTTAAAATAGTCTGCAGTCAGCTCCCAATAGCAATTATACTGTTTAAAATCATTTACAAGTTTCAAATGTCCAACAAGTTGGACAAAAATGCTGAAACACGGTGTGAAAAGCGATCTTGAGCATAAATACATATGGTAACCTAGCCAGCATGTTGCGCTGTTGTATTTGAGCAAGAACGGCACCTGTACAATGTCGTTCATGTATTGCGAGGGTCAGTCGTGCTTAGAACAGCGTTCTTTGTAGTTGCGACAGTATTGTGTCTGAGCTAAGTGAATTCTAACGTTGGCGAATTGTTGGCGCTCTTAAGGTAGGTGTTCCGTAACCAAGGTAGCCCATTCGTTTGTTGTTTCAAGAGGCACCGTATCGAAGGCTTATATCGCTTACAGGGTAAGCGGAAAAATATCATCCGCTAAGTCACAATGCAGACGAAAGCGTGTGATCAATGATCGTGACAGACGGTCATTGAAGAGGGCCGTGACTGGAGCACAACATCTGCAAAATTCACTGCAGAGCTGAATGTCGCACTCGCATCAAGGGAGCTACACACTAAGCAGGGAATCGGAGGGGGAGCTGAAATTCCAAAACCACTGTTCAGTGATGCACTTGCCCGTAACAGGAAAACATGATGCCGAAACCATAAAACCTGGACTAAAGAACAATGGAAGAAAGTCTGTAGGAGAGCGTAGCGTTCTAAAAGATTGGAAAAGGGCACAGGCCATCCCCGTTTTCAAGAAGGGACGTCGAACAGATGTGCAGAACTATAGACCTATATCTCTAACGTCGATCAGTTGTAGAATTTTGGAACACGTATTATGTTCCATTATAATGACTTTTCTGGAGACTATAAATCTACTCTGTAGGAATCAGCATGGGTTCCGAAAAAGACGATCGTGTGAAATCCAACTCGCGCTATTCGTCCAAGAGACTCAGAGGGCCATAGATACGGGTTCCCACGTAGGGCCGGCCGGAGTGGCCGTGCGGTTCTGGGCGCTGCAGTCTGGAGCCGAGCGACCGCTACGGTCGTAGGTTCGAATCCTGCCTCGGGCATGGATGTGTGTGATGTGCTTAGGTTAGTTAGGTTTAATTAGTTCTAAGTTCTAGGCGACTGATGACCTCAGAAGTTAAGTCGCATAGTGCTCAGAACCATTTGAACCATTTTTTTTCCCACGTAGGTGCCGTGATTCTTGACTTCCGCAAGGCGTTTGATACAGTTCTCCACAGTCGTTTAATGAACAAAGTAAGAGAATATGGACTATCAGACCAACTGTGTGATTGGATAGAAGAGTTCCTAGATAACAGAACGCAGCATGTCATTCTCAACAGAGAGAAGTCTTCCGAAGTAATGTGATTTCAGGTGTGCCGCAGGGGAGTGTCGTAGGACCGTTGCTATTCATAATATATATACATGAACTTGTGGATAACATCGGAAGGTCACTGAGGCTTTTTGCGGATAACGCTGTAGTAAATCGAGAAGTTGTAACAATGGAAAATTGTGCTGAAATGCAGGAGGATCTGCAACGAATCGACGCATGGTGCGGGGAACGGCAATTGAATCTCAATGTAGACAAGTGTAATGTGCTACGAATACATAGAAAGAAAGATCCTTTATCATTTAGCTACAATATAGCAGGTCAGCAACTGGATGCAGTTAATTCCATAAATTACTTGAGGTAGGCATTAGGAGTGATTTAAAATGGAATGACCATATAAAATTAATCGTCGGTAAATCAGATGCCAGACTGAGATTCATTGGAAGAATCCTAAGGAAATGCAGTCCGGAAACAAAGGAAGTAGGTTACAGTACACTTGTTCGCCCACTGCTTGAACACTGGTGACCGGTGTGGGATCCGTACCAGATAGGGTTGACAAAAGAGATAGAGAATATCCAACGGAGAGCAGCGCGCTTCGTTACAGGATCTTTTAGTAATCACGAAAGCGTTACGGAGATGATAGATAAAGTCCAATGGAAGACTCTCCAAGAGAGACGCTCAGTAGCTCGGTACGGGCTTCTGTTGAAGTTTCGAGAACATACCTTCACCGAGGAGTCAGGCAGTATGTTGCTCCCTCCTACGTATATCTCGCGAAGAGACCATGAGGATAAAATCAGAGAGATTAGAGCTCACACAGGGGCATACCGACAATCTTTCTTTCCACGAACAATACGAGAGTGGAATAGAAGGGAGAACCGATAGAGGTACTAAAGGTACCCTCCGCCACACACCGTCAGGTGGCTTGCGGAGTATGGATGCAGATGTAGATATGTCTAGTTTCACACTGTTTCCAACACTGGCAGAGTGAAACGTGGCATGGGTTCGATGGTGATTTGGGGAGCATTGTCGTTGCATTCCATGGGTCCCATAGTTACTCTGAAAGGTCGCATTACTGCAAAAGGATTATGTGTCCATGTTGTCTGATCAGGTCCATCCCGTCGTTACACTGTTTGTTCCTCAGTGGAGATGATGTGTTCCAAGGCGACAGGCCCCCTGTTCCAAAAGTTCGTGTCGTTCAGGATTGGTTTTGTGAGCACGTAGATGAATTGTCGCATCTCCACTAGCCACCACAGTCGTATTATTGAACATTTGCGGTCTACTTTGGAGAGAAGGGTGCGTGATCGCTATCTATCTCCATTGTCATTCCTTGCACTTGCCACTATTTTGCAGGAATAATATAGTAAGATTCCGTTGAAAGCCATTCGGAGACAAGTACGAGCTGTTTTGAATATCAACGGTTTTCCTACACCGTATAAGACATGGTAATGTGTTGGGTTTTTGGTGTTCCATAGTTTCTGTCTACCCCCTGTATTTCGTCGATCTATATAAAAAAATAAGATATTTTTAGTTTAGCAATGTCCGTAGTCATTACTATTCGATTTCTGTTCCTTTTCATACTCAACAAGCGTATTAAATATTCATGAAGACACAAATTATTGTTTTTATATATGCTTTCAGAAATATTATTTTGGTAGCCGTCCGTCGACTTGGTGAACATTTAATCCGATGACGTGAAATTCAGATGCTACGCGAAGAACGGCCATCAGCTCTTATCCGATCTCTGCGTAGCAGTTGCAACAAGAAAACACAAAACAAACGTTTTGTAGTTTTATATTAAACATATCGTGGAGGTGAAAAAATACACCGTGGTAGAGCCCAGATTCAATACAATATTCCTTACGAGTTTTTGACTTGTGAACTTTGTAAAATGTTGCTTCTTTAACGGTCCGAAAACAGAGCTTTCGTTACATTTGTTTTTTATCGAATTTTTTCCTCGGTTTGATATGACGAATCGGCCCGCGAAGTTTATACAAGTAGTATGAATTCTCTCGAAGAGTCTATTGACACACAGTCAACACGGATTTAGAAAACATCGTTGTTGTGAAACACAACTAGCTTTTACACACAAGAAGTGTTAGGTGCTATTGACAACGGATTTCAAATCTATTTCGTATTTCTAGATTTCCAGAAGGCTTTTGAGACTGTTCCGTACAAGCGCCTTGTAGTGAAATTGCGTGTTTTTGGAAGATCGTCTCAGTTTTGTGACTGTATTCGTAATTTCCTGCCATAGAAGTCACAGTAACTGAAGGAAAGTAATCGAGTAAAACAGAAGTGTTTTCTGGCGTTCCCCAAGATAGTGTCATAGGCCTTCTGCTGTTCCTTAACTATATAAACGATTTCGGAGACGATCTGAGCAGCCACCTTAGGTTTTTAGCAGATGGTGATGTCGTTTGTCGTTTAGTGAAGTCATCAAATATCAAAATAAATTGCAAATCAATTTAGAAAAGATATCTGAATGGTGCAAAAATTGGCAAATGACCCTAAATAATTAAAAGTTTGAGGTCGCCCACATAACTGCTAGAAGGAATCCGTTAACTTCGGTTACACGATAAATCAGTTTAATCTAAAGGTCGCAGATTCAAGTAAATACCTAGGAATTACAATTACGAACAAGTTAAATTGGAAAGAACACATAGAAAATGTCGTGGGGAAGACAAACAAAAGACTGCGTTTTATTGGTAGAACACTTAGAAAATGTAAAAGATCTACTAAAGAGACTCCCTACACTTCGCTTGTCCGTCCTCTTTGGAGTACTGCTACGCGGTCTGGGATCCTTAGCAAATGGGTTTAACGGAGAATATCGAGAAAGTTCAAAGAAGAGCAGCACGTTTTGTATCATCGCGAAATGGGGGAGACAGTGTCATGGACATAATACAGGATTTGGGATGGACGCCATTAAAATAAAGGCGTTTTTCTTTGCAGTGGAATCTTCTCACGAAATTACGTTCACTAACTTTCTCCTCTGAATGCGAAAATATTTTGTTGACGCCGATATACATAGGGAGAAACGATCATCTTCATAAAATAAGGCAAATCAGAGTTCGCATGCAAAGTTCGTTTGTTTTTATCGTGCGCTGTTCGAGAGTAGAATAATAGAGAATTATTGTGAAGGTGGTTCGATGAACCCTCTGCCAGATACTTAAGTGTGATTTGCAGAGCATCATTGTACATATAGATGTAGATGTGTTTCATACACACTGTACCACTGACTAAATAGTGTAAGTAATGGAAAAGAGTTATTTTGAGACATCCAGTAATGAGGTCTGTCCTTTGACTGATGACTGCTTAATGTGTATGTTATTTCGGTTGCGTTATTTTAATCTATACAATATTTGCTCTGGCATGTTTATTATATACTGTGTCTTGTTGAAAAGACAATTTGTTTGATAATTTTGTAATATATTTAATTCCGAATTGTGTTTTCTTTTGTAGATGGTGCTCGTCAGATGAGTACCCTGGGTCCCAGCCGAAGTTCTACATCGGAAGAAGAAGTCGTGGAATTTTGTTCAGCTAGTATACTGTTATGGAGAGGGCTTTATGTAACAGCAGTTATGAGCCGCAAACTAGAATGTCTGCAAGTATCGAGAATGTTGTCTTTTTTTGTCATCTTATTTGCCACGTCATTGTTGAGGAAAATCAGAGCCTTTTTAATTGATTTCCCACCGTCGCAAAATATAGCTTTAAGAGAGGTAGAAGATCAAAAATTCAGTCCTACATTGCTACCGACGGGCGAAGCTGTAGAAAGTTTTATGTTAAGAGCGGCGTACGAGTGTCCTCCGGTGTTAATGATCGCGGGTATGAGCGAAAAAAATCATAGCTACTTTGCTTTAGGGTTTATGAAGCAAGTTTTTGGCTGCTTATAAGTGCAAATGCATAGCGTGTTTCTCTTGTATTGTCGCTGCAACGCAGCAGGCTCACTTACGTACAGCGTTCCGCTGAGAATTGTGTCTGTCATAAGCGTATCAATACAGAGTAATAGTCGGAAAGAGCGTGAAACATAGAATCATGTGTATTCCAGTGAGTATACTTGGTAACATTCTCTCGGTAATATATCACGATGGCCTGTGAGTTCAGTTCTGAGGAAGTCGTGTACCTCCTCCGCCCGTGTGTCTTCCACTGGCCGCGGGATGTTACGACTAATCTCGGCGACTGCTGGTTCCATATTTGTGTATTACCAAGAGAATGTTACCAAGCATTACTTAAAGCCTTCGTCCCATGTCTTCAAGGGGCCGTCATCGTAGTCAACTTGGAGACAGGGACGGGAGTGCGGTATTTGTTGGAAATGGTGCAAGTAGGGCTAGGTCCCGTCTACGTGAAGCTTTCTGGTCTCCGCGTTTGACGCTCCTGAACCCCAATGTCCAATTCCTTGGCGAATTTGAATCAGATTCATATTTGGTTTCATGTCTCTCGTACTTGCGTTCGCGTGCAGTGTCACTTTTCGCAACTATTTTCAGTCCGAAAGTTTTTGCAATGCGGACCGTATTATTCTTCCTGTATTTTTGCCCCCTTTTTTTTTGTAATGGTTCGGAAATATCATTCGTTACCGAGTAAGAAGTTTCTTCTGTCGCTGTTTACCGGCAGTCTCTTTGGTTACGGCATTCCAGTTCGGGTAATGCCTGTTGTAATAAATATGTTTATAAATATTTTTATATATTATATAGATAACGTGAAATATTGAAGCCTTCGTTCTTCCGCGAGCAGACCGACCGTGGCGGGAGTTCGCCAGGGGCAACCCTGGCCCACCGGATCCGGCAGTTGCGCGGTGGAACGAGAGAGCGGTATTTGAAAGGAGTTGGTGCAAGTGGGGCGGGTTTTCCTCTTTTATTTTTTTTTTATTTTTTTTCTCTTGTACTCGCATTCTATTTCCCGAGCCCCGATGTCCAACTTCCTCGGTTATTGATATATTAAAGTTTATTTTATATATATAGAAAGGCTTTTGTAGGCTTCTGGTTGAAGCGTATTTATTGACATTTTTGCTTGCGTGTAAGTAACAGCGTCAGCTGGAATGCTGCAGGGAAGAGCGCGACTCACGTGTAGGTTTATTTCCGTTGGTCCCTGCTGAATGGGTTGTCGTCTCGTGTTTGCCGTCAGCTTCGTTCTAGAGGATACATATATACTAACGTTTTGTTAAGAAATTCAGATGAGAAGGACGTAGAATTCACCGTACGGTAGCAATGAACGTCGCCGGTCTCTCCTTGGTCGATGTTTCTATGATATTTCTGAAGGCAACGTACCTCTTTATTCCATTTAAAAGAAGGAACAAAAATAGGCAACATCGATACTGTGCAGAGCATCCGATCACGTCTACAAAAATGAATTGGCAACAATAATAAAAGTTTAGGTTATCCGCTGAAAGCACTAAATTCTCGTGTAAATTATAATTTCCGTTTCGCCAACTACTTCGTAAAAACTTGTTTGTAAAAATTCAAATAAAATTCTTTCAACACACACCTGTCTGTTTTATTTAAAGTACCAAGTATAATGACTGCATAGACTCTTTTACCCACTCTGTAAAACAGTGCAGAATCAAGAAGGTGGGGTAAAATTACGTGTGCAAGCTTCCATGTCGCTGAAGCAGAATTCACCATTCTCCCACCAGGCAGTGCATTGGTCGTCATTCCCTCAGTTCTATTCTGGAACCTCCTGCAGTCGGTCGCTTACAGCTGGGAAAAGTGCCGTCCGTACATTGTATACTTCTCGATGTAAAATTTTGAGTGTTGGGTGAACCTCAGTCTATTTAAAAATCAGACAGAGTCGGTATCGGAACTTGCTACTACAAGCTCCCAGTATCCTCCCTGATCTCCTTGACTTCACTTGTGTCCGTTATCTGTAGATTGCCGAAAAAGAAAATAGCGGAATGGAATAAAAGTACGTAGGTCTAATGAGGTAGGAGTTCGCAATGCGTTCTTTTACCCAATCAAGAAACTACTGACGAGCTTTTATCCTCTTAACCTGTACTTTAACTAGTGTAGCCCCCTTCCCGCGTATTCAAGAATTTTTTATTGGTGTTTATTTATCTTAGGTGCAGTATTATGCACCTGCGATAGCTTAAACCTTTGTTCTCTGTGGTTCTTCAAACATACCTTATTCCTCAAACACACTTCGAATATAATCATACTCCCGTAGTGGCTTTTTTTCTTTTTAATCAGAAACCGAGCGAGAATATCAGCTCGACAGCCATGAAAACAGACCCGCTGTACAATCTGTAAGTAGGCTGTTTAGGTTTTCTTATTGGTAACGCCACGTAGCGCTCTGTATGAAAATCACTGGCTGTGCTGTGTGCAGTCTGTGGCTGCTTTGCATTGTTGTAATACTCGCCATTGTAGCGTTGGGCAGCTGGATGTTAACAGCGCATAGCGTTGGGCAGTTAGAGGTGAGCCGCCAGCAGTGGTGGAAGTGGGGAGAGAGATGGCGGAGTTTTGAAATTTGCAATACTGGATATCATGAACTGCTATATACATTATGACTTTTGAACACTATTGAGGTAAATACATTGTTTGTTCTCTATTAAAATCTTTCATTTGCTAACTATGCCTATCAGTAGTTAGTGCCTTCCGTAGTTTGAATCTTTTATTTAGCTGGCAGTATTGCAGTAGTTCGAGTAATGAAGATTTTTGTGAGGTAAGTGATTTGTGAAAGGTATAGGTTAATGTTAGTCAGGGCCATTCTTTTGTAGGGATTTTTGAAAGTCAGATTGCGTTGCGCTAAAAATATTGTGTGTCACTTTAGTGAATGTTTGAGTACGTTCAGTTTTGCTCAGCTGTTTGAAAAGCAAATAGTGTAAGAGGTTTATCAGCACAGTAATTCAGAAATTGTTGTAAGGGGATGTTTCATATGTTATTTTCTTTGTAAAGATGTTTAGACATTATGTATTCTGTTCTGTTTTAATGCTCATGTGTGAAGTTGATGTTTCGAAAATTATTCTGATCTTTTATGTATGTACTCATGTCATCATTCCTGTAACACTGATGTATATGTTATTTCGATTCTTTTGTAAAGCCTGTATTACTACAAATGTTATCTGTATTATTATGTTTTTAATGATGTTTTCTGTATCTTTGTAATTGTATTCTCATGTTATAAAATTGTAATTGACACCAGTTCATCAGATTATTAACTTGTAAGTTACATTTCACAGCACACGTTTCTGTTGGTCATAGTATATGGACAATATGTGAGAAGTAGGGACTGTTAGTGTTTGCACGTGTGTTAATAATTCAGCAAGGGACTTGATAACAGCATTGCTAGTTCTAAGGAGAATTCCAAAAACTTTGTGAGTGCACAAGTGGTGGTTATGAACTTGCTCTATTATCCGCAAGACTCTTCAATGGTGATTGTGCACCTGCACAGTCACAACAGATGGCTGATGGCCATCTGTACAAGGACTACAGTGGGTCTGCATCTTTGATGACCCACCAATACCATTATTTCTACAAGGACTGCAGTGGGTCTGCACCTCTGGTGGCCCACCAATACCGTAATCTCTACCAGGACTACAGTGGGTCTACTCTGTGATGACATACCTACCAATATTCTTCAAAACTTCGACTGACTCTGTTGTGGGTTTGCTCTGTTGTGGCCCATTACCTGTCTGCATGTCAAGAGTCAGCACTGTCTTTCCGTTGGAAGGACAACACTACTTCTTCAAGACTGCATGGAAATCCACTACTTCTGTGTGCATTTTCTTTTACTGCTCAGACTTTGAGAAAAACACTGCAATTTTACTGTGATGAATGATCAGGACTGTCTTTATGGACTGTGAGAAAATTTTAGCTTTTGACCAACATTGTATCAATAAGTGTGTGCATTTGATATCTTTGTTATTGTAATTATGAACAATTTTTTCAAATCATTATTGGCCGCTGCCCAAAACAATTTGTAAAATTTTTTGTGGGGAGCATGTAAGTAGGCTGTTTAGGTTTTCTTATTAGTAACGCTACGTAGCGATCTGTATGAAAATCACTGGCTGTGCTGTGTGCAGTCTGTGGCTGCTTTGCATTGTTGTAATACTCGCCATTGTAGCGTTGGGCAGCTGGATGTTAACAGCGCATAGCGTTGGGCAGTTGGAGGTGAGCCGCCAGCAGTGGTGGAAGTGGGGAGAGAGATGGCGGAGTTTTGAAATTTGCAATACTGGATATCATGAACTGCTATATACATTATGACTTTTGAACACTATTGAGGTAAATACATTGTTTGTTCTCTATTAAAATCTTTCATTTGCTAACTATGCCTATCAGTAGTTAGTGCCTTCCGTAGTTTGAATCTTTTATTTAGCTGGCAGTATTGCAGTAGTTCGAGTAATGAAGATTTTTGTGAGGTAAGTGATTTGTGAAAGGTATAGGTTAATGTTAGTCAGGGCCATTCTTTTGTAGGGATTTTTGAAAGTCAGATTGCGTTGCGCTAAAAATATTGTGTGTCACTTTAGTGAATGTTTGAGTACGTTCAGTTTTGCTCAGCTGTTTGAAAAGCAAATAGTGTAAGAGGTTTATCAGCACAGTAATTCAGAAATTGTTCTAAGGGGACGTTTCAAATCAAGCACTCCAGCTTATTGAAAATGGGAGTTCAATACGGCAAACATCAAAAGCTATCAGATGTTCAGAGGCTGCCTTAAGCAAACGTCTTGAAACTGGCAAAGGTAGAGAGAGCTCCTCAACTGCTACAAAAAAATTTTTTCATTGGCGGAAGAGCAAGCAGTAGCCCAACACTGCATTTCCCTTTATAAGCGTTTTTCCGGCGTTACTCTCATATCATTAAAACAATTACTTTTTGAATTCGCCGAAAAATAAAGTGTTTCTACTTTCTTTTTTTTCCTTCTTCTGTATGGACTGCATACTCTGGCCGCAGGCACGCTTGCTCTTACCCCACAGCATGGGTTAAGAATAAGCAAAATTATTCTTTAGGAAAACTTTTATTTACCCCTCTAATCATTGGATGATACTGAAACTTGTAAAAAATGTTGCGAAGATGTCTAACTAGGTGTTACATGCGTAATTGGTGTAATACTGTTGCAAGTTTTTTTTCCAAATATTTGGCAAAACCCCAGCCTCCCAATGTGTGAACACAAAGTCCTCAATGTTTCGACTGGTTTTGTTCTCTTATATTGTCGTAACTTGTGCAAATCTTCGACTTTATATATACAGCCGTCATCAATACTAATGTTGGTTTGAACAACACAGTGCTTTCCTAGGCTTGGGCGTATCTGAGATTGTATGCCGTGGATTTGAACTGACCTGTCCCACCTCTGTATTAGGGGACACCAGTTTCACGTCTATTGCGAACCACGTTCTTTACGTAACTACTACCACACACGAAGTCCTCAATAGCGTATTATTATGCATCTTCTTTCTTAATCGCTTTAATAGCAATTTCGTGTGGCTCAGTAGCCGAGGGCAAGTCTTTCAGTTGAATGCCATTTCGGCGACTTGTGTGTCGCTAATTTACGCCAATTATCCCACCCGGGAGTCCGCCCCCGGTAGCTGAATGGTCAGCGTGACGGATTGTCAATTCTTTGAGCCCGGGTTATTCCCGGCTGGGTTGGGGAATTTTCTCCGCCCAGGGACTGGGTGTTGTGCTGTCATCATCATCCTATCATCGTCATCGACTGCAGGTCACCGAAATGGCGTCAAATTGAAAGACCGGCACCGGTTGAATGGTCTGCCCGACGGTGGGCCCTAGTCATACGATTAAATAAATAAATCCCACCCGGGAAAGGTGACGTACAGTTTAATATGGAATCCGAACTACGTGTCGTTCCTATAGACTCCTCAAATCGTTGGGAGGTGAAGGCTAGATGAAAGTCAGGCTAGAAATCTCCGTTGTCCGACCAGTATTCGATCCCACAACCTCTCTGTTTCCAGGCACGCTCTTTATAGCTCAGCAGACCCAGCTAAAAGGCTGTTATTACAATTTCGTTGATACCTAGTCAAAAGATGTATCAAAATCTGTGAATCACAAAGGAAGATGTGATGTATATATTGCCTTGTTCTATAATTTCGTTCAAGACTTGTTTTATATGCTGAAGAGTATATGTGAAAATGCTCCAACTTCCGTTAAACTTGCTTTAACTTTAAAAAAGTTACAGCACAGCAGGCAGTGTAAAGCGTGGACGAAATTATGGAACCTGATAACGAGTTTGAATCTCTATATGGGATTAATAGGGAAATATATTGAAGAACATATACGCCAGTGTTCGGCTTCCAGTCCACTTCAGCGGAAGAGGAGTCGCACAAGGAGATTCTGTGTCATCAATAGTATTCCCAACAGTCCTAGAGGAAGTTTTCAGAGCGGTACGTTGGCAGAACGTGTTAATGGACCTTATCTTAATCACTTTCGCTGTCTGCTTGTTATTGCTCGCGTAACAACTAATTTATTGATAAATGGATGTTGCTACAAAAAGAGCCCTGAAATACCTTTTAGGGATGCTGTGCTTTGACTTCCTTCGGATCATTAATTTTCAACAAAACAAAATATATTATGTTCTTACTATTCTGGATCTGGCTTTTTATAAAAGGATCATTGTTTCGTTACTGTAACCCGCTATAAAGTTCAACATATCTTTCTTACTTTTCAGTTATTGAGAAGTCTACTGAAAATTATTTCGTTATCAATAGAGTTGCTTAGTGAAAACTTGCATTATGATTTGTAATAAGCAAGTATGCAATGTTTGTTCAACATCGAAATTTTGCAGTGGATTTTTGTTAACATTAAAACACTAAAAAGTACCAAGACTAACACGAGAACATGAGACTATTATCAGAGAAAAAACGTTTTTACTATAATGTTTGCCAGACCAGAACTACGCACAGCAAGATTTCTTTTATGTCATGAAAGAAAATTATCTTTTTGCACTGTTAACATCATCCGCAGTCCGCGTCCACCTGTAAAACACATCATATAATCTGCTGCTCTGCCCTGCAATCCCGAAAGCTGAAAGAAATAATTTTAGTTCCCTATTACCTGTCCGCTTCTTTGCGATATAATTGGTTTCATTTAATGTAGCTTAAATGCGCCGCGGCAGCGGCTCGTTCGTTCGCAGCGCAGCTCTACACCACAAATGATATTTAAATAGCTGAAAATGTCTTAAAAGGATGGGATAAAATACCAGGCAAGCTTATTACAAATCATAATGCAAGTTTTCACTAAGTAACTCTATTCAAAACATTTAGATAGATTACACTCTTACACATCTTTACAATTCAATGCCCAATGGCGACCTTCCCTCAATCTTGACAAAAGAATGCTACGCAAGCATACAATATAGCGTCACAGGCTCTTCCTACTCACGTAACTCCAAATATACGACAGAGAAATTAATGCTCGGTCACTACTATTTATACTCGGTTTGATATCTTTGTTTGATATTTAATAAGTATCGCCTGTGGTGGTTTCAGTACTCGCCGACACAGATATTATCTTTAAAAAGATCAGTAAATAGTTCTATACAAGTATAAAACATGACACATAATGGTTTCTCTTTATTACATAAAGTTCACACAATCAGTGTCCATGCAGAAATAAAATTACAATTATCCAATTCAATTATTTTTTCTTTTTTACCACATATAATATGTGTTTTGTCAGGAGACGTTACATCACTTATCTCATTATTAATGGTTTCATCAGTGTTATATAACAACTATTTCCACCTTTCCCAGCGACGGTGTGGAAAAGAATAACAGCGGGAAACAAGCATCCTGAAAGCGACAGAATGTTCTTGAAATAGTGATTTTACCTGCAGGTTTAGGAAATACCGCTGTACTACTTCCAGTGTCAAAAGTACAATCGCAAAATGTGCATCTTACTCTAGGGTCCAGTGTATTGGACATTAAAAGGAGACACGACCAACGAAGTAAAATGGAAGAGAATCGTGCTTCTAAGCCAGTTTTCATTGAAGGAAACCATCAAAAAGCTTTGACCACCGGCTGCTACACGCCCAAGACTATGTTTTACCAAAAATTCACAAGTAAGACTTCCTGCTAAGGCCTCTCATATGCAAATAGGTCTACCTACGCATCAAATGGCCAAAGATCTAACGGCAGTATTAAACCCCAACGTCGATAAATGTCAGCAACATATCAGGAACTCTATACATTCCATTCAACGGCTGCAAGAACTTAGCCTTCAAAACCAAGACCCTATGGTCAGCTTTGATGCGGTCTGTCTCTTCATCGGAGTGCCGCTTGCTGATTCCTTCAAGAAGATCAGGGAGAAATTCAACCGTGCAGTGACCAGCCTCTGCGAATTCGTCCTCACACCTACATTCTTTCCCTTCAATACGACTATTGTGAACAAACAGATGGCGTCGCCAACGTGAGCCTTCTGTCACTGGAACAGAAAGCTCTGGAAAAAACTACACTAAAGTACACATGCTTTTTTAGAAAATGTTGATGACACTTATCTAGTGGCCACACGAGAGTGGCAAGCTGGAAGCTTCAGCAATTTCTCCAGCACGTGAACTCTCTGGGCCCCAGCGTCAAACTCATTATGTAGGTGGAAGAGACTGACGGTGTCTCTCAAGCGCAAAGTGGATGGCGTTGTGGGACATATAGCATATCGGGAAGCCACACACACACACACACACACACACACACACACACACAGATTTGCGTCTTCGCACTTCGAGCTGCCATCATTCACAGCGTGAGGGTGTACTGCACACTGGTGCTCAGGCCCCATACAGTCTTGGACGCAGAAAGACAACCAAGGGAGATTAATCGCCATGAGAACATATTCAAAAAGAAGATACGGCTTGAGGTAAGTCCGACGTGCTTTCAGGCATAAGATACTGCCCCAGCGAACAGAACTCGACGAGGAGGGTAAGGTAGCGGAGGATTTGCTGAACGCCGGAAAAATATCTAACAAAACCAGCAGAATCTTCGCTGGACGTAACATTCATTGCGTTTTTTGACCACTCCGGAAAACACATGCGCTATTAGTGCGGTGAAAGATGACTTCGCAAACGTAAGGCTTACATTGTGCAAACTATTGGAGAAGTAATTACACCATTATCGTACACAATGTGCAAGCTTTGGGAAGTTGGTTTTGAATTCAGCACTGTCAGCGGGTTATCCAGCGCAATTGCGAACATCATAGAGTCTGTATTGTCTCTACCGAGAGCAGACATTGCCTGCAGTGTATACAGCGCTTTTTCAGAGTAGCCAAAAGGCGCACTCAGTATATTTTATTAGCCGCTATGTCGATGTCAGGAGTAATGAAAATCCATAGGTTCGTTTGTCTTAGATCACAAGCAACGATTCTCTCTTAACTTGTGTGCTGGAACTGTTCAACTTCAACTAACGGGACATCATTTGCTGGCATCTCGTTTAAATTCTGTACGTCACCTCTACTTGGAAAATATGATTGACCAATGCTCATTATATGACAAAAGAGTAGAAATTGGAGGAAGAAAAGTAGGATGTCTGAGGGTTGCTGATGACATGGTCCATCTAGCCACAGGGGAAAAAGAATTACAGGATTTGGGGGACACCATTGAAGGTAACGTAAAAAATTATGAAATGATAATTAACACAATTTTTTTTAGGAGGAAATAAGTGCACCACAGAAATTAAAACAAGGATAGCAATGGCAAAATAGGCATTTTATAAGAAAAGGAGAATTTTCTGTAGCGGTTTGGATAGAGAACTCAGGAAGAGACTCATAAAATGTCTTGTATGGAGTGTTCTTCTATATGGCGCTGAATTTGAAGAAGAAAGACAGAGAAGGGCTGCAGGCTTTTGAGATGTAGACATGGCGGAGGATGGAAAGAATAAGTTGGATGGACAGAGTAAAAAAGGAAGAGGCACTGAGAAGAGTGGGTGAGAAAAGACAGTTACTAAATGCAATAAAAAGAAGAAAAAGGAATTGGATTGGGCATATATTAAGAAAGAATGGCGAACGGATAAAAACAGTTTTAGAAGGTTATGTAGAAGGGAAAAGGAAGCGAAGAAGGAAGAGATTTCAGATACTGGATGACGTCATGGACGGTACAAAATACAGCAGCCGTAAGAAGGAAGCAATGTATCGCAGAAAATGGAGAGGCTAAGGACCTGCTAATATAGCAGAAAACTGATGATGATGACCTAGTGCTTGTTCGATATGAGCACGCTCAGATGCCCATGACTTACTTTTTGTCGCCCACCAGGGGATGTTCTTTCAAGACGATAGTTCACATGAGCAACAGAAAACATCATTTTTGGATTTGAAGAGGAAATCCTGTCTCTTAGTCAATGCTGTCGTTGGATGTCACTCTTCCAGCTTTTTCCTGTAAGGTTACACGGAATCGTTGACTTACTCCAGTACAAACTGAAGAGGAACTAGGTAAAATGTTACGAGTCGCTGCAAAGCATGCGTATTGTCATGGATGCATAAATAAGACAGGTGTAATGTGGGAAGACAACGAAGTGTTTCGTCATCCGAATAGGCAGAAGTGGATGCCCTGTCCACTTGACAGCCCGTCAATATTTTAGATTTTAACTTGTCAGTTCATACGATATTATGGCCCCAGTTTTTAATGCTGTTAAACATTCCCCTTTACATGAATGTGACCAATAAGTGAACATTACTTACTACCTGACTAACTTTGTTTTCTATGCTATAGTGATCAGAAACTTTTTCACACCGCGGCGGAATAATTATGGAAATTTAACATAACCTGAACCAAGATAAACTGAGGCCATAACTCTTACAACAGATCTCATGTTGCTTCGCCGAATCTGTAGTAATGAACATTCCTGATAGGTGGGATCCGCGAAATGCAAATGAAGGTGCACAGAGTATCCCGTAACATTCGATATACTGCACTAAACAAGTTTGAGGGGCAAAATATCGAAGTCTTCACCACTGCAACCATATACCTTGTAGCCCCTCTTCATCTCTCCACTTTGAAGAATATGCCACCACTGCTAAAGGCGGGTAAGTCTATCGGTTTTAAACTTAGTGAAACCACTGAAAGCACGTTAAGTGCTCAACGATCAAATCCGTCTATCGGTTTTAAACTTAGTGAAACCACTGAAAGCACGTTAAGTGCTCAACGATCAAATCCATTGTAATGCTTAGACCATACAATCTCATCCACCCATGTGACCAGTATTTGCAAATAAAGGTTTTTTTTTTTTTTTTTTTCCCGTACCACCCTCTGACGGTGATAGTACTACATGAGTCAGGCAGAATTTATTGCCTAGCATGTGCAGGTGAAGGTCCGCAAATAAAGGTTTTTTTTTTTTTTTTTTTTTTTTTTTTTAAAGGACTTGTAGTCCGAGGTGATAGGTTACAATACAGCATCACCGGTCTGTTGCGGTCTAACTGTGTTGGTGGGCCAGTAAATTTCCACTGTGCAGTGACATTGTCACTGCAATTCACTTTGGAGGTGTGGCGGTGGGACTTGTAGTCCCGTACCACCCTCTTACGGTGATAGTACTACATGAGTCAGGCAGAATTTATTGCCTAACATGGGCAGGTGCAGGTGTGGGGAAATAAAGGTAACCGAGCAAGGTAGTTATATAGCTCAAGTGCTTTTCACGACTGCGAGAGACAGATTATCTCTGGCTCGTGATATAGAAACTCCGTGGATACAATGTGAAACATAACGGGTACAATGGAATTACATACTTCTGATTTAGAATTTCGGAGAGTAGGATAGCAGTGTAATTGTAATTAGTGGCATTGTTGTAAGCTAGCATCTTGAATACCTAATGCAATTTATTGAATTGCAGTAATACACGCAAAGCGCTATGCAACCAAGTATTAAGCCAAGAACTTCGTGGGTCAACACCTCATTATTGTTTTTCTTCTTTTAAGTTTTCTTCTGTTTTTGAGTATGTAATTTGTTCATTCGTGTTTTATTATTGATGCAAAAATTAGAATTGTATATTTGTAAGAAAATAATGTGCACATAAAGTTTTGATAATTAAGTTCTTTCATTTAAATTTTACTTAAAGAATTTGTTTTCTGAATTTATTATCTCTACAAAATACTTTTGAGTTATACTGTATCTAGAACGAGGATATTAGCGGTTGTCGTTTTTAAGATATGTTGCAGAGATCTGATAGAACAAACGTGAGTTTCCTTTGTTTCTACTAGATAATGATGTTACAACTTCACTTGGGCCGGGTGTGAGGGTCATGTCTCGGCCTGTCTCGGCTTTGCTCGTTCCTTCTCAGAAGTACCTGCTACAGTGCGCCATTTCATTCATATTTCGGTGTGGCAGTCTTCGGGCTGCACAACTCTCTTCCGTTTGGCAGACTCGTGGTGTCTCCGCTGTTTAACTTTTGCTATTTTTTAGTGGTATAATAGGTCACAAATCCAGTGCCTGTTTGTACGAAAAAAGGCAGTCGAGTGATCTATCGTCATAAGCGTTTCAAAATGGTCGGGAACGGCAGAAGAGAGGGGTGAGAATTTTCAATATGTGTTATGCAGTCCCACAAGCGATGGGTACTGCAAATTTGTTATAAAACTATTACACGGAGGAGCCAAAGAAACTGGTACATCTGCCTGATATTGTATAGGGCCCCCGCGAGCACACAGAAGTGCCGCAACACGACGTGGCACGGACTCGACTAATGTCTGAAGCAGTGCTGGAGGCAACTGACACCTTGGAACCTGCAGGGCTATCCATAAATCCATAAGAGTACGAGAGGATGGAAATTCTTCTGAACAGCACGTTGTAAGGCATCCCAGATATGCTAAAAAATGTTCATATATGAGGAGTTTGACGGGCAGCGGTTTAAATTCAGAAGTGTGTTTCTGGAGCTAATCTGTAGCAATTATGGACGTCTGGGGTGTCGCATTGTCCTGCAGGAATTGCCCAAGTCCGTTAGAATGCACATTGGATATGAATGGATGCAGCTGATCAGACAGAATGCTTGCGTACGTGTCACCTGTCAAGAGTGGTATCAATACGTATCAGAGGTCCCATATCACTCCAAGTGCACACACCCTACTCCATTACAGAGCCTTCACCAGCTTGAACAGTTCCCTGCTGACATGCAGGATCCATGGCTTCATGTCCATCCGCTCGATATAATTTGAAACGAGACTCGTTCGTCCAGGCAACATGTTTCCAGTCTTCAGTGTCGTGTTTGACAGAGCCTGGCGAGGCGTAAATCTTTGTGTCGTGCACCATCGAATGGTTCCCACGCTGACACTTGTTGATGGCCCAGCATTGAAATCTGCAGCCATTTGCGGAAAGGTTGCATTTCTGTCACGTTAAACGATTCTCTTCAGTCGTCGTTGGTCCTGATCTTGCAGGATCTTTTTCCGGCCGCAGTGTTTTCGGAAATTTAATATTTCACAGGATTCCTGATATTCACGGTACACTCGTGAAATGATCGTACGGAAAAATTCCCACTTCATCGCTAACTCGGAGATGCTGTGTCCCATCGTTCGTGCGCCGACCATAACTCCAATACGTATCACCCATATCACTCTAAGTGCACGCGTCCTATACCATTACAGAGCCTTCACCAGCTTGAACAGTTCCCTGCTGACATGCAGGCTCCATGGCTTCACTTAAATCTTGATAAGCTGTCATTGCAGCTACTTCCGCTTTGCTTCAGGCTGTTCTGCGGCAGCTGGGTTGTGTAGGGTTTACTCAAGAGCATTTCCTACTTCTCTCTTGGGGGTGGGTTTGTGTGTAACATCTTTATTTGCTTGTGTGTCTTGGGTGTGGGCGGGCACGAATTATCTCCTGTCTTTGGTGCAGATTCCGTCTTATTTCGGATTATTTACATTACCGTTCCAGCATGGCAATGGGTCGCGCATAGCGTTCCCTTGGCTGATGCGGCGCTCCAAAGTTTCGTATCAGGGGATTGGCGGAAGTTCCAGTCCTGGTGTAGAATCTTCGTGCTATCTGCTGATGTCGTTGTGGCACTTCCAAGTCATCTGCGGCTTCATGGATGTACCGGTGCGGGAACTGCGGGGGAACGTGGAAAATACGACGAAGTACCTTATTTTGTAGCGATTGAAGGCGCTGAAGATGTGTCTTTGCCGTGTTGCCCCATACCTCGCAGGCTTAGTCAAAAATGGGGCGGATGTACATTCTGAGTAACAGTAGACCGTTTGCTATCGAGAGGTCCGAACCTTCGCTTATGAAGGGGTAAAGTGCCCCTATCCTTTGAGACACTCCGAGGTATTTAACGGAGTCCTTCCACTGCAGTTCGGTTCCATAGAGCCGAAGGTTCCGAAGATGACGAAGCCGGCGAGGACCAGGTCGCCTCTTGGTGTAGATAACAGTAACCGATCTAACAACTACGCCAGACACTTGTTGTCTTATATAGGCAGCGCCGTATTCTGTGTTTTTGAATACGCATACCTGTAACAGTTTCTTTGGCGCTTCAGTGTAAACTACCATGCAGAAAGAGTTTGAAGATTTAGTTGACAATGAAAGAGCAAAAAATTACAACGCTCAACCCGCAGAATTCATTGTTCTGTACATCAAGAAGCATTTTATGCTGAATTTGCTAGGTATGTAGCTTGTGAAGAAATTGGTTGTACGAATAGGAAAATTCTTGAAGTCGCACGCATTATTCTACTGTCGGTAGTAACACTTTTCGATGAAATTCAATGAAGGGTACGGAGATTTTATGTGTAACTGCAAAGTAAGTTGGTTAAATCAAGGGGCCTGCATGGAATGATTTTTTGATTTAAATCTCACTATTTTTGAATTTATGAAGGAAAAAGGTGTGCTGCAACGAAACTTAGAACATCCCAAATGGATTGCATTTTAAGTGGACTTTCCTGCCCACTGCCCACAGTAAGAAACTGAAAGACGTAAAACAACTTATTTCTGATTTGATGGGGAAAAATTTTAAAATAAAATAGCGTTATGGAATCGAAAATTTGAAAAATAACAGCAATCATTTCCTTGAGCTCACGGATGTTAAAGAAAATGTGAAGTTTGAAGACTTCATGGCGGCCTTGAAAGCATTACAAGGATGGTGTCCTAAACGTTTTGATTACGCAGCCAATCTTACAACTGTTTTCGAGCTGTTTTCTATGCCGTTTGCCGTTTCAGTTGGAAGTGCCCCTGTCCATGAGCAGATGTAACGGACTGACCTGCAAGGTAATTCTCGATGTAATGCAAATCATTTTAGGTTAAAACTGCCCAGGACGTCTACATTGCTTTCCTGGGGTAAAATTTCCACGTCTCCATAATGAGATTGCAAAAGTGCTACAATATTTAGATCGACATGTTTGATTGCTAGACCTTTTTTTCGATTATGAAGTTAAACAAGTCACGCTTACGTGGGCTGGGAAAATCTGCGAAATTATCTACGTCTGTCCATATGACGACAGTTTGTACCAGATAAAAATTATATTATGTCTTCAGCACGCCAAAAATAATTAAATAACACTGAAAATTTGTTTTATTTTCTTATCTACATTGCCCAAAAATGTGAAATACAAAACCAAATATAAATGCAACGTATTTGCAGTTTGCCTCTCTGCTCCTTCCTCGCGCTGAGGCAGCCTGGCTTGGCAGTGGAGGAAGTTTGCAGCGAGGCCAAGCGCTACAGCACTTGTGCCAGGGCACAAGACGGGAGCCGAAACCTTGGCCGCCCTTAGATTACAAGCTAGCTAACAGGACACCTCTTTTGACAAAGAAAAGCGTTTCAAAAAATAAATCTCATTGAGACTCCATCAAAAACCACCAAAACCCCTAGAATCTTCCTATTATAACAGGGTTTTGTGTCTGGCAATCCACCCCATTCCAATAACTTGCCCTTAAGCAAACGAGGAATTTCTCTCTCACATCCTGTAGATATTGCAGAAGGAGCTCCTACGAACTTTTGATTGTCGCTCAAACGGGCATGCGTCAAAGTGCTGTAGATTACATGACTAGATCGGGTAACTAATGAAGAGGTACTGAGGCGAAAAGAAATTTGTCGTACACCTTGTGCAAGAGAAGGGTTTGGGTAAAAGAATGTATCCTGGGGCAACAAGTATTTATCGATTTTGTAGTGAAGGGAAGTACGGGAGGAAAAAACTGTAGAGGAAGACCAAGGCTTTCCTGCTATAAGCGCGTTCACATGAATGGTTGCAGTAATTAAGCAGAGATGTTAACACTTGCACAGGACAGACTAGCGTAGGGAGCTGCATCAAAATCAAACCAATATTCAGATTGAAGGCAACAGCAACCATGTATGCATTGAGATGTGGTCATCAAAATGGTTCAAATGGCTCTGAGCACTATGGGACTTAACATCTGAGGTCATCAGTCCCCTAGAACTTAGCACTACTTAACCTAACCTAAGGACATCACACACATCCATGCCCGAGGCAGGATTCGAACCTGCGACCGTAGCAGTCGCACGGTTCCGGACTGCGCGCCTAGAACCGCGAGAGATGTGGTCATCACTTTTCATAGTTGTTACAAGTTTAATTTCTTACAAAAAGGTATGAGCTGTTCATATAAATAAAAAACTAAACACTCATTTCCAACCATTAGTACTCAAAGTACTCACTTTGGAACTGTCGGCCATAAAAATCTGGGACACCCAGCGTAGGACGTCGGCTGCTCTTCAGCATTGGGAAGGTTGACGAGTGACGTATGTACGTCATGGAGATCATCTAATTCCCATAGATTAGTAGCATTTCAGAGGTCATCTGATCTGCATGGGAAAACTCCCAAGTGAATGTCACAACAGGAATCTCGATAGCAAAATACAAATATCACATACAGTTGGCGCAAAGTAAAGAGTACAGTAATTATAAAGATCTCGGTGAGGAGATTATTCCTCGAAAAGAACACCAGATGTAGGGGAACAAATCAGAAAGTCCTTGCCCCTATTTTTTAAGCCAGTTAACGGCTGTAAATGCAAAAATCAACATGTATATCTCCAGCGTTGGACCTTTTTTGTTTCGTACCAGCCTTATCTGCCGGTAGCTCCACCGCATGACGCTGCTGGCAGTTGTTAAATATGGAGGTTGTGTTTCACACGTCCACGGCGTTAGAGCAACGAAATGTGATTCGTTTTTCGTGGAACAAGGGACGAAGGTCCATGGAGATCTACAGGGAAAGGCAGCCCACATTTGGGGAAAACTGTCTCGCTTAGAGAACTGTGAGGTGATGGTGTGAATTCGACAAAGACCGTGAAGTCTTACGTGAAAATGCGTGGTCGGGGAAGCCGCATTCGTCGCTGAACATTTCTGTGGTTGCAATGGTGAATGCAGATCGGCGTATGCACGTCAGGGCCGTCTCTCGGGAGCCTATCATATCTGATGGGAGTGCTTCAGCATTGTTCACGGCTCTTTAGGGAACCAGAAGGTTTCATGTCAGTGAGTGCCTAAACAGTTAGATGACATGATGAAAGACAACTGAATGTTGTCTTCACTGAATCATCTGTAACAGTGCTCCAAGTAGGTGAAGGTTTCGAGGAATCCATTGTTATCGACGATGAATCGTGGATACTGTATTTCACGTCCGAATACAAGCAGGACAGCATGGTGTGGAAATATCTGGGTTCACCTGTGACAAATACAGGGTGTTTCAAAAATGACCGCTATATTTGAAACGGCAATAAAAACTAAACGAGCAGCGATAGAAATACACCGTTTGTTGCAATCGGGACAACAGTACATTTTCAGGCGGACAAACTTTCGAAATTACAGTAGTTACAATTTTCAACAACAGATGGCGCTGCAAGTGATGTGAAAGATATAGAAGACAGCGCAGTCTGTGGGTGCGCCATTCTGTACGTCGTCTTTCTGCTGTAAGCGTGTGCTGTTCACAACGTGCAAGTGTGCTGTGGACAACATGGTTCATTCATTAGAACAGAGGATTTTTCTGGTGTTGGAATTCCACCGCCTAGAACACAGTGTTGTTGCAACAAGACGAAGTTTTCAACGGAGGTTTAATGTAACCAAAGGGCCGAAAAGCGATACAATAAAGGATCTGTTTGAAAAATTTCAACGGACTGGCAACGTGACGGATGAACGTGCTGGAAAGGTAGTGCGACCGCGTACGGCAACCACAGAGGGCAACACGCAGCTAGTGCAGCAGGTGATCCAACAGCGGCCTAGGGTTTCCGTTCGCCGTGTTGCAGCTGCGGTCCAAATGACGCCAACGTCCACGTATCGTCTCATGCGCCAGAGTTTACACCTCTATCCATACAAAATTCAAACGCTGCAACCCCTCAGCGCCGCTACCATTGCTGCACGAGAGACATTCGCTAACGATATTGTGCACAGGATTGATGACGGCGATATGCATGTGGGCAGCATTTGGTTTACTGACGAAGCTTATTTTTACCTGGACAGCTTCGTCAATAAACAGAACTGGCGCATATGGGGAACCGAAAAGCCCCATGTTGCAGTCCCATCGTCCCTGCATCCTCAAAAAGTACTGGTCTGGGCCGCCATTTCTTCCAAAGGAATCATTGGCCCATTTTTCAGATCCGAAACGATTACTGCATCTCGCTATCTGGACATTCTTCGTGAATTTGTGGCGGTACAAACTGCCTTAGACGACACTGCGAACACCTCGTGGTTTATGCAAGATGGTGCCCGGCCACATCGCACGGCCGAGGTCTTTAATTTCCTGAATGAATATTTCGATGATCGTGTGATTGCTTTGGGCTATCCGAAACATACAGGAGGCGGCGTGGATTGGCCTCCCTATTCGCCAGAATGAACCCCTGTGACTTCTTTCTGTGGGGACACGTGAAAGACCAGGTGTAGCGCCAGAATCCAGAAACAATTGAACAGCTGAAGCAGTACATCTCATCTGCATGTGAAGCCATTCCGCCAGACACGTTGTCAATGGTTTCGGGTAATTTCATTCAGAGACTACGCCATATTATTGCTACGCATGGTGGATATGTGGAAAATATCGTACTATAGAGTTTCCCAGACCGCAGCGCCATCTGTTGTTGACAATTGTAACTACTGTAATTTCGAAAGTTTGTCTGCCTGAAAATGTACTGTTGTCCCAAGCATATTGCAACAAACGGTGTATTTCTATCGCTGCTCGTTTAGTTTGTATTGCCGTTTCAAATATACCGGTCATTTTTGAAATACCCAGTAAGTTCCGTTCAGCACCATCTGTTGGGAATGCGATGTTAATGGCCTTCTGGGACAGTAGTGGACCACTCCTGATGAATTTCGTGCCACAAGGCACAAACATCAATGCCGACAGTTATTGTTCCACACTGTCACGTCTGAGGCCTGCCATCAGACTTAGGCGCCGAGGGAGTCTCGATGTGGACAACGTGATTCTGTTCCACGACAATGTGAGACCACATGCAATCAGAACTGGCGGAAAGCTCCAGGCATTTCAGTGGGAGAATCTGAACCATTCGCCATACAGTCCAGATCTCGCCCCATAGTGATTTCCACGTTTTCGGATCGCTGAAGAAGTTACTGGTGAGACAGCGGTTCACGAGTAATGGTGAAGCCAAGACGGCAGTCCGACTGGTTCCTTAGCCAGCCGGACGAATTCTTTGCAGGGCATCTCCAATTTAGTGCTTCGGTTGGACAAATGTGTGAACTGCTGTGGGAACTATGCAGAAAAATAGTGTAAGGTACGTAGAATAGGATGTATATTTGTCATTACCTGTATGTACCTTACTTGGGCTAATAAAGAATAGGTACAAAGATTTTCTGATTTTCCCTCGTATATTAAAGGAGTATACACAAAATCGATGAAAATATAGTAGTATAGTTTTGCAACTGAACGTGCAAATGGTGTAAACAAGGTGTTATTCGATATATCAAGAAGAAACCCATCGACTGACATAGCTATATGGACAAAAATTGTCGCAGCCATTAATAAACATTTCCAAAAATACTAAGTGCCTATGAATATCTGCGATGCTCTGGTTTTCCACCAAAAGAAACTCAATGACAGCTCTCTGCCTGTAACGTACCTCCGTTGCAGAGGCCATTTTGAAGGCTACGTATATCCCCGCCATCCGTCGGAACTTACGAAACTATAGAGACTGAAATATTCTACGATGTCTCACAACAAATCCCGCATTTTTCAACCGAAATCGGTCGAGAAAAGCAATGAGTTGCATTATTTGCTGAACGCCCCTTGTACTTCTGCAAAATATTCAAGTTCAGTCAAATATCACACAATCTTGTATTATGAGGTAGCACTTTAAAAATCAGCGCTGTGGGCATGTAACGATATCACGAGATCTCAAATGAACCGTCGTAGTAAAGAATTACCATATTGTTGTAACGTGAATAACAGCTTTCATCCGATAGACAGTAGAAGAACATGCCATGGAGCGTTTTGGTCACTTCGACTGAGCCGTGCGGCACCGTACTGGGCTCGTGTTTGGAGGATGGCGTTTCAAAACCCCTTCTGACCATAAACATTTTGATTAGCCTGGTTTCCAAAAATCGTTTGGAAAGGACGCAACACATTACCCTCCCCATCCTCCAAATCTGAGCTCTTTGACCATCTCCAGTTGCCTCGTCGTCTACGGAACGATAATCCCAAATACTTCTTGAATATAAATAATTGTGAAACATTTCTTTAGTAGCATCTATATATTCTAACCTATTAAGGCTTCTCTTCAACTGGGGCATCCAGAAGTTACAAATTTTTGTTTATAGCATGACGCCTGCAGCAGCATACACCACCCAGTGTATGCCCCGACGTCTCTAAGTAATATGGTGTCGATCGCCGGATCTCAGGAGAGGCGTACCTGCCAGTATAAAAGGAAGCTCAGGACAGCTGTGACTCTGAAGGAGTACAAGTAGCGGCGGCTGACCTACACTGCTGGTCCTTAAAATTGCTACAGCAAGAAAAAATGCAGATGATAAACAGGTAATCATTGGACAAATATATTATACTAGAACTTACATGTGATTACATTTTCACGCAATTTGGGTGCACAGATCCTGAGAAATCAGTACCCAGAAAAACCACCTCTCGCCATAATAGCAACATTGATACGCCTGGGCATTGTGTCAAACAGAGCTTGGATGGCGTGTACAGGTACAGCTGCCCATGCAGCTTCAACACGATACCACAGTTCATCAAGAGTAGCGACTGGCGTATTGTGACGAGCCAACTGCTCGGTCCCCATTGACCAGACGCTTTCAGTTGGTGAGAGATCTGGAGAATGTGCTGACCAGGGCACCAGTCGGACATTTTCTGTATCCAGAAAGGCTCGTACAGAACCTGCAACATGAGATCGTGCATTATCCTGCTGAAATGTAGGGTTTGGCAGGGATCTAATGGAGGGTAGAGCCACGGGTCGTAACACATCTGAAATGTAACGTCCAGTGTTCAAAGTGCCGTCAATGCGAACAAGAGGTGACCGAGACGTGTAACCAATGGCACCCCATACCATCACGCCGGGTGATACGCCAGTATGGCGATGACGAATACACGCTTTCAATATGCGTTCACCGCGGTGTCCCCAAACACGGATGCGACCATCATGATGCTGTAAAAAAAAACTGGATTCATACGAAAAAATGACGTTTTGCCATTCGTGCACCCAGGTTCGTCGTTGAGTACACCATCACAGGCGCTCCTGTCTGTGATGCAGCGTCAAGAGTAACCGCAGCCACGGTCTCCGAGCTGATAATCCATGCTGCTGCAAACGTCGTCGAACTGTTCGTTCAGATGGTTGTTGTCTTGCAAACGTCCCCATATGTTGACTCAGGGATAGAGACGTGGCTGTACGATCCGTTAGAGCCGTGCGGATAAGATGCTTGTCATCTCGACTACTAGTGATACGAGGCCGTTCGGATCCAGCACGGCGTTCCGTATTACCCTCCTGAACCCACTCATTCCTTATTCTGCTAACAGTCATTGGATCTCGACCAAAGTGAGCAGCAATTTCGCGATACGATAAACCGCAATCGCGATAGGCTACAATCCGACCTTTATCAAAGTCGGAAACGTGATGGTACACATTTCTCCTCCTTACACGAGGCATCACAACAACTTTTCACCAGGCAACGCCGGTCAACTGCTGTTTGTGTATGAGAAATCGGTTGGAAACTTTCCTCATGTCAGTATGTTGTAGGTGTCGCCACCGGCGCCAACCTTGTGTGAATGCTCTGAAAAGCTAATCATTTGCATATCACAGCATCTTCTTCCTGCCGGTTAAATTTCGCGTTTGTAGCAGTCATCTTCGTAGTGTAGCAATTTTAATGGCCAGTAGTGTAAATAACAAATCTATTATGGATACTCGAACCTTCACAAGATGCCCAAATCGATTGTTGGTGATGTGACTATGAAGTTGGGAACGCTAAGGAATAACCCCAGCTTAAACCAAGACCAGGCAGACGTCGTGTCCTGACTGACAGAATCTTTGAGCATTGCGGAGGATGGTTGTAAACAGACACTTGAAATCAGCGAAAGGAATCACTCGTGAGTTCTGAAGTGCTATCAGCAGGCCAGCAAGCATAATTATTGTTCGTATGGAGATGAAAAGCACGAGGACAATGGTCGAGCACCTCATCATAATCCACCCGTTTTTGTAGTCATTGTTAAGCGACGCTTTAGGTGGTGTAAAACAACGACGCTACTGGACAATGGATGACTGGGAACGAGCGATTTTGAGTGTTGAAGCACGCTATACCCCGCCGTACTCCGAGGGAAGGATTTGGGTTTGGCAAATGACTAGAGACCATTAGGTGCCGTCAGACGTAGTGCCCACAGTGGAGTGTGTAGGACGTGGTGTTACATTATAGAGATGAGAGGACCTTTGCTATTTTCTATGTACATACATGATTTGGCAGACAGGAAGGGCAGCAATCTGCAGTTGCTCACTGATGATGTTGTGGTGTGTGGTAAGGTGTCGAAGCTGAGGGACTATAGGCCGATACAACATGACGCAGACAAAATTTCAAGTTGGTGTGATGAATGGCAGCTGGCTCGTAATGTAGAAAAATGTAAGTTAATGCGGATGAGTAGGAAAAACAATCCCCTAATGGTCTGGTACAGCATCAGTAGTTTTCTGCTTGACACAGTCATGTCGTTTAAATATCTGGATGTAGCATTGCGAAGCAGTATCAACTGGAGCGAGCATGTGAGGAATGTGGTAGGGTAGGCAAACGGTCGACTTTGGTTTATTGAGAAAATTTTAGGGAAGTGTAGTTCATCTGTAAAGGAGACTTCACGTAGGACACTAGTGCGACCTATTCTTGAGTACTGTTCGGCTGTATGGGATATGCACCAGTTCGAATTGAAAGAAGACTTCGAAGCAACTGAGAGGCGAGACGCTATATGCAAGTGTTACGGATATACTTCAGGAATCCCTGGAGGAAGGAAGACATTTATTCCGAAGAACGCTACTGAGAAAGTTTAGAGAACCTCTATTTGAAGCTGACTGCAGAAAGATCCTATTACCACCAACATACATTTCACGCAAGGGACCACGAAGATAAGGAACGAGAAATTAGGGCTCATTAGGAGGCATATAGCAATCGTTTTTCCCTCGCTCTGTCTGCGAGTGGAGCAGGAAAGGAGTCTCTGGTTGTGGTTCAAATGGTTCAAATGGCTCTGAGCACTATGGGACTTAGGACTTAACTTCTGAGGTCATCAGTCCCCTAGAACTTAGAACTACTTAAACCTAACTAACCTAAGGACATCACACACATCCATGCCCGAGGCAGGATTCGAATTTGCAACCGTAGCGGTCGCGCGGTTCCAGACTGTAGCGCCTAGAACCGCTCGGCCACTCCGGCCGGCTCTCTGGTTGTGGTGCAGGCTACGATCCGCCACGCACCGTACGGTGATTTTCGGAGCATGTATGTATATGTAGATTTTTCGTGGTTCGAATGTAGTACTTTTATTGCGCTTCAGAAAACATTTAATATGGAAGTACAAGTATATGAACGCATTTTGCAGCCTTGTTTACTACGTACAGTAGAGGAATGGTTATGAGACAATGATTGTACCAGCGTAACAGTGCAGCCTGTCGTAAAGCAGAATCTGAGAGAATGGCTTGCGGACAGCAACAATGCCGAAACGGATACCGTACTCAGAATCGGGACCTGGACCCAATGGAACACCTTTGATTCGAATTAGAATGCCGACTTCATACCAAACGCCGACGTCCAACATCAGTGCCTGTTCAGGTTTCGATTCAAGAGAAAGAATGGGCTACCTTTGTCCCATTACAGCCATTCAGACACCACACTGAATGTGATCCCAGCAGAGTCGAAACTGAGATAAGGAAAAATGACAGACACTTCCCATGTTGATGTCCCCTTACAGGTATGTGGCTACATTTGATCAGTTACTGCTGTTCATATTCACCTGGCAGCTTCCAGTTTCCTTATCTTTCGGTAGAAGAATTAATCGCTACTCCCTATAAATACTGAGTGCCACCACAAGTCCGCCAGCGGCCATTACGTCCCGATGGCTCCAGTATTTAGGTGTCTTTACATTAATAAAATCTTGTCACTGTTATCTTTATAATAACTTTGTTCTTTATCATGCATTACGTGTGAATGATTGCTATACTAATGAGTTTTCTATTATGTCGACCGTTTGGTTATTTCCCGCTCCAACGGACCACGTTCGAAAGGCCACGAGTCTATGGCAAGTACACGACCACTGTGGCGTCACATACCTTACTCGACAGTCTCTCCACCGTCGCTCCTCGAAAAGAATAGAGCCAGTTACGTCTTACCTTACTCCCTTCACTACGAGGTGCATTCAAGTTCTAAGGCCTCCGATTTTTTTTCTAATTAACTACTCATCCGAAATCGATGAAACTGGCGTTACTTCTCGACGTAATCGCCCTGCAGACGTACACATTTTTCACAACGCTGACGCCATGATTCCATGGCAGCGGCGAAGGCTTCTTTAGGAGTCTGTTTTGACCACTGGAAAATCGCTGAGGCAATAGCAGCACGGCTGGTGAGTGTGCGGCCACGGAGAGTGTCTTTCATTGTTCGAAAAAGCCAAAAGTCACTAGGAGCCAGGTCAGGTGAGTAGGGAGCATGAGGAATCACTTCAAAGTTGTTATCACGAAGAAACTGTTGCGTAACGTTAGCTCGATGTGCGGGTGCGTTGTCTTGGTGAAACAGCACACGCGCAGCCCTTCCCGGACGTTTTTGTTGCAGTGCAGGAAGGAATTTGTTCTTCAAAACATTTTCGAAGGATTCACCTGTTACCGTAGTGCCCTTTGGAACGCAATGGGTAAGGATTACGCCCTCGCTGTCCCAGAACATGGACACCATCATTTTTTCAACACTGGCGGTTACCCGACATTTTTTTGGTGACGGTCAATCTGTGTGCTTCCATAGAGCTGACTGGCGCTTTGTTTCTGGATTGAAAAATGGCATCCACGTCTCATCCATTGTCACAACCGACGAAAAGAAAGTCCCATTCATGCTGTCGATGCGCGTCAACATTGCTTGGCAACATGCCACACGGGCAGCCGTGTGGTCGTCCGTCAGCATTCGTGGCACCCACCTGGATGACACTTTTCGCATTTTCAGGTCGTCATGCAGGATTGTGTGCACAGAACCCACAGAAATGCCAACTCTGGAGGCGATCTGTTCAACAGTCATTCGCCGATCCCCCAAATCAATTCTCTCCACTTTCTCGATCATGTCGTCAGACCGGCTTGTGCGAGCTCAAGGTTGTTTCGGTTTGTTGTCACACGATGTTCTGCCTTCATTAAACTGTCGCACCCACGAACGCACTTTCGACACATCCATAGCTCCATCACCACATGTCTCCTTCAACTGTCGATGAATTTCAATTGGTTTCACACCACGCAAATTCAGAAAACGAATTATTGCACGCTGTTCAAGTAAGGAAAACGTCGCCATTTTAAGTATTTAAAACAGTTTTCATTCTCGCCGGTGGCGGTAAAATTCCATCTGCCGTACGGTGCTGCCAACTCTGGGACGTATTGACAATGAACCCGGCCTCATTTTACAATAATGCGCATGTTTCTATCTCTTTCCAGTCCGAAGAAAAAAATCGGAGGCCTTAGAACTTGAATGCACCTCGTATTAATCTTAGTCTCGAGACAATTTTGGTGGCGAACTGAAACGTCAGCTCCCTCAGTTGCGAGACTGTTTTGGAAAGTCTGATAAATCTCAGAGAAAAACATGGAGGGTGAATTCATCTTGCACGTCGTTGTCCAGAGCTGTGCCTGTTTTGTAATCCGTGTACGTGTAATCAGCGTAGAAAGAAAAGTTATGCATGGTTAGCTGAATCGTTACACAGCTGTAGCAGATTTCACTGCTGCAGCTATATCTTGTGTATTCCACCTTGTAGTAAAACGCTGACTCAATTCCCGTCGGATTTTAAGCCTTAAATACACTCCTGGAAATTGAAATAAGAACACTGTGAATTCATTGTCCCAGGAAGGGGAAACTTTATTGACACATTCTTGGGGTCAGATACATCACATGATCACACTGACAGAACCACAGGCACATAGACACAGGCAACAGAGCATGCACAATGTCGGCACTAGTACAGTGTATATCCACCTTTCGCAGCAATGCAGGCTGCTATTCTCCCATGGAGACGATCGTAGAGATGCTGGATGTAGTCCTGTGGAACGGCTTGCCATGCCATTTCCGCCTGGCGCCTCAGTTGGACCAGCGTTCGTGATGGACGTGCAGACCGCGTGAGACGACGCTTCATCCAGACCCAAACATGCTCAATGGGGGACAGATCCGGAGATCTTGCTGGCCAGGGTAGTTGACTTACACCTTCTAGAGCACGTTGGGTGGCACGGGATACATGCGGACGTGCATTGTCCTGTTGGAACAGCAAGTTCCCTTGCCGGTCTAGGAATGGTAGAACGATGGGTTCGATGACGGTTTGGATGTAGTGGTGTACGGCCAGTGTAGGAGATCGCTCCCCACACCATGATGCCGGATGTTGGCCCTGTGTGCCTCGGTCGTATGCAGTCCTGATTGTGGCGCTTACCTGCACGGCGCCAAACACGCATACGACCATCATTGGCACCAAGGCAGAAGCGACTCTCATCGCTGAAGACGACACGTCTCCATTCGTCCCTCCATTCACGCCTGTCGCGACACCACTGGAGGCGGGCTGCACGATGTTGGGGCGTGAGTGGAAGACGGCCTAACGGTGTGCGGGACCGTAGCCCAGCTTCATGGAGACGGTTGCGAATGGTCCTCGCCGATACCCCAGGAGCAACAGTGTCCCTAATTTGCTGGGAAGTGGCGGTGCGGTCCCCTACGGCACTGCGCAGGATCCTACGGTCTTGGCGTGCATCCGTGCGTCGCTGCGGTCCGGTCCCAGGTCGACGGGCACGTGCACCTTCCGCCGGCCACTGGCGACAACATCGATGCACTGTGGAGACCTCACGCCCCACGTGTTGAGCAATTCGGCGGTACGTCCACCAGGCCTCCCGCATGCCCACTATACGCCCTCGCTCAAAGTCCGTCAACTGCACATACGGTTCACGTCCACGCTGTCGCGGCATGCTACCAGTGTTAAAGACTGCGATGGAGCTCCGTATGCCACGGCAAACTGGCTGACACTGACGGCGGCGGTGCACAAATGCTGCGCAGCTAGCGCCATTCGACGGCCAACACCGCGGTTCCTGGTGTGTCTGCTGTGCCGTGCGTGTGATCATTGCTTGTACAGCCCTCTCGCAGTGTCCGGAGCAAGTATGGTGGGTCTGACACACCGGTGTCAATGTGTTCTTTTTTCCATTTCCAGGAGTGTAGATGATGGTTACTAAAATAAGTAACTATATAAGGCAGTGGAGAACTCGACACCTGTAAGGACATCTATACCTGCATCTACATCACTACTCTGCAATTCACACTGCAGTGCAGGCAGAGGGTCTATGGAATCTCTTCCACTCTATTTCTTTACCGCTGCACACTCGAACAGCGCGCGGGAAGAACGAACACTTAAACAATTAGATATATCGTATATGCACTGCCGAAACCTCCATGAATTAGTACAGTCCCCAATAAATAGCTCTACTAGCAAACTGGAAACTTCCTCGCTAGGTATAATAGTTAATATCATTACTAACCTCCAAATAACAAACAGAACACGCGTAGATCCTGAAATAGCGTAGATCCTGAAATATCTTGGATATCGGTCTTAAATTCCGACCATTTTGTTACGAAATATTGCAGTTCCGCCTATTAAGGTTGCGTTCGAATCACCCGAACTGATGTTTGTAGACTGTATTTTAATGCAGTACGTATTCGATGTTCCACAACAACAAAAAAAGACACTGAAATGTCATGTGGCATAATACTATCTGTTTCCGCTGCATTGCCTTTGGCGAGTTTTCTTAAAAGTGTCGAGGTCTCCCCGTTATGAAGATCTCCCTGAACGAGCCTATGTAGTAATGCATACACTGAAACTGACGGTCGTCTTTTGGAGCAGCTGCTATGTGCATAAGTTGTTACTGGAATTTGTAAGTTGTCTATATTAACAAACGACTACAATTTCCGTTATTTAGTTTCTTATCTCAAAGTACCCAGCTTAGGATAATGTACCATCTATTAATTTTTGACTAAAAACTTTGGGTCAAACAGTGTGAAAGAGTGGTTAATATACGGACAGCGAAATAATCCAGGTATTGTGGTGTCTCCTTGGAGTAACGAGTTGTTGACGAGATCTAATGGGCTGTCACAAACTCCTTAACCCAGAAAAGGTCGACAGACGAATTCTTCGCTCATTAGAGAACGAGGAATGTGTGAGAGAGTTTTCCTCTCGTTTTTACTCTTTATTTGAATCACCTCACCTCAACGGATCTAAGTATAGTACGAACAAACACCTTCTGCTAAAATAGCGTCGGCTGTGATCCCATCCAAAAAACTAGCCAAAACACCAAAGAAAGGCAAGTATTCACACAGAAGAGAATCGCTATATGACAAAGTCGTGAAATGGACAGCTTGTACTTACAGAGGGGTGTTTCGTACTAAGCTTACATACTATCATTACCTAAAAACTATCTAAACACGTTTGTACAAAAATCCTACATCAAGATCGCAATTTTGCTCTGTTGATTACGGTTTCGGCTCACTGACTATCCCTCCTCGGATCTAAATTACATGTAACAAATGAACAATAAAAAATACATTCAATCTTTGAATTTCCATCGTGCAACACATGCCGACCTAAAATGTTGTTCGGCGTGTGACACTCGTTACACATCGTCATATTCTCAGAGTTAAGGTGTCCTAGATAAATAAAAAATCATACAAGCGTAACGGAAAAAACATTAAAACCTATCACAATAAAAACATCCAAAAACGTATCACGGGAGCCAGTCGTGGTGGCCGAGCGGTTCTAGGCGCTTCAGTCCGGAACCGCGCGACTGCGACGGTCGCAGGTTCGAATCCTGCCTCGGGCATGGATGTGTGTGATGTCCTTAGCTTAGTTAGGTTTAAGTAGTTCTAAGTTCTAGGGGACTGATGACCTCATATGTTAAGTCCCATAGTGCTCAGAGCCATTTGAATCCATATTGCGACAAATGTGTGCAAACGGTCGACAGCAATGATATTTGCATCGCCCATGAGTGGATGTAGAGAAGATATCACTTCTCATATTCATAACAGGACAAGGAAGTGTCTGGATGACGACTGTCAACCAACCGGCTGAAGTGTAGCGTCATGGCTACACGAAAACGAAGGGTGGCTTAGCTGTAAGAATATGACGATGTTTAATGATTTTCACACAGTGAACAACATTTCAGATAGGTATGTACTGCATAATGGAAATCCAAATATTGTATGCATTTTATTGTTCACTTTTTATATGCAGTTTTAAGTATTTTAGATCTGAGGATGGCTCGTCAAGGAGCCCAAACCGATAATCAATAAAGAAAATTTGCGGTCTTCACGTAGGATTTTCATTCACACCTGTTTTGAACCAAACTATCTGTTGATTAAATTACTCGCAAATGAAATTTGTTATTATATGCTATTAATTCCCACCTCCATCATAGATCTTTAAAGAATCTAACTTCCATGTAAAAAACAGCTTCAAACGCCTGGGTAGTTTACAAATAAGTTAAGGTGCAATTCATTCTCCGTTTTAAGGATAGAAAAAGGTTTATGGCGTCATACCTCCTGAAATATTTGTCGTGCAATGATGTAATTTTGCAGTTACATTCAGCGGTATACGGAGATATTGCCTACAAAATTTACTGCGGATGTTGTTAATAGTAAAGAAGTAATAGATTAAAACGTCATGCCTGTTGCTGAAGTGCTGAAGTTTCACTGCAAGAACAGCGAAAATTCGGTAAGCAATAAACTTTTTTTCTTTCCAGAGTTTCTCTGGTGGTGGGGAGTGGGGGTCAAGAAAAGGTCAGAAATTATGTGTAAAGTTTGTCTGAAGTCTTAGTCTCAAATACTGTATGAATACATCATCATCATCATCATCATTTAAGACTGATTATGCCTTTCAGCGTTCAGTCTGGAGCATAGTCCTTCTTATAAAATTCCTCCATGCTCCCCTATTCAGTGTTAGCATTGGTGCCTCTTCTGATGTTAAGACTATTACTTCAAAATCATTCTTAACCGAATCCAGGTACCTTCTCCTTCGCCTACCCCGACTCCTCCTACCCTCTACTGCTGAATCCATGAGTCTCTTGGGTAACCTTGCTTCTCCCATGCGTGTAACATGACCCCACCATCTAAGCCTGTTCGCCCTGACTGCTACATCTATAGAGTTCATACACAGTTTTTCTTTGATTTCCTCATTGTGGACACCCTCCTGCCATTGTTCCCATCTACTAGTACCTGCAATCATCCTAGCTACTTTCATATCCGTAACCTCAACCTTCTTGATAAGGTAAACTGAATCCACCCAGCTTTCGCTCCCATACAACAAAGTTGGTCGAAAGACTGAACGGTGCACAGATAACTTAGTCTTGGTACTGACTTCCTTCTTGCAGAAGAGAGTAGATCATAGCTGAGCGCTCATTGCATTAGCTTTGCTACACCTCGCTTCCAGTTCTTTCACTATGTTGCCATCCTGTGAGAATATGCATCCTAAGTACTTGAAACCGTCCATCTGTTCTAACTTTGTTCCTCCTATTTGGCACTCAATCCGTTTATATCTCTTTCCCACTGACATTACTTTCGTTTTGGAGATGTTAATCTTCATACCATAGTCCTTACATTTCTGATCTAGCTCTGAAATATTACTTTGCAAACTTTCAATCGAATCTGCCATCACAACTAAGTCATCCGTATATGCGAGACTGCTTATTTTGTGTCCACATATCTTAATCTCACCCAGCCAGTCTATTGTTTTCAACATATGATCCATAAATAATATGAACAACAGTGGACACTGGCTGCAGCCTTGTCTTACCCCTGAAACTACTCTGAACCATCAACTCAATTACCGTCAACTCTAACTGCTGCCTGACTATTTATGTAAAGACGTTTAATAGCTTGCAAAAGTTTGCCTCCTATTCCATAATCTCGTAGAACAGACAATAACTTCCTCCTAGGAACCCGGTCATATGCCTTTTCTAGATCTATAAAGCATAGATACAATTCCCTGTTCCACTCGTAACACTTCTCCATTATTTTCCGTAAGCTAAAGTTCAGGTCCTGTCAACTCTGAGGCCTAAACCCACACTGATATCCATCCAATTGGTCCTCAACTAATACTCGCACTTTCCTTTCAACAATACCTGAGAAGATTTTACCCACAACGCTGATTAAAGAGATACCTCTGTTGTTATTACAATCTTTTCTGTTTCCATGTTTAAAGATTGGTGTGATTGCTGCTGGATGAATATAATCCGGGTAATTTGCACGCCGAGAGTTACACGCCAAGACACACACACACTCACACACACACACACACACACACACACAAATGGCTCTGAGCACTATGGGACTTAACATCTATGGTCATCAGTCCCCTAGAACTTAGAACTACTTAAACCTAACTAACCTAAGGACAGCACACAACACCTAGTCATCACGAGGCAGAGAAAATCCAACGCTACCGCACGACCACGAGCTGCGGACACACACACACACACACACACACCGACGCACCACGAATGAGTTATGAAAACTGGTCAAACGTTGATATTCATACAAGTATCGACGTGAAACACAATATTGTAAATTTTGACGATCAGTGCATAAATGTGGAAATAGGGAACATGTCGATACCAGTGCATGAAGTCTTCGCTAATTTCATTCTGTGTACGCAGCTGGATAACAACTATGCCTCGCAGACACGAGGGGGGACAATATACCTAGATGTCAGCCTCTGAGAGACGTTTGTCTCAAAGAAGTCAGGTGGAGAAATCGGAGAATCACTCGACATTGCGTATGAGCAGTGCCACTGTTCGATGACGTTGGCAGGAATGGGTCCAAGATGTTACTCCAGGAGGGTGTGAAATGAATGTGCGCAACGGAAAATAATAAACTCTAAAATGAAGATTTGGCCCTGTTTGGCTACCCCCTGAAGCAGATCTTAGGATCTCTTAATTCTATAAATTACAATCTAAACATAAATGGATGATGAAGGCACTAATCATACTAAATGATAAACGTTGTTCCTGTTTATATATTTATTGTAGATTAAAAAACCTTTATATTACAATGTTTACATTTCCTAAGTAAATTACTGATCAATTGCCCATCTCTGCCCCTTATTGTGACTGCACGGTCTAATATCAATAACGCAGAATAACTGACATCATCTACGTACCAAACACTAGAAGACACTACTTTCAAAGATGGTCTACGGTGGTGTGGAATCTCAGTGGAAATAAACTAACGTGATCACAGCTGTTTAGCTTTTATAGCCCTGATAAGTCGAAGCAATTTGCGATATCACCGTATGTACTGCGTCCGGTGCGTCGAGGTGATGGTTCCCGTACTCGTCTGCGACGATAGAAGAACTCTAGCCACAAATAAACTCTTTCAAACACTAGGACGGCAGAAGGCGGTCCTCTGACTAATACACTCTAATACTGTCTCCTCCTCTCTGTGTTCTACAGACGAGAAACGCGAACTCCCAACCACAAGGACGGAGTTCAGATAACGTCTCAGCGTAAGTACAAGCAGAGGAAGTGATCTCAATTACTGAACGTTGCGTACTCAACGACGACTTCCAACCCGCAGGTGAAGTCCAGAATAGTATAGGTTTGCAACAGTACAGTTCCTAATTGTTGTAACTATTAATTCTACTCAGAGCAAAGACAGCAAGTCCGTCTGTACCAATCAAAGCTGGTATCGAGCGACCGTCACACACGGGCGCTCACAATTGAAGACCATGTCTCTCTAGCGCTGGCTTGCCAGCAAGGGTTGGCTCCCCACCATCGTAATTCCGAAAGCGAATCATATACCCGAGACCAAGGAATATTCTCCCTCTCTACAGATTCTCCCGAACGCCGACCAACTATATTTTAGTCTTTTGTCGCCCAGCGCGGAAAGTCTGCAACGAAAAACCTATACTCGTACAATGGTACGCTTCTGAGTAAAAATCCTTGGAAATAACCAGCCTGCGTGGTTTCCGAGGTGACGCTTCCTCGTTCCTCTGAGTTGCGTCCAAGATTTTCGTAGGTTCCGAAGAGTAATCCTTTCCGTCTGGCCACAATCCGACCGGTCGCGACTCTATTGTGCCCCATCCCTCAGGTGTCCCAACGTCTGTCTTGCTATTTCCTGTGTTTAAGCAGGTCCAACCCAGGGCTTGAGATCCGTCTGCCGTTTCATTTCCACTGTCGTTCCAACCTCTACTAGTATGATAATAAAGACACTCCGTCATCTTTCATGCAATAATGGTTAACAATTATTTACAAGGTGCTTGACAATGCCAATCTCCTCTAAATATTCATATATACGATGTACTACCTATCAAATAATACCTAATGTAGTTGTAGATCACGGTAAAGTATGTGGATGAGTGCTTGTAAGGTGCGAAATTATAGCTACATGAGTGAACCCTGCCCTGTCAGGAAGGAATACACTCCTGGAAATGGAAAAAAGAACACATTGACACCGGTGTGTCAGACCCACCATACTTGCTCCGGACACTGCGAGAGGGCTGTACAAGCAATGATCACACGCACGGCACAGCGGACACACCAGGAACCGCGGTGTTGGCCGTCGAATGGCGCTAGCTGCGCAGCATTTGTGCACCGCCGCCGTCAGTGTCAGCCAGTTTGCCGTGGCATACGGAGCTCCATCGCAGTCTTTAACACTGGTAGCATGCCGCGACAGCGTGGACGTGAACCGTATGTGTAGTTGACGGACTTTGAGCGAGGGCGTATAGTGGGTATGCGGGAGGCCGGGTGGACGTACCGCCGAATTGCTCAACACGTGGGGCGTGAGGTCTCCACAGTACATCGATGTTGTCGCCAGTGGTCGGCGGAAGGTGCACGTGCCCGTCGACCTGGGACCGGACCGCAGCGACGCACGGATGCACGCCAAGACCGTAGGATCCTACGCAGTGCCGTAGGGGACCGCACCGCCACTTCCCAGCAAATTAGGGACACTGTTGCTCCTGGGGTATCGGCGAGGACCATTCGCAACCGTCTCCATGAAGCTGGGCTACGGTCCCGCACACCGTTAGGCCGTCTTCCGCTCACGCCCCAACATCGTGCAGCCCGCCTCCAGTGGTGTCGCGACAGGCGTGAATGGAGGGACGAATGGAGACGTGTCGTCTTCAGCGATTAGAGTCGCTTCTGCCTTGGTGCCAATGATGGTCGTATGCGTGTTTGGCGCCGTGCAGGTGAGCGCCACAATCAGGACTGCATACGACCGAGGCACACAGGGCCAACACCCGGCATCATGGTGTGGGGAGCGATCTCCTACACTGGCCATACACCACTGGTGATCGTCGAGGGGACACTGAATAGTGCACGGTACATCCAAACCGTCATCGAACCCATCGTTCTACCATTCCTAGACCGGCAAGGGAACTTGCTGTTCCAACAGGACAATGCACGTCCGCATGTATCCCGTGCCACCCAACGTGCTCTAGAAGGTGTAAGTCAACTACCCTGGCCAGCAAGATCTCCGGATCTGTCCCCCATTGAGCATGTTTGGGACTGGATGAAGCGTCGTCTCACGCTGTCTGCACGTCCAGCACGAACGCTGGTCCAACTGAGGCGCCAGGTGGAAATGGCATGGCAAGCCGTTCCACAGGACTACATCCAGCATCTCTACGATCGTCTCCATGGGAGAATAGCAGCCTTCATTGCTGCGAAAGGTGGATATACACTGTACTAGTGCCGACATTGTGCATGCTCTGTTGCCTGTGTCTATGTGCCTGTGGTTCTGTCAGTGTGATCATGTGATGTATCTGACCCCAGGAATGTGTCAATAAAGTTTCCCCTTCCTGGGACAATGAATTCACGGTGTTCTTATTTCAATTTCCAGGAGTGTAGAACGTGAGGACACAACAATAGTCAGAGAGGCACTCAGAGCCCTAGATTCATCATTACCGTCAACCCTACATGCAACTGGTGCTTCAGTAACCGCAAGGACCCCTAATAGGCGGCTCAGAGAAAAGGGAGTGAGCTCACGGCGCCGCTAGGGGCCGAGTACCATTAACCTCTGTGCACCAACAAGTCTGTTTGCGGTAATGCCGGGCACATTCAGCCTGGAACCTCATTGACTGTAGTAAAATTGCCTTCAGTGATGAGTTCTACTTCGAGTTGAGTCCTGATGACCAGCGAAGACGTGTGTGGAAACTCCGCGGACGACGGAGTGATGGCAACCTGACTGTTACCCGTCATATGGCCCAACAACCAGAAGTGATGGTCTGGAGTTCCGTTTCATTTCACAGCGGAACTTCTTTGGTTGTTATCCGTGCCACCCTTACACCACAGCGATATATCGATGATATTCCACGCGCCGTTTTGTTGCCCTTTATGATAAGCCTTCCTGGGTTTACATTTCAACAAGATAATGCCCGACCGCACACGGCGAGGGTTTCTATTGTTCGTGCTTGCCAGCAAGGGCGCCGGCTATGTCCTCAGTTGAGAACGTTTGTACCATTATGGGCAGGACCTTCCTACGAACTCAGGATTTAGACCATCTAACGCGCCAGTTGGACACGTGTTTGCACAACGGCGCTGAGGAGAACATAAAACAACTCTACTAATCAATGTCAAGCAATAACTGCATGCTTAAGGGTCATAGGTGGACGGAAGTGTTACTGACTTGGTCAGTCTGTGAAGCTCTATCTCTTGGAAAAATCATTCAATTTTACTGAAATTGTGATCATATGTTTGTCTGTACAAGTATATCACATCTACCCATTTCCGTACCATTCGTATAATTCCTTCGTGGTGCATCGTTTTTTTTTTGTCTCAGATTATACGTTGCCTCAAGATATGAACACAGTTTTAACATTAAAATCTGTTTTATTGCGTTACACTTCTATCGTAAGCTATACTTCTTAATGGGTAAATTTTGACGGCAAATTTTTAAATTCGGCCAATAACTATATGAAAAACTGAAAAACGATTTGTCCTGCCCCTGAAAGTCATGGGTTAGGCAAGCTGCAACAGGCATCAAGTGTTTGGGTGAACATTTTAGTCGTTTAGTAATATTGATTTTCTCTTCTTTAAACACTCTTTCATCATTCTGTCAGTTGGTAATTTAAGCTAAGGATTATTGAGTTAATATGAGGCGAACTAATACACAGAAACTGGACCGAAATGAAAATGATACGACAGTGCACAAAGGTTTCTATTGTTTGTTCAAAAAAATGTTCAAATATGTGTGAAATCTTATGGGACTTAACTGCTAAGGTCATCAGTCCCTAAGCTTACACACTAGTTAACCTAAATTACCCTAAGGACAAACACACACACCCATGCCCGAGGGAGGACTCGAACCTCCGCCGGGATCAGCCGCACAGTCCTTGACTGCAGCGCCTCGACCCGGCTCCTATTGTTTGTTCGTTTCTCGAGGCATCCACCACACCATCTTTCAGCTTTTGTTCCTATCCTCAGCTTTATGTTTCAGGAACGCTCTGCAATAGGCCTACGCATTTCGGCACATTTTTGAAACGTCTTCTACTGCTGTATCAAATGCCAGAAAGAAGCAGTAATGATCATTGTCATAATGCGAGGAACATGTTACTAGCAACTATTACGTGTATTCAAACCTGATTTTACGTTCTTGGATACTATTGTAGAGTAAATATACCCCATTAAAATTAAACAAAGCAAGTGCCTGTCAAAACGAAGCTGCTGAATGGATGAAGAATATATTCATAATTTTTTTATCGTCTTTCCACTCTAGCTGAACTTTATTCTAATAATATTAGCCCTTTCTGCACGTTAGCATGAAATCAAGAAATATTCTCGCTTGTAATGGCGCTCAAAATTATATCGTCTCTGGCTCGCGCTGGCCAAACACGATCTTGTCTGGCCGCCTTACTGAGAACAAAGCCCAGGTCATCAGGCCGTAATACGCGTCTTGGAGAAATGCACGTCGCATGGTAATTACGCCGTACGCACCTACTTAATTCAGCGAAGTTAATGTGCAATTAAGGGTGAAACAGACGATGTAATGGAACGTTGCCGGCGAGATCATAAACGACCGCGGGGGCCTGCCTTCTGTATTGAAGTTATTAATTATTTTTCCAGCCGTTTCCTGCTCGTTACGGCAGCGACCAAGTCTGGGGCTGACGTTTCAGTAAAACCAGAGGCGTGCTGAATATTTCTCGCTCCGCTCCAACCCTTTAATTAAAAGCCTGTGAGATAACAAGTCACACGAAAATTACAGTTTCCAATATTTATATATATATGCGAGCATTTATTGTTCAAAGGGCCACGCTTGTGTTCCTTTTTCCAGAAGATTAAATAGAGCGTCTATGTCCAGGTATACGCTAGATGAAAGTTTTTTTTTTTTTCATTTTCATGATAACGTTAAACTCGTTTATGCTGAATTTTGATTTACGTAGGTAGCTCGTGGAAGGAAAGGAGAGATTGTAAGTTAAATTTATTTTCTTAATTTAGCACATCGTTAACACTGGTATCTGTGTGATGTGTTTTCCACGAAAACAAGATAACTTCAAATAAAAATGTCATATGTAATAAGGAAAAGCATATTTGTTTATGATAACTGTAAGAAACTCGGGAATGTAAACAATGCCCCATCACGGTAAACTCTTTGATACAGTCGCTTCTCCGAAGTGGAGTGACAGCTTTTCCATTAACCGCTTGTTCCTGTCCACTTCAAACAGAACGGATTTAAAGTTTAATTTTCGTAAAGGACATGATAGAAGAAATGACAGACTGCCAACAATCTTAATTTAATACTGTGGCGATATACACAATAAAGAAGGTGAGAACTAAGAGTGAACTTAATTTCTGCCCTTTCTGTTGATGAGGAGCTGACATTTCATATACCCTTTAACTCTATCTAGTAATATTTGGTCTTGTGACTTAGCTGTTGTTTTCTATGAACGTATACGAAGTCAAAGTTTCAGCAATCCCGCGTCTCGCTGAGAAGCGCTTTAGTTGCTATATGTGGCGGAAAAAATGCATGAATACGGTTGTCTTCATTGGTAAAATTAAAATAACGTGGTAGCCCGAAACTTATTGCCGAGTCCATTTCCACGCTGGGATGGTCTGAAGCCTTCCTGGGTGTCGGTGACCAGAGTATTTTGATTTTCGTTTTAGGGTAGCTGGTATCAGGTATTTGTTAAGTAATCAGTAACGATGGGTTTGTTAGGACCAAATTACCGGTTATTTTATAGTTATAAGTCGTACTGCTTGAAACTCTGGTGGAACAGAGGAACTTATGAAATTTTCCTGCGTTATCAATGTGGCGGAAGCATCGTCTCGATGCAATATTGCAACGTGTTCGTCACCTTCGGGCGGATTGTTGAAACAGAGATGTTCTGAAGCAGACTTTGTCTTTCATAATTTTCTCTGGTGGTGGCGGGGGAAGGGGGAAGACGCCAGAAAAGGTTTGAATTATGTGCAAAGTTTTTTCGAGTTTACTGAGAGTTCTCATTCTGAAATACTGACTGAATATAGTCTGAGTAATTTGCACGCTGTGACTTACACTCCCAAGACACACACACACACACACACACACACACACACACACACACACACACACACATACATACATACATACATACATACATGAAAACCGACGCACCACGAAGGAGTTATGAAAACTCGTCAAATGTTGATATTCATACAGGTGTCGACAGAAAATACACTCCTGGAAATTGAAATAAGAACACCGTGAATTCATTGTCCCAGGAAGGGGAAACTTTATTGTCACATTCCTGGGGTCAGATACATCACATGATCACACTGACAGAACCACAGGCACATAGACACAGGCAACAGAGCATGCACAATGTCGGCACTAGTACAGTGTATATCCACCTTTCGCAGCAATGCAGGCTGCTATTCTCCCATGGAGACGATCGTAGAGATGCTGGATGTAGTCCTGTGGAACGGCTTGCCATGCCATTTCCACCTGGCGCCTCAGTTGGACCAGCGTTCGTGCTGGACGTGCACACCGCGTGAGACGACGCTTCATCCAGTCCCAAACATGCTCAATGGGGGACAGATCCGGAGATCTTGCTGGCCAGGGTAGTTGACTTACACCTTCTAGAGCACGTTGGGTGGCACGGGATACATGCGGACGTGCATTGTCCTGTTGGAACAGCAAGTTCCCTTGCCGGTCTAGGAATGGTAGAACGATGGGTTCGATGACGGTTTGGATGTACCGTGCACTATTCAGTGTCCCCTCGACGATCACTAGTGGTGTACGGCCAGTGTAGGAGATCGCTCCCCACACCATGATGCCGGGTGTTGGCCCTGTGTGCCTCGGTCGTATGCAGTCCTGATTGTGGTGCTCACCTGCACGGCGCCAAACACGCATACGACCATCATTGGCACCAAGGCAGAAGCGACTCTAATCGCTGAAGACGACACGTCTCCATTCGTCCCTCCATTCACGCCTGTCGCGACACCACTGGAGGCGGGCTGCACGATGTTGGGGCGCGAGCGGAAGACGGCCTAACGGTGTGCGGGACCGTAGCCCAGCTTCATGGAGACGGTTGCGAATGGTCCTCGCCGATACCCCAGGAGCAACAGTGTCCCTAATTTGCTGGTCACCTCCGTCAGGACTGCCCTCGCCGTGTTTTTGTGCTAACGCAGGAAATTAACACTCAAAGATTTGTTGCCAGCCAGTAATACAACAGAGCCGGCGGCTTTCGTGGGTCCTCCTGTTACCACCTCTGAAAATGTTGCACTTAATGTTAATGGATTTCCGTCTTTGAAACCTGCATTAACTGCTGAAATTCCGTCCCGTGACAGCGAGATTCTCACCAAAAAGCGTCCTCTAGAGGACACTGAAAAAAATGTTGATGAGGACTCTTCCTGCGAAACACCCGTTGCCAGGAAGCCGAAGCCCAGTCCTGAAGATCTGTTGGAAGTGGAAAAAGGAGATGAAATGCAGGTCGATGTGGCTCCCACTTCCGCACAAGGAATTATACCGCCACGAACAGATAGTGACGCCGCTGGTAGTGACCTTTCACGGAAATGCGACCCTGAGCCTGAGGTCACAGCTGCAATAACCGCATCAAGTGCACAGCCCATACAGTGCGAACAGTACGAGGAAGTACCAAGTAAACAACCTGCTGACTCCGAAGCGCAACGACACGCCGAAGGAGGAAATAAACAAGCATCACCGCCTCGCCAGCAAGACAACACAATAGACAACACGCCGGAGCCAAATATTGACGACTCGAAAGCCACCGCCGTTGCGCCAGACGGCCACCGTCGCCGGCTGCGACCGAAACCAGGTCTTGCTGTCACGCGTCATCAGGCGAAAGCCACACCAGAGAAGAAAGACATCAAGAAAAAGAATATTAAATATGAAGTCATCAGGGCCAACACTGAAGAGGAGAAAGAGAAGGACCACAGTGACTTACAGCAATGCATTGTCAGGATTTCAGGATAATTTTCTTCTCAAGCACTTTGTTGATAAGCAGTGAAAATTTTTCTAGGAAGTTAGTACATGTAATGGGCACACAGCTTGTAAAGATCGTGACTTGTAGAGAAGCACGTTGCTGCTATAATCATACTGGTCCTCATCCCAAATGGCTTCTGGTATGTCTGTGATGCAAGCTTATAGCATTACTACTATTAACATTAATAAAATGCAGTCACCCTTGAAATTGGCAGCACTAAAAGAATTCTTGTATCAGTCTGGGACAGATATCGCGTTGCTACAAGAAGTTGCGATAACGAAATTTCGGATCCCAGGCTTTTTTGGAATTGTTAATGTTTCTACGGAAGCCAATATTGGTACAGCCATTCTTATAAGGGAAGGCATTCCGGTGACTGAAATCGAACGACTAGAATCAGGAAGAGCCATAGGCATAAAATTTTTCGATGTGACCGTGCTTAACCTTTACGCCCCATCAGGAAATTCCCATAAATTGGATCGTGCGAAGTTTTTCCAAGATGAACTGATTTATTTATTAAGGAAAAATCCGTGTTCTCTTATACTAGATGGAGATTTTAACTGTGTTTTATACCAGAAAGATCAACAACCCAATTTCAACTACTCGCCACAGTTAAAAAAGTTAGTAAGTGATCTACAACTTAAGGATGTGTGGGAACTTCAGCACCCGACGCCAGTCGGGTTCACGTATATAACCAGCCACTCCCGCAGCAGACTAGATAGAATTTACGTGTCACCAAATTTGCAAAAATTTTTATTAAACGTTGAAACTATTCCCGTGTATTTAAGCGATCACAGTACACTTTTAACTTGCTTTAATTTAAGTGTACAGCCAACCCGTCGATTCAGAGGCCAATGTAATTTGAATATCTCTGTTTTAACTGACGAAGAACTGGAACAGCAAATAAGAGTAGCGTGGACTATGTGCCTCCGCACAGTAGACGAGCACCCAACGGTCATTGACTGGTGGACAAGGAGGGCTAAACCAAGGCTGCGGAAAGTTGTCATGCAGTTTAGCGGGGCACAGCGAGTTGAGGAATACAATGGAGTTTTATTATAAAGTTTTAAGAGACTTATATCAACAGGCACATGATGACGTAATTCGTATGAATGATATCAACAAAATAAAAGCCAAGTTATTAAGCATTAAACGGCAACAGACGGAGGGACTAAAAATTAGATCGAAAGCCACATCAGTCGTAGTAGATGAAACAGCTTCTCTGTATGCTGCACATTGGCTCATATTAGTTGTAATGTTGCATTGCTTAGTAATTTAGATTTACTGCAGCTTGCTTTGCAATTTTCCATTTTTTTTATTGGTCATTGCTGTTTCTGTTAATTGTTTTGTGCTGCTGCATTGCCTCGTCCCTTAGTTTAGCATCTGAGCTTAGTAGATTTAAGTTAGCTTAAGAGGGGGTAGCCTAAAAGAGAATGAGTTGCGATGAATTTGAAGAAATGCACTGAGAGGCTATACGAGAAAAGTACAGAAAGCAGGTATAGATAGGACTTTTGGAAATAATGAAGAACGAAGGGAGATCTCCGAGAAGTAAAGAAAGTTTTGTTTGCAAAATACTGCAGTAAAACAAACCCTGTCCTTTCCTTGTATTATTCCGCTATATGTTTGTGTACCCTTGTGTATTTATGTTCTTCCTGTCTTTATATGTTTAGCTAATATGATTTATGTTGTAGAATTTTCTGGTACTAAGCTACATTCACTAATGACGAGGAATACTGTCATCCTCAAATATAATTTGCATTTATAATATGTCATTTTCTTTGTAAAGATGTTTACACATTATTAATTCTGTTCTGTTTCAATTCTCATGTGTGGAATTAATGTTTCGAAAACCATTCTCATTATTTTATTTATTTACTTATGTCATAATTCTTGTAACACTGATGTATATGTTTATTTCTATTCTTTTGTAAAGTCCGTGTTACTACAAATGTTATCTGTACTGTTATGTTTTTAATGATGTATTTTGTACCATTATTATTGTATTCTTATGTTATAAAATTGTAATTGACACCAGTTCATAAAATTAAGTAACTTGTAAGTTACATTTCACTGCACACATTTCTGTTGGTCATAGTATATGGACAACATGTGAGAAGTAGGGACTGATAGTGTTTGCACGTGTATTAATAATTCAGCAAGGGACTGGTTAACAGCATTGCTGGTTCTAAGGACAGTTATAAAAAAAAACTTTGTGAGTGCACAAGTGGTGGTTTATGGACTTGCTATATTATCCGCAAGACTCTTCAGTGGTGATTGTGCACCTGCACAGTCACAACAGATGGCTGCTGGCCATTTCTACAAGGACTACAGTGGGTCTACACCTTTGCTGACTCACCAGTACCATTATTTCTACAAGGACTGCAGTGGGTCTGCACTTCTGGTGGCCCACCAATACCGTAATCTCTACCAGGACTACAGTGGGTCTGCTCTGTGATGACCTACCTATCAGTATTCTTCAAAACTTCGACTGACTCTGCTGTGGGTTTGCTCTGTTGTGGCCCATTACCTGTCTGCATGTCAAGAGTCAGCACTGTCTTTCCGTTGGAAGGACAACACTACTTCTTCAAGACTGCATGGAAATCCACTACTTCCGTGTGCATTTTCTTTTACTGCTCAGACTTTGAGAAAAACACTGCAATTTTACTGTGATGAATGATCAGGACTGTCTTTATGGACTGTGAGAAAATTTTAGCTTTTGACCAACATTGTATCAATAAGTGTGTGTATTTGATATCTTTGTTATTGTAATTATGAAAAATTTTATCAAATCATTATTGGCCACTGCCCAAAACAATTTGTAAAATTTTTTGTGGGGGGAATGGGGGCTGTGTAAGTAGGCTGTTTAGGTATTCTTATTGGTAACGTCACGTAGCGCTCTGTATGAAAATCACTGCCTGTGCTGTGTGCAGTCTGTGGCTAGTTTGCATTTTTGTCTGCCATTGTAGTGTTGGGCAGTTGGCTGTTAACAGCGCGTAGCGTTGGGCAGTTGGAGGTGAACCGCCAGCAGTGGTGGATGTGGGGAGAGAAATGGCGGAGTTTTGAAATTTGTAAGACTGGATGTCATGAACTGCTATATATATTATGACTTTTGAACACTATTAAGCTGGCAGTAGTGGCGCTCGCTGTATTGCAGTAGTTCGAGTAACGAAGATTTTTGTGAGGTAAGTGATTTGTGAAAGGTATAGGTTAATGTTAGTCAGGGGCATTCTTTTGTAGGGATTTTTGAAAGTCAGATTGCGTTGCGCCAAAAAAATATTGTGTGTCAGTAATTTTTCAAAAGGGGATGTTTCAATGCTAAAAACAGACGTCAAACTTTTATTGATAAAGTCCAGACGCATACTGGTACAAGGCTCACAGGCCAGAAACAAATACTGGACGAAGTCCACAGGTACTATGAAACCTTATATGCCCCTACCACAGTGGAAGATGCAGCTCTCGAGGACTTTCCCACTATTTTAGGTCCACAATTGTCGGGAACAGACAACGCTGACATCCTGTCACCTATTACTAAAGATGAAGTGCATGAGGCAGTGCGTAACTCACCTCTCAAAAAATCTCCGGGACTTGTTGGCCTCCTTGTGGAGTTTTATGCCCGCTACTGGTCTATAATTGGGGACAAGATCACTTCCATGGCAAATGAGGTCCTGAACGGAAAAACGGCCCCTGCAGAGTTTAAGGAAAGTAAAATAATACTGATTCCTAAGAGTAAAGGTAAAACCAACTTAAACAATTTTCGGCCTCTTTCGCTACTAAATTCTGACTACAAAATAATTTCGCGTATTATTAACAAAAGACTCTCTGCCTTTTCCAACAAAATATTGAGTCATCATCAATCTTGTTCTCCGACCAGAACGATATTCGAAAGTCTCTCTGCATACAGAGACGTCATTGCAATTACCTCAGTGACAAGTATAAAATGTGCTTTAATCTTTATAGATTTCAACAAAGCTTTTGACCGCGTTAGTCATAGATACCTTTTTGCGACGCTGTCAAGAATGGCTTTCCACCCTCAGATTGCCATCATGCTAAGAAATATTGCAACAGGTATAAATGCGAAAATAGCAATCAATGGCCAAACATCTAAACCCATACAGATAAGGCGAGGGGTTCCACAGGGCAGTCCCTTATCTATGTTTTTATTTTCCGTATCTTTAGAGCCCTTTCTCCGCACTGTCCACGCAAGATTAACAGGCATAACATTGAGTGGTGAGAAAACTGTCATTCGAGCTTATGCTGATGACGTGGGTGTTGTAATAAGGAATAAGGAGGAGACAGTTACACTGGAAAGAGAAATCCAAAGGTACTGTCTAGCGTCGGGAGCGACATCAAATGAAAACAAAAGTAAAATATTGAATCTACGGGGTCTAGGTCACCTCCGACTGGAATGGGCAAAACAAGACAACAAACATAAAACTTTGGGAATAACCTTAATGGCATGTCCGATGAGGATGGCTGCTTTTAACTGGACGCAAACTAGGAGGAAAGTTCATGGTGCTGTAATGGAGAACATCCATCGAACTATGGACCTGATGCAAAAAGTCAGATTCATCAACTCCTGCGTTTTGTCTAAAGCGTATTTCACTGCGCAGGTATTTCCAATCCCTAAACTAGTAGCGAAAGGGATCATGACCACTGTTACCAATTATTTATAGCGAGGAGACATATTCAGGGTTAGTGCGACTACCGTTATACTGGCTGTCAGAAACGGGTGCCTCGGTTTGGTGGATATTCGCAATAAAGCGTCTGCTCTGTTCCTCAAACGGACTTTCCATATACTCAGAGAACTTCCACAATGTATAACCGCAATGCTCTTTGAGGCTGTGACACCTCATAGCCTGCAAGCACCGATTGATGTGCGAAGGATTATTGCCCGTCTGCAGTATGTGAGGAACTTTTTCCTCTAAGCAAGTTATCTTAATGACGAAATCAGAAGCAACACACGTATCACAGCGCGCGACATCATACTTGAAAGGAAGTTAAATGAAGGCAGAAACACAATTGAAACGAAATTTCCTAATTGTGACTGGAAAGCTGTATGGCGTAACATCAACTATGCCGGGCTATCTTCAGACGCTATTTCTGCATGGTACAAAACAGTTAACAATGTCATCAGCACCAACGAGAGACTATATGGGATCGGTTTAAACCAGGCACACCTTTGTGGAAAATGCAATCTGGTGGATACACTCATCCACAGATTCACCTGTGGTGGCAATGTGCACAACTGGAATTGGATCAGGCAACAAATCGCCTTACTCACCAGATCCTCTACAGAATGTATAACGCCATCGCTCCTCCTGAGACCAGACATGACATACTATCCGAAATTAAAAACCAACGCCATTAGCTGGTTACTGGGAAAATATGTTAGTTATGTCATCAACAAACTTGGGTCGGACAACGAGATAGAATTCCGCGTTTACATGAAGTGTGAATATGCAAAAATCAGCACGTATCGCAACCACAAGAAGCACTTGAGGTTTCTTTGTCTTTCTTACATCGGAGAATGGGAGTTTTGTGTTAAGATTTCTGCACACTTAGTGCTATGAGCCAACAGGGGACATGAAAAAAGGGGTGGGAGGGGTCTGGGCCTCGACGCACTGGCAGTGCCCTGAAGAGACCCCACTGCTAGTGCGGCGTGTACCACGCCCTGACCATCCTAAAAAAAAGAAAAAGAAAACTAAAAGTGGTTAAAAAAATTGGATTGCTGATAGATTCATGTACTCAAAAAAAAGTGGCACAATTGCTTAGAATACGAAAAAAAGATGGATAGAGCGAAAAAAAAGTGGTCCGCGTAAAAAAAAGATGGATACAGCGTCTGCCATGTAAGCAGGAGATCTCGGGTTCGAGTGCCAGTCGAAGCACACATTTTCAGCTGTTTAAAAAAATTTAAAAGAAGAGCGCTAACGCGCTGCTTCCTAGACTCGGGCAGATGCGCCGGCCCCGGATCGATTCCGCCCGGCGGATAAACGACGAGGGCCGGTGTGCCGGCCAGCCTGGATGTGGTTTTTAGGCGTTTTTCCATATCCCGCTAGGTGAATACTGGACTGGTCCCCACGTTCCGCCTCAGTTATTCGCGTCGCAGACATTTGAAACACGTCCGCACTATTTCACGCTTTACACTAGACGCAGACAGTTGGGGTACACTGATTCCATCCTGGGGGGTACGGGGTGGCGGCAGGAAGGGCATCCGACCATCCCTAACACTAACATTGCCAAATCCGTTGTAACCACGCCGACCCTGCGATCACTGCGGGACTATGGCTTAAGCGAAAGAAAGCAGAAAGAAACACTGGCAGCCAATGGAAGAATGTGTGACGCTGCAACGCAATTTCACTGCACAACTGGCAAGGATAGTAAACAGCGAACATGTCGATACCAGGTCATAAAGTCTTTGCGAATTTCACTCCGCGCACGCAGCTGGAAACCAAGTACGCCTCGGAGACACGAGGGTGAACAATATACGTAGATGTCAGCTTCTGAGAGACGTTTGACTCAAAGAAGTCAGTTGAAGTAATCTGAGAATCATCCCACATTTGAATAGAAGCAGTACCACTATTCGATGATGTTGGCAGGAATGGGTGAATCGCGGCCGAACACAGCGTCGAGAAGGATGCAGTCGACCAAGAGAGAACGTGAGGACACAGCAGTAGAGAGAGAGGCACTCAGAGCCCCAGATTCATCATTACCATCAGTCCAACGTGCAACTGGTGCCGAGTACCGAAAAGTCAGTTTACTATGATGGCGGGCACATTCAGTAGCCGACCGCGGTGGCCACGCTGTTCTAGGCGCTGCAGTCCGGAACCGCGCGACTGCTACGGTCGCAGGTTCGAATCCTGCCTAGGGCATGGATGTGTGTGATGTCCTTAGATCAGTTAGGTTTAAGTAGTTCTAAGTTCTTGGGGACTGATGACCTCAGATGTTAAGTACCATAGTGCTCAGAGCCATTTGAACCACATTCAGCATGGAATCTCTGTGACTGGAGTAGAATTGCCTTCAATCTTGAGTTCTACTTCGAACTGATTCTCCATGACCAACGACGATGTGAGTGGAAACGCTGCGGACGGCGGTGAGATACCAACCTGACTATTGCCCACTATTTGGCCCGGCAATCTGGAGTGATGGTCTGGAGTGCCGCTTGATTTCATAGCGGAACTCCTTTGGTTGTTATCCGCGGCGCACTTATAGCCCAGCACCAGCGCTAAGAACATTGCTGCTGCTGTATTTGGTATGAAACACGGCGTCTGGTCAGTTTCACGGTTGGTGCAAGACCTGGGTCTTAAACTAAAAGCTGAGAAGTATCAGATCGTCCTCTTATTATCGAACGTTGATCAGCGGATAGTTTACTGAGACAGTTCCCTCAACACTCCTTGTGGTATCCAACTGCCATATATAAAAAAAAAACAGTAAGGGATTTCGATGTAATTTTGGATGAGCGTCTTAACTCAGAAGAACAAATTGTTATTGTCTGCAGGAGCTGTCTCCTTTGCGGAGCGGAGTGGCCGTACGGTTTGAGGCGCGATGTCACGGACTGCGCGGCCTCTCCTGCCGGAGGTTCGAGTCCTCTCTCGGGCATGGGTGTGTGTGTTGTTCTTAGTATAAGTTAGTTTAAGTAGTGTGTAAGTCTAGGAACCGATGACCTCAGCAGTTTGGTCACACTTTTGAACTTTTTCCCCTTGCGTACATGCAAACCAAAAGTTTACAAAAAACGTTTTCACCTAAAGTAAAACAAAAATTACTCTAGTCATGAGTCGTGTCAAATGTTCACTGCCGTGATGTAGTTCAGCGTGAAGACTGAGTTACCCATGAAAGCTTACATAACATACTTGTGTAACTTTGGGTTGTTTGCTCAAGTCAGCTCCTCATACGCTTAGTTAGGCTGCATACGACCGGAAAGATGACGTGATTTTAATTTGCTCTGTTTTCTTCATTGGTTTCTTAGTCCCTGTGTCTCCAATGCCTCTCCTCACTCATGAAACTCCCATCCTTATACGATAACAGCAATACCAGATCGCATACGTCGAGCATCTTGGATGTTCCTTTGCTTAGACACTAAATATGTCTCCATCTCCTCCTCTATTTCCGCCATATATCTCTGAAACAAACTCCCGTGTAAACTGTCTCTTATCCAAAACCACTCTGTATTCGAGAACAGATCGTATGTATGTAATGGTCAGCATAGCTTCCCTCTTGTCATAACCCAGCTGTTTTCCTTCTGTCCACCAGTTCAAAATGGTTCAAATGGCTCTGAGCACTATTGGACTTAACAGCTATGGTCATCAGTCCCCTAGAACTTAGAACTATTAGAACTACTTAAACCTAACTAACCTAAGGACAGCACACAACACCCAGCCATCACGAGGCAGAGAAAATCCCTGACCCCGCCGGGAATCGAACCCGGGAACCCGGGCGTGGGAAGCGAGAACGCTACCGCACGACCACGAGCTGCGGGCTGTCCACCAGTGAAACTGCATCTCTGTCAGGTCGTCAATGCTATTCATGTTTTTGTAATCCTTATCAATTATTTTATTAATCAGCTGATCTTACCCTACAATTTCTCTCTTTTCCTCTGACGAGTCACTTCTTCTACAAATCTGATTCTTTCTTACTCCTGCCATACATTTATGATAATTCTTTAACATAAGCTAAAAAGACTTACAGTTCTTAAATTCCGCATATTCATCACTATATCTACTGTTTTTATCATTATTGTTGTTATTGTTCATTGGTTCACTTATTTACATGGTACTAATATAACGATAACAGTTTTAATAACAAATTATGATCATTTTTCGAAGAATACCGCGAACCATACTGCACGTGTTCAGTATAACTGCCTCCTGCAGTTGCGAACAGAGCGGAAGATGCAGTTTTAGATTTAGGTCCTCCACAGTCCGTTTGGGAAAACACCGCTGGTATGATGAGTATATACTTTCGTTTCCACATAGCGTTTATCTCATCTGCCAGGTCCCTGTGTTAGGCCTTCATCTCCCTGCAAGTGGTTTGGAAGTCATGGTAACTGGCTACAACGATGTCTCTGAGCACGGTGCACTGCTCAGCTGCAGTTATTATTATTATTATTATTATTATTATTATTGTCACTATCAACTCATATAATATGCGTACTGTTATGTCACTAAGGATGCCTAGTTAGAACTAACAAAGAGCCTGATGTCACCTTACCAGGTGAAATAAATGCGTAAATAAATAACAACATACAAAGAAAAGGTCAAAAAAGCTATACAGAAGAACCAACTGTATGGGAGCAAATGTAGTATACACTACTCTTCTTGTACCAAAAAGGCTAAGCCTTGTCTCTGCGGCCACAGCTTCTTCTTCGTCTCCGTGCATGAAGAACATCCCGTCTCACTGATCGTAGTTTTTAAATAGGATGTTCTCGGTTGTCCCTGGTTTTCTTCCCCATGACCTTCCCTTCTGAAATGTTTTGTAAAAGATTATCATTTCTAATTAAGTGACCAATGACTTTTTCTTTGCGTTGGTCTATAACTTTCAGTAGATCTTTCTCCTCTTCTGTTTCCTGTAGAACCATCTTATTTGTGTTTTTATTAGTCCAGCTAATTCTTGTAAATCTCCTCCAAGAACTAATTCGAGACGAGCTTTCTCCTGCTTTGCTAATGTCCAGGTTTCACGTCCGTAAGTCGGGGGAATCCACACAGGCCTTTACATATCCTTTCTCAGTGTGGAAAGTGATGTGCTTGTTCAGTAGAATTTTTTTTTTATCAGTATTATTCTTCTCTATTTTTTTTTCTTCATAAAGCTACCGAAATAGGGAAATTCGGTTACTTCCTCGAGTTGCTCACTGCCTACAGTCTTGCTTCCACCTCATTTCCTGTCTGTAACCGTGATTTTTGTCTTCTTGATATTTATTTTTGGTTTAGCGATCTCTCTATGTAAGACCTTACGCAGTTTATTTACTTCTTTCTCTGAGCCTGCCACTATTCCAATGTCACACGCAGATCTCAAGCAATGAATATGCGTACCATTAATTTTGATTTTAGTGATCTTTCTTTCATTGTTATTATTGCCTCCTCGCTGAAAATATTAAATAAATAAGATGATAAATGGCGTCCCTGTTTCCTTCTCCTAAGTTTTGCTAATTTCTTGCTATCATTAATATCCAGTTCAGCACTTTGACTCCTATATACAGTCAAAATTATTCGCCTGTCCTACCAGTCACGTCCTACTTTTCGCATTGCTTTAATTAATAATTACCAATCAACCGTCTAAGTCAATAAATGCTACACCCGTTTTTTCTGTTTACCTCCAGTTGTATTTTCAAAATTTGATGTAGTGGAAATACTGCTTTCATCGTTCCTTTCCATCATCCGAAGCAAAATTGGTCGTTGGATAGGTTCGAATCTAATTTCTTTTTAATTCTTTAGTACTGATAATAAATTTTGATGTATGTGATAGAAACGTTAGTGTGTTATAATTTGTGCCGTCCTTTACATTTGGCCTCTTGAATCACGCAGTATCTCTACTTTTCGTAGTCAGGTGGTGTGATACCTTTTTCGTATCATTTAGATACCACAATAACCAATTTTCTTTTGATATTGTCACCATTATTTTCTAGGAACTCTGCGGAGATGTCATCAATGACCGTGGATTTGTCTGATTTTAACCTATTTGGTGCGAGGAACAACAACAATTCTTTTGCTATCGGTGCTGCTCTATTGTTTTCATCAATTAGTTTTTCATTTCCAATCTTCTCTTCTATCCTTCGAACTTCAACAGCACTGTATAGGACTTCAATATGCCCTTTACGTATGTCATTCACATCTTCTATATCAAACAGCAGCTTCGCATTTTAATCTCTCGCTATCTTTCTCTTCGTTCTCTGCCTGTGCTGCAGCAGCTTATTCTTGAAGCAATCTTCATCCTGATGCCCATATAGGGAATAATCTTCAGATGCTCTGCTAATTTTTGCCCGCAATTTTTTTTCGCTAAGTGGCACATTATTGTCATATGGTTGATGATTACTTTATATTGATCCGTGCTCTTTTCTTTTAGTCTGTTCCTTTGGACAATAAGATCAAATACTGCTGGAGTCATCTAAGTTTTCGTAGCTTCTATCTTCCTTATTCCTAATGCGTCTGCTGGTGTACGCTAGTTGCACCGGAAATTTCACAGAAGAATGAAGCCTGTATATAAACTGCCGGGGGGGAAAAAATAGTACGCGTGGAAAGACGTCGGTTTCAATACGATGACAGCCTGTGCCACCTGGGAGAGAGTAGATGTAGTGATAATGGCTTCAGTCTCGTCCGCCAAAAGGTAGTGTAGTGGCATAGCTAGCAGAGCGCCGTCTATGTCTATCCTTTAATAGGGAATGCTCACAGCCAGAAGGCACAGTGTGAAGCAACCTGCCAACTATGCCGAGGAGACGCACTCGTGCTCCCTGCAGCCAACTGAGCGGGTTTGAAAGCGGTCAAATTGTGGCCTTCCGAGTGGCGCGATGGTCCTTTCGGAGAACTGCCACACGAGTTGGACGCGCTGCCTCAGTTTTATTACGATGCTGGTTTCAGTGGTCACGTGAACGTTCTCACACCCGTAGACGCCCACACAGCACAGACGCCAGCCAGGATCGTCGTACTGTAAGGGCAGCAATGGCAGATCGTACGGTTACGACAGCACAGATAAGAATGAAATGATAATTAAATCAAGACTCCAAGCTGTCGACAGGCGTTGATGCACATCAACGGGGACAGCGGAAAATGTGTGCCGCGACTGGGACTCGAACCCGGGATCTTCTGCTTGCATGACAGACGCTCTATCCATCTGAGCTACCGAGAGCACAGATAATACTGCGACTAAAGGGATTTATCCCTTGCATGCTCCCTGTGAGACCCACATTCCCGACTTAATGTCCCCCTCCATTACACTCATTCGGTCGCAGGTTCGAATCCTGCCTCGGGCATGGATGTGTGTGATGTCCTTAGGCTAGTTAGGTTTAAGTAGTTCTAAGTTCTAGGGGACTGATGACCAGAGATGTTAAGTCCCATAGTGCTCACAGCCATTTGAACCAATTACACTCATTACTCGCGGCAGACAATCTTACCGAGTTACGTAAGAGTTCGGGCAATGCGCGTGCATCCAGCACAGAAGAAGAAGGTCAATGGCCGGTTAGCCTTAACTTCATGAAGATGGTATCTGTTCTTCCGGACGTGTCCGAAAGAACAGATACCATCTTCATATTTGCATAGATAAGAGGTCTTGTGAGCCGAGACGTGTCAACGCGAATCATTGTTCAAATGGCTCTGAGCACTATGGGACTGAACATCTATGGTCATCAGTCCCCTAGAACTTAGAACTACTTAAACCTAACTAACCTAAGGACATCACACAACACCCAGTCATCAGGAGGTAGAGAAGCGAATCATTGTGAACTGGTTATTAGTTGTAGGACTGTGGGCACGCACATGTCTATTCCGTCATAGCATTGACGTGCACAGCTAAACTTATACCGTCAGAGGATCACTTGGAAGGTGGAATGGCGCTCCCTGGTCTTCAGCGATGAAAGCAAATTACGCCTGACGCAAGTACTCGTCGTTTCCGCATACGGCAAAGACATTGTGAGCGCTGTCTCTTAGAGTGCATTCGTCCAACACACACTGTCCGCATCTCGTGGTCGTGCGGTAGCGTTCTCGCTTCCCACGCCCGGGTTCCCGGGTTCGATTCCCGGCGGGGTCAGGGATTTTCTCTGCCTCGTGATGGCTGGGTGTTGTGTGCTGTCCTTAGGCTAGTTAGGTTTAAGTAGTTCTAAGTTCTAGGGGACTGATGACCATAGATGTTAAGTCCCATAGTGCTCAGAGCCATTTGAACCATTTTGAACCAACACACACTGGCCCCACCGCAGGCCTTATGAAATGGGGTGCGATATGCAACAAGTCTTGTCACCTTTGGTGTTTCTGAAGGGTGTGCTAACCAGTGCTCTGACCGTGTAGAATGTTGTTAGACTCTTTCTTTTGCCTTTCTTGCAACAGGAAGGCGATGTATCGTTCCAACAGGAAAATACTCGCCCCACACATTGCGCGTAAAACTCAACGTGCTCTGCAAGACATGCGGCAACTTCCCTGGCCAGCACGATGCCCGGACGTGTTTCCAGTCGGGCGCGAGTGGGATATGATGGAACGAGAAGTGGCTCATGTGACCCGTCGACGAACAGTTCTTACAGAACACGTGAACAAGTCGAGTGGGCGTGGCATAACGTATACCAGAACAGTATTCCCCATCTGTACTTCTACTGAATGGAGTCAGCGCCTACATTGCCGTCTGTGGACGCTATACCACACAGTAATACACAAGTTTCAGCATGGGTCGGTACCTGATACCTCATAACCGCTTGTACTATTGATCTGTAAATGTAATCAGATCGTGTACTCCATATGCACTGTTGAAACAATAAATCGTTTGTGAACTGCAAATCTCTGAAAGTGTGTACTAATTTTTTCCGGCAGTGTGTACGTAGCCTCATAAAAAAATGAAGCAGCCATAAAGGGAGCGGCAAACGAAACTTCGCAGGATGCGGGGATGTATGATGTTATTTCAGTGATTAAACATTCTACTCGTATTTACAAAGAACTTGTCGATATGAGCCCACTTATCGATATGAGGCTGCACTTTCTCTGGTCTGAATGGGTTGGAAGGCATCTCAAAGAGCCATTATATCCTCTCCTGGGACAAGCTGGCCTACAGGTGTTGTAACTGATGCTTGATATCCCCGATGCTGGCACTGGGACGGAGTTGACGTCAGAGCTGTTTCGACACATGTCCGTTCTGCGACAGATTTGGGATAAACATCACGCAGAAATTTCGTAGAGACAAGTGCCATGTGTGGATGACCACAGTCCTGTTGAAACAGGGACTACGATAGTGTTGCATGACAGGTAACACGTGAGGACGCATGATGACTGTGACGTACTATTGTGCCGTCAGACATCTCTTACCACCAACTGGGACCCGGCGTCATACTGGACGCCTTCTCACACCGTGCCGCCAGGAAAACACCGCTGTGCCTCTCCAAAACGTAGGAGGAATGGGATCTCTCTCCAGGTCGCCGCCATACTCGTCGATGATGGTCATCTAGGGTCGAGGAGAACCACGATTCATCGTTGAACACAATGCGACGCCATTCCTCAGCAGTCCTCGCTTCCCATTCACAACACCTATCCGAACGCAGCCATTTGTGTTGTCGAAATAATAACGGCCTGCACGTGGGACGGTAATTCTCTAGTCCAGTTGCTGCTAGTTTTCGTCCAATGGTGCGGGATGTCATAAAATGTTGCAGGTTGACCATTACTTGTTCTCGAATGACAGACGCAGATGTGAAGGGGTTACGATGTACTTGATGCCCAATAAGGGCGATCTTCCTTTGTAGTGGTTAAACGCGGTGGACCGGAACCTTGACGACAAGTAAACCTTGACGACAAATACCTGTGCCCTCACGTTCCCATAAATTCCAACAGTGGGCCACTGTCACATCCAAATTCCCCTTAACTCTGGATATTACACGATTCGACCAGCCGACCAAACGTAGATCCAAGCTGAGTCCCTTTTCTAACTCTGTTAGGTGCTGACAACAATGTCTCAAACGGGTACGGGGCATCTCCGTGTGCTTCATAGTGCTCACTTAGCATTCGATTTAATCACAATGCTATGACAGTGCCGGACGTACCCTCATATGGTGAGAGGTGGAAACACGTAATACAGTCAGGAACACCTTTCAAATGGTTCAAATGGCTCTGAGCACTATGGGACTTAACATCTATGGTCATCAGTCCCCTAGAACTTAGAACTACTTAAACCTAACTAACCTAAGGACATCACACAACACCCAGTCATCACGAGGCAGAGAAAATCCCTGACCCCGCCGGGAATCGAACCTGGGAACCCGGGCGCGGGAAGCGAGAACGCTACCGCACGACCACGAGCTGCGGACAGGAACACCTTTGAACGTGATCATTTTGTAAGTTCAGGTGTTATGGTGTGGAGAGGCAAAATGTTGTATGGGTGTACTGATTTCCAGAGTTTTGAAATTATTAATTAATTTGTTATTATTGTAACACTGCATTCCTTTCCCAGGTGCTCGTATTCGTGAGTGAATTCAGTCCTGACTTATTTTTTATGGATACCAGTGCGCGACCTCATTGAACTGTGTAGGTAGAGGAGTATCATTTCTCTTCGTCTCAGTGCGTATTTCTTTCACTTAATATACTTAACTTTAACGGTTCTTTTATGTATGGTCCAAGAGTCATTCAGCTATGTTATATAGCAGTGACACGTCATGCGACAATTACTTTCAGCCTTACTTTTCGCAGATCATGGTACGTGGAAGGAATAACAATTAGACAGGTAAACGTAAGAAACTTTACTCGTCTTCCTGCAAAAACTATAAATTTTCTTTATTTATTTCATTTCCAGACAGCTACAACAATGATTGTTAGTTTTTCAAATGCAATATTTATTTTTCTGTCCCTTAGTTGATGTATTTGAAGCACTGTATACAAACCAATTTGAATCAAACTTGTATCTATTTTAGCTGAGCAGCTATACACGTTCAAATCTTTAGGGGTGAACACAACTTGCTGTACATAACTGGCTGTGTTCAGGTGGGTGTTCTGCTGGCGGTATATTCAATCTTTATAAAGTGTTCAAACGAGTATACACTTTCCTGAATGTACAAATTAATGCACCTTCTAAATCACCTGTGGACTAGGTATAATGAACTGGTGTCTCAGAACGACAAACTTCCTAGATGTGCTGTTTGAAGACAAGTGTCCTTTTACTGCCATATGCGAAGCATAAACGAAGTTCGGGCTGCTACGGTCATTCACGTGGGATAAAAATAGCATACACATCCATTCAGTACAGTGAAGTGTTGCTGACGCTCGGCAAATGCCGATGCGAAGCCAATGAAGAAACCAGCCTTTTCCCAAAACGTACACTTAAAAAGACAAAAAAAAAAAAAAGAAAAAAGGAAAGAAAAGAAACGATGCGCCGCGAAGGTTTTAACACATTGATACTCATACAGATCGACAAAAAAGAAAACTGTAAACATTTGCAGCGGATGGATGGATGTGTGACGCAGCAGCGCAATTTCAACGCGCAGCTAGTAAGGGACGTGCCGATACCAGAGCATAAAGTCTTCACAAATTTTATTCCGTGTACTCATCTGGACAGTAATTATGACTCACAGACAGACTCGTGAACAGTATGCACACAAGTCAGCATCTGAGAGTGGTTGCAGTAATCGGCGAATCGCTCGACATCCGAACAGGAGCGATACCACTATTCAAGCTTGTTGAGAGGAGTGGGTGAACCATGGCCGAACCGAACGCAGTGTCAAGATGGAAACAGTCGACTTAGAGAAGACAGAACGTGACGACCCATCTATCCTCACAGAGACGCACATAGCCCCAGATCCATAATTATCATCGATCCAACGTGCAACTGGTGCTTCACTGACCATAAGGACCATTAATAGGTGTCTCACACAATGGGGACTGAGATAACGGCGCTTCTTGGGCCGAGTACCATTGACCTCCGTGCAGCACCAAGTCCGTTTTGCGGTGATGCCAAGAACATTCAGCTTCTAATCTCATTTAATGGAGTTGAATTGTCTTCAGGAACAAACCCCACTTTAAACTGAGCTTGATAGTTGCTCCCATACGGCTCGACAGCCATGATTGATGGCCTGGGATGTCATTTCATTTCATAGCAGGACCCCTTTGGTTACCATCCGCGGTACCCTTACAACACAGGTCGACGTTATTCTATGCACCGTTTTGTTGCCCTTCGTGGCATGGGCGTCCATTTCAGCAAAATAAAGCCTGCTCGCACATAGCGAGAGATTCTACTGCTTGTTTTCGTGATTGCTAGACCCTGCCTTGGCCGGTAAGGTCTTTGGACCCTCCCCCAGTTGAAAACGTTTGGAGTATTATGGGAAGGGCCCTTCAAACATCTCGGGATTTTGACTATGTAACACGACAAATGGACAGAATTTGGCACGAAATCCGTCAGGATGAAATTCAACGATCTATCAAACAATGTCAAGCTTAGTAACTGCTTGCATAAGGCTCAGAAGTCGACCATTGCGTTATTGACTTGCTCAATTTGTGAAGCTCTTTCTTTAGAATAAATCTTCCAATTTTTCTGAAATTCGAATCATTTATTTGCCTACACACGTACATCACCTGTACCGATTTCCTTCCCATTCGGATAACTCAGTCATGGTGTGTCTTTTTTTCTCAGCATATGGACCAAGAACTCCATTACTCATTTCGTTCTTTCGTGTCGAACAACGACTTCGAGGAACAAGTAGTTTTCAAAGATGCTTCGTTAATAGATGAAGACTATCAAAAATTGAGGATATTGGAATGTCTGTTTTAACTTCAGTACATCACGATTTTCATATCAGCTTTGGCGAAGTTGGTGCAGTCACTGGTATAGCGTTACATCTGTATGGTGAACAGTACATGGTCACAAGTTTCATGTGTAACACCTGTCTCTGTCACAGAGACTGCATGACACGAATTCAATTGGACAGTTACTTTCTATGGACGAATCGTGAATAATTTCGCTCTGGGCGCCTTACAAAATATTGTGGTCTCTGTTGAACTTTCTCAAGTTAGCCGGCCGTGCTGGCCGAGCGGTTCTAGGCGCTTCAGTTTGGGAACCGCGCGACCGCTAAGGTCGCAGGTTCGAATCCTGCCTCGGGCATGGATGTGTGTGATGTCCTTAGGTTAGTTCTAAGTTCTAGGGCACTGATTACCTCAGATGTTAGGTCCAATAGTGCTCAGAGCCATTTGAACCATTTTTCTCAAATGGTGGTGCAATGAACCGTCATAAAATGCCTTACCAGGTCTCAAATAATCCTAGTGGTTACGTTATGTTGATCGTCAAAGGAGATACTCCATTAATGTTTGATGTGAAATCCTTGGAGATGAAATAATCGGTCCACACTAGATGGCAGCTATTCTGACATGTGACCTGTATCAAGCTTTGTCGTCAACAGTCTAGGTGTTCGATTCCCGGCGGGGTCAGGGATTTTCACCTGCCTCGAGATGACTGGGTGTTTGTGTTGTCCTCATCATTTCATCATCATCCAGGAAAGTGGCGAAATTGGACTGAGCAAAGGCTGGGAAATTGTACGGGCGCTGATAACCACGCAGTTGAGCGCCCCACAAACCAAACATCATCATCATCATCAACAACAGTCTAGGTGTTCTCCTTGAAAATGTCGATTTAGGCATTAGATGCCGTATGTAGATGCAGCCTATTCTGCACGTGATGTTATGGAGCCGGCCGCGATGGTCTCGCGGTTCTAGGCGCGCAGTCCGGAACCGCGCGACTGCTACGGTCGCAGGTTCGAATCCTGCCTCGGGCATGGATGTGTGTGATGTCCTTAGGTTAGTTAGGTTTAATAGTTCTAAGTTCTAGGGGACTGATGACCACAGATGTTAAGTCCTATAGTGCTCAGAGCCATTTGAACCATTTGATGTTATGGAAAAACAGAACAATGGATTTCCTGGACGATAGTTAGGTCGCTTTGGGCCTCAAGAATGACACACACGGTCACCCCATGTAACACCCGTAGATTCCTTTTTGTAGGGATATCTAAAGAGTTTTGTTTATATCTCCGAACCCACAATCCCAAATAACTTCAAACAGCGCATCGAGGAAGCATGTCCCTCCGTGACATCAGCTATTTTACGGGCTGTTTGCATGTCGTTTAGAAGGCGCATCGAGCTACGCATTCAGGAAATGGACACTTGCTTGAACACCTCACTTCAATTAACATTCCACCACCAGGACATCCATTTTAACACAGCCAATTACATAGATCATGTAGCATCAACTCCTAAAACTTTGAACTTTTTTTGCTCCGTAATAAAAACTGATCTTTTTCTTATAATATAAAAAGTGTACTCATATTGAGCTCGAAAGGGCGATTTTTAGTGATTAATTAGAAGAAGAACTGCCAGCTGCACGCAAAATCTTTCCATTGAATTTCCAGGCACGTAAAACATGAAATGAGCGATGCGATGGCATTTAAAAACTAAAATTACTATGTATATCACAGCTCGTCAAAACATCGTTGCCACAACATAACATGCTATGCTAACCAGCGTGCCTCAAGACTTCTGCATATCGGCGTATTTATAAGTGCAAGAAATTTTTTGTAAAGAAAATTATGTACGTCTTCTTCAAACCAACAGTTCAGTTCATGGAATCAATAAGAATAGTGTGCATCAGTACGACTAACGTCGACAAAGTTTTAAAGTCACTTCCTTTGATCCAGAAAGGTGTCCATTGTTCAAGAACACAGTTTTTCAATAACTTTTTACCAGTTGTAAATGGTTTAACTACTAATAAAGGACAGTTCAAGGAAACTTAAGGGATGAGGTCTTATTTATAATGACATCTAATGTAGTATGTTTTCTATAAGTTTGGACTCTATGTTTGTTTTTACGACAGGTTACGCTTAGGTGAAGAAAATTAATTGTTGTGTTTGGTGTTCAACTGTAAATTTTATTTTTGGGTGTATATTGTTAAGTTTCCCAGCTAAGCTTTCTATTTCAGTGGTTGTTCCATTATACAGTATTAAGGTGCGATCAATATAACATTTATATATGTAAATAATTGTGCCAATTTCAGGTTTGTTTGCTTTGAAAAATTTGGTTTCTAGATTATTAAGGCAGATGTTAGCTAGAAGGCAGCTAAGCTACTTCCCATTGGTAGGCCATATTTCTGACTATAGATTTTGTTGTTAAAGAAACAGTAGTTATATGATAGCACCAACTCTAGCAGATCCACTAGCTCATAGACTTCTAAGTCACTTAACTTTTTGTCTTGCAACAAGTTGTCTTTGATAATACAGAGTGTTTCTGCTGTAGGTATATTGGTGTAGAGGTTAACTATGTCAATGGATGTAAACTTTGCTGTACTTGATATGGTGACGTCATTGATGCTGTTAATCAATTCATAACTGTTCTTTACATAGTAGTTGGTTGTAAATGTGTATGATTTGCTAAGGATTTCGTGAAGCTTTTTTGTTATTTTGTACCCAGGGCTGCTTATTAGGTTGACTAATGAGTGTATCAGATGGCCTTTTTTTTTATATAAAACTTCGGCTGTGATCTGAGATTATTTTAGTTTGAAGTGTGGGAGTGGGATCAGATTCTAATTCAGCTATGTTGTTATTTTTGAAAAAGCTTAAATTTTGTTAATGTACTCTCATTTATACATTATTACAGCTCCATTGCCTTTGTCTGCCTTAACAACAAGGGTGGGTGTTGTTACCTAGTTTTTCACTGATTTTATTGACTTCCTTGGGTGTTGTACCTTCATTATGTGTGTTCCTGTGCAGTTTTTGTGGTTTTAGGTTTTTCTTTATTTTTTTATTTGCTTGATGTGCTGTGGTATTTTGTTCATTTTGACTGACTTTTGCTGACAGGCAGGCAATTAATAAATATGTACCATTTGATGATAAATCGCTAGGCGGTTCGAAACCGTTAATGCAATAATAAAAAAATTGAAGTACAAAACAAAAGGTGACTGGTTGCAGAAATTTAAAGAAATCTTTATTCATCACAGTCGCAGTGTTCCTTATCCATAATGGATAAAATTTTTAATATATTGAATCTACTGATGATGATGAAGCCCCATATTCCTTGACAGAGCGTAGGGGAACGATACGGGAGACCCGCACCACCGTACTAGGCAAGGTCCTAGTGGAGGTGGTTTGCCATTGCCTTCCTCCGACCGGAGATGAATGATGATGATGAAAACGACACAACAACGCCCATTCATCTCGAGGCAGGAGAAAATCGCTGACATTGCAGAAGTCTGCCTTCTGCAAGGTTCGCAGGAGAGCTTCTGTGAAGTCTGGAAGGTAGGAGACGTGGTACTTGCGGAATTAAAGCTGTGAGGACGGGGCGTGAGTCGTGCTTGGGTAGCTCAGTTGGTAGAGCACTTGCCCGCGAAAGGCAAAGGTCCCGAATTCGAGTCTCGGTCCGGCACACAGTTTTAATCTGCCAGGAAGATTGATATCAGCGCTCACTCGGCTTAGAGTGAAAATTTCATTCTAGGCTACTTACAGGTGGACCGAAGAATTTATTGTTCGATTGCAAGGCGGCGAGCTATGGGCATGTAGGTGGGTGACATTACAAAAGTGAAGCAGCAACGTGGAAACGTGCTTTTGAAGACAGCATTGCAGAGAAATGCAAGCCAGTCTTGATGTTAAATGACTGGTGATGAAATAAGCAGGAACACAACGTGCTGCGTACAATGCTCAGACGTATTTGTCTCACACAAATGCATAGCTTTGAACTGTTGTAGACATAAGACGATTTATTCCTCAGTAAGAACAAAAGTTTTAGATTGTTTTAGAAACGTCTGTTAGCGCGAACACATACGGAGCGTCAGCGGGTGAGACTAGTTGGGCTCAGGACAGGCTGCAACGTTCTGCAGACGGGGCGCGGGGAGGCCGTCCTTTCCGCCCCGCCCCGCCCCGTCCCGCTCAGAGCGAGGTGTCAATACCACGTGGCGCCGCCTCCAACCCCCCCCCCCCCCACACACACACACGTAGCTGGGTACCCAGCTACGTTTCCCCTGCCGTCTACGGTCTTCCTTTAGCCAAACCCTGACTACTTTCCCTTTTGTTTTGAGTCACAGCTACAAATTACCGCGTACGCCATTGTATGCTGTTTGGCGGACGGCACTTTGGATAATACTATCCTTCCCCTCCTCCAGCCCCCTCTCCCGTTCCACTTGAGAATGGCGTGAAAACATCTGAACAGCTTCGAATCTCTGTTCAAAAATGGTTCAAATGGCTCTGAGCACTATGGGACTTAACTTCTGAGGTCATCAGTCCCCTAGAACTGAGAACTACTTAAACCTAACTAACCTAAGGACATCACACACATCCATGCCCGAGGCAGGATTCGAACCTGCGACCGTAGCGGTCTCGCGGTTCCAGACTGTAGCGCCTAGAACCGCTCGGCCACTACGGCCGGCTCGAATCTCTGTGATATTTCCCAATTCTATCTACAGCACGTCACTTCCAGTACTGTCTAGAAAGCCATAATGCGGATTAGATCAGCATCTACTGGACATGATGGCATCATCATCCAGATGGTAAAACTTATTATTGACCAACTACTGACCTCTATAACAGACATTTTCAACGATTAATTAATCACAAGTGTTTTCCCTGAGGCCTGGAAACTGGGACAAATTAAGCCACCGCCTAAAAAGGACATCGCCAAAGCACCCTCTGACTACCGCCCCATCTGCCTTCTTCCTGCACTATCAAAGGCCTTAGAATATACAGGGTGAGTCACCTAACGTTACCGCTGAATACATTTCGTAAACCACATCAAATACTGACGAACCGATTCCACAGACCGATCGTGAGGAGAGGGGCTAGTGTAATTGGTTAATACAAACCATAAAAAAATGCACGGAAGTATGTTTTTTAACACAAACCTACGTTTTTTTTAAATGGAACCCCGTTAGTTTTGTTAGCACATCTGAACATACAAACAAATATGTAATCAGTGCCGTTTGTTGCATTGTAAAATGTTAATTACATCCGGAGATATTGTAACCTAAAGTTGACGTTTCAGTACCACTCCTCCGCTGTTCGATCGTGTGTATCGGAGAGCACCGAATTACGTAGGGATCCAAAGGGAACGGTGATGGACCTTAGGTACAGAACAGACTGCAACAGCACATTACGTCCACATGCTAACACCTTTTTACTGGTCTTTTTCACTGACGTACATGTACATTACCATGAGGGGTAAGGTACACGTTCGACGGGCGTTTCGTAGGACGTGGAGGACGCATAAATTGGCCTGCCCGTTCTCCTGATCTTACACCTCTCGACTTCTTTCTGTGGGGTACGTTAAAGGAGAATGTGTACCGTGATGTGCCTACAACCCCAGAGGATATGAAACAACGTATTGTGGCAGACTGTGGCGACATTACACCAGATGTACTGCAGCGTGTACGACATTCATTACGCCAGAGATTGCAATTGTGTGCAGCAAATGATATCCACCACATTGAACATCTGTTGGCCTGACATGTCGGGACACACTCTATTCCACTCCGTAATTGAAAACGGAAACCACGTGTGTACGTGTACGGCCTATCATCCCGTTCCGTGGCGCTTCCACGTACGTAGTAGGCAGCGATACCATCTGCTGTGGCGGGTGCTGAGTGTCCCGAGGTAGCTGTACGAGACGTCGCTGAAGACAGTCAGTTCGGACATGGCCTCCCTGCCCGCAGCCAGAGCAGGTTTTCGGTTGACTATCGTATATAACGATGGCTCGACAGCCATCTATTGTTACATAAGATGGTATGTGCTTCTGGAGTTCTGATCTGGCACACTCCGTTGAGTACGGGATACGTCTCGAAGCTGGTCTGTTTCTCCGGAGCGTGATTAAGGACCTTGCCGTAGGGGCGAAGTGCTGCGACAACCATGTCCGCAGGAAATTCGAACGGAAGTTAGAATACGCTTACCGTTCTCACTCCGAGACCGGCATGATCAACAGAAACCACACACACGCTCCCGTCGGCGTGGCAAAAGCGGTAACCGTCGCTCGATTGACGGAAGTCTGTTGCAAGCTGCCTCGACTATGAGTTTCTCGTATTCGACGCTGGTCACTATTGATAGGTAAATTCCTATCAGCTCCCAGGGATTTAGTTTCACCACTTCGCGCACGAAACGTTCCATTTCGTATGCGTTTGGTTTTGTGAATTGTGCGTCGAACGTGAACTTGATAGACGCCTTCCGGTAAGAAAGAGCAATTGCAGTAATCAGAGCACCGCTATGCGAAGCATCACGGATGTAAACAAAGCTCGCGCTAATGGAGGCGCGGCCGGTGTGCTAGGCACGTTCGAACCGCTACAACGCCGAAGGCAGACTGTCACCCATTGCTGTTGATATACTTTCCGGGATGTGAGGTCGTGGCCCAAGAACTTTTCTGCTCCTTACGTTTCGTCCAGGACTGCGCTGGACTTCCTCAGAGGCGCTGCTCCGCTGAGTCTTGCCGACTGACTGGTCGGGTGTCTGAGAGCGACTTATATATTGTGAGAAAGGGGGGGCGTGGTTCAGGTGACACGTGATGAGCAGTGATAATCCATAGCAAAGATAAGGTTGACTATCGATTACCACTTTGTCAAAGATAAAAATTGTTAGCAATTTTGTAGAGCCACTGTCCATATATCGCTAAGTTTCATAGCCTCCTCTTTCCTATTAAAATTCCAAGGAACAGAAACCCAAAAGATAAGAATGAGCCACAACGACAGAAAAATACAGTAGTTCTCCCTTTTATTAAAAAAGTAACAGATCGGATCGGTAAGATTTTACGAAAACATGACATAAAACCGATCTTTAAACCAACAAAGAAAATAAGTCAAGTACTACGATCTGTGAAGGATAAACGTCCTCCCCTGTCGACATGTGGTGTGTATAAAATTCCATGTACCTGTGGTAAAGTTTACATTGGTACTACCAAAAGAAGCGTAAACACGCGACTGAAAGAACATAAAAGTCTTTGTCGACTTGGAAAAATAGAAAAGTCAGCTGTAGCGGAACATGCTCTTCAACCAGGCAACCACCAAGTGAAGTTTTCGGATACCGAAGTTTTATCTACAACGTTAAATTACTATCCACGGCTTTATAGAGAAGCTATCGAAATTTATAAACATCACGATAATTGTAATAGGAAAGAGGAGGCTATGAAACTTAGCGATATATGGACAGTGGCTCTACAAAATTGCTAACAATTTTTATCTTTGACAAGGTGGTAATCGATAGTCAACCTTATCTTTGCTATGGATTATCACTGCTCATCACGTGTCACCTGAACCACGCCCCCCCTTTCTCACAATATATAAGTCGCTCTCAGACACCCGACCAATCAGTCGGCAAGACTCAGCGGAGCAGCGCCTCTGAGGAAGTCCAGCGCAGTCCTGGACGAAACGTAAGGAGCAGAAAAGTTCTTGGGCCACGACCTCACATCCCGGAAAGTATATCAACAGCCATGTCAACCGGTCGTGAAAGCCTTCATTCTGTCACCTATTGACTCTGCGTTTGTAGTTAATGTGGTAATAGAGAGAAGGCCGAAGTACTGACTTCAGTCTTCGGAATTTGTTCACCGCTGAAGGCCGTAACACGATTCTCCGTTTCAATCACTGTACGAACTTTTAAATGGCACAAGGTGAGATAACTGATTGCGGAATAAAAAAGCATCTACAATCGCTTAGTAGTTGAAAGCCATCAATACCAGATAAGATATCTATTATATTTTACAAAGATTATGTGACGGAACTTGCTCCCCTTATAGTAGCAGTTTATCGTACATCCCTGGAGCAACGAAGGGTATCTAGTAAGTGAAAAAAAACAGCGCAGGTCATTCAATTTTTAAGAAAGGTCGTAGGACAGCTGCACATAATTATAGGCCTATGTCACTGATGTCGTCTTGCTGCAGAATTATGGAACATGTTTTGTGTTCACGTATTATGACGTTTTTGGGGCACGAAAATCCCCGCCATAAAAATCAACACGAATTCCGCAAACAGAGATATTGCGACATTAAGTCGCCCTCTTACTCCATGAGATCCATAATGTTGTACGCAACGGTGTTCAGACCGATGCCGTGTACCTTGATTTCAGGAAGGCGCTTGACACTGACCTCCAACGCTTTTTAGTGGGAAAAATATACGAGACCAGATTTGCAACTGCATACAGATAGAAGTCAACATGTCGTTCGTAACGGAACAAAATCGACCGGTTTAAATGTTATTTCCGGAGTACCCTAAGGAAGTGTGACAGGACCGTTACTGTTTACAATGTATGTAAAGGATCTAATAGGAAGCATCGGATGCTCTTTAAGAGTATTCGCAGATGATTCGATTGTCTATAACAAACCAGCAACGTCAGAAGACAGTGACAATTTTCAGAAGGACGTACAAAGGATCGATGAATGGTGAAGGGACTGGCAGATGTCCCTGAACGTTCATAAATGTAACATATTGTGCGTACACACGAAAAGGTATCCACTACTGCATAACTACACTGTTGGTGGTAAATTGGTGAAAACAGTATATACTGTAAAGTATACAGGACTAACTACTCAGTGTGACCTAAAGTGGTTGGCTCTGAGCACTATGGGACTCAACTTCTGAGGTCATTAGGCCCCTAGAACTTAGAACTAGTTAAACCTAACTAACCTAAGGACATCACAAACATCCATGCCCGAGGCAGGATTCGAACCTGCGACCGTAGCGCCTAAAGTGGGATGACCACATAAATTAGTAGTAGAAAAAGCAGATGCTAGACTGGGATTTGAAGGAAGAATCTTGCGCTTGTCCGACCGATTCGTGAGTACTTTGCGTCAATAAGGGTACCTTAACAGGTAGGACTGAGAGAAGAGATAGAGAAGATACAACGAGGAGCGGCGCGTTACGTTACATCATTTAGTCCGCACGAAAGAGCTACAGAGATGCTCAACGAACTGCAGTGGTAGATGCTACAAGAGAGGCATTGTGCATCACGGAGAGGTTTGCTGCTGAAATTTCGGGAGAGTCCTTTGTGGAAAGAGTCGGACAATATATTTTTCCGCCCACATGCATCTCGCGAAATGACGAAGACGAGAAAATTCGAGAAATAAGAACTAATACAGAGGCCTGCCGATAATCATTCTTCCCATGCATCATTCGCGATTGGAACAGGGAAGGGGGGATCAGTTAGTTGTACCAGAAGTACACTCCACCAGACACCATTAGGTGACTTGCGGAGTATGAAGTAGATGTAGATGTTGCTGCGGTCTTCTGTCCGGAAACTGGTTTTATGTAACCCCCCCATGCTAATCTATCCTGTATAAGCCTCTTCATTTCTACATAATTACCACCTTAATTTGCTTACTATAGTCTACAATTTTTTACCCTCTACACTTTCCTCCATAACTAAATTAGCTGTTCTACGATGCCTCAGAATATGTCCTATCAATTAGTTTCTTCTTTTAGACAAGTTGTGCCATCAATTTCTTTTCGCTCTGTTTCAACCGAGCGAGGTGGCGCATTTGGAAGAACGACGATTCAAACCCGCGACGGGCCATCCTGATTTAGGTTCTGCATGATTTCTCTGAATCGCTTCAGGCAACTGCCGGAATGGTTCCTTTGAAAGGGCACGGCTGACTTCCTTCCCCGTCCTTCCCTAATCCTATGGGAGCGATGCCCCCGCTGTTTGGTCCGCTCCCCCCAACCAACCAACCAGCCTCTGATTCGGCTGAGTACCTCTTCAGTTTTCTAATCTACTCAGCTAATCTCCAGCATTTAAGAAGATGTGTTCTCGTATTATCTGTACTGTTTATCAACCATACTCACTTCCGTCTAAGGCTACACTCCAGACAACTATTTTCACAAAAGACTTCCGAAAATTTAAATTTATATTAGCTGTAAACATTTTCTCTTTTTCAGAAAATCTTTTTTTCCTGTAGGAAGTCTGAATTTTATGCTCTCTAAATCTCTCATCGTTAGTTATTTTGCTCTCCACATAGCGAAAGTTATCTGCCGTGATGACTTCTCAATTTAGTATGAAGGTCTACCTTAGGTATTTTATCCGCCAGCAAAAGATAGGCAGATAAAATAAAAATATATTACATATTTTTAAATAAATGTTTTCTTTTAGAAACTGAAGTTTTACGACAAAAGTTTCACGGTAGTAACTGGAGAGTGAGAAGAAACTATCTTCACATTGTTGTACAGTCCGAAGTGAATACGTTCCTTCTTTCAGGCGAGAGACTAATGCAACTCAATCTACGTTTCAATATCCCCCTTGTGTTAAGAGTCTGATAGGCGTTACTGACACTCTCTCAGATCCTTCTGTACTTAAAAATCCGAGATCAGGCTTACTTGTCTTAACGACGATGTTTTCACTTTGTCGAAGCCGCATGAGCCCGTGTTCTCCCTTCTGAACTAAACTCACATAATGATACATGTTTCCACAACCGTGTTTGGAAAAGACGAGGCATCATGTGACAGTTGTTTTGTCGATTTTTTATGTGTGACACAGGGCAACTGTGAAGCATTACCGTATTTACAGTGTAGCTCCAATTGCCTTTAAAATGATTTGATGTCACTTGGCCACCAACCTCATAGTTACGTTAAAGCAGTTCTCCATCCTTGTCGCCTGCCAGCTGTTGTTGTTGTTGTGGTCTTCAGTCCTGAGACTGGTTTGATGCAGCTCTACATGCTACTCTATCCTGTGCAAGCTGCTTCATCTCCCAGTACGTACTGCAGCCTACATCCTTCTGAACCCGCTTAGTGTATTCATCTCTTGGTCTCCCTGTACCATTTTTACTCTCCACGCTGCCCTCCAATACTAAATTGGTGATCCCTTGATGCCTCAGAACATGTCCTACCAACCGATCCCTTCTTCTAGTCAAGTTGTGCCACAAACTCCTCTTCTCCCCAAATCTATTCAATACCTCCTCATTAGTTATGTGATCTACCCAGCTATCCTCTTAATTTTGTCGTAACTGCTACAGTTTACATGTGCAACGGTCGGCCTTGAAAGTTCACATCTAGACTAGCTCCTAATAATTTTTTTGCTTCAGTTACGCCTTTAACTTCTCAGTCCTGAGTTTAGATTTAGTGGATGAAAAATATGTATTGGTGGGCAATACGTTGCTCTGGAACAATGTAAGGCTAAAATACTAAATTTAAATATTTTTATGATTCAGTGGAATATTATGACAGATACACTGTCCAGTCACATAAATGTGACTGCTATATCTCCAACGGCGAAATCCTTAATAAGCAATATTAAGATCAAGGTAAACAAAAATAAGGATTTATTACAACCACTATAGAGAGAGTTAATAACAAAAGAAAAACGCATCTCAATAAAAAATAATACAACTTCTCATAAACTAACAGGCATACCCCTGGAACATACAGTTAATAAACGTAGTGGGGCGTGAAGCCTATGCAACTGATAATCCTTAACAACGAAGCTTCAGCGTCCGGCGTACTTGGCCGACATGTACGTCTCGGAATATCCCTGGAAAGTCGTAGGTCGGGCTGCGGTGGCTTCAGACCGGACTCTGAACGATGGGTTGCTAAGAGCCGGCGCATTAATTAACTGGCCCAGAGCTTCGGTGGAGCTAACTGCCGACGTGTGCTTGCACAGCCTTGTATAGCCGGGGAGTGTAGGAATTCACGCCGATACAATTCCGCACACGTGACAGGGTGGAGGAAATAGGTTCCTGGGCCGGAGGACCTCTGGTGGCGCTTGTTCTGCCGTCTGTCGTCGACGTTGTGATCGACGCAGTCCAGCCAGTCAACATCGTGTGCATATGAAATCCCGTGATACTATAGTGTATGAGGCGCTGTGATCGCTTTAGGCGACCACTTATCAACCTACAAGGAGTGGATGCATGAAGACTGCAGTGCCTTGGCCAGGTGCACTAGGTTTCTCATGTGAGGATCCACGGCGTGAGCAGCCCGATCCAGGGAGTCCCACAGATTATCAATTTGCTTTACATTCGGGGAGTTTGTTGACCAGGGGAGTACGATAAACTCATCTTGCTGCTCTTCGAACCACGCACGTACACTGGGAGCCGTGTTACACGTGGCATTGTTCAGTTGGCAGATGCCATTGTGCCAAGGAAAAACCAAGCAGCAGGTAGGGGTGGACATGGTCCCCAAGGATAGATGCACACTTGGTCGATCCTTTTTGCCTTCCAGAATGACGATATCAGCCAGGCTGTGCCACGCAACTATTCCCCAGACCATAGCGCTCTCTCCTCCGGCCTCGACCCTTTCGACGATTGTTGCAGGGCCGTACGTGCCAACGGCTATGTGTCCGATGGGGCATAACACGTGATTTCACTGAAAAGTCATCTGTCGCCATTCAGTGGAAGTCCTGTTGCGTCATTAGAATGCAAATCGCAGCCATTATCGCCGATGAACAGCAGTCAGCATGGGTACATGAACCAGATTCCTTCTGCGGAGGTTCATAGACAGCAACGTTTGCTGAACGGCCGTTGAGGAGACACTGTTGGTAGCCCCTTGGTTCATCTTGGTGGTCAGGTGTTCAACACTGTTATGCCGGAGCCAAGGTAGCCCCTGAGGGCTTGCAACCCATATTACACCACAGAGGACAGGGTTGTCTATGTCCAAGGTGTACCAAAAGTACCATGGTGAACTGGCTAATTACATACAATATAATGGAAACAGACATTCCGAGCACTGCTTCCTGCGGGGGGAGCTCGAGCCCCGGCCTGCAGGAAGTATCTCTACGCCAAAACCTGATTGGCTGGAGACAGAAATTTAGGGGCTAGAACCAGCCCCGAAGTTCAGTTCACTCTGGATGCCGACCTCGTGGACGTCGACCGCTGAAGATTACGTCTTCGTCTCTGAATTTGACTTCTACTAGTGTGTGTGTTACCATAAACTTTTGTGGAAAATTAGAAGTGAACTTTCGTTTGCCTCAATTAGGAGACTTTTACTGCCATCGTTATTGTTACCTTTCTTTTGTTGTTCAGTCATCAACTTTGTAAACTTACATAAATAAAAGTTGTGTTTGTGAAAAATTGCGAATTTTCAGTCACAACAAACACTTGCACGTCTGTTCGCCAGTAACATGTGCGCAGCCATCGTTCACCCTGTCACCTATGGCCCGTGGTTCGCCACAGTTGTCTCGGTGCCGGTTTTGGATAGTGACATTTTCCCATACGCGGTATACTTCAATCATGGCGGCACGCAAACATTTTACGAACTTAGCTGTTTCGGAAATGCTTCCTTCCTTGGTCCGAAAGCCAATTATGATGCCCTAATGAACGTCAAATAAATCGCACCGTTTTCGAGTTACAAGTTCGATTTTACTGTTCGCCGTATCCCCCCGACACGCTTTAGATACCCTCCACTGCTAGTCCTCTCAGCTGCTGTGTGTGAGTGTTTATTGCACGTTGACGTCAAATGTAGGCCGTGGTCACATTACTGTGACTGAACTATGTAATATACGTACTTCAGCAGGACTGAAATACTTTTTTTACCCTACATGCAGCATCAGGACTAAAATACGTTTTTTACCCAATCAGTAGCACGTTTTAAGAGATGCTTTGATGGAATTGATATATAAACTGATAACGGACATACATAAATGTAGCACAAAATAAAGACAGAAAGTATTTAATAAATTTTGGTATTTTTATGCCACTGGAAAAAATAGTTCCTATTTTCTGAAAAATAAAGATCTGTTTTGGTTTTAGTGAGCTGTACAAATGTGAAACACTTACATCAATGCAACTTTCGTTTGAAACGACTTTTCTGGGTTTTAGTCATCATTTCATGTAGTTGCTTGGTATGGAAGATTCTTGCTAGTAGCAAGGGCACAGGCTTTGGTGATCTAGGGCTTTTCCTTACTGGAACTGCCTCGGGTTTGTCATTATTCCTTCTCTTCTTCTCCAGTCTCCTTCTTCCTCTTGCAATCTCTCTTGTAAATGTGGAATTATAGCTCGTTGCCAAATGTAGACCATCGAAAAAATGAATCACCATATTGTTGTGGGGAAATGAAATAGCACTTACTCAACAGCGTAGGGTAAATTAGCACGTTTCACCATATTCCACACACATTCTAGTCAAAAGCTACTAAAAACGAGCAGAAAGTCCTTTGTTTCTCGCAGCCATGCTAACACTGCCATATCAACTTTCTTCAATTAGATCCTGAAACGTACTGACAGTTTGCGGAAACGAAAATAAATGGTCTGCAGAAAGCACATGGTGTAAAGCTCACGTTGCAGTCAAGCATAGTAGGTCTTGAAGAAACTGAAACTCGTATATAACTTACATATTACATAAGGACTGAGGAAGTTAGCTACATTTTTGAATAAATGTCAATAAACTTTACCAACAGCCGAACACTTTCACATACTTTATTTTATTCTGAAAGCAACCAGATTCGGCAATTGATTTTGCCGTCTTCAGGCCCCATACGCTTCTTTCAAATCAACAAACTTATCGATAGCGCATAAAACTGTATATCGTGAATTCCTATCGTTGTGCAGAAGCTCCATGTGAAGACGTGACAGCAACTGACGTCTTCGTATGAAGCATCTGCACAACGATAGGAATTCACGATATCCAGTTTTATGGCGCTATCGATAAGTTTGTTGATTTGAAAGAAGCGTATGGGACCTGAAGGTGGCACAATGAATTGCCGAAGCCGGTTGCTATCAGAATAAAATAAAGTATCTTAAACTGTACGCCTATTGGTAAAGTTTATTGACATTGAAAAGTACATACCAGTCGATGTCCGCTGGTTGTAGTGGGCCAACTGAATAAAGGCTCATGCCGTAATATGTGGCCAATCATTTTGCCTATTTGATTCATTCCATTCTTTATTGGGCATTTTTCTCGTTGACCTGTAAGACGTCTTACTGTATCAGCCCATCTTGTCTTCAGCATCATTTTTCCAAGACTGCTAATCACTCAGTTTGCGTCTCCCCCCTGTTCACATTCCGCACCACGCATGTGTGCACTCTCATAGCTTTTCATATTCTTTCGTCTCAAGGATTCTGTCTTTTGTGTTCACATTTGTTCCTTTTTATAAAAGGTCCTTACTCCTTGTGCAATTGTTCCCCTATGTCTCTGTAATGTATAAAATAAAGAAAATAAAATGATTTACTTACCGTTAACTAGCATTTTTGACTAGCATAGCATCTATCATCAAGTGGCATAGCAAATATCTGCCTCTATTACAACATGTATGAGTTGTCAGTCTTAACTCTCTGTGCTGTGTGTGTATTCACCGTCGCGCACAAAACTACAGTCTAAAGGAGACGGAAATGAACCTGCAGTGAAATGAGCAAAACTATTCTCCTTCGGGGTAGTGGCTGTTGAAAAGCAACAAAACAGCGTTTTAGGGTCGTTTGCTGTGTGAATTGAAGCAGAAGCGTTCAAGGCGAGCGTGCTAAGAGGTACTCACGCATATGTTAACACAGCCAACGTGTACGATCCCACACACACAAATCCCCAGATTTGGCGTGACAGCCGGCCGGGGTGGCCGAGCGGTTCTAAGCGCTACAGTCTGAAACCGCGTGACCGCTACGGTTGCAGGTTCGAATCCTGCCTCGAGCATGGATGTGTGTGGTGTCCTTAGGTTAGTTAGGTTTAAGTAGTTCTAAGTTCTAGGGGACTGATGTCCTCAGCAGTTAAGTCCCATAGTTCTCAGAGCCATTTGGCGTGACATGAAACTTGTTGTTGCCCTATCTAACAATATACCGGATGTATCAAAAAGAATCATCCGACTTTAAAAAAATCATAACTATTTTGTTATTTGAGATATGTGCATGAACAACGTACTGTTGGAAAGAGCAAACTCTCGAGTCTTACATAGTTCCCGCTAGATAGCAGCAATGTGCGGCGGCTTCAGTTATAGTAAAAATGGTATCGGGACAACAGAAAGCATTTTGTGTTCTACGTTTTACGCAGTACGGATCAGTAATAACTGTTCAAAATGTTCGCATGTGTGTGAAATCTTATGGGACTTAACTGCTAAGGTCATCAGTCCCTAAGCTTACACACTACTTAACCTAAACTATCCTAAGGACAAACACACACACCCATGCTCGAGGGAGGACTCGAACCTCCGCCGGGATCAGCCGCACAGTCCATGACTGCAGCGCATCAGACCGCTCGGCTAATCCCGCGCGGCAGTAATAACTGTTCAGAGTGACTTTAGTTCTGGGTATGGTGTGGATCCTCCACAGCACATAGCATTAGACGATAGCATGAAAAATTCCGAGAAGCAAGTTGTTTGTGTAAAGGCAAATCGCTGGACTGTCCCCGAGTGCATCTCAGCTGCTCAACATGCCCCAGATGTCTGTCTGGCGTGCGTAGAGTCGACGATTACACAGGGAACCATATAAAATTCAGCTACTGCAAGCTCTTCGTGAAGGTGACAAACAGAGGACACTGTTACAGGAAGCATATATCTCGATATGCTTGAGAACTTTCTTTTCTCACAGTTGGAGACTGATTCGAACGACTTGATTCACCAACAGGATTGGACACCGCACACTGGCATCTAGAAGTGTGGGAATTTTGAAATCAAAGAATTACTGAACGATGGATCGGTCGCACTGGACCAAATGATTCAACCTTACATTACTGGCCTCCGAGGTCACGGGACCTGACTGTATGTGATTATTTCTTATGGGGGGTTTACAAAAGACTCTGTTTATGTGTCTCCGTTACCAAAAATAATGAATGAACTGAGACATGGCATAACAGCTGTGGAAGCTGTAACTCAAGACATGCTCGCTGCAGTGTGGAACAATTTGAATACTGCATTGACATACGCCGTGCATATCAAGTGGGGCATATTGAACACCTTTGAAAATGTATGAAAAAAACTTTTTGAGTTTCGCGTTCATCAAAAAACAAAATTCATTGTATATGTTTTTTATTTTCAGAAATATAGACGTGCCAAATCGGATGATTCTTTTTGATACACCCTGTAGTTTGAAGGAAAGAAATTATCGTCGAATGAAGAAGTTATCTGTGAAACTTCCTGGTACATTAAAACTGTATGCCAGACCGAGACTCGAACACTGGATCTTCGCCTTTCGCGGGCAAGTGTTCTACCAACTGAGCTACCCAAGCACGACTCACGCCCCGTCCCCACAGCTTTAATTCCGCCAGTACCTCGTCTCCTACCTTCCAAACTTCGCAGAAGCTCTCCTGCATACCTTGCAGAACTAGCACTCCTGGAGGAAAGGCAAAGGTCCCGAGTTCGAGTCTCGGTCCGGCATACAGTTTTAATCTGCCAGGAAGTTTCATATCAGCACACACTCCGCTGCAGAGTGAAAATTTCATTCTGGAAACATCCCCTAGGCTGCGGCTCAGCCATGTCCCCGCAATATCCTTTCTTCCAGGAGTGCTAGTTCTGCAAGGTATGCAGGAGAGCTTCTGCGAAGTTTGGAAGGTAGGAGACGAGGTACTGGAGGAATTAAAGCTGTGAGGACGGGGCGTGGGTCGTGCTTGGGTAGCTCAGTTGGTAGAGTACTTGCCTGCGAAAGGCAAAGGTCCAGAGTTCGAGTCCCGGTCCGGCATACAGTTTTAATCTGCCAGGAAGTTTCATAACAGCACACACTCCGCTGCAGAGTGAAAATCTCGTTCTGGAAGTTATCTGTGCTTTAAACTGTTATTCTACCTAACTGGAGACAAAGTTACTTTCTGAGGAAATCGAAAGGATTGAAGTCTCAATGGATCTAATGAACTGAGATCGTTGGGGGTAACATTGAGATAAATGCTTGTTTTTCGAGAAGAAGAAGCGTTGCCATCTAAGTTTTCTAACAAACTTAGCGGCCTATCTCTGAATTTAGCAGGGAGACGGCGGTAGCGACCCGCGCTTGCCGAGACAGACACGTGGCGCATGCGCAGTGCGCCGCCAGGGAAAAAAATCCTTCGCAGCCGGCAGCGAGAGACCCTCCGTCACGCCGGCGGTCCCTCTTCCCCGCGTGGCTCCCACTGGGTGTGCGTGAAATCGTCGCTTTTTGTCTAAGGCGGAATGTCGCGTGAAATTCGCTGCTGCACATAAGCAAATTAGCCTCCTAGCGTTTACCGCCGCTAAATGAAACATACCGTCGCCTGCCAACGCGCGACCCATTGTTCCTCATCAGCGTGCAGACGTTTCATAATGCGGTCCACATTGTCTTCGTAGCAAAAAATCTGAAATCGTAATAATGTTTCTTTCTTGTACGGTTGTCCTACCCACCCTGCCTACACATAATCAGGCAGGCGAGGAGAAGTTGTTATAGCGAAACATTTTTTTACCGTCATTTCCCTTTGTGAGTGATGCAGGGCTCTGTGGCAATGTGAGGCCTGTTACATGCGGTAGAAAGATGTTTAGAACGTTCACATCTATGTTACCGCTCAAAAGAACTGCACTCACCACTTCTGATATTCGTCCCAGTAAAAGCGAGGACTTAAAATTTTACTCACGATAAACGTCGTCGTTATACAGGGTGTTTCAGAGGTGACGGTCAATCATCAGGCATATGACAGGAATGATGATTCGAAACAAACCCGCCAGGGTAGCCGAGAGCGCTAACGCGCTGCTTCCTGGACTCGGGTAGGCGCGCCGGCCCCAGATCGAATCCGCCCTTCTGATTAACGACGGGGGCCGATGTGCCGGCCAGCCTGGATGTGGTTTTCACGCGGTTTTCCACGGCCCACTAGGTGAATACCGGGCTGGTCCCCATATTCCGCATCAGTTACACGGCTCGCATGGGTTACACTCGACGCAGACAGTTGGGGTACACTAATTCCATCCTGGGGGGTACAGGGTGGTGGCAGGAAGGGAATCTGGCCACCCCTTAAACATTAACATGCCAAATCCGATTAACGAAGGAACTTGCCCCCCTTCTTGCAGCGGTGTACCGTAGGTCTCTAGAAGAGCGTAGCGTTCCAAAGGATTGGAAAAGGGCACAGGTCATCCCCGTTTTCAAGAAGGGACGTCAAACAGATGTGCAGAACTATAGACCTATATCTCTAACGTCGATCAGTTGTAGAATTTTGGAACACGTATTGTGTTCGAGTATAATGACTTTTCTGGAGACTAGAAATCTACTCTGTAGGAATCAGCATGGGTTTCGAAAAAGACGGTCATGTGAAACCCAGCTCGCGCTATTCGTCCACGAGACTCAGAGGGCCATAGACACGGGTTCACAGGTAGATGCCGTGTTTCTTGACTTCCGCAAGGCGTTCGATACAGTTCCCCACAATCGTTTAATGAACAAAGTAAGAGCATATGGACTATCAGACCAATTGTGTGATTGGATTGAGGAGTTCCTAGATAACAGGACGCAGCATGTCATTCTCAATGGAGAGAAGTCTTCCGAAGTAAGAGTGATTTCAGGTGTGCCGCAGGGGAGTGTCACAGGACCGTTGCTATTCACAATATACATAAATGACTTGGTGGATGACATCGGAAGCTCACTGAGGCTTTTTGCAGATGATGCTGTGGTGTATCGAGAGGTTGTAACAATGGAAAATTGTACTGAAATGCAGGAGGATCTGCAGCGAATTGACGCATGGTGCAGGGAATGGCAATTGAATCTCAATGTAGAAAAGTGTAATGTGCTGAGAATACACAGAAAGATAGATCCTTTATCATTTAGCTACAAAATAGCAGGTCAGCAACTGGAAGCAGTTAATACCATAAATTATCTGGGAGTACGCATTAGGAGTGTTTTAAAATGGAATGATCATATCATGTTGATCGTCGGTAAAGCAGATGCCAGACTGAGATTCATTGGAAGAATCCTAAGGAAATGCAATCCGAAAACAAAGGAAGTAGGTTACAGTACGCTTGTTCGCCCACTGCTTGAATACTGCTCACCGGTGTGGGATCCGTACCAGATAGGGTTGATAGAAGATATAGAGAAGATCCAACGGAGAGCAGCGCGCTTCGTTACAGGATCATTTAGTAATCGCGAAAGCGTTACGGAGATGATAGATAAACTCCAGTGGAAGACTCTGCAGGAGAGACGCTCAGTAGCTCGGTACGGGCTTTTGTCAAAGTTTCGAGAACATACCTTCACCGAAGAGTCAAGCAGTATATTGGTCCCTCCTACGTATATCTCGCGAAGAGACCATGAGGATAAAATGAGAGAGATTAGAGCCCACACAGAGGTATACCGACAATCCTTCTTTCCACGAACAATACGAGACTGGAATAGAAGGGAGAACCGATAGAGGTACTCAAGGTACCCTCCACCACACACCGTCAGGTGGCTTGCGGAGTATGGATGTAGATGTAGATGTAGAACGATGACTGACCCTGTGTAACTGCTGGACAAGGCTCAAGCGATAGATAGAACATTCGAAACAAAAAAAGTAAAATAAACATGTGCTCTAAAACGCATACCTTAAGAGCTATGAACAATTCTTGATCTTCGATGGTGTGAAACAAATCTTGTGTATTGCAATCTCTTTGCTTTCCATATTTTGGGAAGTGGTAGCGTGAATCAAAACAAAAAAAGTCCAGTAAACATGTGCTCTAAAATGCATACCTACAAATTTATACGCACTTGTTCATTAGAAGAGTTGTCTTTCAAAGTAGTGAAGACGAGCAAGTGCTCATAGATCTTAAGATATGCATTTTTAGAGCACATGTTACTGGACATTTTTGCTTTTTTTGGTCCATATTGCCAGTTCCCAAAATATGGAAAGCAAAGAACTTGCAGTAGAAGAGATTTGTTTCACAGCATCGAAGATCAAGAATTGCTCATAGTTCTTAAGGTATGCGTTTCAGAGCCGATGTTTGCCTGACTTTTTTTTTCGAATGATCATTCCTGTCATATCCCTCAATATTGACTGTCACTTCTTACAAGTCGTCGTTATGTATTTATCCCTCTTAAAACTAAACTCCGTGCGAACAGGGGCTCCGTGTCATCCTCAGCCCACAGGCGCCACTGGATGCGTATACGGAGGGGCACGTGGTCAGCACACCGCTCTCCCGGCCGTCTGTGTTTCCGAGTCCGGAGCCGCTACTTCTCAATCAAGTAGCTCCTCAGTTTGCCTCATAGGGGTTGAGTGCACCCCGCTGGCCAACAGCGCTCGGCAGACCGGATGGTCACCCATCCAAGTGCTAGCCCAGCCCGACAGCGCTTAACTTCAGTGATCGGACGGGAACCGGTGTTACCACTGCGAGGCCGTTGGCTATCTACACCTCTTAGCTAGTCTATGCTGCGTTTCAGTCACCCACAAAGACAGAATGCACGCAATTTTCCTCATTTTCTTTAAACTAAAGGCGTGAAAGCTGCTTGCGGAGGAGTATGCCTGCCCTCACGTTTCTATGCCGTCCAACATCGGGCCACTGTCTCATGTGAAATGCCCCTCGTATCTGTATATTGCACGACTCCACCAGCCAGCCAAATGGAGACAGACAATGAGGCCTTCTTGAAACTCTGTCAGGTGCTGATAACGTTGCCCCACACACCAATACGCGGCATCTCAGCGTTGTTCGCAGTGATCGCTCGATAGATGATGCTGTTCACGTGCCTTATACATCCTACAAAGGCTGGTAACAACACTAACGCACTGTGGTAGCCGTCCTATCTGTCTTTATAACGACCGATGGTGTCTACGTGTACGGAGATACAATGAAATCCTACCCCGGCTTCTGCATACATACCCCACAAGCCTTTGTATGGTGCGTGGAAGAGGATACTCTGCAGCACTACTAACCGTTTCCTTCCCCGTTCCTCTCTCAAATACACTCCTGGAAATTGAAATAAGAACACCGTGAATTCATTGTCCCAGCAAGGGGAAACTTTATTGACACATTCCTGGGGTCAGATACATCACATGATCACACTGACAGAACCACAGGCACATAGGCACAGGCAACAGAGCATGCACAATGTCGGCACTAGTACAGTGTATATCCACCTTTCGCAGCAATGCAGGCTGCTATTCTCCCATGGAGACGATCGTAGAGATGCTGGATGTAGTCCTGTGGAACGGCTTGCCATGCCATTTCCACCTGGCGCCTCAGTTGGACCAGCGTTCGTGCTGGACGTGCAGACCGCGTGAGACGACGCTTCATCCAGTCCCAAACATGCTCAATGGGGGACAGATCCGGAGATCTTGCTGGCCAGGGTAGTTGACTTACACCTTCTAGAGCACGTTGGGTGGCACGGGATACATGCGGATGTGCATTGTCCTGTTGGAACAGCAAGTTCCCTTGCCGGTCTAGGAATGGTAGAACGATGGGTTCGATGACGGTTTGGATGTACCGTGCACTATTCAGTGTCCCCTCGACGATCACCAGTGGTGTACGGCCAGTGTAGGAGATCGCTCCCCACACCATGATGCCGGGTGTTGGCCCTGTGTGCCTCGGTCGTATGCAGTCCTGATTGTGGCGCTCACCTGCACGGCGCCAAACACGCATACGACCATCATTGGCACCAAGGCAGAAGCGGCTCTCATCGCTGAAGACGACACGTCTCCATTCGTCCCTCCATTCACGCCTGTCGCGACACCACTGGAGGCGAGCTGCACGATGTTGGGGCGTGAGCGGAAGACGGCCTAACGGTGTGCGGGACCGTAGCCCAGCTTCATGGAGACGGTTGCGAATGGTCCTCGCCGATACCCCAGGAGCAACAGTGTCCCTAATTTGCTGGGAAGTGGCGGTGCGGTCCCCTACGGCACTGCGTAGGATCCTACGGTCTTGGCGTGCATCCGTGCGTCGCTGCGGTCCGGTCCCAGGTCGACGGGCACGTGCACCTTCCGCCGACCACTGGCGACAACATCGATGTACTGTGGAGACCTCACGCCCCACGTGTTGAGCAATTCGGCGGTACGTCCACCCGGCCTCCCGCATGCCCACTATACGCTCTCGCTCAAAGTCCGTCAACTGCACATACGGTTCACGTCCACGCTGTCGCGGCATGCTACCAGTGTTAAAGACTGCGATGGAGCTCCGTATGTCACGGCAAACTGGCTGACACTGACGGCGGCGGTGCACAAATGCTGCGCAGCTAGCGCCATTCGACGGCCAACACCGCGGTTCCTGGTGTGTCCGCTGTGCCGTGCGTGTGATCATTGCTTGTACAGCCCTCTCGCAGTGTCCGGAGCAAGTATGGTGGGTCTGACACACCGGTGTCAATGTGTTCTTTTTTCCATTTTCAGGAGTGTAGAACGAGGGTAAAACGGCTCTCTATATGTCTCCTTACGAGGCCTGATTTCTTTTACCTTCTTTTCGCAGCTCTTACACTAAATGTACATTGGCGGCAGTTGAATCATTCTGCAGCCAGTTTCAAACACCGGTTCTCTAAATTTTCTCAGTAGTGCTCCGTGGAAAGACGTCGTCTTCCCTACAGGGATTACCACTTGGGTTGTCCGCCTCCGGTAGCTGAATGGAAATGAAAGTGAAAGAACTTTACAATAACTTGATGAAAGACAAATCCAGAAACCACGTAGAACAAAAGTATCCTTGTTACAACTGGGCAATAATATGGGAAAATATTCACTGCCGGAACCTGCCAACAAATGTCAGATCGACCTGGTACTTTGCAGTAAATAGGAAAATTACGACGAACTCTAAACTTCACTCTATTCGACTGGCCGAGTCACCGCTGTGTACATTATGTAATATACCAGATACCGAAGAGCATAGATTGTTGTGTGACGAAGTAAAAGACATATGGCTCTACATAAGACAAAAATAGCGAGCGTCAGCAGAACTACGCCCAACGCCGTTACGCGTGCTGAATTTTTAAACCCTGACAGTAAGACCCTAAAACACAACGAAACACAATCAACTGGTTGAAAGGCCAAACAATGCATTACAACCTAACAAAAGAATCAAGAAATAGGGAGGACTTCTGGGTATACCTTACAACTGAGCACCTCAAGTTGATGTGTACTAAAAAATACACTCCTGGAAATGGAAAAAAGAACACATTGACACCGGTGTGTCAGACCCACCATACTTGCTCCGGACACTGCGAGAGGGCTGTACAAGCAATGATCACACGTACGGCACAGCGGACACACCAGGAACCGCGGTGTTGGCCGTCGAATGGCGCTAGCTGCGCAGCATTTGTGCACCGCCGCCGTCAGTGTCAGTCACTTTGCCGTGGCATACGGAGCTCCATCGCAGTCTTTAACACTGGTAGCATGCCGCGACAGCGTGGACGTGAACCGTATGTGCAGTTGACGGACTTTGAGCGAAGGCGTATAGTGGACATGCGGGAGGCCGGGTGGACGTACCGCCGAATTGCTCAACACGTGGGACGTGAGGTCTCCACAGTACATCGATGTTGTCGCCAGTGGTCGGCGGAAGGTGCACGTGCCCGTCGACCTGGGACCGGACCGCAGCGACGCACGGATGCACGCCAAGACCGTAGGATCCTACGCAGTGCCGTAGGGGACCGCACCGCCACTTCCCAGCAAATTAGGGACACTGTTGCTCCTGGGGTATCGGCGAGGACCATTCGCAACCGTCTCCATGAAGCTGGGCTACGGTCCCGCACACCGTTAGGCCGTCTTCCGCTCACGCCCCAACATCGTGCAGCCCGCCTCCAGTGGTGTCGCGACAGGCGTGAATGGAGGGACGAATGGAGACGTGTCGTCTTCAGCGATGAGAGTCGCTTCTGCCTTGGTGCCAATGATGGTCGTATGCGTGTTTGGCGCCGTGCAGGTGAGCGCCGCAATCAGGACTGCATACGACCGAGGCACACAGGGCCAACACCCGGCATCATGGTGTGGGGAGCGATCTCCTACACTGGCCGTACACCACTGGTGATCGTCGAGGGGACACTGAATAGTGCACGGTACATCCAAACCGTCATCGAACACATCGTTCTAGCATCCCTAGACCGGCAAGGGAACTTGCTGTTCCAACAGGACAATGCACGTCCGCATGTATCCCGTGCCACCCAACGTGCTCTAGAAGGTGTAAGTCAACTACCCTGGCCAGCAAGATCTCCGGATCTGTCCCCCATTGAGCATGTTTGGGACTGGATGAAGCGTCGTCTCACGCGGTCTGCACGTCCAGTACGAACGCTGGTCCAACTGAGGCGCCAGGTGGAAATGGCATGGCAAGCCGTTCCACAGGACTACATCCAGCATCTCTACTATCGTCTCCATGGGAGAATAGCAGCCTGCATTGCTGTGAAAGGTGGATATACACTGTACTAGTGCCGACATTGTGCATGCTCTGTTGCCTGTGTCTATGTGCCTGTGGTTTTGTCAGTGTGATCATGTGATGTATCTGACCCCTGGAATGTGTCAATAAAGTTTCCCCTTGCTGGGACAATGAATTCACGGTGTTCTTATTTCAATTTCCAGGAGTGTAGTTTTCTAGCATTTAGAGCTAGCTGCTATTAACTACTCCAACTAGCAATTCTGTCTAACAAGGGCAGGCTAGGACATTGGGATCAGGGGTTTACTTCAAACTTTGTACACCCTTAGTAGGCCATTATAACAACATAATGTGCAAGTAGTAAACTGCTCTACTCTGACAGTTGCATGAAAATCGTAAAGTCGTAAGATATGTTTAACGCTTCTGTTATGTAAATAATGTATCTGTGCGAAGGTGCTGGTTGTAAGAAGTCATTGTGGTCAAGTGCTTAGCATTCGCGACCGCAGCTCGTGGTCGTGCGGTAGCGTTCTCGCTTCCCACGCCCGGGTTCCCGGGTTCGATTCCCGGCGGGGTCAGGGATATTCTCTGCCTCGTGATGGCTGGATGTTGTGTGTTGTGTGATGTCCTTAGGTTAGTTAGATACAAGTAGTTCTAGGGGACTAATGACCATAGATGTTAAGTCCCATAGTGCTCAGAGCCATTTGAATCATTTAGCATTCGCGCTTAGGTGGAAGGTTGTAGGTAAAGCGACGCTTCGAATCCTGCAAAAACATTTTTTTAATCTATATTTTGTTATCACTGGTCAGATTGTTTAATTTATATGACATTTGAGAGGTGATGTAATTAAAAAAAAAGATCCCGTGCATTTTCCGGAAGTTGTAGTGAATTTCGTATATTACTTGTCTATTTATTATTTTAATTAAATTTTCAAGGGTAAGGGATAGGTTTGGAAAGCCCAAATCAAACCTCGATAGATAATGATATGAATGACGTTATTCAGTAATACAGTAAGTCACAGTGTGCCATACAAGAGTATTGTACAATCACTCATCAGATGTGCTGTCGACATCGCACGCTGCACAATGGAATTTGTCATACAGACATGAAAAACATCAATTGAAACGGCGTCTACTACATCGAATGAATGTGGTTTTATCGCATTTACAGGAGCTGTACAGAGTCTGTAAGAGAAAACGCACCTCGTTGATTTTTTTGAAACATTTTAGTTCTTCCGAAAGTGTAGATAAAAATTTAAGTTTGAGCGGGAGTCGAAGCCTCATACACGTTCGTTTTATGAAGCTCGAACGCTAACCGCTTTTCCCAACTGCTCCGCGGTGATTTAGTTAAGATAGTTATTTGCAGTGTAGCCAGAGCAGAGTCAAATTACACGTTGCAAGATAAGAATTTGCTGTAGAGACTAAATGAACATTTTTGACAGAATATTAGGAACAGTTTTCAATTAGTGAAAGCCGGTCGCTGTGACCAAGCGGTTCTAGGCACTTCAGTCTGGAACCGTGCTGCTGCTACGGTCGCAGGTTCGAATCCTGCCTGGGGCATGGATTTGTGTGATATCCCTAGGTTAGTTAGGTTTAAGTAATTCTAAGTTCTAGGGGACTGATGACCTCAGATGTTAAGTCGCATAGTGCTTAGAGCCATTTGAACCATTTGAAATAGGGAAATCATCTGTAAATTCAACAGATGTATTTGTTGTAGGGCATATTTAAATTATGTTAATAGTTACTCATTCTGAATATTCTCGTGAATCATTGTTTTATTCAATCTAATTTACAGTCAGTCATATGCATTTTAGACTAACTAAAATATCATTCCTAAAAAGTAATTTGCATAAATAAGTTCATGTTCAAATACAGGGTAGTTAAGCCGATTCTAGATCGGAATCTGTAATCGAAGTTTTAGAAGTCAGATAGTTTTCAGATAGTTAGCGACAAATCCAGTTACAAACAGTTTTAGCGTACAACTCCCAATATACGGGTAACTTTCACATGTATGCAGCAGCCGTTCGCCTGGATGAAGACGTATTCTAACCCGACCATCGGCCTCATGTAACAAGTAACATGATTCATATGACCAGGTGTCACGTTTCCAATGAACGATGATCCAATCTCGATGATGCCGTGCCTGCTGCAACCATAAGTGATGACATCGTAGGGTCACCAGGGGAACACGTAGAGCTCGTCTGTTACGAAGTCCCATGTTCAACAACGTGCGCGGAGCGCTGTGCTCCGGAACACTTGTGCCTGCTTCAGCACTGCACTCAGTCGTCAAATGGGCCGCAGATCGCAGCCTGTCCCACGTCACAGAGCGGACAAGCCTCAGACCCGCACGTTCTGTGATGAGGCTTGGATGCCCAATACTTTGTAGCCTGCTCGTGGTTTCATCATCCTTCAACCATTTACCCATAATAAGAGTAGCATGCAGACAGTCGACTAACTTTATCGTTCCCGAGTTGTTTGTTCCCATGCCGTCCACCCTTTGCCATAGTCGAATAAGTGATTGTATTCCCCTTTCGCGGCTACAGTGATTCTCCATTCGCTCTGCTTTGCTTGTAATCTGTCCTTACCACACACAACACTTCCTGCAACGCCACAGCGTCATCTCAGTGATCGTTCGGTGAACTAGGCTGCGTATGAGCCTCCGCAGCCGGCACCTGGCTCATGCATCCATGCTGACTGCTGTTCAACGGCGACGTAGCCAGGAATTTGCACGCCAGTACCGCAACTGAACATCCACTTATAACACTGCAACTGCATTTTACGTAGCTTATGCAATCAAATACCAAGTTTGGCTTATTACGTACTGTGCCCCAACAGAACGAAGTAGTCCCGTCACGGAAAAGCCACCTATAACACTTCTGTCCGCTACTGCTATACAATAACCTTAAAGTTGGAGGCAGGGCGTGAAATAAAACTATCTTGTTAAAGCAATTATGGTATAACGCAACAGAGCAATGTTACCCTCTGAGAAGAATTTTGTGTTGACCGTGTTGTACCAAACGGAGGTGGCTTACCGGAAGTGAAAGTCAGAATACGTAAATATTTAAACAGTAACAAACAATAATTTACTTATCCACACTGTTCAAACAATAAAAAAGGTCGCCAGCCTAATTAGGCATGAGAATGATTAACATTCTTATTAAAAAAGTAGGTATGAATAACTTTAGGCATTTCAGTCTGGAACCGCGCGACCGCTACGGTCGCAGGTTCGAATCCTGCCTCGGGCATGGATGTGTGTGATGTCCTTAGGTTAGTTAGGTTTAAGTAATTCTAAGTTCTACGAGACTGATGACCACAGATGTTAAGTCCCATAGTGCTCAGAGTCATTTGAACCAATTTGAATAACTTTAACGGATAAACACAAGCTATATTTTGCCACACGCGAGTGCAATGAACTCTGACACCTGCATATGTTAACGTTAAGTTTGGAGTTGACAGCTAGAGCAGAACAAACTATTTGCATAAATATAACAGATAACGATACACACTACTATCTTCAGGGCTTAGTCAAACTGAGTGGTTTCAATAATATTACTATTCATATTCACAGGAAGAATCATAAATTGGACATAGGTTCAGAATTACTATTCAAACATTTTCCTAGCTGACATAAAATTGTAAATGTAGTTCCCTGCAAAATTATGAACTGGTCACAGGTTAAGCCTCTTTCAGCTAAATACTTTTCTATTTAGAATAAAAGTTGACTGGAATTCAGTAACAGGTTACTTCTCACTGTCTTTTGAATAAAGAAATTATTGTTTTCATAGATAGTGGTCTTTCTATTAATTGTTATTTAAAATGAGCATAAAGGATAACCTGTGAATCCTATTACACTATTAATGTGCACTTTCAATACCCAAAAGAAACAAGTGTTTAGCAAGCATGAGTATATAAATTTCCACAACTGCAGTTTTCAACTTTTACTACAGTGAGACACAAAAGTGACATGTTTGTAAGATACTTACTTACGTTTTGCGATTTGCAACAAGCAGCAATGTGATCATTTACTAAGCAAACCTTTACAATCCTCAGTTTTAAGAAATTTTAATTCTGAAGTTGCCAACAACATATTAATAAACAGTTTTAATAGGAAAATTATTTTCAGCAAGCAAAATTTACTTTAACTCACTCTCTTGCCACATTAACTTTAACTTTCTTTTTCCTATGTTCAAGAGGCATTAATTAGTAAAACACTTGGCTTTAATGTTCTTTCAGTAAGGACACTCGGTAATCACTTCAGTTCAAACGCACAGGAACATGAGAGGTGTTACGATAAGAAAAAGAAAATCAAGGTAGGTACATAAATTAACGTTATAAATTACCTTATATTTGAGCACACTAACACATCCAATAAGCTGATCCTTCACTGTACATTACTATAGTGTTCCATTACAGTGATTGCCCAATGTGGTGGCGATTGCACGTTGGTAGGTGGATTAGCAGGTAGAATTGCTGGACTCTCTCATTTCTTGGTGGCGATGATAGATACCAATTCCAGAATAGTTCCAGCTCTTTATCCATCCATCCAAGGCATTGGAAAGTGTCAGAAAAACCTCTCTTGGCACCAAAACAATATACAACTTTTACACGAGCAGTTGAGAGTTTGTTAGCTCGTCCCAGACTGATTCTTGGTTCTACCTTTTCTTCCTATGCCAACCACAATTTGCGTGCGCTATTCAGTTCCGTTCCCGAGGAAGATATGACATAACTAAGAGCCCTAAGTGAAGGTCAGCAGTTTACATAACAGCAAACAAACATATTAATTAAAACAGAACATTTGCAGTATTGGTATTTCTACATAAAATTATTTAAACAAAATTATTAAATCTCAAAGATAACCAAAGAAATTAAGTGAGAAAGACAAACACATCATTACAGAGATTGTACTTCATTACAGTATCGAATTAATCATACACTAATTACAGAAGTTCAGCGATGGCGTAATGAACAAAATAAAAAGCTAAATGAATCAACAAAAGGTATGTAATGTCTAAGCTATGGTGTTACACACTGAATGGCGGCAAGTGGCCGCTTCAGATGAATTACGCTTTTTGCTTTATTGGACTGGTGGCCGTCTACCTGTACGGTGAGAAACGTTTGGAAACAAATATCCTGAATCAGGAGAGAGTGTTACGGGCTATGGAATGTTTTCGGGGCATTACCAGGGTGATATCGTACATCTGGAAGGCACAATGGATCAAGACAAGTCCGCAGCTCGTGATCGTGCGGTAGCGTTCTCGCTTCCCGCGCCCGGGTTCCCGGGATCGATTCCCAGCGGGCTCAGGGATTTTCTCTGCGGCACCAGGATGAGTTTGCATTACACGCCTGTTCGCCAAACTTCTTAGATTTAAACCTAATCGAAAATCTCTGGGACCACCTCGATAAGGTTGTTCGTGCCATGGATCACAGCAACGAGCCACGGCACTGGAATCGGCATGGCTCCACATCCCTGTTTGGACGTTCCAGAACCTCTTGACTCTCTTCCAGCACGTCTCGCGCTCCAAAAGGAGATTAGTCAGGCTTTAGCAAGGAATCACATTAATGTGAGTGGACAGTGTATTTGTGAGTGTGTGAAACTGGATGTCTCGTGTTGTGTATCCAGAGGTGGAATTTTTTAAAGTATCTTTCATTCTCTATGTAGAGCGGGCTGTTTAGGTACAGCCCAGATCTCGAGTCAGAGTCTTATCAGACTAATACCAGGCTAGATAATAGTGGGTCAACACAATCCAAGTTGTGAATATTTCGGAGGAGGATTCCAGTTCCAGAATTTGACATACATTCAAGAGAAACGTACAAAAGTCTTGGCCAAAATTTGGGCATGAGCGATACATTTAACTTAATTGTGAGACGACATGTCATAGACAAAAGAGTTAAAAGCCTATTGTGTGTGTAAATCTATTTGTATATGTAAATGTAGAATCGATGACTTCATCGATGTGTGCTGCATGCCTACGTCTAGAGGTTCATTGGAGTAAATCCCATACTAAGGCGGCCACATGTGCTGCAAACTTGACGATGGTGCAAGATCAAGCGTTCTGTGCCAACATTCACAAATTACCTGCACCTCTACGTAGTGCAAATATGCTTATAGCAGTATGTATGTGTTTCGTCTGTGTAGAACTCGAACGAGAACTGTTTATATATCTAAGCCGGCTTTGCCACTGTGCTGTGAAAATAAAATCGTGATGCATTGTAGAATCACTGGTTAATGAATTTAAAAACGTTTATTCTCACTTTAAAGAAGAAATATCAACATGATTTGTATAATTATTTCACGATCAATGGAGAACAATATTTTATTAAAAAGCAGGATACAATCAAGACAGAAACTATAACACTACATAAAAGGCTGACAACAATATTGCTGTTTCTTGTGAAGTGAAGGGGCTATGAAATCTCAAATGCACTTATAATTTTATACATATACAATATGTGATCAGAACCGTTAGCGGACACTAATACTCTGTGCGTCCACCCTTCACCTTTATAGTCGCTTCATCTCTGCTGGCGACACTTTCATTGAGGTGTTTGAATGTCTGTGGAGGAATAGCATCCCATACTTTCTTGACAGCCGAAACCAGATGAGGTAGTGACGTTGTACGCTGGGGTCTGGAGCCAAGTCGGCTTTCTAATTTACCTCAGAGGTGTTCCATTGGGTTCAGATCGGGAGTCCAGGCAGACCAGTGTATTTCAAGAATGTTATTGATCACAAACCACAGCTTCGCAGATGATGCTTTATGGCAGGGTGCGTTATCATGCTACACTACTGGCCATTAAAATTGCTACACCACGAAGATGACGTGCTACAGACGCGAAATTTAACCGACAGGAAGAAGATGCTGTGATATGCAAATGATTAGCTTTTCAGAGCATTCACACAAGGTTGGTGCCGGTGGCGACACCTACAGCGTGCTGACATGAGGAAAGTTTCCAACCGATTTCTCATACACAAACAGCAGTTGACTGGCGTTGCTGGTGAACCGTTGTTGTGATGCCTCGTGTAAGGTGGAAAAACACGTTTCCGACATTGATAGTCGGATTGTAGCCTATCGCAATTGCAGTTTATCGTATCGTGACATTGCTGCTCGCGTTGGTCGAGATCCAATGACTGTTAGCAGAATATGGAATCGGTGGGTTCAGGAGGGTAGTACGGAACGCCGTGCTGGATTCCAACGGCCTCGTGTCACTAGCAGTCGAGATGACAGGCATCTTATCCGCATGGCTGTAACGGATCGTGCAGCCGCGTCTCGATCCCTGAGTCAACAGATGGCGACGTTTGCAAGACAACAACCATCTGCACGAACAGTTCGACGACGTTTGAAGCAGCATGGACTATTAGCTCGTAGACCATGGCTGCGGGTACCCTTGACGCTGCATCACAGACAGGAGCGCCTGCGATGGTGTACTCGACGACGAACCTAGGTGCACGAATGGCAAAACGTCATTTTTTCGGATGAATCCATGTTCTGTTTACAGCATCATGATGGTCGCATACGTCTTTGGCGACTCGCGGTGAACGCACATTGGAAGCGTGTATTAGTCATCGCCATACTGGCGTATCACACGGCGTAATGATATGGGGTGCCATTGGTTGCACGTCTCGGTCACCTCTTGTTCGCATTGACGGCACTTTGAACAGTGAACGTTACATTTCAGATGTGTTACGACGCGTGTCTCTACCCTTAACTCGATCCTTCGAAACACTACATTTCAGCAGGATAATGCACGACCGCATGTTGCAGGTCCTGTACGGGCATACTACTACCCTGGCCAGCACATCTCACCAACTGGAAACGTATGGTCAATAGTGGCAGAGCAACTGGCTCGTCACAATACGCCAGTCACTACTCTTGACGAACTGTGGTATCGTGTTGAAGCTGCATGGGCAGCTGCACCTGTACACGCCATCCAAGCTCTGTTTGACTCAATGCCCAGGCGTATCAAGGTCGTTATTATGGCCAGAGGTGGTTGTTCTGGGTACTGATTTCTCAGGATCTGTGCACCCAAATTGCGTGAAAATGTAATCACATGTCAGTTCTAGTATATTTGTCCAATGAATATCCGTTTATCATTTGCATTTCTTCTTGATGTAGCAATTTTAACGGCCAGTAGTGTAGTGCAATTAGTCATCGTCTTCGAACTGCTCCTCTGCTGGAAAAAGTGCACAATGCTATAAAGTTTGTTGAGATCCTTCCGTATTTGGCGTTTTCCTAAGCGCAATAAGGAGACCACGTCCTACACCCGAAAAACACTCACATACCGTAACACCAACTCCTGCATACGCCGCTGTTGGCTCTATACATGATGGCGATAACGCTCTGCAGGCATTCCCCAATCACAAACTCTTCCATCGTATTGCCACAGGCATAACGTGATTGATCACTCCAAATCACTCGTTTCCACTCGTCCACTGTCCACTGACGTCTTTCTTTGAACCATCTCAAGTGTCGCTTACGACTGACTCAAGAAATTTGTGCCTTATGAGGAGCTGCTCCATCATTTTATCCCATTCTTTCTAACTCCGTACACACTAAATGTGCTAGCCGTACTGCTGGCAGCACGTTGGAACTCGCCAGTGTTCTTTTCCGCCGATTTCTTGAGCGTTTTTACAACCAGCCTGTCCGCAATGCTCGGCGATCCCTCTCAGTCAGTGCATGAGGTCTGCCTGGTCTTAATTTAGCTATGGTTGCTCTTCGCGTTTCGATTTGGCTGTCGTGTCACCAACAGTTGACTTGGGCAGGTCTAGATGGGCGGAAATGTCCCTGACGGGAGTGTTACTCAGGCAACACCCAGAGACTTGCCCACGTTCGAAGTCACGGAGCTCCTCCGACCTATTCTGGTGCTACTGCTTCTGTACTGACAAGACAATGTTCCCCGCCTCTTTTTATATTGGCAGGCCCGCCTCTGGTGACATCTAGTAGTCAATTCCACATTACACGCTGTTTGGTCCCCTCCCACAAATCAACCAAACAGCGTGGTCATCGTTGCCATCAGATTAGGGAAGAATGGGGAAGGAATACATAGAAAGAAGGATCCTTATTGTAAGAAGGATCCTTTATTGTATAAAGAAATATCCTTTATTGTATGATTATATGATAGCGGAACAAACACTGGTAGCAGTTACTTCTGTAAAATATCTGGGAGTATGCGTACGGAACGATTTTAAGTGGAATGATCATATAAAATTAATTGTTGGTAAGGCGGGTGCCAGGTTGAGAGTCCTTAGAAAATGTAGACCATCAACAAAGGAGATGGTTTACAAAACACTCGTTCGACCTATACTTGAGTATCGCTCACCAGTGTGGGATCCGTACCAGGTCGTGTTGATAGAGGAGATAGAGAAGATCCAAAGAAGAGCGGCGCGTTTCGTCACACAGTTACTTGGTAAGCGTGATAGCGTTACTGGGAAGTTCAGCAAACTCAAGTGGCAGACTCTGCAAGAGAGGCGCTCTGCATCGCGGTGTAGCTTGCTGTTCAGGTTTCGAGAGTGCGTTTCTGGCTGAGGTATCGAATATATTGCTTCCCCCTACTTATACCTTCCGAGGAGATCACGAATGTAAAATTAGAGAGATTCGAGCGCGCATGGAGGCTTTCCGGCAGTCGTCCTTCCCGCGAACCATAAGCGATTGGAACAGGAAAGAGAGGTAATGACAGTGACACGTAAAGTGCCCTCCGCTACACACCGTTGGGTGGCTTGCGGAGTATAAATGTAGATGTAGATGTAGAAGTTGGCCGTACCCTTTTTAAAGAAACCATCCCGTAATTGGCCCGAAGCGATTTAGGGAAACCACTGAAAACCTATATCAGGATGGCCGGTTACTGCTTTGAAGCATCGTCCTCCCGAATGCGAGTCCAGTGTGCTAACCACTGCGCCACTTCGCTCAGTCATTACGTAGGGTGTCCGGATACTTTTGATCAGAAACTGTACGTGATGTGCTATTGTTAACTCATGCACTTCATCTCCTTCCTCTCTCAGACTAATAAACACCTTCGTTCTTTTCCTTCCTTAGTTCGTTGTGTGGGGATATATGTTATAATAACGACATGTTTGTCTGTGACAGTGTCAGTTGCTTTGTATTTTGTTAACAGTGTAACGTTTGTCACAGTCCTCTTTGCTTTACCGTAATCGGTTTTCGTTTTAATGATTCTGAAGCAAGAGTGACTTTCATACACTCAGACAAAATTTTCCCAAAAATATGCGACTGAGATGCTTCTCATAGAGCTGGTACAAATGGTTCAAATGGCTCTGAGCACTATGGGACTCAACTGCTGTGTTCATAAGTCCCCTAGAACTTAGAACTACTTAAACCTAACTAACCTAAGGACATCACACACATCCATGCCCGAGGCAGGATTCGAACCTGCGACCGTAGCGGTCGTGCGGTTCCAGACTGTAGCGCCTTTAACCGCTCGGCCACTCCGGCCGGCACGAGCTGGTACAATGACTGCTTCTTACCTGATGTTTCTTTTACATTCGTGCACATGTCCATACATACGGTCAAACATGTTACTTTGACATGCTTGCATAGCTGAAACTGATCACGCCTTAAGCAGTTCGGACTCTCGAAATGCTTACGCAAAAGTTACGGAAACAGAGGCGTTCCGAGTAACTTTTCATCGCCGGCACCAATCAAATGTCCGGTCGCGATGGGGACTGTTACATCAGTTATTTGCCCGCGATTCCGTTAGATCTTCCACATTTACTTTTTTCCTGTGGTAACTGTGGTGGATATTGTCGAATGCTCGGCTTTACATGGAAAGTTAACGCGACAAGTGCATCGGGAACAATTAATGCAACTGTGATTGTTACTCAGACTGTCAGCTTTCCTGACTCTAAAAAATTTTATGACGATTTAGGTGTATCAGTCTTCTATCTACATCTACATCCACACGATTACTCTGCTATTCACAATAAAGTACTTGGCAGAGGGTTCAATCAACCACCGTCAAGCTGTCTCTCTACCGTTCCACTCTCAAACGGCGCGCGTGAGAAACGAGCACTTAAATTTTTCTGTGCGCGTCCTGATTTCTCTTATTTTATCGTGATGATCATTCCTCCCTATAGGCCTATAGGTGGGTGCCTACAGAACGTTTTCGCAGTCGGAGGAGAAAACTGGTGATTGAAATTTTATGAGAAGATCCCGTCGCAACGAAAAACGCCTTTGTTTTAATGTTTGCCACTCCATTACAAGTATCATGTCTGTGGCGCTGTCTCCCCCTATTTCGCGATAATACAAAATGTGCCGCCCTTCTTTGTACTTTTTCGATGTCATCCATCATTCCCACCTGATGCGGATCCCACACCGCACAGCAATACTCCAGAATAGGGCGGACAAGCGTGGTGTAAGCAGTCTCTTTAATAGACCTGTTGCACCTTCTAAGTATTCTGTCAATGAATCACAGTCTTTGGTTTGCTCTACCCACAATATTATCTATGTGATCGTTCCAATTTAGGTTATTTGTAACTGCAATCCCTAAGTATTTACTTGAATTTACAGCCTTCAGATTTGTGTGACTTATCGCGTAATCGAAATTTTGTGGATTTCTTTAAGTACTCATGTGAATAACCTCACACTTTTCTTTACTCAGGGTGAATTGCCACTTTTCGCACCGTATAGATATCTTATCTAAATCATTTTGCAATTCGTTTTGGTGATCTGATGACTTTACAGGACGTAAATGACAGCATCATCTGCAAACAATCTAAGAGGGCTACTCAGATTGTCTCCTGTATCGTCAATACAGATCAGGAATAATAGAGAGCTTATAACACTTCTTGCGGAACGCCGGATATTACTTTTGTTTTACTCGATGACTTTCCGCCTATTACTACGAACTGTGACTTCTCTGATATGAAATCACGAATCCAGTCGCACAACTGAGGTGATATTCCATAGGCAAGCAGTTTGATTAGAAGACGCTTGTGAAGAAAGGTGTCGAAAGCCTTCTGCAAGTCTAAAAATATGGAGTCAATTTGACACCTCCTGTCGATAGTACTCATCACATCATGAATAGGCCTATAAAGATCTAGTTGTGTTTCGCAAGAACGATATTTTCTGAATCCGTGCTGACTATGTGTCAATAAATCGTTTTCTTCGAGGTGCTTCATAATGTTTGAATACAGTATATGTTCCAAAATCCTACTGCAAATCGACGTTAGTGATATGGGCCTGTAATTCAACGGATTACTCCTGCTTCGCTTTTTGGCTATTGGTGTGACTTGAGCAATTTTCCAGGGTTTAGGTACGGATCTTTCTGTGAGCGATCGGTTGTACATAATTACTAAATATGGAGCTATTGTATCAGCATACTCTGAGAGGAACCTGACTGGGATACCATCTGGACCGGAGGCCTTACCTTTATTAAGCGACTTAAGCTGCTTTGCTACACCGAAGATATCTACTTCTATGTTTCTCATGTTGGCAGTTGATCTTGATTGGAATTCAGGAATATTTACTTGGTCATTTTGGTGAAGGAGTTTCGGAAAACCGTGTTTAATAACTCTGCTTTAGTAGCACCGTCATCAGCGACTTCACCGTTGTTATCGCGCAGTGAAGGTATTGATTGCGTCTTGCCCCTGATGCGCTTTATGTATGACCAGAATCTACTCGGGTTTTCTGCCACATTTCCAGACAGAGCTTCATTATGGAAATTGTTAAAAGCATCTCGCATTGAAGTATGCGCTATATTTCTAACTTCTGTAAAACTTTGACAGTCTTGGGAATTTTGCGTTGTTTTAAATTTGGCATGCTTTTTTTCGCTGCTTCCTGAACAGTGATCTGACCCGTTTTGTGTACCATGGGGGATCAGTACCATCACTTATTAATTTATGTGGTATATGGCTCTCAAGTAAGACTGTAAATACGAGGGCAGTTCAATAAGTAATGCAACACATTTTTTTTCTGAAACAGGGGTTGTTTTATTCAGCATTGAAATACACCAGGTTATTCCCCAATCTTTTAGCTACACAACACTATTTTTCAACGTAATCTCCATTCAATGCTGCGGCCTTACGCCACCTTGAAATGAGGGCCTGTATGCCTGCACGGTACCATTCCACTGGTCGATGTCGGAGCCAACTCCACTGATTGCCGTTTTGTTTCAGGTTCGAAGTGATGAACCCATGTTTCATCGCCTGTAACAATCTTTGACAAGAAATTGTCACCCTCAGCCACATGACGAGCAAGCAATTCCGCACAGATGGTTCTCCTTTGCTCTTTATGGTGTTCGGTTAGACAACGAGGGACCCAGCGGGAACAAACCTTTGAATATCCCAACTGGTGAACAATAGTGACAGCACTACCAACAGAGATGTCAAGTTGAGCACTGAGTTGTTTGATGGTGATCCGTCGATCATCTCGAACGAGTGTGTTCGCACGCTCCGCCAGTGCAGGACTCACAGCTGTGCAAGGCCGGCCCGCACGCGGGAGATCAGACAGTCTTGCTTGACCTTGCGGCGATGATGACACACGCTTTGCCCAACGACTCACCGTGCTTTTGTCCACTGCCAGATCACCGTAGACATTCTGCAAGCGCCTATGAATATCTGAGATGCCCTGGTTTTCCGCCAAAAGAAACTCAATCACTGCCCGTTGTTTGCAACGCACATCCGTTACAGACGCCATTTTAACAGCTCCGTGCAGCGCTGCCACCTGTCGGAAGTCAATGAAACTATACGAGACGAAGCGGGAATGTTTGAAAATATTCCACAAGAAATTTCCGGTTTTTTCAACCAAAATTGGCCGAGAAAAAAAATGTGTTGCATTACTTATTGAACTGCCCTCGTAGTTAACCTCAGTGACAGTTGTTATTTCCAGAACGCCCCTTGCATACTATCTCTTTGAAATCATTCCACAACTTTTCTATAGCCAACAATGGAAACTACCTAAGTCTTAAGTGAAAAGTGATGTTAAATTATCACATTATAGGTTTAGGAGATACACTTTCATCTCTAAAATATAAGTTTTACTTTTTTCTGTTGTTGACTTCAGTCCGAATACTGGTTTGCTACTCTGTCCTGTGCAAGCCTTTTCATCTCGGAATCACTACTGCAAGCCACGGCCTTTTAGATCTTCTTACTGTATTCACCTCTTCGTCTCCCTCTACGATTTTTACCCGTCCACACTTCCCACCTACCTCGAATACTAAATTGATGATACCCTGATGCGTCAGAACTTGCGCTATTAACCGATTGATTCTTTTAGTCAAGCTGTGCCACAAATTTTGTTCCTCACCATTTCTGTTACGTTCCTCCTTATTAGTTAAATGATCTACCCATATAATCTTCAACATTCTTCTGTAGCAACACATTTTAGAAGCTTCTATTCTCTTCCTGTCTGAACTGTTTATCGTCTTCGTTTCACTTCCATGCAAGGCTGCACTCTAGAAAAATACCTTCGAAAAGTCCTCCTAACACTTAAATCTATATTCGGTGTTTACATATGTCTCTTCTTCAGAAACTCTATTCTTGTCATTGTCAGAATACACTTTATATCCTCTCTACTTCGGTCGTCATCAGTTATTTGGAGGCTCATATAGCAAAAGTCATCTAATAATTTTAGTGTCTCTAATTCCCTTAGAATCACCTGATTTAATTCGACTACATACCTTTACCCTTGTTTTGTTTTTCTTGATGTTCATCTTATATCCTGCTTTCAAGGCAAAGTCCATTCTCTTCAACTGCCTTTCCAAGTCCTTTGCTGTCTTTGACAGAATTACATTGCCATCGGCAGACCTCAATTTTTCTTTTGTCTCCCTGAACTTGAATTCCTACTCCAGATTTTTTATTGCTCGCCTTTACTGCTTGCTCAACGTACAAATTGGGTACCGTCAAGGGTAGTCAACAACTATGTCTCACTCCCTTCTCAAGCAGAGATTTCCTTTGACGCCCCTTGACTCTTATAATAGCAGTCTGGTTTCTGTACAAGTTATGAACAGGCTATCGCTCCGTTTATTTTACCGCTGCATTAACGTTAGTCTTTCCTAAATCTATCGGTAAAGAGAAGTCGGAGGTTTTGTATTGCCTCGTATCCTCCTAAATTTTTCTACAATGGGAGCAGATCTCTCCATAAATCGGCTTCTATCAGTTTTCTATTTTTCTGTAAAGAATTCGTGTTGGTATTTTGCAACCACGACATATTAAACTGATACTTCGATGTTATTCTCATCTATAAGCAGCTGTTTTCTTTGAAATTGGAATTATTACATTGTTCGTGAAGTTTGGTGGTATTTCGCCCGCCTCTTAGATCTTGCACGCCAGATGGAATAGTTTTGTCAACGGTGGCGCTCCCAAGGTTGTTGGTAGAACTGGCGGAATGTCGTTTACTGTAGAGGCTCTGTTTCGACTTAAGTCTTTCAGTACTCTGTCAAATTCTTCATTTCATCTCGTCTGCGTCCGCTGTTCTATCTATAATGCAGCCTTCAAGTTCATTTCCCTTATACAATACTTCTATACACTTTTGTATCCCGCCTGGGAGGTGGCGCGTGGCTAAGGAACAGGAACAGGAAAAGATACTAACCTCTCGGTACTGCAAATACGGTTTAAGCATCTTTACTAGTGGATAAACATATGCAAACATATTACATAACTTGCAAGGTGGTGCGAAGTTGAAGCGAAGTGTCCTGGCTGTCTGCACCTGACTTCGACCATAAATATAATAGACTGGCCCTGACGTCATTATCGTGGCTCCAACATCTCTGGGCTGAAGTCACGTGAATGTTGGCAAAACATGGTTGTTTCGTGTTGCGCTTATGGCTGTACTCAGCGTTTTGTCGGGGAAATGGCATTACATTTCACGTGTAAGTGTGTCTAAGATAGTGCAGATGCGTTTATTGAAATCTGCTGAAGTGACTTTTATATGTTTTTTACACTTGAAATAGAGTATCACGTAAATTAAAGTGTTGAAAGTGATGCCTGTAAAGTCAGACTCATATTACATTTTGGAAAGTATCTGTGACAATTTGGTTACAGAAGTAAGTATAATCGTTTCTCGTTCCTACTCACAGGTTCCGTAAGGATGAAAACCGAAGGCAGCTTTGGATACAGACCCTGAAACGGAAAAACTTTAAGCCGTTTGCACATACGCGCCTTTGCTCGAAGCACTTCGCGGAGAAGTGTTTTGATAGGTTAGTTATTATTTACAATGTATATCTATAATTTGTTTTTACAGTGTCTGTCATTTTTAAACCTAGGCTCCAAAATTATTTTCTGAAACTGCAAAGTCTCACCTTTCATCTAAAATATAATTTTTTTAAACTGATAGTTTAAACTTTTGTAAAAATAGTGGGAACTGAACCTTTGAAGTGCACCTAAAATTGATACTCTAAAATGGACCTGCTCCTAAAGTAAACAATTTTGACACCTATAGTTGACATAATTCCCATAGCCCATTTTCTTTTATAAGTGACTAAAGCTCGAAACGTGGCGAATACAATGTTTAAAGTTTTGACACGAGCCCACTCTTACTGTTTAAAAGAATTTTAACGACATTTTACTATAATTGATAGTTTATAGTAATTTCGTCCCGCTGCCCACCAGTGTCGCGTTCGATGTATTTGTTAGATTTTATAAATGGTACTTTGAACAATTCCAGGTCAAATGTAGTTCTGGCATAATTTTTCACAAATAAAAAAGTAGTTTTTGTTGGAAGCGTTTGGCAGTCAATTGAGAAATGTGCGGAAAATCCGATACAAACACAGGATGGCAGACCGCTGATTTGAAATCCCGCCACGTTTTGCCAACAGTCACGTGGTTTATGTTGGAGCCACACCAGCCCCATAGCTTCTGCACAGCAAGGCCAGTCTACTAGTATCTATGGTCGAAGGCACCTGAGCACCGGCTAGAGGGCGCTGTCGTCGGTGACTCTCGTAGTGCCAACCTAGCAGAGCGGAACTACGTTGTGGCATCGTAGCTATCGATACCACATACACTGCTTCTAACTTTCAGCTTTTCCTTCTTTGCCTTGCACTGGTTTCCCTTGTGCGCTCTTTATATTCATACAGATGCTTCTCTTTCCTCGGCAGGGCTCTTCATTTTTCATATAGGTGGTGTCTGTCATTTCCCTAGTAACATACGCTTCTAGACACTTCAGTCATATCAATATGACCACCGTCTACGTTCGACGTCAACGTGCAATAACCACTCACAGAAGGCAGGTGGAGGCACTAGCAGTAGAGGGTAAATAAAGCGTGTCGGGGAGGCGAGGGGGATCGCAGAAAACAGTGCACTTGTAATGCGGAAGCGGAGCGATTTATATTGAAACGTCCCCTTAGAAAAATTATACAAGACTATGTTCAAACTGACACACAATATTTTTTGCGCAACGCAATCTGACTATCAAAGATCCCTGCATAAGAATGGCCCTGAGTAACATTAAACTATACCTTTCAGAAATCACTTACCTCACAAAAATCTTCATTACTCGAACTACTGCAATACAGTGAGCACCACTACTGCCAGCTTAATATCATCACAAGTCATAATATATGTAATTCCAAAACTCCGCCATCTCTCTCCTCACATCCACCACTGCTGGCGGCTCACCTCCAACTGCACAACGCTACGCGCTGTTGCACGTGTGTTGATAATTCAGCAAGGGACTGGATAACAGCATTGCTGGTTCTAAGGACAATTCCAAAAAGTTTGTGAGTGCACAAGTGGTGGTTATGGACTTGCTATCTTCTCTGCAAGACTCTTCGATATTGATTGTGCACCTGCACAGTCGCAACAGATGGCTGCTGGCCGTCTCTACATGGACTACAGTGGGTCTGCATCTCTGATGACCCAGCAATACCTGTGTTTGTTTCTGATTTTGTTCCATTTTTTGCATTAATTGCAATAATAATGTATTAGTGTCTGGAATCTGTTTCTCTATGATTTTTGGCAGTGCATTATCACCGGCAACATTCACATTTTGACAAGCAGAAAATGTGTCTTGGCTCATTTGAGAAAACGGTGAGGACCCAAAACCTAAGTCTACAGTATTTGCAATATTGTGTTCTGTCATTTCGGATTCCTGAGGTGTGTTTTTCCTGTCTTTATGTGTTTAGCTGATGAGAGCTATGTTGTAGACATTTTCTAATACTCTGTTATTTACTTTGTAAAGATGTTTAGACATTATTTATACTGTTTGGTTGCTCACATGTGAAGGTGATGTTTCAAACGTTCTTCTGATCTTTTATGTATTTACTTATGTCATAATTCCTGTAACACTGATGTATATGTTTAAATCTATTCTGTTGTACAGCCTGTACTACAAATGTTCTCTGTATTGTTATGTTCTTTAATGATGTATTTTGTACCTATGTTACTTACATAAAGGAAACATAAACAGCCTACTTACAATATGACGTCCAAAAGGGCATGATCATTGGCTTTCAGGCAAAGGGTGGATGCATTTCCGAATCGGCTAAGCTTGTAAACTATTCGCATGTCACCGTGGTTAAAGTATACCGTGCATGGCAAAATGGCGATATCCAAAACCGGCACAGAGGCAATTGTGGCGCACTAAGTGCCAGGGATGTTGGGGTGAACGACGGCTGCGGACATGTTACCGGCGAACAGACGTGCAAACGTTGAGCAACTGACAGCCGAGATGAACCCAGGGGCTATCAACAGTGACTCCTCGACGACTATTCAGCGACAGTTGTTGCGTATGGGCCTCTGCAGCAAGTGCCTGGTTTATGCACCCACACCGACTGCTGCTGAAGGCTGGAATTTGCACGCCAATAACGCGATTAAACGCCCAGTGAGAGGCGAAAGGTGGCCTTTTCAGATGAATAACGTTTCATACTCCATTGTAGAGATGGACAGTAGCAGCAGCGCGGTTTCGGACTGAAGCGCCTAGAACCGCTCGGCCACAGCGGCCGGCGATCACCAGTCAGTTAGGACTACATATAAGTATTTAATCCAGACTTACTTAAATACAGTACTCGTTTTAGTATATCATGTTAAATTATGACAACGATTATAACAAAACCGCGGCTTAAAATTTAGGGCCGGCCGGTGTGGCCGAGCGGTTCTAGGCGCTACAGTCTGGAACCGCGCGACCGCTACGGTCGCAGGTTCGAATCCTGCCTCGGGCATGGACGGGTGTGATGTCGTTAGGTTAGTTAGGTTTAAGTAGTTCTGAGTTCTAGGGGACTGATGGCCTTAGAAGTTAAGTCCCATAGTGCTCAGAGCCATTTAAACCATTTTTTTTTCTACGTATTTCCGGAGATGCTCACGACAGTAGCACGTGAATATTCTACCAGCTTCGTTGCTTTCGATTGTTTTCGAGATACTCGTTCACAGGCTCCGCGTAACAATAATCTACCATTTGTCAAAGTCGCTTACCTCAATGAATGTCCCCATTTGCAGCGCTCATCTTCGCTGGGTTGATCCACCGTCCGTGTCTGCTCTACTTACGTACTGTTGTTACCGTGTCACGTGACCGCAACGCCATCTAGTGGCATCCAACGTCGCGGTGGGCAGTGGTCTTAATGTTCTGGATTATCAGCGTAATTTTCGTTCTTACGGAAAGGCTACCCAACATTTATAGCATTTGTACATACAGAAAAGGCTTTTAAAAATGTTGACGGAAATATACTCTTTGTTATTATGATCTTATCAGGGATAAAATACAGGAATCTAGAGGTTATCTACAACTTATACAGAAATCACAATGTAGATCCAAGAGTCGGAGAATATGAAACAGAGACAGCAATAGCAAAAGAAGCGAGACAGGTTTGTAGCCTATCCCCTATGTTGTAGGCGTAGGCTTCCGCGGCGGTTGTCACAGTCAATAAAATTCTTCTGGGTTTGGGAATGCATTGTCAACTATAAAATTCCGATATTTCGGAAGGCGTGAGTTCACCCTGAGGAAGGCGTCTTGCAATAGTCGCCGAAACGTCGGAATTTTATAGTTGACAATGCGGTCCCAAACCCAGGAGAATTTTATTGGCTATCCCCCATATTATTCACTCCGTACACTGACCGACAGTGAACGAAACAAAGGAGAAATTTTCAATAGGAATTAAAATTCACAGGAAAGACAGAAATATTTCAAGGCTTGTCAGTGACACAGTAATTCTGTCATAGCCGACAAAGGACTTGAAAGATCGGTTGAAAGAAACTGATAATGACTCAAAAACTGGAAGACCAATTGAATGGTGTGGATATAGTCTTGAAAAACGGAATCTGAGGTGAACGGTACTGAGTATCTTCAAAAGTAGTTACGAGACTTACTTACTGATAGTTAGGATATTAGATTATAAACGAAATGTTGTAAGTAGTAGACGAGTTCTGCTATTTCGACAGCAAAGTAACTGTATATTGAAGAAGTGAAGAAGATATAAAGTACAAACCAACAACTGTAAGAAAATGTTTCCCGAAAAAATGAAATATCTTAACATTTAATGTAAATTTAAGTCATAGACAGTCTTTTCAGAAAGTGTTTGTTAGGAGTGTAGTTGTGTATGGTAGTGTAACGTCGACGATAAACATTACACTGAAAACTCTCTCTTTCCACAAAAAATATTATTAGTAACCAGCGTGAGTATAATAATAGGACCAAAATCAAGTTCTACAACGACCTCAAGGAGCTAACACGGGCAAACGAAAGAGTCAGATTCATGTATTGAACAACTATCAATAGTGCATTAAATGTGTTGTAGATAATGTACTGTGTAGATTGTGTAGGTGTTTAATATTGAATTAAAGAACTTCCTATTGTGCAACTTCTTCTACTCTGTTCAAGGATATCTTCACAGAACCACTTAAATTTAACGTTTTAGTTTAATGTATAATTAGAATTAGCACTGCAATACAGTACTATAATGTTATTTCACTGTTCCGCTCTTAGGTTAAATGCACATCTTTTACTTCTTACTACGTCCTAGAGACTACTCTCCACGAGAACCATAGAATTTGACTAAGGTAATGTGAATGTGGCTTTTCTAAAGTCGGGAGTATATAAACCCTGAGCATGAAGTAGTACAGAGCAATATCAACTTAATGGTGTAGTTGGTGTGCTCCCAATACATTGATCTGGAAATAATATCAGTAATTGTCACTGTAAATTGTAACAGATGTTAACATAGTTGACAGAAGTACAGGATGTTTCACTAGATGAGAACTGGGTGAACAATCAGGATACCTTCCGTATGTTTATAGACTTCATCAAAGCATATGACAGCATAGTGAGGCAGGAGAATGTGGAGGATAATGGCAGAGTGTGCGATAACTGAAAAAATTGATAAACCTGACTAAAATGAGTGTGATGGAATCAAAGTGTAGAGTGAAAGTACTGGGTGAGTTCTCAGAAAGGTTTGCGGAAAAAAAACAGGAGTGAGGCAGGGAGATATTGTATCACCAACCTTGTTCAGTTTGTCATTCAACAAAACCTTGAGGAGAGTAACTCAAGAATGTACAGGAGTCGCCAAAGGGAAAAATGTAAATGTTCTGGATTTCGTGAATGATATTGTGGTGAAAGCAAAGAGCATGGAAGACCTGGAGAAAATGAGAATTGTACTGTTGGAAGAAGCTAAGAAAGTAGGTATAGGTATAAATTAAAGCAAAATAAAGTTCGCAGTAATAGGGAGAAGAATTCAGTGAGGATCAAACCATCTAACAATCAGGAACCTAACAATACAGAAAACAGATACATTCACGTATCTCGGTGTCAACATCAACCAACAAAACCTTTTAGAATAAGAGATCGTAACGAGAATTGAAGCCGGGGGAACTGTCGATGTGCTATACATAATATCACAAGACCATTGTTACTATCCAGGCAGGCAAAAGTAAGAATATATGAAACCATCATCAAACCTATAGTGTGCTACGCAAGTGAAACTTGTAATCCTGAAAATAAAGCAGAGAAAAAACTCATCACTTTTGACAATAAAGTACTGAGAAAAACTTGCGGACCATTGAACAGTGGAGAATGAGAAAAAAAACAGAGAACTCAGACAATTATATACACTACCTGACGTCTGAGCGAGTCTGAAAAATAAAAGACTCAGGTGGTGCGGACATATGAGGAGGACAGAGGAGAGCACGGTAATAAGCCGGCCGCGGTGGTCTAGCGGTTCTGGCGCTGCAGTCCGGAACCGCGGGACTGCTACGGTCGCAAGTTCGAATCCTGCCTCGGGCATGGGTGTGTGTGATGTCCTTAGGTTAGTTAGGTTTAAGTGGTTCTAAGTTCTAGGGGACTTATGACCTAAGATGTTGAGTCCCATAGTGCTCAGAGCCATTTGAACCATTTTTAGCACGGTAATAAAGACAGTAATGGATGGTGAAGCCGGAGGAAGGAGACCAGTAGGAGGGACGAAAACGAGATGAGAGGATAATACAATGGGAGACATGCGGATACTGGGTCTGGGAGATGAACATGCAGCTGATAGGAAGGTGTAGAAGGCTGGACCGGCTGCGGTTTGTGTGGCCAGTATAAGTAAGTAAGTAGTGTTCCATGTTAACACTATTCGTCACACATCGAGTCGATAAGTGAGTTCTTCCCAAACCTCGATCAGTGTGTTGTCTCTAAAGTTCGGTAGATCCGGTGGTACCGGAGGCACATACCATGATCACTCGCAAACCCCCAAAGGTAAAAATCGCAAGGCGTCAGATCGTTTTTTAACTTGGAGGTCATGCAAAACAAGCCCTGTCATCCGACCCCTTGCGGGGAATCCAGCGGTCGGCCACAACGTCATTTAACCAATCACATACTGAGTTAATGCCAGCGAAGCAGCGCACCATCTTGCTGCTAAATAAAGTTCCGCGGTTCAGCACGTTCCAGCTAAGGAAAGACCCATCGATCTAGCGCAGGGGTCTCCAAACTTTTTAGTTCGCGGGCCACATTGACTCCTCCACGAAATCAGAAGGGCCACGATCTACCTAGTGGGATTAAAGCACCCTAGCACTCCATGATCACCGTAATGTAAGGCTAAAGGAAAGTTGAAATCGCAAAAATCTAAGGTTGTGGGAATAGCTAGCACTGAAACGAACTACGATTTTTATTTAATTACATAATTTTGATTGGTGGACGTACCTGACCGAAATTCTGACGTATTTTCTTCTGGCGAATTAAACCGACAAAAAAGTATGTCACTGTACATTCTTCACGAAAGCGTCCTGAAAGTTAACGAAATCTCAAACTCATTGTTAGCAACACTATTACTGCAAGACGAAACAGAGGTAGAGTATGTCAACGCATTGTTATTTCAAGCGGCGCAACAATAAGTTTAGTTATGTAGTCTTGTAGCGAGTAGCAGAGCCAATGTCGCGGTGTATTGGTCGCGATAGGCCTCGAAACTCAATTGTTGGCAGTATAGGTACCACCTCAAATATTTTGCGGGCCGGATACCGGGGATGTACGGCCAGCTAACGCGGGCCGGTTTCGGCCCACGGGCTGTAGTCTGGAGACCCCTGAATTCTAGCGCAACAAGAAAAGAAACACCAGTTACTGTTGCTTCACTGAAAAAGAAAGGCCCATAAACCTTCCGCCGAGATACGAGAGAAAAAGCATTGAATTTAGGGGAGTCTCGTTGCAACTGTACCATCTCGTGGCGATCTGCTGAACCTCGGATGTCTCCACTTAGGTCGGACGTCGATTCATCACTAAAGAGATTCAGAAAATCTTCAGCGTCATTCAGCAACATTTCGTTTGGAAAGTTGGTACATAAATCAAATTCTGTAGGCTTTAGAGCTTGTAACAGCTGTTGACGATAAGGACGTAGCTGTAAACGTGTCCATAAAAATCTGCACAAGGACATCACTGAAACTGATAATTCACGACTAGCCTTCCGAACTGATTTCTTCGGACTACGTGTTTGTTCAACACGTTTTTCAGTCATTCTTGGCCGTTCTGAACTCTTCCCTTTGCGCGCAGGTATACAAACAAAACTGTTTGAGTTGCTCTTCTATCTGATGTATTATTTGTAACTGTAAGTCGAATGTAATGAATACTACAGAACCTTAAAAACTGTATACTTATTTTCAAACTCATAGTATTGCGGCAGCTTCTGGCAAATAATGTATAACCAAACTTGTTCTTCGTCTCTCTCCTTCATTCTGAAAACAAGCATTTTAAATGTGATGTTACAAGAGAATGATGCAGGTTAGTTAGGTAGAATGAGTAACTAATGAAGGGATATTGATTCAAGCTTTGGAGAAAAGAGCTATAAGATACAGCTTAACTAAAAGAAAGGATTGGTTGATAGGATACATTCTATCATCTTGGGGTTGCAGCTCTTTTCTTATCTCCGTGTTTGCTTTAACAATACGTATGTTTTTGCATAGCGTCCGCCTTTAGCAAAACACAATTTTGTTTTTTAACCCAAACATGTTTCACTGCAGTTGCAGTATCTTCAGTGAGCTTTTATTCTTCATCTGTTAAAGATAAAGAATAGTCTGTACTGTTGTATACATGTAACTAGTAGTTTTTAAATCGTAATTACAGATGTTTGAAAAAAAAAACACATAAATTATGAATTCATAACTGTTTACCACATGGTGTGGTTTTTCTGATGTGTTGTGTTTCTACAGTGACTGTTTTGTTCCACAGTTTGTCATCTGCAACCACTTACACCTTAAAGTAGATAAATTGTTTAAGCAAAATTACGATTTGAAAATTATTATTTCTATACCTGAAATTAATTAATGTATGTGTGTGTGTGTGTGTGTTGTTTTTACAGCTGGTAAACAGTGAAACAGTGACAGTGACAGTAGCAACCCAATATATAGTGTTTGACAGTGATGAAGATGAGGAAAGAGAAAATGTAAGTGAAACACAATGTATATAGACACACACACACACACACATAGAATTAATTAATTTCAAGCATGGAAATAACACATTTCAAATCGTAATTTTGGCTTAAACAATTTACCTACTTTAAGGTTGCAGATGACAAACTGCGCAGCATTTGTGCACCGCCACCGTCAGTGTCAGCCAGTTTGCCGTGGCATACGGAGCTCCATCGCAGTCTTTAACACTGGTAGCATGCCGCGACAGCGTGGACGTGAACCGTATGTGCAGTTGACGGACTTTGAGCGAGGGCGTATAGTGGGCATGCGGGAGGCCGGGTGGACGTACCGCCGAATTGCTCAACACGTGGGGCGTGAGGTCTCCACAATACATCGATGCTGTCGCCAGTGGTCGGCGGAAGGTGCACGTGCCCGTCGACCTGGGACCGGACCGCAGCGACGCACGGATGCACGCCAAGACCGTAGGATCCTACGCAGTGCCGTAGGGGACCGCACCGCCACTTCCCAGCAAATTAGGGACACTGTTGCTCCTGGGGTATCGGCGAGGACCATTCGCAACCGTCTCCATGAAGCTGGGCTACGGTCCCGCACACCGTTAGGCCGTCTTCCGCTCACGCCCCAGCATCGTCAGCCCGCCGCCAGTGGTGTCGCGACAGGCGTGAATGGAGGGACGAATGGAGACGTGTCGTCTTCAGCGATGAGAGTCGCTTCTGCCTTGGTGCCAATGATGGTCGTATGCGTGTTTGGCGCCGTGCAGGTGAGCGCCACAATCAGGACTGCATACGACCGAGGCACACAGGGCCAACACCCGGCATCATGGTGCGGGGAGCGATCTCCTACACTGACCGTACACCACTGGTGATCGTCGAGGGGACACTGAATAGTGCACGGTACATCCAAACCGTCATCGAACCCATCGTTCTACCATTCCTAGACCGGCAAGGGAACTTGCTGTTCCAACAGGACAATGCACGTCCGCATGTATCCCGTGCCACCCAACGTGCTCTAGAAGGTGTAAGTCAACTACCCTGGCTAGCAAGATCTCCGGATCTGTCCCCCATTGAGCATGTTTGGGACTGGATGAAGCGTCGTCTCACGCGGTCTGCACGTACAGCACGAACGCTGGTCCAGCTGAGGCGCCAGGTGGAAATGGCATGGCAAGCCGTTCCACAGGACTACATCCAGCATCTCTACGATCGTCTCCATGGGAGAATAGCAGCCTGCATTGCTGCGAAAGGTGGATATACACTGTACTAGTGCCGACATTGTGCATGCTCTGTCGCCTGTGTCTATGTGCCTGTGGTTTTGTCAGTGTGATCATGTGATGTATCTGACCCCAGGAATGTGTCAATAAAGTTTCCCCTTCCTGGGACAATGAATTCACGGTGTTCTTACTTCAATTTCCAGGAGTGTATTTGTCCAATGAATACCCGTTTATCATCTACATTTTTTCTTTGTGTAGCAATTTTAATGGTCTGTAGTGTATTTTTCTGTCGTGTGCGGCTGTTTGTCGTCACTTGCTTCGGTGGGTACACCCAACCGTAGGAAAACGGACACAACTTCCTGTAAGTCCGCAACAGACTGAGTTCACGAAGTGACCGAAACACTGACAAGTTCGCGACGTAGCGAAGTCGGCAGAGCAGTACAACAGTTCCAAGTCAGTAACCACTCGAGACCAGAGACCAACTAAATCGACTTGGCTGCGCAGTGTAGAGCTACAAAGTACAGGAAAGAGTGAGCCGCGCCGCGAGTCCTGGCCGCAGACTCAGCAGTCACCACCGGGTTGCGCTTATCTAAGCGGTGGCTTCCGTTAGGCCGGTATTGCACAATCAAATTTCTTTGTCCAATATCTTTGTCAAAGAAATTTGATGGTGTAATAGGGAAATGTCGTCAAATATTTGACCAAATCTAGAGCCTCGCTGTAAATTTGATCGAACAAGTCGCTTGTCTTCTGTTCACTGCAATGTGACATGTTACCGCGTGGAGCGCTAGCATCGCTGCAACGTTCTGTCACTTGCAGTGTTTTCATAAACATTGCCGGTAAATGCAATTGGTGTGTACCGACAACTACAAAATTAATAAAGATGTATGAATTTGATAAGGCGCTTTACAAAGTGAGGCACACTGAATACAAAAATAGATTAAGAAGATTGGAGACCTGACCTGACCTACCCTAACCTAACCTAACCTAACCTAACTCTCTCCTGTAGCAAGGAATCGGCGTGTTATAGTGAGCCTGTCTTCTGCAGATATAGCAGTTCTCAAGTGAGTATTGTGCTTTGTGATATGAGGATACACTTCACTGAGTACATACAGAAATTTATGCTCATCCATGCTTAAGTAATTGATGTACGACTTGCCGTCATCCACTATAAGCTCACGTAACAAGTTTTGTTGAATGCTTTCATCGTGTCGTCGTAAAACCCATGGCTTCACCCAGGTACATTTCATTTTTTCCCCCGCTTCTCTTCCGCATGTGCACACAGTGCAATTGTGGTATATGCAAATGCTGCGGTTAATAGCAAGTTGTTGTTGTCAGCCATCTTGAACTTTGACGAAAAATATGCCACACCAAAGGTCTTTGTCAAATATATTTGACGAATATTTGATCTCATCTTTGATCAAATTTTTGACAAAGAAATTTGATAGTGTAATACCGGCCTTACAAAGGGCGTCCTACAGACGCCGCTCACTGTCTTGGTACCTCTGACATGTCTACATCCGTGCTAGCTGGTAAATACGAATCACTGTCAGATATAAAAATAATTGCGATACTGCAGTGACTGTGTTGTCCGGAAATACGTTGCAAGGTTCCCTCGGACATGTATGCATGTCTAAATGATATCGTATTTATTCGCCGACACCAGGCAAGCGACTTCCAATTGAAGTGTCTGCCATGTACCAGTGCAGGCTGTAGACACATGATTGACGACATATGGAAGTTTGGGTCTGCCTGTCAGACATGCTCGGATACCTTGATGGTAAGGTGAACACTCGCGATTAGCGGGAAATCCGGGTTCGAGTCACGATCTGCCACAAATTTTCTCTGTCGTCATGCCATGATACAGCTGATGGTTCAAAAATGGTTCAAATGGCTCTGAGGACAATGGGACTTAAGTTCTGAGGTCATCAGTCCCCTAGAACTTAGAACTACTTAAACCTAACTAACCTAAGGATATCACACACATCCATGCCCGATGCAGGATTCGAACCTGCGACCGTAGCGGTCGCGCGGTTCCAGACTGCAGCGCCTAGAACCGCTCGGCTACCTCCACCGTCTACGGTTGATGGTTGTCCATATTCGTAGCTGAGGATACGTTTCATTTATTTCATAACATCTGTAGTCGTCACAGTGCCTGTTCCATCAGACATGTGTGTATGTCCGGAGGAGGATTGCAACGTACTTCTTACCGATAAAGGCATTGCAGTATCATATTATTCGCTAACAACAAACAAGCAATTTTCAATTAACGTGTCGCTCCTGTACGGAAATATACATAATGCAGGTTGCAGACGCATGGTTGAAGGCGTATGGAACTTTGTAAGTAGGCTGTTTATGTTTTCTTATTGGCAACGTTACGTAGCGCTCTGTATGAAAATCACTGGCTGTGCTGTGTGCAGTCTGTGGCCAGTTTGCATTGTTGTCAGCCATTGTAGTGTTGGGCAGCTGGATGTGAACAGCGCGTAGCGTTGCGCAGTTGGAGGTGAGCCGCCAGCAGTGGTGGATGTGGGGAGAGAGATGGGGGAGTTTTGAAATTTGTATCAATGGATGTCATGAACTAAAATATATATTATGACTGTTAAGGTAAATACATTGTTTGTTCTCTATTAATGTCTTTCAATTGCTAACTATACCTATCAGTAGTTAGTGCCTACTGTAGTTTGAATCTGTTATTTAGCTGGCAGTAGTGGCGCTCGCTGTATTGCTGTAGCTTGAGTAACGAAGATTTTTGTGAGGTAAGTGATTTGTGAAAGGTATAGGTTAATGTTAGTCAGGGCCATTCTTTTGTAGGAATTTTTGAAAGTCAGATTGCGTTGTTCTAAAAATATTTTGTGTCAGTTTAAGCACAGTCTTGTATAATTGTTGAAAGGGGACGTTTCATATGGCCATATGAAGACTGTGCTTAAACTGACACACAATATTTTTAGCGCAACGCAATCTGACTTTCAAAAATTCCTACAAAAGAATGGCCCTGACTAACATTAACCTATACCTTTCACAAATCACTTACCTCACAAAAATCTTCGTTACTCAAGCTACAGCAATACAGCGAGCGCCACTACTGCCAGCTAAATAACAGATTCAAACTACAGAAGGCACTAACTACTGATAGGTATAGTTAGCAATTGAAAGATGTTAATAGAGAACAAACAATGTATTTACCTTAACAGTCATAATATATATTTTAGTTCATGACATCCATTGATACAAATTTCAAAACTCCCCCATCTCTCTCCCCACATCCACCACTGCTGGCGGCTCACCTCCAACTGCGCAACGCTACGCGCTGTTCACATCCAGCTGCCCAACACTACAATGGCTGACAACAATGCAAACTGGCCACAGACCGCACACAGCACAGCCAGTGATTTTCATACAGAGCGCTACGTAACGTTGCCAATAAGAAAACATAAACAGCCTACTTACAACTTTAGGTATGGCCGTGAGGAGTGCTCGGATAGCCTAATTCTTGGGCGACCGCTCGCGATAAACTATAGCTACCCGGGAAATCTGGTTCGAATCCCGGTCTGGTACAAATTTCCATTGTCGTCATCCATTAGACAGCTGATGATTGTTCATATTCGCAACTGCGAATACATTTCATGTACAAAAATAGCGCTTGTACTAAGAACAAGACATGCAACTCATCAGGCAGTGCGAATAATTATGGCGTGAATTCGCAGTACAAACATCCAGTGGCTTCCTCTTCTCAGCAGTATCCCCCCTCCAGCTCTAAGAAGATAAGAACCTCCCCTGAAGGTCTGCAACAACATTCAAAAGAATCAATACCTACACATTCATCAAGATATTGCGCAAGCAGAACAGCAACCTTTGATATCTAGAAAGCTGTCGTGGCGCACAGCAAACAACAATATGGGATCCTCTTTCAGCGTCAACAGTCATGGAAAATCCAGTATGAATAGCCATCAGCAGTCAACAAACATCATCTTTGCTTTGCCTTACTTTGTTATGCTAATTATTGCTATTCTGATCAGATGAAGCGCCATCTGTCGGACATTTTGTGAACATTTTTTTTTGTTCTAATAAAACCCCATGTCATTCCAATCATGTGTGTCAATTTTTACCTCTCTATCTACATTATTCCGTGATTTATTCAGTTTTCAAATTTATGCTGACTTTTTGATCACCCGGTACATAATGGATGTGCGAGTGCAGGTTGTCGACACATGGATGGTTATGTATTGAGCTTTGGGTATGGCCATAAGGCGTGCTCGGATAGTCTTGTGGTGGTATTGTATTGTATGTTAACCAGGGGCCTAGAAACGTCAAAGAGGTTCTGTCCCCTCCGCAGCCGCAGTGGTCCACAACCCCACGACGAGTACCGCAGTCCACAACTCCGCCCCCCCACAGCGAACCACTATTTCATCGTTATTGTGCGGTTCGGCCCCCGGTGGACTCCCCCCCCCCTCTCCTAGGGAACGTCTCACACCAGACGAGTGTAACCCCTTTGTTTGCGTGGTAGAGTAATGGTGGTGTACGCGTACGAGGAGAAATTATTTACGCAGCAATCGACATAGTGTAGCTGAGGCGGAATAAGGGGAACCAGCCCGCATTCGCCGAGGCAGATGGAAAACCGCCTAAAAACCATCCACAGACTGGCCGGCTCACCGGACCTCGACACAAGTCCGCCTAGCGGCTTCGTGCCGGGGCCCAGGCGCTCCTTCCCAATCCGGAAAGCCGTGCGTTAGACCGCTCGGCTAACCTGGCGGGCTAGTCTTGTGATTGTACACCTTTCTCCAAAAATTTTGTATGTATGTATCTGTTTCATCATACAGTAAATAAAAAAATTATGATCACTACCAACTGCAACTGCAACCTGATGCTGTTGCGTGCATGTTACACGATAGTGAAAGTTTATGAGGGGGGCAGAGACGAATGAGGATTCATTCTAGTGATGACAAGAGCCGAAAAGCGGAAATCCACTGACATTAGCGACTTTGACAAAGGGTACATCGCTACGGATGGCGCCTGGAAACGAGCATCTCAGAAACAGCAAAGTCGGTTAGCTGTTCACGTGCTGCCGTCCTAAGTATCTATGGAAAGTGGTTGAAGGACGCTGAAATCACAAGTAGGCGAGAAGGTCTTGGACGTCCACACCTCATTACAGAACGTGGAAGTTGGAAGGAAGGAAAGTAGAGTAGGATTTAACGTTCCATCAACATCGTGGTCATTAGCATGGAGCACGAGCTCAGACCGATTGAAGAATAGGGAAGGAAATCGGCTGTGCCCTTCCAAAGGAGCCATCCCAGCATTCAGCATTTGCCTGGAACGATTTAGGAAAACCGCAGGAAACCTAAATCAGGATAGCTAGAGGCGGGTTTGAACCGTCGTCCTCCCGAATGTAATGAGTCCCGTGTTATAACCACTGCGCCACTTCCCTCATTGTGGAAGTCGGAGGTTTACCCATAATGTAGAGCAGAATAGACGGCCATCTGTTGCAGACCTGGCTACAGAGTACAATCCTGATGAGGGCACAGTGTTCCGGAGTACACCCTTCAGCGTAAATTGTTGAATATAGGAGTTCGAAGCAGGCGACTCCTATATGTTCCCATGTTGACTGAACGATACTGCCATTTACATCGTAATCCAGCTGAACAGTTGCTAGAAACACAGTGCCATGGATGCAGTCCAATGTGAACAGTGTTATAGTTTGCAGGACATTCATTTGGATTTCCACTAAATAAGCGGTAGTCATCAAAGGTACCATGACAGGAGTAACCTATCTGAATATTATTGCTGACCACCTACATCCTTTGATATTTCGTGTATTTCCAGACGTTGTACATTCCAGTAAGATGCCTGCCATGTCACAACCTCAGAACTGAGCTACAGTGCTTTCAGGAGTATGATAGTGAACTCATGTTGATCTCATGGGCACTAAATTAGCCTGATCTGCACCAAATGGAGCATATCTGTTTCACTATTGGTCACTAGCACTGCACTCGCGAACCAATGGCCCATATTTTTGGGGAATGACGTCACTTGTATGTAGACATTTGGTGCCACATACTGCCGGAAACAACCAACGGCTTGTGGACTTACTGCCTCTAACAAATGCTGCTGTATTTCGTTGCAAAATGGACCAGTACGCTATTAAGTAGGTGGTGGTAATGGAATACCTCATCAGTGCACGAGGGCTGTTCAGAAAGAAAGGTCCGATCGATCTCGAAATGGAAAGCTCAGCGAAAATCCGATGAAGCTTTTGAGCATGTAAAAATGCCCAGAAATTAGTCTCTCCCACCAACTATGAGTCCTTGCGAGGGATTTCGCCTGATTTCATGCAGCCTACACAACGTCACGCATTTCCTTCTTCATGACAATTCTCGATCGCACACTGCAGAGCAACGAGGCCGCTCCTGCAGCGTTTTCGATGGGACGCTTTCGATCACCCACGATGCAGGCCGGACTTGGTTCTCTCTGATTATTACCTACGCTCACGTGATCCGCTGTCTATGAAGATAACATTATGGCACAGATAATGAAATGCAGATCAGCGTAGAGAACTGATAGAAAGCACTGGCGGCGGCTGACTTCTATGGCGAGGGTATTGGAAAGTTGGTACAACGCTAAGAGAAATGTCTCAGTCGGAGCGGCGACTTTGTGGAGAAGTAGTTGGAGGGTGTAACTAACTGTCTCAAATAAAACATTTTTGATTTTCACTGTGGTTTCTGTTTCGCGAACAATTGTACTTTGCGCTTCGAACAACCCTCGTATAATATTTATAGACTTCCATGGCCAGTGAAAATTTGAATAAACGCCTGTTGAGTATTAGGCAGACTCGTCATGAAACAGAAAACAACTATAAAACCAATATTCCCAGTGTATTCGCAGTGGTTGTCGTCAGGGTATCTAAACTGCCGGATTCTGGAGTTAGTCTTCCCTGACCACTGGATGTTTCAGGAGGAAAAGTAAATATTTTAAATGGTGATATTACAGAATAATTAGAATAAATCATTCCATATAACATGTCTCCCCAATGGCCTCACTACAGTGGTAACACCTGTCACCATCAGATCGCAAAATCAAGCACCGTTGTGATTCGCCTGCACTTTGTAACGTACAGGGTTATAATGTGTATCAAACATCCTTACTTATTTAGTGCTATCCGACTATGGCTCTGTTTAACTGCACGAATAATACCACCAATACCGTTGGCATCAATTTTGAATGATAATGTCTGTTAATAAAAACTTTTATTCTCAATAAGTTGTTTACAACCTACGTAAATGATGTTGTTGTTGTTGTGGTCTTAAATCCTGAGACTGGTTTGATGCAGCTCTCCATGCTACTCTACACTGTGCAAGCTTCATCTCCCAGTACCTACTGCACCCTACTCCTTCTGAGTCTGCTTAATGATAATAAATTTAATTATGGTATCTAATCAAATAAAAAATTATTTATCAAACACAGGATGAGCAGTGTTACTAACCTAAGACATTACGACACCAATCAAATTAACTCCCTAAACTAACTATCCTACCACTGGCACAATGGAAACTCTATTCATTATCGCGCCCCTTTCCCTAACTTATGTTGGTTCACACGGGTCACGCAAGTCGTTGTTCTACTGAAGCTCTACGTAGACGGACACGGAATTTAAGAGCTCAAGCAAAAAGGTAGTGGAACACGTACTCATTTACAATTACAGTGCCCTACTTTGCCAGCTGTATGAGCAAATATCACCATAATTCAGTGCTAAGATTACGACGGTCGTCCCAGACACCGACGTGATGTCGTCTTTCCCCTGTGAAAGCTCGTCTTTACCCTAAAATGTGGACGTGATTTCCTTCCGAAAACTCCTGACCGTAAGTTGTTCAACTGCAAGTCCGTCACGAGTCGATACACAATCTACTTGCACAAATGCCAGGAGCAGTTGGTAGACTCAAGTGCGCGGCAGCAAAGGGCCACTTAATGTTGCATTCGAACGCCACAATTGAGCACAAATCTGTTTTCCCTTCTCAGAGAAACAGATGATTCTGCTTTTGTGGAGACGTATGTATTAATTCAGCAACAGGAGAGGGATCACTGGTCGCAGTGCCAGAAATATCTCCAAAGCTATGTCTAGGCCTCCACTCCCCGACCAGACACTCCTTATCTGCGCAGCACCACAACAGACACCAGAGTCTTTACCTCTTGTTGCCGCCAAACTTTGCAGTTCCTCTCCTGTGTATCCCTACTCGTTTTCGACCAATCAGGACTCGAAAATTTCGCGCGGTTCTCCCACCTTTCATGTTGTTGTTGTTGTTGTGGTCTTCAGTCCTGAGACTGGTTTGATGCAGCTCTCCATGCTACTCTATCCTGTGCAAGCTTCTTCATCTCCTACATCCTTCTGAATCTGCTTAGTGTATTCATCTCTTGGTCTCCCCCTACGATTTTTACCCTCCACGCTGCCCTCCAATACTAAATTCGTGATCCCTTGATGCCTCAGAACATGTCCTACCAACCGATCCCTTCTTCTGGTCAAGTTGCGCCACAAACTTCTCTTCTCCCCAATCCTATTCAATACTTCCTCATTAGTTATGTGATCTACCCATCTAATCTTCAGCATTCTTCTGTAGCACCACATATCAAAAGCTTCTATTCTCTTCCTGTCCAAACTATTTATCGTCCACGTTTCACTTCCATACATGGCTACACTCCACACAAATACTTTCAGAAATGACTTCCTGACACTTAAATCTATAGTCGATGTTAACAAATTTCTCTTCTTCAGAAACGCTTTCCTTGCCGTTGCCAGTCTACATTTTATATCCTCTCTACTTCGACCATCATCAGTTATTTTGCTCCCCAAATAGCAAAACTCCTTTACTACTTTAAGTGTCTCATTTCCTAATCTAATTCCCTCAGCATCACCCGACTTAATTCGACTGCACCGTATTTTTGTCCCTTTCCAACCGTTGTATAGCCGCGAGAAGCAGTCTCTCTCTGTCTCGCATGTCCGCTCTCTCTCTTCCTCTCTTTCTCCTTCCACCTGTGTGGTCTCAGGCTCATGCGGTGACCCCTGGGGTCACTGGTGACACTCTTCCGTCAATGCAGCTGCCGTGTGAAGCTCCGGCCGGCCGCCGGCCACCTCGCTTGTTCTGCAGCTCAAAACAGTTCTTCCCTGTGTCCGTCCAAACCACCTTCTCCACATGCATCATTTGGATTTGCAGCTCCTTGTGTTGAGCGTGTTTGCAGTTAAAATTGGAGGATGTGAGGTCCGCCAGATATGGCACACAAAACCGTAAGTAAAAACGAATATAGGCGCGAAATATCGTGACAAACTAAATTAAATTCTAGATGATAGGCTAACTCCCAGCAACATTTCTCACGAACATCGTTTGGTTGCAGATGACAAGCTACCTGTAGTAAATAATATACAAGTGATCCGGAAAAATCACGCACAACAAGTGTAAAGGTATTAACAAAAAGAAACGAACTATTGCTTGAACTAAACATTCACATAATTTTGTAATCATTTAATAAAAATATTCACATTACAGAATAAATAAAACGGAAACCCATTGATGATGACACAGTGGTGCTGAAACATGTTTGGTGACTGAGGAAAAACCGTGTTTTGCATATGTGGCGGATCTCACATCCTACACCTTCCCCATCTACATCTACATCTACATCCATACTTCGCAAGCCACCTGACGGTGTGTGGCGGAGCGTACCTTGAGTACCTCTATCGGTTCTCCCTTCTATTCCAGTTTCGTATTGTTCGTGGAAAGAAGGATTGTCGGTATGCCTCTGTGTGGGCTCTAATCTCTCTGATTTTATCCTCATGGTCTCCTCGCGAGATATACGTAGGAGGGAGCAATATACTGCTTGACTCTTCGGTGAAGGTATGTTCTCGAAACTTTGACAAAAGCCCGTACCGAGCTACTGAGCGTCTCTCCTGCAGAGTCTTCCACTGGAGTTTATCTATTATCTCCGTAACGCTTTCGCGGTTACTAAATGATCCTGTAACGAAGCGCGCTGCTCTCCGTTGGATCTTCTCTATATCTTCTATCAACCCTATCTGGTACGGATCCCACACTGCTGAGCAGTATTCAAGCAGTGGGCGAACAAGCGTACTGTAACCTACTTCCTTTGTTTTCGGATTGCATTTCCTTAGGATTCTTCCAATGAATCTCAGTCTGGCATCTGCTTTACCGACGATCAACATTATATGATCATTCCATTTTAAATCACTCCTAATGCGTACTCCCAGATAATTTATGGTATTAACTGCTTCCAGTTGCTGACCTGCTATTTTGTAGCTAAATGATAAAGGATCTATCTTTCTGTGTATTCTCAGCACATTACACTTGTCTACATTGAGATACAATTGCCATTCCCTGCACCATGCGTCAATTCGCTGCAGATCCTCCTGCATTTCAGTACAGTTTTCCATTGTTACAACCTCTCTATACACCACAGCATCATCTGCAAAAAGCCTCAGTGAACTTCCGATGTCATCCACCAGGTCATTTATGTATATTGTGAATAGCAACGGTCCTATGACACTCCCCTGCGGCACACCTGAAATCACTCTTACTTCGGAAAACTTCTCTTCATTGAGAATGACATGCTGCGTCCTGTTATCTAGGAACTCCTCAATCCAATCACACAATTGGTCTGATAGTCCATATGCTCTTACTTTGTTCATTAAACGACTGTGGGGAACTGTATCGAACGCCCTGCGGAAGTCAAGAAACACGGCATCTACCTGTGAACCCGTGTCTATGGCCCTCTGAGTCTCGTGGACGAATAGCGCGAGCTGGGTTTCACATGACCGTCTTTTTCGAAACCCATGCTGATTCCTACAGAGTAGATTTCTAGTCTCCAGAAAAGTAATTATACTCGAACACAATACGTGTTCCAAAATTCTACACCTGATCGACGTTAGAGATATAGGTCTATAGTTCTGCACATCTGTTCGACGTCCCTTCTTGAAAACGGGGATGACCTGTGCCCTTTTCCAATCCTTTGGAACGCTACGCTCTTCTAGAGACCTACGGTACACCGCTGCAAGAAGGGGGGCAAGTTCCTTCGCGTATTCTGTGTAAAATTGAACTGGTATCCCATCAGGTCCAGAGGCCTTTCCTCTTTTGAGCGATTTTAATTGTTTCTCTATCCCTCTGTCCCATGATAATATGCTAAGTCTTCAAAATCTTACGTACCAGTATGAAACTTAGTATGTTGATATTAGTACTGTTCTCTCTAACGGCTATACCTATCCGCGTGGTATTTCTCATTTATTTTCTGAATAAATCTCATGTAAGGTGCTAAAATCTGCAAAGCAATGATGGCAAGTGGGGTGCACTCAGCCCTTGTGAGACCAATGAAGGAACTGCTTGACTGAGGAACAGCAGCTCCAGTCACGAAAACTGAGAACGACCAGGAGAGCGGTGTGCTCATCACATGTCACACCATATCCACATCGAGAGATGTCGATCATCTGAGGGTGATACGGTGGTCGGTCGGTACCGATGGGCCTCCCAAAACCTGTTCAGACGGAGTTTAGATTTAGTTTTATATAACGTTTTATTGATTACAGAGATAGAGGTTGAAATACGTGCTTTTGATACACAAAAAGCAAAGACTACTCCCACAAGTATTGATAATCAAGGTCTAAAACACTGAAGCTATTGAAATGTGTGAGTCTCATGCCCTAGTAAACAATTTAGCAACGCTGTTTGATTCTGAGGATTGAATAGAAATACTCACCCTTACACACACATATATAATACACACACACACACACACACACACACACACACACACACACACACACATATATATATATATATATATATATATATATATATATATATATATATACGAACAGACACTTTCATAAATTCAGCCCAGTACGAAAGAAATGGGCTTGCATAGCTTGTAATTGCATATTGCTCATTGGGTACTGACTCGTAAATGTAATGTACCAACTTGAACAGGTGTTAGCTTTCTGTTTATAGCATCCAGCTATGCTGCGAGGATGTCCCTTCAGTTTTGTATCCATCGGTTTGATATACAAAAATAAGTATCTAATATGTGTGAGCTTCTAAATCCTGACTATGATTCGCCTGTAAGATCATAATAGTGAGGGCGATTACATACCACAAAGCTTGACAAACAGCAATCAGGAAAACAGAACCAATGACCTATCATTATCGGCACCTGGAAATTAACAGCATGCAAAGGACAGTCGCTAATTATCTGTGTCTTGTGAGATCAGAGTTCAATGGCAGGTTTCCGATAAACCTACAATGGTTGTGTGTTGTAAAGCAATGCCACAAGTTTTGTTACATTACTGTTTTTGTCAAAACTGTCACGTAAAATAAGTAAATTCTGATAGATTAATAAATCCAGCCAATCTAAATCCACGCAAACCTAGAAATGAGTGTAAAAGCATCACTCAAGGTACTAGATTATCATAGTAAATCGTTCTTATGGATGTCTGTTTAAAAGTAGTTGGGAGTCTTATTGAGTATAGGTTGAGCAGTGATCACTCAAGCGGTGGAGACAGCCAGCATCCGGCCATTAAGAGGGATCATAGGCGTTTTCAAAGGACAAACACTGCCAAGGGAAAGACGAAGCCGGGTGGAAAGTTCGAAATAGCATATTGCGTGTGGGTTGAACTGTACTATAGAGGCACCATCTGCTTTATGCCCTGAGTGACGGAAGAGCAGTTTCGTGCCGTCCTACCCTTCATACGAAACCAGTATTCTGGGAAATGCTAGACCCAGACCAGTGCAAAGTTACTATCGCTGAAGTGGAGTGAGACGGAAGTCATCCAGTACTCTTGTGTTTAAGAATATGGAACCCGCTGCTGTCAGACTGGTGCTAAGTTAATCGCCTTGTTTTTGACTCTGTAAGAAATTAGTAAGGGTAGCTACCACAAGCATAATATGGATAAAGTCCAGAGAAAAGAAATCGCTGTGTACGTGAGAGAAGTTAGCTAAAAAAAGGAATAGAACGGATGGTGGGAGCCAGGAGCTCCTCGTTTCTGAAGTCCAGCACTAAAAACCCATGTGATTGATTAATTATTTTTAAAGTATGAAAGAAATATTGTTGCATTATTAGAAAGGACCCGATTAGTCCGCAAGCGGAAGAATCACTGTTATTGCTGCACAAGGCTCAATCGCAAAGAGATGGAGTAAAAATTCTGCTGGGGATCGGTTTGTGGAACTTCTTTCCTTCTGAGATTCACGAGGGTAAGCTTCAGCTGAGAGAGGGACATCGATTTCGCAGCCTTCGGTGCAGGCCAGAAACCTTAGAATTTTCAGCCACCACAACCACTTCTCGCAGAAACTGACAGTGATAAATATGGTGAGCCATTGCAGTGTGTGCAAACCAAGTGATAGGATGTATGCTGTGTTTTCAGTTTGAATTTAAGGCTTTTAGTTTTCTAATTCAAGTTCATTTATTAGCAATCTCGAATTCAATCAAGATAGTGGGTGCACGCATCATTCTTTCAGTAGTTCTTCCTTTGCTCTCTGATTACCATAGAGCAAATTTAATCGTTCCCCCAAACGTAGTGTTGACTTTAAAATGTATTCACCTCAACCACACTACTTAGTCTTTGATAAGATGCTACTACTTCAAATCCGTTGTAAAACTGTCTTCATACTTAATGAAGATATCTATTGCATGCCCTTGTTATAGCGCTTTCATTTTCCACGAAACACAAATAATACACATAAAACATTGTTTAAGGACAAAAATATATACAGACAGGTCATTGAGTGGCAAAGACTTAGTACTATAAAATTACAGACAAAGAAACTAATAATGCATATCATCTTTCTAAAATCATTTGTCTTTCTACGAGCACACGTTGCTTTTTTTTCTGGAAGAGTCTCTCCGAGCATTCTCTTAAAGCTCGACTGTTGGGTTGTAAGAGTTGTGCAAGGAACTTTATATTAATAATGTCAGCATACAATTCAAATTGCGTTAAAGCTATCTATTTAAATTTCTTAAATTTATCAGTCCTATAAAAAGTTAGGAGCCGGTTATTTAGTGGTTAAAATGATTGTGCATCAATTGAGCAGTATCATTAAGCATTTTTATATTTTTCGCAAAGAAGCTGCTTGCATACAAAATGAAGTCCGATTACATTTCAATTAGCACTTCATTCCGTGAGAATTTCAATAATTTACCTGGTCAGACGTTACTAAGCAATGACAGGAGCCAACATTCCACATTGGCCTGATTAGAAGCCGGCCGAAGTGGCCGTGCGGTTCTAGGCGCTGCAGCCTGGAACCGCGAGACCGCTACGGTCGCAGGTTCGAATCCTGCCTCGGGCATGGATGTGCGTTAGGTTTAACTAGTTCTGAGTTCTAGGGGACTAATGACCTCAGAAGTTGAGTCCCATATTGCTCAGAGCCATTTGAACCATTTTCAACCTTATTAGAATAAGAGTTTGCGACGGGAGCATTTTTGAAAAGTAATTTTAAAGTAGTTTTTTTATATATTTGGATTAATTTTCAGTTTCATCGCTTTTGGACTGTGCTTACTCGATGAAACAACTTATAGCTATGATTATTGTACGTAGTTTTTTTTTATTATTTGCAGTCGCATACTCTCGAGATTAATTCTAGGTTTACTAAAAATATGGGTTGGAAGACGCGCTTCAATTGATAACCTTTCTTCCAGGACATATGTGTGAAATAATTGGAAGTTTATGTATGAACCTACAATATATGTCTTCTCTTTTTCATGTTCGAATATATGAAATACAACGAATAAATTTAAAATGCCTGCAGGAAAAGAAATTGACGTACGTGAATAAATACCAAAAACTTTGAAGAAGATCACAAATTACGGAAAAAATTCTTGAATATAAAATTCCATCACTACAGCAGAGCTAAAGGCATAATTGCTCGACCTAACATTGTTGTGCAATGCGAATATTAAGTGATTACAAGAGATGGTTTAAGACTCATACTAATGTTTTTCAGTTTTATTGTCTGATAATTGCAAATCCATTAACTACGTTGTACTTAATTATCGTGTACACAATATTGCTTACTTTGCTTGTCGCGAAGCTAGTATGATGTGTCCTTGTTAGCTTGTTTCATAATGTCAAGCATTCCATTTTGCAAACTCATTTCTTGAATAATTACTGCTGTCTACATTGTTTTTGCATTAGTATAAAGGAAGTGAAGTTATTTTAACATAAATTTCAACAGTCGTGAATGGCATGGTAAAATTTGGAAAACACATAAAAATGGATCCTGTAGCTAACAGTGAGGCGGATTACTATGTCACCAGCAGCAATAGTGATCTAACAACTGAGAATATAGAATATTCTTCCCCGATTCTTCAGCTGAAATTGAAACAGAAGCACATTCAAAGACCAAGGAAGGTATTTCGTAAACGATTTAAATGTCTAACTCATTTGTTCTGTAGAACTCTATCAAGAACTTGCAGCTATCCTAAACGTGCGTGATAAAGAATTAGCTGTCTGAATGCAGTTGAGGGATAAAGAATTTGATACTCAAAATAAACAGTAGTTTTACGATTATTCCAAAGGAAGCCTATAAAGGTATACCCAAAGCAATTACAAAATGTGATATCTCCATACAGCGCAGACGACTGTTGAGCAGTTGTGAGAAAAAGCTCGTAGTATGGCCCTTGAGCAAGACTCATTGTTACAAAGGCCTTTGAAACTCAAGGAATGGAATGAGGCACTGTCAGTGAAGAAGCTGGCCATGATTTCAGTCAGATAAAAACTATTTTATCGGATAGCATCTCTGAGTGGCGAGAAAACGTAGCTGCTCAGGTGAGTAACTTATGCAGAGAGCTATCCACAGTTAAAAATAATGTTCATGCTCGACTGCCCTTAATACTCAGTTAGACGAGATGTACACCACTGCTGGTTAGTACAGCAGAGCGTACACAGACGATACGGGTAAGTTTAGCCCACTGACTGAACACTCAGCTTGTAATACGCGGGCAGTATCCACTCTACCAGCAATACTTTTTGAGGATAGCTTGCTGTAACACTGTCAGTTTCAGATCTTTTCTCCCAAAAATAAATCGTCACACCCCCACCCCCCTCCCCCCACACGCCAATGTATTTAGAAAAAGCTTTAAAGGTGTTCTAAAAATTGGATGGAGCAACAAAAGATTCAGTTTACTACAGCTTACTTCCAAGGAAATGCATCATTCTGAATGACAGAAACTGACGAGTACTGTGACATGTATCAGGAATTGGCAAGTGCTTTCCTTACAAAATTTTGGTCAACTTTTGTTCAGGAGCAACTTCGTAAAGAGGTTTTTAACCCTGAATCGTAGAGCAGCGAGCAAAGCATACATACGTACATACCTATCCAGTGATCACGGGCCCTACTGGCGACGTGCCGCTTCCACAAAATGCCTCCATACCTTTCTGTTTTGTGCTTGAATCTTCCAGGTGTCTTCAGTCACGAGGACTGCCACGTCTTTCACCAGGTCGTCTATTCAGTGCTGGCCTGGACGTCCTGTTGGCTGTCTGGTGTTTGATTTCCCCTCAAGTGCTTTATTCATCTTTCTTTTGGCACGCAGGCTACATGGTTTTCCCACTGGATTCTTTTTCTCTTCAGCTTATAGAGTATTGTTAGTTGTTGCACCAAGAGGTAGATTTTCTCGTTCTTCCTCCTTCTCCCATCTCCTTTACTGGATATCGGTTCCCATATCTTTCTTATTAAAAAAAATGGTTCAAATGGTTCTGAGCGCTATGGGACTTAACTTCTGAGGTCATCAGTCCCCTAGAACTTAGAACTAATTAAACCTAACTAACGTAAGGACATCACACACATCCATGCCCGAGGCAGAATTCGAACCTGCGACCGTAGCGGTCGCGCGGTTCCAGACTGAAGCGCCTAGAACCGCTCGGCCACTCCGGCCGGCCTCTTTCTTATTACTCTCCTTTCAAATATTAATAGTATTTCCTTCTCTCGGATAGTCATGCTCCATTTTCAGAACCGTAAATGACTGCTGGGCGTATCACTGTGTGACATATTCTCATCTTAGTATTCTCTGATTTTGATGTTGAGTTGGTCGTATGCATTGCATTCCCACTGCTGTTCTTTCCTTGATGTCCATTTCTACGCTGTTATTAATGGTAAACCAAGATCCCTATTATTGTTAGTGGTGAATTCTCTTGAACCTCATGCCAGCTCTCTCAAGAAATTCTTGCTGCTCCTGTCCTCTTACTAACTGCATTAATTCCACATTGTCTTGATTCACCTTTAGCCCAACGTGCTATGTATAGCTTCCATTTTCTGTTACATTTCTTTTACCTCTTGGTTTGATTCACATAGCCCTACTATATCACTTGCAAACTAAGCAAATTATGTAAATGCTTCAAGCATTGGCTGAATTAGACGTAATACTGGGATGAGCCCATTTTGCACAGGGATGTACTGAGAATATTGAAAGCTAAACTACTGGTAAGTATTGGAGAGAATCTGGTGCATATCCCCAACACAAATTTTGAACATTTCTTTCTATACTAGACACAATAGATTTAATACATGAGGATCTGAAAGACAGTGGGATAACAGTGTGAGACAGCTCACCGCGTCTGGCCTACAGACCAACTATCAGGGCAAGAACAGTGATGACTGTGAACTCGGCGTGGCTCTATCACACGGACATGTAACAAAAGACCAGCCCCCGAACAATCAAAATTCGCTACTCTTTAACAGTAGGCGATGACATGGCAATCGCTTTAATCGGCGTTACAAACCAAACCTCAGTGGTAATCATGCTAATCTGTGGCAAAATCAGTACGCAAATAAAAGGAATCCCAATATGGCTAACCATATATCAGCAAATACAAGTAATGCAGATCCAGGGAACGCACGAATACATAAACCCATTGCAAGACAAAACTGGAAGCCTCGAAACCACACATTAAGGGTAATTGAAGTGGTGGAAGGGAGGCCCCCACTTACTAATGGTCCATCAAACTAACTGCGAATGCATTTTTCCTAATGCAGGTCATAGGATGAAACATGAGCAGCAGTAGTAGTGAATCTTACACATGTTAAGATAAAACGATGGCAGCAACATAAGAGACGAACTTTCCAGTGATCTTGACAACTACAAGGAACAGAGTAAGGTATGAGTTCAAGCAGCTGTCAATGCCACAAAAGAAGACACGTCAACCACTTGGCTCCAGAGTCATTGTGAAAGTTTTGTCCAATAATCTTTTCAATATCATAAATGAAATATATAAGAGACACACCTTATAAGTCCAAAACTGCAGAATTTCTGCTGCAGTAGGTGCCAAATCCCAGAGTGTCAAAGTGCAGGAACAGATTAGGGTAAATTTTGCAATTGGAGCCACAAATTGCACATTTATAATTGTGAAAGGGTTGTCTGTAAAATGCATAACTGTCGTGGATTTTTTACGTGAAAGGAACTCCAAGATTGACCTTTCATGTGGGAAATTCTATCTGATAGTTGGTGATCAAATTATTGTTTTAGATATATTAAAAACTATGGTCTGGCATGGCAAATTTTTCCAAGGAAAAAGGGTTAAACTTATACGAACCAGGATGATTTATACAGTCAGTCATCCAACTCATTCTGTGCAAGCACAAAATCAATTCAATTATCGTTCAGTTATCATTAAAGAACAGGTCTCTATATCAAGATATCCAAACAGACGACAACAGGCCTAGCTATCCAGCCTCCTAACACAATATGTAGATGTATTCTCAGATAAGCCAGGAATCATCAGAGGCTAAGAATATCACACAGAAGTTATACTCCATAAGACTTACTATTACACAACCTTTTCCATCCTGTGGTCAAAGAGGGTGGCGATTAAGAGGGAGTTAAACAATTTATACCCCACCACGACATGGAGAGATACATTCAATACATATTTCCATTTGTTTTATTATTTAAGTAAGTGAATATTTCTAAAGTATTTAGTAGACTCATTTACTGTATTTAAGCAAGAGTGACTTTTGTGTACACTAACTCTTAAACGAAACGTCCATGTACACAGAACATAGAATAACGAACTTTTGGTAATTCATTCAGTTTACTTTAAATTAAGTAGTCAATTTATTTCTCGTCTGTTAATCTACATAACATGAAGATGCTTTGAAGTAATAATTAATTTCTTTGTCTAAACAAGAGACAGTTAAAACGAGGTAGTGGAACCTAACAAAAACATGGGGGAAGTTTCCCACGTATATACATACTATGTTTATCTGTACACACAGATAACTAAAATGTTCAACTTGAAGTGTACATCATTTACCACTGAAGCAGTGAGGTGTGAACACTCATCACTTAGCGTCATTACATATGAAGAGCACGTGAGTTTCGATGGAGCATAAAGAGTAACAAATTGTGTTACATGGTTACCTCAGCAAAATAGATAGTCTGAGAAGTAAAGATTACACAACTCTGGTGTTGTGACGCTTCACCACTTTATTTTATAACTGTTTGTATGTATATAATTGTATGTGTAGATTTATATTTGCGATTTCAAAAGATGATAATTCTTCCAAACGTGTTACTAAATCCTAGAACTAACAAATATGGAAATGTAAAGGTACCATTCCGGTTTTGAACTCGGGTTATCCGCGAACCCTGAGACAACTAGGGTGTCAAAATTCCTAAATATTATTCCGAGTATCATTAAATTATAATCCACACTAGCATATTCAAACAAAAAATGTAATAGTATGTTGGAAGTTAGATGCTGTTCATGACCGTCAGTTCCATCATTCAAAAGGGCAATATAGTGGTTCATTTTTTTGCATTTTCTCCATCAAACATAAATAATACATGTAACAAAGTGTATACAGAGAAAAAGATGTATCGACAAGCCACTGTGTGGCAAAGACTTGGTACTATAAAATTACAGCTAAAGAATATTTTAGTGATAGCAGCATTTCAGTTCAGATGTGGTTAAAGAGACTTATTTAAAATTAATTTCCTTTATTAGGCCTATATGAAAGATATCTATTCAATATATTTAAAATTATCGGCTGTATAAGAAATTGGGACGATGTTGTTTAAATTAAACTCATTAAGGTATTCATTGTGTAACACTGGTAATTAAATTCACATGATTCTATTGGGAGCAGGCCGATTATCGGTGAGCTCAACAAGTACAGCTCTCTCTGACATTCACAGAGGTATGTTGATGGCTCAGCAGTAACCTCACAGTTTCAACAGGATGGCAGGCATGCAGTGTAGCATGCTTAGAGACTTAATATAAGAGATGCTATGTTATATTCAAAGCTAGGCAGTCTAACTGCTGGTTAGACCACCCAGCTGTTTGGCATCCAGGTCAGTGTGATGTGTGCATCACACTACACCGTGCTCTACTTGCTGCTATTAACAGTTCAAGGGTTCACACGATTATTTTTAACTGTTCTGACGACTGGATTTTCATCCAGACGGTTTTACGTCTATATGGTTGACATAGAGCTTTGGTTGTCATTGCAATGAACTGCATTTAACAGGTTTACATAATCTGATGATGCCTAACCGTAGTTAAACGCATTATTTTTAAATAAAAATAACTTTGCAACTGTAACTGTTTTATCCTCAATCTGACCATGAAAAGCTACTGTTCAATCAGCCAAAGATTGAGTGGGATGAATTCTAGCAACAGTATTTTATATTTTGTACAAATTCCAAAGCAAGTAGATTGATAAGCAGTCTCTGAATAGAAGAGAATATCTTAGAATAACTTTACAGCCCTACACAGATACCCAAACCTGCAGGTGAATAATTTATATTTATGACAAGTGAGAAAAACAATTCATCCGTGAGGTGCCTAGTGGCTGTTCTAGCATCTGTGGTGGGTAATTACACATAAAGGGTGTTGCAGGGATTGCCTGCTCTCAGGCGCTGTAGCAGCTGTGTGGCACCACTCAGCTGTATGGATGTTGATATCTCTGAGGGGTACATTTTTAACGTGCTCAGCGAAGCTGTATGGGTGGCCTTAGAAGGACCCCTTATCGTTTTATTCATGCACACTTCAATATTGCGTCCTTCCATGATCAGGGAGCGAAACAGGAGGGCTGAAAAAGGATAAACACCCTTTGCTGCTTTGGATCACGTTCAAATTTTTTAGAACGACTGAAAATGGTCCCTAGTGGTACCAACCTGTATACCAGGGAAAAAATTGTGGTCGAACTACACTCTAAAGGCTGTAGATCATTCAACGGGGCTCCAGACCCACTATGTGCTGAGAGTGAGGTTGAATCGTCCAGGGGGTGTCAGAAGTGTAGAGCGTTGCCACGTACGTCGTCCTGTTGCTTATCTCTCTGCAAAATGTCGTTTTCGACAGCGAAATGTCTGGGAATCTATGCCCCAAGGGGAGGTGTGGTTTCATTTACGCCATTTATGACGTCTCCTGAAAGCTTCTGAACGGTGGTGTGTCTGAAATGTTTTCTCGGCCACCCGTAAAAAAAACCGAGTGATTTCAACACTGAATTTAGTGGTTCTGACCTTAGTTGCGTAAGGCGTCGAAAGAAGGGTTGAAACGTGGGTAAGAGGGTGTTACGATCTTCCCATCATGAGCCCGTCCAGGATGGCGTTGGGCAGAATTGTGGTGAAATTTGATGCCAATGTGACATCATTAACCCACCTTACACCTCACACAAACTTTTCAGCTAAGGCCTTTTTTTCTTATGTGTCTACCCGAGCCCGAGGGTGACATCGTAGCCTGACACACATTTGCACGGTTGCAGAGGAAGGTTGTAGACACCTTTGAGCCAAAAATTCAGACTTACGCGTTGTAAAGGTATACAATGGGGGGATTTTGAAAAAGTGATACCTTTTCTTTTTATTTCGCACATTAATTGATGATGCACAAACATGGTCTCCATGAACTGCATTTTGGGTAGGTGATTTAAAGATCTTTTGTAGCCCACGGCAACAATAACAAATCTGAGTAACCGTCCTCAAAGCACAGCTGGATGCTCCAAGGAGGGACCAAATACGTGTTTGTGTTCCAGTTAGTCCACTACCTTTACTAATCAGGACTGACTGTGAATTGTCATATAAGGGACGATCAAAATGTTTCTGTCCGAAGACCAGAAATCGGCATGTCACTGACGCAAAATCGCCGTGAGCAGTGAGGCATTCATTCGGCCGACGCACTAGGTTGAACATACCCATTTGATATAAAACCATGTTCTGCTGCGTGAAAAGTCTGTAACTGCCTGCTGCACATCCTCATCTGACAGGAATCATAAATCCTTCAAGACAATTTTCAGGGGACTGAAGGAGTGGTAATCATGTGGGGAGAGATCAGGAGGGTGCTCGAGTGTCTCGCACTTGAGTTGAATGAGGCTGGCCTCTCAGCTGGACTGGCGTCTTGTGTCGAATCGTGACCACCACGGAACGGTGGTTTTCGACAGGCATGCTGTCCCACACATATTTTTCTTTCTCCGATGGATGTCTACTGGTGTCTGTCCTTCAGCAGCTCTAGAGAAGGCTTACAGCACGTTCGTCCTGTTTTAACGCATCTGTTAATAATGCTACTACAGTTCACGTTTCTGTATTTACCACATGTACGTCGGCAAGACACGGACTCTCACTAAACCCTTGCCTACATGTCGATGCTTATATTCCCTCATCGGAATCACGCTACGTTGCACATGCGCTACAGCAAAGCACTCAGTCAGAAACTTTCTGATCGGCCCTTGTCCCTTGTATGTTAAACTTCACGACTTGGTTTCCCAACTGTTTTCTGGAGCATGAAAATTATACGTTTTTCATAGTTTGAAGTTTTCAGAGCTTCATTATCGCTGCTTGTCGAAGAAGTTCCTGCTTTTTATCGCAACGCATGTCTTTCAATATTAACTCTAAATGGTTTTCGTTTTTGCTGTAAGTAGGCTGTTTAGGTTTTTATGTTGGTAACGACACGTAGCGCTCTGTATGAAAATCACTGACTGCGCTGTGTGCAGTCTGCGGCTGTTTTACATTGGTGGAATATTTTAGTGTTGGGCAGTTGGATGTGAACAGCGTGTAGCGCTGCGCAGTTGGAGGTGTGCCGCCAGTAGTGGTGGATGTGGGGAAAGAGATGGCGGAGTTTTGAGAGCGGATAATCTGGACGTGTGTCCATCAGAGACAGTAAATTGTAAGACTGGATGTCATGAACATATACACTCCTGGAAATTGAAATAAGAACACCGTGAATTCATTGTCCCAGGAAGGGGAAACTTTATTGACACATTCCTGGGGTCAGATACATCACATGATCACACTAACAGAACCACAGGCACATAGACACAGGCAACAGAGCATGCACAATGTCGGCACTAGTACAGTGTATATCCACCTTTCGCAGCAATGCAGGCTGCTATTCTCCCATGGAGACGATCGTAGAGATGATGGATGTAGTCCTGTGGAACGGCTTGCCATGCCATTTCCACCTGGCGCCTCAGTTGGACCAGCGTTCGTGCTGGACGTGCAGACCGCGTGAGACGACGCTTCATCCAGTCCCAAACATGCTCAATGGGGGACAGATCCGGAGATCTTGCTGGCCAGGGTAGTTGACTTACACCTTCTAGAGCACGTTGGGTGGCACGGGATACATGCGGACGTGCATTGTCCTGTTGGAACAGCAAGTTCCCTTGCCGGTCTAGGAATGGTAGAACGATGGGTTCGATGACGGTTTGGATGTACCGTGCACTATTCAGTGTCCCCTCGACGATCACCAGTGGTGTACGGCCAGTGTAGGAGATCGCTCCCCACACCATGATGCCGGGTGTTCGCCCTGTGTGCCTCGGTCGTATGCAGTCCTGATTGTGGCGCTCACCTGCACGGCGCCAAACACGCATACGACCATCATTGGCACCAAGGCAGAAGCGACTCTCATCGCTGAAGACGACACGTCTCCATTCGTCCCTCCATTCACGCCTGTCGCGACACCACTGGAGGCGGGCTGCACGATGTTGGGGCGTGAGCGGAAGACGGCCTAACGGTGTGCGGGACCGTAGCCCAGCTTCATGGAGACGGTTGCGAATGGTCCTCGCCGATACCCCTGGAGCAACAGTGTCCCTAATTTGCTGGGAAGTGGCGGTGCGGTCCCCTACGGCACTGCGTAGGATCCTACGGTCTTGGCGTGCATCCGTGCGTCGCTGCGGTCCGGTCCCAGGTCGACGGGCACGTGCACCTTCCGCCGACCACTGGCGACAACATCGATGTACTGTGGAGACCTCACGCCCCACGTGTTGAGCAATTCGGCGGTACGTCCACCCGGCCTCCCGCATGCCCACTATACGCCCTCGCTCAAAGTCCGTCAACTGGACATACGGTTCACGTCCACGCTGTCGCGGCATGCTACCAGTGTTAAAGACTGCGATGGAGCTCCGTATGCCACGGCAAACTGGCTGACACTGACGGCGGCGGTGCACAAATGCTGCGCAGCTAGCGCCATTCGACGGCCAACACCGCGGTTCCTGGTGTGTCCGCTGTGCCGTGCGTTTGATCATTGCTTGTACAGCCCTCTCGCAGTGTCCGGAGCAAGTATGGTGGGTCTGACACACCGGTGTCAATGTGTTCTTTTTTCCATTTCCAGGAGTGTATATGGGGTGTCCCAGCTATCTTGTCCACCCAAAATATCTCTGGAACAATAACAGCTATTGGAAAAGGACTTTCACCGGTATCAATGTACGGCTGGTGCCCATGAATGTACATATTTGGAAACATTCTAAAACGAAAGCATATGTGTTTTTAACACAAACTTATGTTTTTTAAATGGACCTCCTATATTTTTTCTTCAGCAATCCATAGCATGACAAAGCACATACACAATGGCGTTGATTGCATCGCAATATTCCCATTACATCCCGAGATATGAGACGCGAAGTTGACGCTTGAAACACCCGACATGCGCTGCTAGCGCACGTCCTGAGGCTCAGGCGTGAACTCCTTGCTGCCCGTAATCGAGATGTGATTGACATGTGTAGTCACACCTCCATACTTATCAAGAGGTCCGAAACGAATAATACGGTCTGCTGACATCAACTCTCATAAGCACATAATGGTTTCCCTCTTGCACGTTTTACGTCTCTACGTACACAATATGAACCAGTACCGATCGGTGTACACCCGTCAGGTTGTCTTATTCATCCTGCACACCCAAAATAAGGTTTATCTAATGCGTTATATGACCCATTGTGCCTGTCGCGCAGGGCCTGGCTCTACCTAGTCAAGTGTTCAACGTAGTTCCCACTACTGCCACAGTTACCACTTCGCCTTGTTTATGATTTGCGACCCATGCAAAGTCCTGTACTCCACCACCCTCCGAGCATCCCATTTGTTGTTGCTTTGGCGTGCAGTACACCGCTTGCCAGTGCAGTCGTGCATCAGAGTAATCTAGTGACGACACGGAGGTAGTACACATTGTGAATAAACGTTGTGTTGTAGCACTTATACTGTACAGTATAATGCACACACATGAAGATATGGTAGAAATGCTGCTGATCTATGGAGAATGTACGTTGACGGGAAATACGTTATGAGATTGCTTGTTTGTTGATAGTACTGTTAGCGAACATTATGATTATTAAGTTAATATGTCTGTTTTCTACCCTACTCTAGATACCTGTACTTACCCTATTGTAGGTGGACGAAATGCTGTTCAGGCAGAACGACTGTACAGAAGACGATTCCCTGACAAGCCATCGCCTTCGCGCCGGATGTATGGTCGTCTCACATCTCGTCTACGTGAAGCGGGAAGCTTAAATCCAAGACCTCGACATCGTCCTAGAACACGCACAGATGAACGTGCTGAAGTTGCTGTGCTCGCTACAATAGCTGTGAATCCTCAAATCAGCACACGTCAAATTGAACGTGAAGATGGTGTGTCGAAATCAGGTGCACAGCGTATTCTTAAACGTCATAAATTTCATCCTTACCATGTTCATTTACACCAGGATCTTCATGGAAATGACTTCCGCAGTAGGGTAACATTTTGTCGGTGGGCTCAGCAGAAACTTCTGACTAAACCAATTTTTTTTGTAGATGTTCTCTTTACCGACGAGGCATCATTCTCCAACAAAGGAATTGTCAATATGAGGAATATGCATTATTGGTCCGCAGACAATCCAAAATGGCTCCGTCAGGTAGAGCATCAACGTCCGTGGAAAGTTAATGTTTGGTGTGGGATTATTGGAGATACCATTATCGGACCTCTCTTTATAAATGGCATCCAAAATGGCAGACAATACTCCAGATTTATACGACACAATCTTCCTGTTCTCTTGGACATCGTACCTCTGAACCGGAGAATGGTCATGTGGTATCAGAATGACGAATGCCCTGCACATAACGCCTTACGAGCACGACGACTTCTGAACCGTAAGTTCCCTGGTAGGTGGATTGGACGAGGTGGCCCAGTTAGGTGGCCTCCCCGATCTCCGGACCTTACACCGCTGGATTGTTTTCTTTGGGGAGCAGTGAAGGATGCTGTTTACCAACATGAACCAACAACACCAGAGGACATGAAGCAACGCATTATTGATGCTTGTACAGCCATCAAAGAGGAAACAGTAGCACGAAGTAGGGCATCCTTCATCCGCAGAGTGACCCTATGTATGCAAGCCAATGGGCATCACTTCGATCATGAGATGTGAACGCTATGTTTAGTATGTAGTGCTGGTATCACAGTGGAAGTTTCTACAAAGGGCCATTTTACCCAGTGATGTTAAGAAACATTTGTTTGAAACAATTTGTCATTTAACGCATTAGATAAACATAACATTGATAATTATGTGATAATAAAACTAATTGGTTAAACATGTTTACATTCATCTTCTATGTCCTACCTGAACTTCCCGAATCAAAACATTTTTACCTAAACAACGGTAAAACTTTTAGTCCACTTGCTCGTTTCACTAAAACCATCAACATGAATTTTACTATTACGAGTGAATGATTGACTGTCACTTGCGCTAGATCTACAGTAAAGTAAAGTTTTACGTTGAACGGCATTACCTTTTTAGTAACGGATTAACAATAAGCGAAGTTAAATTTGTGACTAACGTTGCGGTACACAGATATGTTACAGAACCGCATCACCCCTAGCCTATGGGACAAATACCTGCTGGAATGTACGACGTTAATGCAGGATGTCAGCAGACCGTATTATTCGTTTCGGACCTCTTGATAAGTATGGAAGTGTGATTACGCATGTCAATCACATCGCGATTACGGGCAGCATGGGGTTCACGCCTGAGCCTCAGGACGTGCGCTAGCAGCGCATGTCGGGTGTTTCAAGCGTCAACTTCGCGTCTTAATATCTCGGGATGTAATGGGAATATTGCGATGCAATCAACGTCATTGTGTATGTGCTTTGTCATGCTATGGATTGCTGAAGAAAAAATATAGGAGGACCATTTAAAAAAACATAAGTTTGTGTTAAAAAACACATATGCTTTCGTTTTAGAATCTTTAAGTCGTTTATATATATATATGTATATATATATAATGACTTTTGAACACTATTAAGGTAAATAAATTGTTTGTTCTCTATCAAAATCTTTCGTTTGCTAAGTGTGCCTGTCAGTAGTTAGAGCCTTCAGTATTTAGAATCTTTCATTTAGCTGGCAGTAGTGGCGCTCGCTATGTTGCAGTAGTTCGAGTAACGAAGATTTTTGTGAGGTAAGTGATTCATGAAAGGTATAGGTTATTGTTAGTCAGGGCTATTCTTTTGTAGGGATTTTTGAAAGTCAGATTGCGTTGCGCTAAAAATATTGTGTGTCAGTTTAGTGTTGATCAGAATAGCTAAAGAGCGAAATGTCTGAGTACGTTCAGTTCTGCTCAGCTGTTTGAAAATCAAACAATGGAAGAGGTTTATCAGCACAGTCATTCATAAATTTTTCTAAGGGGACATTTAATTGCAAGTCGCCTGTCCCGGTGCCAGCTGATCATGATGGTATCGAAATGGAAGATGTTACACGAATTAGGCGACTAAAACGTATTCTGCATGTGAACTTTAAATTCAGTTTGAGATTCGCATCGACAAAGAAAGAGAATAGTGACGTGTGTGGTGTACTGAGACAATCATATCTAACCTGTTGCAAGGCAGTTACAAATAGTGCCCTCCACCAGACTCTACAATGACTAGAGCGGTAGATGTTGACCTCGATTCGACGGGACGTTTTGCTCGTTAGTTCAGTATACCTGTTTCGTGGAGGTGGGAGTTATTCTACTCAACCCCGAAGCACACATTCCGTTAGATTCAGGATGCCAATATAAAAATAGTGCTCTCGAAAGAACGAGGCTGATATCTGGAGATTGAAGTTTTATTCACCTAAAACCGTAGCAGCGGCAGAGAGGAGAAAAGTGAAATAAAAGGGCTGCCGAGGTCGTCCATCGCAAAGAGAGGCACAGATTGAAATTACCTGTCTTCTAACGCGATAAGGCGGTGAATTTAAATTCTGCCGGCTGGAATGAAAAAGGAACCGGGCGCTGGTGGTCGTTTATCAGCTTTATGAGAATTTTAACTAAGACGTTAATTTTGGCGACTGTGCCTCCTTCCAGTTTAATTAAAAGCGCGTCGGATTAATAAACGTACAATTATCGGATATTGCGAAATGTGGGCTCCAGGGCAGTCGCTTAAACGCAATCTGGCGGTACTTAAAATATACGGAAAACCACATAACGGCTGCATCACGTTTATGAAGGACATAACTCAAGAGCAGCTCGATCCGTTTCTCTTGGTTTGCCGTTTCCACTCCTCCTCGCTATTTTCATTACGTCAAAAGAATGAGAAACCTTTTCTAGCTAGTGAACATCGCTTTATTGCAGCTATTCTTATTGGAAAGAAGCGGGTCATGATGTATGCTATCCTACATCGTTATTCAAGGCCTATGGCTATGTGAAGAAACCCGTAAATAAATTTTTTCTTTATTGCTGGGAGTTTTATTTTCCTTTTTGGTTGAGAAATGTTAGTAAATCAAAATGTGTGTGGCTGTATAACTATCCTGTATCGTTCAAGAAGGAATCTTCACGCTTAGTCGGTCCTGTTATGCACTTGGTTAAGCTCCCCTAGTCAACCCAGGAGGAAATGAAACGGGGAGTCAATACTAGACCGTCAGATAACAGAAAGCGCAAAATTATTAGTAAAAATACAGAAGGAATACGGACAGGAAGATCACAACACCAATAAGGAGCTCTGCGACATAAACGGAAGTTGACAGGCGTGTTTCTACATCTGAAAGAAATTACAATGAAATCAATACCATGAGCTGCTGATGGGCGTTGATATACAGGGTTATTACAAATGATTGAAGCGATTTCACAGCTCTACAATAACTTTATTATTTGAGATATTTTCAAAATGCTTTGCACACACATACAAAAACTCAAAAAGTTTTTTTTAGGCATTCACAAATGTTCGATATGTGCCCCTTTAGTGATTCGGCAGACATCAAGCCGATAATCAAGTTCCTCCCACACTCGGCGCAGCATGTCCCCATCATTGAGTTCGAAAGCAACGTTGATGCGAGCTTGCAGTTCTGGCACGTTTCTTGGTAGAGGAGGTTTAAACACTGAATCTTTCACATAACCCCACAGAAAGAAATCGCATGGGGTTAAGTCGGGAGAGCGTGGAGGCCATGACATGAATTGTTGATCATGATCTCCACCACGACCGATCCATCGGTTTTCCAATCTCCTGTTTAAGAAATGGCAAACATCATGATGGAAGTGCGGTGGAGCACCATCCTGTTGAAAGATGAAGTCGGTGCTGTCGGTCTCCAATTGTGGCATGCGCCAATTTTCCGCGGGCTACGCGTGAAACTTGCCCGCACGCGTTCAACCGTTTCTTCGCTCACTGCAGGCCGACCCGTTGATTTCCCCTTACAGAGGCATCCAGAAGCTTTAAACTGCGCATACCGTCGCCGAATGGATTTAGCAGTTGGTGGATCTTTGTTGAACTTCGTCCTGAAGTGTCGTTGCACTGTTATGACTGACTGATGTGAGTGCATTTCAAGCACGACATACGCTTTCTCGGCTCCTGTCGCCGTTTTGTCTCACTGCGCTCTCGAGCGCTCTGACGGCAGAAACCTGAAGTGCGGCTTCAGCCGAACAAAACTTTATGAGTTTTTCTACGTATCTGTAGTGTGTCGTGACCATATGTGAACGAATGGAGCTACAGTGAATTTATGAAATCGCTTCAATCATTTGTAATAGCCCTGTACATCAACGGGGACAGTTGAAAATGCGTGCCCCGAACGGTGACTCGGACCCGGGATCTTCTGCTTTCATGGCAGACGCTCTATCCATCTTTTTTTTTTCATTTTGTTCGTTATTAATCGTTGTGTTTGGTCGTTGCGGACCTCGCAAGACATCCTGTTCAAGTTCGGTGGTTGACCCTTCCACTCAGGTTTGTTTTTTTTTTTTTTTTTTTTTTTTTTTTTTTTTTTTTTTTTTTTTTTTACAGAGAGCAGCCAGCTGTCTGATCGAGCACGCTGAGCTACCGTGCCGGCGTCCATCTGAGCCACCGAGGGCACAGAGGATAGCGCGACTGCAGGGATTTATCGCCGGCGCGCTCCCCGTGAGACCCACATTCTCAACCTATAGTCCACACACTACATTCGTAGTGCCCCTGCCGTTATACCCATTACTCGCGACGGACAATCCACCGTGTCCCGTAAGAGTTCAGGCAAATCGTGTGCATCCGCAACGAAGAAGGTCATCAGCCGGTTAGCCTTAAAAGATATGAAAATGGCATCTGTTCTTTCGGACATGGCCGAAAAAACAGACGCCATCTTCATAACATCTGAAAGACGATGTCTATTCCAGTTTCGCGTCAGTCGCATAAGAGTGGTGCTAGTAGCGTTGTAACGACCGTGTGCATTAGTTACCTATGAGATTACACGTGGTGAGTTGATGTTAGTCTTTAACGCGACAAGGACGCCATTATCAGCAGCTCACTGAGTTTGAACGAGGTCGTGTAATAGGGCTATGGCAAGTTGGTTGGTTCTTCTGCGATACTGCAGAAAGACTTGGCAGGAATTTAGCCACTGTACATGATTGCTGGCAGCGAATGTCACCAGAAGGTACGGCCATAAGAACACCGGGCCCCAGACGGCCGCATGGCACTACCGAGAGGGAAGATTAGAATAGATTAGATTCAGTTTTCGTTCTATAGACCCAAAAAAATGAGATGATTCTCGTAGGTGTGGAACATGTCAGAAACTATAACATAAAACTTTTGAATATAATACTTACTATCCTGATCATTTTTCAGGAGATAGTCGAAATAACAATGCAGTAAACTGGAACAGCTAATATTTACAGAATTAACACGCTGTCAGAATGAAACACTGTCACCCACTATTAATAAATTTATCACACACTAAACACCTAATCTTGACTGTTGTGACCAAGGGTTGTCAAAACTGAAATCTAACCGATATTTTTACTTAAGCTGGCTTAACAGTCTCTGTTAAGATATTCATCTATGGAGTAGAAGGTGTTGCCTATCACAAAGTCTTTCACTGTTTAAACCGTGCTTTATCTGAAATCCAGTTTTTAATGGTTGCTGGCAATTTAGTGAAAATGTGTGTTCCTGAATATTGGACCCCTTTTTGGACCAAAGTAAGTGATTTTGGTCTTTATATAGATTGTTGTTATTGATACTATGTATTGGGCTATTGGTTGGAAATAGAGATGTATTACTTGCAACAAATTTCATTCAAGAATAAATATACTGAGAAGTAGTGATTAGAATACAAAGTTCCTTGAACATGTTTCTACAAGATGTTCTTGGATTTACACCACAAATGATTCTTATCGCACGCTTTTGCTCCAACTTTTGCTCAGTTTGATGAGTTGCCCCAGAATATGATCCCATATAACATAATAGAATGAAAGTAAGCAAACTATGGAAGTTTTTTATATTTATATCTGCTACATCTGATATCATTCTCACGGCAAATGCAGAATTGTTTAGGTGCTTAAGCAATTCTGTGGTATGCCCTTCCCAACTGAATTTATTATAGATTTGTAATCCCAGAAATTTAACACTGTCAACCTCTTCGATCTGCATGTCTTCATGTGTTACACTCATGCTGGAAGGAAATCTCTTACAGGTTCTGAACTGCATAGAGTTGGTCTTCTCAAAGTTTAATGACAGTGAATTAGCTTTAAACCACTTATTAATGTCAGTGAAAATTTGATTAGCAGCTATTTCTAAATCAGTACTTGATTTGCTACTTATTGCAATGTTTGTATCATCTGCAAACAAACTTAGCATCTGCCAACGTAACAGCTGAGAGGTCATTAATGTATACAAGAAAAAGCAATGGACCCAAGATAGAACCTTGAGGAACACGACATGTAAATAATTCCCAGTCAGATGAAGACTGGCTGCTTACTGCACAGGTATTTCGCAACTACACCCTTTGCTTCCTGTTAGGCAGATAACACTCAAACCATTTCGCAGCATTGCCAGTGACTCCATAATATTCTAATTTACTTAAGAGAGTGCTGTGGTTCACACAATCACACAGTCAAAAACCATCGGGGCAACGTACTGCATCTGCGGCAGCAATTTGAGCGCGCAATTGGCACCAAAGTGACACAAAAAAGTGTTACAATTCGGTTACTTCAAGGCAGAATATTCAGAATTTCTAGGTATGTGCACTGGCGAGAAACTGAATTGGAAGAAACACATTGCTGATCTACTGAAAAGTTTGAGTTCAGCTTCTTATGTTATTAGGGTTATTGCAAATTTTGGTGATAAAAATATCAGTAAATTATCCCACTATTCCTATTTTCATTAACTGCTTTCATATGGTATCATATTTTGGGTTAATTCATGGTTAAGAGAAAATGTGCTCTTGGTACATCATCATCATCATCATCATCATTTAAGACTGATTATGCCTTTCAGCGTTCAGTCTGGAGCATAGCCCCCCTTATACAGTTCCTCCATGATCCCCTATTCAGTGCTAACATTGGTGCCTCTTCTGATGTTAAACCTATTACTTCAAAATCCTTCTTAACCGAATCCAGGTACCTTCTCCTCGGTCTGCCCCGACTCCTCCTACCCTCTACTGCTGAATCCATGAGTCTCTTGGGTAACCTTGCTTCTCCCATGCGTGTAACATGACCCCACCATGCTCTTGGTACAAAAGCATATAATCAAAATAACGCAAGCTCACCTTACAGACATTTATTTAAGGAACTAGTGATATTCACAGTACTTTAACAGTACAAATATTCACTTATGAAATTCGTCACTAACAACCCATCCAGATTTAAAAATAAGAGCAAAGTGCGAAGTTACAACACTAGAAGAAAGGATGATCTTCACTATTTTGGCTCAGAAAGAGGTGTATTATGCTGCCTCAAAAGTCTTTGGTCGTTTACCAAATAGCATTAAAAGTCTGACAGATAGCCAACCAGTATTTGAAAAAAGAATTTCTGAGTGACAGTTCCTTCTATTTTCTATAGATGTATTCATGTCGTATGGAAAAAGTACTAATGTAAAGCAATGCAATGCAACAACTCTGACCAGACGCCCTGCAGCGTGCTTTCTACAGACTCCAAACCACCGTCATTTGGGACATCAGTAGTGTCAAGCGAGAGGTCATTGGAGGGCAGGGTGAAGATCTGTTGTGTCTTTTGATGTAAGCTGCCTCGGTGCAAGTGATGACCGTGTATTGGTTAGAAGGAGGCCCGCTGGGGGTTTGCAAACAACCTGCCTGTGTGCTAGACACGCACGACCTACACCTGGAATTACGGTCTGGGATGCGATTTTGTATGGCAGCAGGAGCACTCTCGTGGTTATCCCACGCACTATCACTGCAAATTTGTGCGTCAGCCTGGTGATTCGACCCGTTGTGCTGCCATTCACGAACACCATTCCAGGAGGTGTTGTGCAACAGGATAACGCTCGTCCATATACCGCTGTTGTAACCCAGCTTGCTCTGCTGAGGCCGGCCGCTGTGGTCGAGCGGTTCTAGGTGCTTCAGTCCGGATCTGCGCGGCTGGTACGGTCGCAGGTTCGAATCCTGCCTCGGGCATGGATGTTTGTGATGTCCTTAGGTTAGTTAGGTTTAAGTAGTTCTAAGTCTAGGGGACTGATGACCTCAGATGTTAAGTCCCATAGTGCGTAGAGCCATTCGAACCATTTAGCTTTGCTGATTGTCGGTATGGTATCTTAGCCTGCTCGATTACCGTATCTGTTTCCAATCGAGAACGTAAAGGACATCATCGGAAGTCAAAACGAGCGTCATCCACAACCCCGTGTTCATGAACGAAGTGTAACTCGCATGGAACTCCATCCTAGAAACTGACATTCGGCACCTGCCCGACACTATGTATGCACTTTCGCATGCTTGCATTCAACATTCTGTCGGTTACACCGGTTATTAATATACCAGCGTTTCACATTTGCAGTGGCTTTTTTCGCGCTTGCCTATCGCTATGATCTTGCAATGTCGGTCACTTAACTATATTACGCAGACAGATTATTCCCGAAATTTCATTACTCTACAGGGTTATTACAAATGATTGAAGCGATTTCACAGCTCTACAATAACTTTATTATTTGAGATATTTTCACAATGCTTTGCACACACATACAAAAACTCAAAAAGTTTTTTTAGGCATTCACAAATGTTCGATATGTGCCCCTTTAGTGATTCGGCAGACATCAAGCCGATACTCAAGTTCCTCCCACACTCGGCGCAGCATGTCCCCATCAATGAGTTCAAAAGCATTGTTGATGCGAGCTCGCATTTGTGGCACGTTTCTTGGTGGAGGAGGTTTAAACACTGAATCTTTCACATCACTATGCGTGAAACTTGCTCGCACGCGTTCAACCGTTTCTTCGCTCACTGCAGGCCGACCCGTTGATTTCCCCTTACAGAGGCATCCAGAAGCTTTAAACTGCGCATACCATCGCCGAATGGAGTTAGCAGTTGGTGGATCTTTGTTGAACTTCGTCCTGAAGTGTCGTTGCACTGTTATGACTGACTGATGTGAGTGCATTTCAAGCACGACATACGCTTTCTCGGCTCCTGTCGCCATTTTGTCTCACTGCGCTCTGGAGCGCTCTGGCGGCAGAAACCTGAAGTGCGGCTTCAGCCGAGTTTTTCTACGTATCTGTAGTGTGTCGTGGCCATATGTCAATGAATGGAGCTACAGTGAATTTATGAAATCGCTTCAATCATTTGTAATAGCCCTGTACATTAATTATTTTTTGTGTTGCCATTTTTTTCCGTCAATGTATGTTCATTGCATTATAGTAAACTGAAAATAGAGACCACGGTTTTGATCGAATAACTGATAAAAGTGACAACAAATTGCGTGTCAGACAGAACTGTGTCGAAGTGTTATAGAAACGTACGCGCAGTTTTAAGTCTATCACTGAAGCAGCTGGCATAAGCTGAGTTCGGGTCACGTGCTTCACTGGTCTGAAGAAAGAAGCAGTCACACGTAAAATGGAAAAAAAGTGTCATTTTATGTAGTAAGGTAGCGTGAGGCACCCACATTAGTTCGCATGAAATGGTCAGACCCGAAGCTTTAAGCGAGCACAGCTCAATGGCCATGGAATTTTCCTTCACACCATCTCACTTTGGTCAATCTCCAGTAAGATTTATAGGTCATGCTTTGTTGTTTGTGTGAGCAAGTTTTAGCAAGGACGTGACTAAATAAAGATTAATTCACAAAATTCTTGCAGTGAAGACACTAAAGTAAAGAAAACGAAGGTATACCAGGAGCGCACTCCCGTGTGCTTCAAATTCCATGTGATGCCCCATTAACCAGCTCCAAGCGATCCAGGACATGAAGTTTCACAGCTTTCTCAGAGAGCTGCAACCGGAAACCCGCCGCCAAAAATTACTGATCCATAGCGCTAGTCTCACCACGCACTTCAAAGAAGTTAGTGACGATCAGTATGTTGGCCACATAGCCAGGAGGAGGTCCACTGAGCATGCTGTAAATACACTCCTGGAAATTGAAATAAGAACACCGTGAATTCATTGTCCCAGGAAGGGGAAACTTTATTGACACATTCCTGGGGTCAGATACATCACATGATCACACTGACAGAACCACAGGCACATAGACACAGGCAACAGAGCATGCACAATGTCGGCACTAGTACAGTGTATATCCACCTTTCGCAGCAATGCAGGCTGCTATTCTCCCATGGAGACGATCGTAGAGGTGCTGGATGTAGTCCTGTGGAACGGCTTGCCATGCCATTTCGACCTGGCGCCTCAGTTGGACCAGCGTTCGTGTTGGACGTGCAGACCGCGTGAGACGACGCTTCATCCAGTCCCAAACATGCTCAATGGGGGACAGATCCGGATATCTTGCTGGCCAGGGTAGTTGACTTACACCTTCTAGAGCACGTTGGGTGGCACGGGATACATGCGGACGTGCATTGTCCTGTTGGAACAGCAAGTTCCCTTGCCGGTCTAGGAATGGTAGAACGATGGGTTCGATGACGGTTTGGATGTACCGTGCACTATTCAGTGTCCCCTCGACGATCACCAGTGGTGTACGGCCAGTGTAGGAGATCGCTCCCCACACCATGATGCCGGGTGTTGGCCCTGTGTGCCTCGGTCGTATGCAGTCCTGATAGTGGCGCTCACCTGCAAGGCGCCAAACACGCATACGACCATCATTGGCACCAAGGCAGAAGCGACTCTCATCGCTGAAGACGACACGTCTCCATGCGTCCCTCCATTCACGCCTGTCGCGACACCACTGGAGGCGGGCTGCACGATGTTGGGGCGTGAGCGGAAGACGGCCTAACGGTGTGCGGGACCGTAGCCCAGCTTCAGGGAGACGGTTGCGAATGGTCCTCGCCGATACCCCAGGAGCAACAGTGTCCCTAATTTGCTGGGAAGTGGCGGTGCGGTCCCCTACGGCACTGCGTAGGATCCTACGGTCTTGGCGTGCATCCGTGCGTCGCTGCGGTCCGGTCCCAGGTCGACGGGCACGTGCACCTTCCGCCGACCACTGGCGACAACATCGATGTACTGTGGAGACCTCACGCCCCACGTGTTGAGCAATTCGGCGGTACGTCCACCCGGCCTCCCGCATGCCCACTATACGCCCTCGCTCAAAGTCCGTCAACTGCACATACGGTTCACGTCCACGCTGTCGCGGCATGCTACCAGTGTTAAAGACTGCGATGAAGCTCCGTATGCCACGGCAAACTGGCTGACACTGACGGCGGCGGTGCACAAATGCTGCGCAGCTAGCGCCATTCGACGGCCAACACCGCGGTTCCTGGTGTGTCCGCTGTGCCGTGCGTGTGATCATTGCTTGTACAGCCCTCTCGCAGTGTCCGGAGCAAGTATGGTGGGTCTGACACACCGGTGTCAATGTGTTCTTTTTTCCATTTCCAGGAGTGTATGTGCGCGTTGATGAACCAAGTGAAAAATGGCTGGACTCCGTTCAAATGGAGCAACAAAATAGTCCGTCATTGGATTCCAGTATTAGCCGTTAACATCCAGAGGTAACTTCTCGTATGATGAGCCATCTTACCTTTGAAGTAAACGACCGTAGTGTCACGCATCAGAATAGCCGATATTATCTGATTAAACGGTAGCCACGTAAATACAAATATCATTGCGGTCGTTAAGAGTCAGAATCAAAATGGCTCTAAGCACTATGGGGCTTAACATCTGAGATCATCAGTCCCCTAGAACTTAGAACTACTTACACCTAGTGTAAGGACATCACACACATCCATGCCCAAGGCAGGATTCGAACCTGCGACCGTAGCAGCCGCATGGTTTCGGACTGAAGCGCCTAGAACCTCTCGACCACAGCGGCCGGCTTATCTATCAGAATCGATTTATGATGAAATGACAACTCAGTTTTAATTGTGAAGTACACGTGTACCAGACTAACGTTCCAATGAAAAATAGGAAAGAATTGAAGAAGTGCAATTTAACTGCCAAACAGATCGATTATACACTGAGGCAACAAAAGTCTTGGGATATGTCTTAATATCGTGTCGGACCTTCTTTTCCAGGTCGCGGTACCGCAGCTCGACGTGGCATGGACCCCAGAAGTCGCTGGAAGTCCCCTGCAGAAATATTGAGCCATGCTGCACTTGTAGCCGTCCATAATTGCGAAAGTGTTGCCGGCGCAGGATTTTGTGCACGAACTGACCTCTCGATTATGTCCCCTAAACGTACGATGGGATTCATGCCGGGCGATCTGGTTGGCCATATCATTCGCTGAAATGTCCTTCAAACCAATGGTGAACTGGTGTGGCCCGGCGACATGACGTATTGTTATCTATAAAAATTCCGTCGTCGTTTGGGAAAATGAAGTCCATGAATAGCTGAAAATGGCCTCCAAGTAGCCGAACATACCCATTTCGAGTCAATGCTTTGAAACGTCCCCTTAGAACAACTTATACAAGACTGTGCTGAAACTGACACACAATATTTTTAGCGCAACGCAATCTGACTATCAAAAATCCCCGCAAAAGAATGGCCCTGAGTAACATTAAACTATACCTTTCAGAAATCACTTACCTCACAAAAATCTTCGTTGCTCGAACTACTGCAATACAGCGAGCACCACTACTGCCAGCTAAATAAAAGATTCAAACTAAGGAAGGCACTAACTACTGATAGGGATAGTTAGCAAATGAAAGATATTAATAGAGAACAAACAATGTATTTACCTTAATATTCATAATTGACATCCAGTATTACAAAACTCCGCCATCTCTCTCCACACATCCACCACTGCTGGCGGCTCACCTCCAACTGCGCAACGCTACGCGCTGTTAACATTCAGCTGCCCCTCTACAATGGCAGACAACAATGCAAACTAGCCACAGACTGCACACAGCACAGCCAGTGATTTTCATACAGAGCGCTACGTGGCATTACCCATATAAAAATCTATACAGCCTACTTACAGCTTGGTTCAATTAGATCAGAGGACCCAGTAAATTCCACGTAAACACATCTCACACCATTATGGAGGCAATTCCTTTCCGAAACCTCATCCAACCCGAGTTTCCGTTCCAACTCTACCGATCTCGACGTCGTGGAGGCTTATATTATAGCCTCCCTTCTTTCGATGCCGAAGTTCTTCCACGGGAGTACATCAATTTGCTTCACCAGATGGAGTAGTTTTTGTTCCACACTATAACATTCAATCAAAATTTGGGATGACCTCCGAGAATTTAATGCGAAGTTTTCATATTAGAACCTAGCGATACTAATTACTCGAACGGGGAGGTTGTTGCAGTTGAGAGACGGTTTACGGATTTGATGATAAATCAGAAACATGATATTTCGTTTCCTCAGTGCTAAACGCTGGACTTAACAAAGGACTCGATCATAAATTATCGGATACAGATATGTTACGAATGAACAATAGAGACTGCTGCCTTTGGAACAAATAATCAAGACAAGAGAAGCTTTACGTTCAGTGCTTAAAGGAGGTAGCAGTCAAATTGGTGTCAATACTCCAAAAGCCACATTACCACGTATGACGAAGAGTTCTGGGATAATTACAGTCTTCAAGTTTCTAAGCAGTGGGTGTGACAAGACCTCGGGCGAAATAATACTAAGAGAGTACTCTGAAACCTATGTAGAACAGATAGTTCAGAAGCCCACTCGTGAAGTAAATACAAAAGGCAATGCCTATGGCGCACAGCCAATGACCACCTGTTGTCCATACAGCAGATGTAGTGCATCCTTCACTAGCCACAAGACGTGGGGAGGGAGTGGGGCAGCAGGGGGCCCCTCCTCATCCTTCCTAATTAGTTCCGTTGCTTACGCTTCCTCATTGGAGATGTGTGCGTTGTGGGTACAGGTTCAGGTTTGTTATAAACAATAGTTCTATAACGTTAGGGTCTGAAAATAATAACAGTGATATAAAAAATTAACTAATAGTTTGATATTACTATTGATTTTTGCAATACATTTTTACAATATTTTTTGTTTATTAACAACTTTTTCCTTTGAATAAAACGTTCTCGGTTTTCAAGCCGCGACAATTCGAATAAAATCCTCGAGCTTTCGATGAACATCTCCGCCATCGTCGTCAGGAGTTCACTGACTGCCGGGGCAGCTACGGTTTCTCGCATGTATAGGCATGATGACATCATCAGCAGCCAATCAGATAGACCCAGTGTGGGGCCCGAGCGTAAGTCGACCCGGGCAGCTAGCGGAGCTGTTGCCCGTGGCAGCACCGGTGACGTCACGTGGCGCCAGGGGCAGGCACCACCTTTGAAACTGCCGCTCCCGCGTCGCGCATCAGTCTTTGCTTTCTTTCGATGTCCAACGCCCCCCCCCCCCCCATGCCCTGCTGAGTGGGTACCCCTGGTCCCTGTTGAAATTGTTGTTGTTTAAACGAATCTCGGCCGCTTCCTTTATAACGGAGTCCCAATATGTAGATGCATGAGCAAACACTTTTGTATTTTCCAACTGTATTTTATGTCCCTTTTCTAGGCAATGCTCCGCTATGGCCGACTTGTCAAGCTCCCTTTGTTTAATATACTTTTGAACAGTATCAGAAGTGAAACTAACCTTATCGTCTCTCATGCCGAATTTTCCCTAACGCTGAACAACAAAGTGGGCATCATACCCACTGAAATTGTGAAAGAAGACGGGTATATTCCATGGCAGTTTGTGTTTCAAGTTGCAGGTGTTGCGCGCTGCACTGCAGAACTTCCCTCCTTTGTTGACAATGGTCTCTACATGGAAATTCCACTTCTCTCTTCAATGGCAGCCCACAAATAGGACAATCAGCTGCCTGCTTCTATAACGCATCATTCTCCTGTGAGTCAATCATGGGAATGTGGTTGCGATAAATCCCTTCAACTTCCCACGGAAGCCTTTCGAGCACAGCGAGCAATCATCTTGCAGGATTGTCGCTGACGCTTGATCCGAATTTGTTGCGACGGGAGCATATAAGCTGACAAGCTGCCGACTACGGTACTTAGGTCTTTCTAGGTACTCACTCATGGTAAAAGAGTTGAAGCATCTGCGACAAAAATGCCATTCCTGTTACTGTTTACTGAATTTGGAGGAACGTTCAAGGGAGATGCTTTTAATCTGCACGTAATGTTGCTTCTCATCCTTGGGGAATAGCAACAAATTTACCAAATCTACGTATTTGGGGCGCTGACCGGCTAATTTTTAAAAGTAGAGGGGTCCAACTACTTCATGCTTCACTGCTTTATTCTGTACAGCGTACTCACGGTTATCTTCTGGTTCACTATCATTATCAACAACCAGGATGTGTAGCTGCGTTGTACTTAATTGCGGGATACTGCATCGTTGAGATACCGTGGGTCTTTGACATATCTGGTAAACTCCCTTTCCGGAACAGTTTGACAAGCACTAAGGTGAGTGGCAAGGATCTCGGTAGCTCGCATTCGAGTTATCAATTCGGGCCATTGAGATCCTGTCCCTAAAAGCATCAGCAACCACACAGTTGTCCGGTACGACTGCAGGACTTACTTGATGATTTTAACAAAGTGGGCAGGGCTACTGGTGTTGCTGCTAGACCTAGGGTCATGTTGAAGTGATATCTGATGCCGTGAATGTCTTTGGCGGTTGTTGGATGGTCCAGGGTGTAGCTGCATTGGCAAACGATTTGGCAGCATCCACTCGTACCACACTGATGATGTCGGATCCAGCTGTGGCGGTGCTTGCAAGTGTGGGAGATACATTATCAACGAACCATGTTAGGACGACTAATTCATCACTATCAGGACAGGTAGTGTAGTAACTGTAGGCGACAGCCTACGTCTGTGTACAGCCTCCATATCTTATGCAAAGAAAGAAAAAATTGATAGGTATCATGAGTAGCTAAAAAAAGATATCTGCAGGTGTCTATAATAATTCTACTCACATTCAAAATGAGCGGCATCCAAATACGTCCACAAACCTCTTGTCACATCATTGTTTGCAGCTTTGTCTTGTTATATCATATCATGCTGATTCACCGCAATATTACCATCAAGAGCACCTACAAGCAATGGACGGTGACGACTGCGAGATGATCCAGAACACTGCTGCACTGACAAACGAGCTGGTGTCATGAACCCATAGCACAGTGATGCTGATGGACCGAGCTGTGGTGGTGTTTGCAGGTACAGCGAATACATTGTCGATGAACTGGGCAGGGGAATTAATGGAACATCATGTCAGGTCATAGAGTAGTTGTTGCAGGCACAAACCCCAGTTGTGCTAAAAGAGTATGCATTAATGTCCAGAATCTAGATGAGATGGATGAATATGACTCTGCATGGTCACCTCTGGCTATCCAGACTACAAATGCAGTTCTTCTGAGTACTTACAATACATTTCATGTTCGCGGGCATTGCAATTTCCAGAGCATCTCATTGCCCGTAAATCTCCAGGACCTACAAACATTCAATAGGTAGAACAATGATTATTCAATTCATGTATACAACCTGGATGTTGATGATGACAACGAGCCAAAAGAAGATGGCTTCGAGCACACTGTGCAGAACAAAGAAGTGAAGCGTAAAGCAGTTGGACGCCTCTACTTTTAAAATAAGCCGGTCAGCACCCAAACACGTAGACTTGTTAGGTTTGTTGTTGTTCTCTAAGGTTGAGAAGCAAGACTACGCGCGGTTCGAAAGCATGTCCCACGTATTTTCCTCCCAGTTAAGTAAACACGCACAACAACAACGTGTTTGTCGCAGATACGTCAACTCTTTTACCATGAGCGAGTTTCTAGAAAGACACGCCATTGATTACTCTATCCAGGAACTGGTATGCGTAGAAATGCCCACTGAGGATAAAAAGTTATTAAAGTTTAACAACACCCACCACCAGAAGCTATGTCCCTTCGTCATACACGTCGACTTCGATTAGCTCCTAGTTCCTTCGGTGCGTTGTAAAGACGACCCCGCTGCCTCCTCTACAACCCTCAGAGAATGATATGTGCTGTATGCAGCAGAGTGTCAACTTGTTGCTCGTGTGATTCTAGTCACAAAAAATTGGGTCATATCTCTGGGATAATCTGGCAAGATGGCTGCTAGCTGAGCTCGAAATACGTGTGTGGGAAGTTTATGGAATGTATCCTTCGACCATAGATACTAGTAGACTGGTCTTGCTGTGCAGGAGCTATGGGGCTAGTGTGGCTCCAACATAAACCGCGTGACTGTTGGCAAAACGTGGCGGGATTTCAAATCAGCGGTCTGCCATCCTATGTTAGTATCGAATTTTCCCCACATTTCTTAGTTTACTGCCAAACGCTTCCAACAAAAATTACTTTTTAATTTGTGAAAAATTATGCCAGAACTACATTTGACCTGGATTTGTTCGCAGTACCATTTATAAAATCTAACAAATACATCGAACGCCACTCTGGTGGGCAGCGGGACGAAATTACTATAAACTATAAATTAAAGTAACATGTCGTTAAAATTCTTTTAAACAGTAAGAGTGGGCTCGTGTCAAAACTTTAAACATTGGATTCGCCACGTTTTGAGCTATAGTCACTTATAAAAGAAAATGGAATATGGGAATTATGTCAACTATAGGTGTCAAAATTGTTGACTTTAGGAGCAGGTCCATTTTAGAGTATAAATTTTAGGTGCACTTCAAAGGTTCAGATCCCACTATTTTTACAAAAGTTTATACTATCAGATTAAAAAAAAATGATATTTTAGATGAAACGTGAGACTTTGAAGTTTCAGAAAATAATTTTGGAGCCTAGGTTTAAAAATGACAAACACTGTAAATACAAATTATAGATATACATTGTAAATAATAACTAATCTATCAAAACACTTATCCGCGAAGTGCTTCTAGTAAAGGCGCGTATGTGCAGATAGCTTAAAGTTTTTCCGTTTCAGGGCCTCTATCCAAAGCTGCCTTCGGTTTTCATCCTTGGGGAACCTATGAGTAGGAAAGAGAAACGATTATACTTACTTCTGTAACCGAATTATCACTTTTCAATATGTAATATGAGTCTGACTTTACAGGCATCACTTTCAACACTTTAATTTACGTGATATTCTATTTCAAGTGTAAAAAACATATAAAAGTCACTTCAGCAGATTTCAATAAACGCATCTGCATTATCATAGAAACACTTACACGTGAAATGTAATGCCATTTCCCCCGACAAAACGCTGAGTACAGCGATAAGCGCAACACGAAACAACCATGTTTTGCCAACATTCACGTGACTTCAGCCCAGAGATGTTGGAGCCACGAAAATGACGTCAGGGCCAGTCTTTTATATTTATGGTCGAAGAATGTATCTCAACAACATTCCCATGACCGGCTCACAGGAGAATGAAGCATTGTGCAAGCAGAAACTGCTCGTAGAGACCATTGTCATCTAACACGGAAGTTCCATGGCACAGCTCAGAATGCATGCAACTTGAAGCGCCAAAAGCCAGAGCACAGAGCCTCTTCTTTCAAAATTTGTTCGGGTATAATCACCATATTCTCGTTCAGCGTTTGGATGATTTCTGCTTCAAAGATGATTAGGTCAGTGTCATTCCTGATACCACTGAAAGTACGTTCCTATTTACGAGAGGATCACGCTAAAAATATCGCACTGCTTCTTGAACTTGACTCGCTTCATGCACACGTGTCTTCAGAAACGTTCTGAGATAATGCAGCAGGAGGACATGCATATCACCAGAGCTGCATATCCTGATGATGCAATGTTTCAACTTGTGACGATGAAGAGGATCTTTCCATATGAATACCTGGAGACCACGGAAAGACTCCATAAAATCACATTGTCCGACGTAACCGATTTCTCCAGTAAACTAATAGGCACTGCTATAATTGAAGCTAATTATGAGCACATGCTTAAAGTTTGTCAATTATTCGACATTCCTTATTTAGGAGCGTATGTAAATTTATACACGGAAACCAATTTACATCTGTTTTTAGACGCTTTCGAGAAATTCCAGAGCGTAATGCTTGGTATATGCTCTCTAGGTCCTGTCTTCTGTTTCACAATGGCAAGGTTTCCATGGGACACATTGTTAAGAAGAACACGTGTCAGCATCGAAAACTGTTGACCAATGATGACATGCTGTTATTCTCCAAACGCTGGCTTGCGGGGGACATTGTCAGTGCATGCACAGGTTCACCAAGGCATATAACATGGAAATGAGTGAGGAAGAGCACAGGACATCCTGTACTTGGATGTAAATAACCTCTGCAGGTGTGCCTTGCAGCAAACTCTACCATTTGGATGGTTCCGAGGGATCTCTAAAGGGGAAATAGCCAGACTGAAGGGTAAGATCACGATGTGGCTGCGAATACTTGTGAGGAATACGTCTAGAGGCAGAACTGGCGTATCCCAGCTATTTGCATGAAAAAGCACATGGACTTGTCATTGTGTCCAGAGTGCCTCGTCCCACGAAAGGGTTCCATCCTGCTACTGTTGATAACGCTGGAGAATAAGCAAAGATAAATTCAACCGTACAGAAATCTCCAGCAGTGTCTCAGGTTGGCGATGAAACTCTTTAGTGTCAACCGCAGCAACGTTGCTGGTTGAAGGGGCACATTGATGTAAACACTGTTAAGAGGACTATCGCAATGTGTGACTTTGAAAAATATTTTTACAAGTTAATAAACAATTCTCTTCTCTGGAAAACAATGAAAAATGTTAGAGAATAGCGAGAAATTAATTGAGTCCACTGGTGAAATAGTGTAAATGATTACATTGGCAGGCGAAATTTCTAGCGGCCCACCATCTTCAATGAAGGACTAGTCGCAGCTGAGATGGCCATAGTTTCAGGGCAGTTCACGAATCCTGTCTACATCAGTGTGTGTCTTCTGCACTCGCCAGTCTCCACACGTACCGATTCCACTACGAGTCTGCGACGTCCGACTTCATTGATCTCAAGCTACTTTATTTGGATATAGACTGTTTCATGTACTGTATGAAAGGTTGCGATCCATATGAAGTAATTAGGTACAATTACGAAGAATGCTACACGTCTGGACAAGAGGCCGGTAATCCTTTTGGAATAACACCACAAAAAAACAAGAACTCTTATCGACCTGATGAAAGACGAGACGAAAGGTTTGCGGATTGTGAAGTTTTTGGGGCTCAGATCGAAAACGTGCGCATACGACTTCAATGCAGGTGCCACCCAGAGGCGGGCTAAGGGCGTGTGTCGTGCTGCCTCAAAGGCTATCTCTAGAGAGGACTGCAGGAGGTACCTGGTCGAGGCATTGGCGGTGCTCCATACGTGGTGAGCCAAATAGTGTGTGTGTGTGTCTGTGTGTCTTTGTGTGCAGAGCCCTACATCTTCCATTGTGTTTAAGGGGTTGGACGGGGTGGTTTTGAATGCCGTGTGTTCTGTGGGAAAGGGTTATTTGGAGAGGGGGAGGGGGAAATTAAGAAGTGGTTGTAGTCGCAGAGCTACCTCTTTTATTCCTGCAGGATTTAAATAATGAATTGATAGTTTCGCCAGTTCGCCGAGTCAAATGCAAGAATACGACGCTTACTCTTGTATTGTATTGTATGTTAACTGGGGACCTAGAAACGACGGAGAGGCTCCATCCCCGCCACAGCTGCAGTGGTCCACTTCACCCTTCCGCCGCCCCACACCGAACCCGGTGTTATTGTACGGTTCGGCCCCTGGTGGACCCCCCAGACGAGTGTAACCCCTATGTTTGCGTGGTAGAGTAATGGTGGTGTACGCGTACGTGGAGAACTTGTTTGCGCAGCAATCGCCGTCATAGTGTAACTGAGGAGGAATAAGGGGAACCAGCCCGCATTCACCAAGGCAGATGGAAAACCGCCTAAAAACCATCCGCAGACTGGCCGGTTCACCGGACCTCGACACAAATCCGCCGGGCGGATTCGTGCCGGGGACCAGGTGCTCCTTTCCGCCCGGAAAGCCGTGCGTTAGACCGCACGGCCAACCGGGCAGGTTACGCTTACTCTTTCTCGGTTAAAACTGTTTCATGGATTTCTCCCTTCGCCCTCGTATAGTCTTATTATTAAAATGTGACAAATTCAGTCTCTTCATTTAGGATCTACTCAAAGACGACGTGAAAAGTGCTGTGGACTGCAAGTAGACCAAAGAACCGAAATTTATTGGACGCCCCCAACTAGAAGATCGAAGGATTCAATCTATTGAAGAACCTGTGGACGATTTTGAATCGTCTCAGAGCGAGTGTTGGTAGATGTAAGGGGTTGATGAGCGCACGGAAGCTGTCTGATGTGGATGTGGTGAAATACGATCAATGGGTCATTTACTTGCGTGTGTCTGTATGGGATGAGGATACGCTGAGGGACATACACAGAACTCTGACTCAGTCGGAAAGTAGCTAAAGAATATTTGTAATACCACACAGAACTATACGAAAATTTGTAAAGAATGTGGTATTTCAGTACAGAGCTATAAGAATATTGTAATTAATACATTGCACTAAGCATTTAATGTGATGATTTCCTTTGTAAATGGCGACCGAGTAAATCAATAAATATTTACGATTCAGAACGTATTGAAATGATCTGATTCTGTTCAAAAGTGTTCTGTTAATGTCAAGCGTGTTCTCAAATGTTATAGAAATGTCAGCAATGTTCCGAAATTCTCTAAAAAGTTTAGGGATATGTCCGAATATTCTACAAATTTCTGCAATGTTCTTGAGTATTCTGGAGTCTGAAATATGTTTTTCAGAATGATCTCAAATCCTCTTGTATGATCTAGAATTTTCGGTAAAAGTCATCAACCGGAAGGTTGGTATGAACATCACATTGCTTTGTTAGGCAGGGTCCTGTTGAAGATGATATGGTATTGCCTTCCATCGATCTTTGATCTGGTCGTCCAAGCCAGTTGTAACCAGTATGAAAACAAACGTTGCCAGAGGAGAGAGAAACTATAAAGCAAGCGACATGTAAAAGTCGTGGGACTGACCGGGTATCGAATTGCTGAGTTCTGTGTCCGCATTTTGGTTCTTAGTCACTGAGCCAGGAATCTCTGGCAGTATACAGTATAAGGCGAATTTCAGATCGACTACCAAGTTAAATAAATGCGTAAATGTGTAAATACATTCAAATTATAAAAATGAATGTATGTATGTGTGTAGGTATTTTCCACATCTCCTCCTAAACCAACGGACCGATTTCAACCAAAATCACTGTATGATCAGAATCACTATAGGGGTAAGAAACACTCATGCCGGCCGGGGTGGCCAAGGGGTTCTAGGCGCTACATTCTGGAACCGCGCGACCGCTACGGTCGCATGTTCGAATCCTGCCTCAGGCATGGATGTGTGTGATGTCCTTAGGTTAGTTAGGTGTAAGTAGTTCTAAGTTCTAGGGGACTGATGACCTCAGAAGGTAAGTCGCATAGTGCTCAGAGCCATTTGAACCATTTTTGAAACACTCATCTATCAAAGGGGAGTGAAAAAGCAGTGTAGTTCACGACGCGATAATACCTATATTTTGGTCGTCCAGTATTTTAGGGCATTTAAAAACTTGCAACAAAATGTACACATAACTTCACACCTTTTTGAAACAAACTGATGGAAGGAAAAAGGCTTACAGCTTGCGACGTTTTCGCTTTCGTGCAGTAAAATTGCCACATGAAGCTTAACGTTTTAATTTATTACGTCTTTATTACTAACTGTATTCATGGTACGTTATGCACACATCATTCACATCAGCCACTGAATGTACCAGAAAAATTACATCATTGCACGACACATAATTCAGAAGATGTGACGTCATAAAGACCAAGGAGCGTAAGAAACTACCGCGTCATGCAACACGTTTAAATGTATTACTTCAGTGCTACTACCTCTGCTCCCAACTCTTTCCTCAGAGAGTATCCAAATCTGCCGCTCAATGTACCTGCAAAAATGAATCATTGTACGACATAAAGTTCGGGAGATACGACTTCATAAACATTGAGTTGCGTAAGAATAGAACTGCAGAGCGAAATTCGCTGGACATACGGGTGAAACATGTCTACAAATACGCCTGAAATATGTTAAATATGTGTGAAATATTTTTGAAATGTATGTACGCCGACAAAGCTATGGGTTTAAAGCTCATCCTAAACGACTGGAACGATTTCAATCAAATTTGATACACATATTAATTACAATCTGGAAAGAAACACTGTAATGGTAAGAACCATCAGCTTCCTATTGGGGTGAGTGTGATAACGTAGAGAGAGAAGGGAAGACGAGGAGATGGGCAGACAGCGAGGGGGAAGGAGGAGACACGTACGGATAGTGACGACTCAATAGATAGCATATAGATCACAAGGAGGTCTAAACGGGAGATCCTTTTTAAAAAAGTTGAAAAAATTGAGACCTAAGACAACATTTTGGAGCATTCTGGATGCATCAGACCATATATTTCAACGGCACCTAAAACCCCTGAAGGGTGTGAATTTAAGCCCAGATTAAAACGAATTTAGCGATTAGCGAGTACAAAAAAGTCGTATACTATAAACATATAAATTAATCGAGAGTTTGTGTGTGTGATTATTATGTGTTATGTCCTAAACAACGGTGGAAACTGTTTCAAACTGAATAGTTTTTCGAACTAAATTCTGCTTACTTCATCACTCATAGTCATACCAACACAATTCATTAAAATTTGGAATATTGGTTTGCAGTGAATAATGTAGGAGGATTTGATTTACTGGGACGTTAGTAAACCCTGCAGAGCATATATTTTATTGCGCAAGAGCTTATAGCATGGGTAATTAGTTCAGCTGGGGTATATTCGTTCGACGGTGTCATTTTTTGTGAAGTAAGAGTCAAAGAACTGAAATTGCTTTTCAAAACATATTTGGAGGGACATTTACACTCTCACCCCCCTCCCCCGGGCAGTGATGCCAATGGTGAAACTGACGTCTGCGTAAATTTTACCTCAAATATTGTGAATTTTAACAGCGTAAAATGAACAAGTAAATGGTTCAAATGGCTCTGAGCACTATGCGACTTAACTTTTGAGGTCATCAGTCACCCAGAACTTAGAACTAATTAAACCTAACTAACCGAAGGACAACACACACATCCATGTCCGAGGCAGGATTCGAACCTGGGACCGCAGCGGTCACTCGGTTCCAGACTGCAGCGCCCAGAACCGCACGGCCACTCCGGCCGGCAACAAGTAAATGGTACTGTTTCTCTGGCATTCTTCCTGCGACAATACTGCGGTTGTTAGGGCTAATTTTAGATCGAATTATAAACGTAAATCATTTTTGTGTAACGTATACAAAAGAGTTTCTGTCTTTCATTTCCCTTAAGAGAAACTTAAGTAAATAAATAAAGACCCGAATCTGACGAAGGTAAGACGCAAAATATCACGCTGCGCGCGTGCTCTATCTTAGGTGGCTTTTGTAGACCAGTTTGAGGTTGTTTCCCGACCTGATAGACGCCAAGTGTCCTGTATCAGACTGCTCCTCTGATTTCCTCTACATTACATCACTGTGGTACGTTACAACACTATTATGGCAGGCCAAGTAACTTTTGCTGAATGCTGCACAACGCTTCAGAGTGACGCGGATACTGTTTTTCAACATAGTCGACAAGTCCCTGTAAGCACCTGTCGGAACGTTCTAGCAACGGTTTAAATACTCGCCGATACTAATCCACTCGTTGGGCACGGAGCCATTCGAGAACCGACGTGTGAACGTCCTCAATGTTGGGAAATCTCTTTGGCCCCCCGATCGTCTTGCAGCTTGCCGAAAAGATCTCATAGTGCAAGATCTGAACTTCCTGTTCAGCATCGCCTATGTAGGTGCTACTTTGGTCAAATTGTTGGCACTATTTCATTACAGCTGGACTTGACGTTACATTTGGTTCATTAGCTGTCAGGATTTCACGATGAATATGTGTGCAATTTAGACATCCAGCGTACTTTAACTTTGGAATTTCCAGTTTCTGCGCCGTTTCAATCGCACGCTACGATTCGCCTGTTATCCGTACGTCAGCAGAAACGTTCTTGCAGAAAACCCAGCGGATTCACTCTCTCCTGTTAACGCGCAGCTCATGTTGTGCGGTGGTGGGACGACGTGTGCGTAACTTATTCCTTGAAGTTCCTACGCACGACCATTCTTTCCTGTTTCCACCTGTGAACGAAGTATTGTAGAAGTACCAATGTATGGTAAGACAAAAACCATTTCTTCACATTCACTACAGTGATTATAAAGGGCTGAGTAAGGGTACGGAAAGAAACAGGGTGTGTTCTAGCTTAAGATTCATCTCAACTCTCACGACGAGTGGTTTAGTGAAGTTTTAGCCCTGCCTTACGGAGTACTCCTTCGAGGGCTAAAGTTCTGTGCCACCTGGCAATAGAAGACAGCAAAAGGAAGGCCGAAGTTTTAAATTCCACGTTTAATAAATCTTTCACGCATGAGATCGTACAAACATACCGTCGTTTGACCATCGTACAGAGTCCTGTATGGATGAGGTGGTAATAAGCATCCTTAGCGTAGAGAACCAACTGAAAGAGTTGAAAACAAGTAAGTCGCCAGGTCCGTGTGGAATTCCAATACCGTTCTACAAAGAGTACTCTACGTCATTGGCCCCTTACTTAGTTTGCATTTATAGCGAATCTCTCAACCAGCGCAAAGTGCCGATCGAATGGAAAAACGCGCAGGTGACTCCTATACATAAGCATGTTAAAAGAAAAGATCCGAAAAATTACAGACCAGTGTTCTTAACGTCGATCTGCTGCAGAATCCTTGAACGTATTCTCAGTTCCAATATAATAAATTTCCTGGAGATCGAAAAACTCACGTCCACGAACCAGCACGGCTTTAGAAAGTATCGCTCGTCCGAAAGCCAGCTTGCTCTTTTCTCACATGATACACTGCAAATTATGGATGAAGGGACACAGGCAGATTCCATAATTCTAGATTTCCGGAAAGCATTCGACACGGTACCCCACTGCAGACTGTTGACGAAGATACGTGCAAATGGAACAGGCTCCTAAATCCGTGAGTGGCTCAAAGACTTCTTTAGTAATAGAACCCAGTATTTTGTCCTCGACGGCTAGTGTTCATCGGAGAAACTTTGTGTTAAGTTCCTGTGGCACCAAACTGCTGAGGTCATCGGTCCCTAGGCTTACAAACTACTTAATCTAACTTAAACTAACTTACGCTTAGGACAACACACACGCCCATGCCCCAGGGAGGACTCGAACCTCCGACAGGGGCAGCCGCGCGAACTGTGGCAAGGTGCCTCAAACCGCGAGGCTACCCCGCGCGGTCATCGGAGACAGGAGTAACATGTGGAGTGCCCCAGAGAAGTGTGATAGGACCGTTGATATTTTATATATACGTAAATGATACGGCAGAGAGGGTGGGCAGCAATCTGCGGTTGTTCGCTGATGATGCTGTGGTGTAGAGGAAGGGATCGAAGATAACTGACTGTGGGTTGATGCAAGACGACCTAGACAAAATTTCTAGTTAGTGTGATGAATGGCAGCTGGCTCATAACGTAGAGAAACATAAGTGAATGCGGATGAGTTGGGGAAACAAACCCGTAATTTTGGACGCAGCATTAGTAGTTTCCAACTTGCCATAGTCACGTCTTTTAAATATCTGAAGTAACGTTGTGAAGCGATATGAAATGGAACGAGCTTGTGAGGATTGTGGCAGGGAAGGCGAATGGTCAGCTTCGGTTTATTGGGAGAATTTTAGGAAAGTGGGTTTCAAATGGTTCAAATGGCTCTGAGCACTATGGGACTTAACATCTGTGGTCATCAGTCCCCTAGAACTTAGAACTACTTAAACCTAACTAACCTAAGGACATCACACAACACCCAGCCATCACGAGGCAGAGAAAATCCCTGACCCCGCCGGGAATCGAACCCGGGAACCCGGGCGTGGGAAGCAAGAACGCTACCGCACGACCACGAGACGCGGGCTGAAAATGGGTTTCATCTTTAAAAGAGGCCGCATATAGGACGCTAGTGCGACCTATTCTTGAGTACTGCTGGAGTGTTTGGGACCCGCATCAGGTCGGATTGAAAGAAAACATCGAACCAATTCAGAGGCGAGCTGCTAGATTCGTTACCAGTTGGTTCGATCAGCACGCAAGTGTTACAGATATGCTTCGGAGGCTCAAGTGGGAATCCCTGGAGGGAAGAAGACGTTCATTTAGAAGTACACTACTGAGAACCTTGGAGAACCTGCATTTGAAGCTGACTGCAGAACGATCATACTGCCGCCAACATATATTTCGCGTGGGATCACGAAGATAAGGTACGAGAAATTAGGGCTCATACAGAGGAATATAGGCAGTCGTTTTTCCCTCGCTGTATCTGCAGGTGAAACAGGAAGGGAAACGAGCAGTTGTGGTAAGTGGTGCCCTCAACCAGGCACCGTATGGTGGCTTGCGGAGTACGTATGTAGATGTAGATGTAGATGTAGCGAACGATACCTTGTCCCAGTCTACATTCATGTCTCAACATGCATATTCGTTGGAAATCGCTTCTTATGTATTATCGACAAAAGAGTCCTAATCGCGTCATATGTGGTACGCTACATAGGAGGTCCATCTAAACAGCACGTATAGATCATTCTGCGGGTCCCGCGTTGTCAGGTGTCCGGCAAGCACTGCCGACTTCTTCGGGGAAAATTAACGTTTAACAGCTTGGAACTGAAAATGACGACACTACTTACGATTATGTTCTCATAATTGTGGAGAATTTTTAAAGTACTGCAGACAAAAGTTCACTGATATAAAATTAGTGTATTTATGAATGTTTGATAGAAATAGTCGACGTATTTCTATACACGCGAAAGAAGCTGGAAGACAATATAACAGAAGAAGCAGTAGGTGAATATGAGATGCAAAATACGATACAGCGAGAAGAATTAGAAAGATCAGTCAACGATGTAAGTGCAAACTAGGCCCCTGGAGTAGACGGCATTCCCTCAGTATTACTGACGTTATGCAGAATTATTCAACCTGGTGCGCAAGATGTACGAAACAGGTTAAATATTATTGCACTTCAGGAAGAAAGGAATAATTTAATTCGAAAGAAGCAGGTGCTTGCAGGTGTGAATAGTACTGAAATATATGTTTAGTGAGTCATGGTTGCAAAATATTGATCCGAATTATTTATGGAAGAATGGAAAACTTGTTAGAAGCCGACCGGGGGGAAGATCAGTTTGGGTTCCCGACAAATGTAGGAAAATGCGATCAATAGTGACTCTACGGCTTATTCTAGAAAGTAGAGTGAAGGTTGGCAAACCCACGTTTATAGCATTCGTAGATTTGCAGAAAGCTTTTGACAATATCAGCTGGACTACACGATTCTTAAGTCATTTCCTTTGCAGACTGATTGCATATCCCTGAGATTGAAACAGCGAACCGAAATCGCCACCAGGTTTATAAACGACCGAGACAGCAGACAGGTCTAGCCCACTTAGTAACAACAAGAGTAGGGGCGCCTTGATCACATGGTAGAGTTCGGTGAACGCATGGTCTAAATAGGATAGCGGTTCCAAAAGTTTATTCACATTTTAAGGTGGACAGACCTGTTTCATGCTACTAATAAGGGTCAATTGTGGTTCAAATGGCTCTAAGCACTATGGGACTTGACATCTGAGGTCATCAGTCCCCTGGACTTAGAACTACTGAAACCTAACTAACCTAAGGACATCACACACAGCCATGCCCGAGGCAGGGTTCGAACCTGCGACCGTAGCAGCAGCGCGGTTCCGGACTGAAGCGCCTAGAACCGCTCGGTCACAGCGGCCGGCAGTCAATTGTGAGAAGTAGTGTTAGTGCCAGGAGTAATTCTGATTTTATCGCCCAGATCTTCCCTTCTTTGACTTGGTCCGGTTGTTTATGAGGTCTGCAAATTTGTGGCAACATTAATCCTTGTTGGTGCTTGGATGCCCTTCCTGACGCAAAAGCCTCCACGGGACGAAATCTGTGTACCTCAATCTGTCTGTGTCTAGACTGAATCTTCAAGAATGAGAAGGTTTTCTAAATGTTTGAGTACCGTGTGTCTGAAGCGGGGCGTAGGTTTCAGCACGGTATTTACCTGTTTGGATGTGGGAACCCAAATCAAGAGCACATCCAGACTCACCACCGGCTCACCAGCTCTCGAGGCGGGATAAACCAGCGGCAGGCTTGCCCTCACTAATTCCACAAGCGCCACGTGGATGCCCTCGAGAATGTGGGCGGATGTTTAATCTCTCAGTTAACAGGTGAAATAGCTACGTGCGTAGCATGTTGGTGCCCAAATTAGGGAAATATAATTTTTATTGTATGTGGCTCAGTGGCTCAGTGGCGAAGTGCCGCACTGAGGATCGAATGGTCTCGGATTCCATTCGCGGCTGGCATTGTTGGTTGCTCTGAAAAGTGCAGAATTCTATGGTGGTTGGGAGTTCACGTTAAACAGTAGTTCCCTCTGTGACTGGGTGGGTGAATCTGCTCGAAGAGCCACACCTAGCAGAGCGATAAGGACGTCAAACGAATCCTCGATAACAGTTTTACCTTAGTTTTATTTCACCCTGCTTTTACATGTTATACTCTTTTCGCTCCGTATTGAAGACACAGCGTGTCTCCGTGCTCTCCGTGCGCTCTTATTTACCCGGGTATACATTACAACAAGAAGTGCACTTTCATTCAAATACATTTACATAAGGATTTCAATGAAAAGCTATTGATTGTGTGCTATTTTTTGAAACTCTTCAGGGTGAACTGTGTAAATCGTCATTTCATTCGAACTGTTTGCAAATGAATCTCTAGCTCTACAATCTCTCCTTCAGAAAAGACTGTGCATGATGAAATAGCATTTCGCGCATGCTAACTTGGACGTAATAATTACAACCTTTCAACAGAACTGCACAGTTCTACAGCTCTTTAACACAAGCTTCCCAATGGCTGTGCAACTAAAGATGCCTAGTAAAGTCAGATTCGGGAATGGAGCATGTAAGGTATGAAAAATCGTGTCGAATGAGGCTCGACATCGGAATGGAAAACAAAATTCGTAGTGTTGAGCGCCACTCACTGTTGGAGTGGGAAAGATTAAAATAACACATTTTAAAATAATGTGAAGGCGTATTGTTCAACAGAGACCCCGCGTTTGATCAGTGTTACCGACGTAGTGTCCTGGTACACTACTCTGTGCATCTTTTCACTTAACAAGAGATGTGAAACTCGTTCGATATCATTTCGACGAAAGAAACGTTCGTATCATCTATGGAACATGCAACTAACTAACTAACTAAGAATCCTTGCTCAAGTGGAGAAAGTATGAGGCAGGTTCAATGTCTTTCATCGAATTATCAAGTGTTGAAACGAAGGGAGACTCGGTTGGCCGCGCCGTCCGTCGTCGCTTGTACGGCTGTGGGCACGGATTGTCCCTCTCGCAAGAACGCGCGTGGAACGGACGCGCTACCAGAACTGCGCCTCTCCGGACAAGAAGGGCGCGGGGCCGACCCGCCTTGCAAGAACACCGTCCGGCGCCGGCCACATAAATCAGCTCCTCACGGCTCAATACGCGATCCTCCGCCGCCGGAGGACGCCGCCGCGGCAGTGCCCGCCTCGCGCGCCCGCTGCCCCTCCCTCGCCGCGCCGCCCCCACCAGCGTCGTCCGCGAGCGCGGGCGCCGCTCGCCATTGGTCGGCACGCCCCGCCTCGCCCCGCCCACCGACCTCTCACCCCCCTGGCCCCGCCCAGACGGCCCGTTAGTAGAGAGACGCTGCAAACGGCGGAATCGATGCTGGAAGGCAAGGACAAAAACCTGCCTCCGACCCCCCTGCGGGGCCCTTATCAAGCTTTTCAATGGGAGATTGCACGGCGAAGAGGCAAGGGGTTGAATATATATGAGTGCTCGCAGCCACCACCTCCGCGCCTCTCCCCTCTGTACTGGCCGCTCTCTACGTTTATGTGTGCGTGTGCGCCGAGAGAGACCCCGGAGAGGCATCGAACGTTTCTTTCCTTTTATTCCCCTCTCCCTCCCCCTTCCCCCTCCCCGTTCTCTTGCTCTTCCGTATCGTTTCACCCCTTCCTCATCCTGCCGCAACGCTCGGAAAAGTTTTACGCGAAAATGATCCTTATTCGCGGACACGATCCCCATAATCTTTATGCGGTTAACTCGAATGTGCGTAAGTCATTCCCCAATACGGCGTTATGAAGTAGTCGTCGCGCTGTCTCGCTCGTTCCTCGCTCCCTCTATCCTATCTTCCTCCGTCCGCCCGCCGCGCTGCACCCCGTTTTTCTTTTCGCACGTCCATTTTCTTTCTTCTTTTTTTCCGCGTGCTAGCTTACTCTCTTCGCGCTAGTCATAGCGACTGCGTTGTGGCGCGACGGTGAGGGGTGGGGAGAAGGGAGGGAGGTGGGACCGGTTGCTGCTGGCGGGCGGTAGAAACTGGGCAAGAAGAGGGCATTAAGAGTCTGCCAAGTCGGTATTGGCTTGTTATTATCTGAAAAGCCGGGCTGCGCCTGGCGGGGGTTACGGGCGTCGGAGGAGGGAAGAAGCGGCGGTGTAGCGGTGGCCGGTCGCTGTAGCCTGCCGGGTGGGAGGCCGCCCCCAGTTGTTCTCGTCGCGCAGGGAGGAGCGATTTTTATTGTTATTATTATGATTATTAGCGGCGGCGCGAGCCAGGGGTGGGGGGCAGGTTGGCGGTCCTGAGCGCCCGCCGAGTCTCCGCTCTCGCAGTGGCGCATTCGACCACGTGGCCTGCGGACCTGCGCTGGCAGTGCTGTGTGGGCAGGCGGCAGCGCGCACGTGTCGCTAGGAAGTGGCGAGCGTTGACCGTAGCTCCGCTCTGCTAATCTTCTGCGAGGAAGTACTGACGCCGCACCAGGGCTACCAACAGAGTTACCCTGTACGAGTGATTGTTAGTGTCGTGGCAGTCACCAGAAAATATCTGCGTCTCGCGGAGATGCTTAAACTGTTTTTCAACTTGACCTGTGTCATAAATCAGCGGAACTTCACTAGTGAAAAATTTCGGCCCAGAGACTGGGAATTTGTCGACTTGGCTCGTAATGTAGTGCTGGTCTGCCGGTAAGGCGTCGGAGCGAGAAGGGAGACATGTACCCGAACTTGCTAGGGTCGCCGTTTTACCACCACCATCACCACCACCACCACCATCACCACCACCACCAGAGCATGTTGAAGAGCTCGCCGTTCCTGATGGACAACCTGCTGTCGAGCAAGGGTGACGGCAAGTGCGCCGCCTACGGCCAGCTGCAGCCGCCCCCGCACGCGCCGCCGCCGCCAGGGGCGAGCGCCGCCCCCGCTGAAGGCACGCTCACCGTGGGCATCACGGCGTCCTACTCGATTGTGGCGGAGGCGCGCCGCGGCGCCGCGCCCGCGGCCCCAGGTTCGTGCCCCGGCGGTGACCCCCACCAGCCGCACGGCCGCTACCCGTCGGTCGCCGGCGACGCCGCCTGCTGCCCGCCGGAGCTGGACGACGCGCGCCTTGAGACGCCGCCCCCGCCACCCCCGACGTCCGTGTCCGCCCCCAGCCTCATCTCAGCCTCCGACACCACGCCGTCGCCCAAGCCGATCCTCAAGTTCAGCGTCAGCGCCATACTGGGAGACGCCAAACCGCCGCCGTGCACAGGTAACAGCATCACCTCTGCCACAATTACGTCACTGCTTGGCATTACCAGAAGTATTAAGTCCGTTTACTTAACTCTTTCGGGGTTACAATTCATTTTACTGACATTTGAAAACTAGTAGCTCAAAAATGGTCTTCATTGATGGCCAATACTCCACTTTCACTGCCAAAAAAATTGGGCTGACCGAACTGAAAGTCAGGGAGATAGAACACATGGGACCCACAAGTCTAACTAGACGCAAGTTTTCGTTGAAGCTAGGATTTTCATAGCTCAGTCTCTATTTTTTGTACAGGAACTTTATACCGATTACGAGAAAAGTCTGTGTCAAAACACATTTACACTGATGTCACTGAAAAAACTGACAGAGTCTGAATCAGAAATTTTCAAACCAAAGTTTCATGGGTGATTCGACGTACCATGTACACTGCACTATCTACATTGACAAACTAATAGAATTACTGACAAATGCAGTAATGTTTCGAAGGGATGCCTATAATGTATAACGGAAAACATTAAATGACTTCAGACTACCTTGAAACAGGGGAAGATAGTGAAGTGATTTGATATTTATAAAACAAATGCGCTGTTCCACCTATAAACACATCCCATGTCACTTTATAACTCTTAGTCTTCAACGAATCTATCGCATTTTTCTCTAGATTCTGAAAGCTTCTCGCTAATAGTAGCAGCAGACATATCTGGGACACAAACGTGTCAACGCTCAGATCTGCGCATTTCCTTGGTGGTACAATATGTCCCATAAACCATCAAAGGGTTAGTAGAGAAATAATTATAAATAATAGAGTTTCCTGTATCAGTATCTCCTTCATTGTACCACAACCCATTTGCATGGTTCACAGTATCATATTCAGATGGAAAAATACGATCGCGGATTCAGGCACTATCGCCCTTATCGACAAGGGATCTCAAGTTATTCCACAGTTATAGATTTCCAGAAGGCTCTTGACACCATTCCTGACAAGTGGCTTCTAACCAAACTGCTTGTGGAGTATCGTATCAGTTGTGTGACTGGACTTCTGATTTCATGTCAGAAAGGTGAAAGCTCTTAGTAACTGAAACAAGTGATATAGTGAAATCGAAGTGCTTACCAAGGATTCATTACAGGCCTCCTGCTCTTTTAAATGTATATAAACGATTTAGCAGACAATCTGAGCAGCCTTCTTAGATTGTCTGCAGATAATTCTGTCGCTTACAAAATGATTTACGCAAAATATCTGCGTGCTGTGATTAAAGACAATTTACCCTGAACAATATAATGTTGAAGTCTTCCACGTGAATACAGCAGAAAAAAAAACAATGTATCACAAAAATTTAAAGGATGTCGAAACAACAAAATACCGAGGAATTACAATTACCGACAACCCACATACAGAATTTTGTTGTCATAGCACTTAGTGTTGCGCGCTGTGGGATCCTTACCAGGCAGGACTGACGGAAGACAATGAAGAAGTTCAGAGAAGCGGAGTTTGTTCTGTATTATTACGAAATAGGGTCAAGAGCATAGCGGATATGGTATTAGAATGGCAGTCCTTAAAACGAAGGATATTTTCATTGTGGCGAGATTATTTCAAGAATTTTCAATCATAAAATTTCTCCTCCGAATGCCAAATATTTTTTTTTGACTCCGAACTATGTGGAGAGCTACGGGCATAGTCATAAAACAAATCATAGCTCGCACGGAGAGGTGTTCATTTTTCTCACGCGGTATTCAATGGTGGAACATTAGAGAAATAGTCTGATTGTCGTTTTGCGCACTCTATACGAAGTACTTTAGCGTGAACTGCAGAGTAATCGTGCAGATGTAGAAGTCGATGTAGGTACATTATAGGCGTTACTGCAGAGTACAGACGACTTTTCATAGCTGGAGAGCATCTGAGGAAAAGTTTACGTTTAGTCTTTTGAGGTAAAGTAGAAGCAAATAGTTGTTGCACACAAAGAATACCTTATGCACAGAGAAGAATACACACAACAAATAGTACTGGGCAGAATCTGTTTGGTTCTACTTCATCTCAATAAGACTGCTCTGCTCTGCGAAAATGCTCTGTGTAAAGGTCAAGAATGTAACTTAGTAATTCCTCTTCTGAAGATGGTGTGAACAAAGAAACGCGTGTTGGTACAATAAACAAGGGACTGTGTAAGAACATTATTTCCATTTATATTTAATTACCAGTGGCAGTGTTCACTATACAGTCCTTTGTGGACGAAATAAAGAAAGGAAACTGGGAACACAGCATTGCGCCGTATACTTCCAAATAAGAGTAATAATGTTGAATCTTGTAGCAGAAACTTTTTTAGACACATATTGAATCATGTAATGTGAATGTGACGTATCATATATTGTCATATGCCACTTGGAACACTATGGAGATGTCCCGATGCATTCATTTACATGCAGCGCAGCATACATAATCGCAGCAAATGGAAGTGGCAAATGGAGTGCCCCCATTAGGTAGTATGCCTGTCAGTTGGTAAAGTCATTGCGACTTGATGGAGCTGCCCAGTACTCGAAAGCCTTTAAATGTGCCACTACGAGAGACAAGATAGAGCACGTAAAGCGTAGATAATAATTATACAGTAATAATAATGATTAATGCCGTGTTTTCAAGGCGCAAGCTACTAATATATATTTAGACTGAGCCGGTTTTCGGAAAATATTAATCGTGTTTGATCAAACGCCTGCAAGTTTAAATCTCGCAGTTTTTCTGTGGCTGTATCTCGCGTGTCGATTAACCATATAGCCGTTCACATTTCTCTTATTTGTAAACACTAGCAGTACCCTTTTATCCAAACCCTATGTGGATCGTACATATATAGCAGGTACAAGCGTAAATTAGTTTTATAAGCAGTCTGTCGCATAGGCGGACTGCAGTTTCTTAAAATCCTACCGTTTAATTAGAATATTTCCCTTTTCGTGTAAAACTTATCGTTCCATTTCTCAAGTTCCCGTATCTTATTACTCCCATATATTTGTACTACAGCTGGTAAATTAAGTGTGCAATCAAAGGTTGTCCTGCTTTTTACGTTTCACGAACACCGCCTTAGATTGATATTTGCGTTTGACTGGTATTTTGTTAAGAACCTACAATAAAAAAAATGGTTCTGAGCACTGTGGGACTTAGCTTCTGAGGTCATCAGTCCCATAGAACTTAGAACTACTTAAACCTAACTAACCTAAGGACATCACACGCATCCGTGCCCAAGGCAGATTTCGAACCTGCGACCGTAGTGGTCGCGCGGTTGTAGACAGTAGCGCCTAGAACCGCTCGGCCAACCCGGCCGGCACCTATAATATATTTCTACATTTTTATCGGATAATATCTCCTAAGGATTAGAAGTTTCTACCAACGTTTTCCGCTAAATCAGTGGCACAAAACGTTAACAGTACTAACCCTTGTCACACATACTTGTGAAAGACACAAATTGCTTCTATCCCTACTGATCATCTCTTGTCCACGACAATGTGATGCGTCTTGCCTCAGAGTAGACCTAAACCTTTCTAGATATAGCATTTAAACTTGTAATCCTTTGCATGCTCCCTTGCAAAACTGCACAGAAACTGTTCTGAAAACATGGAGACACCGAATCCAGCTGCTTACCTCTATGCGTGACGTTTAGAATAAGGGGCATAAAGAGCGCAAATTAGGTAAGACATAATATTTTTTGGTACCAGGTTGGTTGCTGTGGAAAAGATCGTTCTGTCCCAGCTAATGGCAATTCCAGTTCATTCCATAGCCCGCAATTACCATATGATACTATTTTCTTACTGTTACTGGATCCCAGAGTCAACTGATGCTGTGAAACTAGTATAATTACACGTGTAAAGACTTCTATTTGTAGAAAATTATTCTTACTGGGAATTGCTCTGGAAGTATTCTCAGTCAGAGGTTAGCGTATATTTTGTGTAGACGACACAACTAGCGGATTCGTGTATGCATAGTTGACGCTGGAGCACACATCCTAACTATTCGCACTTCATTTCTCATATTTTGTAGCCACTTCTTTATCAAAAACCGTAGCAAGCATTCAGTTTCTGTTACATGATCGATATATACAGACTTTTATTAAATAGAACGGCCAGCAGAAAAGGAGCGTTATCAGCGCATGTGATGACTATTGCGACCGTATCATTAATTTTGGGTTCTATTACCGTTTAATCTTCGAACGTAATTTAGCCATTTTATCTGAATTGTTTGGATTTCTTGCAATATATTCATTACGTCTTATATGAGTTTTCCACCTTAATTAAGAACGTGACCTATTCCTGTGTGTCCTATAATAACTGTGTGGATTCTTCGTTTTTGTTTTTCTGTCGGGTTTCAACACTGCTCCGTAGAGGACCGCTGATCTCAAATCCCATGAACCACTGAATTTTATTACCTTTTCTCTCGAAGTATTGGATGACACACATCATAATCGAAGCGTATTTCGGTCACAGTTCGTATTACACACTAGAGAACTATCAGATATTGCTTCGTAAAGTTATCTCAGTGTCTATTCTTGGTGGGTGACTGGAGTAGAATTTCGGCAGTTAGTGACGGCAGATTTGGTGTCTTCGTAAGTACTACGGGGTCGATGGTGGCATAAAATGTTGGTGAGTCTGACAGTGCTGGATTCCACGAAGTCTCTTCTACTTATAACACCAGCATCTTAACCAAATGATCGTATTTGTCTCGACACAGCCATTGCCAGAACTCTACATTTTCTACTCTGCTTACCTACCAAGCCAAAAGGTAATAAAAGTGTTTTTTTTCTTTTTTCTTTTAAACTGATTAGGAAGTCTTAAGCGCGGTGCATACTACTTTTATAAGCAAATGCAGAATCTTTATAAGGAAATTCTGTCAGAAACCTTAAAAAACTGGGGCAGGTTGATGTTTTCCTTTTCTCCTCGTCGTATAATGGAATATCACAGGTAACTTCACCACTGTAAACTGATTCTTCTGCTCAGCTTCTCGTTAAGTAAGTGAATCAAAACTAAATTCCCAGAATATTTCAGCAGCCAGATTTACTCTGTCTAAGGAGATGAAAATTTCGTTTGAATGAAGTTAGTGAGAACAAGGGTTTTTAACAACATAACGCGGAGAGGAAAGTTTCTGAAGAAATATCTTAAAACTGGACATCTTCCATGTTTCCCCATAAAAACGTCGTAAATGGTAGCCCAGCTATTGATGAATATTACCCGAATGCTTTGCATAAGTACCCATTGATTGCTTCTCACGATACCTCAAAAGCAATGTTGAATTTAATTGATATCTGATGAAGGAAGAGGTGTGCAGCGAAACTGTTAATGCTGGAAAACAATCTGTAAGAACCAATAGATCGGGTGAAAATTTTTATTCAGAAGATGAAACCATTCTACCAGCGATCGAAGTCGACTGAGTTGTATCTTAAATTGTTCTTTGCGATAGATAAGAAGGTGTGAACGTCGGTTCACATTGAGCGACATTTCATAGGAACGTAATGACAACGTCAAAGGTCCTCCTCTGTAGTTTGAGTGGTGACGCCGTCAACGGAACGAAACGTCAAACTCGAGCACTTTCAGATGGTCAGATGGCTCTGAGCACTATGGGACATAACGTCTGAGGTTATCAGTCCCCTAGAACTTAGAACTACTTAACCTAACTTACCTAAGCACATCACACACGTCCATGCCCGAGGCAAGATTCGAACCTGCGACCGTAGCAGTCGCGTGGTTCCGGACTGAAGCGCCTAGAACCGCTCGGCCACCGCGGCCGGCGTCAAGCACGTCAAATGATACCGAGACATATCGTTTAGCCTTACAAAATTAATTGCTTATTTCTTAACACAAACAAATATGTGCATGCTGCCCCGTATTTATCATGCAAATGTTACATGTAATTCCCAGTGTGAACACATGATCATAGAACGACTCAATACGACAAAAATTAAGAACAAGATAGAGAATATAAACCAACATAAAATACATAAAAACTGAAAGTCGGAAAAAATAACGTCGAAATCGGCAAAAAATAACATCGATTTTTTTCCCGCCTCTAACTACATATGAGTGTCAGTACGTATCTTAATTATTTTTGAAAAATAGAATTACTCGTTAGATATATAAATTAAAAAAAAACTGGAAGAAGAAAGTACGCGTCACTGGCAACCGGGAGCGTTACGAATATGTAAGATACGTCGTGCGGTAGCGTTCTCGCTTCCCACGCCCTGGTTCCCGGGTTCGATTCCCGGCGGGGTCGGGGATTTTCTCTGCCTCGTGATGGCTGGGTGTTGTGTGCTGTCCTTAGGTTAGTTAGGTTTAAGTAGTTCTAAGTTCTAGGGGACTGATGACCATAGATGTTAAGTCCCATAGTGCTCAGAGCCATTTGAACCATTTTTTGAATATGTAAGGTAAAGGAGAGTACCATAAAGCATGGAAAGGAAGTAGTCAGTGGCATCAGCCTTATTATCTCTCGGTGTACCCATCCGAAATGATGTAAAACGGTGCTAATCTTGAAACAGGAAAACCAAACTCCCGACGGCCGTTAATGGGTAGGTTTTTGAACAACATAAATTACTTAAGGAATAAATACAGTGCAACGCTTTGTTGCAACTCACTGTCAGTGTAGTTGTTTTTGAGACTGCTGCTGCTAACTGGTAGTGGTTGTAGAGATTGAAAAATTCAGTACTATCTGCACGATTCATGAATGTCTCGTCTAGTAGGCCGAACGAATGATAAATCACTTTACAGAGAGAGCTTCTAAAAAAGAAGGCATCAGAAAAACATCTATGCGTTTAAAATTATATTGCTAATCTGATAGCGCGCATAAAATATGCTGATAAAATCTGAAAGATTATGTTCTCGATTGCTTTTATGGTACTTTCTGATAATTCTTTTGAATACCGCCGTGTTTCTCGAATGATTTCACAACGATGAAAATGCGGTAACAAAGGGCGAATATTGAATCTGGGCGGGATTTCCTTTCATTTCTGTGCTACAAATGCACCACTTACACGGACTATAATATAATTGCAGTATGTTTTGGAGAACATTCTATGACCAGTTGAAAGTAAGTCCTGCTAGTATGTAAAATAAAGAAGAAAATGGCGGCGCCTGAAGATGTTGTCGAATCGCATCATAAATGAGGAATATTATAAAATATTATTCGTCAGCATCGCTATCATTAGAAGCAGGGTTCAGCTCACGAGACAAGTTTATAGGAAATCGGCTGCGGCTTTGCTGAACATACCGTCTCATAATTCCCCGTGACAGATCTGAGATATCAAGACAGCTGATAGGAATTTCTCTGGCTTCTTTATTATCGCTTACTTATCACCCCCGACATTAAGCTGTATCAAGCAGTGATTGGCAACATAAATGCGAACGAGAATTATGTGTAATGGACGCACCTTCACGAGAAATAATGAGACTTTGAATTAATTCGAATTAAGAGCGAATATTTGTCTCCGTGGAACAGGGTTTTGGTTTACTATTGAGACTTCCTAGGAAGAAACCGTAACTGGTTTCTTATCCTGTCGGTGAGCCGTTTGTCACAGAATGTTGAGAAAATTTCTGTGTGATAATGATATCAGTAGTCAGATAAGTTTTGTTACAGGAACTGAAGAAGCTTCCTGTAACAGTACACAATATTCTTACAGATGACTGTTTCTAATATTTAGATCCCATTCAGTGTAAACGTTCGAGTTAAAACAGTCATAATATGTCCAAACAAGTCGTGATCACCGCCCAAAACTTGTGAGGAATCCTTACACGACATGACTTTGTGTGTTCGTGTCCTTCTGGCGTTCTACACAGGTCTACAGTTGTATAGGCTATACCAGTCAATCTTGTGGTGACAAACACAAATTTCAGCCTTGGAAACATCTTAAAACTAGTTTAATGCCTTCTTAACATACATCATGTCAATTTTAAAACGCCGCTACATACTCAGGTACTATTTGTCACATCAATTTCTCAAACACTGAACAACTTCTAAACATCATCAAAGGTCTTTTTTTTTAGTTTATTCGTGTAATTTTCTCCATGTGAGTAAATCCATAAGCAAATCATTTTTTTTCTAAAATGACCAAAATCGAATGGAATATAATAGTCAAACGTACAATTGTTAAAACTTCCTGGCACATTCCGCTGCAGAGTGAAAATCTCATTCTCGTACAATTGTTATTTTTCATTATCATTCAGCACGAGTGTGAAAACTGTTTACTGCCGTGTCCATGAATGCGGTAGATTTCTCATACTGTACTATAAATAAAACTGATGCTGCAGGTAACAGGCAAAATAAAAACAAACATATTTCTTGAAACAATGACCTGCCAAACTCAAAGTACAGCGTTATAAAAAGTGCGCAAATATGCAAGCTGCACCTGAAAAGATCGGTGAATGGCCTCAGAAAATAGAGGAAACAAGCGTTACAAATAAAATGCCTTTAGTGGCCCTCATAGTAATCAACCTTGGTTACAAAACTCTTCTGACATTTGTTGTGAAGCTGTCAGGAAACGCTTCTTGTGGAATCGCACGAAGCGCCGTGGTCCCGCGTTGTCGGATATCCGCAACGTCTGTGAATGATTGTGAATGAGAATGCTTACACTGTCTTTGCTTATCTTCAGCTCTTCTGCTCTCATTTTCAAAGAAAGCTGCCGATGATCCTCACGCAACTGTCGCACTCGTTCAGTGCTGTCCAACACTGTGCGAGTTGACCCGAACGCGGTTCACTCTTGACGCAGGTCTTTCCGTCTGTGAATCGTTTACTCCACTCAGACACACCCTTGTTACTCACTGCTTCAACACTGTGCACTTGCAGTAATATTCCACGGGCGTTCGTTGCCATTTTCTCTAATTTGAAGCAACACTTCATATCAGAAATGACACGAGTGCGACGGGTGCTGGCGGATGATCGGCGGTTGTCTACATCTACATCTACATCTACATGATTACTCTGCAATTCACATTTAAGTGCTTGGCAGAGGGTTCATCGAACCACAATCATACTATCTCTCTACCATTCCACTCCCGAACTGCGCGCGGGAAAAACGAACACCTAAACCTTTCTGTTCGAGCTCTGATTCCTCTTATTTTATTTTGACGATCTTTCCTACCTATGTAGGTTCGGCTCAACAAAATATTTTCGCATTCGGAAGAGAAAGTTGGTGACTGAAATTCGTAAATAGATCTCGCCGCGACGAAAAACGTCTTTGCTTTAATGACTTCCATCCCAACTCGCGTATCATATCTGCCACACTCTCTCCCCTATTACGTGATAATATAAAACGAGCTGCCCTTTTTTGCACCCTTTCGATATCCTCCGTCAATCCCACCTGGTAAGGATCCCACACCGCGCAGCAATATTCTAACAGAGGACGAACGAGTGTAGTGTAAGGTGTCTCTTTAGTGGACTTGTTGCATCTTCTAAGTGTCCTGCCAATGAAACGCAACCTTTGGCTCGCCTTCCCCACAATATTATCTATGTGGTCTTTCCAACTGAAGTTGTTCGTACTTTTAACACCCAAGTACATAGTTGAATTGACAGCCTTGAGAATTGTACTATTTATCGAGTAATCGAATTCCAACGGATTTCTTTTGGCACTCATGTGGATCACCTCACACTTTTCGTTATTTAGCGTCAACTGCCACCTGCCACACCATACAGCAATCTTTTCTAAATCGCTTTGCAACTGATACTGGTCTTTGGATGACCTTACTAGACTGTAAATTACAGCATCATCTGCGAACAACCTAAGAGAACTGCTCAGATTGTCACCCAGGTCATTTATATAGATCAGGAACAGCAGAGGTCCCAGGACGCTTCCCTGGGGAACACCTGATATCACTTCAATTTTACTCGATGATTTTCCGTCTATTACTACGAACTGCGATCTTCCTGACAGGAAATCACGAATCCAGTAGCGCAACTGAGACGATACCGCATAGGCTCGCAGCTTGATTAGAAGTCGCTTGTGAGGAAATGATAGCAAGAAGGGTTGAACGTAGGCAAAGGCAGTGTAAGCACTATTGTTCACGAACACTCGCTGACGTTGCGGAAATCCAACAACGGGTAACCACGGTATTTCTACAAGAAGCGTTTGCTAACAGCTTTCAACTGCTCTACAACCGATGTCAGAAGTGTTCTGTAGTTAATGGTGACCACTGAGAACGTAGTATGTTGTTCTCAACAGCGTGCGTTCATCAGAGACCAGGGTATTGCCAGGAGTGCCCCAAGGAAGTGTGACAGAACAGCTATTATTTATACATACGTAAATGATCAGGCGGTCAAGGTAGGCAGCAATCTGCAGTTGATTGATGATGATGCTGTGGTATACGTGAATACGAGGTGCGACAATAAAGCAATGAGACTGATGTGAAAAGAAATGTTGGTTACCGTTTTAGTCAAGTTTAGTGTTGTCTCCTTCAAAGTAATTCCCTTCTGATTGCACACACTTTTTTCAGCGCTTCTGCCATTGATGGTAACATTTCTGGAACTCTTATTCTGTAATATCCTCCAAGACACTCGTCACAGCTGTTTGGACATTTTGTGTTGTTTGAAAATGGTGTCCCTTGACCGCCGTTTTCACACTTGGAAATTGAAAAAAGTCGCGCTGAGCGATATCTGGTGAATAAGGCGGCTGTGGTCGTACTGAAATTCGTTTTGAGGTTAAAAGTTGCTGTACTGGGCAGTATGGGATGGTGCATTATCGTGATGCAGAACCCAATTATCAGCAATGTTGGCACGGACACGAAGAACTCTTTTACGAAGTCTTTCTAAAATTTCTTTATAGTAATATTGGTTACCTGTTTGTCCAGGAGGCACCCACTCTATATGAAGAATTCCCTTGGAATCAAAGAAACACACAAGCATGCATTTCACTTTTGACTTTGACATGCGAGCGTTTTTGGTCTGGGTGATCCCTCTGAGCACCATTGAGAACTTTGGCGTTTTGTCTCTGGATCGTACTGAAAAAACCAACTTTTGTCACCAGTGATAACACGGCTCAACAATTCTGGATTGATTTCCGTTTGCTCTAACAGATCGGCTGCCACATTTTTCTGTGTTTCTCGCTGTTCGTGGTGTGAGATTTTTGGGGAACAGTTTTGCGCAAATCTTTCTCATACCAAGATCTTCAGTTATTATTAGACGAACCGTTTCTCGATTGATGTTCAGTTCTTCTGCAATCATTTTCACGGATAATCTTCGATCAGATCGTACGAGTTCACGCACCCTGGCCAAGTTGACATCCGTCCGTGAGGTTGATGGCCGTCCACTGCGGTCTTCATCTTCAACATTCGTTCTGCCTTCACTAAACATTTTATGCCAACGAAAAACTTGAGTTCTTGACATAACCTCCTCTCCAAAAGCCTTCTGAAGCTTACCATAAGTTGTCGTCGCGTTTTCACCCAATTTAACGCAAAAATAAATGGCATACCGTTGCGCAACGTTATGCGGTTCCATTTCTGTGACGAGAGACACAAACACGTGTTAACTTATTACAGCACAACTCACGGCTGAGCTGTTGCATGGCTGCGCCGCTTGACTAGAAGCAGCTTATAGATATTGTGCCTACGCAAGCTTACAGGGTTGCCACATCTTGCAAAGAAAATCAGCCTCATTTCTTTATTGTCGCATCTGGTATATCGAAGATAAGTGACTGTAGGATGATACAAGATGACTTAGGGAAAATTTCTAGTCGGTGTGATGAATGGCAGCTTGCTCTAAATTCAGAAAAATGTAAGTTAATGCGGATGAGAAGGAAAAACAAACCTGTAATGTTCGGATACAGCATTAGTAAAGCCCTACCTGACGGAGTCACGTCGTTTAAATATTTGAGCGTAACGTTGCCAAGAAATAAGAACTGGAACGAGCATATCAGGATTGTGGTCGGGAAGGCGAATGGTCGACTTCGAATTACTCAGAGAAGTTGAGGAAAGTGTTACTCACCTGTAAAGGAGACCGCATAGAAGACGCTAGTGCTGGTCCACTGTTTGGGATCCGCGCCATTTCGGATTAAAGGTAATACATCGATGCGATTCAGAGGCAGGCTGCTAGATTTGTTATCAGTGGGTATGAACAACACGCACGAGTTACGGAAATGTATCGGGAACGCAAATGGGAATCCCTGGAAGGAATGGTACGTTCTTTTCGGGGGCCACTACTAGAAACTTTACAAAACCGGCGTTTGAACCTGACTGCAGAACGATTTTAGTGCCGCCAACATACGTTTCACATAGGGGCCACGAAGATAAAGTACAAGAAATTAGGGCTCATATGGAGGCATATACACAGTCGTTTTTTTCCCTCGCTCTAATCTGCGCGTGGAACAAGAAAGGAATCGTCTAGTAGTGCTACAGGTTATCCTCCGCCAAGCACCGTACGGTAACTTGCAGACTGTTTAGATAGATGTAGATGTAGAAGGCCTGTAAAGCTATTTTGTTCGTAACTCTTGTTTCCTTTAGTTATTCACACCATTTACCTCTCTAAACTTAAATCGACGGTGTAAAAGTTTGCACATTAAAAATCTCCAGTTTTTGTTGTAAACATACCAGAGGTTTCGATGCTTCGGCGTAAAAGACAGAAAAGCACTTACTCGCTCTGACAAATTATAAAATGGAAGAAGCAGAAACTGTCTACTATAAAAGGTAGTGACAAAATGCATTGGGTTGACAGTCAGATTGTTGCTCTTCCCTACAGCTGACAGCGATGCACTGTTCTCTAAATGTAGTCATTTGATCCCGGCTCACGCAGCAATCTAAGGGCTTCCAGCCTACCACGCTTCTCATTTGAATTTCCAAACTCTCAAACCTGAAACTGGAATCGATCTCTGACACTTGTGAATGGGACTGGATTTGAAAAATGGCTTCCTGGTCAGAATCCCATTTCGAAGCATTGTTTTAATATGCCACTAATACGTCTGTATCTGTACGATCTTCTATGAATCCATCAATTCGATGTAACAGTAACTAAATCAGTGTTGAAAACTTCTCTTCTTTCACGTAAGCACAACAGAAAACAAAACTTTATCTCAAGTAACGTATATTCTTTCGCGTTTTGTAGTATCATTAAGTCTGCGATTGACGGGACACATATCGTCGCTGAAGAAACGATACCGCGTAAGTGACTCTTACGATTTTAGGAATGTCGGGAAGATAGCATACTTATACCAACCCACACGCTGTTACAACAAGAATGACATTTTTTCGATTTTTTACAATGAAAATGAAGCTAAAAGAATACCGCGTAAATCAAGGAATGTAAAAGAAAAGTGTAAGTACCGCGTAACTGGAGCGTCGGAAGCTGTGTGACGCTCCACTTTCAAACCCTATTTTCAAGTGAACCACAATTTCTTTTCCAGTGAAACGATCGTCTTGTGAAACGCTGTTCTGTTCCATCAGCTGGAGTCTTGATTCAGAAACTACTATCGAACATGAAGAGATACGTAACACCAATTGCGATGTGCTGTGACTGCTCGCGCTTTTGCATTTACATAGAAAATCGTCACAGATTCAGTTATGCGACAATCTTTCTTCAACGGCGGCGTTTGTGAACACGGAGCGTTTAGTGTGGACAGTGTTTCGCGGGCGGCATAGCACGAGGCTGTTGCGCGGGTTGCTTCAGAAAATTCTACAGGCGACGACGCGGCCAAATTAAAGGTATGATACGCAACCCACCTTCAGTTTTATGGCTCTGTTGCACAACGAATAAAGCGACATTTTCTGCTTTTTTTTTTCGTAGTATATCCAGCTACCGTGAAATCCATCATACGACCTGGGTGACATTTTTTAAACCCCGTTTCCGTTCTACTGGTGAGTGTAAGGCCGTACCAAAACGTATAATCTTCATTAGTTATCTAAATCACACGGATTTATACGCTCTATAAATTGCTAAGTTAAATTCTCAGTTGAATTTAGAAAAAAACAACTAAGAAATAGCATATAAATAATGCACAGATTTCTCCAAATGCTCACACAATACATTTCATACTCTCTTTTCTTGTAATAACAGGTGATTAATCGTATCACTGAAGGTTGCGAAAGGTACAGTTTATCTTCAAATTTGTCACAGGTTCCAGAAACAAGTGTTTGTTTTTTTATAAAAATGAAATATTTACAAATTTTCAGTTATTTAAATTGTAATTAAATTATTCATAACTGTAAAAAAAGACACCTCATAAAATACTTTATGGATAAGATTTTGACCTCATAGAGTAAATTACGGATATTTTATATTATCAACCGGTAAACTAAATTAGTGTATCCAAAAACAACAATCAGAAAAATGAATGCGCAGCAGTAAATTACGTGAACATTTGTAAATGACGAGAAAGATTTCCTTTAATTAACACTTAGGATGAATTGCAAGTCTGCATCACTAATTTACGTCATCTACTCCGAGAAAATGTTCTAAATGACACAGACTTGGCATTGGTTGGTCACTTTCGTCTCTGTTTGATTTACTTTCCTTTTATTTGTCTTCTCAGCTACACAAAACTGTTAAACGATGATATTGTCATCGGGAATCGAACGTTTCCTTTGAGTGCGGAGATCTTACTAAGAAAAGCAAAAGAACGGAAACAAGATTAACATTGGGAATTATCCAGGCTTCTGCACATATGAAACGATTTGTTATCCACTGAATTCATTTCGAACTTCGTCGTTAGCGAACATCATTTAAGAAAGTCGACAACTGTTACTCGAAGCTGATCGCCAGAGAAGTCTTATTATATACGCTTTTCGATGTAAAGATATTATTTTCTACAATTTCGTATGAGTGTTAATTCATTTTATGTAGGATAGATCTTTCAAGATTCGTCATTATTTGTCTACATTCCTGGGAAAATGAATGAAGAATTTTTTTCCGGTATAAATACCACTGTTGTATTATCATATTGGCTGTCGTTGCCTGTTGTGAAATTCAGTAACATGAAACATAAATTGTTTGTAAAAAATTACCATTTTCTGCTTTTCGGTTACATTTCACTTGTTTCCTTCTTGAACATAGAGAAAAAATCTTGGATTTATTACTGTAACAGCACATAACTTTTCATATAGTGTTTCATGATCTTATTATACCATGTCATTATGCTGTAATGCATATACACTAACATACTATAGCTATTATGCACTGCGTTTTAGAAAAGGAGAAGTTGGAATATCGAGGATTCCAGAAACGTCGAAATCAATGTTCCCGCGCCTTTGACTCTATTTACATCTACTGTTTTGTCTCATTGCTTGTTTTTTTTTTTTTCATTTCAGTGTTATTTTGTGTGATTTACCACAGATTTTAATTCCAGCTTTTCATCCTTCATGTGGAATGACAGTAGACATAGAAGGGGAGAAAGGACTTACAAACTGAAAACTTTTGTTCTGTGACTGGATTTTTAAGCTTTCTGATGAGCACTGATGAGTGACGTCTTCCTCTCCCCCCAAATTGATTTTCGGTGCTCTAGTTCAGTACCATATGGCTGCTGTGAAATATCGCCGATTTGAATGCGGTGTTAATAATCTGGTAAATTCGTGTACGTTTGTTTGTTATCTCCCCCTCGTGGAGCGCAGCGCAGCTTGTGTTTGGAATGTTAATGACGCAGAATCCGGTAATAGCCGCAGGCCCCGAAACGTGCGAGCCGTGACACTAGCAGAATGACTTCTCTTGTTGTCCTGTGCAGCTGACAGTGTGTGTTGATGTAAATACGAGGGATCTGGAGCGCACGGTCCATGGCCGCTTACACTCTGACGGGCTGACGGTGTGAACTGATATCTAAATTCGTACTCTCTAGGAGAAGTAACTATCCTAATCAAATAATAAAATACATAATTGTTAACCTTTTGCTCTAAAAGCTAATAACTAGCCTTAGTTTATCAGATCTGAGATGTTACACCCAATTAGCTTGCAACTGTTCGTGCCTAATTGACTATAAAACAGCAAAAAGATTTTCAGGTGAAATCTGTGCGTATAGTTACAGAATAAGCAAACAATACAAAAGTAACTCAATTCTACGTCATCATAAAGTCGTCGTCATCATCATCAGCAGCAGCAGCAATTTCACAATCACTGCTGGATAAACGCCTCCTTTAGATTTGCGATACCATCTTCAGTTACACGCGTCCATATTGCTGTTGTATATTTTCTGACGCCGTCTACCTTACGGCTTCTATCTCTTGGAATCCAATAAATCGCGTCACTGATACGTCTACCATCAATTCTCCTGGCATCACGATCCGTCCTTTTCCACTTAATTTTCATTACGATCATAATTACACTTAATTTTAATTACGTTCATAATTACGTCTTCCATCCCAGCCCCCTCCGTGATTCATTCATATGGTTCACGGCGATAAGAAAAACGCTTTTCAAACACACTTGAAGCGTAGTTTTGGAAACACTATTTCATTAAAAAAAGCAACGTAATATGTTGTTACACTTTTTATTTCTTTTCCTGGTCATCCATTCCCAATATTCAAAAGATCTAGATACAAAACTCATCAATCGGTTCTATGACCTCGTAGTTAATGTGTACTATTTTACCTCCGGTGGCTTCATTCCACATTATTTCAGTCTTAGTCTGGTTGATTTCCATGTCTAGTTTCAAGTTTGCCCTGTTAAGTTCTTTACATGGCACTATAGGCAAACAATGTTTTTAGGTGACTCGTATCACTTCTCCGTTTTCCCAGTTCGGGACTCTGAAAACTTCCACCATAGCTGCTGACAATAGTTTTGGTCATATGGAATATTCTAGCCGACTCCTCTTATATTCGAGATTTCTCAATTTCCTGGTGAGACTTAATGGAAGATCTAGCATTGGCTATATATTCTTCCGTTTACTAACATGGTATGAATCAATACTTTGTTATGAAGGGCTTTTAGTATATATGTAGTTGAAAGTGAGTCGAGAACTTTCTCTCTCGCCGGCCGCATTGGCCGTGCGGTTCTGGCGCTGCAGTCCGGAACCGCCTGACTGCTACGGTCGCAGGTTCGAATCCTGCCTCGGGCATGGGAGTGTGTGATGTCCTTAGGTTAGTTAGGTTTAAGTAGTTCTAAATTCTAAGGGACTTATGACCTAAGATGTTGAGTCGCATAGTGCTCAGAGCCATTTGAACCATTTTTTGAGAACTTTCTCAGATTCGATGAGTTTTGGGTATGGGTCGTGATTGGCAGAAACCTGCCTGCAGTTATTTGGGTGTACCTTTATTGTTTTATGTGAGAGTAGGTGTTACGTTATTTCTGTATCAGTTACGTTTTCATCACCCTCTGTAAGCTGACGACCACGAATGAACGTTATGGGTACGAGATATAGGCGGATGACATTTGGGTTTGATCATTGTACGTTTTACTCGACGGTGAGTTGTAACCATTGCGAGGGACTAACATGCTCTCAAATTCATTCGGATGATGGCTGCACCGTACGCAGCCGAAATATTAGTGGGAAGAGACTAATATTTTCTTTAAGAAACGTAATTCAAACAATTATTCAGTAGGCCGAGGAAAACTGAACACTGATGTTCTTATAAACGCGACATCTTCACACTTAGAATAAACATTTGGTTTTCGTTTATTACAGCTACTGGAAACTGCCGGCACAGACCAGGTGCAATAGTTGTAATGGAAATCTTTGCAAAGAAATTACTATAAAATGTTCACAAAGGTGTGCACGTGCATTGCCCTATTAATTGATGTTCGAAGATCAGAGGGCCGTCAGTGTTTTTTACTGATTACCTCTGTTTTAACGTCATCTACGGCTACAATGAAATAATTTAATATGTAGAATAGATTTCAAGCACTTTCAACAGAGACGATTATAAATTATAAATTCAAATCAAAATGTTGCTACACTTTTCTCTGTGGGTTACACATACACCACTAGCACACGGAAGAAAGACTTTTGCTAACCTATCTCGAATGAAATCCGGTGTTTTTGCGCCCAGTGTGATCCTGTAACCACCAGCGACTGACGCCAGTTAAAAGCAGGCGGGATTCATTTGTAAATTTAATTCTGTATATCAACAGTCAGACCTAAAAAAATTTTTTTCCTTATTCGATTACAGTGTGATAAAGTATCCACTGGAAGTATCTTACTTCTAGAGACGCCGTTTCATTATTTCTCACTGCCTATTACTTTTTCCAAGAGTAAGTTCTTTGAGTAGTTGTATATACCAGTTCTCTCTTTATAATATTTTACCTTGCGTACAAAGAAATAAATCCCTTTTCTGGTGCTTTTTGTGCAACTCTACTTAAAAAGACCTACAGGTTACACATCTCTGCTTTGTTTGTGATACTGAGGTGTGCACCGGAGCTTTCTTTGCCCTAGAAACAAAAGTTACTGAAATGATTTTAGTGGTATAAGACGCTATTATTTCCGATGCTCATCTTATGTCTTAAAATTGATAACATTTAGGGTTGTGCCATACACATTCCCCTTGTCATCAAAGGTTATTTTTGTTGAATTTCTTGACGAAGTCTTGGTCTAAAACAATTTTCCAATTTCCTGGCAGTTCCCCTGCAAGTTTATTCGGCACAGCAGACTGTTCATTAGTATATGCAACAAATTTATTAATCAGCATTATTGATTAGAGTAAAATTAAACTGCCAGTGTGGAAACTAGGTCGATGATAGCATAGTTTTATCAGAAAAAACATTGGAAAACTACTCTATGACAGCACTGGAGGTAAGTGCGAAAATGTTTGAAGTGTAAAAAAATCGTGAATGAAATGAATACATGAATAATTTTCTAAATCCAGGACAAAATTTAGGAGAACGAACAACCAATACAAATTTCTGATAAAAACAAAAGCCTTGGCTTATACAGTTCATTGAATGGGTTTATACTAACTTAGCCTTCTACATAAATGTATGTTTTATTTATTATATTGCAGTTTCATATTGACATGACCGTACATCTAACATCAACAGATCTTAGTTACGAGATGGAAGTGACGTATGAAGATTTAATGCGTTTTCCACATAGTTCTGCATGGAGTATCGACAGCTCTCTGCGAGAATTACCGATTCCCCTTGTGTGAATGGCTTGCAAATAATTGCTGACGGCGTTGACGGTATTGGAAACAAATTCAATTACGCACAACAATCTACCCCATACGATACACTCAAATTCTGCTTTCTCCCAACACGACCAGCATTTGCTTAACTTCCAGACGTTATCTCCAATCCTCTCCGAATTGAAGAATCACATTATCTCTCGTAAATGTACACACGGTACGGGGTAGTGATGACTTGTGTTTGCAGTTGTGAAAAACCACAATGATGCCGACTGCATGGTGAACATTTTCGCCGGGATTCGTATGGATGAGATCATACAGCATCGTCTTTATTCCGTTACGAACGAACTAATAATGCCAAACAAATGAGAGGTTCGAATATATCTCCGTGAGATTATGCCGTCGTATTTCGGTATCTCCGCGAAGCAGAAGAAAAACCGGTGATGAACACGACAGTTTAAATCTGATGGCTGATGTTAATAATACCTAGCGGCTAATGATGAGAGATGAAAAAATTCATATAAAACTCGAAGTGTTAGAGCGCTCTCTCTCTCTCTCTCTCTCTCTCTCTCTCTCTCTCTCTCTCCTTCTATCTCTGGCGTTATTCTCGATTACGAACATGCCATATTATGGTCGTTCGTATGTTTAGTTTTGAAAATTATTATTTTCTTGGATAGGTGCCATTTCTGTAACCGTGCCATCATTTTCCACAAGATAAAAGGTAACTCGTGTTTAACATTTGTCTGATCCAGCAGTTAGCATGGAAACATGGGGCCCATCCAAAACAAAGCTCACAATAACTACTAAAACTACTAGCTGGGCCGCGCGGGGTAGCCGCGCAGTCTGGGACGCCTTGTCACGGTCCGTGCGGCTGCCTCCGTCGAAGGTTCGAGTCCTCCCTCGGGCATGAGTGTGTGTGTTGTCCATAGCGTAAGTTAGTTTAAGTTAGATTAAGTAGTGTGTAGGCTTAGGGACCGACGATCTCAGCAGTTTGGTCCCATAAGACCAACCACAAGTTTCAAAAATTTGCTAGCTGGCCGAACTTGGGGTTATACCCATTTATTATCCTCCACAACTAGGAAACATTTTCCCGAACCATCCTCTCACATCAAAATGTTGCATAGATACCTACTCCATCTAAGTTCTATCATTCCCTACAAATCCTTGAACATAACTGACTCCGCCTTGCTTTCCGCATCAGTTTACCTCCCCCCTCAAGGATCCTTCACCTTCTCGAACTCTCACCTAACCTCGCTCACGCTGAACACCTTCGAATGCTGTACACGTTCCGCAATTCGACTTCAATAATTCCAATTTCTGCATTCTAATCTCTATTCCTAGTAGGCTGCCGCGCCTATGCTCACACATTCGACCAACGTTACTCTGCACATTCTCCACGTCCTCTCCCAACGAAATTTCAAACGTATTCTTTCTCCAGACAACGAAACCAATCCTGACATCTACCCATCCTACAAACTATAATTCCACCCCCTCATGCCAACTTTTCAGAACTCTTCTCTCTCCCTTGCCCTCCCCATTTTCCCTACCATTCTTCCCCTCCCATCTTTCCCTAACGCTTTTACCCCCTCACCGACACCTTCAGCGATTCTTCCCTTCCTACCGAACCTCCATTCCTTCCCCATCGATACTACACGCCAGTCCCCCATACTTGAACCCACGCCCTCCTAGCCTACTAAACACCTAATCTTTTCTTCTCCAACAAAAAAGCATTTTTTCCAGGGCAGATCATTAAACATTTCGTGACCCTGTAGTACTTCATTTTTATGAGCATAGTTTTTTCACCGTGTTTTAAATATACTCTGCTTGTTTTTGTTTTATGTTTTAGTGTTCCTACTTTCAGTTTAAAAAAAATGAAGAAATAAAATTTCTTTTACATAAAACTTCCATTGAATTAATCTTTGCCAGTTTTAAAATCATTTGTAAACATCTCATCTCGTAAGACCTTTATTTTTCGTCTTTATGTACGGGGTGTCCACAGATAAGGTTCCTGTTTGTAAGCGCTGTAGAAACAGAATCACTGCTCAGGATGAGGTCAAATTTGTACAGTTTATTATTGACAGAGAGGGGAACGTCATGGAACAAAAACAGTTTAACGAAAATTTTAACAATAGTTGGCGCTGTAAGCGTATTAACGTAAGCAGGGTCGACAACAAATGACAGGTGAATCGCAATACAACATTACACCGTACGTACTGTTCAGTGCGCATGACTGCAAAAGTTCGACAGTAAACAGTTGTGGCACTGTTAGTGACGTAAGCCCATTCACAACAGCAACGATGTACCACAATTGATGGGAAAAATCGATTTTCAATTCTCCTGACGCCGAAACACATAAAATGGAAAATGACATCGCTTTGTATTGTCCCGGGACCAAAATCACACAAGAAGCAAAATAACATCGGCTTCTAATTGACATGAGACTGGCGCAAGATATATTCGCTATGCTATCCACCGTTTTCTGCCACAATTTGAAATCGAGAAACAGCACCTTCCACAAGAGGTCGGAGTGTCTCAGGAGTCACGTTCAGAACGCATTGCGCAATGCGTGACTTCAACTACGTTTGTAATTGAAGCACTGAATACGACATCTTTCATATAACCCCACAGCCAGAAGTGACATGGATTAAGATTAGGTGATCTGGATAGCAGGGCTGTAGGGAAATGATGGCTAATAATTCAAGCATTTCCGAAATGTCTCTGCAACAGCCGCTTTACTGGCTGTGCAATGTACGGAGGAGTGTCATCTTGGGTAAAATGGTTACCACCCACACTTGTTGGAATGGTGTTGGTGCACAAAAGACTTTCATAGCGTTTACCGGTTATGGTACAGGTAACACCACCCCCAGGACTCATCTCGTCGACAAAATACGGCCCAAGATAAACGAAGCCGTCGACCCGCACACACACTCATCTTTGCAGAGTGAAGTGGATGGATTGACGAGTACGGGTTTTTCGCTGTCCACATTCTGCAATTCTGCGTGTTGTCTTGTCCTTGGAGATGGAAATCGGCTTCGTCTGTCCACAGAATGTTCCACGACCATTCATTTTCCGCTTTCATGCGAGCAAGAAATTTCAGAGCGAATGTTTGGGTTGCTGGCAGATCAGCAGGAAGCAACTCTTAAACATGGCTGATTTCGCATGGATAGCAGTGCAGGACGTTTCTTAGTGTTTTATGCACCGTGTTTCTTGGCTTGTCCAACGTTCGGGCAAAAGCCCATGCACTGCTTGTTTGCACATCACCGTTTGACTTCTCCTGCAATGCTGTGGCCACATCTTCGACATACGTCGGAAAAACTACCCTCCTCCCTTTGCCATATTGCACTTCAAAAGAATCTGTCTTTTAGGATTTAGTAATCATTTTCTTCAGACCCTTAGCAGACATCGTAACATCGCCTATTTTTTATAGTCTTGAGTGTCCGGAACTTCGGCATGGCTTCTGGCGCACAGTCACCGTTCTTGGAAAAGAGCCTTACCAGCAGCGCTCCATCTTTCACGGAGACAGTCATATTGAGCTTCTCTGAGGCAAACTGAGGAACATCCGTGTGCCATGCGTCTATTGGTGATTATATTCTGACACTTACAGCGCCACCTATTGGTCAAATTGATTTCCTTTTTTTAGACGTTAACCCCTGCGTCAATAAAACGCTTTTCAAATACTACGTCATTCTGAGCAGTAGTTCTATTTTTATAGCGTTTTGAAACTGAAATTTAATTATAGACACCCCGTATGTTACACATCCTTTGGCTGAAATCGGGTTGATCGACAGACCGACCCCACCACCCCCCTTCTCACCGATCCATATGGGCAAAAGGGATGAATCAACAATGGAAAGTTGTAATAGCGGACAACTGCGGCATCTGTAGGAAGGTCAGCAGAGGTTTTATGTTTGTTCCGAGAACGGGCAGTCGAATCTTAACTTAAATAAATGAACGCATTGTGCGTATACATGCGAATAAATCCGTTACCTTTCTATTACGCTGTTGGTGATTAATCAGTGAAAACAGAAACAACTGTAAAATACTTGATATAATAGTCCAGACTACCTAAAGTGGAAGAACCATCTAAATCTCGTTGCAGGTAATTTAGATGTCAGGCTGAACTCCATTCGAAGAGTCCTAGGAAAATGTAATCCATCGACGAAAGAAATAAGAAGAAGTTTACAAAACTTTTGTTTCGAAGAATTTTGAGTATTGGTCGCCAGTGTGGGACCCTTACCACGTAGGACTGATAGAGAAGATCCAAAGAAGCGCCGGCGCCTTACGCCACAGGTTCGTTTAGTAAGCGCGAGAACGTCACGGAGATGCTTATCAAACTCCAATCGCAGTCCTCAAGGAGAAATTTACAGTTCTGAGAAGGTACGTTCCAAGAAGGGGAAGGAAACATTTACTTCCTCTCACAATGACCACAACGATATAACTAGCAAAATTCGAGCTCATGAAGAGGCTTACCAATAATCATTCTTCCTGAGTAACATTTGAAAAAAAATCCGTATTTTATTTGTCTAAGAAGCATTTTATCAGGATGCATGAGCTTAATCGATGGAAAACAAGTAATATATTCACAGATCTATAGATTTAATTTCCAGAAATAGCGGCACCACGACAAGGAATTTCACGATTGTAGAGGAATTTTTCCTTCTGATTCTCCGCATACAACTGTATAACTGCGCGAAAGAGCTATAATGATTTAAGAGACACTTCTGTTGTTTTTCCTTTCACATTCTATCGCTTATTAATGACATGCATCATGGACAATAGTTGTGGTGATGCTGTCAGGATCTTCACATTTGCCTTGAAGTAAAGTAGGCGTATACGATCTCGGTTCTAGCTTTTTCTGAATCCACCACAGGCTTGTTCTGACTGTGACATTCTCCGTGGATACTTTCGTTTGAAATTTAGTCGGTGATAGCACAAAACATTGCGCGACAAGATTAGGTCTGTTTTCTTTAGTAACAGACTTTGGATTAGCTGAACGAGGAAGTTCGGCTGGCAACTCTGTCACCTCAAATCTTAAATTTAATTTGCTAATACGTCGTGGACACGGAGGATGGATATTTGGAAAACGTTTCACAAATATCGCTGTAATTATGGTCGCTATTCCAGTTTGTTAGCCAACAGACACACGCAGTTCTGTAGTTAACATTCTATTCTTTTTTTCTTAGGTAATAGCAAACAACAAGCCTCAAACTGCTCGCGTCAGCTGACTTATGGGTACTACGCACTAGTCAAGTTCGCAATTAACAACCGCTAAGCTGCGCCAAGGATATCTACTGACAACTGACTTAATGGCCCATCCTGTGTATACATCTATACATACACATACATAGATATATGCATGTACATATACAAATAAACATAGTTGCATACATAAAATACACGCAATACATAGATACTTATACATATATACATAGATACAGATACAGGGCTATTACAAATGATTGAAGCGATTTCATAAATTCACTGTAGCTCCATTCATTGACATATGGCTACGACACACTACAGATACGTAGAAAAACTCATAAAGTTTTGTTCGGCTGAAGCCGCACTTCAGGTTTCTGCCGTCAGAGCACTCGAGAGCGCAGTGAGGCAAAATGGCGACAGGAGCCGAGAAAGCGTATGTCGTGCTTGAAATGCACTCACATCAGTCAGTCATAACAGTGCAACGACACTTCAGGACGAAGTTCAACAAAGATCCACCAACTGCTAACTCCATTCGGCGATGGTATGCGCAGTTTAAAGCTTCTGGATGCCTCTGTAAGGGGAAATCAACGGGTCGGCCTGCAGTGAGCGAAGAAACGGTTGAACGCGTGCGGGCAAGTTTCACGCGTAGCCCGCGGAAAATTGGCTCATGCCACAACTGGAGACCGACAGCGCCGACTTCATCTTTCAACAGGATGGTGCTCCACCGCACTTCCATCATGATGTTCGGCATTTCTTAAACGGGAGATTGGAAAACCGATGGATCGGTCGTGGTGGAGATCATGATCAGCAATTCATGTCATGGCCTCCACACACTCCCGACTTAACCCCATGCGATTTCTTTCTGTGGGGTTATGTGAAAGATTCAGTGTTTAAACCTCCTCTACCAAGAAACGTGCCAGAACTGCGAGCTCGCATCAATGATGCTTTCGAACTCATTGATGGGGACATGCTGCGCCGAGTGTGGGAGGAACTTGAATGTCGGCTTGATGTCTGCCGAATCACTAAAGGGGCACATTTGTGAATGCCTAAAAAAACTTCTTGAGTTTTTGTATGTGTGTGCAAAGCATTTTGAAAATATCTCAAATAATAAAGTTATTGTAGAGCTGTGAAATTGCTTCAATCATTTGTAATAACCCTGTATATATACACGCATATATAAATAGTACTATAGTCACTTCTAAACGATTGGTTAATGTATTGGTAAATAATAGTCATACAGAAGAGTTCTGTATGCAGTGGCAATTAAGCGACTTCTCTGTTGCATTTGCGAACTCGTGTACTCGCTCACCTTTCTAAGCAGGTATAGTCCACTTGTGTCATAAAACAGACTTCGACAACTAGTTGTCAGTTAAACTGGCAGAAGTGGAGACAAGTGAGTCGATACACCGAGCGTACAGAAGAGGCGGTTTCGCGAGGCCCACGAGAAAGACAGACCGCGGCGCATACGTCACGAAGGTAGGCCAGACTCGTTCCCTTAGCTCAGCAGACTAGCTACGCTTCTGTACCTGTTAACAAGTAATTACGCGTTTACGTACAAATGAGAATTGCGTCTTCTAATGGAATCCACCAACGGGCATTCCGCAGTGGTAACACCGGTTCCCGTCAGATCACCGAAGTTAAGCGCTGTCGGGCTGGGCTAGCACTTGGATGGGTGACCATTCGATCTGCCGGGCGCTGTTCGCAAGCGGGGTGCACTCAGTCAGCCCTTGTGAGGCAAACTGAGGATCTACTTGATTGAGAAGTAGCGGCTCCGGTCTCGGAAACTGACATACGGCCGGGAGAGCGGTGTGCTGACCACATACCCCTCCATATCCGCATCCAGTGACGCGTGTGGGTTGAGGATGAGACGACGGGCAGTCGGTAGCTTTGGGCCTTCATGGCCTGGGAGGGAGTACTGGTATCCGCTATTATGGAGTCTTATTGTTTATTAGTCCTACAACCAGCGAAAGTCCAAATGCCTAGTAAAAATTTGTTACGGTTGTGCTGGTTGTAACACACCGGGGAGTCCGAATGGGTGGGGGGTACCTACACTCCTGGAAATTGAAATAAGAACACCGTGAATTCATTGTCCCAGGAAGGGGAAACTTTATTGACACATTCCTGGGGTCAGATACATCACATGATCACAATGACAGAACCACAGGCACATAGACACAGGCAACAGAGCATGCACAATGTCGGCACTAGTACAGTGTATATCCACCTTTCGCAGCAATGCAGGCTGCTGTTCTCCCATGGAGACGATCGTAGAGATGCTGGATGTAGTCCTGTGGAACGGCTTGCCATGCCATTTCCACCTGGCGCCTCAGTTGGACCAGCGTTCGTGCTGGACGTGCAGACCGCGTGAGACGACGCTTCATCCAGTCCCAAACATGCTCAATGGGGGACAGATCCGGAGATCTTGCTGGCCAGGGTAGTTGACTTACACCTTCTAGAGCACGTTGGGTGGCACGGGATACATGCGGACGTGCATTGTCCTGTTGGAACAGCAAGTTCCCTTGCCGGTCTAGGAATGGTAGAACGATGGGTTCGATGACGGTTTGGATGTACCGTGCACTATTCAGTGTCCCCTCGACGATCACCAGTGGTGTACGGTCAGTGTAGGAGATCGCTCCCCACACCATGATGCCGGGTGTTGGCCCTGTGTGCCTCGGTCGTATGCAGTCCTGATTGTGGCGCTCACCTGCACGGCGCCAAACACGCATACGACCATCATTGGCACCAAGGCAGAAGCGACTCTCATCGCTGAAGACGACACGTCTCCATTCGTCCCTCCATTCACGCCTGTCGCGACACCACTGGAGGCGGGCTGCACGATGTTGGGGCGTGAGCGGAAGACGGCCTAACGGTGTGCGGGACCGTCGCCCAGCTTCATGGAGACGGTTGCGAATGGTCCTCGCCGATACCCCAGGAGCAACAGGGTCCCTAATTTGCTGGGAAGTGGCGGTGCGGTCCCCTACGGCACTGCGTAGGATCCTACGGTCTTGGCGTGCATCCGTGCGTCGCTGCGGTCCGGTCCCAGGTCGACGGGCACGTGCACCTTCCGCTGACCACTGGCGACAACATCGATGTACTGTGGAGACCTCACGCCCCACGTGTTGAGCAATTCGGCGGTACGTCCACCCGGCCTCCCGCATGCCCACTATACGCCCTCGCTCAAAGTCCGTCAACTGCACATACGGTTCACGTCCACGCTGTCGCGGTATGCTACCAGTGTTAAAGACTGCGATGGAGCTCCGTATGCCACGGCAAACTGGCTGACACTGACGGCGGCGGTGCACAAATGCTGCGCAGCTAGCGCCATTCGACGGCCAACACCGCGGTTCCTGGTGTGTCCGCTGTGCCGTGCGTGCGATCATTGCTTGTACAGCCCTCTCGCAGTGTCCGGAGCAAGTATGGTGGGTCTGACACACCGGTGTCAATGTGTTCTTTTTTCCATTTCCAGGAGTGTATTTAAACTGTTTGTCGTTTCGTGACCGTGCGCCCTGTCCACACCACGTGCCTGGTAATCCCGCGGAGGTCGTATTGTCCTGCTCCACACTGCTGTTGGCTTGCCTGAAATTATCTATCGAAATATGCACGCGGGTTTAGGGGAGCCACTCAACGTTAAAACACAACACTGTCCTATGTCTGGTATGAACATCTGTATTCTGAAATGATATGGAAATCACAGGTTGCACTGTTTACACTCTAAATCGTAAATTTTATCCCAATTAACAATCTTGATAATTAACAGTCCAAAATATCATTCGGACGAGCCTACGCGTAACCGACACGACGCGGGTGATTGTTGATGATGCGGAAGCCGAATGATCGAACGAAAGTTCTTACGCTCGTCACACATACAGATACGTGGTAACAGTCCTCCTTGTCACTAGTAATGATATAACACTGTCCGTAAAGTTAATTTTTCAGTTCTCAGTTCTCACTTGTACGTCGCGGCACGGCTGATTGTTGATGATGCGGAAACGCGATGATCGAACGCACGTCCTCACGCTCGATACAAGGCACTGGCACTTGACTGCACTCGTTTATGGTAAATAGTATTACTGATTCACATTAGTTCATTCTTGGAGACCGAACACGGCGCGGATGGTTGATACTGTACGGTACGACAAGCAACGAGAGGATACACAAATACGTTATCAGCAGCACTGCTCATTTTTTAAATTACTTCTTGACGCACTTTCCTCTGTATCATTTACTTATTTTATCACTTTACTATAATAGCACTTGTAGCAACACTTCAATTTCCATAGTAACGATGCCTCTCACATGCAGAGCTACACACTACACAACATAACAGTTCCGTGTCCCGCGCTCGACTCACTACAGACGCGGTTGCAAAGATACTCCACAACTAAGCCAGCGACATGACAACACGCTTACATGGCTACAATAAAATTTCATCGATTCGATGAGGCACTACGTCTTGTATGAAATGAGGACTTTTAAGCAGTAGAGAGTAAATGCTATGAACGAGCTGTTATACCATTTATGCAGAGCATAGATAGTTACAGCTACTGCACAGCTGTGTGTTTTAGTTAGTAGTAGTAATCAGTAAGACTCTATAAAAGCAGATTTCAGTACAATATGCAATGCTCGTTAGTGCGCAAACATCCAGTTACGAGTGAACTCTATCAGAAACGCATTTCGTCTGCTGAGCTCAGACCTACCCCAGTGACCCAAGCGCCGCGGTCTGTCTTCCTCGTAGGCCACGCGGTTTCCGAGATGTCATAGGAACCGTGGCGAGTCTAAAGCGAGTATACGGAGGTAATTTCTGACCTCTGGTGTACAGTCGAAGTGGCTCACATCTCACGGTGACGCCGCATACGATGCGCACCCTCGCAGTGCTGGCCTCCCACAGCCAGGCATTCGCGGCCGCTGCCCACAAATAGCCCGTGTCCCGCCCGGGGCGAAGCGCTCTCGCGGCCAGCCGGCACACCCCGCGCTGCGACGTCACCCCACGCGGTGTGACGCGCGGGCGTAAACAACTTGTCGCCGGGAGCGCCCTAGCACCAACGTGGTACGCCTGCCACGTAGCAGAGGCACGCTGCCGACCCTGAAGCCTAGTTTACACGACGACATTGGGTTGCGCCACTAGCTGCGTTGAATGAGTTGCACGCAAATGGTTTCATATTTGACTCTAGACACGGCGAAACCATTTATACACTTCAGTTTCGTCGTTTTGTGGGTTCCTGAGTCGTGTCTGAAATGAAAGCTTTGGCAGCTGCACGTCGCACGAGTTGTCATGGAGTTAAAGCTTGCTGCGTGGAATCGCTGCATAAGAAAAAATTAAGAAACGTGTTTCGATTCGTGACTTGATGAAGAAAGTACGTCAGCTCGGTTGCCCAGCATCCTTGCTGAAATAATTTGTAAAGGAAGACCGAGGAAGTTCTTTTAATTACCTTAGAATGTCACCAGAACTGTTCACATTTCTTCGAAATAGAGTTCACTATGCGATAAGGGATAAAGGTACTGTACTGCATGAAGCACTGTCGCCGGAACTGAAATTACATATCAAATTGCGTGCATTACAATCGAGAACACTCGGCATGCTATAACATGCGGATTTAGTTGGTGATGACGCTTTTTCATTAACACCAATAATTATTAACATCAACAGTAATAATTATAAATATTAACAAGAGTAATTATTCGAATCAGGCCGCATTAAGAAGAGAATGGTTAAGAAACTGCTCTCTTGAAGATACATCTGTACAGTGGCAATATTTCAAAATTCAAAGATATGTGAATGGCGAGCACTGCTGCGACGTTTTAAATAGATGAATATTGAATAAAAAATGCGGATTCTTGATATGTGTAGCCTTCCCTCCTGTCAACAATATTCCTTAAAAAAAAGAATCGGCCAGCTCGAACGACGGGACTTTAGTCTTGTAGACGAGAGCATTTCCACAGCCGGCGTGAGTGGTCGAGCGGTTCTAGGCGCTACAGTCTGGAACCGCGTGGCCGCTACGGTCGCAGGTTCGAATCCAGCCTCGGGCATGGATGTGTGTGATGTCCTTAGGTTAGCTAGGTTTAAGTAGTTCTAAGTCCTAGGGGACTGATGACCTTAGAAGTCCCATAGTGCTCAGAGCCATTTGAACCATTTTAAGCATTTCCACAGCTAGAATTACATTTGCTTCTATTTTTCTTAATTCACTTGTATATGTGCTTGTAATTAAATAAATTTTGCCTTGCAGCTGAGACATTGTCAAACTATCTGTGTTCTGATCGCACGTGAAGGTCTCAGGAGCAGCAATATATTGGTTATTTTTGTAATTAGCATCACTGAAATCCCACAAACACCTATGCAAAGCATAGATATCCAAAAATCGAACTTTATTCTCCGTTCCTCACAGCATATTTCAATTGGCTTTACACTCTACGAACACACATAACCTCAAAACGCGTGCAACTAGTGTCGCCAAAGTTGGAATACGCCGAAAGTGTTTAGTTTCACCGACGAGCTGAGCAAACGTGCGGCGCGCATGCGCAGTGGCCGGTAGCGCAGTTGCCTGCAACCTAGTGTCGTCGCGTAAACTAAAAGAGTCCGACGCTTGCCAGGATTTGTGCTCCCGGAGCCCGTTCGCGTTCTGATAGCGCAGTCTAGTTTGCTCTGGGCGCCCGTTTCCCCCTCCACAGCGCTATTCCGACATAGTGTGTGAGTGAGACGGCTTATGCTGAAGGCTTCACGTGCGGGAGACTTACGAAGACGTGTTTGCGACGCAGTACGACTACTTCTAAGAGGCGAATCTTGCGGCGTACATTCATAAGCAGGATTTTATGACATGTTTCAATTTAAAAATTTTTATGTTTCATCCAACGCAATAACGTTTATTATTTAATAAGTAGATTAGACAGTGGTAATACGGTGAGCAGAACTACAGGGTCCGGCAATAAAACCTCTCTCATTGTAATAGTTTGTCACAGAAAAATTAAATACAGGGTTATTACAAATGATTGAAGCGATTTCACAGCTCTACAATAACTTTATTATTTGAGATATTTTCACAATGCTTTGCACACACATACAAAAACTCAAAAAGTTTTTTTAGGCATTCACAAATGTTCGATATGTGCCCCTTTAGTGCTACGGCAGACATCAAGCCGATAATCAAGTTCCTCCCACACTCGGCACAGCATGTCCCCATCAATGAGTTCGAAAGCATCGTTGATGCGAGCTCGCAGTTCTGGCACGTTTCTTGGTGGAGGAGGTTTAAACACTGAATCTTTCACATAACCCCACAGAAAGAAATCGCATGGGGTTAAGTCGGGAGAGTGTGGAGGCCATGACATGAATTGCTGATCATGATCTCCACCACGACCGATCCATCGGTTTTCCAATCTCCTGTTTAAGAAATGCCGAACATCATGATGGAAGTGCGGTGGAGCACCATCCTGTTGAAAGATGAAGTCGGCGCTGTCGGTCTCCAGTTGTGGCATGAGCCAATTTTCCAGCATATCCAGATACACGTGTCCTGTAACGTTTTTTTCGCGGAAGAAAAAGGGGCATCCAGAAGCTAAACTGCGCATACCAACGCCGAACGGAGTTAGCAGTTGGTGGATCTTTGTTGAACTTCGTCCTGAAGTGTCGTTGCACTGTTATGACTGACTGATGTGAGTGCATTTCAAGCACGACATACGCTTTCTCGGCTCCTGTCGCCATTTTGTCTCACTGCGCTCTCGAGCGCTCTGGCGGCAGAAACCTGAAGTGCGGCTTCAGCCGAACAAAACTTTATGAGTTTTTCTACGTATCTGTAGTGTGTCGTGACCATATGTCAATGAATGGAGGTACAGTGAATTTATGAAATCGCTTCAATCATTTGTAATAGCCCTGTATGATAGTGAAAAAGTACTTTTATTTATGAAAAATACATAGTCTGCCATTTTGCATTATTTGGTTTTAAAAATTATGTTTGCTAAATGACGTCCTCCAGTGTTGACACAATGACGAAGTCTATCCCGAAAGTCCTCCATACATCTTCGTGTCATTTCTCTTGGAATGTCTGCCACTTCTTGGGTAATGGCCTCTTTAAGTGCTTGCAGTGTTGTGGGACGATGTTTGTACACTACAGCCTTTAAGTGTCCCCAAAGAAAAAAAAATCACAAGGCGATAAATCAGGCGACCTTGAGGGCCACGCGATGTCTTCTCGCAAAGGGACAAGATGACCAGGAACCAACTCGCGCAACATTTCCATAGAACGCCGAGAGGTGTAGGATGTTGTTCGTCTTGCTGGAACCACGCTTCTTGATCTTCATTATCTGCAGTAAGCTGCATTAGCATAGAATGGAGGAAGGTCTCTAGCATGTGACAATAACGATTTGAATTAACCGTTACCATATGGACACCTTCTTCGAAAAAATACGGCCCCCACACAAAAAATTCTGCGACGGCGCACTAAACTGTCACATGAGGGCTGTGTAGTGGTCGCTGACAAACTTCACGAGGGTTCGCAGCAGCCCGATAGGGGAATTTCTGTTTACAGTTCCTAATAAATGGAAATGGGCTCATCCGAAGAAATAAACAAAGCGCCCGGTGGAGTGTTTTGAAGAATTTCCTCACATGCAGCTCTGCGAGTTTCTAAATCTGTTTCACTTAATTCCTAGGTAACCATCATTCTGAAGGAGTGCATATGAAGTTCTCTACGAAGAATTCTTCTTACACTCCTATCAGATAATCCCAGGGCAGCTGAACGTGTAAGTGCTGAACGTATTGGTGTTTCTTGCACAGACACACTCACACACGCCACATTTTACAGTGTTGTTGCGGACCGAAGACGGCAAGTAGGTTTTCTTTTCACCGCTGAACCTGTCTTTATAAAGTTTGATACCCAAAGTTGAATAGTTTTTCTACCGGGACACGACCATGTCAGCCAATCTCGTATCGTCTCGAAGCGCTCGCTGAGAATTAATTACAGAACCACCGCTACGATTACATTCCTCCACAACAAACGCACGATGCTCACCAAGCCACGCCATGGCGTACACTGAAAATGGCACGTACACCGCTTTCAAACAAAACACACTCAAATCAGTATCCTCACTGCAACTCGTACGCCGGCTACGTCAAATGCGGGAGGTTTTATTGCCAGATCCTGTAAGAAAACTTTATATACAGGCACTGAACACTAAGTTGTGATATTTATATATTCATATTTCAATTTTAGAATAAGTAATATGTCTGGAACCGTGTTTCGTGATACAGTCAAGCGCAGGGACTTACGCATATTGTTGTTGTTGTTGTCTTCAGTCGTGAGACTGGTTTGATGCAGCTCTCCATGCTACTCTATCCTGTGCAAGCTTCTTCATCTCCCAGTACCTACTACTACCTACATCCTTCTGAATCTGCTTAGTGTATTCATCTCTTGGTCTCCCCCTACGATTTTTACCCTCCACGCTGCCCTCCAATACTAAATTGGTGATCCCTTGATGCCTCAGAATATGTCCTACCAACCGATCCCTTCTTCTGGTCAAGTTGTGCCACAAACTCCTCTTCTCCCCAATCCTATTCAATACTTCCTCATTAGTTATGTGATCTACCCATCTAATCTTCAGCATTCTTCTGTAGCACCACATTTCGAAAGCTTCTATTCTCTTCTTGTCCAAACTATTTACCGTCCATGTTTCACTTCCATACATGGCTACACTCCATACAAATACTTTCAGAAATGACTTCCTGACACTTAAATCTATACTCGATGTTAACAAATTTCTCTTCTTCAGAAACGCTTTCCTTGCCAGTGCCAGTCTACATTTTATATCCTCTCTACTTTGACCATCATCAGTTATTTTGCTCCCCAAATAGCAAAACTCCTTTACTACTTTAAGTGTCTCATTTCCTAATCTAATTCCCTCAGCATCACCCGACTTATTTCGACTACATTCCATTATCCTCGTTTTGCTTTTGTTGATTTTCATCTTATATCCTCCTTACAAGACGCTATCCATTCCATTCAACTACTCTTCCAAGTCCTTTGCTGTCTCTGACAGAATTACAATGTCATAGGTAAACCTCAAGGTTTTTATTTCTTCTCCATGGATTTTAATACCTACTCCGAATTTTTCTTTTGTTTCCTTTACTGCTTGCTCAATATACAGATTGAATAACATCGGGGAGAGGCTACAACCCTGTCTTACTCCCTTCCCAACCACTGCTTCCCTTTCATGTCCCTCGACTCTTATAACTGCCATCTGGTTTCTGTACAAATTGTAAATAGCCTTTCGCTCCCTGTGTTTTACCCCTGCCACCTTTAGAATTTGAAAGAGAGTATTCCAGTCAACATTGTCAAAAGCTTTTACACATATTACAATCTGTTAAATTCCACCGTTCGCGGGACTTTGTCAGTTCCATAGCACAATAAAAATGTTCTCATACATGTTTTGAACCTAACATTAAAACAATTTTAGAGGCTTCTCTGTGCAGTAAATACCAGGATTGGAAAACCACATTTTTGAGCTCGGTGCTACACTATACGGCAACCAACTGCGTTGCTCGTCCTGTGTCATTCAGGTGATCAGTGAGAAACTCGCTACATGACAATCACATTCGTGATGTGTTAGGCTATTCCATTATCTGCGATGACAGGAGCACTCTATTTCCAAAGTAGCCTATGTCCGTGCTCCAATGACGTAATGAGGCAAGTCAGCATTCTAGAGGGATAACGTCCTGACAAATAAATCACAATCAGTTTTCAGTCATGCCATGTATTAGAATATCTTTGAGAACTCTTAATGAAATATGTCAGTTGCTCCAACACAGTCGGTCATTTCTGGTATACAAATGACTGCCTTGACTTCCGGGAAATGTTCCGTACCACGATCTTGGTGTTACTTTCTCTATATGATTAATTTTGGATCGATTGCATCAATCTGGTCCAACATATTTGCTATCAGATATCTTAGCCTTCCATTAAGGCAATTAATTCAAATAATTAGTAGTGTCGACCATACAAGATTTTTTTCACTTCTCTAGTTACTTGTAACTAAGTTCTTCCCGTTCAGCCTGCATTCAATGTCGTATATCAGAGGACGAGTGCATCATAATGTCCTTGTGGCTGTTGTTGTAATGACTTTCTAGTACATATCTTCTGCTGCTCATAATAGTGCGATGGCGTATTAAATGCCATTCATGGCCTTCGGAGGATACGGAACGTAAAGCAATTCATCTCCGGCACTAAACGATGTGGCATGTCCACTTTATCTTTTTTGGACAAGTGCAAGGACGCTATAGTACTCCTAATGCAGAACGTAAATGGAGAGAACTCTTCCGAAGTAAGAGTGATTTCAGGTGTGCCGCAGGGGAGTGTCGTAGGACCGTTGCTATTCACAATATACATAAATGACCTTGAGGATGACATCGGAAGTTCACTGAGGCTTTTTGCAGATGATGCTGTGGTGTATCGAGAGGTTGTAACAATGGAAAATTGTACTGAAATGCAGGAGGATCTGCAGCGAATTGACGCATGGTGCAGGGAATGGCAATTGAATCTCAATGTAGGCAAGTGTAATGTGCTGCGAATACACAGAAAGATAGATCCTTTATCATTTATCTACAAAATAGCAGGTCAGCAACTGGAAGCAGTTAATACCATAAGTTATCTGGCAGTACGCATTAGGAGTGATTTAAAATGGAATGATCATATAATGTTGATCGTCGGTAAAGCAGATGCCAGACTGAGGTTCATTGGAAGAATCCTAAGGAAATGCAATCCGAAAACAAAGGAAGTAGGTCACAGTACGCTTGTTCACCCACTGCTTGAATACTGCTCAGCAGTGTGGGATCCGTACCAGATAGGGTTGATAGAAGATATAGAGAAGATCCAACGGAGAGCAGCGCGCTTCGTTACAGGATCATTTAGTAATCGCGAAAGCGTTACGGAGATGATAGATAAACTCCAGTGGAAGACTCTGCAGGAGAGACGCTCAGTAGCTCGGTACGGGCTTTTGTCAAAGTTTCGAGAACATACCTTCACCGAAGAGTCAAGCAGTATATTGCTCCCTACTACGTATATCTCGCGAAGAGACCGTGAGGATAAAATCAGAGAGATTAGAGCCCACACAGAGGCATACCGACAATCCTTCTTTCCACGAACAATACGAGACTGGAATAGAAGGGAGAACCGATAGAGGTTCTCAAGGTACCCTCCGCCACACACCGTCAGGTGGCTTGCGGAGTATGGATGTAGATGTAGAGATGTAAATGTAAATCTAATTTGACGCAAGTAGTATTGCCAGCAAAATGCTCGGCGTCTGACGACGCAACTGCGTTACCCTAGCGGCGTCCGCCTGCGGCTTCCCCGTTTCTCTCTTCTCACCCCTCCTCTTCCCACAGTCCAGTTCGCCACTGCACTCTGAGCGCTAGCCAGCAGTGCGGCCGGAGCGTTCGCGCTCGCAGAGTGCTGTTTGGCCACGTCTGGTTCCACACTTTCCTTTCTATTACTGTCGTTGTTTTTACGTTGAGCACGTTTCTAGGTTCAGCCTCAGCGCATTCGAAAGCACGTGTGGTGTCATCCAAATTATCAGAAGACAATACACACAGCTTTTTGGTGTCTTTATTGGAGGTGAGGTGTATGAAATTGATCTGCAGCCTACTGTGCTTCATTAACGAAGAAAACAAATTTTCTTGTTCTGCTTTGTATCACACACAGACCAACATTACAGTGGGAAGCCACACCCATCAACTAACTCGTGCAGCTTGATTTTTGGCCTAGCAAATGCGTAAATTGAATAACCAGTCACAAAGTTCCAATTGCAGGTTGCCTGTCTAATGGCTTCCACAGAGAATAAAAGTTTAATGTAGGTTAATTTTTACAAAGAAGAAAACAGCAACCAGCCACTATTAATACTGCTATTCATTTAGGTAAATAGCGCCATAACCGGTCTCGAACTGGCAAGTTCATCATCAGACGGCTGTTTACATGATTTTCAAGATACACTTAAATACATTATCGTCCGTTTTCGATTTTTATTATTCCACTATGGCAAAGTATTTTTGGTGTGTTGCTGCCCTACGGTAGAGAAACAGTGTTAGAAGCGCCCTATGTGAAAATACCGCAGGGTAAAATCACACCAAAAATACTTCGCCACAGTGGAATAATGAAAATCGAAAACGGACGATAATGTATTTAAGTGTATCTTGAAAATCATGTGAACAGCCGTCTGATGGTGAACTTGCTAGTTGGAAACCGGTAACGGCGCTATTTACCTAAATAAATAGCAGTATTAATAGTGGCTGGTTGCTGTTTGCTTCTTTGTAGGAATTAACCTACATTAATTGTACACAGCCACGATCTCACCATGTCAGTTTTAGACAAAATAGAATAAAAGCTTGATTGTCAGTGTTTACTATCATTACTGACCGAATGTAAAAATTTTAAATCTTATGTTAAAGATTTAAAGCAGTAACACATGTTCTACAGTTAAAAAGTCCGTGTCCGTAGCTGAGCAATCAGTGTGCATGCTGCCACGCAGAGGACATGGGTTCGATTTCCGGTATTGCCAGGGAATGTTCCTTGGTGGGAGGACCGGTACAGGGTGCAGTCAGCGTCAGGATCTCAGCTGAGGATCTAATTCGTTGAGAAGTTGCGGCTGAAAGCTCTGGAAATTTGGCAAAAGGATCGGGAGAGTGATGTGCTGGCGATATGCCCACCACGCGCATAGCACCGCGTGGCACAGGATGACATGGCGGCCGGTTCACATCCATTGGGCTTTCAGCTAATGCAGGAGGACCTCGTTTTGAATCTAGGAACTGTGTCTATGCCTTGAGGCAATGTAATTTACGACGAACATATTACCTGGACTATATTCATTCAATGACTTAACGACTTCCAGCGAACTTTACCCATAATTTCACACCTGTATGAAACTTTTTGTCGCTGACACGCCCAGCAAAACAATAAAAGGAAAAAAAAGTTTATCACTTACTACGTTTTCCGTCTTCATACAATAAAACTTCAGGATCAGGTATGGCGTTTTAATTGATTGCTTCTTGACTACTAACTCTGTTCGCAACATGTTTTGCAGACAGTATCCATTGTACTACTGAATGTACCTGGGGGATTATATCACGTACGATACATAGTTCAGGAGATATAAGTCATATACATGGCAGTTTGATCATTTAGGGAATCGGGGATGTAGGGGTTACTGGTTGTTATCAATAGATTACTATAACGCCCTAAAAATGCAGTCCGTTCTGTAATTTGATATTTCATCCAGCCTATTAACAATATACGCGTCCGCAGCTCGTGGTCGTGCGGTAGCGTTCTCGCTTCCCGCGCCCGGGTTCCCGGGTTCGATTCCCGGCGGGGTCAGGGATTTTCTCTGCCTCGTGATGAATGGGTGTTGTGTGACGTCCTTAGGTTAGTTAGGTTTAAGTAGTTCTAAGTTCTAGGGGACTGATGACCATAGATGTTAAGTCCCATAGTGCTCAGAGCCATTTGAACCATTTGAACAATGTACGCTTTCAATGGTCCATTTGATAGAATTACTTTAGACTTTAAAGAAAAAGAGATGAATGATCTAGAAGGAGACTTCTGCAACAGCGCTGAAAGTTCCTAAAATAGTTAGTTGAAGACAAAGCCGCAACAGTGTATGTTGGTAAGGTAGATGTGCAGTAGCAATTCTACACTTGAATTTGACGTTATCGTGGTAGTGCTATTTTCTCTGTTGGAGATGTGGGAAGTATCCTGCGAAGGAATGTTATCCTGTTTGATGTGCTCCCTGACGGTGCAGCGACCAACCGTGAAGCGTAATGTACTACGCCAGGAAATAAAAAAAAAAAAAAACTTCAGTGTGGTTGTCGCCACGAAAATGCAAACGAGCTTCTCCTTTTCCATGACAACGCAAGGCCTCAGACAAGTCTGCGCACACGAGAGGAGCTCAAAAACTTCACTGGACTGTTCTTCCTCATTCACCCTACATCTCAGATTTCACTCCTACCGATCTGAATGTGTCTGGTCCAATGAAAGACGCACTCCGCGGAAACCAGTACTTGGATGATGGGGAGGATACTGACGCAGCAACACGTTGCTTCCGACGTCGACCTGAAGAGTCGGCATACAGGCCCTCCCAGTACGGTGACGTAAGTCCATCGCATCGAACGGAGATTATGTTGAAATCCAGGGTTTTGTAGCCAAAAGAGTGGGGAATAATAACATGTGTAGGAATCCTGGATAAAACCAACCTACTTACAGAAAAATAAGTGTTGCACTACTTGCGGAACGCCGGCCGGAGTGACCGTGCGGTTCTAGGCGCTACAGTCTGGAACCGCGAGACCGCTACGGTCGCAGGTTCGAATCCTGCCTCGGGCATGGATGTGTGGGATGTCCTTAGGTTACTTAGGTTTAAATAGTTCTAAGTTCTAGGGGACTGATGACCTCAGAAGTTAAGTCCCATAGTGTTCAGAGCTATTTGAATCATTTTTTCTTTAACTACTTACGGAACACCCCTTGTAACAATAAACAATCTGTAATCAACACGTAGAAAAGAATATTCTACAGATTTAAAACCAGTTGATGAATTTTAATGTTAAGGGTAAGTGAAGGTATCATTTATAGTCATTCTGAAATATTATACGACGGTTGAAATTGGATTACAAAAACGTATTCTGTACACGAAATAGGTAAAATATTCGAGCACTCACTCACTCACTAAGACTCACTCCGCCCCCCCCCCCACACACACACAAAACTAAACTGCTACTGAGCCATTTCTTTCAATTGTTTCAAAATAAAGACAGCACCAATTGAAATAAAGAATAAACATGAACAAGACATTAAAATTATCAATTGCTCTTACATCACAAAATCAAATATTGTCATGTGAAACAGAATGAACTGGAAGCTGTTGTAGGTCTTCACGACGAAACTCTTACTCGTTGGTGTGATATATTTACACCACTGAAATCTAAATCACGCTCACTGAATAGGGATTTGAAACTCTTCCCTCCTGAATACGAGTCTAGTGTCATAACCAATGCCCCACTTTTACCAGCACACAAGGATATGTGAATTTAACCTTGATATCGGGGCAACAGGCACAAGGACGTGAATACGTACAACAGACGGAAAATTGGTCACTCCTAGGAGACTTGACACACTACCGTATTACACCGTTTGTAGCTTTGATAAAGGCCCCATTTCAGTGAAGAAGAATGTCAGAAGTTCCTCAGGTACTCCATAGCTAGCAGAAGCCACTCATTGATGATTGAGTGCCAGCAGTGGTGGCCGAGCGGTTCTAGGCGCTTCAGTCCGGAACCGCGTGACTGCTACGGTCGCAGGTTCGAATCCTGCCTCGGGCATGGATGTGTGTGAGGTCCTTAGGTTAGTTAGGTGTAAGTAGTTCTGAGTTCTAGGGGACTGATGACCTCAGATGTTAAGTCCCTTAGTGCTCAGAGCCATTTTGATGATTACGTCCCATAAAGCTACCAAATTGTGGAGATGTTGATTGATACGTTTTACCAGCTGTTTCATGTGGTCTTCGACATTTCCTACGGAATTAAGGTCGAGTGATTTGATGGGCCGGTCGAGTTGCGGTAGGATTCGCGAGTTTTCGGTAAAACAGGAACGCATGCATGCAGCCTTGTGGAAGCGGCTGTTTTCCTATTAGAAGATTGATTGTTCGCAGCATATTCATCATGAAGATGTAGAAGAGAGGACAACACTTGATTACTGAGCTTTTTGAAACATGCTGGTTCATGTTCACAACAACCAGGACGAGTAGACGTAAGACATGGTGAGAGAAACACGTACAAAACATTACAGAATTCAGCTCTGAACTACACCCTCTCCTTACTGGACCGTAGGTTCACTCACGACTCGTCGGATTACAGTATGCACCTTCAGTCACCAGTCAGCTACTGCCCAGTTATTTGCTTCATTGAGTACGTGCAGTTTTAGGGGTGCTGCTGTGAGCATTATCTCGTCAGAAGTACTCGACTCCAAATATCCATTACGCGCAGTTACATCAGCAGTTTTAGTTCGAAACTGGTTCCAGTGGACTTGCACTAATTGACTGCAGCAATTCCTGTGTGGTTTGAAACGACTGTTGCTGATATAGCGTGACAGTCGTTTCCAGTGCTTGTCGGTTAGGATGTTTTTACAACCACTTTTCTTACACCGTGTTACGCGTGTTGGAGAGGGTACACCATTCTTTGTAGGCACGTCGGACGGTCCACGTTGCTGCTCTGACTTAAACCAGCGACAGAGAGCCACATGACTGCCTGCTACCTGTTCTACACCATCGAAAGCGACAAATGTGCTTTTTAAGCGGGTAACATAATTTATTCGACGAGCTTATCAACCAGACGGGTAATTTCGACCAGCGTCCCACAAGAAGCAATTAATATTCGAAAATAATGTAGCTGATAGCTTTCCTCACGCTAGTCCTTTCGAAGCTTGTTCTCCGTCTGTGATGAAATTATAGCCAACAGAACTTTAATTTTCCATTCCTTCCTTCGTACTAATGATCCCATCAACGACAGGACGTTAAACCCTAATACTCCTTACTTCTTCCCTTCGTCCTTATTAAAAACATCGTCGCCAGTGGGACTTTGAACCTAAATCTTTCTTCCACTGCACTAATGATCTTATTACCAATGGAATATTAAACCTCAAGTTCTATATCTTCGTTCCATCAAACGGCATCAAGATCAAGTACTGTCTCTCACATCCTTCATAGAGTCAGGATACCAAACGAAGCAGAACACATCTGTGGCGTTTGTTGATCTAACTACCGCGTTCGACACTGTGTGGACGGAAGGCCTCATCTACAAATTTCTCCGCATCATACACTGCAGAACAATGGCTCGACTGATTAACAGCATGCTAAGCGATCGGAAGTTCCAGATAATCATTGGAAGCAGCATAAGTAAGGAGAGGAAGCTGAACAACGGATTGTCTCAAGGATCAGTTCTCTCACCATTACTGTTCAACCTTTATCTATCTGATCTACCTCACACTTCGTCCAGAAAATACTGCTATGCCGATGTCCTGGCTCTAGCTGTACGACACCAGGAAAAGAAGACAACAGAAGAGATTGTAACCAATGACCTGTCTGCATTAGATAATTACTTCAGAATCTGGAGACTCCAACCCATTGTGAGTAAAACAGAAGTGTGTTGCTTCCATTTTTAAATAATCGGTTGGCGAACGTAAAACTGGAAGTAAGTTTCAGAGGCAGAATTCTTCGTCATAATTGGAACCCAAAATACCTTGGTGTCATCCTGGACCGTACACTATGCTTCAAACAATACCTTCTTAACTTAGCTTAAAAGTTGAGAACTCGAAACAACATCCACCATACGCTGAACTGCCTGGGGATCTTCAGCAACCACCCTGGGCGATCTTCAGCTCTGGGCTTGGTGTACTCAAGTGCTGAGTATTGTGCACCTGTTTGGATGAACAGTCATCATACAAGGCTCGTTGACACCCAGCTGAATACGACAATGCGCATAATATCTGGCGCAATCAGATCTACTCCAGTTTCTTGACTTCCACTGTTAACTGGTATAATGCCTCTTGACCTACGCAGATGTACTACCCTTACGAGAGAATTCCACAAGATCCCCAGGAATTCCAACCTATCCGTGCATAGCGATCTGCCACTTTTAAATTGTAAGAGACTGAAATCACGTCATCCAACTCTGTGCGATGCTGCTGACATGGTTGCTAAGAATTTCAAACCCCTTGAAGAATGGAAAGGTAGGTGGGAAGCAGTGACAGATGTGTGCCTGCATAACATCTTCTCAGGTGCTAAACTTCCAAGTGGATTCGACCTACCACGCAAGACCTGGACTACCCTGAACAGAGTCCGTACCGGCCGTGGCCGCTGCAGGGATGCTCTCTTTAAGTGGAAGAAGCTGCCTGATCCAGCCTGTGACTGCAGGGCTCCATACCAGACTGTTCAACACTGTCACTGTATGCAGGATTCGAGCCTGCCACGGAGCCGAAGACGACTTCCTGCTAGCAACTCCAGATGCAGTGCGCTGGATTGAAGGATTGGATATTCAGTTGTAAAGACAAACTTAAGTTTCTTGTGTGTCAATATGTACGTATGTATATGTAATTTAATTTTATGATATGTCTGTATTAGCCATACGCTAAATAAAAGATCAGCTCCGGTGTACTCAACGTGGCAAAGCTATTGGCTTATGTTTCAGAGAAATGCTTCTTTTTGGCCTATGCTACAGCTCAAAAACGGTAACTGGAGCTGTCAGCGCCTCCGTCTCCTGTGTATGGAAAATTAACTACAAAATCATACCACCCTCGGTCCAGACGCCACGCGCGGCACAATACCGCGGCCCCACCCCAGTGCCACCTCACCCCAGGAGACGCTCCATTAGCGCTGGCGTGGGAAGCGAGGGTGCCCCCTCCCCCGGACACCCTCACTGGCTGACTGCCTGACCGCAGCACGCACCGCCAAGCACCGAGCTCCAGCGAGACGGTCTGGGTATCGAGTTTCTCCACCACCTCGACCCTTGCGCGTCCAGTGTTTTCGAAGAGATACCAGTTCTAATAGGATGGTGGCTCTTGTTACATGCAGACTTCCTGAAACGACGGAAACTGTGGTGTCACCGCCAGACACCACACTTGCTAGTTGGTAGCCTTTAAATCGGCCGCGGTCCGTTAGTATACGTCGGACCCGCGTGTCGCCACTATCAGTGATTGCAGACCGAGCGCCGCCACACGGCAGGTCTAGAGAGACTTCCTAGCACTCGCTCCAGTTGTACAACCGACTTTGCTAGCGATGGTTCACTGACAAATTACGCTCTCATTTGCCGAGACGATAGTTAGCATAGCCTTCAGCTACGTCATTTGCTACGACCTAGCAAGGCGGCATATTCAGTTACTATTGATATTGTGAATAATGTACAGTCAAGAGCGACGTTCACCATTTATGGATTAAAGTTAAGTATTCCACCAGCTACGTCCGTTTTTTCTAAAGTCTAATTTCCTTGTCCTGTTCCAGACCTTACGCCAGCCTGCGTGAGCTAAAACGCGTGCCTTTCGGCTTCCTCTAATATCACGGTGTTGGCTCTCCTGCCAACCCACAACAGAAACAGTAACACAAACTCTGAACTTCGCTCCCAAATTAAAATTTGTACACTGTATGTTCGAAAGTATTTAGACATCACTATGTAATACGAAATTGACCGTGTAGATGCCACAATAGACGGGCGCATCAGTATAAAAGGAGGTGGAGAGTCAGTATAGAAGCAGTAACAGCAAAGTGTGCCGGTAAGGACAGCTCAGTGACTTCGAACGCAGATTAATCATTGGGTATCAGCTGAGTGACAAATCCATCACGAATATTTCAACACTTCTAAAGCTGCCCATGTCGACTGTCAGTGATGTGACTGTGAAATGAAACCAGCAACACCAAAAGCCATACCGAGACTAGGCAGACCTCACCTACTGGCGGACAGGGAGCGTCGTGTATTGCAGACGGTCACTGTAAAAAATTGCGTGAATGAGCGAAAGGAAACAAACGTCAGTTTCAGAGTGCTACCAGCAGTCCAGATACGACACTATCTGTGCGCAGGGACTCAAAAACAACGAGGTATAGTGGTCTAGCAGCTCCTCGTAAACGACACATTTGTACAGTCAGTGCCTAGCGAGACTTGAGGAGGTGTACAGGGCGACGCTACTGGATAGTGGATGATTGGACATGATTGACTTGTACTGATGAAATCCGATGAAGTGTTTAGGTTTGGCGAATGCCTGGAGAACATAACCTGCCGTCTCGTGTATTGCCAAAATAATGTAGTACACAGGAGGTGGTGTTACAGTACGAGAGTGTATTTCGTGGTTAGTATGTTTTCCCCTAACTGCGCCCAAGAAAACCCTAAATGCGGGAAGATGCAGAGAAGGAACTGTTTGGAGACGATGATTGATTGTATCATCATGACAGTGCACATTGTCACAAAGCAGTGTCTACGAGACTACTGGTCTGAGGACAATAACATTCCTGGAATGGTCTGTCCTTGCCAGAGTTCCGACCCAAACCAAATGGAACACGTTTGAGATGAGTAGGATTGTTGACGGCGCTACAGACCCTAGCGTCCAACTTCAGTACCCTCTCTGGCTTCGGCTATTGAGGTACAACGGGCGGCCACTCCTCCCCAGAAATTTATACACCCCATTCAAATATCCCAGCGGCGTTCAAGCTGCCATATAGACGAAGGGTGGACACACTGCATATTAATATTCACTAATAAGAATCTGCATACCTTTGATCGGTTAGTATAGTTCTCATTTCTGGTACTTCTCATTACTTTCGCATTTCTTCGATTTAATCTCACACCATATTCTACACTAAGACTGTGTATTCCATTCAAAAGGCGCTGTAATTCTTCTTCACTATCACAAAGCATAGCGATGTCCAGTTACTTGGTCGAGAAATACATACATGGTAGAGGCGTAGGACCATTCAGGTTTGGTACAACTTGAATCTACAAGGGGGTCTTGATTACACTATTCCTTATTGAGTTTTGCGCACTTCATATATTTCGTTACCAAGCAGAAGCTGTGGATAAGGTGTGCAAAGATGTATATTGACCTACGATTGCACAGTGGTGATCTTTGTACAGAATTTTCAATTTTTATATTTAGTATCGTACTTGCATTTGGATCGGGCTTTACTAGGAGGCTCTCGAAGGTGAGAGCATGGACTGAGTATAATGCAGATATCATCTCATGGAGGTGTCTGTTGCTGTGCCGTTATCTGTTCGGGGAGAGCCGAGGCAGGGCTGTCCGTGGCGAAAGGCTATCCGAGAAGTAAACGAAGGTCGGTGGGTGGGGCTAGCATTGACCATAGAAATGGAATATATGTTTGACGCGAACTCGCATTCGAGTTTTCGACTTCAGTGCGGAAAGCTATATGGCGAATGCCACTTACACACGCCCTATGAGCCAACACAAAACACTCCAGTTAGACAAACTGTAAAGGATATGCAGGAGGGCATCTTTGGAGACTCAAAATGCTCTCCACGAAGAGCAGGTAAGCTACTGTACAGGAGCGAACAGGAGGGAGTTAGAGATGGGCAAAACTGTTCTTTTCAGAGATTGGATCAGAACTGTTCACTCCCTGAAATGAATTAGCTCTTTTTCATGACTCACCACTCATTTACAATAGAAAATAAATGGAAGGCAATTGCCCTTTAAACTTGGTTTATTCCAGTACTATACCTGTATTTTGATCTTATTTGATCCTATTTTGAAGTAACACAGATAATGAGTAAGAATTTTGTATTGTTTATTGAAATTTCCACGATATGACAAAGTTTTTGATTATTGATTTATTTTGCACTATCGTGGTTTTTTGGGTGATCGGAAAATGTTGTAACTTGAGATTTACATTAACAATATATTTGGCTATAATGTATTAAAATTTCATTAACCTCATACAAATACATCGCAAGCCATATATTTTTAAAGTGAACGTTTCCTTCCGAAGACGCCTAAAATCGCAAAATCCGTACCAGAATAAGAAAAAAAATATAAATTTGACTGTAAAACGAAAGTACTGCATATAGCCTTACGCAGAATAAAACAAGGAAAATATTGGTGTATCACATTTTGCGATATGTTTATCGGTTTGCTCGTAATTAAAGCGTAAATTCGAGTGTCCATAATAAAAATCCTATAGTAAGAGGAGTCATCAGGAACCTAATCTAATCAATTTAAACAAATAAAAATAAAATAAAAACAATTGATGTATACATAACATAATAATGTAATATACATAGCGGTATTACTACAAAGAACAATATCCAGTAGGGACGAACTCCGATGCAGAGGCGCTGAGTCGAGCAGGTCGAGCCGCGAGCTGTATTACTGCGTGAGCTGAGACCGCAGAGACCACAGTGACACCTGAGTCGCTTTGCTCAACGCTCTGGCTAGAGTCGAGACAGTGGGGTGAGCGTTGAGCGGGCGAGTTCCGAGGGTGGGGGGAGCGGTGAACTCACCCGCTCCGAGACAAATCGTCCGTTCCCTTGCGAGCAGGTTGTTGCAAGTAGTTCCTATGTTATCCACTAGGTGGCTCTCTGTCCTGTTGCTCGCATCAACTGCCCAGAGGGCAGGACGTGCAACTGAAACGATCGCCAACAGAGTGCGATGCGAAGTTAAGCTGCGCCAGACACTGCGCGTGGCAGACGTCGCACAGAGACGGCACGGCATATGTGAAACACAAAATCCAATGGGGCACTGCACAATGCAGGCAGCCAAGGTAGAAGCAGGGCAGAGGCCGGCGCTGGCTGTGTTGTGTAGCGTGCACTGTGCTCTGACCAGCAGAGGCGCTGCTGATATGCTCCGTCTCTCTCTGCCGTGGGAAACGTTTGGAGCTACCGTTCTTTTTTTCTGAATCACTGATTGTTCACTCCTTTGAAAGATTCAACTCTATGAATTAGTTCAAGAGCGGATCCCCCATCTCTAGAGGGAGTCCGTACAGATGTTGTACTACTGTTGCAGTGTCTTTGTCACCATACACCCAAAAAGGAAACAACATACAAAACCCTCGTTTGATCAGCACTTAAATATTGATCATCAGCTTGGAAAACGTACCAGGTAGGACCGATGGGGCAAATACGCAAGATCCAAAGAAGAGCAGCGCGTTTCTTAGAGGTTCATTTAGTAAGCGCACAAAATCACGTAAATGTTCAACCAGCTTCAATGGCAGACGCTACAGAGAGACATTGTCAATTACTCTTAAAATTCCAAGTGCCTACGTTCCTAGAAATGTCAAACAATTTGTTTCTTTCTCCAATTAGAAGACCCTGAAGATAAAATCAGAGAGATTCGAGATCACAGGGAGGCTTACCAACAGTCGTTTTTCCCCGAGGATAAATTCTGACTGGAACTGGAAATGAGGGAGGTGACAGTAGCCCGCTCAGCATAGAAGTAGAGTCTCTATCCTTGAGTGTTGCCGTCGCCACATCTGCAATATCGAAACTGTTTTACTGAATATCAATCAGGCGCTAGGTTGCGTGAGAAAAAGCCCACCTAACGACTACTTCATAGCTTCTTCTTTTCGCTGTCAGCAGTAGCTTTAACTCTTGCAAAGTGATATTCTTCTGTGTGCGACGTCTGCTCATGAAATCCTATTCCACGTGCCTGTTTCTTCCATCTCATGTAGCAGTTACTGGCAGCGATTTGTCATCGTTGTTGTTGTTGTGGTCGTGGTCTTCAGTCCAAAGACTGGTCCGACGCCGATTTCCAGCCTTTACTACCCTATGGTAGCCCCTCCATCTCGGCGTAACTACTTCAGCCTATATCCATTTGAACCCGCTTATTTTATTCAGGCTTGGTCTCCTCTACAGTTTGTAGCCTCCACGACCCTTAACTCTAACCCCATGCATACTCTTCCCTTCATTAGCAGATTTCCTTGATGCCTCAGGAAGCGTGTTCTATAACTGATCTCTTTTTTAGTCAGCTTGTGGCATAAATTTCTTTTTCCCCATTTTGATTCAGTATGTCCTCATTAGTTATTCCATCAACTCATTTAATTTTAGCATTCTTCCGTAACATTACTTTTCAAAGGCTTTTACTCTCTTCTTGCCTGAACTGTTTATCGTCCATGATTCATTTACGTCCAAGGGTCGTTACGTCCTCCGCTATCGAGTTTTTCAAAGCTGTATTACTGTTCCATGCGGTGTACTTTATACCGTATCTGCTAGTTTCAAGCACTAGGCTTTAAGATTTGTGCTCAACGTCGTGTTCTTCGTCCAGTTTTTTTTCGTCAGCCTGTAATTGTACAGCATTTAATGCAATATTTTTTCTCTGACTTTTCTGTCGTCCGCTTTGATCACGCAATCACAATCTTTCAAGAAGAGTTACATTTTATTTTCCTGAGGGCAACTATGTAATTAGGGTCGGCAGGTATTGCCGAGGAAATGGGCTGGGCGTTTCTCGAAGGACCCAATAATTTTCTATGTGACTTGGAAACGTCGTAATCAGGGTGTTCGGTTGTCTATTTGACTCCCTTACCTCCTTATACGAGTCAAGTACCATAAACCGTACATTACCTTAATCAAAACGATTAGAAAACTTCATCTCGATCTCGGGTCAGAGGAACATACAGACATGCATATCAGTCTAATGTGTCTGCCGTTGTTGGCAAACGAAATTCATACATGACGACGAATACATGAAGCTTATGTTCTTCTACAATATGCTTCATTCGATAATGAGAGTTTATGTTATAACAGAGGAAATATTTTTAGCCGAAAGTCGGCTTGCGACTTAAGTAAATGGAGTAGGAAAGTCCATAATGCGGTATTTTGGCCCTTAAGCCTCTTTATACCACTAGTGTCAATGTGACCTCAGTTTAAATTTATTTTTGTTTCTTGAATCATTAAATTAATAGCTATGAAAACAGAATCATTACTGTTACATTGAAAAACTGTAGTATTTCTTTATAGACACATCAAAAAAAGTTTTGCATCACTCCGGTTCCCAGAACTCCGGAAAATAGACGTTGACTGTGAATATTGTATCACAGACACAGTCCCTTTGACTGTTCAGAGACCCGCCCAAATATGCAAACAACCATGCACGAGCAGCGCCTATTAGACGGAGGTGGTCCAACAGCCGATGAGCTCCAGCCATTCCACCAGGATGAAGGCACACGGCTCGTGTTGTCTGCAGTTCAACCATGCCTAGACGGTCAATACCGCGGTTCGATCGCGTCCACATTGTTACTTTGTGCCAGGAGGGTCTCTCAACAAGTGAAGTGTCCAGGCGTCTCGGAGGAGCCAAAGCGATGTTGTTCCTACATGGAGGAGATAGACAGGATCAGTCGATGACATGCCTCGCTCAGGCCGCCCCCAAGGGCTGCTACTGCAATGGATGACCGAGACCGATACCTATGGATTATGGCTCGGAGGAACCCTGACAGCAACGCCATCATGTTGAATAATGCTTTTCGTGCAGCCACAGGACGTCGTGTTACGACTCAAATTGTGCGCAATAGGTTGCATGATGCGCAAGTTCACTCCCGTCGTCCATGGCGAGGTCCATCTTTGCAACCACGAGACCAAGCAGCGCGGTGCAGATGGACCCAACAACATGTCGAATGGACGGCTCAGGATTGGCATCACGTTCACTTCACCGATGAGTGTCGCATATGCTTTCAACCAGAGAATTGTGTGAGATGTGTTTGGAGGCAACCCTGTCAGGCTGAATGCCTTAGACACACTGTCCAGCGAGTGTAGCAAGATGGAGGTTCCCTGCTGTTTTGGGGTGGCATTATGTGGGGCCGACGTACGCCGCTGGCTGTCACAGAAGGCGCCTTAACGGCTGTACGATACGAGAATGCCATCCTTCGACCGACAGTGGAACCATATCGGCAGCATACTGATGAGCCATTCGCGCTCCCATCGTGCACATCTTGTGAATGATTTCCTTCAAATTAACGACATCGCTCGACTAGAGTGGCCAACATGTTCTCCAGACACGAAACCTATCGAACATGCCTGGGATTGACTGAAAACGACGTGACCCATCAACCACTCTACATCTACATCTACATCCATACTCCGCAAGCCACCTGACGGTGTGTGGCGGAGGGTACCTTTAGTACCTCTATCGGTTCTCCCTTCTATTCCAGTCTCGTATTGTTCGTGGAAAGAAGGATTGTCGGTATGCCTCTGTGTGGGCTCTAATCTCTCTGATTTTATCCTCATGGTCTCTTCGCGAGATATACGTAGGAGGGAGCAATATACTGCTTGACTCTTCGGTGAAGGTATGTTCTCGAAACTTTGACAAAAGCCCGTACCGAGCTACTGAGCGTCTCTCCTGCAGAGTCTTCCACTGGAGTTTATCTATCATCTCCGTAACGCTTTCGCGATTACTAAATGATCCTGTAACGAAGCGCGCTGCTCTCCGTTGGATCTTCTCTATATCTTCTATCAACCCTATCTGGTACGGATCCCACACTGCTGAGCAGTATTCAAGCAGTGGGCGAACAAGCGTACTGTAACCTACTTCCTTTGTTTTCGGATTGCATTTCCTTAGGATTCTTCCAGTGGTTGCTGACCTGCTATTTTGTAGCTAAATGATAAAGGATCTACCTTTCTGTGTATTCTCAGCACATTACACTTGTCTACATTGAGATTCAATTGCCATTCCCTGCACCATGCGTCAATTCGCTGCAGATCCTCCTGCACTTCAGTACAATTTTCCATTGTTACAACCTCTCGATACACCACAGCATCATCTGCAAAAAGCCTCAGTGAACTTCCGATGTCATCCACCAGGTCATTTATGTATATTGTGAACAGCAACGGTCCCATGACACTCCCCTGCGGCACACCTGAAATCACTCTTACTTCGGAAGACTTCTCTCCATTGAGAATGACATGCTGCGTCCTGTTATCTAGGAACTCCTCAATCCAATCACACAATTGGTCTGATAGTCCATATGCTCTTACTTTGTTCATTAAACGACTGTGGGGAACTGTATCGAACGCCTTGCGGAAGTCAAGAAACACGGCATCTACCTGTGAACCCGTGTCTATGGCCCTCTGAGTCTCGTGGACGAATAGCGCGAGCTGGGTTTCACATGACCGTCTTTTTCGAAACCCATGCTGATTCCTACAGAGTAGATTTCTAGTCTCCAGAAAAGTCATTATACTCGAACACAATACGTGTTCCAAAATTCTACAACTGATCGACATTAGAGATATAGGTCTATAGTTCTCCACATCTGTTGGATGTCCCTTCTTGAAAACGGGGATGACCTGTGCCCTTTCCCAATCCTTTGGAACGCTACGCTCTTCTAGAGACCTACGGTACACCGCTGCAAGAAGGGGGTCAAGTTCCTTCGCGTACTCTGTGTAAAATTGAACTGGTATCCCATCAGGTCCAGAGGCCTTTCCTCTTTTGAGCGATTTTAATTGTTTCTCTATCCCTCTGTCGTCTATTTCGATATCCACCATTTTGTCATCTGTGCGACAATCTAGAGAAGGAACTACAGTGCAATCTTCCTCTGTGAAACAACTTTGGAAAAAGACATTTAGTATTTCGGCCTTTAGTCTGTTATCCTCTGTTTCAGTACCATTTTGGTCACAGAGTGTCTGGACATTTTGTTTTGATCCACCTACCGCTTTGACATAAGACCAAAATTTCTTAGGATTTTCTGTCAAGTCAGTACATAGAACTTTACTTTCGAATTCATTGAACGCCTCTCGCATAGCCCTCCTCACACTACATTTCGCTTCGCGTAATTTTTGTTTGTCTGCAAGGCTTTGGCTATGTTTATGTTTGCTGTGATGTTCCCTTTGCTTCCGCAGCAGTTTTCTAACTCGGTTGTTGTACCAAGGTGGGTCTTTTCCATCTCTTACGATCTTGCTTGGCACATACTCATCTAACGCATTATGTACGACGGTTTTGAACTTTGTCCACTGATCCTCAACACTATCTGTACTTGAGACAAAACTTTTGTGTTCAGCCAACAGGCACTCTGAAATCTGCTTTTTGTCACTTTTTCTAAACAGAAAAATCTTGCTACCCTTTTTAATATTCCTATTTACGGCTGAAATCATCGATGCCGTAACCGGTTTATGATCGCTGATTCCCTGTTCTGCGTTAACTTTTTCAAATAGTTCGGGTCTGTTTGTCACCAGAAGGTCTAATATGTTATCGCCACGAGTCGGTTCTCTGTTTAACTGCTCAAGGTAGTTTTCAGATAAAGCACTTTAAAAAATTTCACTGGATTCTTTGTCCCTGCCACCCGTTATGAACGTCTGAGTCTCCCAGTCTGTATCCGGCAAATTAAAATCTCCACCCAGAACTATAACATGGTGGGGAAATCTACTCGAAATATTTTCCAAATTATCCTTCAGGTGCTCAGCCACAACAGCTGCTGAGCCAGGGGGCCTATAGACATCCAATTACCATGTCTGAGCCTGCTTTAACCGTGACCTTCACCCAAATCATTTCACATTTCGGATCTCCATCAATTTCTTTCGATACTATTGCACTTCTTATCGCTATAAACACGCCTCCCCCTTCACTGACCAGCCTGTCTCTGAGGGATATACGCCGAATCACCGTTGAGGAGTGGGACAATCTGGACCAAACGTGCCTTGATGAACTTCTGGGTAGTATGCCACAACGAATACAGGTATGCATCAATGCAAGTGGACGTGCTACTAGCTGTTAGAGGTACCGGTGTGTACAGCAATCTGGACCACCTCTTCTGAAGGTCTCGCTGTATTGTGGTACAAATGCAATGTGTGGTTTTCATGAGCAATAAAAAGGGCGGAGATAATGCTTATGTTGGTCTCTGTTCCAATTTTCTGTACAGGTCCCGAAACTCTCGGAACCGAGGTGATGCAAAACTATTTTTGATGTCCGTGTTAGTTCATTAAAGTGTTGCCAATTTATCCATTGTGGTCTGCATGACCCTAGCGATACTCACTGAGAGAAAACAATCCTGGTAATAGGGGGGTAATCAGCATTCAAACTATTAGTGAAACTCTGAGACGGAAACATCACTAACTTGATCTCATATATTAAGGAGAAAAAACAATCTCGCTCGAAAATTTGACCATAATTCTGATGGTAGGCAGTTATGGCCTTCTGAACGTACAGTTTTTAAACTTCGTACGCACTGGTTGTGTGTCACTCGCTTCGCCCCACTGCAGACACGTAGTGCTAACGGAAATCCAACTAGCATTGCGGCTGCGCGTAGGGAATTAAGAAAAGACTGTTGAACAGTGGCCCAGTACTTCCTCTGGCTCACACACACCGCACTGAACGCTAAGCGACTCTCAAGCTGGTATGAAGAGCGATGACACTGGACAGAAAGTGACAGTAAACGAGGGATATGGACTGATGAATCATGCTGCACCCTGAGGCAATCCGATGGAAGGGATTGGGTTTGACGGGTGCCTGGAGAACATTATCTGCCTTCAGGTGTAGTGCCAACAGTGAAGTACGGAGTAGCTGTTAATACAGTATGGGGGTGTATCACTTTGGGTGGATTCCGCTTATGACGCTTAAGCAAGCGCTGTATGCCGAAGGATATGCACGTGTTTCGCAGCACTGACAAGGGGAGGCCGGCAATTGTGAAATTCAGATTCGATTCATACTGCGCATAATAAAAGCTCATGGCTAGAGGTGTAATGTGGCAAAGCACCAAGATGCACTTCCCAGCCGTTGTCGAGAAAATCGACAGTTAAATGAAACCGTTGCGGTGAAATACTCTCTAAGAGGAAAAGTTTTCTACAGCGTCGTGGTGCAGCGGTAAGGGCTGGGGTTCGTAATCCGAAGGTCGCCGGATCGAATCCTGAACCATTCAACCTTTTTTTTAGTATTTGTTTTTTGTAATTCAAATATATATATATATATAAAATTCCCGGCCATCAGTTGCAACAATTATGCATATAATAAGTTGTTGAAAGTCGTTTGTCGTGGAAAAACTGGCGACTTCGAACATCATTACGTTTTCCCCAAACAAAGTTGTATTTCACAAAGGTTATTAATTGTCTTCATAATGTTAACCACGTATAGTTAACGGAAGACGTAGAAACGATATTCCGAAACGAATACATATAGCGTAAGTCAAACGTTCGAATTAGAATAGAGACCCCACGAACACAAACTTGCTGTGGCAGGTATGAAATATAAACTCCGTTACTCGCTCGTTACACTTGAAAGACAGATGTTGAATGGGCCGAAACGAGCCGCCGCATAACAGCGTAGTTGCGTGCCAACTTCGAAAGAAGGTAGATGCGGTCCCTAGCGCAACTTGTAACATCGTCGAAAATCAGTGCGGATGGGAGAGCTTTGGTACACCCTGTTAAACAAACGGAAAAATGGAGGCGGTACAATTGGAGAGCGATCCGCCTTCACCAACATGCATAAGCAATTCATTAATAGTTTATATATATATATTACAAAAAAATATAAATAAAAATAAATTGCATGGCGCGAGATTCGATCCGGCGACCTTCGGATTACGAACTCCAGCGCTTACCGCTGCGCCACGACGCTGTAGAAAATCATCAAGCGTAGAGAGTATTTCACCGCAAACGTTTCTTTTAACTGTCGATTTTCTCGACAACGGCTGAGAAGTGCATCTTGGTGCTTTGCCACATGACACCTCTGGCCATGAGCTTTTATTATGCGCAGTATGAATCGAATCTGAATTTCACAATTGGCGGCCTCCCCTTGTGAGTACTGCGTACAGTACAGAGACAGTTGGGAGATAATGATTGTATCACCATGACTCTGCACCCTGTCGCACACTGAGGTGACAAAAGTCACGGGATACCTCCTAATATCGTATCGGACCTCCTTTTGCGCTGCATAGTGGAGCAGCTCGATGTAGCATGGACTCAACATGTCGTAGGGAGTACCTTGTAGAAATATTGACCCATGCTACATTTACTGTTGTCCATAATTGCAAACGTGTTGCCAACACGTGATATTATGCACGAACTGACCTCTCGATTACGTCCCATAAATATTCGATGAAATCCATGTCGGGAAATCTAGGTGGCCAAATCATTCGGTCGAATTTTCCGGAACGTTCTTGAGACCAATCGCGAACAGTTGTAGCACAGTGACATGGCGCATAAACATTTTAGCATCGTTTGGGAATATGAAGTCCACGAATTGGTGCAAATGGTCTCCAGCTTGATAAACATAACTATTTCCAGTTAATGCTCGGTTCAGTTGGACCAGAGGACCCCATTACATTCCATGTAAACATAGCCCACAGCATTATGGATACACCACCAGCTTGCACAGGTCTTCGTTCACAACCTGGGGTCTGCGCCATTACCAACTTAAATCAGGACATATCTGACCAGGCATCTGTTTTCCTGTTGCTGTGATCCTGCCGATACGGTCACGAACTCAGTAGAGGAATTGCACCTGAGTCGGTCGTCTCCTGCCATTGCCCAAATATCGCACGGACTCGTTCGCCACACGTCCCACATTGACTTCTGCGGTTTACTTCACGCAGTGGTGCTTGCCTGCTAGCACTGACAACTTACGCAAATGCCGCCGCTCTGGGACGTTAAGTGAAGGCCGTCGGCCACTGCGTTGTCAATGTGAGAGGTAATGCGTGAAATTTGGTATTATCACACATTCTTCACACTGTGGATCTGGAAATACTGAATTCCCTAACAATTTCCTAAACGGAATGTCCCATGCGTCTGGTTCGCTTTCAGAATCTGTTATTTTCCGTCGTTCGCTCATAATCACGTCGGAAACCTTTTCAGGTGAATCACCAGAGCGCAAATGGCAGCTCTGCCAATGTATTGTCCTTTTATAGCTAGTAGACTCGATGCTAGCGCTATCTGCATACGTGCACGCCGCTATTGCATGAATTCTGGAGCCGCAGTGTAAAGCAGCATTTGTGAGAAAATTGTTTGTGGACAATGACATTGTCGAAATATATTGGTCTGCTTGGAATCCCAACGTGAGCCGTACGGAACACGTTTGGGATAAGTTATAACGCTGACTTCGCTTAACAGACAACGCCCAACATCACTTCGTTTACTTCTTTCGGCTGTTGATGAGCCGCGCGGGATTAGCCAAGCGGTCCAGGGCGCTGCAATCATGGACTGTGCGGCTGGTCCCGGCGGAGGTTCGAGTCCTCCCTCGGGCATGGGTGTGTGTGTTTGTCCTTAGGTTAATTTAGGTTAAGTAGTGTGCAAGCTTAGGGACTGTTGACCTTAGCAGTTAAGTCCCATAAGATTGCACACACATTTGAACATTTTGAAGCTGTTGATGAGGAATGGTCTGACATTCCCCAAAGACATTCATTTACCTGACTGAAAGTGTCCCAAGCGGAGTTCGAGTCGTCTTAATGGTGAAGGATGACACACCCCATTTAAAGTCCACAAATTGGTGTTTGGATATAGACATTGTAGCTTTTCTCCACTTTAATAATCTTACCAACAATTAGGATGTATTTTTATAAGTGTCATGTTGTGTTTTTCATTGATTTGTGTTTCACTTATAACGAAGCCTTTATCAACTAACTTGGCCTCGTGATTGTCCGATACGAAGATGGATCACTGAAAGGAAACAGAGCGAATCAACTATAGTCACTGCAGGAAGTGTAACTGTAAGAGGATGAGCTTGAAGGAGTTTCTCCTACAAGCACAACATCATATTCCGGCCTCATTTGCCTGTCAGTTTTATCACGTTTCTCTGACGCTTTTGCGAAAAGTTTTATGTCACTATTAACAAGAGCTCTCATTTTTTCAAGAGCCTTTCGTTAAAAATGTATCTTCCATTAAAAAAAAATTGTGATTCAGTAATTAAGTTTTTAAAAAAGAGGATTCAACATACAAACAGCAGAGCGTTGTGTACTATCATTTGCCGAAAACGACGTCCCTATCTTTTGAATCGTTCGCGACATAAGAGAGGTGTTACGTTATACGCGACTGTTACTGTGTTACGCTGCTAAATACTTGCGATGTGTGGTTAGAAGTAAGAAAGAGGCAGAAAGCTGGCAATAGCGTCGTTGATAAGTACGAATCGATAACGACCTGCTGTTTTCCACTGCTTACGAAGATGTCGTAAGGGCACAGGTTACGCCCCGAGAGAATACGTAATCGTGAGCTGCGGCCGCTAACGCGGACAGCGTGTTAGAGGCGGGCCGCCGTGGTGACACACTGTAGCAGCAGCAGCCGGTCCCCGCGCAACTTTTGTGTAGGCAAGTGCGGGCTGGCCGACTGCGGGGGCGGCGGAGGCGGAGGCGGCGGTGGCGGCACGCATTCAGCCACACGCACCCCGGCACACGCACACGCACGCGTTCTCGTTCACGCGCGGCCGGCTCCGGTGGAGGGTCAGCTAAGTGGCGCCGCAGCTGACGCGCCGCCTTGAGGCCGGCCGGCCGCCCCCTGAATTGATTTAGCAAACTACACGGCAATTTGCACCCACACCCTGTGCGCCAAGTCCCGCCCGCAGCGGCCGCCGACAGTAAGAGGGCGCTTCCTGCGTCCAGGCCGACCGCGTGCGCGGAACGAACTTTTGAATACATCGCCTAGGGGAGCTCATTCTCAGTAACAATGGCAGGACGTTGCGCGCTGGGCGTTCCGCGCGTAAACATGCGTCGCGCAGGGTCATTATTGCAATGGAATGCAAGTGAAATTGTGCGACTAAGCACTGAAATACACTACTGGCCATTAAAATTGCTACACCACGAAGATGACGTGCTACAGACGCGAAATTTAACCGACAGGAAGAAGATGCTGTGATATGCAAATCATTAGCTTTTCAGAGCATTCACACAAGGTTGGCGCCTGTGGCGACACCTACAACGTGCTGACATGAGGAAAGTTTCCAACCGATTTCTCATACACAAACAGCAGTTGACCGGCGTTGCCTGGTCAAACGTTGTTGTGATGCTTCGTGTAAGGAGGAGAAATGCGTACCATCACGTTTCCGACTTTGATAAAGGTCAGATTGTAGCCTATCGCGATTGCGGTTTATCGTATCGCGACATCGCTGCTCGCGTTGGTCGAGATCCAATGACTCTTGGCAGAATATGGAATCGGCGGGTTCAGGAGGGTAATACGGAACGCCGTGCTGGATACCAACGGCCTCGTATCACTAGCAACCGAGATGACAGGCATCTTATCCGCATGGCTGTAACGGTTCGTGCAGCCACGTCTCGATCCCTGAGTCAACAGATGAGGACGTTTCCAAGACAACAAACATCTGCACGAACACTTCGACGACGTTTGCAGCAGCACGGACTATCAGCTCGGAGACCATGGCTACGGTTAACCTTGACGCTGCATGACAGACAGGAGAACCTGCGATGGTGTACTCAACGACGAACCTGGGGGTACGAGTGGCAAAAGTCATCTTTTCGGATCAATCCTGTTTCTGTTTTCAGCGTCATGATGGTCGCATCCGTGTTTGGCGACATCGCGGTGAACGCACATTGGAAGCGTGTATTCGTCATCGCCATAATGGCGTATCACCCGGAGTGAGGGTATGGGGTGCCATTGGTTACACGTCTCGGTCACCTCTTGTTCGCATTGACGGCACTTTGAACAGTGGACGTTACGTTTCAGATGTTTTACGACCCGTGGCTCTAGCCTTAATTCGATCCCTGGGAAACCCCACATTTCAGCAGGACCATGCACGACCGCATGTTGCAGGTCCTGTCCGGGCCTTTCTGGATACAGAAAATGTTCGACTGCTGCCCTGGCCAGCACATTCTCCAGATGTCTCACCAATTGAAAACGTCTGGTAAATCGTGTCCGAGCAACTGGCTCGTCACAATACGCCAGTCACTACTCTTGATGAACTGTGGTATCGTGTTGAAGCTGCATGGGCAGTTGTACCTGTACACGCCATCCAAGCTCTGTTTGACTCAATGCCCAGGCGTATCAAGGCCGTTATTACGGCCAGAGGTGGTTGTTCTGGGTACTGATTTCTCAGGATCTATGCAACCAAATTGCGTGGAAAATGTAATCACATGTCAGTTCTAGTATAATAATTTGTCCAATGAATACCCGTTTATCATCTGCATTTCTTCTTGGTGTAGAAATTTTAATGGCTGGTAGTGTACATACATCAGTAAACGTACACTCAAGTTGCAAAGTCACGGGATGGCGATATGCACCTATACAGATGGCGCTAGTATCGGAGCAGAACTGTTATTTGTACTGACGTGATTCATGTGAATAGGTTTACGAAGTGAGTATGCCACACTACGGGATTAAACAGACTTAGCACGAAGAATGGTACTTGGATCTAAACGTATGGGAAATTTTATTTCGATATAGTTAGCAATTCGGCACTCCGAGATCCACAGTGTAAAGACTGCCGACAATTCAAAATTTCGGGTATTGCCTCTCACCACGGACAACGCAGTGGCCGATGGCTTTCACTTAACGACCGAGAGAAGCGGCTTATGTGTAGAGTTATCAGTGCTAACAGACAAGTCCCGATTACAGTTGGTGAGGTCTGAGGGTAGATTTCGAGAGTGCCGCGGAGTCGTGGACCCAACTTGTCAACAAGACATTGTGCAAGCTCATGGTTGGTCCATAATGGTGTGGGCTGTGTTTAAATGTGATGAACTGCGTCCTCAGGTCCACCTGAACCGATCATTGACTGGAAATGGTTATGTTCAGCTACTTGGGGCACCATTTCGCAGCCATGCAAGGACTTCATGTTTTCAAACATCGATGCAATTTTTATGGATGTTGATGCGTCATGTCACCGGCCCACAATTGTTAGTGATTAGTTTGAAGAATATTCTGGGCAGTTCCAGCAAATGATTGGCCACCTAGGTGGCCGGACGTGCACCTCATTCGACATCAGCCGTCGGCTGTGGGCGAGCGGTTCTAGGCGCTTCAGTCTTGAACCGCGCTGCTGCTACGGTTGCAGGTTCGAATCCTGCCTCGGGCATGGATGTGTGTGATGTCCTTCGTTTAGTTAGGCTTAAGTAGTTCTAAGTCTAGGGGAATGATGACCTCAGATGTTAAATCCCGTAGTGCTTAGAGCCATTTGAACCATTTCATTCGACATCTACGGGACTTAATGGACTGGTCAGTTCGTGAACAAAATCCTACACTGGCAATACTGTCGCCTTTACGGACGTCTATAGAGACAGCATGGGTCAATACTTTGCAGGGGCTTCCAACGAGTTGTTGAGTCCACGCCGTGTCGAGATGCTGCACTACGCCGGGATAAAGGAAGTTTGACACGATGTTAAGGGGTATCCCATGGCTTTTATCACCTGACTGTGTTGCATCACATTGATATGTCGTGCAGGTACTTTCCTGTACTGTTGTGGCGGCCAGTGATCACGTATTAATATGCTACAGCACACTGTAATATCGCACTAAAATTATGCCATTTTTTCATTTTATTTTCTTCCTGTCTATGTTAACCTATGTATTATAAAACTTAATCCTTTGCCTGCTACAGACTTGCTCCTTATATTTTGTGCTGAGAGCAGCTTCGTTGCCTCTGAGCTACTCGCCTCGTGCTCCTCCTACCTGTACTGACAAACGGCATTCTGACCGCCATGAAAACCTTATCATCCGATTTTAAGAAAACTATTCAGTGAAGAAATTTGATTTTTATACATCTTACAGTTTGATATCTTCGTTCGATAAAGAACTGATTTTCTATTCGTTATTCGTTACAGTTACGGTGCTGCATCACATTAAGTAAAGCTTATCATGAAATTTTGAAGAGTTTGCAGAGGTAGAAATACACTGTTTATACTTTGCGTATGGTTGATAATACCTCATACATTTCTATGTATGAAATGTAGATGAGATATTGAAATTTTATTTAAAATTGAGAGCAGAACGATATATCATTTCTTTCTCGAGTTTTTGATTTTTATATCCGTCAGACAGTCGCACGCGATACGCCCATTTTTGTCCCTGCGCACTGGGAACTATGTGGCCACAGTAATCGTCATATTTCATAAACCATTCGAGATACCGAAACGTGCTATTTTGCAAATGATAGCACCCAAAGAGTCGCGTATACTTCATGATAAGAACTTGAAACTTTTTTATTCACTAAGAATGGAAGTAACACGTCTGCAGCAATGAGAGAGTCAGTGGAACTGGATCCATGAACACGCCAGTGGTGGTTACGTCCTACAAGCAGAGAATATGAGAGATTTTTGAGTAGCAGTACACATATCAGTTCCATAGCCTACTGGTTAAGTGCATGGAATAGCAATTTGTTGACTCGATCTCAATTTCCACAGCATCCATCATTTTCTTCGTTTTATTTTATTCCTCATAGTCTTAAATGATTAATTACAAAGTCTAATGATGTTTCAACAGTTCAGTTCATATGTGTAACATTAATCTATTCAGTTTAGTTGTAAGTGAAAAGACTTTGGCCAACACATTTACGCACACTAATAAAATTTTGGAGCCAACAGCCTTGTCGTAGTGGCAACACCGGGTCCCGTCAGATCACCAAAGTTAAGCGCTGACAGACTGTGCTAGCACTTGGATGGGTGACCATCCGGCCTGCTAAGCGCTGTTGGCAAGCGGGGAGCACTCAGCCCTTGTGCGGCAAACTGAGGAGCCACTTGATTGAGAAGTAGCGGCTCCGGTCTCATAAACTGACATACGGCCGGGAGAGCGGTGTGCTGACCGCTTGCCGCTCCATATTCACATCCAGTGATGACTGTGGGCTGAAGATGTCACCGCGGAAGGTTGCTACCGTTGGGCCCTCATGGCCTGTTCAGTTGGAGTTCCTTTTTTTATATAAAATTTTGGATGAGCCACTACTCCTACTGTGACTGTTCCTCCACCAGTCAGAATATCACCGCTAACGTTGCTTGCAAACATACACACGTTTACCATGAGCACTTCCTACGGCCGAATGATGTACTTGAATGGCTTGTAGCATTTCATTTGAAAGGGGAACACCAACGGGCACGCATTAGAGACGTCTGTGGAACAGGGTGAACATCCACCATGCGCCGAAGTAGAATCACGACCAACGATCGTGTCCCCATCATCATGTTGCGCATAGAAGGCTTGTGCACCAGGGAAGTTGCTCGACATGTGAATCCAATCCAAAGTGATATGATGCTGCCATGAAATCGGTTTCATTTGACATGTGATGCTGAAGACTTATCCCACACGGGCCGTCTACGTTCTACAGATACACAGGATAATCGATATGTATGACTTTTAAGTCCAAGGAACCGTGTGGTCCAGAATTGAATTCGGCCTTCGAAGAGACTACAGGACGTCATGTATCGCTTCAAACAAGTGATGCGAATCCCCATTCCAGACGACCATAATGAACACCTCGTCGTACGTCACAACACCGTGGACTCTCTCACAGATGGGCAAGACATCATACAGAATGGATGCTACAGGATCGGCGTCGGGTATTGTTTACGGACGACTCTCGGATCTGTTTGTCCCCTAATAATCGCATACAAAGTGTTTGTAGACATTCAGATAATGTCGCACGCCTCCAACACTGCGTCCCGCATGAATGCATCGAGGTGGTGGAGGAGTGATGTTCTGGTATGGCATTACATGGGACCACGTCACACCTCCCGTGGTTGTTGAGCTGAGTCTCAGTGCTCACTGATCTACAGTACAAGGTCGAAGTTCTTCAACCAATAATGGGTCAGTATCAACAACATTTTGTCCGCCCCCGGTGGCTGATTGGTCAGCGTGACAGAATGTCAGTCCTAAGGGTCCGGGTTCGATTCCCGGTTGGGCCGGAGATTTTCTCTGAGCAGGGACTGGGTGTTGTGTTATCCTAATCATCATCATTTCATCCCCATTGACGCGCAAGTCGCCGAAGTGGCGTCAAATCGAAAGACTTGCATCTGGCGAACGGTCTACCCGACGAGAGGCCCTAGACACACGACATTTATTTATTTAACAATATTTTAGTGAAAATATCGTGGCGATGGCTCATTGTGCTGTGCTCGCGAACACATTCCTTCGACGAGCTAAGATATCCGGAATGGAGTGGACTGCCTGTTCCCCAGACAAGAGCCCAGTCGAAGATGTGTGGGATCGATCCCCACGAGCTATTTTTGGACGTCGATAACGAACACGCACTCTGCGCGACTTACACGTAATCGTCATTGAAGAGTGAGACAATTTGGACCAGATCTGGCTTATTGATCTCATCGATGGAAAGCCACGAGTGTTTCAAGACTGCGTCCGAGCAAAACTTTTGTTGCCCCTAAAGAATGATCAGAAGATTTCCTGACTACGGAAATTATTCCAGTACCAGAAGGAAAGAAGGAATGTCATGGACTTCAATGTCTCGTCAGCTACAAGGCCACTAGAGACGTAACACACGCTCGGTTTGTCAGGCGGAGTGGCCGTGCGGTTCTAGTGTTTTAAGATTGTATAACAAACTGATGTCAAGGGTATTGCACGATAGTTTGTGGATCACTTCTGCCACACTTCTTGTAGACGGATGTGACCTGGACTTTCTTCCAACTACTGGAAACGGGTTTCTGTTCGAGAAATCTACGGCAGATTATGGTTAAAAGCCGCAAGTTCGGTATAGGATCTGATAGGGATTCTATCGGGTCCTGGTGGTTGCTCGATTTTAACGATTATAGCTGTTTCTCAATGCCACTGACACTAATATCTACAGGGTGTCCCAGAAATGCTGCGATGTAGTTCGAAGGGTTGTAGATGACGTCTTAAGCAAAAAGTCGAGGATAAGAACCCGTGTTCTAAAACGTCATCCAACGACACTACAAAGCGTCGAATTTACAGACTCCCAGTCCTGCCAATAGGCCGACCTTCGGTAGGAAACGTGACTTGGTGCGCTGACGGTCCATAGGCAGAACGTCTCGCGATATAGTTTGTTTTTCAGTGGTCGCCACTGATTGCCACGGTCGCCAGTGGAGAAGATGGAGCTTGCTGCTGCACGAAAAGGCCTTGTCTCCTATGAATGCGATGCTCTGTTGCCTCGGAGGGTGACGGTTTCGGACTTAAGTTTCTATTTGCAGTTTGTTTCTCCTGGAACCCTCTGAAATCCCCAATGTTTTTCGGTATGTAGGAGAAAAATGAACTGCACATGAAAACCCATGTCTGTAACGGTTATCCACCAAGGCAAGAGAGCATCGCATTTATAGGAGAGAGCCGGCGGGAGTGGCCGAACGGTTCTAGGCGCTACAGTCTGGAACCGCGTGACCGCTACGGTCGCGGGTTCGAATCCTTCCTCGGGCATGGATGTATGTGATGTCCTTAGGTTAGTTAGGTTTAAGTAGTTCTAAGTTCTAGGGGACTGATGACCTCAGATGTTAAGTCGCATGGTGCTCAGAGCCATTTTGGATACGCTCGGTTTAGGGAAGGATGGAGAAGGTAATCACCCGTGCCCTTTTGAAAAGAACCATCCGAGCATTTGCCCTCAGTGATTTAGGGAAGTCACAAAATACTTAAATATGGATGACTGGACAGGCATTTGAACCGTCGTTTCCCGAGTGCGTGTCCAGCGCGGTATATATCGCACCTCCTCGATCGATCCCAGTACCAGGAAAACACTGTATCGTGAAACGTAATAAGCATGGAACCATCAGCCACATTCTTCAGGCTACGTTGTTATTCTTGCTGTTATTGTTGTGGCCTTCAGTCCGAAGACTGGTATGATACAGCCCTCTACGCTACTCTATCCTGTGCAAACCTGTTCGTCTGTGTATAACTAACGCAACCCCCATCCATTTTAATTTGATTACTGTATTCACCCCAGTTCTTCCTACATAATTGTTGCATGCTTCCCTTCAGTACTAAAATGACGGTTCCTTGATACCTCAGGATGTGTTCTATCAACCGATCCATTCTTTCAGCCTAGTTGTGCTACAAATAAGTTTCTTTATCTAATTCGATCAATACTTCTTCATTAGTTAATCGACCTACGCGTGGAATTTTCAGCGATATTTTGTAGCCCCACATTTTAAAAGCTTATATTTTCTTCTTGCTTGAACTGCTTATCGTCCGTTTCAGTTGCGTACTTTGGGGTCAGATACCTTCAGCACAGACTTCATAACGTTTAAATTTATATTCGCTGTTAACAGGTTTATCTTTTTTAGAACCGCTTTCTACTGTCAAACTGCATTTTATATCCTCTCCACTTCGGTCATCATCAGTTATTTTGCTGCCCAAATAGCAAAACTCATATCCTACATTTTATGTATCACTCCCTAATGCAACTTTCTCGGCAACGATTGATTTACATCGACTACATTCCATTGTCCTTCAGACTTTTTAGCAAATCGATGCATGTTCAGTTTGTAACCTAAAATCTTTTGACGCAAACCAACTGAGATTTCAGTGTCTTCTGGTTTTTCTTTGGAAGGTGATGGTTAATGCAGACGACGTTCTTGATGTTGCGAGAATGAACGACACTGCTTGAAGTCGAAGGCCTACCTTGTTGAGGGTCATCTTCATTGACAGACGAACGCAACTGAATCTCAAAAAATCATGCTGCGTCCGATCTACTCCATTATCTCCTTAAACTTACTTAAAGCGTTCCCGTAAGCAGTTTCCCCACTTCCACGCAATATTTCTATACCTTCAGCTACATCCATATTCAGCACACCAGAGCGAATTCCATGGATGTACAAAGATTTCTTCCCGGCTCATTCGCGTACAGCCCGCAGGAAGAATGATTACTTAAACGTCTCTGTGCACGCTGTAGTAAACCTAATCTTGTCTTTACGGTGATTATGGGAGAGTCTGTTGTGTAGTCCTAGAGTCAACAGTTTATAACAGTACTCGAAACTTTGTACACAGGCTTTTGCCCGATTGTTGCGTCAGTTCTAAAGCACCTGCCAGTTCAGCTTTTACGGTATTTCTGTTAGGCTGTCCCGTGGATCAGACAAACTCATGGTCATCCTTGTTGCAGTTGTTTCTGTGCGTTCAGTATACCTTGTTACTGCTGTTTCGTATGGGTCTCACACTCAACGTTCTAGGATGGGCTGCACGACAGTTTTATAAGCAATCCCCATTGTAAACTGATTCGGTTTTTCCGTCTCCTACCAATGAACCGAGCCGGATGGTGTGGCCGAGCGGTTCTAGGCGCTTCGGTCTGGAACCGCGCGACCGCTATGGTCGCAGGTTCGAATCCTGCCTCGGGCATGAATGTGTGTGATGTCCTTAGGTTAGTTGGGTTTAAGTAGTTCTAAGTTCTAGGCGACTGATGACCTTAGAAGTTGAGTCCCATAGTGCTCAGAGCCATTTGAACCAATGAACCGAAGTCTTCCACGTGCCTTACCTACGCCTGATCCTATGTTTACATTTCATATCCGCAAAAACTGTTACAAGCATACACAGGGATTGAACATAAATATGGAAACACCGCGAGAAATGCATGCTTGAACATTAATGGAGATGTCAGCCAAGCCTTTAGGTTCCGCAGTTGTATTTGAAGACGAACAGCCCCTGTGCAAAGTCCTCAATGCGTTGCAATAGTCAGACGTGGTCAGAACAATGTTCTGTGTCATTATGAGTGAATTATGTCAGAGCTAAGTGAATTCGAGCGTGGGCAAATTGTTGGTGCTCTTATAGTGACTGCTTCCATAACCAAGGTAGCTAAAAGTGTTAGGTGTGTTTCAAGAGGTCCCGTATCGCAGATTTATACCGCGAGCAGGGAAGGCGGATAAACGTCGTCCGTTAAGTAACAACGCAGATGAAATTATGTGTTGAGTCACTAAGTGATCGTGACAGACGCCAATTGAAGAGAATAGTGACAAAAAGTAAGCGGACGGCATTTGCGTAAGTCACTGCAGAGCTGAATGTCGCACCTGCGAACCTTGTCAGCGCCGAAACAACACGAAGGGAGATCCAGAAGCAGGAAATTGTAGGGCGACAAGTACTCTCATTGATAAGACAGACTACGTGTCTACTGTTACACATGAACGACACAACCAAACTCTGAGACAGTGACAGTCGTATGGGAGCAGGGACATTTGAAAACTGAATTTAAGTTTCCTGATTTTGCTTTACTACCCTCTATTTCAGTTCCTCCATCATTCAAAAGCATTTGTACAGTCATAAATTTCACATTGTTCCGTTTCTGATGAAATGGGGAGGTGGATCTAGACTCGTCGTCGCTGTCACAAATCGGAGATTACACTGATTGTCACGACCGCAGTACCAGTTTTGCCGCAAGTAACCGTAGCTCAGAAGCTAAACAGGACATAAAAAATGTGAACGGTTCCTCTTATGCTTTTGAAGGATGTAGCGTTACCAAAACCTAGGTGTTTTGGCACTTCGTCGCTGCATAACAGAAGTTCAGCTAGTTTTGTCAGTAAGCCTTGCATGCTCTTCCGGGCGGTATCTGAGGTTCGAACGGTATAGCATTCAGTGGTTCCCATCCTTTCTTAGACCATTACGTCTGCGTGCAATTAGACATTAGCTAGTACCCCCTACCTCCTACCGTCTGTTGCGCTTCCCTCTCCCACGTTATCACCTAACTAAACCGTAGGATGAAAGACATTTTTGGAACACTTTTATTTTTAAAATGATGAAATATGAATCATTACAAAACATACTTCCCTGCTTTGCTCCTTTCCACTGCGGGACTTGCTTGATCTGCACACTGCAATCCCATTTAAAATCAACCAAGCTAAAATGCTTGCGCTATACTTACTGTTCATAAATCGCTATCTCGATTACTGCACTCCTTACTTCTGAATTTGCAGAAATTGGAAGACTTCAGGCCGGTAAAGCTTTGTGTGTGACCACAGCCAGTAATTCTAGGGCTATTCGGAAAGTGAGGAACGATCGGTCGCGAAATGGAAACCACTGTGAAAATCCGATGAGGCTTTTCACAGACGTTTTGTGCAGTGTCTCTAAAATGTCTGTCGATCGCATCAAGACGCACTTTTCAGTTGTGGGCAAGTAAAGGTGCCTGGAGCAACAATGTCTCCCGCCAAGTAGGAAGGCTCGTTGAGAGGCTTCGCCTTAATGAATGCAACCCACGTAACACAACTGCCACGCACTTCCTTCTCCATGGCAATTCTCAGCCGCACTCTGCAGGGGCAGTGAAGACGCTCCTGCAGTCTTTTAGATGGGAAGTGTTCGATCACCCACAACACAGCCCTAATTGGCTCGTCCTGAGTATTATCTTGTTCGCATGAAACGCTGGATACGAAGACAACGCTTGGGCACAGGCTACGTGCTATAGACCAGTGTAGAGAATTATCAGAAAGCACAGGCGACTGATTTCTATGTCGATGGTGTTGCAAATTTGGTATAATGGCATCTGTCCATCCTTGAGGGATGATGGTGTAGCATGCTTGGTTTAGAGTCCGCAGCGTCTGCTGTGGCTAAAAAGTCCCACTCGAGAGTGGCAGTCCCTACTGCAGTTTGGACATGTGAAATTTGAGGGACTTCGAACAGAAGCCGCTCTGTCTCTTCGCTTTGTCCTCTTCCTGATTTGTTCCTGTGTGCGTTCGTCCCCTGAGAGCTTGACGCCGTTGCGCACAGTTACTCGCCACTTGACACGGTCATCTGCAATGCTTTCCCAGCGACTTGGATTGATTCTGGTCTTGGTCAGGTCTCCCTTGCAGACATCCTTGAAACGAAGATGCGGTCGTACCACTGGCCTCACACCCTCCTGAAGTTCTCCGTACAGAAGTTGTTTCGGTATCCGTTCAGGATCCATGCGCCTGACATGTCCCAACCATCTTAGACGTCGATGACTCAGGAGAGCAAAGATGCTGGTTGTGCTTGCACGATGAAAGACTTCGGTGTTGGGTACTCTATCTCTCCAAGAGACCTGAAGGATCTTCCGGAGACAGCGGAGATGGAAACTGTTGAGTCGAGATTCATGTCTAGAAAGAGTTGTCCATGTCTCACAGCTATAGAGAAGGGTGCTTATAACACAAGCGTTGTAAACTTTTAATTTAGTTTTTGTGGTAAGCAGTCCGTTGTTCCATACTCTGTTTTTCAATCTAGCCATGACAGATGATGCCTTTGCGATTCTGTTAGTAAGTTCAGTGTCCATGGACAAGTTGCTACATATTGTAGATCCCAAGTAGGTAAAGTCATCAACTATCTGGAGAGGATTGCCATCAATGCTAATGGATGGAAGGTTGGTAGTGCTCTGCGCCATGATCTTAGTCTTTTGAAGGCTGATGCGTAGACCAAACTTTTCACAGGCATTTGATAATTTGTTTATTATATACTGCAGCTCATCTTCTGTGTTCGCTACTAGAGCTGCATCGTCCGCATATAACAACTCACGGATAACAACTGTATTTACTTTGGTCTTGGCCTTGAGGAGAGCAATGTTGAAAAGATTTCCTCAGACCTCGTATGTAGATACACTCCCTCCTCACAGTCTTCAAAGGCAAATCTGAGCAGAAGGGAAAAGAAAATCCCAAATAATGTAGGAGCTAACACACACCCCTGTTTCACACCGCTATTAACAGGGAATGCTTCTGATGTTTTACCGTTGAAGCAAATTGTTGCTTGTGTTTTCTCATGGAAAGAGACAATTATCTGTAGTAGTTTAGGTGGGCATCCAATCTTCTGCAACAGTTTGAAAAGCCCATTTCTGCTCACTAAATCAAACGCTTTAACAAGGTCAATGAAAGCAATATAAAGTGGCCTCTGCTGCTCACGACATTTCTCTTGTAGCTGTCTTAAGGAGAAGATCTTATCTACGGTTGATCGGCCGGGCCTGAAGCCACACTGAGATTCTGGGTAGATTCTGGAAGCTAAGATCTGTAATCGCATTAGGATGACTCTTGCATAAGCTTTCCCGGCTACACTTAGTAATGAAATGCCTCGGTAATTGTTACAGTCACTTCTGTTCCCTTTCTGTTTATATAGAGTAACTATCCTCGGATTCCGCATACCCATCGGGACATAACCTTCTTCCCAGCTGGTTGTGATAAGTGAATATAAATGTTTGAGAAGAACAGACTTGTTATACTTAATAACCTCTGCAGGGATCCCATCTTCACCTGGGGCCTTTCCGTTAGCAAGAGAATCTATTTCTCTACTAAGTTCTTCCATAGTAGGCATTGCATCTAGTTCTTCCATAACTGGCATTTGTTTGATGGCATCACATGCATCCTTGCTAACTTCATTCTCGGCTGCATACAACTCGAGGTAGTGTTCAACCCAGCGTTCCATTTGTTTGCCTTCATCAGTAATGACTTCACCCGTCTTGGACTTCAGAGGAGCTGTTTTTCTGACAGTTGGTCCAATTGCTTTCTTAATACCATCGTACGTTGCCTTAGCATTCCCAGAGTCGGCCGCTTTCTGTATACCTGCACATAAATTCAGCCAGTAGTTATTTGCGCATCTCCTGGACGTTAGCTGTGCCCTGTTCTTTGCTTTTCGTAGGTCATCTCGAGTTCTTTCATTTGGGTTTCTTTTGTAAGCAAGCAGGGCTTTCCATTTAGCCTCAGTGAGTGGTTCCATTTCTTCCAAATTTTGCTCGTACCAGTCCTTATTTCTTTTTCCTTTTATTCCATAGGCCAATACTGCTGAGTTGTAGATTGCACCCGAGAGTTTTGCCCATTTCTTATCAACATTCCTTTCTGCTTGCACGTTTGGTATAACGCTCCGACAAATGTCTAAGTCGGAGCGGCAGCTATGTAGAGAAGTACCTGGAAGGTGTAGCTAAATGTGCAAAGAAAACTTTTATTTTCACTGTGGTTTCCATCTTGCGACCGATTGTTCCCTACTTGCCGAACAATTCTCGTAGTAACTGTATTAAAAATAATAATATTGTGTGCAGCGGTATAGTAGCCCTTATGCAGTTACTGCTGTGTCGCACTGTCAATTAAATCTTTTATCTGTTTCGAAGCGAGTAATGAAGCAATTGCTAGACTACTGTAGGGGCTAACAATAATCTCCAGATGACATTTTCTTGAGATACTTATCATTTATTAAGTATATGTCTCACATCAGTGATGTAGGGACAAAGCACATTATATGTGTGTAGTGGGTGAACTATGTGAGGAACCTGTAACCTCCATCGCATTAATGCTACTAATTGAGAAAAAATAACTATTGATAACTTAGGTAATCAATATTACAGTCTTACCGAACTGTGACATTAGTAATGATCTTTTCAAAATAATTTAGTTTCGGGACCGAAACAGTAGGGAATAGTTTAGTTTTTACCCCTCAGAAAATATAAATTTAACCCCTGAGGAGGTAATTACCCGCAGTTTGGGAATCACTGAGATGCCGGGACACGGTGTGTGAGAGAGCACTGCACTCCAACGGGGATTCGGCCCCACCAGAGAGGCAAGATGGCCAGCTGCCTATTGCGTACGGGAGAGCCAGTTGCAGCTTGACGGGCTGGCAGCTGCTGAGCACTCCCCTCCGAGCGTTGCGTGTTGCAGCGGTGCGGTTCCAGACACCGCCGCTGCAGCCAGTTCACAGAGTGGCGCGTCACTACTTTTCACGCTAAAACACAGCGCTGCAACTCCCATTCAACAGCTCACATCTTTTATCATCTACCACTTCCTACTCCACGTCACATTCATATAAGGTCTTAAATAATAGGGCGTAATACAGATATGTCATAGTGAAGTTGCGGTAGTCATATTTACGACTTTACTCCTAGTTGTGCAACTCGACGCTATCGCTGTGGGGGAAGAAGAACTGTTGAGCCAAGTTTCTTTGCTGTTTTACTTGTCCACCATATACACGTAGCTGTGTTTGCAGATTGGTACAGAAAGCACATCTTTTGGCGTAGATTGGCTCTGAGCACTATGGGACTCAACATCTTAGGTCATAAGTCCCCTAGAACTTAGAACTACTTAAACCTAACTAACCTAAGGACATCACACACGCCCATGCCCGAGGCAGGATTCGAACCTGCGACCGTAGCAGTCCCGCGGTTCCGGACTGCAGCGCCAGAACCGCTAGACCACCGCGGCCGGCTTTTGGCGTAGAACGTCATAAAAGTCTATGACGGTTGTGAGGAGGTTTGGCAACTGAGCGACAGCTTCTCTCGAACCAGTTCCAAACGTCACTCATTTGACTAAAGTAAGTATACGGCTGCCATCTTGGTCTTGGAAGGATAAACATTTGTGCCACTACCACAGCGATATTCATGGCAGCTAGACGTTGTGGACTACGCTCTCACGAAATGAACGCACGGATTTCTGTTCAGCGGATCGATTTGTGTCCATAAAAGTATCATATCTCAGAGGCAAAACATCTTATCTCTTGAAACAGGTGAAGAGGAACTTGTTTTTTACACGTTTTCATTAGGTCGGTTTCTTGCCTGTCGGTTCAGCACAAATTTTCAGTTGATTTTAACTAAACTTCCTGATGAGTTAAGTACTTAAGATTTTCAGTATAGCTGAGAACTGGATGACAGTGCAATACTCACTCGCTTTCTTGTCTGATGCGTCGCAGTGGGTACTTTCTTTACGACTATAACTTTCCAATGAGCCATATACATGAAACTATCAACATAGCTCAGAACTCGATGGGCATGCAATATTAATCCGCTTTCGTGTCTACTGAGTTATGGAGGATACTCTGTGTACCACTGCTATTTCCACCTTTTCCTGTTGCAGTTGCGAATATTTCGTGGTAAGAACGGTTACTGGCAAGTCCCCCTAAAAGGTAGATTCTCATTAAGTTTTTCCTTCAAGGTCTTTTCGTGAGTGGGGAAACAATGTACTCGCTGACTCAGTTGAAGAAAAACTGAAACAATCCTGATATTTACCACAGGTCTCTGATGTAATCTTATCAACATGTTTGAAATCGATTGACAATTTGACACAAACGAGACTAAAAACCAGTAGATAATTATTTAAATAAAATTTTTTCAGTATAACACGTATTTAAAACGGACTGAAAAGCATAAAATAATTTCTCCTCGTGCCATACAGAACCCTATACACATAGTTCTGAAAATTTGTTCTTTTGAATTTTTAATAGCTATAAAAATACTTATGAATTTAAAAAGAAAAACTTGAAACGCATGAAAAATATAACTGATGCATGGACAGTTCACCTCCTAACTATAGCGCTAGATGACGCAGTGGTTAGCAGACTGGACTCGCATTCGGGATGACGACGGTTCAAACCCACGTCTGGTCATCCTCATTTAGATTTTCCGTGATTTCTCTAAATCGCTTCACGTAAATGCCAGGATGATTCCTTTGAACGGGCACGGTCGATTTCCTTCATCATCCTTCCCTATTCCGAGCTGGTGCTCCGTCTCTAACGACCTCGTTGTCGATGGGACGTTAAACACCAATTTCCTCCTCCTCCTCCTTACGAATATCTATTACCTGCGCCCCATGATTTTTAAAGAATTATTATAACTCATTTCGGTGTACATGTGCCTGTCTCAAAAACTAGAATGGGATATGAGCCTTTGGATTTAGAAAATGTTTGAAAGTTTGCCCATTTTATGAAAAAACACTAAGTATGGGGGTCGAAGTATAGTGATGACTATGAAAAGATGCCTCAAAGTTTGTCGGTTGAGAGCTTGAAATAGCCCGCATAATCAAATTATAGAATTTCAACGATTGGGAATCGTTCGTTTCCATGAATACAGTTTTTCATATCGTGAAGCTGCAGTGGGTACTGTTACTGCTCTTACTGCGACGTGCTTGGCAGAGACGCGAGTCGAAGAGAAACGGCTCTACCCTAATTAGCTCGGAAATGAGCGAATGTGCCGGTGTGCATGCTGAGACTAAACTATTGACATAGCGTAGCGCCTCTGGCGACTATCAGTTCACCCGTGGATTGCGGCTATCACTGCATGATGGGACAGGGCAAACATTCATCACAAGTCTTCGACCGATCGTATAAACTCGCCGAAAGTCGAAGGAGAACCTGATATAAAACTTATCGAATTTGAATACGGTTCAATTTTAGCTTATTATAGGAATAAAAACTTTAACCCTTTCACACTCTCTAGCTTCAACTATGTACATTGAGTTTTACTATGTCTTAGCTCAAACAGAAGTATTTTTCCCCAGGTATACGTTTGTAAATGTGCAAAGTTTTCGTCATGTGCAATTGCTGCCAGCTGTTGGGTATCACTGTGAAAACATCAGCAAATCAATGTTGCAATGTGCAGCAGCTTGTAGCCCACAGAACACATGGGTGTGATTGGTTTGCTATATTCCACTGTATAATTGAATACTGTTACAGTTATTTTGCATCGTAATTATTGAATGATCATTTTATTTATTACACTAGAGAGTACTTTGTAATTAGTTCTTTTAGTCCATAAGATGAAGCAAAGTGTGAAAGTATATTTTGAAAACGGCTACATATTTTTGTACAAATCTTGCATTGATAGTCATGAAAAATCACCTAAAAGATTACTACAAAAAATGTTCCTTGCTCTAGAAAAGAAATCAGGTCTGAAAGGGTTGAATACAGTCGGAAAAATGGATGGAATACTCATGCAGTCAGCTTTTTTTTTCAGAAAATTGCCAAATAGTAATGGGAATATCGTCGGCCGAAGAGAAGCTAAAGGATTTAAAAAATACTTTAAACTTTCTAGCCTTCTTTCTGTAATGACCATAATATGTACTAAAATTACCGCCAGCACTATCGAAAAAAAACACTGCATTTTTACCAAGAAAAGAACAGGCTGCGTAGACAATGATATAGCAAAATGGACCATTAGCACGTCTTGAACTAAATTATAGAATCTTAATTATTGGGATTACTAGGCTATCCAGAAAAATATGTGTGTCAGTCCTGCAGCGACCCATTATAGAAGAATAATTATTGCTTTTTGTGGAATTGCTAGATTATGCAGAAAAATATGTCTCAATGCTGATGCGTCGTTGGACTTTATAATGTTAGTGGGAAATCCAGAATTAAAGGAAGAGTTACAAAAAGAGATTTAATACCACTGAAACTATTCTCTGTAGCCATACTTTAAGTTTTCATGTCTCTAAACTGGAAAAACGAACAAGAAATACATATTGACGGAAGACATTTGAGTCACTTTTATTTTGCTCATTATATTATGAAGTTTGCATGGAGCTGATATACTGTATTAACTAATGCAACACTTCAGAGAGTGATTTTTTAAGAAAGCGTAAAAATCAGTACTAATAGCGCTAAAATAATGTCTAAGAGTTCAATGAAAACAGACTTGTAAAACGAAGAGAATTCATAGAAGCATTTGATGAGCTTTTGTACTGAGGCCTGTTGAAGACAAGGACTGAATGGATCGGGAATGAAACAAACAGAAGAGTAAAAGTGACATGGAGTTGTTTTGGTAAACTAAAAATGGTCTTCGAAACCAGACATCCACTGTCTCTGGGTGTTCAACCGAGTTGCTGATTCCATTCTCATACACCCAGCGTCGATAACCGACTTTCCTCAAATGCTGCGAGCTGTGCTGAAGTCAACAATTTGGCTGTATACCTGAAATCAGTCTGCTAGCTAGGGAGCAAAATAACCAATGACGAACGCAGCAAGCAGGACGTAAAAAGCAGACTAGTACTGAAAAAAGGACATTTCGGACCAAGAGGAGTCTGCTAGTTTCAAACATAGGTATTAAACTGAGGAAGAAACTTCTGGAGCACAGTATTGTATGCAGTGAAATATGGACTGCGGAAAAACCGGAAAAGAAGAGAATCGAAGCATTTGAGATATGGTGCTACTGAATAATGTTGAAAATTAGATGGACTGATAAGGTAACGAATAAGGAAGTTCTCTGCAGAATCGGCGAGGAAAGGAACATGTGGAAAAAACCGGCAAGAAGAAAGGACACGACGGTAGGGCAACTGGTACGACAATGGGGAATAGCCTTATGGTACTAGACGGAGCTGCAGAGGGTGAAAATTGTAGGGGAAGACAGAGATTGGAATACACTTAGCTAATAATTGAGGAAATAGTTCGCAAGTGCTACTGCTAGACGAATAGATTGGCACAGGAGAGGAATTCGTGGCGGGTTGCATGAAACCAATCAGAAAACTGATGACAAAAAAAAGTTTGAATAACTTTCATAAAATTCAGAACACGTCTTTATTGTAAATAATGCATAATCGCACTTCACACGCTATCAGTCAACGTTCTGCAGCTACAGGGTCTAACAACATGTAGTTGTTGTTGTGGTCTTCAGTCCTGAGACTGGTTCAGTCCTGAGACTGGTTTGATGCAGCTCTCCATGCTACTCTATCCTGTGCAAGCTTCTTCATCTCCCAGTACCTACTGCAACCTACATCCTTCTGAATCAGCTTAGTGTATTCATCTCTTGCTCTCCCTCTACGATTTTTACCCTCCACGCTGCCCTCCAATACTAAATTGTGTCCGCAGCTCGTGGTCGTGCGGTAGCGTTCTCGCTTCCCACGCCCGGGTTCCCGGGTTCGATTCCCGGCGGGATCAGGGATTTTCTCTGCCTCGTGATGACTGGGTGTTGTGTGACGTCCTTAGGTTAGTTAGGTTTAAGTAGTTCTAAGTTCTAGGGGACTGATGACCATAGATGTTAAGTCCCATAGCGCTCAGAACCATTTGAACCATTTTACTAAATTCGTGATCCCTTGATGCCTCAGAACATGTCCTACCAACCGATCCCTTCTTCTGGTCAAGTTGTGCCACAAACTTCTCTTCTCCCCAATCCTATTCAATACTTCCTCATTAGTTATGTGATCTACCCATCTAATCTTCAACATTCTTCTGTAATACCACATTTCTAAAGCTTCTATTCTCTTCTTGTCCAAACTATTTATCGTCCACGTTTCACTTCCATACATGGCTACACCCCATACAAATACTTTCAGAAATGACTTCCTGACACTTAAATCTATACTCGATGTTAACAAATTTCTCTTCTTTAGAAACGCTTTCCTTGCTTGCCATTGCCAGTCTACATATTATATCCTCCATGGATTTTAATACCTACTCCGAATTTTTCTTTTGTTTCATTTACTGCTTGCTCAATATACAGATTGAATAACATCGGGGAGAGGCTACAACCCTGTCTCACTCCCTTCCCAACCGCTGCTTCCTTTTCATGCGCCTCGACTCTTATAACTGCCATCTGGTTTCAGTACAAATTGTAAATAGCCTTTCCCTCACTGTATTTTACCCCTGCCATCTTTAGAATTTGAAAGAGAGTATTCCAGTCAACATTGTCAAAAGCTTTCTCTAAGTCTACAAATGCTAGAAACGTATGTTTGCCTTTCCTTAATCTATTTTCTAAGATAAGTTTTAGGGTCAGTATTGCCTCACTTGTTCCAACATTTCTGCGGAATCCAAACTGATCTTCCCCGAGGTCGACTTCTACCAGTTTTTCCATTCGTCTGTAAAGAATTCGCGTTAGTATTTTGCAGCTGTGATTTATTAAACTGATAGTTTGGTAATTTTCACATCTGTCAGCACCTGCTTTCTTTGGCATTGGAATTATTGTATTCTTCTTGAAGTCTGAGGGTATTTCAATTGTCTTATATATCTTGCTCACCAGATGGTAGAGTTTTGTCAGGACTGGCTCTCCCAAGGCCATCAGTAGTTCCAATGGAATGTTGTCTACTCCGGGGGCCTTGTTTCGACTCAGGTCTATCAGTGCTCCGTCAAACTCTTCACGCAGTATCCTATCTCCCATTTCATCTTCATCTACATCCGCTTCCATTTCCATAATATTGTCCTCAAGTACATCGCCCTTGTATAGACCCTCTATATACTCCTTCCACCTTTCTGCTTTCCCTTCTTTGCTTGGAACTGGGTTTCCATCTGAGCTCTTAATGTTCATACAAGTGGTTCTCTTATCTCCAAAGGTCTCTTTAATTTTCCTGTAGGCAGTATCTATCTTACCCCTCGTGAGATAAGTTTCTACATCCTTACATTTGTCCTCTAGCCATTCCTGCTTAGCCATTTTGCACTTCCTGTCGATCTCATTTTTGAGACGTTTGTATTCCTTTTTGCCTGCTTCATTTACTGCATTTTTATATTTTCTTCTTTCATCAATTAAATTGAATATTTCTTCTGTTACCCAAGGATTTCTACAAGCCCTCGTCTTTTTACCTACTTGATGCTCTGCTGCCTTCACTACTTCATCCCTCAAAGCTACCCATTCTTCTTCTACTGTATTTCTTTCCCCTATTCCTGTCAATTGTTCCCTTATGCTTTCCCTGAAACTCTGTACAACCTCTGGCTCTTTCAGTTTATCCAGGTCCCATCTCCTTAAACTCCCACCTTTTTGCAGTTTCTTCAGTTTTAATCTACAGGTCATAACCAATCGATTGTGGTCAGAGTCCACATCTGCCCCTGGAAATGTCTTACAATTTAAAACCTGGTTCCTAAATCTCTGTCTTATCATTATATAATCTATCTGAAACCTGTCAGTATCTCCAGGCATCTTCCATGTATACAGCCTTCTTTTATGATTCTTGAACCAAGTGTTAGCTATGCTTAAGTTGTGCTCTGTGCAAAATTCTACCAGGCGGCTTCCTCTTTCATTTCTTAGCCCCAATCCATATTCACCTACTACGTTTCCTTCTCTCCCTTTTCCTACTATCGAGTTCCAGTCACCCATGACTATTAAATTTTCGTCACCCTTCACTATCAGAATAATTTCTTTTATTTCATCATACATTTCTTCAATTTCTTCGTCATCTGCAGAGCTAGTTGGCATATAAACTTGTACTAGTGTAGTAGGTATGGGCTTCGTATCAATCTTGGCCACAATAATGCGTTCACTATGCTGTTTGTAGTAGCTTACCCGCATTCCTATTTTCCAATTCATTATTGAACCTACTGCATTACTCCTGCATTACCCCTATTTGATTTTGTGTTTATAACCCTGTAGTCACCTGACCAGAAGTCTTGTTCCTCGTGCCACCGAACTTCACTAATTCCCACTATATCTAACTTTAACCTATCCATTTCCCTTTTTAAATTTTCTAACCTACCTGCCCGATTAAGGGATCTGACATTCCACGCTCCGATCCGTAGAACGCCAGTTTTCTTTCTCCTGATAACGACATCCTCTTGAGTAGTCCCCGCCCGGAGATCCGAATGGGGGACTATTTTACCTCCGGAATATTTTACCCAAGAGGACGCCATCATCATTTAATCATACAGTAAAGCTGCATGCCCTCGGGAAAAATTACGGCCGTAGTTTCCCCTTGCTTTCAGCCGTTCGCAGTACCAGCACAGCAAGGCCGTTTTGGTTACTGTTACAAGGCCAGATCAGTTAATCATCCAGACTGTTGCCCTTGCAACTACTGAAAAGGCTGCTGCCCCTCTTCAGGAACCACACGTTTGTCTGGCCTCTCAACAGATACCCCTCCGTTGTGGTTGCACCTACGGTACGGCTATCTGTATCGCTGAGGCATGCAAGCCTCCCCACCAACGGCAAGGTCCATGGTTCATGGGGGGGGGTCTAACAACATATGTCCCGCTATTTCGCAGAATAAAACTTCCATATACCAACTGACTTCTTCAATTTAGTGGCTGAAGCCTCGCTATGGAAAGTTCATCTTCATGCAGGTCTAAGAATTCCGCCTTTGTTTTCGTATTTTGTGGCCTTTTAGCAATTATTGAGACTGTGATCATGAACAATTGTTAAAGAAGCTTTAGCGTCGAAGTTATGACGAAATAAATGAAGAAGACTTATTTCCGGAAATATTATCATCTGTGTGTGGTTCCTCCTTGCTATGCAAGGATGTAGATGATCACGAAAAACATATTTGGGTACTTCGGGCATTGTAGCATATGAAGATGAACGCGAAGAGTTCAAAAAGCCATTGTGTATATCGTAAAATAATGTTACTTTATGACCGAAGGCGACGGCTGCAAGCACATTCTTCCAGCTACGGTCATATAAGGAATAATGCTTATGCTTGGACGACGTTTCATGTTGAGAACGAGTTCAGGCAGCATTCAGGTAAGATAAGACGGTTTACAGAGGAGGGCCACGCTTGCGAGGCACGAGCCGTGAACGCGCGGCGCGGCCCGCCAGTCTGTCCTGCAAACAGACTGCCCTTTCTCAGGCTCGAGGCGGGCGCATACCGAGGTCGATGCCGCCTCCCTGAGGCTGGGGGGCCGACACCCGGAGCGCGTCTGTTGTTGTTGCGAGGGCCCTGAGCCGGCGTTGAATGGGCCGGCCCCATTCAGCCGCGACACAGGTAAAGTAGCCAGTTAAACGCGGCCAACACGCCCCGGGGGCGCGGGCCGGATTAGACTTTGCGCAAACCCGTATAATAAACTCCCCGCTCTGTGCTATAGACCGGGCGGCCGCCGCTGCGGTCGCTGAGCAAACATTTGCCCGCACGCGGCTTAACGCTCCAATCGGACGCTTTATTTCTCTCTTTTCCTGCTGCACGGTCCTCCCAGGTTTTTGTGGCTGTCTCGGTATATCTTCTGCGTGGTATGTTTCCATCAATTCCCCCCGTGGAACGTCTTCGGCGCTTTTGTAGAGACGCAAGACTTTTGCGAATGTTAGTCCACACACATAGCACGCGCAACCCCACAGTTCCGCCCGCCTGAATGCTGGAGTTTGCACTTTATTCTGCAGAACACTTCCAGACATCTCGTTTCACAGTGCCCTCGATTGCCAGCAATTTATTTCATAAAGAAAAATATTTTCGTGGCAGTGGAATCAACTGTCATGCACAGTTTGAGAATCTCCTGCTTAAAAAAAAAAAAAAATGAAGCTATTGAGAATTCAGCAGGGCACCTTATTATCATCCGCAAGCGGTTTTTCGTCTGACTTAATATCCTACCGTTCCCTAGGCAAACTGCCATTGAAGCTGTTAACAATGAGATTTTAGCTCGTGTTGTGTGAGTAGCGCATGTGCAATATATAAACTGTCCTCTTTCATAATGTGACAGTTTCGGGAATATTTAATTAGGTTTCGTTTTCTCAGTATTTCCTAAGGAACACCTAGATAGTCCTCGTCTTAACCCCTTCATAACCTTTCTAAATTGACGCTGTTTCGAAAGTTTCTCGCCACTGCCATGGATTCTCAAACATGTATTCGAATTTGATGAAAAGGTGCGCTAGAAGTCGTTCCTACGCAACTGAATTGGGCCCTTCCGCTGTTTCAGTCTCCTAACATCGAGTAACTCAGTGATTTAATATTGTTACTAAAAAGGTATGAGCTTTCCAGTGTATTTTATTAGCCTTTACATTTTACAAAATACCAGTACTGAGTAACGATGTGAAAACATAATGTAACAACTTAAGGCTCCGTCTCATACATTAAACTAAATTACCTACACCGTTAATTTATGAATGAATGCCGCTTTCGCGTTGACGTTGTTCACACATATTATTACATATACTACTGTCAGAAAGTAATATTTAATTATTTGCTACATATATTTTATTCCTTTCTACACCTTACACATAATACCTTACGTAAGAACATCTGCTATATCAACGAAGAATTCCTTGAATTTTAAAGTGATAGATATGCATCACTGGTTTTCACATATAAAATACCGTCCGGAAAAGACATTGCTGAATACATCGGAGCATCAATCTTACAACATATCCGCCGCCCAAACAGAGTTTTTTCTTTATTACTACAGCATTTATTGCAGTTCTGGAAATTTTGAGCATTCGAGAAGCAAAAAGCTTTGCTCGTTGTGTGAAACCTTACAACACATCGCCACACGAACCACTTTTTTGATAGTCAGTCCTGGATATCAACACGTTCTGCCAGTCTCGGAAAGAGTGTGACGCTATTTTTATTCTGGGTGAAATATGCCCATATGCATTTGAATTCATCGATCTCATCAGTCAGGCCGCAGTGTCATAGCTTTCTTCGCAATAGAAGAGTAGCCTGCTAATTCTAAACACAGGTGTTATCGCAGACAGATAAAAATATTTAATCCTGTAGCCGATTTTCCTGAAAAACTGTTCAGTGTCCTTGCTGATGCACATTCGCGCGCTGGCACGTTACTTGCGTCAGCTGCTTTCCCACCCGAGCGTTGAAGTCTCCACGTGGATCCCTTTGGTGGTCGTGTAAACAAGCTGTAAACAATTCAGCCGATAGTTGTAGCGTTACCTAATGAAATAAAATATAGGTTGTGAATCGGAACACATTGGACGAAAACTGCAATACTAATCACAATAACTGACGTGCAAACTGAGAGAGCTTTGTCATTTAATTGCCCACCTCACCAGCTACTGTCCTTCGATCAGTCGGAGATGGTAAGCTTTTTCATTTTGCAGGTTGTGCCTATGGGTCAGACTCTTGATGTACACTGCGCCTGTTACTCATCCTTGATGGGCTGGTGTATGCTTTACCTAGACGCATTACTTGCGTCAGTGATTGTCTTACAGACCTTGCAATTAATAACAGATTTCTAATGATCTATAATAAACTGCCACTCTTCGAAACGAATCTGCAGTTTAAATCAGTTTAGTACTAGTTGCTTTAGACCTGCCAAATCGAATCATATACTATGCTGTAAAAGTTTCAAAAAAGTGTTGACCAATATTGTGCCAGAGTAATGCACAGACGGTGCATCGGGAGGCCAGATCCATCTGCCGCTATGGTCTTTAATACGAGGACCAACCGGAAAATAAACATCCAAATGAAATAAAAACGCAAAAGGCTACGAGCGCGTGCTGGAAAGTAAAGCTCCGAATTTTTCATCTGAAAACTCTTAAAGCTTTTTAATAAAGCAAACTTTATTAACATTATACTTCTTTATTCTTCATGTCTACATATTTGCAGCCCTCTCCCCAGTAGAAAGCTCCGAACTGTAGCGTGCTACATGGCGCAGTGTAATGTAACTATGACGGTGCGTTAGAAACAGCGTGCTGTAATCGAGTTTCGAACTTGTACAGTTTGTCCACATATGTCCAAGCGCTGCGACGTCTGCGACAGTCTGGACGCCTTGGTTCACGGTCATCGATCGTTCTCCATACAGTACTGTCCTGGTACCATCGGATTTTCATTTGTTTCCAAGATTTTGCCAGCGATGAAGCGGTGCAAGCAAATGTAAAATTGTGGCTGCGTCAAAAACGGCAAACATTCTGCAGTGATAGCATCAACAAACTAATCTCTCGTTGCGAGAAATTTGTTCGTCGCCAGTATGACTATGTTTAGGAATAAATATTTACACATGAAGAATAAAGATATGGAACTTTAATAACGTTTGTTTCGTTTGAAAAAGCTTTAAGGGTTTTCACATAAAATATTCCGAGGCATTACTTTTTAGCACGCCCTCATATTTCTTTACAGTTGGGAGCATATCCGTTCCTTCTTTGGCATGCGAGACATTTCGCAATTCAACATACCTTATTTGTATTCGAAAAACGTGGTCCAAATGGCTTTAGGTTACCATATCCAGCAAAGCATGAAGTTATTTAAGGAAGTAATGTTCTGTTCACTAAGTTGAAAACGGCTGCAGAAGTCTGTCAGATCATCTTTATTTCTGGGGGGAAATGTTATGCTTCTATTTAGTGTTCTGCGGAGCAGTTTCAAAGACACAACCAGCTGTTTGAGGGCTCCTTTTAGATTGCCGGTGCTGGTTAATTTGGATCGAACAGTCCAATACATCTGTATCTTTTTCTCCGTAAGCCGCAATATGGTATGCAGCGCAGAGCACATGGCACTGGGGTAAAATGGTTGTCGCTACGCCTCCACCTAAAACCAATTTTTTCTTATTTTCCCAAAGTGGTCATTACGCGAGAATATCATTAACAAAGCCCGCATCTCGTGGTCGTGCGGTAGCGTTCTCGCTTCCCACGCTCGGGTTCCCGGGTTCGATTCCCGGCGGGGTCAGGGATTTTCTCTGCCTCGTGATGGCTGGGTGTTGTGTGCTGTCCTTAGGTTAGTTAGGTTTAAGTAGTTCTAAGTTCTAGGGGACTTATGACGACAGCAGTTGAGTCCCATAGTGCTCAGAGCCATTTGAACCATATCATTAACAAGAAGTAGAATGTATTGTTCACTCGTCTTATAGAGTGTCCTCTACGAATTTCAAGAATATTCTCTTACACGACGCACAGTACACAGATTCTCCAAAAACATTATGACCACCGCAGACTGCGAGTTCGATGGCCGCTTGGTGACATTAAGGTGGCGTAACGTGGAACAAAAGTACACAAGTGGGGCAAAGAGGATTGGGGAGATTTTCCACCAACAATACGGGCCGCAAATGGCGAAATTAACTGACATAAACAACTTTGACAAAGGGCAGATTATTATGGCCCAGCGCTTAGCAACGAGCGTCTCTACATGGCGAAGCTGGTCGGATGTTCTCGTGCTATTCTCGCGAGTATCCACGGAAGATAGTTGAAAGGACGTGCAGAACGGATACTTGCCCGCTTTACTAAGGACAGGCGGCAGTTTGTGGCAGCTCTGTCGACACAGCACAGTGCCGGTGTAGGCACAAGCGTAACGTAACACATTACTCAGCAAACATTGTTGAATAAGGGGCTCCGCATGTTGACGCAACGCCGTCAGTTACTATTACAGAGGGCACCGCATTATCGAGATTGAAAACGTGTCATCTGGTCGGATGAAACACTTTCTTGTTACACCAAGTTTATGGCCCTGCCCATATACACCGTAATCCAGGGATATAGTTGCACCGCGCCTTGGACGTAGGTCGGTGGAGCCAGTATAATGTTGTGGCAGGCATTCACCTGGGCTTCCATGGGGCCAGTGGTAGTAATCGAAGGCATCATGACAGCTACGGAGAAGCGCAGGTTAGCCGCGCGGTCTTGGGGGCGCCTTGTCATGGTCCGTGCGGCTCCCCCCCCCCCCCCCCCCCCTCGGAGGTTCGAGTCCACAGCGTAAGTTAGTTTAAGTTAGATTAACTAGTGTGTAGGCTTAGGGACCGAAGACCTTAGCAGTTTGGTCCCATAAGACCTTACCATAAATTTCCAAAAACAGCTATTGTCTACGTGATCATTACTGCAGACCACCTACGTCCCTTCACTCTTGATTTCCTCCCTGACGTTCATGTCATCTTGCAGCAGGATAACCGACCGTATCGTGCTGCTATGATTTGAGTAGTAGTGAATACACGGTGATGTCTTGGCTACCAAATTCGCCTGCTCTGAACCCGACGGAACACATCTGGGACGTTAATGGCCGCTAGCTTCACGCTGATAAACAACAGGCCCATAACGTGAGGGGATTTTATGACTTGCTCATAGATATCTAGTGCCACGAACGTACCAAGGACTTGTCCAATCCATCTCACGTAGAATTGTTGCTATGGGACGTTCCATAGAGGAAGCAACACGCCATTAATCAGTCGTCATAATGTTTGTCTCTTCTGTGTACGTTTTCTGTAATATCTCCCATAGACGATTACTGAGCATTCCTGAAAAGCTGTCGTGCTGAATGAATAAAATTCTGACAATTCTCTGTGATTTATATGTGCCTCTTCTGTGCATGAAACTTCGTACGGCTCCTAGATTCACGAACTGTTTTTACTAAATGAAAAACAGCCTCATTTCTGGATGAACTATATTCCTTTATGATAACTCCGCACTTACTGACGATTCCGTCATGTAGTCTAAATGCGCTAATTGGCCTCGTCATCGAGAGATTAGAAGTGCTATTCGTGATGAGAGAAGGCGTAAAAGGCCGTACGTTACCACTGGTGATCGCTCAAAAGAGTTAATCATATATATTAGCACAAAGGATTCAGGTTGAAATATAATAGGAAGAGTTTTTAAATTTCGTATTCTGTTTCTGATGTTTACTGTGAGACGTTGTCAAAATTGTGTCAAGCAAAGCAGTGAAAGCTGTTGCATTTCTGCTTGGTTGTAGGTTCTGTATGTGAATTTTGAAACTTCACAACAATGAAGGACGAAATGACAATTACGTGGACAAATGATTCACTTAATTTCATTGCTGCCTAAATTATAAAACCAGCGAGTAAGTGCCTACCCGGTGCATAAGTTTGTAGCATTTTTGTTTATCATGTTGGTTTCTCGGTTACTATAGATTTATTTTTCGATTATCGTTTTTCATTTGTACACTACTGGCCATTAAAATTGGTACACCACGAAGATGACGTGCTGCAGACGCGAAATTTAACCGACAGGAAGAAGATGCTGTGATATGCAAATGATTAGTTTTTCAGAGCATTCACACGATGTTGCCGCCGGTGGCGACACCTACAACGTGCTGACACGAGGAAAGTTTCCAACCGATTTCTCATACACAAACAGCAGTTGACCGGCGTTGCCTGGTCAAACGTTGTTGTGATGCATCGTGTAAGGAGGAGAAATGCGTACCATCACGTTTCCGACTTTGATAAAGGTCGGATTGTAGCCTATCGCGATTGCGGTTTATCGTATCGCGACATTACTGCTCGCGTTGGTCGGGATACAACGACTGTTAGCAGAATATGGAACCAGTGGGTTCAGGAAGGTAATATGGAACACCGTGCTGGATCCCAACGGCCTCGTATGACTAGCAGTCGAGATGACAGGCATCTTATCCGCAAAGCTGTAACGGATCGTGCAGCCACGTCTCGATCCCTGAGTCAACAGATGGGGACGTTTGCAAGACAACAAACATCTGCACGAACACTTCGACGACGTATGCAGCAGCATGGACTATCAGCTCGGAGACCATGGCTGCCGTTACCCTTGACGCTGCATCACAGACAGGAGCGCCTGCGATGGTGTACTTAACGACGAACCTGGGTGCACGAATGGCAAAACGTCATTTTTCGGATGAATCCAGGTTCTGCTTACAGCATCATAATGGTCACATCCGTGTTTGGCGACATCGTGGTGAACGCAGATTGTAAGCGTGTATTCGTCATCGCCATACTGGCGTATCACTCGGCGTGATGGTATGGTGTGCCATTGGTTACACGTCTCTTGTTCGCATATACGGCACTTTGAACAGTGGACAGTACATTTCATATGTGTTACGACCCGTGGCTATACCCTTCATTCGATCCCTGCAAAACCCTACATTTCAGCAGGATAATGCAACACCGCATGTTGCCGGTCCTGTACGGGCCTTTCTGGATACAGAAAAAGTTCGACTGCTGCCCTGGCCAGCACATTCTCCAGATGTCTCACCAATTGAAAACGTCTGGTAAATGGTGTCCAAGCAACTGGCTGGTCACAATACGCCAGTCACTACTCTTGATGAACTGTGGTATCGTGTTGAAGCTGCATGGGCAGTTGTACCTGTACACGCCATCCAAGCTCTGTTTGGCTCAATGCCCAGACGTATCAAGGCCGTTATTACGGCCAGAGGTGGTTGTTCTGGGTACTGATTTCTCAGGATCTATGCAACCAAATTGCGTGAAAATGTAATCACATGTCAGTTCTAGTATAATAATTTGTCCAATGAATACCCGTTTATCATCTGCATTTTTTCTTGGTGTAGCAATTTTAATGGCAACTATAGTAGTTCACTGTTGCTATTTGAGTAAACATATTACCATTTTGTCATTTGGAGATAGTGGGTGGAGCTATGGACGTTAGAAAATGGGCTGCGTGGTGCTGAAATCGGAACGTTCCGACATATCCTTTTGTTTGAGTTCAGTAGAAAGGTGACAGCAGCGGTGCTAGCCAGAAGCATTTGCCTCGTGTATGGTGATGATGCCATTAGACAAAGCACGACGTGAAAATGGTTTTCTTGTTTTAAGGGGGATCATTTTGATAGTAGTGATTCTCTACGTTCAGCAATACCTTCTGTGTTTGAAGCAATCCATTCATTCACAATGATTCATGTTACTGTATTTAGGAACAGAGAAATGTGATGAACTGTGATCATTCTACCATTGTGCGACGCTTCCATGCAATGGGAAAGGCTCAAATGCCGGGTGTATGGGTAGCGCATGCTCTAAATCAAAATGTCTAAAATCAGCCGTTGGCCGTAAGTGCGTCTCTGCTTGCTCGTTATCGATTGCCTTGTGAACAACACCGACCATTCCTATTCTGTATAGTTACTGGTGACGAGAAATGTTTCTTTATGCTGACATAAGGAAAAGAAAGGAATTGCTGAACGCAAGAAAAAGCCGCAAATCCCCGTTCAGAGATCTGTGCGCATCCACAAAAGACAATGTTATGCATCTGGTGGAACAATGACTGTGTGGAGTACTACGAATTGCTTCTCCGAGGTGTAACCATCACTATTGACATTTATTGACAACAACTGAGACGTCTAGAAGACGGAATCCTAGAACAACGACCAGGAAGACTGCGCTAAGAGATTCTACTCCATGGTAACGCCCGCTGCCGCATTCTGCTAGACAGACAAAAAACGCAATGCAGGACTTGCCTACGGAAATCATTCCACGCCCGCCATGTTCACCTGATTCTGCGCTCTCAGATTTTCATCTCTTCCGCTCACTACCGAACAACCTTCAAGGAGGTTCCTTTCCGGATGAAAATGCGCTCCGTCTCAAAACTACGTGATTTCTACAGTCGCGGAATCGAAAAGTTACCGCAGCGTTGGCAGACTGTTGTGAACAGTGAAGGAGAATATATTACTGATGACTAAAGCCTCTATTATCTGTATCTGTCGTGTTTGTTAAACTTATGGAGAAACAATACGAACTTACGCACTAACCCAGCATATAGCCACACGATAAAACCTATCCGTGTATCGCGCGTGGAAAACGATATCGCCGGCCGAAGTGGCCGTGCGGTTAAAGGCGCTGCAGTCTGGAACCGCAAGACTGCTACGGTCGCAGGTTCGAATCCTGCCTCGGGCATGGATATTTGTGATGTCCTTAGGTTAGTTAGGTTTAACTAGTTCTAAGTTCTAGGGGACTAATGACCTCAGCAGTTGAGTCCCATAGTGCTCAGAGCCATTTGAACCATTTTTTTGAAAACGATATCTATTGTAGTCTTCGTGGTGAGAACATTTTGTGAGTCTTGACACTGCACCTACTGAATATCACTTGTTTACACTGTTGAATTTAATTGATGAAAGGAGAAAATATAAAAATGCAGTAAATGAAGCAGGCAAAAAGGAATACAAACGTCTCAAAAATGAGATCGACAGGAAGTGCAAAAAGGCTAAGCAGGAATGGATAGAGGACAAATGTAAGGATGTAGAGGCTTATCTCACTAGGGATAAGATAGATACTGCCTACAGGAAAATTAAAGAGACCTTTGGAGATAAGAGAACCACTTGTATGAACATCAAGAGCTCAGATGGAAACCCAGTTCTAAGCAAAGAAGGGAAAGCAGAAAGGTGGAAGGAGTATATAGAGGGTCTATACAAGGGCGATGTTCTTGAGGACAATATTATGGAAATGGAAGAGGCTGTAGATGAAGATGAAATGGGAGATACGATACTGCGTGAAGAGTTTGACAGAGCACTGAAAGACCTGAGTCGAAACAAGGCCCCCGGAGTAGACAACATTCCATTGGAACTACTGACGGCCTTGGGAGAGCCAGTCCTGACAAAACTCTACCATCTGGTGAGCAAGATGTATGAAACAGGCGAAATACCCTCAGACTTCAAGAAGAATATAATAATTCCAATCCCAAAGAAAGCAGGTGTTGACAGATGTGAAAATTACCGAACAATCAGCTTAAGCCACAGCTGCAAAATACTAACACGAATTCTTTACAGACGAATGGAAAAACTAGTAGAAGCCGACCTCGGGGAAGATCACTTTGGATTCCGTAGAAATACTGGAACACGTGAGGCAATACTGACCTTACGACTTATCTCAGAAGAAAGATTAAGGAAAGGCAAACTTACGTTTCTAGCATTTGTAGACTTAGAGAAAGCTTTTGCCAATGTTGACTGGAATACTGTCTTTCAAATTCTAAAGGTGGCAGGGGTAAAATACAGGGAGCGAAAGGCTATTTACAATTTGTACAGAAAGCAGATGGTAGTTATAAGAGTCGAGGGACATGAAAGGGAAGCAGTGGTTGGGAAGGGAGTAAGACAGGGTTGTAGCCTCTCCCCGATGTTATTCAATCTGTATATTGAGCAAGCAGTAAAGGAAACAAAAGAAAAATTCGGAGTAGGTATTAAAATCCAGGGAGAAGAAATAAAAACTTTGAGGTTCGCCGACGACATTTTAATTCTGTCAGAGACAGCAAAGGACTTGGAAGAGCAGTTGAACGGAATGGATGGTGTCTTGAAGGGAGGATATAAGATGAACATCAACAAAAGCAAAACGAGGATAATGGAATGTAGTCGAATTAAGTCGGGTGATGTTGAGGGTATTAGATTAGGAAATGAGACACTTAAAGTAGTAAAGGAGTTTTGCTATTTGGGGAGCAAAATAACTGATGATGGTCGAAGTAGAGAGGATATAAAATGTAGACTGGCAATGGCAAGGAAAGCGTTTCTGAAGAAGAGAAATTTGTTAACATCGAATATAGATTTAAGTGTCAGGAAGTCATTTCTAAAAGTATTTGTATGGAGTGTAGCCATGTATGGAAGTGAAACATGGACGATAAATAGTTTGGACAAGAAGAGAATAGAAGCTTTCGAAATGTGGTGCTACAGAAGAATGCTGAAGATTAGATGGGTAGATCGCATAACTAATGAGGAGGTACTGAATAGGATTGGGGAGAAGAGGAGTTTGTGGCACAACTTGACCAGAAGAAGGGATCGGTTCGTAGGACATGTTCTGAGGCATCAAGGGATCACCAATTTAGTCTTGGAGGGCAGCGTGGAGGGTAAAAATCGTAGGGGGAGACCAAGAGATGAATACACTAAGCAGATTCAGAAGGATGTAGGTTGCAGTAGGTACTGGGAGATGAAGAAGCTTGCAAAGGATAGAGTAGCATGGAGAGCTGCATCAAACCAGTCTCAGGACTGAAGACCACAACAACAACAACACTGTTGAAGTAACAATGGTGCTAATGTGTTTGGAAGAGCATCATTTATGTTTTTTTTATCTTATGGACTTAACTGCTAAGATCATCAGTCCCTGAGCCGAGAAGCTACTTAACCTAGATTATCCTAAGGACAAACACACACACCCATGCCCGATGGAGGACTCGAACCTCCACCGGGACCAGCCGCGCAGTCCATGACTGCAGCACCCTAGACTGCTCGGCTAATCCCGCGCGGCATCATCATTTATTTATGTTTTATCAACTCTATCCTAAGACATGGTCATCAAGTGATTACTAAACTTAAAAGTTACTGAAGGAATGTGCTATTCATTCAACGAGCTATAACGACAAAAAATTGCTTTGGAAATATTTTCTACTTTATTTCTTTAATTTATAGATAAATAATAATGAATAATAATGACAGTTTCTGTTTGTTATTGTACAACCTTACAAGACGTAGCGAACTCCGCCCCTTCGGTTACGACGCTCTATTTTTCTGTGTAGAAGCGGGTACGGCACTCCGAAAGCAGTGGGGGAGTATCATCCTGTGCCGAGAAGCTGGGAGGTCGTCATGGTCTGACGTCCACAGTTCACAAGCAGGCAAGTACAGTGCGCAAGGAGTGGAGACATGCAGTCGTTCATCTTACTGCTAACACCACATCATATGTATCGGCAATATTTAAATTCCCGTGGAGGTGGTATTTAGTCTCTGCCATCCGGGAGCTCATTCAAATGTAAACTGTAATTTATTTGTTTATTGAGGGAACAAAATTTGTCTGCAAGAGAACGGGATAGGTGATGTCTGACAGACGCGGATATGAACATGATTACGGGAAGTACTAAACGTTCCGGCAATTTGGGAGTCTCGTAGAACATGTATCTCAAAGAGCAAAAATAGACAGTTTTTCAAATGAAACATCCTGGCAGATTAAAACTGTGTGCCCGACCGAGACTCGAACTCGAGACCTTTGCCTTTCGCGGGCAAGTGCTCTACCATCTGAGCTACCGAAGCACGACTCACGCCCGATACTCACAGCTTTACTTCTGCCAGTACCTCGTCTCCTACCTTCCAAACTTTACAGAAGCTCTCCTGAGAACCTAGCAGAACTAGCACTCCTGAAAGAAAGGATATTGCGGAGACATGGCTTAGCCACAGCCTGCGGGATGTTTCCAGAATGAGATTTCCACTCTGCAGCGGAGTGTGCGCTGATATGAAACTTTCTGGCAGTTTAAAACTGTGTGCCCGACCGAGACTCGAACTCGGGCGTGAGTCGTGCTTCGGTAGCTCAGATGGTAGAGCACTTGCCCGCGAAAGGCAAAGGTCCCGAGTTCGAGTCTCGGTCGGGCACACAGTTTTAATCTGCCAGGAAGTTCCATATCAGCGCACACTCCGCTGCAGAGTGGAAATCTCATTCTGGAGTTTTTCAAATAATTACTTTGTGCCTAATGTTTCCATAAATGAAATTTAAATAAACAGGCGGGCAATATTAATGAAAGAAAGTAATTTTAGAATACATGTTTACAATGTGAGATGTAGATTCTCGGCGTAGTTCCATTTAGAAATACCGATTATTTGTGTTATGCTGTTACAAGTCACGTATATATTTATTTTCTTTTTACCTAACTACAAAGCTATGCGTTTCGAACATGTTCCGCTAATTTTCAGACGTGTATACAAAGAGAAATCTCTGTTGCTTAATGATAAAATGTTTTAATTAAACTAAACTGACACACAAATGATAGGGCTACAGTTTTATGCACTCTTCTGCAGATAAAGTGACTATTGTGGGATAATCGGGAGGGGGAGGGGGTTTGAGGGACGGGGGGAGGGTAGAAATCTATGTCCTGTGTTATATGCAGTGTTATAACTTTGATGTGGATCTGATCAAGATGCATGTCGTCTGTAGAGTTGGAAACCGCAGCTTGTGTGGGATGCATGCAGAGAGTAGTACATCAGTTGCTATGGTGCATTACATGTGTGACTCAATTTTAACAGTTGTTCACTTACGATTTCGGCGTCCTATAGCTTCATTCGCAATGTAATTGCTTCTGGAAATCAAGCGATATTGTTGTGTAACATTACACTCTTGCACTGATAATGCGTTGGGTGTATTTCGCAGCATATATTGTTTTTAGTTGGAAGTAAGCGTTACATTCTGATAGAAATATTGTAAGAAACACTCGCAATTGGATAAAGCATCTGAACTGTCTTCTCAAGCCCAGGGTGTTAAACAGTCATTCTATATAAATATGAATATGGCCCTGTAAGGTAGCTAATATTAGGTGCGGATCGAAACAAATTAATTACAAATGCTGCTGTCACGTAACTAGAATGCATGAATTAATAGAAATGGAAGTTTGGGATCTATTCTAGAAACACAAAACAGCTGTTCCCTTTTTCATTCTACATATAATTTATCAACTGTGCTTTCAGGGGTCAAGTGACACACAACAATCATTTTAAATTACTTTCAATGCTCAATAACAAAATATTTAACTCTTGGACGTATCGAATTGGCAATTATTAAATCGTTATCTCTACAAATGAAAATGTTATCACAGACAAGAATGATCAAAAGTCTTCTTCTATTGAATTTACTTCTGCGACATCTTAGCTGGTCAATGCACTAAGTTGGTGGAGAATACATTTACCTTTTAAACCTATGAAAAATCTCTCATGTACTCATTTTGAGGGTAGGTTAGCAACATAGCTTTTGATATTCAATGGTCAAAGCCTACGCAGGTACGCGTGAGCAAAATATCGACTCAACATTTATTGTGACCTAATGCTCGATGGTACTTTACCATCGGGATCTGCAACGGCGTTGTCTCCGTGCTGGATCTGGAACGCTAATCCTGTACTCTGGCCTTGACTGAATTCGCTCAGTCTCAACTCTCCTGCGTTCCGTAGAACGTTAATGTTTCCCTAGTCGAAATAATGGCTATTGCACACTCTCGCTAAGGGTTGGAGTGACGTGTACAATTTCATTGCCCACAAAAATTCTAACAGGAATAATTAACTACCTCTTTGCTATCTGTCGACACGATACATGAAGCATATCTTCCACACTTCGCAGATGCAAGGCTCTCAATGCCCTCGCTATTTTCCACACACTTGTGTGGTCTGCTGCGAGATAGAAAGGATGGACGGACGCGGGTTGAGCCGTCGTCCTACCGAATGCGAGTCCAGTGTAATCTAAAGAAGAACAACGGAATACAAATGTTTGTTGGAGAGGCAGATATGACATTCCCATTCACTAGAAAATTGTTAAGGAATCCATTTACGAAGTTGTATTTATTTAGCATTGGAAACCAACTTCACAACTTCACACATCCCTGAGATTGCTTAGAACTGTTATTGTTAATACTTCCAACACCATCACACATATGCGCACTCTTTTGCTGATGTTCCACTGTGCGCGCATTATTTTGTTGTGTGTTTCAGACTGATTACGTGATTACACTGCTTCATTATAGGCAAGTTATAACGAACAGTGGCCTGCATCGTAGGTTAATTACAAGGTTACTTAAATAATTTCATATCGATTAAATTTTCTAGAGCTTCCGATCGCGTCACGTGGTTAAAAACCCACGACCTTTCGGCCGACTGCTCCCCAGTTGTTGTCAAGTGATCACTGTCGAGTTATTGCAATATCACAGTGAAACGCAACTTCTTATTGTTTTGTAAATTTTTACGCATCGAGAAGTCAACACTGTCGTTGGGCAAGTTCGAAGCTCACAATTCAAGCTGATTAGCGATTTTATAAATACACTACTTTCAGTTCACAAACATTTTATTTCCGAACTGTACGTGGTTTGTAGATTTTTCTTCCCCGTAGGAAAAAGATGGTATTTCCACCACGCCTATTCGTAGCAAATTTTTGTAATAGCAATAGTGATTAAATTTCAGTCTCTAAGCAGTTGCAGAAAATTGTCTGAGGCATTTAGTTGCCAAATATCATTGCTGTCGCCGGATCTGTCGTTGTACACACCTCTAATGCTGTCCATTATCTACAGTATAAAGTTTTCCATTCCACTGACCACATTTCTTTGAGTTTTTGTTTTAATTGAGTAATTAAGACGACGTTCGGGATTTTATTATCACGCTCCTGCCCTTATTATACCGATTACTTTGCTACTTTGCCTACCTTCTTATTACCTTGAATGTTGCTCTGACCCTTCAGACATAAAGTGCATTCTTTATTAAGCTCTGTTAGCTGTTGGGGCACAGAAGATTCAGTGCAAATTTACTCGAATTTCTCAGCGCTAGATAGTAACAGAAACGCACGTTACTCCACTAGAAAACTTTATGAGGATTTAATATGTCGATAATGTACCTCTGAGACGCTTCAAGAATCATGTTGAGCAAAATAGAAGATTTAGACCGAATGAGATGGCCCAGTGCTTAAAGACGCCAGACTCGCACACGGAAGAACTGGGTTCCGATTACCCGTTCACCTATCCGCGATTAAGTTTTCCATGTTTTGATAAATCGAGTATGAGAAATTCCGGGATTGTACTCTAGCAAACGAGACGGCGAAGTTTCTCCTCAAATAGGAGCTTCTGCATCTTCTGAAATTATCTCTTCGCTGATAGGATGTTAAACCCAAGCGTTCTTCGTTCCTCACTTTGGAAGCATTAGGGTTTGTACGGAGGTATACCGTTAGTCCCGTCCGGCGAATAAAAAAGTAAGAGACAAAGCGCACCATCTGGAGTACTCAAGCAGATGAATAGATATTTTACTCGTATCCCTGGACGTAGACCATATGAAAGATACAAAAGAGGTTAATATTATACTTGATTTGACAGCACTCTGTCGCTTTCTGCCACTAAAAAAATTAGAGCATTACTGACACAGTGACAACGGTCTCGTAGGAAATTTCAGTTCGAACTAGTTCAAGTATGCAGTACTTCTGTCGCTCTAGTAAGAAGTATATTTTGTCGCCATAACCTAAAATATTTACATTACGACGTCCTCCTTTTAGTGTCATTTTACATTGGTATTGATTTGTAAGGACAATGGGAGTCACATGACTATACCGTTGCCTTGAACAGCAATTTCTTTCTTTTCTCGGCTTTCGTTAACCCGTTATCATCACCTAGGTTTGCTTTCCAAGGTCCTTGCTTTCGTAAAATCCAGACTTTGTCGTCGAACGTGTGACTCGTATGACGGAGACTGTAGCCTTGCGGGAAACCACTTGCTCTTCTTGTGGCAGAGCGGAAGGAGAATTTTGAGAAGGCGCGTTCGCCGGCAACTTTTCCCATTACTGGAGAGGTCTGCGTTACACCTGGCGCTGCAAGCGGCGCCCCGTTTTGTTTTATTTATGTTGTGTCGATGGGCAAAGTTGCTGCATCTGCCGACACGGCATCAGATGCTAAGGAGATGCCTCTTTTATGTATCCTGAGGGAATCCAGGAGACACTGTGCAAGAAGTTTCGCCTGCAGCTCCAGAAAAAGAGCTACGGTATGTCGGCGTAGGCAAAATGACAGTCGTAAGATTTGGTACCGAATACGGGTTTCGTCTCACACTTGCAACTTATATAGTCCGGTAGGCCGTGACAAAAAAAATCCATTTATTTTATACTGCCTGATGTTTTAATCTGTTGTTACTGAAGACTTAACAAAAAGTATGGATTCTAGGACATGCGACGCCCATGAACTTTCAAACCTGTCGTAAAATGTAATTTCCAGAAACTGTCTTACACTAGAAAAGTGGTTCAAATGGTTCTGAACACTATGGGACTTAACATCTTAGGTCATCAGTCCCCTAGAACTTAGAACTACTTAAACCTAACTAACCTAAGAACATCACAGACATCCATGCCCGAGGCAGGATTCGAACGTGCGGCCGTAGCAGTCACGCGGTTTCGGACTGAAGCGCCTAGAACCGCACGGCCACCGCGTCCGGCTACACTAGATAAAACCTCTTTTGTGCACCATTAGCAATATAAATTGTTGATAGAAAAAAAAACAGCAAGCACCTAGTTGCGACTAATGCCGTCAGCAATTTCCCAAATGTGCGAAAAAATCCATATGATGTAACCATTTTATGCTGTTTGAAACCTTTTTCTTTTGCTTCGTTTCACATCATATCTTTATAAAAAAAATTACAAAATACATTTTTTACACCTTTGGAACGTTGCTGACGGCGTTAGTTCCAACTAGATACTTGCTGACTTTTTCTGTCAACAATTTGTATTGCTAATAATGCATAAAAGAAGTTTTAGCTAGTGTAAGATAGTTTTTTGAAATTACATTTTACGACACTTTTGTAAGTATGTGAGCGGTACTTATCCCAGACTCCAGATGTTTTGATAATGGTGTTTTGTTTGTAAGGACGCGAATAACAAGCTGAAATATTTGACAGTATAAAATAGTTGCCCTTTTTTTCATGGGATCATCGATTATATTCTCAGTAAATTGAAGATCTTTTCGTGAATTCTGGTAATATTGCCGTGATAGCGGATTTTTGATACACTGAACCGATTGTGTGGTTTTCACTTTTCCACCAACTCACAACCGGCATAACAAACATTTGCAGTAAATCCTTATAAAAATGTTTATCCTAAGAACTTTCTTGTGCGAAATGTGTGTTGTTCTTTCAGAATGTTGCAGTGCAGCTAAAACAGTCACTGAAATTTCGTTTACTCCTTTGGGATAGATCGAACAGGTAAAAATCGTCACATGTTACTAAATCTTGTTGGACAACTTGTAAACTTATTTTCAATCTAACCAAATACATGCTTGCGAAGTTCTTTTTCGTATCTGTTGTGTTAACGTCTTTTCTAATAGTGTTAATTACATTCTGTTACTATATTTTAGTTAGTTCTTGTTACAAAACTCAAAAGTGTTTTCCTTCTGTACGCTGTGCATTTAAAATTTCTGGTAATACTAAGTTAAATACAACAAAGAGTAGCGTTGATTTACATGCTTACAGGCGCTCACTTTTTTCCGAGTGTTGTATCAGAGGCGGAGCTTCGTGTGTAGCTCACAACAACGAACTAAACTATAAACTAGACTTACGTAAGAACTGTTAAGGAGCAGCCGTTGATGTTTTACGCAGGAATTAGACAGTTAAGTTATTTCATCATTTTTAGCGTTCATATTGCATGCAGGCCCAAACGCTATTGGTCTTTGTTTCACCATGTAATCGCTGTGCACTTTATTGTCAGTTTACGGAGAATAACCGTAATTATCATGGAGAGGAGAACCGTATGCAGAGCTACAGTCTTTTGCTCTGCAATGATTTTTATAGCTTAGATATCCACTAGAGATATTAAACATGTAAAGATACGGCTTACAATGCTACGCTGCTTCGAACAGTTACCAGCTATTGAAAAGCATATCATTGCACCTGTATATGAGACCCATCAGACTGCAGATGGACGCACAGATGTGTGGTTCTTGAGTGACAGCCTCTGTTATATGGTTGATTCTTTATTTATGTTTTAGCACTGTTCTCTTTATCGTAGTCATTTACTAGATTATGTACGTGGCGTTGTTTCGTTTTCCCAGCATAAGTATTCACAGTCCCACGAAAGTGTACTCTGTGACATTTTGTTCCGCTTCTACGACATGCTATATTCTGCTTATTGGGATTTTCCTTTTAAAAACTTACGGTAGGAAGTGATGGCCTGCAGCAAAATCCCTCCAAATTAACTAGTCCATGGTAATTATACTAGGTTGGTCTGAAGGAAGTAGTTAACGCTTATTCTTCAACCCTATAACGAATGGAGTACTACTGTTTTAAACACAAAAACTGTTCTCTGGAACACACCTCCACTAGGTTATAAACTGTTACGTTTTTGCAGTATTTATTAAATATCAATCTTTCTACGCCACAAACGATAACTCATATACAAACGACTATTCATGGCTCGGCTTCTTAACAGTTCTGTTATGTGCTTGCGATTAACGTTTTGGAACGACAAATGGAAAATATCTACCCACAGTGTGCAGTGCAAGAGCACGAAAGGTGTAAAACAAAACGCAACAACCGTAGCGGTCGGAATATATTTCCAACTAATGTACTCTCGGTAACGAAGTCACTGCACAGAAAAAGACGGTGGTAAAAGATAAATAAAGAATTAATCATAGGACAGAAGGTAACAATTAATAATGCTATCACACACCTATGCATGCACGTGCAGCTTGAGAACCTCATATCCAGCACGCCCACAACGACAAATTTTGAAAGCTGTATTTTTTCTGAACACAGCAATACTGTAAATCGAATCTTTGCACTTGTACTACCTCTGGTGAAAATATTTTATTACGTTTGGTAACGTTGAGACGAATAGAGCAAGGGCACATTTATACTGCCTCCGGCTGAAATATTTTATTATATTTGGTAAACGTGAGACGAACAAAACGAGTGCACATTGATCAACAACTGCGCGTATTTTCATTTGAATGTCAGTTATTGGAGAGAACTGTCGAATGTTAAGGTAATAATTTTTTGTTTTCTCGTGATGTGTGGAGTAAAATATGAAAAATAAAAGCATAACTGAAACAAAATTGCTCCGGTAGCTGAAAGATGTAACAGTACTGTTTTTCACTCAGTGATTTATATTCTCCATAATTCTACCGTAGTTGTTTCATTGGGGGTGTGTAATTCCATTGGTAAAACAATTAAAAGAAAATGTATGTGAACTTTCGAAAATAATTTGTAGAGAGAGATGATGTATAGATAGACGTCAGAACTCACAGAGTGAAATAAATGATGCTAACTTATTAAATGAAAAAAAATGTTGCTATTGACATCACATTACTAATTCTGCTCTCGGCGATGATATTTTGCGTTCAAATTAGTTAGCTTATCAATTGTGCTCGGTTTCCTTGATGCCCAAACTTTATTTTGATGATTCTTTTCTGGAATTTTTTTCTCTGATCCGGTGCGTGCGCGCGGTCACACACACACACGCACACACACACACACACACCACACACCACACACACACAGGCGCGCGCTCACGCGCTCACACGCAAACAGGTACTCACATACACATTACATTAAGACAAGACTTGCAGTATGGTTTAGAATTACTACACACATTATGAGCCTAGGAAGTTCTATAAAACTACAAAAATCAAACAAACATCCTCATGGTTCACGTGAGCAGTTGCTTCAACCCTAATTCGAGTGGGCGGACGAAATACAAAGTCATGTACGAGGTGCATTCAAGTTCTAAGGCCTCCGATTTTTTTTCTCCGGACTGGAAAGAGATAGAAACATGCGCATTGTTTTAAAATGAGGCCGCGTTCATTGTCAATACGTCCCAGAGATGGCAGCACCGAACGGCAGATGGAATTTTACCGCCAGCGGCGAGAATGAGAACTGTTTTAAATACTTAAAATTGCGACGTTTTCCTTACTTAAACAGCGTGCAATCATTCGTTTTCTGAATTTGCGAGGTGTGAAACCAATTGAAATTCATCGACAGTTGAAGAAGATATGTGGTGATGGAGTTATGGATGTGTCGAAAGTGCGTTCGTGGGTGCAACAGTTTAATGAATGTAGAACATCGTGTGACAACAAACCGAAATAACATCGGGCTCGCACAAGCCGGTCTGACGACACGATCGAGAAAGTGGAGAGAATTGTTTTGGGGTATCGCCGAATGACTGTTGAACAGATCGCCTCCAGAGTTGGCATTTCTGTGGGTTCTGTGCACACAATCCTGCATGACGACCTGAAAATGCGAAAAGTGTCATCCAGGTGGGTGCCACGAATGCTGACGGACGACCACACGGCTGCCCGTGTGGCATGTTGCCAAGCAATGTTGACGCGCAATGACAGCATGAATGGGACTTTCTTTTCGTCGGTTGTGACAATGGATGAGACGTGGATGCCATTTTTCAATCCAGAAACAAAGTGCCAGTCAGCTCAATGGAAGCACACAGATTCACCGCCACCAAAAAAATTTCGGGTAACCGCCAGTGCTGAAAAAAGATGGTGTTTATGTTCTGGGACAGCGAGGGCGTAATCCTTACCCATTGCGTTCCAAAGGGCACTACGGTAACAGGTGCATCCTACGAAAATGTTTTGAAGAACAAATTCCTTCCTGCACTGCAACAAAAACGTCCGGGAAGGGCTGCGCGTGTGCTGTTTCACCAAGACAACGCACCCGCACATCGAGCTAACGTTACGCAACAGTTTCTTCGTGATAACAACTTTGAAGTGATTCCTCATGCTCCCTACTGACCTGACCTGGCTCCTAGTGACTTTTGGCTTTTTCCAACAATGAAAGACACTCTCCGTGGCCGCACATTCACCAGCCGTGCTGCTATTGCCTCGGCGATTTTCCAGTGGTCAAAACAGACTCCTAAAGAAGCCTTCGCCGCTGCCATGGAATCATGGCGCCAGCGTTGTGAAAAATGTGTACGTCTGCAGGGCGATTACGTCGAGAAGTAACGCCAGTTTCATCGATTTCGGGTGAGTAGTTAATCAGAAAAAAAATCGGAAGCCTTAGAACTTGAATGCACCTCGTACATATAAAGGGCTTATACAGGTCGTTTCGCAATTACTTGTCAAAATCTTATTGAATTTAGAGGGAGCCGAGAGGTAATGACTGGAATCAGTATCCATTTCGGTATATCAACTGTTTCAAATCTCCAGTAACTGGCGTGAAAAACTCTTTATCGCTACTGGTGGCAGTTTACAGTTACAACGAGGGAACTAATACAGTGGCTATGTGCACTACGAAGATACACTGAGGTGAGAAAAGTCCTGGGATAGCGATGTGCTTGTGTACATATGGCAGTAGTACATCGTACAGAAGGTACAAAAGAGCAGTGCATTGGCGAAACCGTTACATGCACTCAGGTGATTCGTGTGAAAAGGTTTCCGACGTGACTATGGTCACGCGTCTGGAAGTAACTGACCTTGCACTCGGAATAGTAGTTGGCGCTAAACGTGTGGGACATTCCATTCCGGAAATCGTTACGGAATTCAACATTCTGAGATCCATAGTGTCAATAGTGTGCCGAGATTACCAAATTTCAGGCATTACTTCTCACCACGGACAACGAAGTGCCCGACGGCCATCACATTACGACCGAGAGAAGCATAGAGTTGTCAAAGCTAACAGACAAGCAACACTGCGTGAAATAACCGCAGATATCAGTTTGGGGCGTACGACGAAAGTATCACTTAGGACAGTGCAGCGAAAAGGGCGTTAATGGGCTATGGCAGCAGACGACCGACTTAAGTGTCTTTATCAAAACTAGACATGGTTGTCTCACTGGGAATTCCGCGATCGTTCTTTAAGTAAAATATAGCGTTTCAGTCTTCGATCGCTATTCTTTATTTTCAATTACCGGTTTCGGGCTAGCTGCCCATCTTCAGATCTGTTAGACAATGTTAAAAATGTAATTAATAATAGAGATACAGTTAGTGATAAAAATATCTTAGTTTACAAAAAGAAATTTTGGAACGTATTAAATGCAAACATACCAATAATTCCGGAGTATATAAGATTAAATGTGCTGAATGTGACAGTTATTATATAGGACAAACAGGGCGGAATTTCGAAATTCGATACAGGGAACATTGCAGTCATAGCAATCGAACAGCATTTGGAACACATGTAAAAGATAATAGACATGAAGTGAGTAACATAAATGAACAAATGGAGGTTCTACATAAAGCTCTAAAAAGTCTCTATCTCAACGTGCTCGAAGAGATTGAAATATACGCACATCAAAGAAAAACCCCAGGCCTAATACTTAATGAGCAAAGTGATTTTATGCACAGGAATTATTATGAGATTTTTAAAGACCTGTTTTAGGCTTACTCTTGAATGCAACAGCACGCCCCAGTAAGAAACAGCTACAGCGGAACGGCCCTCAGCGTACTGGCGGCGAGGTGAATTGGGCGCGGCCCAAGACGACTCGGCGTGGCGTTGTATACGTTCTGACGTAGGGAAACCCACTCCACCACCAATCAAAAACAAAGAAGACCAAACGCACATTTTCGGAAGAATATCTACATTTTAATTATATTTTATGTTTCTTTATAAAGAAATTTTAAATTAATGTAAAAATTTTTCGTTTCACGGTCCACTCAAAAAGATTATTCATATGTTATTACCTTAAAAATTGTTTTATTAAAAAGAATATTCGCCATTAATATATACGGCGAAATAATAACAGATGCACAATTGTTATAGGTAGAGGGCACTTTTTGCTGTTAGCAATCAGGTTACTCTTAAATACTGCGATATAATGTCTTAACAGATTGAAATTTACTTTACTTACGACAGTGAACTGTGTGTTCTGTACGGACAAGTTACTCTGTAGCTACAACATATGGTATGTTTGCATTTAATACGTTCCAAAATTTCTTTTTGTAAACTAAGATTATTTTATCACTAACTGTATCTCTATTATTAATTACATTTTTAACATTGTCTAACAGATCTGAAGATGGGCAGCTAGCCCGAAACCGGTAATAGAAAATAAAGAATAGCGATCGAAGACTGAAACGCCATATTTTACTTAAGTGCCTTTGCTAACAGCACGACATCGCCTGCAGTGCCTCTCCTGGACTTGTGACCATATTGGTTGGACCCTAGACGACTGGAAAAATGTGACCTGGTCAAATGAGTCCCGATTTCAGTTGGAGAGAGCTGATGGTAGAGTTCGAGTGTGGCGCAGACCCCACGAAGTCATGGACCGGAGTTGTGAATAAGGTACTGTGCAACCTGACGGTGGTCCCATAATGGTGTGGGCCATGTTTACATGGAATGGACTGGGTGCTCTGGACCAGCTGAATCGATAATTGACTAGAAATGGTTATGTTCGATTATTGAAGATCATTTGCAGCCGTTCATGGACCTCATGTTCCGAAACCGCGAAGTCATGTCACCTGGCCACTATTGTTCGCGGCTGGTTTGGATAACAGACAGGGTAATTCGTGAGAATTATTTGGCCAGCCAGATCGCCCGACATGAATCTTGGGACATAATCGAGATATCAGTTCGTGTACGACAGCCTGTACCGGCAACACCTTCTCAGTTATGGACGGCTATGGAGGCAGCTTGGCTCGTCATCTCTGCAGAGGACATCCAAAGACTTGTTGAGTCAATGCCGCATCGAGTTTCCGCACTACGCCGATAAAAAGGGGATCCGACGCGATATTAAGGTAATTCCATGACTTTCGTCACCTCAGTGTACATAGAAATGAAGACTGTTCGTGTCATATTATATACTGCATATATCTTCCTGTCACCTTTAGGTGGCAGGGGTAAAATACAGGGAGCGAAAGGCTATTTACAATTTGTACAGAAAGCAGATGGCAGTTATAAGAGTCGAGGGGCATGAAAGGGAAGCAATGGTTGGGAAGGGAGTAAGACAGGGTTGTAGCCTCTCCCCGATGTTATTCAATCTGTATATTGAGCAAGCAGTAAAAGAAACAAAAGAAAAATTTGGAGTAGGTATTAAAATCCATGGAGAAGAAATAAAAACTTTGAGTTTCGTCGATGACATTGTCATTCTGTCAGAGACAGCAAAGGACTTGGAAGAGCAGTTGAACGGAATGGATGGTGTCTTGAAGGGAGGATATAAGATGAACATCAACAAAAGTAAAACGAGGATAATGGAATGTAGTCGAATTAAGTCGGGTGATGTTGAGGGTATTAGATTAGAGAATGAGACACTTAAAGTAGTAAAGGAGTTTTGCTATTTGGGGAGCAAAATAACTGATGATGGTCGAAGTAGAGAGGGTATAAAATGTAGACGGGCAGTGGCAAGGAAAGCGTTTCTGAAGAAGAGAAATTTGTTAACATCCAGTATAGATTTAAGTGTCAGGAAGTCATTTCTGAAAGTATTTGTATGGAGTGTAGCCATGTATGGAAGTGAAACATGGGCGGTAAATAGTTTGGACAAGAAGAGAATAGGAGCTTTCAAAATGTGGTGCTACAGAAGAATGCTGAAGATTAGATGGGTAGATCACATAACTAATGAGGAAGTATTGAATAGAATTGGGGAGAAGAGAAGTTTGTGGCACAACTTGACCAGAAGAAGGGATCGGTTGGTAGGACATGTTCTGAGGCATCGAGGGATCACCAGTTTAGTATTGGAGGGCAGCGTGGAGGGTAAAAATCGTAGGGGGAGACCAAGAGATGAATACACTAAGCAGATTCAGAAGGATGTAGGTTGCAGTAAGTACTGGGAGATGAAGAAGCTTGCACAGGATAAAGTAGCATGGAGAGCTGCATCAAACCAGTCTCAGGATTGAAGACCACAACAACAACAACATCTTCCTGTAGTGGTGGTCCGCATCTAGTTGCTCTACTACATTAGCAGTGAGCAGTTGGCATTATTTGGTTGCAGATGAGGGAATTACTGCAGTCAGAGTGACTTATTGTTGGGCAGCCATAGGTTGTGCGCCGGCACTTGACTACACCTTTCTTTGTCTTTAAAAGCTGGCTGGTGTGGCCGTGCGGTTAAAGGCGCTTCAGTCTGGAACCGTGTGACCGCTACGGTCGCAGGTTCGAATCATGCCTCGGGCATGGATGTGTGTGATGCTCTTAGGTTAGTTAGGTTTAATTAGTTCTAAGTTCTAGGCGACTGATGACCTCAGATGTTAAGTCGCATAGTGCTCAGAGCCATTTGAACCATTTTTTTGTCTTTAAAAACACAAACAAGTATAGACTACATAGCCCCCATCACAGTTATCTACATCAAACAAGTGCACTTACAGTAACACAAAAAGTATACGTCATGGGAGAAAAGTGCCAACGTGTGCGTAAGAAGAAAACCATTCCACTTATTTAAAATCTTTTGCAGTTTGCCTAAGTTATCTCTTTCATCTGTGCCCGTGCTGAAAGAAGTGTCATATCTATTTCCAATCTGAGCTAAATAGATTTTAAATAGTGCAGATAAACCACGTGGCACTGCACTCGACGCTACAGAGGCAGGCTGCGATTTATGTGGTCGTATCGACACGAAAGGTACTCTGTCTTATTGTCATCATCGCTTTGTTCACAAGTAACGACTAGTAACTATTACTGGTAGTAAAAGGAGGAGTAAGTACAGACTGGTTTAATAATGTTACATGTAAGCGCAGACTAATTTCAAAGGGAAAGGCAATATTAAAGTAAAGGAACGTGTGGAATAGTTTTCTTATTTTATGACGTCGTTTACGTAAGATCAATTCACCTTTTGATTAAGATCAGGGAAATTTATTCTGGAGTATATATAAAACAGTTTCTAATTTGGATAAACGGGCACCGTGAACATATATTTTTTGTACTGATATATTTCCATATATGTCAGGCATCCATCAGTCCATCAGGTTGTCCTCCTGAAAATCTTTAGCGTTAATTGGAAATCTATGAAGTTAGCGGATGCTGTTTCTGATCTGAAGTTGAAACATCTCCGTTATAAATAGGTCCGTCCAACTTTGTTCCTTCATTTTTAACTACAGTTAATAATATTAATTCTTGTGTACCGACATTAGTTCATTTCTAGTCTGCCATTTTTGCCTAAACTTGTGGTCTCGAATGTGTCAGTGGACAACAGTGGTTTTGGTATTTCGCGGCAACATGCGTATATCCGTATCTGCCTTCTGCGTGTTCTTCACAGTGTTCATCATCAGTCTCTGTTATATTCCTGGGAGTCACTGGTACCGGAAATTACTCACTCTGACGAGCAGACTTTACAGCGCATGGGAAACTGGGACATTGCACGATTTTGTTTTATTTTTGAGGTGATTCCAAATATTTATATGAGCCAATCAGTCTTCAGGACAGAATTTGGGCCACTAACAGGACTTCTCTGGAAGATACTGCTTCGTGAGAATAGTTACAGAAATTTGTTTCCATCGGGTGCAAGAAAAATCGGTCATCGCGGGACAATCACTCGCCCTCGAAATCGTCCAAGTATGCTCAGGCTACCACCCATTTAGGAGGATTGGGGAAAAGTGGGCTGGCTCAGACCCTCTTACCCTTGCTACCGGAAACTGGACCTGGTGTCCACAACAGTGTATAGAACGAGCACGGCCATGAAATCTACATCTATATCCGCACTCTGCAAATCAATTTGAAATGCATGGTAGAGGACACTTGCCATTATAACAGTTGTTAGAGTTTCCAACTCGATTCACGTATAGAGCGTTGGAAGAATGTTTACTTAAACGTCTCAGTGCATCTCGTAATTAATCTTGTCCTCATGATTCTTACAGATGCGATAGGTTGTGGGTTGTCTTATATTTCTATTTTCGTCATTTACAGCTGGTTCTTGAAACTTTGTAGGTAGGCTTTCTCGGAATAATTTACATTTATCTTAAAATGCTGCCAGTTCGGTTCCTACTGATTCTCTGTGACACTCTCGTGGTCCAAACAAACAGTGACCATGCATACTATCCATCTCCGTATAAATTCAATACCCCCCCCCCCCCCCCATTAGTCATATCCGGCAGAGGCCCACAAAACTGAGCAATATTTTGCGATAGTTCGCACTAGCGAATTGTAAGCTACCTTGTTTGAAGATAGACTGCATTTCATATTACGGATGAACCGAAGTCTACCAACTGCTAAGACTGAGCCTATGTAAGCGTTCCATTCCATATTCTTATAAATTTCTATACCCAGTTGACCAATTCCATTTGTGACTTATAGGATACTATTTTTTCGGTTTGTGAAGTGCAGGATTTCCTATTTCAAAAGGTTTAAAGCAAGTTGCCATTTTTTGCACTACACAGAAATCTTCTTAAACTGCACCTTTTTTCAAGCAAAGATTCATCATAGATAACAACAAACTCTGTGAAGAGTCTGACGTTGCTATTAATATTATCTGCAAGGCATTTAATGTACGAGGAAAATAAGGAACGTTCGGTCGCGAAATGGAAACCACAACGAAAATCAAAAGTGTTCTATCTGCAGTAGTTAGCTGCACCTTTCAGCTACGTCTCTACATAGTCGCCGCTCCGACTTAGATGTCTCTTGTAGCATTGTACCATATTTTCAATACACTCGTCCTAGAAGGCTGCCTTCTGCGTTTCCCACCAATTTTCTACGCTGGACTGCAGTTTGTTGTCTGTGCCAAAATGTTGTCTTCCTAGCCAGCGGTTCATGTGAGCAGAGATGAAAATCGAAGGGAGCCAAGTCGGGATAGTATGGTGGGTGACGAAACACTTCCCACCGAAAACGCTGCAGGAGAGTCCTCATCGGCTCTGCAGAATGCGGCTGACAATTGTTATAAAGAAAGAATCGCATGACAGTTACGTTATGTGGGGTTGTATGAAATCAGGTGAAATCTCTTGGCACACACTGGAACCTGGTGGAAGAGATTACTTTCTGGGCATCGTTATGCGCTCACCGTGCGCTCAGAACTGAGAAGGGTGACGTAAGGGGATCTACAGGCACACTAGGGATGCTGCCCAACACATCTGTCCAAAGCGTCATCGGATTTGCCCTGTCGTTTCCATTTCGCGACCGATCGTTTCTTACTTTCCGAGTAGCCCCACGTACAACACCAACAGCAAGAAATTCCAAATCCAGTCACAAATTTCGCTTGATACCGCATACGATCGACTTTCGATTGCAATTGTACATGTGCTACTGAGGTAAATGATTTTCGGGAATCAAGAAATGCTACACCCACTTGACACCCTTGATCCATATCATCGAAAAAAAAGGGGATTTGAATTACACATGACCGATGATTCCGGGATCTGTGAGAGCTGACATGGAGCAGGTCATTCTGTTCGAGATACCGAATTACATTTGAGTTCAAAATATGTTTTAAGATTATATGAGAATGCAGGGTTTCTCGGCGAATCTCGATGATAAAATCTTCTTGGGTTGACAGCCGAGTCAGTGTGTTGTTCGGCTGTTAACCCAAGAAGGTTTTATCATGTTTTAAGATTGTATAACAAACTGATGTCAAGGGTATTGCACGATAGTTATGTGGATCACTTCTGCCACACTTCTTGTAGACGGATGTGACCTGGACTTTCTTCCAACGACTGGAAACGGGTTTTTGTTCGAGAAATCTACGGCAGATTATGGTTAAAAGCCGCAAGTTCGGTATAGGATCTGATAGGGATTCTATCGGGTCCTGGTGGTTGCTCGATTTTAACGATTATAGCTGTTTCTCAATACCACTGACACTAATATCTACAGGGTGTCCCAGAAATGCTGCGATGAAGTTCGAAGGGTTGTAGATGGTGTCTTAAGCGAAAAGTCGAGGATAAGAACCCGTGTTCTAAAACGTCATCCAACGACACTACAAAGCGTCGAATTTACAGACTCCCAGTCCTTCCAATAGGCCGACCTTCGGTAGGAAACGTGACTTGGTGCGTTGACGGTCCATAGGCAGAACGTCTCGCCATACTGTTTGTTTTTCAGTGGTCGCCACTGATTGCCACGGTCGCCAGTGGAGAAGATGGAGCTTGCTGCTGCACGAAAAGGCCTTGTCTCCTATGAATGCGATGCTCTGTTGCCTCGGAGGGTGACGGTTTCGGACTTAAGCTTCTATTTGCAGTTTGTTTCTCCTGGAACCCTCTGAAATCCCCAATGTTTTTCGGTATGTAGGAGAAAAATGAACTGCACATGGAAACCCATGTCTGTAACGGTTATCCACCAAGGCAAGAGAGCATCGCATTTATAGGAGATAGCCGGCGGGAGTGGCCGAACGGTTCTAGGCGCTACAGTCTGGAACCGCGTGACCGCTACGGTCGCAGGTTCGAATCCTGCCTCGGGCATGGATGTGTGTGATGTCCTTAGGTTAGTTAGGTTTAAGTAGTTCTAAGTCCTAGGTGACTGGACTGATGACCTCAGAAATTAAGTCCCAAGTGCTCAGAGCCATTTGCACCATTTTCATAGGAGATAAGGCATGTCTACACGGTAGCTATCTACCCATCTTCTCCATTGGCAATCTCGACAATCAGTCGCGATCACCGAATAACAAACAACATTGTGAAATGTTCCGCCTACGCTCCTTCAGCGTACAAAGTCACGTTTGCTGCCGAAGGCGTGGCCTAATGGCAGGGACCAGCGCAATATAACTTCAACGCTCTGTAGCGTTGTTTGATGATTTTACTGGACATGGATTCCTATATCCTCTACCTGTTCCTCAAGACAGTCTCTCGAAGTGTGCCGCAACGTTTCTGGAGTATCCTACACATCACTCATCTTCGCAACGGCGCGAGGATTAAATTGGGGCAATATCCTAGCAGATGATGTGTTATGGTGTAAGAAAATGGATCGTAGACCTTGATTAGTAGTCTTTCCCCCGGCCTGGGAAAGACTCTCCAGCGAAGCCCCATAACGTGTAAGGTAGGTGGATGCGCCGTGCGGCAGCTGTGTGACGGCGTGGTGTGGTGTGTTGCGCAGAGTCGTCGCTGCAGGCGGGCCCGCCGCTGTTCGGCTACGGGCTGTCGGGCGCGCACGGCATCGCCAAGCCGATCGCGAGGCCCGCCACCGCCGCAGCCGCCGCCGCCGCCGTCTTCAGCCCCCACCTCCACACGCTGCTCGCCTGCCGGCACCCCTACCTCACCGGTAAGCCACAACATCAACGTCTTCTCTTCTCTTCTCTTTCTCCTCGTCCTTTGTGCATCTTCTCATTCTCAGTTCGTAGATATTCATACACTATCTGATCAGTACTATCCGGACATCCCTAGGTAATGTGGAATTGACCGTTATATCTGAAGAGAGGCCGATATAAAATGCAGCAGGGAATTGGAGGAGCGGTAACAACAGAATAGTTCGGTCAGAACAGCTCAGTAACTTCGAATGTGATCCAGTCATTGGATGCCACCTTAGTAACAAATACATCAGCACATTGCAAAGCTTCTAAAGCTGTCAAGATCGACTGCTGGTGATGCAAATGAAGAGTGGAAAGCCGGCCGCTGTGGCCGAGCGTTCTAGGCTCTTCACTCTGGAACTGCGCTGCTGCTACGGTCGCAGGTTCGAATCCTGTCTAGGGTATGGATGTGTGTGATGTCCTTAGGTTAGTTAGGTTTAAGTAGTTCTAAGTCTAGGGGACTGATGACCTCAGATGTTTTAAGTCCCCTAGTGCTCAGAGCCATTTCAACCATTTTAGGAGTGGAAACCCGAAGAGACAACCACAATTGAACCAAGACCAGGCAGACCGTCTGTACTGACTGGCAAGGTTCATCGTCCACTGTGGAGAATGGTCGTAACAAATCAGGTGAAATCAGCGGAAGGAATCAGTTTTGAGTTCCGAAGTGATACCAACAGTCCTGATAGCACATTGATTGTGTGTAGAGGGTTAGAAAGAATGGCGTACAATGGTTGCTGAGATCCCCATATGGGTTCGATTCCCGGCGGGGTCAGGGATTTTCTCTGCCTCGTGATAGCTGGGTGTTGTGTGCTGTCCTTAGGTTAGTTAGGTTTAAGTAGTTCTAAGTTCTAGGGGACTTATGACCACAGCAGTTGAGTCCCTGAGTCCCATAGTGCTCAGAGCCATTTGAGCCATTTTTTTTTTTGATCCCCATATGCCACATCAGCACTAAGTGACACTTGAGGTGGTGTTCAGAACGCCCCTGGACTGTGGGTGACTGGAAACGAGTTTGGAGTGATGAATCACTTGTGACAAATTGCTGGAAGGGTTTGGGTTTGGTGAATGCCTGCATTACGTTAGCCGCCGTAATGTGTAGTGCCGAAAATGAAGGGGCAGTCAAATGGAGACTGCACACCCGCCACAACAGGACCATGCAATGGTCCCATTCAAAAATAATCACCGTACGCGTTAGGGCATTCACACAGGGAGACGAGAAGATTAGTTCCCGTTTCGTAGAAAACTGTCGGTCGCTGACTGATTCACAACCACACCCGCTCTTGCACTTCCTCGTCCGACTGAAAGCGATGTTTGTGGATGTCTTTCTTCAGGTCGCCGATGGAAGATCCGTGCTGTACAGAGGCTGTTGCAGGGTTTCCCAGTCAAATCGCTGAAGCATAGCCTTCGTCAGATTAGCAGGGTGGGAGCGGGCGTTATCGCGCAACAGGACGATCCCGTCCGACAGCTTTCCTGGACATCTTGACTGCATGATGCATCGGACTGACTGCAAAGCGTCTTCATAGCACAGCGCATTGATTGTCGTTCCAGGCACGAGGAACTCGACGATCAATGTCCTGCAAACGAAGAAGAAAATCATTACGATATTACCGGAACTGGTGTGAACATCTTTCGATTTCTCTCGAAGGGCAGATGTGGCATGTTTCTTCTTTTGGCGTTGTCGACTGTCCTCGGGCTATCGGAATGCTATCAAACGGAATCGTCCTGTTGCACGATAACCCCCGCCCCCACACTGCCAACTGGGGAAAGGCTACGCTACAGCGATTTGGTTGGAAAACACTGCACCATCTTTCGTATGACCTGTATCTTTCACGGTGTGGGTTTTCATATCTCTGACGACCTGAACAAAAACTTGTGTACAAGTGCAAGAATGTGTGCAGTTGTGGATCTGTCAGTGGCTGACCACTTTCTATGAAACTGGAACAGATCGTCTCGTCTTCCACTGCGCTAAATGTCCTAACGCATGAGTTGATTACTTTTGAATGGGACCATCCCATGGTCCCGTTGTGGCGGGTATTTGATTTTAATTTGACCGCCTCTAATACAAAAGTATTGGTGTTACGCTGGGTAGGATGTTTTTCGTGGTTAGAGTATGGCCTCCTTATTGTGCTTAATGAATTGATAAATACGGAAAGATAAGAATACAATTTATAGCATTTTGTGTACGGTAGAGGAAGAATTTGGAGATGATGTTTGCATCAGGTTGACAATTCACCCTTTCATAAAGCAGCGTCTATGTGGAAAGTGGCCTGTGGAATAACATTCTTGATATGGACTGCCCTCACCAGAGTTCTGCGCTGATCCCAGCGTAACATATTTCGATTGAGTTAGAACGTCAGCTTGGCTCCAGGCCACAGCATCCAACGTAGCTGGTTTTGGCTCTTGAAGAATAATGGGCTGCCATTCCTCCAATGACATTGAGGCACCTCACAGAAAGCGTCCCAAGCTAAGTTCAAGCTGTCATAAAGGAGAAGAGTATTCACAGCCCTATTAATCTCCATTAATAGGTGTTCGGATACTTTTGATCACGCAGTGTATGTCTCCGCCGCCAGTCTCTTCAAATAAGACGGCAAACAATAAGAAAGGGAACATGTGCAACAAGAATCTGAATGCAAGGAAAAGCCGTGAAATATATACTTAGTTAAGCAACATGGCTGAAGAATCTTCCCACCCCCCCCCCCACCCCCTCTCTGCCACTCCTCGCCAGATATCCATCACTTGCTGAACAATGATGACTTATGAGTAATTCGTTACAGTTCTGGTGTAACATGATATTGTTTGTTTTAGCTGTACTGTAGTGACTGTACGGCATGTACGATCTCTGCCATGATAAACTGCTCTACTAAATACACACGTATCCAGTGCATAGTCAACTATTTGATTAAACTTGAGTCACAGCACTACATGTTCCTGTGCGTAGGTAAATAGTTATTCTATAGAATGAGGTTTTCACTCTGCAGCGGAGTGTGCGCTGATATGAAACTTCCTGGCAGATTAAAACTGTGTGCCAGGCCGAGACTCGAACTCGGGACCTTTGCCTTTCGCGGGCAGGTGCTCTACCAACTGAGCTACCGAAGCACGACTCACGCCGCGTCCTCTCAGCATTACTTCCGCCAGTACCTCGTCTCCTACCTTCCAAACTCTATCGAAGCTCTCCTGCGAGAGCTGGGGGTAACCTGACAGCGCTGCCTGGGTGAACTATGCCTTGTGAAATCGGATATCGAAGTAACATGTACCAACTTCACCACAACTAAGCCGTGATGATGTGGGTACGTAGGTTATTTTGAATTTGTCAGCAGAGACTCGGCACAAGTGAGTTACTTCTGGCTGCGATGACTGAAGCTTGTGGGAAAAGCCATGAAAATCTAGAGGGGTGGGTGGGAATGACTAACGACTACTGGTGTGGAGTTAAATGTTAAGTCTCGAGCTGCTTTTGTACAAAACTTGTAGTCTCTATTGAACTAAAATATGGCTGCGTTCACCTCCTGAACTAACACCACTGTGCTGCACAGTGCATGAGGGAACCTAGTGGGGACAGGTGGCCATTTTGGATTCTATACTTAGCACTAGTGACCTATATCCACTGTGATGTCATACTTAAAATAAGTAGGAAAAATAAGCTAGACCCACCATCTTGGATTCTCTACTTCCACACACTTGTATTTAATGCATCCAAACTGGCGATCTTGGATTTTACCAGCGTCCATTTACCAGCGTCATACTTAACACAAGTGGCGTAACTGTACCGTGACATCAGGGAAAAATTCCGGAGGATAAGTGAAATCTGACATCATTCAGAGTTAATTCTTCGAAATACAAATCTATAAAAATTGTCCATCGTAACTACTCATCACTGTTTATTCCCTCTTTGAGTCGTCTCTTGAGGTTAATTGATGAACAACTATGGGAAAACTGGTATGATGGCCGTGAGATGTGGGCTGCATCACGTGTGAGAAAAAGTCTAACAGTCCCCATAATTTAGTTGAGGCCTTGATCTATAACCTCGCATTACAAAACGTTTATAGCAGCCTTTGTAACTGCTGAAGAAAAACTGCCCTTAACCGAAACGTTAGTTTGAAAACCTACGTGTTTTAATAGGGTTTCTCCTATACGAGAGAGTAGCCATTTGATTTCGTTCCCTTCCTTATTTGCCACTTGGTATATAACACATCATACAACCAGCCATTGCTACGCCACAGCCGGCCGCGGTGGTCTAGCGGTTCTAGGCGCTCAGTCCGGAAACACGCGACTGCTACGATCGCAGGTTCGAATCCTGCCTCGGGCATGGATGTGTGTGATGTCCTTAGGGTAGTTAGGTTTAAGTAGTTCTAAGTTCTAGGGGACTGATGGCCACAGATGTTAAGTCCCATAGTGCTCAGAGCCATTTGAACCATTTTTTGCTACGCCACACTTCATTAAACAAAATCAGTGTACAATATAGAGTAGAAGCAATACACAAACAAAAAATCACAAAATTATCTCCACAATCCACATTTTTGCTTCAGACATTTGTAATTTCTGATTACGATTGTACTACATCGCGCATCGTATGTAGGAAACAAAAACAGCTACAAGCTAAGTTATCATGTTATTAGAAATTTGTATCACTTCTTTTATATGTGTACATAGTTTCTGAATAAGAAGCAATGCATGTCAAATGGGTTTGGAGCCCTAGGTTGACTCAGTTAACGCAATTGATTTATGTTATGATGCATATAATTAGAATACGTAACGAATGGGTGATTTATGTCTTGAATAGCTTCACTGTCACGTTCGCACTGTGGGTTTTGTCAACACCACTTCTGTAGACGTAAAATGTTGTGATTTGAGTTCTTGATATGCTTGTGACAAGGTGTCTGCTAAGCTTGCGGTCGGCGAACCAATGTGTTACTGAAAAACAAAGCTGACAAGTACTAAAGTACTTCTAGTTACCTCTCCAACGTTCTCAGGCTTCGTTTCTTACTCGTGGTATAAAATTAGACTGTGCGCTAGAGGCGAGGAGGAACTCATGGTACTACGGTCGCACCATGAGATGTCCACTGTTGCAGCCCACACCATCAATGGCGCCACGATCAAGAGCGTTCACTGCAAGTGGCTCTCTCGGCTTACGCCACGCCGCATCACGTGATGAGACCACTCGACTGCCGGCTGTGGGCTAACTTAACTGCAACCCCCAACCTAGAGTGACCTCTCTCCAGGGATCGTGCTCCTGGAACGTTCAGTTCAGAGGGCCAGTCTACTGACTGGTTTGATGCGGCCCGCCACAAATTCCTTTCCTGTGCTAACCTCTTCATCTCAGAGTAGCACTTGCAACCTACGTCCTCAATTATTTGCTTGACGTATTCCAATCTCTGTCTTCCTCTGCAGTTTTTGCCCTCTACAGCTCCCTCTAGTACCATGGAAGTCATTCCCTCAAGTCTTAGCAGATGTCCTATCATTCTGTCCCTTCTCCTTATCAGTGTTTTCCACATATTCCTTTCCTCTCCGATTCTGCGTAGAACCTCCTCATTCCTTACCTTATCAGTCCACCTAATTTTCAACATTCGTCTATAGCACCACATCTCAAATGTTTCGATTCTCTTCTGTTCCGGTTTTCCCACAGTCCATGTTTCACTACCATACAATGCTGTACTCCAGACGTACATCCTCAGAAATTTCTTCCTCAAATTAAGGCCGGTATTTGATATTAGTAGACTTCTCTTGGCCAGAAATGCCTTTTTTACCATAGCGAGTCTGCTTTTGATGTCCTCCTTGCTCCGTCCATCATTGGTTATTTTACTGCCTAGGAAGCAGAATTCCTTAACTTCATTGACTTCGTGACCATCAATCCTGATGTTAAGTTTCTCGCTGTTCTCATTTCTACTACTTCTCATTACCTTCGTCTTTCTCCGATTTACTCTCAAACCATACTGTGTACTCATTAGACTGTTCATTCCGTTCAGCAGAACATTTAATTCTTCTTCACTTTCACTCAGGATAGCAATGTCATCAGCGAATCGTATCATTGATATCCTTTCACCTTGTATTTTAATTCCACTCCTGAACCTTTCTTTTATTTCCATCATTGCTTCCTCGATGTACAGATTGAAGAGTAGGGGCGAAAGGCTACAGCCTTGTCTTACACCCTTCTTAATAGAGCACTTCGTTCTTGATCGTCCAATCTTATTATTCCCTCTCGGTTATTGTACATATTGTATACGATCCGTCTCTCCCTATAGCTTACCCCACGCCTCCTAGCGGCTCCGTGTTCACTCTCTCTCCACGTGCCTCGCCTCAGGCGCGCGCTATTATAGGCAGACGGAATCGATAACCACTAGGTCGATGTGCACACAACACCGCCTCCAAGTCTATGTCAACTCTCCCTTCAGGCGTCCGTAAGCTAGGAAGAAGTGTCTGAAAAACGACGCTCCTCCGAGTTCTCCATGGAAAAGATACTAAAAACACCTGTTTGCCAATAAAAAAGTTTGTTAGAAGAACTTCCAACACGGTGCTATGTAGCAGACTCCGCCCTCACTCCTCTGAAAAATTTATTTTCCCCGCTAGCCAACCTCTTATTTTTGCAAGTTAATCAAAATCCTAACAATTTGGTATCAAACTCCCACTCTTCAGAAAAGCTGAGGGTCAGACCATTACGAGGGAACCCACTTTTCCTTGGAAAACGGCGCTCGATCTCCCTCTCTGTCTACGAGTACTGTTTTAGGTGCCAACCAATTATCGTGTGTAGCAATATCTTCTTCAATAATTGGGTCAACAGGTTCGAATCCTGCCTCTGGCATGGATGTTTGTGATGTCCTTAGGTTAGTTAGGTTTAACTAGTTCTAAGTTCTAGGGGACTAATGACCTCAGCAGTTGAGTCCCATAGTGCTCAGAGCCATTTGAACCAATTGGGTCAACAACTTCAGTGGCCCAGTGACAGAAAGCCGCATTTTCGTCAAAGCAGGCCCAACGTTCCACACGTTCTGCACTCGCACGGGTCTGACAAGATGCTATATGCCATTCCGGCTGCCCACCTATTGTTATTAACGTCCAGTCTGCAGCTGGCAGGCACTGCGGAGGAGCCGGATGGGGCAGTGAATTTGCTTGAACGGGACAGTGCTGAAAGAAATGCACCGGTCTCCCACAGCTCTAGCTACTTCTTTATTCCATTTTGCTACAAGCCAGTTGTGCAGCCCAGCCGCCAGGTGCCTGACCAGTTTCTCCGGAAAAGTGTCCCGGTTGCACCATCTTAGTGCTTACGCCTACCTACACATTGGCCAGCATAGCGGTGGCCGAACTCTGGGCCAGTCAACCTGTGAAGGCGGCATGGCTTTTAGAACTCGAGTTTAGGGTGTTATTTTCCGACATGCTTCCTCCGTCCTCCTCGTAGCTACACTATGTGATCAAAAGTATCCGGACACCCCCAAAAACATACGTTTTTCGTATTAGGTGCGTTGTGCTGACACCTACTGCGAGGTACTCCTTATCACCGACCTCTGTAGTCATTAGACATCGTGAGAGAGCAGAATGGCGCAGCTCCGCAGAACTCACGGACTTGGAACGTGGTCAGGTGATTGGGTCTCACTTGTGTCATACGTCTGTATCAGAACGGTTTTCTTTTATAACTTTCGACTCGTTCTTTTCCGGTACAGGGATCCTGACTTCAGATTAATACATTTATCGTTCTCCATCATCCTAGAAAGCATGTAACATCATCACGGAATCACCCCGTGTATACGTACATTTACAGACGCCCGCGCCTTTAACTTTGACGCTCTGTAGTCTCGTTGTATAACGTTTCCGGACATCGGTTTCTATTTAAAATACTATGTACGCACTCCCCTCTATAAGTCCTAGAAGTCTGTAACGGGAATTTCCGACCACCCTGTATACCCTCCACTGCTAGTGCTGCCACCTGCCGTCTGTGAGTCTTGAACCGACACCCCCGGGATAACAAGGCCGCCCAGCAGTGTTAGTGATGTCACACTAAGCGGCCCATAGCCGACGCAGCAGTCCACGGACACCTCCGTACAGACGCGCCTGATGCTAACGATCTTCTGTCCGTCATACAGAAAGGAGCGAACTATAATTCGAACCAAAGACCAAATTACATAATTATATTCTTGTAAACAGCATAAAGGTTCATAACGAAATACCGATTACATATACGGGCAGGAATAGGTTCTAGAACTCCTCTGAAAAGTGTTTATCTTCGGTACCAGAATGAACATCAAATTGTCAGGTTTTCTAAATATAAAAGCACTTTGTTAGTAACAGACAGCAATAATGAGACTTGCAGTTGGTGATTTCTACGTGGAAAAAGAAATAAGCTGTAGAGAGATTGAAAACGGTAAGTAAAGAGAGCCTCAGCCTTTTGCTCACATTCTTACATGTAATACACTTGGTTGTTTTTCATTTCCTTACCTTTCATAACATTTTTAATATTGTTTCAAGAAGTGTATCTTCAATAGCAGAGTGAACTTCAAATTTTCAGGCTTTTCTTAAAGGAAAGAGCAGTCCCTTAGTATCACAGTGGAAGACAGAATCTTGTGTTCAGTGATGTCTATGTTAAAAGGAGAATATTTGATATCTATCTTTTGTTTCCATTCTTTATTACTGGGGATACACTTGTAAAAATTCATGAAAAGAGCTGTCACCATGAACATATGAGTAAATTCACAATAGTCATGTGTTTTATGAGATAAAGCGAACTCTTGTTACCTTATTGTAAACGAAAGTTGTGAGGGTTTTTGCTGTGTACGACAGTGTTTAAGATAATTTACATTCAGTGTAATAGTTTGAAAATGTTAAGTCCTGCTGTCAGTTGGCATTTGTCACCACCTGTATGCGAGTTTTAAAGCTAAATAGTGTCCTGACAATTATAAAATAGTGGCAAAGTTCCTCAATCGATTAAACTTATTCCTGCCCGTATATGTAATTGGTATTTCGTTATGAACCTTTATGCTGTTTACAAGAATATATATAATTTGGTCTTTGGTTCGAATTACAGTTCGCTCCTTTCTGTATGACGGACAGAAGATCGTTAGCATCAGGCGCGTCTGTACGTAGGTGTCCGTGGACTGCTGCGTTGGCTATGGGCCGCTAAGTGTGACGTCACTGACACTGCTGGGCGGCCTTGTTATCCCGGGGGTGTCGCTTGAACTCGAATACGGCGGTCGTCACAGTACTGTGACTAGACCGTGTATAATAGTACGTTTTGTATCTGTGATGTACTACGTAGCGACTTTTCCTGATGAGGTTACTGTAGTACTGGTCGTCTCGGCGTAAGGAATCAGACGCCGAGTGGTCGGAAAGCGGCCGCCGCAGCTGCAGCCGCTGCTGAAGCCCCTGTTGACAACGCGGCGGGCAGCCAATTTGCGGCGCCGGTGCCGCCTGACGCGACGTGGAGTGCCGCCGCTGACAGATGACGTCATAGCTCACGTCGACACAATAACTGCCGCCGAGTGGCAGCGTGTTTATTGCGCGCGCCCGCGAAATCACCGTCGCCGCTTTGTGTACCGCTCCCCGCTCACTAACCGGTTTGTTTATCGAAGCCATCAAGCGATACGCCGCTGCAGCCTCGTGTAATGTGCTTCCACTTATGAAAGCAAGCTCAGCGGGGCACCATTTCAACCTATTACCTTGGTAACACCGTTGATGATCGTGTAGTTTTGCTTAGAGAGCACGACGGTGATGTCGCTAGCCCCGCAGTATCAATAATGACCAAGTAATGGAAAATTAAACATAAACTGTAGAACAACGCATATAAACATGAAAAAAGAAGTCCACCAGCAACAACTGTGTAAAGCACCACACAGTGTGAAAGGTCAGTTGGCAAAAACGAGCCTTATTAATAACCTAAGTGTTACTTTTTAACCCTTTTGGTTCTAACTTTGAACAGAAACGAAAATAGTACGTTATAATTTATCACAGTGACTGTTACAGAATGCAGCAAAACTTTCTTTTATTGGGCAGGTTGGGCTGGTTTCAAATATATGCGCACATACAATACCTAAATTAGATTTCATGAACTCATCAGTTCAGAGAGGTGATAGTGCAGTCGTAGGTCGTTGGTCATCGTACGAAACTTCACAGTCAGTTGCATGGCAATAAATAATTGTTCAGCGTGCTACTTGCAAGTGTATAGGCACTGACCGAAGTATATACTTATGTATAATCTGATGAGCCAGAAGATTATGACCACTGCGCAAAACCCCGTGCATGTTTAAAACGCCGTTAAGACACAAACTGAAATTGGAATGACTAAAGTGAAGAATTTATGTTCCTAGCTGTGGAACCTAAAGTGGAAAATTGTATAGTATTGTTTGATATTAATGGAACATGTTTTAAATCAACATATTAGTTTATTCAAATAAAAACACATGTTAAACGATGAAAGAACTTCAGTTGATATTACAAAAATTGCTCTAGGTAAATTATACCAAAAACCTGCTGGTTTTCAGCGTTACTTGAAGTTAAATGACCTACATAGGGAGAAAATAAACGATAAAATAAGGGAACTCAGAGCTCGTACGGAAAGATATAGGTGTTCGAGATTGGAATAATAGAAAAATTTTAAGGTGGTTTGATGAACCCTCTGCCAGGCACTTAAATGTGATTTGCAGAGTATCCATGTAGATGTAGAAGGTTCCTCTTGGAGAAAACTGGACGAAGAATTTCTTCGCAGGATGTAGTCAGTCCATTCCAGTGCCTTCCGGATCATAACCAGCTCTGCCCACTCCTTTGTTATATCAATATTGTGTACATATCCAGGTAACACAGTGCAGCAACCAGTGAAGTCCTTCTGTTTAGACCAGTCATTGTACACTACTATGTTACTTGATACTGACAAAGATAACAAGTTGGTTGCGGTGTTTACAGAAACGCTTTCAGTTCGGTTCTACGACTGCGTCTACTGCAGAGAACAGGTTTGTACGTCATGCTTGGTCAGGTTTATGACGGGATTGAAAATTTATTGACTGACGTAGCGCCGCAAACTTCTTTGTTTCAAGAGTCAGTCAGATGTTGACAAAGTATCAGTCTGGTGCAGAAAGTAGCACCTGACTCTTTAAATAAAACAGAGCGTGGTGAGCAGTGTTGAGACGCTGTACTCGTACGTAGGAGGATGGTGGTTCATAGCCTGGTTAGAGCGTCGAGATGTCCCTAAATCATTTCAGGCGAATGCTGCGATGGTACCTCTCGAAGGGAATGGATAATCTCCTTCGTCTATGTTGCGCACGTCATTATACGTGAAAATGATTTAGCATTAGACTTCACGATTATTAAGTCAGGACTAGGATGGGTCATGTTATACAAACAACTTGAGTAACAATGGGAAGAGATAGTTATACAGAGTGAGTACTGTTTTAGCTCAGATTGCTTTTTCTCTCTGTTATTGCATTTTCTCCGTTTTAACCGCATTTGTTTCTAACAATTTCGCATGACGCTGATAACCTCGTCGTTGAGCGCCCCCAACACACAAACACACACACACACACACACACACACACACGCGCGCGCACACAAATTGCATACAAAATGTTTTAAAGCCTGTAACGGAATACTGTTGACGTGAGTGGTATGCATGCGTATCAAGTATAACCAGCAGGAAATATTTAGTCTCTAGCCGCTGGCATGTCGAAACGGTAGAGATCATGAATAGACAATTAGAAGGATGAAGGTAAAACCTTCCTCAAAACTGTTTTCTAGTGCCCCTAGGTGCCTGAACATTGAAGGTACAAGCAGGGCGGCTGATACATCGAGTCTGGAAAAGAAGTTGAGGAATATACGTAGTTTAATCAACCATAGGATAATACATATAGTTACGACGCCCACGAAAGCCTGCACAGCCATATAGACAAATATTGTCTCCCTCAGAGGTTCGAAAATGGTTCAAATGGCTCTGAGCACTATGGGACTTAACAGCTGAGGTCATCAGTCCCCTAGAACTTAGAACTACTTAAACCTAACTAACCTAAGGACATCACACACATCCATGCCCGAGGCAGGATTCGAACCTGCGACCGTAGCGGTCGTGCTCTCTCAGAGGTCTACGAGCAGTCGTTCCTGCGCTCCATCTGAGTGTGGAACGGGAAGAAACCCCGATATATGGTGCAAACGCAAGAAGTCTCTCTGCTGGAAACTTCGTAATGACATGCAGGGTACAAAAGAGAGAAATGTCATATGGACAGCAACATGATGTTTTTACCTGTGTAAATAGCGATTACCAAGATCCAAAGGAAGGGCAGAGGGCTAACTTTTTTTTCGGAATGAAAGGCATTAATTTATTGTTGTTTTAATCATTGTCGTAGTCAGAGGTAACAATTTGAAAAAATAGTTCCCATTGTTTTATTTTCCAACTCGGGGAGTGATGTGACAAACATAGTTACTCGTAAGTACCTCCACGGTTTCAGAAGCTGACTTCAGAAAAACTGCACGAGGCAGAGAAAACAGATACACAGTACGTGCCTGCTGTTCTTGACACAAACTGTCCGAGAAGGCAGAACAGCAGCCCGCTTTACCAATCTGTCCACTGGGCTGCTTATCTGTTGGCGCAACGAGAGAACACAACCTGCAAGTGCAGTCTGGAATTACAAGAATTTTGCAAACGATTGTTAGGTTTCTCTTTACTAGTAGGATATTAATACATATCAATAAAATGCAGCAAATCCCCACGGTTCTCTGTTAGCATATCGTGGGACACGTATGTCCCGATGGCAGGCAAAGAGCGTAGTAAAAGCATTTACATTTTTACATATTCAAATTTCGAAATTTCTCTCTCAAATTTCGGTGAGTAGTGTAACATGAAAGCTAAGAACCTCTAAAACGGCGAGGAATTGTAGCAATTATAAGCTATCTCGATTGTTAGCAGTTGCTTGCATGGGGGCCTGCCCACGTGGGTGGATTTCTGGCCTGACCAGAGGACAGCGAAAGGCGCCCATTCAGAGGCTGACCGTATCTGCTTTCAACCAGAAATCCAAAGCGATTCGTGAGTGCACGCACAAGCAGAAATGGTAAACCGCAGGAAGTTTAGTTAAGCAAGGAACGGAGAGAAAGACGCTCCACTAAGAGTAACAAAAACCCAAATACACATGAAAGCGACCGAAAGAAATAGCATTCGCTCATTTTCACGCTCGCGTAACCGTAGTCTGCAGGCTGTCTTCACAGTCGTAATGCTGAATGAAACATTGATAATGGTCAGTGCACACAACGATTTTACATTGTGTACACAATGACGTGTCGCCTCCGTAGCTGAGTGGTCAGCCTCATGTGGAGGATCCGGGTTCGATTCCTGGTACTGCCAGGGATTATTCTGCGGTAGAAGGACTGGAACGGGGTGCAATCATTTTCGTGATGGCAGCTGAGGAACTAACTTGACCGATCAGTAGTGGTTCGAGGTAACGAAAACTAACAACGACAGGAAGAGCGGATGTTGGACCCCGATCCTTGCATACGGCTTCCAATGACGCTATTGGCGGAGGAAGACACGGCAGTCGGTCGGTACTGATGTTTCCGCTAGGGATTGTGGACTAAATTTATGTAAACTATGAAGTTACCAAAGATGTTCCAATCTGTTACTGTTATAGTTGCTAAATCGGCCACTAAATCAATGTACTAAGCACTGAAGGAAACAAATTACAGTTAATATTTATTAAAACAGTTTATGTATTTATTGTAAATAAACAGTTTATTATTGTTACATTAAACTATTTTATATATCTTATTGTTATTAATATTAAAATGGTTGCCACTTCTGCAACTTCAAACGTTGGCTTGATAAGAACTTAGGTTCCGTGAGAGAGGCCTTAGTAAAACAAAAACCAAAAAGAATTAAATAAACGAATAAAATTGGTGTTTAACGTCCCGTCGAGAACATGATCATTAGAGACGGAGCACAAGCTTGGATTAAGGAAGGGCGAAGAAGGAAATCGCCCTTGGCTTTTCAAGGCCTTAAGCGATTTATTATGGAAAACCCAAATCTCGATGGCTGGGCGGCGATTTGAACGGTCGTCTTCTATTGTGCTAACAACTGCGCTGCCTTCTCGGTGTGCATGCTAGTGACAAACTAGCGAACTGTGACGTTCCCTAGAACCGACCGAGAGCGGTGGCGCGGTGGTTAGCTCACTGCACTCTCGTTCTGGAGGACGACGGTTTAAACCCGCGTCCGGCCATCCTTATTTAGGTTTTCCGTGATTTCCCTGAATCGCTTCAGGCAAATGCCGGGATGGTTCCTTAGAAAGGGCTCGACCGATTTCCTTCACCATCTTTCCCTAACCCGATGGGACCGATAACCTCGCTGTTTGGTCCCGTCCCCCCAAACCAACCGACCAACCAGAACCGAACAATGGATCCGCAGCTGAGCGAGCGTGACGAATTACTAGCCGTCAGCTGCTGATGGCGTAGTAGAGGCATCAGCGTGCGGCCACTCGCACTGCCGGAGAGGAATGTGGGGCATTTGACGGAAGAGGCGCGGACAGCGCAGGTTAGGGCAGGCCGCTATTTAAGAGGAGCGTGCCGGCGCGTCACAGGCCCCTCGGCGGCAGCGTGGCGTGAAATGGGCAGTCGGGGGAGAGGGACGGCAAGCGCGGCAAAACCAGCGGAAAAACCGCCCCGGGCGCCCGCGCCGACAAACAGCCAGCCTGGCAGGCGTCGGGCGGGCCGCATTCCCTCGCGGATCTTCGCGGCTCGCGATGTCTGGCGGTCAAATGCCGCGCGCCTCCAACTGTTCAACGCAAAACGACAGCCGCCGCTGCAGGTACACCTTGGAGGTTGAGTGTATCGTCTCAAATAGGCGGAACAGATTATCTCAGAGGCAGACGTGTACGATTCAACTTTGGCACAGTGGGCTGTGTATACACTGCTGGCTATTACAGGTGCGGCACCAGGAGCGAAGACAGATGGCGAAAGTTTACTTGTTGTACGTATACAGTGTATCAGCTATAATCCACTATTAAATTTGTAGATTATTTGGGGGTATGAGGCTCCGAAATTTGGTACACACAGCTGTCACTTCTGGCAGCAACAATGATTACAACCCGGCTGGGTATCGAGCCGCTGAGCCCTGGTCGCAGGTACAACTACGTCCACTAATGGCCCTTGAAATTGCTACACCTAGAAGAAATACAGATGATAAACGGGTATTCATTGGACAAATATATTGCACTAGAACTGACATGTAATTACATTTTCACGCAATTTGGGTGCATAGATCCTGAGAAATCAGTACCAAGAACAACCACCTCTGGCCGTAGTAACGACCTTGGTACGCCTGGGCATTGAGTCAAACAGAGCTTGGATGGCGTGTACAGGTATAGCTGCCCATGCAGCTTCAACACGTTACCACAGTTCATCAAGAGTAGCGACAGGCGTAGTATGAAGAGCCAGTTGCTCGGCCACCATTGACCAGACATTTTCAATTGGTGAGAGATCTGGAGAATGTGCTGGCCAGGGCGCAGTCGAACATTTTCTGTATCCAGAAAGGCCCGTACAGGACCTGCGACATGTGGTCGTGCATTATCCTGCTGAAATGTAGGGTTTCGCAGGGATCGAATTAAGTGTAGAGCCACGGGTCGTAGCACATCTGAAATGTAACGTCCACTGTTCAAAGTGCCGTCAATGCGAACAAGAGGTGACCGAGACGTGTAAACAATGGCACCCCATACCATCACGCCAGGTGATACGACAGTATGGCGATGACGAATACACGCTTCCAATGTACTTTCACCGCGATGTCGCCAAACACGGATGCGACCATCATGATGCTGTAAACAGAACCTGGATTCATCCGAAAAAATGACATTTTGCCATACGTGCACCCAGGTTCGTCGTTGAGTACACCATCGCAGGCGCTCCTGTCTGTGATGCAGCTTCAAGGGTAACCGCAGACATGGTCTCCGAGCTGATAGTCCATGCTGCTGCACACGTCGTCGAACTGTTCGTGCAGATGGTTGTCTTGCAAACGTCCCCATCTGTCGACTCAGGGATAGAGACGTGGCTGCACGATCCGTTACAGCTTTGCGGATAAGATGCCTGTCATCTCGACTGCTAGTCATACGAGGCCGTTGGGATCCAGCACGGTGTTCCATATTACCTTCATGAACCCACTGGTTCCATATTCTGCTAACAGTCGTTGGATCTCGACCAACGCGAGCAGTAATGTCGCGATACGATAAACCGCAATCGCGATAGGCAACAATCCGACCTTTATCAAAGTCGGCAACGTGATGGTGCGCATCTCTCCCCCTTACACATCAACGTTTCACCTGGCAACGCCGGTCAACTGCTGTTTGTGTATGAGAAATCGGATGGAAACTTTCCTCGCGTCAGCACGTTGTAGGTGTCGCCACCGGCGCCAACCTTGTGTGAATGCTCTGAAAAGCTAATAATTTGCATATCACAGCATCTTCTTCCTGTTGGTTAAATTTCGCGTCTGTATCACGTCATCTTCGTGGTGTAGCAATTTTAATGGCCAGTAGTGTATTTCATACTGCCTTGACTATTGTAGCAGATTTCGTCAAACATAGCGGATACCTAGTGGGTTTTCACAGTGTCGCAGCAGCCTACACCCAAGTGTTTTTAGTGGTTGAGACATCTGAAGAACGAGTTTACCACGTCAACAGCCGGGTACCTTCTGTGTTGAGATTGTTTGGGCTGGAGAAGCAACATGCGGTGTTCCGGTTATCTTGTTAAAAGATAAAGACGGACAGACTTCGAAACTAGGGTGCAGCCACAATCCATGAAAGTTGAGAAAGTAACCTTTATTGTCCAAAATACTGGTTACGCGCATCAGTCATGATCGTATTGTATATCGAACAGGAACACCTAGCGTGAAGTTAGGGGCAGGCCCTTATGATGATGACATGAAACGTCTTAATGTGATCAGTTCCATTCGCTCTACTGAGCTACCTTCTGCCTTTCTATAATTTGTAGTACCACCATTTGTCGGTGCATCTGTGCCTTTGATTCTGACGAGAAGGATGAACTGTAGAATGTTGCGTTAGACAGGCACAGACACTTTATCATTCAGGTATTGTGATTTCTAAACTTATATTTTACGTTTCACACATCTGTGGGTATATTAAACGTATACATACTCCCATAACCCCGTTTATCACGTATCCACGCAACATTTCTATGTCCCATGCTAAATTTGTGTGCTCCTTTTCCTACTCCTTATTTCGTCTACTTGAGAGAGTGTATGAGTGTCAGTGTGTGGGGCTTCCACATACCTTGGTTCATGGGCACGAGTTCTTTGAATGCGTGGCAGTTAAGTCAACTTCCGTGCAGAGCTTAAGTGGTGTTCTGGTAGGCGAAAGAGACAGTAGTTGGCAGGACAATGCTCAGTAGCTATTTTATAGGTTGGTACAGGTAGTTGGGATGTATTTTCTCTGACCATTTCCACTGCTACCTGTCGACATCGGTCTGGTTGCGTGGGACGGCCTTGTATTGTGGGACTTCGGTAAGTGACGGTGTTTGTTCAAGTTATCCGTAGTAATGGAAGTTAGGAAGTTGGAACGTGTAAAACTTGAGTTACTTTGAGATGCTAAAGCATTTCTTTCAGGCACAGCCATGATATAACGTACTGTAGAACTTATTTCGATTAGAGTCTGCTATCATACTTACTAATATTTCTTTCCTTTTAACTCGGTTCTCTGAGCTACCACAACTAAGCGGTTGGAGAGTGTCTTCAGGCTGTGTGTTTTCTGTATGTTCGTGTTAAGATTCTCTTTCTGTGGTTAAGTTTTATTTCATTTCGCGTATTTCGGGTTTCTTGTGTCATGTGAGATGGTGATAGTAACAACATCCTTCTGAATATTTAGCTCTGAATCTTCAGTTCTGCTAACTTAACTTCCCTTCTTTTAATAACTTACTGTTGGAGTGTAATTTTATTTCATTCCAATATCATTCGTGAATTCTGTGATTTACATCGTGTTTATCTGATTCAGACCACGCTCATTCCGGCCACTTTGTTTGTCCGTAGTTCAACACTTTTATTGTTCAGGTTCGTTATTAAGCCTGCATTTCAAATCGTGTTCTAATTTGGTTTAATTCTAAATGTTTCCGTATTTTTCGGTTTCCCGAAACGGAGAACGTGTAAGCGACTTACTGAACACGCGGTTGACCAGTAAAGCTCTCTGGAACATGGCGTGTAAATTTGCCGTACGGAATTTACTTTATGGCTTCTTCTGTCTGTGTGTAACTTATTGATACGAATGTGCTTATACGTGCGAACTGACGAATCTGTCCGTTTTACTCATCTCACACTCTTTCCATGTGTTGAGATACGATCTATGAAGTGGGTACTGTAACGTAATGTATATCAGGCATTCCTTGCAATTATGATTTTTAGTTGATGCTGTCTTGTAATTTAAATCGTAAATAAATGTTGTTGTTGTTGTGGTCTTCAGTCCTGAGGCTGGTTTGATACAGCTCTCCATGCTGCTCTATCCTGTGCAAGCTTCTTCATCTCCCAGTACCTACTGCAACCTACATCCTTCTGAATCTGTTTAGTGTATTCATCTCTTGGTCTCCCTCTACGATTTTTACCCTCCACGCTGCCCTCCAATACTAAATTGGTGATTCCTTGATGCCTCAGAACATGTCCTACCAACCGATCCCTTCTTCTGGTCAAGCTGTGCCACAAACTTCTCCCCAATCCTATTCAATACTTCCTCATTAGTTATGTGATCTACCCATCTAATCTCCAGCATTCTTCTGTAGCACCACATTTCGAAAGCTTCTATTCTCTTCTTGTCCAAACTATTTATCGTCCATTTTTCACTTCCATACAAAGGCCTTTTCAGTAGTTGCAGGGGCAACAGTCTGGATGATTGACTGATCTGGCCTTGTAACATTAACCAAAACGGCCTTGCTGTTCTGGTACTGCGAACGGCTGAAAGCAAGGGGAAACTACAGCCGTAATTTTTCCCGAGGACATGCAGCTCTACTGCATGATTAACTGATGATGGGTAAAATATTCCGGAGGTAAAATAGTCCCCCATTCGGATCTCCGGGCGGGGACTACTCAAGAGGACGTCGTTATCAGGAGAAAGAAAACTGGCATTCTACGGATCGGAGCGTGGAATGTCAGATCACTTAATCGGGCAGGTAGGTTAGAAAATTTAAAAAGGGAGATGGATAGGTTAAAGTTAGATATAGTAGGAATTAGTGAAGTTCGGTGGCAGGAGGAACAAGACTTTTGGTCAGGTGATTACAGGGTTATAAATACAAAATCAAATAGGGGTAATGCAGGAATAGGTTTAATAATGAATAAAAAAATAGGAGTGCGGGTTAGCTACTACAAACAGCATAGTGAACGCATTATTGTGGCCAAGATAGACACAAAGCCCATGCCTACTACAGTAGTAAAAGTTTATATGCCAACTAGCTCTGCAGATGATGAAGAAACAGATGAAATGTATGACGAGATAAAAGAAATTATTCAGGTAGTGAAGGGAGACGAAAATTTAATAGTGATGGGTGACTGGAATTCGTCAGTAGGAAAAGGGAGAGAAGGTGAATATGGATTGGGGGGAAGGAATGAAAGAGGAAGCCGCCTTGTAGAATTTTGCACAGAGCATAACTTAATCATAGCTAACACTTGGTTCAAGAATCATGAAAGGAGGCTGTATACATGGAAGAAGCCTGGAGATACTGACAGGTTTCAGATAGATTATATAATGGTAAGACAGAGATTTAGGAACCAGGTTTTAAATTGTAAGACATTTCCTGGGGCAGATGTAGATTCTGACCACAATCTATTGGTTATGAACTGCAGATTCAAACTGAAGAAACTGCAAAAAGGTGGGAATTTAAGGAGATGGGACCTGGATAAACTGAAAGAACCAGAGGTTGTAGAGAGTTTCAGGGAGAGCATTAGGGAACAATTGACAGGAATGGGGGAAAGAAATACAGTAGAAGAAGAATGGGTAGCTCTGAGGGATGAAGTGGTGAAGGCAGCAGACGATCAAGTAGGTAAAAAGACGCGGGCTAATAGAAATCCTTGGGTAACAGAAGAAATATTGAATTTAATTGATGAAAGGAGAAAATATAAAAATGCAGTAAATGAAGCAGGCAAAAAGGAATATAAACGTCTCAAAAATGAAATCGACAGGAAGTGCAAAATGGCTAAGCAGGGATGGCTAGAGGACAAATGTAAGGATGTAGAGGCTTGTCTCACTAGGGGTAAGATAGATACTGCCTACAGGAAAATTAAAGAGACCTTTGGAGAGAAGAGAACCACTTGTATGAATATCAAGAGCTCAGATGGCAACCCAGTTGTAAGCAAAGAAGGGAAAGCAGAAAGGTGGAAGGAGTATATAGAGGGTTTATACAAGGGCGATGTACTTGAGGACAATATTATGGAAATGGAAGAGGATGTAGATGAAGATGAAATGGGAGATAAGATACTACGTGAAGAGTTTGACAGAGCACTGAAAGACCTGAGTCAAAACAAGGCCCCGGGAGTAGACAACATTCCATTAGAACTACTGATGGCCTCAGGAGAGCCAGTCATGACAAAACTCTACCATCTGGTGAGCACGATGTATGAGACAGGCGAAATACCCTCAGACTTTAAGAAGACTATAATAATTACAATCCCAAAGAAAGCAGGTGTTGACAGATGTGAAAGTTACCGAACTATCAGTTTAATAAGTCACAGCTGCAAAATACTAACACGAATTCTTTACAGACGAATGGAAAAACTGGTAGAAGCCGACCTCGGGGAAGATCAATTTGGATTCCGTAGAAATGTTGGAACACGTGAGGCAATACTGACCTTACGACTTATCTTGGAAGAAAGATTAAGAAAAGGCAAACCTACGTTTCTACCATTTGTAGACTTAGAGAAAGCTTTTGACAATGTTGACTGGAATACTCTCTTTCAAATTCTGAAGGTGGCAGGGATAAAATACAGGGAGCGAAAGGCTATTTACAATTTGTACAGAAACCAGATGGCAGTTATAAGAGTCGAGGGGCATGAAAGGGAAGCAGTGGTTGGGAAAGGAGTGAGACAGGGTTGTAGCCTCTCCCCGATGTTATTCAATCTGTATATTGAGCAAGCAGTAAAGGAAACAAAAGAAAAATTCGGAGTAGGTATTAAAATTCATGGAGAAAAAGTAAAAACTTTGAGGTTCGCCGATGACATTGTAATTCTGTCAGAGACAGCAAAGGACTTGGAAGAGCAGTTGAACGGAATGGACAGTGTCTTGAAAGGAGGATATAAGATGAACATCAACAAAAGCAAAACGAGGATAATGGAATGTAGTCAAATTAGGTCGGGTGATGCTGAGGGAATTAGATTAGGAAATGAGACACTTAAAGTAGTAAAAGAGTTTTGCTATTTAGGGAGTAAAATAACCGATGATGGTCGAAGTAGAGAGGATATAAAATGTAGACTGGCAATGGCAAGGAAAGCGTTTCTCAAGAAGAGAAATTTGTTAACATCGAATATAGATTTAGGTGTCAGGAAGTCGTTTCTGAAAGTATTTGTATGGAGTGTAGCCATGTATGGAAGTGAGACATGGACGATAACTAGTTTGGACAAGAAGACAATAGAAGCTTTCGAAATGTGGTGCTACAGAAGAATGCTGAAGATAAGGTGGGTAGATCACGTAACTAATGAGGAGGTATTGAATAGGATTGGGGAGAAGAGAAGTTTGTGGCACAACTTGACTAGAAGAAGGGATCGGTTGGTAGGACATGTTCTGAGGCATCGAGGGATCACAAATTTAGCATTGGAGGGCAGCGTGGAGGGTAAAAATCGTAGAGGGAGACCAAGAGATCAATACACTAAGCAGATTCAGAAGGATGTAGGTTGCAGTAGGTACTGGGAGATGAAGCAGCTTGCACAGGATAGAGTAGCATGGAGAGCTGCATCAAACCAGTCTCAGGACTGGAGACCACAACAACAACAACAACATGGCTACACTCCATACAAATACTTTCAGAAATGACTTCCTGACACTTAATCCTATATTCGATGTTAACAGATTTCTCTTCTTCAGAAATGCTTTCCTTGCCATTGCCCGTCTACATTTTATATCCTCTCTACTTCATGGATCTCTCTCATAAAAGTTGTGTATCTATTCCTTAAACCATTGTCTAGAGTGGACACTGCTTTTCTACCAAGTAACAAGCGTCTCTTGATTGCATCACATCAAGGGATCACAAATTTAGTATTGGAGGGCAGTGTGGAGGGTAAAAATCGTAGAGGGAGAGCAAGAGATGAATACACTAAGCAGATTCAGAAGGATGTAGGTTGCAGTAGGTACTGGGAGATGAAGACGCTTGCACAGGATAGAGTAGCATGGAGAGCTGCATCAAACCAGTCTCAGGACTGAAGACCACAACAACAACAACTTCTTCATCTAACAGGCATTCCTCACAATTCGCTCTGCAGAAATATGGTGACAATATGCAGTCTTGCCGTGCTCTTTTCTGACTGTCGACCCATTTATTTGCTCTGTAAAGGGTTCACCGTGACTTCTTGTTTAGAGAATAAAATCCGTGTGAGGTAAATGATGTGATACGGTACTCCCATGTTTTTGAATACCTATCATAATTTATTGTGGGCGACACAGTCAAAGGCTTTAGCATAATAAATAAAGCAGAGCTACACATCTGAAATTATCTTCCCCGATCCATGAAGGGGCTACAACCGTACAATCAGATATCTTAGTCGACTATTTCGTTAGTTTGGTTCCATGACATTTCTATGTCTTTGCAGTCATACCTCGTTGAAGCAAATGATCTACATTACGTACAAATCAATAACAGCAGTAGTCCTTAGCAGATGTTACAACATCTGGTGAGTATCACGGCACAATGCTTAAAGCTCCAAGTTTTCAGATCTTCTGTATCTCATTCCAAGGAGAAAGCGGTTCGCCTCTTCCGGTCATGCAGAAACTGTAACTATTGTTTCATTGGTCTTCTGACGTACCATCTACCGCACACCCAAACAGCTACCTGTCTTAACTTTCTTTGCTTCTGTCTTCTGTTTTAAAAATATTCTGTTCTTGCGCCCTTGGCCATTTTTAACAATGAAGCAGGTTTGCGCAGTCCTTCATGCATCTGAGGAATCTCGTTTCCAATGTCTGATCTATACTAACGAGTTCAGTATACGTTACCCATGTTTCCAGGCGTAGATAAAAACTTATGCAGCCAATAATTTGTAAAATTAAATTCTTTTCTCCTTCCTCGCTGACCTAGGTAATATAGTTTTCATTTGGTAGCATGTTTTCAAACGTCAGTTTACTCATTATGTAGTGTTAAAGATGACGATACCTTCCTGTTACATGGCACTGCTAAAGGAGACACTACACAAAATAGTATCAAATGACATTTTCGGTTGAAATATGAAATCTTTTCTCCTCCACCATAATTGAATTAATTACATTACATCAGAACTAGCGTCCGGCAGATAGAGACAAAGAGAGAGAGAGAGAGAGAGAGAGAGAGAGAGAGAGAGAGAGAGAGGGAGAGAGAAAGTGAGAGAGAGAAAGAGAGAGAGAGAGAGAGAGAGAGAGAGAGACTGAAACTCGTATACAGCAGAAACGTATGACATTTGACTGACAACTACTCCACGTCAAGAAAACCTGACGTACGAGTATTTTGAAGAAACTGCTCTAATTGGCACCGCCTCTTCGATGTTTTGTTTACATTTGTGGCAGATAATGAACAACACTAAATTTAGATACATTGTTTGTATGTGGGTCTGACGAACGTGTCTCCGAACAATATTTGGTCACTTGGGTCAACTATGGCATATATCGCGTTTTGAGGATCAGAAAATAAACTGTACAAAATGTGTACAGTATCACCCAGAGCCAGGAAATAAAAAACTAACACGCGCTCACATAGTAAGATCAACACATGCCGGCAGCACAGACTATTCGGAGAGGTGTGACTGACAGTGGACAGGTTGTATTCTTTTACCTAACTGAACTATGAATACTGATACTCTGAATTACGTTTTTAGAGTACTAGAGTTCGTACCAAGAACTGACTGATCCTCACCTTGGAATTAAGGGTAAAGTTTTAGGTGTTAAGATGTAAGTGGTTTAATTCTGTATTGCGTATGAAAGGGATTTCTTATGTCGGACAGTAGAAATGTAGTAACTGGGAACCTATGACGGCTTATACGGAGGACGGGTTTGGAAAGGAAACGCAGAACGCGGCAGAACTTGAGCTGGCAGCCTTATCGAACCAGTGCTGCGGCGAGAGTAAGGGAGAAGGCGGTGCTGGGAAGGGGTGCGGGACAGGGGATGGGGGAATGATAGGGGGGGTGATGTGGGGGGGGGGGAGGGCTACGGAAGGGGAGAAGAAGGAAGCGAAGGAGCAGGTGAGAAAATAAGCTGGCAACCGGAGCTTCCTGGGAGCCCGAGTGACACGTTGACGCGATAACTAGACGCAGAAGTAAAGAGTGACACTTGCCAGTTGGCTGTGCGTCACACTATCTACTCTCACACTAGAGCATCGTGATTTTGAAAGTATCACTTCCATCTCTTAACAAACACTCATTACCAGTATCTAGATGTTTACATAGCACTGGTAATTATGAGAGTATTGTGCGAATAATTTAAATGACAGGGTAAGCTTAATTCTAGCTTTACATGTGTTTAGAAAAAGGCCCTCGGTCACAAAACAACCTGTGTATAATCTGTAATTCAAATAAACATAGGCAGTAGAAGAGGTAAAATGAAAACTAACTCCAGCGAGTGCAAGAATTTGCCTGCTGCGTAAATGCTTTGCTGCGAATGGTCCAGAACTGTATGATCTGGCGGGTTGAGTAATGTTTGGACGTGCAGGGTGGTCGCTTTGATTATCTGTTGTTCTGAGGACAACGTATTCTGTTGTGAGGGCAATGCGGTCATTTATATGGACATTATTATTGTCATGTTACATGTAGTATAAATGACAAGTAGATGTTGTGTTATTGTACTGTGCTATCATCTTTAGCATTTAGAAATTGATATTGTTTCTGTAGTTATTCTTTCCTATGACAGTTGTTTCAACTCTCTATTTCTTATTTGTCTAACCACGTAGTTGTTATGTTCGACGATACTAGTCTTATCGTTCCTATTCGTGTTGTACTGCGAACCCATTGAATGGTGTTTACATGTCAATGGCACGTTAGATGGATACGCCGTATGGCAGGGGCGGGCAAACGTTGCACGCGGCTCATGAGCGCACAGCGCTACACGTGTGCTGCTCGCGTGCAGGCGTCGACCGTGGCTGTGGCGACAGCCGGCAGGTTGCTGCAGTGTAGTGCCAGGCTAAGCTGCGGCCGTTGATGCGAAGCGAGCACTAAGTAGTGAAAGTTGTATTTCAAGAAACGGAGAAGTGGAGATTTGCTATCTTTTAAAAAGTAATGGGAGAATCATTTTTTCTTTGTGCAAATCGTGAACATTCGAAATGTTTAATATGTGGCAGTATTCTCGCTGGTCAACGGAAGTTTAGTATTGAAGGCCATTATAATAAATTTCACAAGGACGAGTACAATTTATTGTCGGATTCTGAGCGGATGGGGAATTGACTGAGCTTAAGAAGAGCGATCTGACGATACCAGATAAATCTGTCGTAGTTGGCCGGCCAGAGTGGCCGAGCGGTTCTAGGCACTACAGTCTGGAACCGCGCGACCGCTATGGTCGCAGGTTCGAATCCTGCCTCGGGCATGGATGTGTGTGATGTCCTTAGGTTAGTTAGGTTTAAGTAGTTCTAAGTTCTAGGGGACTGATGACCACAGCAGTTAAGTCCCATAGTGCTCAGAGCCATTTGAATTTGTCGTAGTTGCTGTTGTCACGAGAGATCTGCGACTTCCTCTCGTCATGTCTCTCATCTAACTGATTTAACAGTTTATCGAGCACTGTTTTCAAGTTTTCAGGACGACAACAATAATAGCCCAGCGGTATGTGCAAGTTATAAGATTGCGCTTAATATAGCGACAGCTGGAAAACCATTTGCTGAATTAATAAGTCTCGGTTAAGAGCAAACATCAGTGATGAAAATTTATGTAACTGTTTGTGTTTGTCAGTATGTAGACGTTTTGTTCCAGATATTAAACGTATTGTAAACTCCACCTGTGATAATTAAATAAAACGTATCGTAGGTAATAGGTACTCTTTCAAGCCATGATTTCTTTCAAGCACTCCTACTAACCTTATTCATTCACTCAATAAAGCAAGCTAGGAAACAAAACGCATTACAGAGGAAGGAGCGGACAGAAGATATGGTGGGGATGGGAGATAAGCGGGTGGCCAGCTTGCCCCTGTGTGCACGCGGAACACCTGTTAACCGCACGCGTGCAAGTGCACCGCACACGTGCAGGATTCCTGCCCGCCCCTGCCGTATGGTGAATATTTACCATTTGCACGATATACGAGAGAGAATTGTCAGAGCATGTGCTTCGATAAGTGCCGATGTGATAAGGAATACCACTCAATCCATGATAAGAAGATTGTAGCACTACATTGATACCAATGGTCATCACTTCGAACACCTTCTGTAAGTGGACTTTCATGCCACCTTTTTTACCTTCGTTGACCTTCAAAGACCTTACTGTTACACATCATTGGATTCGTCTCGATGGCCACTATCAGAAAACAAGTACCAAACTATAGCATCCCATTTAAAGAAACAAAGTTGACCTTCTTATCTCTGACGCGACGCCATCTAGGAACAAAAAACCAACGTCGTATTATGGCCCCCGTTGTCCCATGCAACATTTGTTCCACAAACTTCTCGGCTACTCTCATACTTTCGGAGTTATTCTTGGTGGCAATAGTTAGTGACTCACCCTATATATTTATTTATGGATGTGGACTGTACTTGCATCAAGAATAATTGCTTCCGTTACATAAAAGCGCAGATGCGTGGTACGCTAGATTTGTGTGGTCGTGCAGACTGAATCTTTCTCATCCCATCTTACCATGAACGTATTATTGGTGCTTCCGTATGAGTAAAACAACCATCAACACAGTCACCCGGAGTGGGAAACAACGTGTTGATGACAATCGTCGCAGTAGGGGACAGACGGGGCACAGTGCAGCAAGGCGCACGCTATTTGAGTGCCGTAAGGCTGCAAGCCATAAGAAGCCGTACGATAAAGAACCACCACCTGCTTGCAGGGTATAAAAGCCACCGCACACCCCATGCCGAATTGAGCCGTTTCCGCTCCGCCTACATGCCGCAAGGCACCAGCCAGTACCTGGCGAGATGTGCATTGTCTGCTGACGCTACTGACCAAAAGGTAGAACTATTCAGTGTATTGCAGAATCAGGTACAAAATTTTGGATGGAGGATGTATCGCGCTTAGACGATAGTTTAAAGTACATTAAGATTATGGAATCTTCGACTCATAGGATGCAGGTCGGTGTCGAAGGGAAGCTTCCCGCTTGGGGAATACGCATATAACGATTATAGACTATTTAATATGTGATTAGATTGGTTCCACTTGACTTTCAGTGGTAATAAATTCTCGTCGTGTACGTCGTTGACTTGACTGCTTAACTGCAACCGTCGAATCATGGACCGCTACGCGTTGATAAAGTTGCTTGATCTTGGCTAGAACAGTTTCGAGTTATTCCTCTCTGTAAATGATTTCCTGATACTTCATGAACCCACAGAGATAAATTTGAAGAGACTTGAGTTTGGGTGATTTTGCAGGGCAGAGCACATGTCCGTTAGGTCCTATCGAAGGGCCTGAGTGCCTAGTCTTCCAGAAACCTTTCACGTCAGGTGAAAACTATACAGGTGCTCCAAAATACTAAGAACACATCTGTCTTCTCGTTTGAACCATCATACCTATAAGAAGAGTTAGGAGAACCAGTTGGAGAAATGCTAGTTAAACACGACGATTCAGACAGTAAACAAAAATGTAAGACCTCCACAAGTATGCTGTCAATCGATTTTATCTTTTGGTGACTTTATGAGGCAGTAAACGACAGCTTCATTTGCAAACAATTGTCTTTGTCTATTTCTAGCTCTTCTTAGCGTCCCTCTTCCCCTTTTATTTTGCCCTTCTTTCGGCAATGACAAATTTATGCCCCTCTTGAAAACAGTGTCCAAAGCACACTTCCTATCTGGCATACTATACTTACCCACTGCAGGTGTGTAAAATGTTTACCATAGAAAGATTAAGGAAAGGCAAACCTACGTTTCTAGCATTTGTAGACTTAGACAAAGCATTTGACAATGTTGACTGGAATACTCTCTTTGAAATTCTAAAGGTGGCAGGGATAAAATACGGGGAGCGAAAGGCTATTTACAATTTGTACAGAAACGAGATGGCAGTTACAAGAGTCGAGGGGCATGAAAGGGAAGCAATGGTTAGGAAGGGAGTGAGATAGGGTTGTAGCCTCTCCCCGATGTTATTCAATCTGCATATTGAGCAAGCACTAAACGGAAAAAAAAATCGGAGTGGGTATTAAAATCTATAGAGAAGAAATAAAAACTTTGAGGTTCGCCGATGACGTTGTAATTCTGTCAGAGACAGCAAAGGACTTGGAAGAGCAGTTGAACGGAATGGACAGTGTCTTGAAATGAGGATATAAGACGAACATCAACAAAAGCAAAACAAGGATAACGGAATGTAGTCGAAGGTCGAAGGAGAGAGGATATAAAATGTAGACTGACAATGGCAAGGAAAGCGTTTCTGAAGAAGAGAAGTTTGTTAACGTCGAGTATAGATTTAAGTGTCAGGAAGTTGTTTCTGAAAGTATTTGTATGGAGTGTAGCCATGTATGGAAGTTAAACATGGACGATAACTAGTTTGGACAAGAAGAGAATAGAAGTTTTAGAAATGTGGTGCTACACAATAATGCTGAAGATTACGTGGGTACATCACATAACTAATGAGGAGGTATTGAATAGAATTGGGGAGGAGTTTGTGGAACTGCTTGACAAGAAGAAGGGACCGGTTGGTAGGACATGTTCTGAGGCCTCAAGGGATCACCAATTTGGTATTGGAGGGCAGCGTGGAGGGTAAGAATCGCAGAGGGAGACCAAGAGGTGAATACACTAAACAGCTTCAGAAGGATTTAGGTTGCAGTAGGTACTGGGAGATGAAGAAGCTTGCACAGGATAGAGTAGCATGGAGATCTGCATCAAACCAGTCTCAGGACTGAAGACCAAAATAACAACAACAACATATTTTTATTTATTTCTTGTTTTATTTGATATAGAAATAATTTTTGTCTCTCTTACAGTAGTAGAATTCTGTAACAAAATGTGATTCCAAACGCGGATGCAGACGGGCAGCCCCAGAGGCCCCTCGTTACCCAGTGCCCCGTTTGACTGGTGTGTGGACGGCCGCAGGAGCAGTGCACGTGTGTCCGTGTGTGCCGCAGTGTCGACTGCCGGCGGAGCGGGCGCGGGCGGCGGCGGCGGCGCGCCCACCGCGGTCTTCCCGCTGCCCGGCTCCTTCCCCTGGGCCAACAGCTCCAGGGGCAAGCCGCGCCGCGGCATGATGCGGCGCGCCGTCTTCTCCGACCTGCAGCGCAAGGGCCTCGAGAAGCGCTTCCAGATCCAGAAGTACATCTCCAAGCCCGACCGCAAGAAGCTCGCCGAGAAGCTCGGCCTCAAGGACTCGCAGGTCAGTCGCGCACACTGCTCCTGCTGCTCACTAAGCTTGCTGCGATCTTGCGAGTTCAAGTTGATACCTAAAGGCGAACTTATGCACTGGTCCTCTTCGGATTTCTGTAATTACGAAGTCAGTTCCCGGGCATAAGTTTCCTACAGCCAAAGGATGCACTGCTATTAAAAAAATAATAATAAATAAAAAAATCTCGATATCCACTCGTAGTTAAGAGCAAAACATTTCGAGCCTCTGTTAATGGAACGGTCCACACAGCTGCCAGTCTTGGTAATGGCAACGTAGCCGGTTAAATTCTCGCTACAATCAACTTTTTCATACATTTCAGCGATTTTATTATTATTATTACTAGCATTTTACCTGTGGCTTCACCCACATGTGCATTCGATACATTTACTGAACATACCTCTTCCTCCCCCTCTCTGTGACAAACACTTCCTCCCTTTGTCTGTACACCTCATCCTGCCACCTCCATCTGTCTATCTACTCATCTCAACTCTCTCTTTCTCTTCATCCCCTCCTTCCCTCTATTTATTTCCTCAAACACCCCCTCTGACCATACAATCACCTCACTCACTCTTTCCATATCCACCTTCCCCTCTTCCACGTCTCCAAAACCCCTCAACACCTTCCACCTGGCTCATGCGACTCCACCTCCTCCCGTCTCTCTGTCCACTTCTTCCTCCCCTTCCCTCTGCCTATCCTGTCCTCTTTCCATCTCAACCTGTCACCATACATACTCATCAATATGTGTAGTCCCTCCAATACAGTTCAGTAAAGCATGGGAACGAAGTTTTTCGTGACGGCACTTATATATAAAACATTCTCGGTATCCTTGCTGCGTCAGTTCTGGATAAAATCTCGAGCTTTCGACGATTACCTCCATCGTCATCTTCATGTGAATATCAGTCAGCTCCTGACGATGACGATGGAGGTAATCGTCGAAAGCTCGAGATTTTATCCAGAACTCACACGGCAAGAATACCGAGAATGTTTTATATATTCAGTAAAGCATGTTCGTACTACTCCCACAACATGCATGTTATGCAGGGCACACTGCATGTCAGGAGCTTGAAAGTCATTTATTTGCCTCGCGATTCAAAGCAGGTTGATAAAACAGGCTGATAACTACTCCAACACAACACACCTGTCGTACAGGGTAGCCTACACGTCAGGACCCAGAAAACTGTTTCTTACACCTGACATGTAGACTGCTCTGCAAACCAGGCTGATTTGGTGGGCCAATACTGTTCCCACTCAATATGTATGTTGTGCAGGGAAGACTATATACCAGGGGCTTAAAAAACCACATTTTTACATGTGTCTTCATTATTACTGGGTCAATGAAACTAGTGCAAAGTAACATGCTAACAGCTCCAACTACCTGTTTATATCAACTTACTCCTTGCTACATCAACAAAATTAACTCTTGAGCACATGACATGCACTCAACATAAATCCATAAATAATTCATACACCACAAGGCGGTAAACACTTTCACTAGGAATGGTTATGTGCAGGTCACCTACATTGCACCGGAACTAATACGAAATCATGCCAATCACAATACTATATTCTACTCAGCAAATATACTGAAGAGCCAAAGAAATACAGTATGTCCGAGGTAGCGATGAAGTGGCGATTTTTCCGTACGACCATGTCACGAGTGTACTGTGAATATCAGGAATCCAGTAAAACATCAAATCTCCAACACGTTGCGGCTCGAAAAAAATCGTGCAAGAACGGGACCAACGACGACTGAAGACAATCGTTCAACGTGACAGAAGTGCAATACTTGCGAAAATTCCTGCAGATTTTGATGCTGGGACATCAAAAAGTGTCAGCATGCAAACCATTCAACGAAACATCATCGATATGGCCTTCCCGAACTGAAGGCCCACTGCTGTACCCTTGATGACTGCATGACATGAAGCTTTACGCCTCGTGTGGGCATGTCAACACCGACACTGGACTGTCGGTGACTGGAAACATTTTGCCTATTCGGACGAGTCTCGTTTCAAGTTGTATCGAGCGGATGGGCGAGTACAGGTATGAAGACAACCTCATGAATCCATGGGCCCTGCTTGTCAGCAGGCGCTGTTCAAGATGGTGGAGGCTCTGTAATGGTGTGGGGCGTGTGCAGTTGCAGTGATTTGGGACCCGTGATACACCTAGATACGACTCTGACAGGTGACACGTACGTAAGCATCCTGTCTGATCACCTGCATCCATTCATGTCCACCGTGCATTCCGACGGACGTGGGAAATTCCAGCAGGACAATGCGACACCCCACACGTCCAAAATTGCTATAGAGTGGCTCCAGGAACACTCTTCTGAGGTTAAACACTTCCACTGGCCACCAAACTCCCCAGACATGAACATTATTGAGCATATCTGGGATGCCTTGCAACGTGCTGTTCGGAAGAGATCTCCACCCACTCGTTCTCTTACGGATTTATGGACAGCCCTGTAGGATTCATGGTGTCAGTTCCCTCCAGCACTACTTCAGACATTAGTCGAGTCTATGCCACGACGTGTTGAAGCACATGTGCATGCTTCCAGGGCTCTATACGGTATTAGGCAGGTGTACCAGTTTCTTTGGCTCTTCAGTGTATTTAGAATTGTTAAGTGGGCCATTATGTAGAAAGCCAACATTGTCGAATTCCTACTGACTGCGAATGCTTATTGACTGCATGTTACACTATTATTTACTGATGTTTTTACAAAATGTTGATTTTACATTTGACATTTCGTGGAGAGTGACTATTTTCCTAATTTATGCCCAATTATGAGCATGACGTCCTGCAATATATGTTAATAACATAAACTCAGTCACTTTAAAATGGCATAAAATGTCGAAACCTGGGTCGTAATTAAATAAACAACAATACAGTCAAATCGCGGTGTGTAGATTTAAAAATTATTGTATAACTGTTGCTCAGCAACATAAAAACTGTTTACGAAGGCTGGGGTTTTGTTGCACGATGGAAAACGTGCACCCTTGAAGTACCAAGACTGTGTGACACTAAGCATGAAAACGTTTTAGAAACATTCATTATTACTAATGTTAAGGTCGTCAGGTTTTACACTGATGAGCCAAAACATTATGACCACCAGCTTAATGGCTTTTAAGTCCATCTTTGGAACGCAATACATCATTGACGATGCATATCAGGGATCCGACAGATTTTTGGTAAATTTGTAGAGGTATGTGGCATTAGATGTCGACGAACAGCTCATGTAATTCGCGTAAATAACGGGTCGCTGATTTACGTATGCTGTGATGGCGCCCGATATTGATCCAGATGGGTTACATACGATTTACATCAGTTGAATTTGGTCGACGAGACATCAACGTGAGTTCACTATAATGCTGCTCAAACCAGTGTAGTACGGTTCTGGCTCAGACACACGGCCGATTATACTGCTTAAAGATGACATCGCCGCCGGGGAAGAGATCTAGCATGAACGAATGCAGGGGGTTCGCAGCTGTCACTGTGTCTTCGATTACTACCATACAGGTCCCATACAAGCGCAGGAGAATGTCACCCATAGCATAATGCTGCTCCCACCATCTTGCGTCTGAGGCGCGCTTAACGTTTTGATCCGCCTCTCACCTCGGTGACAGCGTTTGCGGAGACGACCATCGACCTAAAGCAGCAAAAATGTGATTCGCACGAAAAGCCAACACCTTCCCATTGATTTTTTTATTTATTTATTTACTTATTGTTCCGTGGGACCACATTAAGGAGAAGTCTCTATGGTCATGGAACGAGTCAATACATGAAATTATAACACGATTGTAGAAACAGATAAAATGAAATATAAGAAACATATTCAGGTGACACGTCATTAGTTTAAATAAAGAAATCAAGAATGTAACACTGGAGTTTGCTTAATTTTTTAGCTCTTCCAGGAGCTCCTCGACAGAATAGAAGGAGTGAGCCATGAGGAAACTCTTCAGTTCAGACTTAAAAGAGTTTGGGCTACTGCTAAGATTTTTGAGTTCTTGTGGTAGCTTATTGAAAATGGATGCAGCAGAATACTGCACTCCTTTCTGCACAAGAGTCAAGGAAGTGCATTACACATGCAGATTTGATTTCTGCCTAGTATTAACTGAGTGAAAGCTGCTAACTCTTGGGAATAAGCTAATATTGCTAACAGCAAACGACATTAAAGAAAATATATACTGTGAGGGCAATGTCAGAATTCCCAGACTATTGAATAGGGGTCGACAAGAGGTTCTGGAACTTACACCACACATAGCTCGAACAGCCCGTTTTTGAGCCAAAAATACCCTTTTTGAATCAGAAGAATTACCCCAAAAAATAATACCATATGACATAAGCGTATGAAAATATGCGAAGTAGACTACTTTTCGTGTTGAAATGTCACTTATTTCAGATACGGTTCTAATGGTAAATAAAGCGGCATTTAGTTTCTGAACAAGATCCTGAACATGGGCTTTCCACAACAGCTTACTATCTATCTGTACGCCTAGGAACTTGAACTGTTCCGTCTCGCTTATAACATGCCCATTCTGTCTGATTAAAATATCAGTTCTTGTTGAATTGTGAGATAGAAACTGTAAAAACTGAGTCTTACTGTGATTTAGCATCAAATTATTTTCCACAAGCCACGAACTTATTTCATGAACTACATTATTTGATAATGTTTCAATATTACATACAAGATCCTTCACTACCAAGCTGGTGTCATCAGCAAACAGAAATATTTTTGAATCACCTGTAATACTAGAAGGCATATCATTTATATAAATAAGAAACAGCAGTGGCCCCAGCACCGATCCTTGGGGAACGCCCCATTTAACAGTGCCCCATTGGGACTGAACATCATTACCACTCTCAATATTGCGGAGAATTACCTTCTGCTTTCTGTTCTTAAAGTAAGAGGCGACGATCCCGGTCGACGGTCTGATCCCGATGGTCCCGTACCTATTGCAGTCGTAACTGACGATGTCGTTGGGTCAACATGGAAACACGTAGGGGGGACGTCTGTGCGGAGCTCCATGTTCAACAATGTATGATGAACTTTCTGCTCCGGAACACTTGTGCGCACACGAGCATTGTGCTCTTTCGGCAGAGATGCCACACATCCCCATCAGTCCTACTTTGCAGAGCAGACAAACCTCCGAGCCTCAAATCCTGTGGAGACTCGTGGACGTCCAACCATTTAGCGCCTATTGGTAGTTTCAATGTCCTTCTGCCTCTTTCCGTAGATGCTCACGACAGTGGCACGTGAACTTTCGACTAGCTCCGGCGTTTCCGAGATACTCGTTCACAGGATCCGCGTAATAATAATCTGTCCTTTGTCAAAGTCGGCTATCTCAATGGATTTATCCATTTGCAGCCCATATCTTCTTGAGGGTGACCCCCGTCCGTGTCTGCTCTGCTTACATATTTTTAATTTTGCGTCACGTGCCCACAACGCCACCAGGTGGTATCCAACGTTGCGGTAGGCAGTGGTCATAATGTTTTGGTTTATCGGTACATATGCTGTCGAGGGTGATTTAGCTGCTCCTACAGGTGTCATTTTAAGCGACCCTCAGTTCTACATCTAGCCATCAGAAACCTCACGCGATATTTTCGTATTCTCTCGGAGGCTACGCACAAGCTATTCGCCCCACAGAGAAAAATGAACAGGATCTCATTGCAGCAAATTTAAATTTTCTTCTGAGATACGTTTTCGATAGAGGTCGTAGTTTTCGAGTTATTCAGGAAAAACGTACAAAAGAAGCTTCGAACATACCCTCATTTCCACGCCTAGTCCCCACCAGTCAGGGAGTGCAACGAAGAACATACTAGAAATACTGATTGCTGAAGGATGTGGATGGGTGGAGGTGTGTTTTCTTGAATAACTAGAAAACCATGGGCTTGAACGGAAATGTATGCGATCAGAGCAGTGATCTGCGTAGTTATGAGTTGGGTGGGGTTGTTTGGGGGAGGAGACCAAACAGCGAGGTCATGGGTCTCATCAGATTAGACAAGGATAGGGAAAGGAAGTTGGTCGTGCCGTTTCAAAGAAACCATCCCGGCATTTGCCTGGAGCGATTTAGGAAAAAAAAAACCTAAATCAGGATGGCCGGACGCGGGATTGAATCGTCGTCTCGCGAATGCGAGTCCAGTGTGCTAGCCACTGCGCCACCTCGCTCGGTCTGCGTAGTTACGAGTGCATCTTGTCGCAGGTAACTTCCCATGAACAAGGTTACCGAAGGCTTTTTTTTGTGTGTGTTTCAAGAGGAACCGCATCACAGTTATATTGCACACACAGAAAGTGGAAAAAATATCATCCACTACGTCACAATGCGACCGAAGTTTGTGGTGAGTGATGATGACAGACGGTCATTGAAGACGTGACGAAAAATATGAAAAATATGAGGATGACAGAACTGAATGTCGCACTCACTAACCATGTCACCAACAAAACAGCACAAAGGAAGCTCCGGAAGCAGTGAATTACAGGGCGAGCTGGATTTCCAAAAACACTCATCAATGATGCAAACGCCAGTAACTGGAGAAAGTGGTGCCGAAGCCATAAAACCTGGACTTTGGAGCAATGGTAGAACGTAATTGCCGCGTGGGGTAGCCAACTCATTATCACTGTCTCTTTGCGTCTTTCTATCTGTTACTGTACCCTCTCTTAAAGCCGGCCGGAGTGGCCTGCGGGTCTAGGCGCTACAGTCTTGAGCCGAGCGACAGCTACGGTCGCAGGTTGGAATCCTGCCTCGGGCATTGATGTGTGTGGTGTCCTTAGGTTAGGTTTAATTAGTTCGAAGTTCTAGGCGACTGATGACCTCAGAAGTTAAGTCGCATAGTGCTCAGAGCCATTTTGAACCTGTCTTACAGCCACAATCTCCTTTGCTCTCTCCTACTAATACTGTTTCCTCTCACTCTCATGTCTCTCTATTGATCTTACAGCTATTTTCTCATTCATTCCCTCCCAATGCTGATGTCTCCTCACACTGTCGCTATATCTTTCTTCCTCGTTGTCATTGTCATAGACATTGTCTATCATTACCACTGGCTCTCACCCACTCGCACTTACTCCTGCCCCTCTTCCACTGTATTTGTCTCTTTTCCTAGCACTGTTCTCTCACAGTCAGTTATGTTCCACTGCCACTATAACCCTCTCTTTCTCTCACACTTCCGTTGTCTCACTGTGTGTTTTAATAATACAATCACGGTCTACTACCTTCTAGTACTTATTAATTTTCCGTCTCTTTCGAGTCAAACACTGGAGTAAATTTTGCACCCCAGCCTAAAGTGAAAATTTATGGGTATCTGCAAAGAATTTTTAGACGATACGCTGTCAGCATTTAATTGCCTCCTTCGTCTTCAGCATTAAAAGGTGCGAATATATTCGAATTCCAAAATTTACATGCAAAATTTTTAAAGGTGCTGAGGTAAGTAGAATGTGGCAGCTGGTATCCCACTTTTTAGTCAATCTTTTTAACAGTAGCATATTAGCCCTTCTTGTGCTGCGACAGGAACATTTTGCTGCTGGTTGCCTTCTTTCCTCTTCTACAGCAGGGTATATCGCTTATTATGAAAATAACTTTTATGGGTCAGGGAAATTTTGAAACTGAAGTAATGCAAAACTAATTTTACACCTCAAATCGGATTTTATGTGCACAAAAATGTTGCATGTGGTTCAGTGTTCTACAACATGGTGTTTCGAGAAACCTTCTGATGACGACGGAGACCCTTCGCAGCATACTTCTCCGTGCTAGGTCACTTCATAAAGTACGTTTTCCCCACAAACGCCGGCCGCGGTGGCCGAGCGGTTCTAGGCGCTTCAGTCCGGAACCGTGCGACTGCTACAGTGGCAGGTTCGAATCCTGCCTCGGGCATGGATGTGTGTGATGTCCTTAGGTTCGTTAGGTTTAAGTACTTCTGGGGGCCTGATGACCTCAGATGTTGAGTCCCATAGTGGTCAGAGCCATTTGAACCACACAAAACTGGATTTTACCTGCGTATTTCACATTTACACGTAGGGTAAATTTGAACCTCTGTACCTCGGAGACGAATAAAGATATCAAGAAAATTTTCAAGGTTGTTCGAGATCAGCATCTTAGGAATATATCATAGAAATTACAGCCATTTTCTGTGCCCAGCCGTCTTGGAATACGCGGATCGGTTTTGGTACCAAAAACCATGAACTAAATCAGTTTCCATAAGCATTTTAAGACGTCCCATGGACCACATCTAATGCAGAAAGAACCAACCGACTTCCTCCATTTGCTTAAGCTGGAGCAAGTGTGTAATATTCAATCTTTGGCCCTGTACTATGGGATAATTAAAGTAGGACGATACTTCTGTTTGGTACGTGTATGGTCCCTTGCACAAGAGCTATCTAAAACACTTGAGCTTACATTTTTCTCACCATTAGAGCTCGAGGTACGAGTCCCGTTTCTGTAAGACGGCGTTTTCGAATACACTACTGGTTACTTCGGTTACTATAGATTTATTTTTCGACTATCGTTTTTCATTTGTACACTACTGGCCATTAAAATTGCGACACCACGACGATGACGTGCTACAGACGCAAAATTTAACCGACAGGAAGAAGATGCTGTGATATGCAAATGATTAGCTTTTCAGAGCATTCACACAAGGTTGGCGCCGGTGGCGACACCTACAACGTGCTGACGAGAGGAAAGTTTCCATCCGATTTCTCATACACAAACAGCAGTTGACCGGCGTTGCCTGGTGAAACGTTGTTGTGATGCCTCGTCTAAGGAGGAGAAATGCGTACCATCACGTTTCCGGCTTTGATAAAGGTCGGATTGTTGCCTATCGCGATTGCGGTTTATCGTATCGCGACATTGCTGCTCGCGTTGGTCCGAGTTCCAATGACTGTTAACAGAATACGGAATCGGTGGGTTCTGGAGGGTAATACGGAACCACGTGCTGCATCTCAATGGCCTCGTATCACTAGCAGTAGAGATGACGGGAATCTTATCCGCATGTCTGTAACGGATCGTGCAGCCACGTCTCGATCCGTGAGTCAACAGATGGGGACGTTTGCGATACAACAACCATCTGCACGAACAGTTCGACGACGTTTGCAGCAGCAGCTCGGAGACCATGGCTGCGGTTACCCTTGACGCTGCATCACAGACAGGAGGGCCTGCGATGGTGTACTCAACGACGAACCTGGGTGCACGAATGGTAAAACGTCATTTTTTCGAATCAGTCCAGGTTCTGTTTACAGCATCATGATGGTCGCATCCGTGTTTGGCGACATCGCGGTGAACGCACATTGGAAGCGTGTATTCGTCATCGCCATACTGTCGCATCACCTGGCATGATGGTATGGGGTGCCATTGGTTACGCGTCTCGGTCACCTCTTGTTCGCATTGACGGCACTTTGAACAGTGGACGTTACATTTCAGATGTGTTATGACCCATGGGTCTACCCTTCATTCCATCCCTGCGAAACCCCACATTTTAGCAGGATAATGCACGATCGCATGTTGCAGGTCCTGTACGGGCCTTTCTGGATACATAAAATGTTCGACTGCTGCCCTGGCCAGCACATTCTCCAAATCTCTCACCAATTGAAAACGTCTGGTCAATGGTGGCCGAGCAACGTGCTCGTCACAATACGCCTGTCACTACTCTTGATGACTGTGGTATCGTGTTGAAGCTGCATGGGCAGCTGTAACTGTACACGCCATCCAAGCTCTGTTTGACTCAATGCCCAGGCGTATCAAGGCCGTTGTTAGGGCCAGAGGTGGTTGTTCTGGGAACTGATTTCTCAGGACCTATGCACCCAAATTGCGTGAAAATGTAATCACATGTCAGTTCTAGTATAATATATTTGTCGAATGAATACCCGTTTATCATCTGCATTTTTTCTTGGCGTAGCAATTTTAGTGGGCAGTAGTGTATTTTAGAGCGCATACTTACCTATAGCTCTGACGAAAAAGTTGCCAAATCCAAAATTAAACCTCCGGGCCTGATGCTGACTTGTATACTATAGGTGTGCTCTGCTTTAGGAGAACGAGAAAGAGTACCGGAGTGACCTGTTTTTCCTTGACTGAGACTCATCCCGGATGGGTCAGGAAAACTGTTCGCGGATAGATGGTGACTACTACGGCTGTTGACGGGCGACAACTGCCGCCGTGCTCGTGTGGTAGCGTCACGTTCGGCCCCGGGGCGCGGCCGCCTCGGAGGCCGTGGCTGGCCGGGCCGGCAGCCCTTCCTTCCGGGGCGTCGCACAAAGGCCCGGCGCCGCCTGGCGCTGATTCACGGCGGCCGCCGCTCCCGGCGCCGATACGCCGGCGCTGTCACCCGCACGCCACATCTGGACACAGCCTGGCCCACAAGTCGCCGCGCCCGCCCTCTGCGACTCCTCCGCGCCACGCCGACGCCAAACAATTACACGACGTCGGTGTTGAACGCCGATGCCGTTGTTGTTGTGGTCTTCAGTCCTGAGACTGGTTTGATGCAGCTCTCCATGCTACTCTATCCTGTGCAAGCTTCTGCATCTCCCAGTACCTACTGCAGCCTATATCCATCTAAATCTGCTTAGTGTATTCATCTCTTGGTCTCCCTCTACGATTTTTACCCTCCACGCTGCCCTCCAATACTAAATTGGTGATCCCTCAATGTCTCAAAACATGTCCTACCAACCGATCCCTTCTTCTAGTCAAGTTGTGCCACAAACTCCTCTTCTCCCCAATTCTATTCAATACCTCCACATTAGTTATGTGATGTACCCATCTAATCTGCAGCATTCTTCTGTAGCACCACATTTCGAAAGCTTCTATTCTCTTCTTGTCCAAACTACTTATCGTCCATGTTTCACTTCCATACATGGCTACACTCCATACAAATACTTTCAGAAACGACTTCCTGACATTTAAATCTATACTCGATGTTAACAAATTTCTCTTCTTCAGAAACGCTTTCCTTGCCATTGCCATTGTACATTTTATATCCTCTCTACTTCGACCATCATCAGTCATTTTGCTCCCCAAATAGCAAAACTCATTTACTACTCAGCATCACTCGACTTAATTCGACTACATTCCATTATCCTCGTTTTCCTTTTGTTGATGTTCATCTTATACCCTCCTTTCAAGACACTGTCCATTCCTTTCAGCTGCTCTTCCAAGTCGTTTGCTCTCTCTGACAGAATTACAATGTCATCGGCGAACTTCAAAGTTTTTATTTCTTCTACATGGATTTTAATACCTACTCCGAACTTTTCTTTTGTTTCCTTTATTGCTTGCTCAATATACAGATTGAATAACATCGGGGATAGGCTACAACCCTGTCTCACTCCCTTCCCAACCACTGCTTCCCTTTCATAACCCTCCACTCTTATAAATGCCATCTGGATTCTGTACAAATTGTTACTAGCCTTTCGCTCCCTGTATTTCACCCCTGGCACCTTCAGAATTTGAAAGAGAGTATTCCAATCAACATTGTCAATAGCTTTCTCTAAATCTACAAATGCTAGAAACGTAGGTTTGCCTTTCCTTAATCTTTCTTCTAAGCTAAGTCGTAGGATCAGTATTGCCTCATGTGTCAACATACCTATTACTAAAAGGACAGTTAATTAGAAACCCAACTGTAAGAATCGAGGGCTCACCGGTTCTTCGGAGACGTGTGAAGCGGTACCTGGGAATCATCATTGACAAAAGGTGGAACTTCGGGAAACACATTGACACCTTAACCCAGAAAGCCCTCCAAACACTAAACAATCTCATTTCCATCACAACGGTATCCTAACATCAATAGTAGTAGTAGTAGTAGTAGAGGGTCTTTTTGGGCGCACGACAGCATGGTCTTCAGCGCCCGGTCAGCAACATAGTGAGACGGGTGTCAAGAAGAAAACTCAGAACAGTAATATAAAACAAAACATAAAACACAGGTAACAGGCTGTGAAAAATATGTGGGATGAAGCAGGGTGTCAGCAGTAAAACATGGACAACACAGGAAGAAAGTGGTAGAGGGAGCTAAAACAATGTAGCACATGGAAGTGGCTGGCTGACCGCAAGGAAAAAAGGGAGGAGTCAGCCACTCTGCAATACACTAAAACCTCCAGCCCAAAAGTTTAGGCCAGAGTCCAGACGCATCACAAAACTTTAAAACCCTAGACACACACGTCTCATCGTTAGCTAAAACACAACGCAGATCACCATCAACTTGTGCTTCTGCCCTTGCATCACGGTGTAAAATGCAGTCTGTTAAAATGTGCAGACCACAAGCATCACAAACGAGTTGTGGACCTCACCAACCGCAGTTTATTGGCCGTCACCGCCAGCCATTCTTCCTCCCACAACTCCATGCACTTCTTGTGGAGTGCAGAGATGAGAGACTGCAAGAGAATAGGACACTGGACCACATCCTGCTCTCTGCAGGCCTCCTTGGCAGCCCGATCGGCCTGTTCATTGCCCCATATTCCTACATGACCAGGCACCCAGCAGAAGGATACCTCCTTACCCCGCCGTTGTAGCAAGTACAGTTGGTCATATATCAGCTGGACCATCTCCTCAGTTGGGTACAGATTCTGCAGTGATTACAAGGCACTAAGAGAATCGGAGCAGAGAAGAAATCGATTGCCCCGAATACGATTCATCTGCTCCAATGCCTTCAGGATCGCGTGGAGCTCCGCTGCGAAAACGGTATATTCATCAGGGAGGCGAAGCCGGGTAACATGATCAGGGAACATCACAGAACACCCAAGGAAATTCTCCTGTTTGGAGCCATCAGTGTAAACGACGGTGAAACCGTGATGCACATCTAAAATGTTAAAAAAGCAGAGATTGGAATCTAAAATCTGGTGTGCTATCTTTCTTAAAAGTAGTCAAATGTAAAATAAGTTTGGGTCTCCGGAGGAGCCAAGGTGGAAATCTGCTCCAACCGCGATGTAAAACACGAAGACCAGCCGTAGACATCGCAGCGAGGCAATCCTCCCAAGGAAAGGGGTGGTTCCATAGACGCCCTTTATGCCCCCTCCTGAGGGCTTTCGTGTAGATTCTGAGTGGCGGCGTCTTTGGAACGTTTTCCTCTGTCACTCTCAAGAATACTGCGTGATTTCAATGCCATGCGTCATGGTTCTGACCTCCATCGCAGGGGCATAAAGAGAATGGGTGAAATACGGGTAAGAGAGACTGTGACGACCTTCCCCTCGTGTTACACGTCCACGGTGGGGTTTGGCAGAATTTTTTTGTGAAATCTGGTGCCGATGTGACATCGTTAACCCACTTTAGACGTCACACAAACTTCTGAACTCCGGCCTTTTTTTTCGCACCTTGGTGTTTGAAGCGTCGTCGAGCCCGACGACGACATCGCAGGGCGTCACGCTTTTAAATCATTACGGAGGAAGGTTGTAGGCATTTCTGATCCAAATTTAAAGCTTCTGTGTCCTAGTGTGAAAAAGTTATTCCTTAATACTGTTGGGCTGTGTATATATTCCTTATCCATATATCAGGTAGTAATGAAAGCTGGAGAACAGGCAGTAGCTGAAAGAGGTTGAGATACCCATTTCCCATCACAGTTGGATATTCAAAGTCAATTGCTGCAAGTGTTCCGTCTACAAATTTCTTCCAGGTACCCATGAATTTTCCCTTTGGACATTCGTGCAAAATGTATTTCAGTGTTTGTCCGGATGTTCCGCAGACGAGTTGGTCATCATCGGTAATTCCCCACTTGTGCAGCGTTGCTTTGGTCATGGCGAGCCGATTTCTGATGCGGTTGAGGCAGCCCCATGTTTTTCTTGATTGGCTCGCTCTCTGTTTTTGGATGGACGGATCTATTTTACCTAACTTCTTATGAGCATGGAAGGAAGTCATCCATCCCTCTTTTAGATTACAGCTTTGTGCAGAGAGTTGGCCATTGTTTACCCAAGGTGGGTGTCTTGATTTTCGTTGGATCCGTGGTAAGTTGCTTAATGTTTCATGAAGTGATAAATTTCTGGATTTATCGATTTTCATCCATTCACGTGTTGCTCCTTATTGTCATCTTAGATTTGGAGAGCAGTATTGGCGAGTACTGACAGTCATGGTACTGGTGTGGATTTGAAAGTTCCTGCCACTGTGCTCATCGCATTATTTAGATTGATTAGACAACAATCTCAGCAAGTCCAGAATCTTGATATCTTCAGGGGAGCACAAAGCGCGGGTCGATTAGAGGAACTCGAAATCGTGCATTCTTTCATCTGTCTTGGGTCAGCTGTCTGTGACACGGGAATCTACGAAGGTGAGATAAGAAGACACATCGCGTTACGGCGAGTGACTGCGAAGAAGCTCACCAAGATCTGGTGGAACAGAGGGATAACGAGCAGCACAAAGACTTGGCTTCTTGAAACACTCGTGTTTTCCCTCTTCTTTTTGGTTGCGAAACGTGGTTCTTCAAAGCCAGAGACAAGCAGTGTACTGATGCGTTTGAGCTATGGCGCTGGAGCAGGATGCTGCGCGTAAAATGAAGTGAAAGAAGATCAAACGTGTTCATTATTGAGCAACTCAGTATCCACATTCGTCTCTAGTGTCAATCAAAAAATTCTTTAGTTCTTTGGCGATGCTGTGGGAAGAAGTGGAGGAAACCTAGAGGATGTAATCATGGATGGAAAGATCTAGGGCAGGAGACAGAGAGGGAGAGTAGCGAGCAGGTGAGTAGACCAAATGAAGGATATCTCCGGTCTGCTTCTCCAGTAGGTTCTAAGAGAAACCGGTAACCTTTCGGGATGGAGGCGCTGGGTTCATGGGGGCACGGCGATCTGCAACGAGGACGAGTCCTGATCATAAGGCCGTCAAGGACCTCACACACGATCAAGCTTTCCTGCAAAGATGTAGTAGCCGGCAGGCGCTACGACACATCTGTGATGTATTCAGCATCTCTTTACAATGGCTTCGACTGAAGGAAAAGCATTGGGCATGGTAGGAATGTTACTTGTTTTCTTTTTATTAATTTTGTGTAAGAAGTTTCACGCTTTCCTCGGTAGCGGCACGCCTTTCTTTTTACTTTACAAAAAATGGTTTCCGATGTATAAAGATCAGTGAGTTCCTCAATAGTGTTCCTTTCACGATTTTCCATTTTAGGAAACGACCACACTACCTCAAACACAAAGGACATTGCTATCAACATACCAGCGTAACATAATGTACACAACGGTAGACCTCACTTTCGAAGTTCTCTGACGTCGACACGAAGACATAGGGCGAAGCGAAATCTCCAAATCTGAAGCCTGGGTGGACGACTCGCACACACTCTCTGATCTGGGCAGCTGCACGGAGAAGTATGCTTATGACGTCAACTTGCGCAAGTAGGAGCCGGTAACGCTTAAGCGCTTTCGCTAGGGCGTCATTGTAAGAAACTAAGAGTTATGCTTTCATCAAACTTGTTTTACATACAAAATTTGCATTTCCGGGCATAGTTTCCTTGTCAAAACTTTACGTACTAAATCCCATCTAGTCTCCTTAGAAGCCTGTAATAGGAATTGTTAAACACCCTGAATATCATTATCGGGTCGCAGGCGTGTGAACACTCCAGCAACAACAGGTGATTAATTACATTTGCTGCTATTAATTAAATATTGCTAACGCTTTTAGCAAACATTTGAACGGTTTTATCAATTTCAGCATGTTTAATACGTATCTCTTACACTGAATCTAATTTTACTATTTACTTAAATTAAATTTCTATTTTCTTATGTCAGACAAGTTTCTCCCGATCTTGCGCGTGTATTTTTGCTTATAAGCTTTGTGTGTAATCATTAGTGTATGGTTCATTACATGCTTTTGTGATTTGACGCGCACTCTTGACTAGCCACCGGCGGGACCACCATAAAGTGTCATAGCCACTGACCTCTGCCCGTCAGTGCCACAATTCAGATCTCCTGAGGCACGTTCCAGTGAATTCAGAGCGTATACATGATAGTTTTGTCCTGTAAGCACGCCCCTGTACCTACTGCCCTAGCCAGCGCACAGCAAACCCAACGCAAAGAATCAAGTCCCTTACATCTGTAGTTTATATAGCTGTATAGGAGTTTTGTATCATTGCAACCTACAGCTCAGTACTGTGTTTGACAGTCAGAAAATTCTCGTTCTAGACGACATGGATGTTTCACTGTCTGGACTCCTTAAAATCGATGTTTCATACAGTTGTGGCTGTCAGCGTATGTACCAGCGCCTAAAAAGACGTCCAGGGTGATTCAGAACCTTTGCATCAAACACCTACGGGTGAGGGGTCACAACATGGGGCAGATTTCATCTCTGTTTGTCCATCATGGACAGGGGACATCGACTGATTAAGTAATTGTAAATATCAATGAAATTCACCAACTTCCACGTAACTTAATATGGTGTTTTATTTTATTTTTAAGGCTACCAGTTTCAGTATTTCACTATGCCATCTTCAGGCCGCTGCATAATGAAAGAGTATACATGTAATGTATGTCAGGATGTACAAACAAAGCTTACAGAAAGTGACAGGTAATTTCAACAGCGCTTAAAGCTTAAAAATGAAAGTAGTGGCATTAAACCAAATCTCTGCGTACATACAACACAATAGAATAAAACATGTGTACATATTTTTCTCTTAATATGCCGACTGCCACTGGGTTTTGCGTGAAGTTGTTTTTTGGTGCTGTGATAACTAATTATGTCACCAGTTGTGATAGTACCTAACTCGTAAATTTGCATACTATTGTAATTCATAGATTACTGTGTGACATTTTACTTTAAATGAAGATAGGTCTTCAAATATAATAGGGGTTTTCTCATCGACAAGAATTTTGTATAAATAAAGAAAAGACAAGCTTTGTTTCAACGATGCTCCTGATAGTTCTGATCTTTTTAATGTTTTTGCATGTTCCTTTGTAAATCTGTGGTGTTCAATAGTTTTATGACTAACAAATGTGTACACATGTTTTAGTCTATTATGCTGGACGCACAGAGATTTGGTTTAACGCCACTACTTTCAATCGTAGCTTTAAGCACTGTTATGATTATCCGTCACTTTTTGTAATCTTCGTTTGTACACACTGATATACACTACATATATTCTCTTTTATTCTGCAGGAACCTGAAGATAGCATAGTGAAATGCTGAAACTTCGAAATAAAATAAAATAACATTTTAAGTTACACGACTGTCGGTGAATTTCATTGATATTTACAATGGGGCAAATTTTGTTAGAGGCAAAATGTTCGATGATGCTTACCAACGACGTTAGGCGTTCTTTTGCCTTGGTTATGCCTCTGAGGGGCGACAAGGCGTAGGCACTCTGCGACGTGCTTATGCAATGTACGTTGCCTATAATACAGTCAGTTGTTCCATATGAAAGAGCCTAGCCATAGCAAAATTAACGTTTCTGATTCACTTTTAAAATATCTTTCTCCGGTTAGAGACACTTATTGTTACGTTTCCTTGTTTAAAAAACACTCTTTCAATTTACTGAGATAGGGAGTATCCTGCACGTCTGGTCAGTACACCGTCCTACTTCGGTGAAATCTCGTCTTCCTGGACCGGCGAATACTAAAGCCCGCCTTGCGTCTCCGGAAAGCGCCTGCGAACATTTTGTCTCAAACGAAAGTTGTTTCCCATGACGTTTGATCCAAAGACTGGAACACCATGTATAGTCTGATAACAAGGGAAAATGTAAAACTTGGCCCTATTGAATATTCTCTTCAAAAACTCTGGGCAGACAAGGCTACGGACACCGAATTCTTAATGTATGCGACGTCTAGGAACAGAAGTTGGCACGGATATGTGAAGATAAAAATGACGTGGACAACGAGATAGTTATCGGTGGATCACCTTTTCAGAGAGGAAAACTGCTTACAGTATTTAGAGAATTGTTCTGGTATTCAAGTTTGCTTCACTTACGGACATTCTTACCAGTTGGTCGCAGTTGGCTGTGGAGATGTGCGGAATGGTGCAGTGATAAAAATCTTCGTTTCGTATACAGGAGGAGCGAGTTTCAAATTCTTAATGGGTAATCATGATTTAGATTTTCGGTAATCACTCCAGGCGACTGCCTGGATGATTCCTTTTATAGCGCATATCCTTTTACATCTAAGCTCCTGCTTCTCTCGTGACTTCATTGCTGATAGTAGGCTGAAGTATAGCCTTCTGTGCTTTCAGATGTGAAGTGTATGCTGATTATTGGATTCGCCGCAACGATATAGAAGAAAATTTTCACTTTATGGATGGCTACATACTGGCACACTGAAAAGTAGTTTAATATGTATATTCGTAATTAGGCTATTCACAGACGTGCGTATATAAACTGTGAAACGCACAACTTCACAAGTATAATTAGTCCAGAGTCAAAATAGTTTTTGTTGTTTCTGCTCCTGAGCTCTGTTAAATCGTAGAAATTTCATATTGTAACACGTGAAGCTGCTGGACAACTTATTTTTAATTGTACGACCGGTTTGGAGTCAGAGTCCATTTTCCAGTATCCGTTGTACAACGTAATGAATACGGGACATGTATCGTGCTAAAAAGATACTTGAACACTATACTACGATACACAGAATACATACACTCTTTGTTAATAACAAGTGTTACGTATATCTCATAAAACAGTTGTCATAATGTAGCATTTGCAAATAATATTTTGTAATGCAGTGGTAGATGCATAGAGTGTCCACTACACAACCATCCAGAGAATACATAAAATGAAATGACAAAGAATTGCTATTATGAATAGAGTTATTCCAGAATGAGATTTTCACTCTGCAGCGGAGTGTGCGCTGATATGAAACTTCCTGGCAGACCGAGACTCGAACTCGGGACCTTTGCCTTTCGCGGGCAAGTGCTCTACCATCTGAGCTACCGAAGCACGACTGACGCCTGGTACTCACAGCTTTACTTCTGCCAGTATCTCGTCTCCTACCTTCCAAACTTTACAGAAGCTCTCATGCGAACCTTGCAGAACTAGCACTCCTGAAAGAAAGGATACTGCGGAGACATGGCTTAGCCACAGCCCGGAAACATCCCTCTAGTCCGGCTTTCGCCGCCGTGCAGTGCGGACACGTTGTTTCCGCCTGCGGAGCGCGCGCGCTCGCTGTTGTTTACATTTCAGCGGCCGTCACTTCCGTGTCACTTACGTGCACTAGAACCATGGCCAACCGTTTTCGAAAATCAACTTTACGATTCAACTTCTGCAACGACTACGCACGACCAAAGGCCTTGGAAGTGGAAAGCTTCCTACGCGACGTTGCTAAGATCCCAGCTTCTGACATCTTGGGCATCCATTTGTCCATATTAAGCAGTACTGTGTACGTCAAAGTCGTCAATGACGCGGTATGTGAAAGAATACTTCGTGACGCCAACCATGGATTACGCTTTTGCCACGCCGACGGCAATGTCGGAGCGGTCACTGTCGACCATGCCGGCTTAGGAATGCGCACCATACGAGTTTTCGAACTCCCGTTCGAGCTTCCGGCGGAAGACGTTATCGCGGCTTTCCGCCCCTATGTCACTGTACATGGTCACACTGCCGAACGCTGGGCGCAATTCCAAACGTACCCCGTTCTTAACGGCGTACGGCAGATCACCATCGACCTCCATCGCCACGTCCCATCTTACCTGCAAATTAGCGGGTGCCGCGAGGTTGTCACATACGACGGCCAACCCAAGACCTGTTCCGGGTGCGGCAAAGAAGACCACCTCAGATCTGAGTGTCTTCAGCGACAAATCACCCAATTGCCAGCCGCTACCGTGGCACCTCCGGCTCCGACGACGGTTTTACCGATCACCTACGCATCGGCTCTCTGTTCTCCTCCCACCGGCTGCCGTCCATCGGACCACGTACCGGTGACCCTTCCAGCTGCTACGGATACCGCCGGGGCTGACACGTCGCGCTCAGAGCCTGACGCTACTCTGGCGCCAACATTAACAGCGACGACTTCCGACACCCACCCGCCTGAACATATGGACGCCCCTTCATTTGACGTTCCCGCGACGGCCTTCCTCTCAGAGCGACGCGACTCCCTTCCGTCTTCCGACGCGGAGGGACGAACCCGCAAACAACGTTCACCTAAGAGGCGCAAGAGGAAGCGCCGTACGGTCTCGGAACGAGACGGATCACCTCCCCCTGATGCTCCAGAGGCCTTCCGACCCGACGAGGCCTCGGAGAACCTACATGACGATACGAATGACGACAACATGACGCCGACTGTGGATGCGTCGATGCCTGCTCTACTGGCTCGCTCAGGTGCTTCTCAACCAATGGACTCCACCGATGCGACTGCCGCCGAGACGTCCTCCGCCCCTACGACCGAAGTGGAACTTACGACCATCACAACGACAACGCCTTCAATGGTGTGGAGTGAGGACGTCGATGAGGACCCGGACCACACGCTGGGGACAGAGTTACCCCAGACGGAAGCATCGTTACGCCGCTGATAACGCCGTCAGGTGGCGTACGGCACGACTCTCCGTTGCCTCGCCCGTCTTCATCCTCCGCCGGCGGAATTCCCCTCCACGGCGGGTTACGGCTCCAAACCTACCGAATAGCGACGATCAACACTAACACCATTAGCTCACCCGTGAAACTTCAACTGCTGCGATAGATGATATGGGCGTCGGACGTCGATATCGCACCACTACAGGAAGTACACTTGGCCACACTTCCAGACGTCGCGGGTATAACACTTATCCTTCTCCTGGTGACCACCTGGGACGCGGCGTAGCCACCTACGCCAGAGAAGGCATTCAAGTGGCCGATATCGCATACCTTCCATCTGCCAAAGGCATGGCCGTCCCCGTCATGGGGACGCGTATCGTCAACATTTACGCTCCGTCAGGCTCCACCCGCAGACGCGACAGGGCACTCTTCTATTCAGAAGAAATCGCTCCTTTGTTTCTAGGACGCTGCGACCATTACTTGCTTGGGGGTGAATTTAATTGTGTCTTGCACCCTAAAGATCAAGTGCCCCACTACAACACCTGTCAAGAACTGCGTCTTGTCGTCCGAGATCTGTTGCTCCGCGACACTTGGGAAGTTCGGCACGGCGACGCGCCTGGACATACTTACCAGACGAGTCACCCCGCGAGCCGCCTTGATAGAATTTACGTCTCTCGGGAACTCACACCTGCAGTCCAAGGTGCAGAACTTTGGCCCCTGGCCTTTTCGGACCACTGTGCCTACATCTGCAACATTCTCTTCCCCAAGCAAGTGGTCTGGCGTAGTCGTGCACCGTGGAAGCTAAACACCTCCCATCTTCATGATCCCGAATGTCTTCAACGTGTTACCGAGACATGGGCCACCTGTGAACGTCGCTTACCTAAATACTGCACGACCTTGACCTGGTGGCTGGAATGTGCCAAACCTGCCATTCGACGTACTTTGATTCAGTATGGAAAGGAAGTTGCTATGTGGCGCCGGCACACTACCGACTATTTCTACGCCGTTCTCCGCGACCTGGACGCCCAACCGCCCACCCCCGACACCCAGAGGGAACGCAGCAGGATTAAGGCGCAAATTGTAACTTTGACACGCCGTAGACTGCAGGGGGCTATGGTGCGAACCCGATTCGGCGGAACAAGAACATCCGACCATGCATCATATCGCCTCCGATAGGAAACATCGACGACAACAACTCATCACCGAGATCACCACCTGTCGCGGCCAGCACGTCACTTGCCAGGCCGAAATCGTCAGTGCCTTTGTCGACCACTACCGCACAATATACCAGGAGGAGACTACCGACAACCACGCTGAGGAGTCTGTGTTACCACACGTAACTCGCACCCTCACCAGCGACAAAGCGGACGAGCTGATGGAGCCCATTACGCGTGACGAAATCCACGATGCGATCAAAAAAGGTGCTCTGAATAAGTCACCTGGTGTCGACGGATTGCCGATAGAATTTTATCGCGCTTTCTTCACACTAATGGCGTCACGGTGGACAACGATGTTTCATGAACTGCTGACGATGGGGAACGCCGTCCTTCGTCACGGGAATTATTGTACCCATCCACAAACCGACACCAGGTGTGACGACAGCACATTACCGTCCCCTGACTCTGCTTAACGCAGACTGTAAAATTTTTACACGCCTACTTGCATCGCGATACCGCAAGATCCTGCCTAGCATTCTATCCCCAGAACAGACAACTCCGGGCGGCTCAGTTAATATACAAACGGCCACAGGAGAATGTCGCGATTTAATTGCACTGGCAGCGGCGTGCAGACTCCGCGCCGCAGTGGCTGCCATTGATTTTGACAACGCATTCGACAAAGTGCGGCATCTTTTTCTGTTCTCAGTGATGAACCGCATGGGTTTTCCACCAGCCTTTATCGACGTGATTCGGCGCCTGTACGGCACCCCCGAATCGCTGATAAAGGTTAATGGCCGTGTAGCGGGACCAGTGGCGATCCGGCGTTCCGTACGGCAAGGCTGCCCACTTTCGACCCTACTCTATGCCATAAGCCTGGAGCCACTCATCGGGAGTCTGACGAGCCACCTTTCTGGTCTCACTTTGCGACAGCGATGTCGTGCGTGTGCGGGCGACATCCTCCTCTTGATCCGCTCACGGAGTGAAACACACACGGTACTTGATTTGATATCAACGTACGGCACTGCAGCGGGCAGTAACATGAATGTGGCTAAATCCGCGGCGATGCCCATTGGACGCGGCCTCTCACACGACGACTTAGCACCTCTCCCGTGTGTACAAAAACTACGATACCTTGGTATCATTTTCACCTCCACCGTGCATCGCTCCGCTGCCATCAATTTTCGGCGTGCACTCCAAACTATCCGCACGACGGTGCGACAAAATCTTCTCCGACGACTCGATTCTTTACAACGTGTCCAATACCTCAATCAACATGTGGCGGCCAGAATGGTCCACATCGCACAGGTCCTCCCGCTGCCATCAACTATTGGACGCAGCCTCCAGGCTGCCTTCGGATACTTCCTTACGGCCGGTACGCTCTTTAAGGTCTGCTACGACACGCTCACCCTCCCCCCCCCCCCCCCCCAGCGGGGGGCCAGGGCCTTGTCAATGTGCGACTCCGCGCGGCGTCCTTGTACATGTCCACCATGCACAAGCAGTGGCACGGGGGCACCTCCCTTACGCGCAGCTTGCTGGAAATTCTTGTGCCCGCGACCATAACACCACCAGTACCAGTCGGACACATCAAGCACCATCTGACGCACATTTCAGATTTCATCGTCGACTTCAGTTATGCTCACACACACTTACCGACCACGCGTTCTCCTCGACCTAAAGATTTTTACACCCCACTCCTTCGTTCCATATCCAGCAACAATATCGAACTGAGACATCCGTCCACGTGGTGGCCAACGGTTTGGCGTCACATCCACCAGCCTTTTCTTCCCTCCAACGTCCGGGCAACATGGTACCAAGTCGCAAATGAAAAACTCGCCACAAATCATCGCCTTCACGCCATCGGACTAAAGGACTCTCCACTTTGCCACCTCGTGGATGACGATGTCCATCAACTGACTTGTGCTGCCACCAGTGACGTCTGGAAACTTGCCCGACAGTTCGTTGCCTGTTACTTCCGCGTTCCGCCGGACTCGATTGACCCATGGACTTTTATCCATCCTGAGAATACTTATTTCCCCGCCACCAAAAATCATGCGATTGTATGGGTCAAGGGATGGACGATCACGTACATGTATAATGATGGCGACAAATCACGCCTTGATTTCTGGCAGTACTTACAAACTGCCCACAGTGAAGTCGAACACCGACCGCACTACCGCGCCTTCTTCGCCAATTACCTACATGCGATCTTTACTTCACCCCCGCTCAGCTGGATGGTACCACACGCCGACAGCACTCCCCCCCCCCCCCTCCTGCTGACATCTGAGACTCCCCGCGCTACTTTCTACATTGTAACCCACAGTGGAGTAGGCGCATGGACACGCGCCCCCTTTCTTTTATCCACTACACCAGAAAACACTGGTCTTTCCCTCACTCCACTGTATATTGCTTCACACCTCTTAGATTACATCAGAATTATTATTCTTTTTTTTTCCTACACCTTGTTCATAAAAAAAACTTGCTCGCCTTGTACGAGTATAATGTCTTGTGTTATTTTCGCCGGAAGAATGGCATTTCTGTTGTATTTAAGTCTGTATCAATTTTTTCATTTACCCTTTTCCTGGTGAAAAAAATAATAAAATAAAACAAAAATAAATCAAAAAGCTATTTTGAGGGAGTGATTCAGGGATGGGAGGGGGAAGACATCGCGGCCAGGCCTCGGGTTTCAACCCCTGCCCGCCTTGTCTCCACCTACTCATAACCAAATACTCTTAAAATTTAAAAATTTAAAAAAATATATAAAAAAATAAATAAATAAAAAAAAACAAAAAAAGATGGATAGAGTGTCAAAGCCAAAAAAGGGAGCAGATGCAACAAAAAAAATAAATAAAAAATAAATAAAAAGAGATGGTAGAGTACTTGCCCGCGAAAGGCAAAGGTCCCGAGTTCCAGCCTCAGTCGGCCACACAGTTTTAATCTGCCAGGAAGTTTCAATAGTGTTATTGTTCGTAGTACAAGATGAGGAAACTTTTCAGTACTTTTTTTGTTTATCGATTCTAGTTGTTCGCTTAAAAATAAGTTTGGACATTTTTGCTTGTTTTTCAATTCAAGTTGTTCATTTAAAATAAAGTTGGAATCTTTAGCGTAATGTGAAAAAATTTCAATCTCTTCCATGAGATTTATATACCTATCTGTCTCTGTTTTGTGTAGAATAGTAACACTGGTTTCAGTTTTGTCTGCTACATCCTTTTCCTCCATTTGTGTGACGAGGTCGATGGGTTGCATTTCTCAATGTTACAACATTTTTTTTATATCGTGTACATATTTTTCTACCTCTTCGTCCAATGTAAAATTTATTGCAGTTCTTACACTGTATTTTATATATGCCAGATGGATCGTAATGGGGTATGGAGTAAAATTTATGTCCTGTATTGGATTGCATTGTATTACCAGTCCTAAAACCAATTTTTATTCCTGTTATACGAAATATATAGCGAATTTTGTCAGGCATTTGTCCGATATTTGATAAAACTGCATATTTCTGTTTCTGTTTTTTCTCCTCATTTATTAAGGCTCTATTTCTCTTAGTTGTCTTATAGTTCTTATTTTTCTTATTGCTATAGATTTTATTAATTATATTAGGGTTGTATCCATTTTCTGTGGCTATGTGTTTCAATTTATTTAACTTAATATCAGTGCTGTTATTAGATAGTGATGAGCGGGTTATTCTATCTATCATTGAATGAAAAAAAACGCTTTTTTTGTGTCGTAGGATGGCGTGAAGTATTATGAATTATCCCATTAAACGTGACTGGTTTTCGGAAAACATTAGATGTAATATGAGTTCCATTTACATTGTAGATAAAGACATCTAAAAAGTTAATGCTCTTCCCTTTTTCATATTCAGTGATATATTGTATGTTTTTGTGAGGTTCTTTGAATTTCCGATGAAGTGTTCCATTGAACAAAACAATCGTGTTATCTACATAATGCCCCTAATACATTAACTTGCCAGTCAAAGACTTAACCACTGACTGTAACCTTACAGGAACATTACTCAACTTTTTCTTGACCATGTAGAAAATAAGCTCTTCAAAGGGCAAGTATTGCTAGTTGACATGATAATGCATCCATAACGTTGTACAACAGGTACTGGGAAAAGTTCTCTGACAGAAACCGGTTTTACAATTAAAAACAAATTTTTTAGGAGCTTCGCATGTTACAGCATGTCGCTTCTACAGTTTAGAATGAATTTCCCACACCATATTAAGATTCAAATATGTTCTGAAGTTCCACTGAAAGCGTAACAGACTGATCCCATGCGTCACTCAGCTTCCCGGACGGTTGGCCCAACAGAAATGTTTACGGGCTACACCGCTCTAAATGGACGTACGGCGAGAGACGGGTGTGGCGAAAGAGATATGACTATCGGTTATCGATTCCCACCGAATCAGTCACTCCATCCGTGAAATTATAGATAGCACATTCAGCAGTGAGTGATGCAGTGATCAAATGAATACATCACACAGTTATAAAGGTCAGACCTCATCCGCAGAAGCTTAATTACCGCATAAAACCGTAATCTGACATTTCAGTATAGCCTCAGACATCCCTGAGAGTAATAAACTTTATTGCAACCGAAATGCGATCTCCTGCTAGCATCGAATGGACGATGAGGCTCGGCATATTATGAGGCACCATACAGGAAGTTGTACTAGTTGGACAAATGAAATTATTCAGTTGCAACAGACATTGCCACGTTGTTATAACGCGAGTTTTGACTATGCTAAACGTTACTATACAAATTAATCTCACTCTTCCCCCAGGCGTAACATGGGCAACATGAACATCCCTGAGTGTAATTAAATATGCAAATGATACATGCACAGTGTGAGCAATTGTGATAGGTACATTACAAGTACAAGGCGTGTACGGAAAAGGGAGGTTACATATTAACTTCTCGTCGATATCTTTAATCGATGACGATCTTAGTGAAACTACTCTAGAATTATACCATTATTTAGGGAAGCAGTGGTAACCCTATATTTGGTTGGTTGCACAGAGCTAAACCTGCTGCTTTTAACTCGAATCCAGGGCCATAAACCTTATGCGATCTCAATTGGTATGTACTTTATTTGATATTTATATGATTCCCGATGGCATGAAGACTGTTAACGTGATTCTAGTAACATAGATGTCTTATACCTCCTTTATTGTCCTCTCGTTTAAACAGTCAAATCCAGCAGAGAAATCGCTTCTAACAGAATTTACAGGCACATACATTCTCTGTAAACCACTGTGAAGTGCAAGGCAGAGGGTACTTCCTAGTGTACCTGTTATCAGGCCCTCTTCCTGTTCCATTCATGTATGGAGCGCGGGAAGAATGGCCGTTTAAACGCTTCTGTGCGCGCTATAAACGTTGTAACCTTGTCCTCGAGATCCGGACGGGAGCGATAAGTAGGGAGCTGTAGTATATAGCCGGATTTATCATTTCAAGCTACTTCTTGAAACTTTGTAAGGAGGCTTTCTCGTTATAGTTTGCGCCTACCTTCAAGCGTTTGCCAGTACAGTTTCTTCTGCATCTCCATGACACATGACACTCTTCTACGGCTCAGACGAAGCTATGACCATTCGTGCCACCTTTCACTGTACACGTTCAGTATCCTTTGGAATATTGTCAAGTGATAAGGAAAATGGCACGCTGCCACATCTGCTACGTTTCTGGAAATATGCGAGGACGAATTCATTCATTGTGTGATTAAGTGTCATCACTTGTTATCCTGAAGTGGGAGATTTGAAAGTGATCATATTTTCAAAGCTATTTTACATCCAAACGCTGCATTTTCGGACGTAAGTTCTTTATCAAAACATTACCTGCTACGTCTCCTTTGCAGTCCTTAGAAGCTTGTAATAAGAACTGTGAAGACCATGTATGCAGATTATATAACTGTATTTTCAGTCAGCACCATCTCCTTGTATATAGGGTGTTGCGCATACGGAGCAACGGTGGTGTACGCATATGCAGGGTGATTCACGAGGAAATGCAAATATGTTAATATGTTATTCTACAGGTAAATCTAAATAAAAAAGAAAAAGGTCCACAAATTTTTAGTTACGGAGTTATGGCTAATAAAAGATATTGCCTGAAATTTAGGAACTTCGCTAATATGAAGCCATCGCAAAACTGTTCGAGGTTAAAGCAAAGCTTGGAGCACTATGGGACTTAACTTATTAGGTCATCAGTCCCCTAGAACTTAGAACTGCGTAAACCTGACTAAGCTAAGGACATCACACACATCCATGCCCGAGGCAGGATTCGAACCTGCGACCGTAGCGGTCGCGCGGTTCCAGACTGTAGCGCCTAGAACCGCTCGGCCACTCCGGCCGGCGCCAGTTGCTCGGCCACCATTCACCAGACGTTTTCAATTGGTGAGAGATCTGGAGAATGTAGAAAGGGTAGGGCCATGGCTCGTAACACATCTGAAATGTATCGTCCACTGTTCAAAGTGCCGTCAATGCGAACAAGAAGTGACCGAGACGTGTAACCAATGGCACCCCATACCATCACGCCGGGTGATACGCCAGTATGGCGATGACGAATACAAGCTTCCAATGTGCGTTCACCGCGATATCGTCAAACACGGATGCGACCATCATGATGCCGTACACAGAACCTGTATTCATCCGAAAAAATGACGTTTTGTCATTCGTGCACCCAGGTTCGTCGTTGAGTACACCATCGCAGGCGCTCCTGTCTGTGATGCAGCGGAAAGGGTAACCGCAGCCATGGTCTCCGAGCTGATAATCCATGCCGCTGCAAACGTCGTCGAACTGTTCGTTCAGGTGGTTGTTGTCTTGCAAACGTCCCCATCTGTTAACTCAGGGATCGAGACGTGGCTGCACGATCCGTTACAGCCATGCGGATAAGATTCCTGTCATCTCGATTGCTAGTGATACGAGGCCGTTGGGATTCAGCACGTGGTTCCGTTTGACCCTCCTGAACCCACCGATTCCATATTCTGTTAAAAGTCATTGGATCTCGACCAACGCGAGCAGCAATGTCGCGTTACGATAAACCGCAATCGCGATAGGCCACAATTCGACCTTTATCAAAGTCGGAAATGTAATGGCATGCATTTCTCCTCCGTACACGAGGCATCACAACAACGTTTCACCAGGCAACGCAGGTCAACTGCTGTTTGTGTATGAGAAATCGGTTAGAAACTTCCATCATGTCAGCACGTTGTAGGCGTCGCGACCAGTGCCAACCTTGTGTGAATGCTCTGAAAAGTTAATCATTTGCATATCACAGCATCTTCTTCCTGTCGGTTAAATTTCGCGTCTGTAGCATGTCATCTTCGTGGTGTAACAATTTTAATGGCCAGTAGTGTATATCGGGTGTGGCTCGCCAATACAATGGCCTCCCAGGTACCCCTTTTTTAAAACGTTGGATTTTTTCTCTTTGTAAGATGGTATTTGAAATCTTTGGTGCGTTCTTGCCCTCTTGCTGACGCCGATGAACTCCGGATACACATTGCGGATGGTTGTCAATGCATTCGGAACGCGCCTGGGATTGTTGAACGTGTAAGGGCGTCGACGAAGAGCCGGGTTGAAAACTGCCTTCGCATGAACAGTGGTCACATGGAACACTTACTATAATGTGTTTGTTCACAAATGCATATCTTCAGTTTGAGTCCTTGGAGAATCTGTTGCAACATGATCATGTACTGTGTTGAGATAGGCCCGCCCGGTTTTTAGGCGGTTTTCCATCTGCCTCGGCAAATGCGGGCTGGTTCCCCTTATACTGCCTCAGCTACACTATGTCGGCGATTGCTGCGCAAACAAGTTCTCGACGTGCGCGAACACCACCATTACTCTACCACGCAAACATAAGGGTTACACTCGTCTGGTGTGCGACGTTCCCTGGGGGGGGGGGGGGGGGGGGTCCACCTGGGGCCGAACCGCACAATAACCCTGGGTTCGGTGTGGGGCGGCGGAGGGGTGAAGTGGACTGCGGTAGTTCAAATGGTTCAAATGGCTCTGAGCACTATGGGACTTAACATCTATGGTCATCAGTCCCCTAGAACTTAGAACTACTTAAACCTAACTAACCTAAGGACATCACACAACACCCAGCCATCACGAGGCAGAGAAAATCCCTGACCCCGCCGGGAATCGAACCCGGGATCCCGGGCGTGGGAAGCGAGAACGCTACCGCACGACCACGAGATGCGGGCGGACTGCGGTAGTCGTTGTGGAGTTGCGCACCACTGCGGCTGCGGCGGGGTCGGAGCCTCTCCGTCGTTTCTAGGTCCCCAGTTAACATAACATAACTGTGTTGTGATACGCAGTATAGGGGAAGTCGTTGGTTTCCTGACCTACGTTTATTAGGATTTTTTGCTAGTTTGATTGTACTTTGCTCGGCTTTGTCATTTGCATCTACACTGCCCAGTCCATTAATGTGACCACTGTCAAAAGCCTGATTAACCACTTTTAGCAGCGCGGACGTATTCAAAGAGAATCGGTGAGGTACTGGAAGGTACTGATAGGGATGTGGGGACACTCTGACGCTAGTGCTGTGGCCAGCTGCGCCAGATTTCTAGATTGAGGATCCATGGCGTGAACAGTCCGATCGAGATGGTTCCACATTGTCTCGATTGGATTAAAGTCCGGGGAGCTCCACTTGAGTATGGTAAACTTATGGCCGGACGCTGTGGCCGATCGGTTCTAGGCGCTTCAGTCCGGAATCGCGCTGCTGCTACGGTCGCAGGTCCGAATGTTGCCTCGGGCATGTCCTTAGGTTAGTTAGGTTTAAGTAGTTCTAAGTCTAGGGGACTGATGACCTCAGATGTTAAGTCCCATAGTGCTCAGAGCTATTTGAACGATTCGGTAAACTCATCCTGGTGCTTTTCGAACCGCGCACGTAGACTCCGAGCACTGTGATACCTTACATTGTTCTGCTAGCAGATGTCATTGTGCCGAGGAAATAACAAATTGCCTGTAGTGGTGGACATAGTCCTCAATGGTAGATGCACAGTTCTGTTGTTTTTGCGCCTTCCAGAATGACAACCACCCAGGAATGCAACGAAAACGTTCCCCAGCCCATAACACCCACTTCTCCGGTCTGGATCCTTCCGACGCTTGTTACAGGCCCGTACAAGCTCCAATGGATCATAAAGTATGGGTCAACTGGTAAGGCCACCTGTCGCCCCTCAGTGGACGTCTAGCAGTTAGGGTACTGGCGTGCACATTCCAGCCTTCGTCGCTGATGAACAGCAGTCAGCATTGGTGCACGAACCAGGCGCCTGCTGCGAACGCCCATATTACGCAACGTTCGCTGAACAGTTGTTGAGGAGATACTGTTTCGTTGGTTGATACGGGCGGTCAGATGCACGTCCATTCGTCCTTACACATCTCCACAGCCGTTCAGCCATGTTACCTATGGCCTGCGGTGCACCACAGTTGCCTCAGAGCCAGTTTTGGATAGCGTCATTTTAGAATGCACGGTATATTTTAACCACGGCGGCGCGCGAACATTTTACGAACTTAGCTATTTCGAAAATGCTTCCATCCTTGGCCCGAAAGTAAATGGTCAAGCCTTTTTGCACGTCAGATTAATAGCTCCATTTCCGCATGAGGACAACGACTGCACTGTTATCCGAACCCCCCTGATACGCTTTATACAACCTTCATTGCTTACGCTGCCACCTGCTGTCTGTGAGGGGTTACTGCGCGTTCACGTCGAATATAGGCGGTGGTCGCGTTAATGTGAGTGGACCGTGAATAATAGACAAACTACGAGGGTAATCCCAAAAGTAAGGTCTCCTATTTTTTGATAAGTACAAATCTGTTTATTTCTACAATGGTTTACATCAGTTTACAGCTTGAACATTTAGCTGTTTTTCGACATAATCACTATTTCTGTCTATGCATTTTTGTAGACGCTGTGGCAGTTTTTGTATGCCCATGTCATACCAGCTCGCCTCCATGCTGTTCAGAAAGTGATAGTCACTGGGCGCCAAGTCAGGATTATAGGGTGGGCGGGTGATTATGTTCCACTGAAACTGTTGCAGGAGAGCGACGGTTTGCCGAGCTATGTGTGGGCGAGCGTTTTCATGGATAATGTGTACGCCCTTGCTCAACATTCCTCTTCTCCGGTTCTGAATTGCCCGCTTGATTTTTTTCAGAGTCTTACAGTACCTGTCAGCGTTAATTGTGGTCCCAGCGATTCAGCTCCGATGAGGAGGTGAAAGAAGAGGTTCATAAATTTCCTATAAAAAATAGGAGACCTTACTTTTGGGATTACCCTCGTAATAGTAAAACACATTTTGAATTCAAACTGCAGATTTTATTACCAGGGCCTATGATGGCTTATAAGATGAAGAAATATCGTTCGAGAGAGATGTAAATATTTTACATATGTCGTAGTATCCACCAAGGGCAGCGTTTATGAGAAGCGTGAGACAGTGAGGAACCGGATACAGACTTTAGCGGATGGTGACAGTAAGCTTGAGCTCACCGTTAACAGCCCCGTGTTGGTCGTGTGTGCAATTAGGGAAACCACTCGCGTGCCTACAGTGGATTAGCGCTCCCGTGCTCTGGCAGGGTGCTGCTATATAGGGGTGGGGGGAGGGCGGTGATGGGGAGGGGTTGTCTGCTGGTGTTGAGCAAGCAGCCACGCGTCTGCGGTGTATGTGGGTTACCCGCAGAGGCGTGAACATCAACAGACGAGGCACAGCCGTAACTGGTCTTAACCGTATTCTCAAGGAACCAGGTTAAGATCCTCACCCGCCAATTCCCAGATGATCCCTTAACTAAACGGTTTTATCGCACGTTCTGCCAGCCACGAGCTGTGGGCACAGCAGAGCATCTAGACAAGAAGCAAGCGTGACGATTCAATTCTGATTTTTAATGCCAGAAGCGTTTGACTGTTTTGTTGTCTACATCTGCGTCTGTAAGATTGTTCTGCAATTCACGCTTAACTACCTGGCAGAGGGTTTAATCGAAGCACCTCCAGGCTAATTTCTCTACCATCCCATTTCCGAAGAGTGCGTGGGCGAAACGAACATTTAAATCTTCCGTATGAGCTCTGATTTTTCTAATTTTCTTACGATCATCATTTCTCTCTCTGTAAGTGGGCGTAATGAAATATTTCCGCACCAGAAGGATAAAGTTAGTGATTGAAATTTCGTAAAAAGATCTCGCCACAACGAAAAACGCCTTTGTTTCAATGACTGGCACACCAACTTGCTTACCATATCAGTGACTCTCGCCCTCCTCTTTCGCACTAAACCGAGCGAGGTGGCGCAGTGGTTAGCGCACTGGACTCGCATTCGGGAGGACGACGGTTCAATCCCGTCTCCGGCCATCCTGATTTAGGTTTTCCGTGATTTCCCTAAATCTCTTCAGGCAAATGCCGGGATGGTTCCTTTGAAAGGGCACGGCCGATTTCCTTCCCCATCCTTCCCTCACCCGAGCTTGCGCTCCGTCTCTAATGACCTCGTAATCGACGGGACGTTAAACACTAATCTCCTCCTCCTTTTCGCACTAATAGAAAACGAGCTGCCTATCTTTGAAATCTTTAGACGTCCTCCTTCAGTTGCTACGAACTGTGACCTTTCTGACTAGAAATTACGAATACAGTCGCGCAGCTGAGACGATACTCGACAGGTGCACAATTCGATTTGAAGCAACTTGTGAGGAATGGTGTCAAAAACCTTATGGAAATCTAAAAATATAGAATAAGTTCGAGATTCCTTGTCGATGGCACTCATTACTTAATGTGAATAAAGAGCTAGTTGTGTTTCACAAGAAAGATATTTTCTGTATCCGTTCAGTTGAGTATGATTGATAACTCTAAAGCTATTTTATCAGGACACTCTGAAAGGAACCTATCTGTTATAGAATGTGGACTGAAAGACTTGCCCTTATTAAATGATTTAAGGTCCTTCTAAGTTTCTCATGTTTGCAGCTCTTCTTGATCGGAATTGTGGAATACTTATTTCGTCTTCTTTGGTGAACGAATTTCGGAAAATCGTGTTTAATAACTCTAGTATAGTGGTTCTGCGATCGGGGACATTACCATTCCTATCGCACGGTGAAGATAGTAGCGTTTCTTGCCACTGTCGTAGCTTCCAGACAATCACAATCTCTTTGGATCATCTGCCCTATATCGAGACAGAGTTTCCTTATTGAAACTATTAAAATCATCTTGCATTGAAGTCCGCGCTAAAATTCGAGCTTCAGTAAAACATCGTCAGTCTTGGAGATTTTGCATTTTTTTCAATTTGGCATGTTTTTTTTTGGTCTGCAATAATGTTCTGATCTGTTTTGTCTAACATGGGGGATCAGTTTCGTCTCCTATTAATTTATTTGCTATGAACCTCTCAAATGCCGATGAAACAATTTATTTCAATTTAAGCCACATCTAGCATATGGTTACATAGTTTCGAGGAAGTGGATGCTGTCTCTTAGGAAGGCGTGAAGCGAATTTTTATCTGCTTTTCAAATACATATGTTTTGCTTTTATTTTTGGTTGATTTGGATGTTACGGTATTCAGTCTTACTATAACGACCGTATGGTCACTAATCACTATATATGCCAAGATGCTCCATATTGGCTCAGTTGTAACCCTGTCAAACTGTATAAAGCGTCTAAAGGCTGAAAGGCAGATGTACGGTCCGTCTGGCGTCAGGTGTGAGTGCAAAGTGGCTTGGTTTTTAAAACTGCAAGTTAAGTGTAGCAGGTGCCGCAGTAATATCAGGGTGCCCTCAAAAATAATGGTTCAAATGGCTCTGAGCACTATGGGACTCAACATCTGAGGTCATCAGTCCCCTAGAACTTAGAACTACTAAAACCTAACTAACCTAAGGACATCACACATATCCATGCCCGAGGCAGGACTCGAACCTGCGACCGTAGCGGTCGCACGGTTCCAGACTGTAGCGCCTAGAACCGCTCGGCCACACCGGCCGGCTCAAAAACAATGACTGAGGAAACTTAAGACTTGCAAATGAGACACAAGTCACGGTTACTTTGATTTATTCCGATAAAATGTGTGACAAAACAAATGACAGACATTGGAAACATTAATATAGTGAAGCCTTGTCACATCTGACGTAGCGGTCGATGGGGCCGGGTGGGGGAGGGGGGGAGAGGGAGGGCGGATGATGCTAATAATCGCGCAAGTGAGTTAATTTCAATAAGGAAGTGCCCAATGATTGTCTGTTAATTGAAAACAGATGGTACTACAGAAGTGAATACATCTCATCTGTGGCTGGAGTTGAAAGCAGGCTATTTACTGGCGTTAAAATACATGTCTACAGAATAAAGCTTCAGGTAATCGAATTACTGTAAAATTATTTTAATATCCTCACACATCGCCTCACTATTCGGAGATCGCTCCGAACCCCAGCTTCCACCATCATTATGTTCTCTGGTTCCCGCTCCTGAGGAAGAATGCCCTGCAATTCATCCACAGACACTCAGATACCTCAACGAGAGTATCCTCAGCACAATCCAAACCGTCACAAAGGTGAAGAGTGGGCGCATCCGCCATTAATTCCATCTAATAGATGTCCAGATACTTTTGAACCGATAGTGTATGTACCTGACAGTTCGTGGTGACGCCTTTCCAGTATCCTCTGCTAGAGTTTTAGCTGTAGTCGCCCATCTAGTCGTCGAAGAACACCACGATCTTTTAGCGGTGAAGTCGTTCTGCAATGGCCTGTTGGTATTATTCTGCCCACAGTATAGTCCTGAGTTCTGCTCGTCATTAATCATTCTAAAGCCACTGCACTACAACGAACTGTGCGATCTGCTGGTATGCTGCTCCCATGTGCGTTATGACAATGTTTCGACCTTCCTCAAAGTCAGAAAGATGACGATAAGCTGGAAGTGCATGTCATCTAGGCACACTGTGTGCTCATTACTGTTAGATACCCCAATCAGCCATCGTGCAGTCACACCATTCTACGCCTGTAGGAACAGTTTTTTTATGCACTAGAAATGCTATAAATGAGCTCATGCATCTACTAATGCATTCTCGGCCTACATGACGGCTTGAAATCTTCTGGGGATCCTTTGAATGAGGTGTCAATGTCAAGCGCCGCACTAGAGAAGGTAGCGATATTGGACACTGCGGTCTAGAGCCAAGCCGACGTTGTAACACATCCCAAAGGCGTTCCATTGGGTTCAGATCGGGATTCTGGACAGGCCAGTTCACTTCAGGAATGTTATCGTCCACAAAACATTGCCTTATAGATGCTAATTTATGACAAGGTGCATTGTCATGCTAATATAAACTGTCAACATCTCCGAACTACTCCTCCATTATACACGGTATACAATACTGAAAAATTTGTACATATTCTTTCGCATTTTATTAAGTGCGTTGAGGGGATCACACCTTAACAACTGAAAACGCCCCCACACTGTGGCACTACCTCCTCCATGCTTCACTTTTGGCACTATAAAAGATGGCAGATAGCGTTCTCCAGGCATTCGCCAAACACACACATCTGTCGGGTTACCACAAGGTTCGTCACTCCAGATCACTCGGTTTCAGTCACCCATGGCGCTGAGGCGTCATTCCGTAGATCAGCTCAAGCATCCCTTAGCACTGACTACAGAAATTTGTCGCTTATGAAGAGCTCCTCCACCACTGTATTCCATTCTTTTTAACTCCCTATGCACACTCATTGTGCTAGCCCAACTACTGGTAACGCTTGTAACTCGTCTACATCTACATCTAGATTTACATGGATACTCTGCAAATCACATTTAAGTGCCTGGGAGAGCGTTCATCGAACCACCTCCACAATTCTCTATTATTCCAATCTCGTATAGCGTGCGGAAAGAATGAACACCTATATCTTTCCGTACGAGCTCTGATTTGCCTTATTTTAACGCGGTGATCGTTCCATCCTATGTAGATCGGCGTCAACAAAATATTTTCGCATTCGGAGGTGAAAGTTGGTGATTGGAATTTCATGACAAGATTCCGTCGCAATGAAAAACGCCTTTCTTTTAATGATGTCCAGCCCAAATCCTGTATCATTTCTGTGACACTCTCTCCCATATTTCGCGAAAATACAAAAGTGCTGCCTTTCTTTGAACTTTTTCGATGTGCTCCGTCAGTCCTATATGGTAAGGATCCCACACCGCGCAGCAGTATTCTAAAAGAGGACGGTCAAGCGTAGTGTAGGCAGTCTTCTTAGTAGGTCTGTTACATTTTCTAAGTGTCCTGCCAATGAAACACAGTCTTTGGTTAGCCCTCCCCACAACATTTTCTATGTGTTCCTTCCAATTTAAATTGTTCGTAATTGTAATTCCTAGGTATTTAGTAAAATTTATGGCCTTTAGATTTGACTTATTTATCGTGTAACCGAAGTTTAAAGGATTTCTTTTAGCACTCATGTGGATGACCTCACACTTTTCGTTATTTAGTATCAACTGCCACTTTTCGCAACATTTAGATATCTTTTCTAAATCGTTTTGCAGTTTGTTTTGGTCTTATGATGACTGCATTAGTCGATAAACGACAGCGTCATCTGGAAACAACCGAAGACGGCTGCTCAGATTGTCTCCCAAATCGTTTATATAGATAAGGAGCAGCAAAAGGGCCTATAACACTACCTTCGGGAACGCCAGAAATCACTTCTGTTTTACTCGATGACTTTCCTTCAATTACTACGAACTGTAACCTCTCTGATAGGAAATCACAAATCCAGTCACATAACTGAGACGATATTCCATAAGAACGCAATTTCACTACGAGCCGCTTGTGTGGTACAGTATCAAACGCCTTCCGGAAATCCAGAAATACGGAATCGATCTGAAATCCCTTGTCAATAGCACTCAACACTTCATGTTAATAAAGAGCTAGTCGTGTTTCACAGGAACGATGTTTTCTAAACCCATGTTGACTGTGTGTCAGTAGATCGTTCTATCCGAGGTAATTCATAATGTTCGAACACAATATATGTTCTAAAATCCTGCTGCATATCGACGTTGACTATACGGGCCTGTAATTTAGTGGATTACTCCTGCTACCTTTCTTGAATATTGGAGTGACCTGTGCAACTTTCCAGTCTTTGGGTACGGATCTTTCGTCGAGCGAACGGTTGTATATGATTGTTAAGTATGCAGCTAATGCGTGAGCGACTTCTTCCGCAGATTTCCTACGAATTTTTACAATCACCCTCTGCGACGCTCGACGGTGTCTATCCGTCATCACATGGGGTCTGCCTGGTCGTGGTTTACCTGTTGTTGCTTCTTTCATTTCCACTGCACGACCACATCACCAACAATCGACTTAGACAACTTTAGAAGGGTTGAAATGTTCATGGTGAATCTGCAACGTACGTAACGTACAGTGACTAGTCCATTGAGCTCTCCTGACCGACCCATTCCGCCGTTGGTGCTACGCTACTGACAACGTAACACTGCCGCCTCATTTATACTGACGAGTCTGCCTCTCGTGATATCTAGCCGCCAATTTCACATTACATAACGGTGTTCGGATACTTTTGATCACATAGTGTGCCGGCCGAAGTGGCCGAGCGGTTCTAGGCGCTTCAGTCTGGAACCGCGCGACCGCTACGGACGCAGGTTCGAATCCTGCCTCGGAGATGGATGTGTGTGATGTCCTTAGGTTAGTTAGGTTTAAGTAGTTCTAAGTTCTAGGGGACTGATGATCTCAGATGTTCAGTGCCATAGTGCTCAGAGCCATTTGAACCATCACATAGTGTATCTCGAGTGGTGACCACGACACTTATATTACAGGAATCCGGTCACTTCAAGAGCCGTACAGACACACTTCCCTCTCGCGTTCTTCCTGCAGTGTGATAAGGTGATGGGAAGAAGCGGAAATGATACTGACACAAAAGGGATTCTGAGGCACACAGCGTAGAGGTCAGATGTGCTCAGCCAGTGGAAGCCTGACGGGAGTCCACGATACACTGAACATCAATCCATAGTTGATGGGGTTAGGACATGAAGAGTATTTCACGTGACGGTGCTGCAGTTTTCGGTTTTGGTCCTGGCAAAAATGGTTCAAATGTCCCTAAGCACTGTGGGACTAAACATCTGAGGTCATCAGTCACCTAGAACTTAGAACTACTTAAAACTAACTAACCTAAGGACATCACACACATCCACGCCCGAGGCAGGATTCAAACCTACGACGTAGCAGGAGCGCGGTACCGGACTGAAGCCTCTAGAAACGCTCGACCACAGCGGCCGGCGTTGCTCCCAGCACTTTATGTCCGTAAGACGTGACCGAAAGAAGACACCACATATATAATGAAGGTGATGACAGCCAATGATCCAATCAGTACAGATGAACACCAAGCTCGATCTCTTATGGGAATTGAGATGCCGCCAATAACGAGGCTAATGGGCAGAGGCACTGCATCAGCAGTGTGTGGTGTAAGTTGATAATTTTGGTCTAACGGGAGGCATGCTAGGGTGGTCAGCGCGGCTGTGGTGACCACCGTGTCTGTATGGCATAGTGGTCAACGTATCTGCCTAGTAAGCAGGAGACCCTGGTTCGAATCCCGGCCCGGCACAAATTTTCAACTTCGTCCATTGAAATAAATCGATGCCCACTGGGATTGCGTCGAACACATTGTGTTGCTGATATGCAAGTAGCAAAAGAGGAATAGTCGGTGGTGCGTTTTGCGAAGCAGTAGAAGGACGTCAGCTGTTAGTCGATATTGACCACCACCCTCAGTGTCGCGCTCTTGCGGCTTACAGCGCCTGATCATCACACAGCGTCCCCGCAGTTCCACGAAGCACTCGGCTGGGATCGTAAAACGCGAGGGTAGCGCCTACGCCGCGCTGCGGGGCCCGCTTTTATTATTCAGTCGGGCCGGGCGGCGGCCGCCTGCTGCTGTTGATAGGTCGGCAAGTCCCGCCACAGGCCGGAAGCCAATTTCTGCAATTGATGGCGCGTGCCCGCCGCCGCGGCCGATAATCCGGGGGCGCAGGGCCTCCCCCGCCGCCTGTCTGCGGCTCCTCCTGCCTCCTCCCTCCCTCCCTCCGACGTCCGCATCAGCCGCCGCCCGGCTTGACGAGCCACTTCCTTCCCCCATGAATGTGTGCGCACCATCTTCGAACACACGCCTACTCGTGCGGTACGAGTTATCCAGGTATATCTTCGGTGCGTCACTGTAATTGTGATGCAGCCGGGGCTTTTCATTGTACCAATTACGGTATACTGTGTAAGGTGGTTATAATTTCGCACCTTACAAGCACTCATCTGCACACTTTGCCGTGATTTACAACCGGAATTAGCTATCATTTGATAGATTGTACATCGTATATATGAACATTTAAAGAAGGTTGGCCGGCCGGAGTGGCCGAGCGGTTCTAGGCGCTACAGTCTGGAACCGCGCGACCGCTACGGACGCAGGTTCGAATCCTGGCTCGGGCACGGATGTGTGTGATGTCCTTAGGTTAGTTAGGTTTTAGTAGTTGTAAGTTCTAGGGGACTGATGACCTCAGAAGTTAAGTCCCATAGTGTTCAGAGCCATTTGAACCATTTGATTATTTGAAAAAGTCGCTTAAACAAAAATATTGCATATATGAAGCTGTCACATAACTTTCATCACTGTGCACCACGTAAGAAAAATTTCATCTTGGCTGTTCGGGGTAGCCGCGCGGTCTAGGCGTCTTGTTCGCGCGGCTACACACACCCCCAACCCCCCCCCCCCCCTCCCCGGCGGAGGTTCGAGTCCTCCCTCGGGCATGGGTGTGTGTGTTGTCCCTAGCGTAAGTTAGGTTAAGTAGTATGGGACCGATGAGCTCAGCAGTATGGTCCCATAGGTTCTTACCTGAAATTTCCAAATTTCTTCATCTTGTTTTCCTGTTTTCCTTGACGAGTCTGCATCCTTACCAGCAAATCACAGTTCGTATCATTACTTTTGTGGTTGGATTAGATACTGTAATTACGGTGTCTTATTTAGTTGCACGACAGATAGGTGAGTAGGTGAGTCAGATGCGGAGGGAATCCGCTATAACTCTTCTTTCCTCTCCATCGCCATTACTGACATCTACTCGCTCCCACCCTTTTCTTATATTCTGTCCTATCACTGACTTTTCCACGTCTATTTACATATCTCAGACCTTTATCATTGTCGTTAATACAAGCCTCCTAGATACCACTTAGCGAGAGCTTCTGAAAACCACATGGACCGTTGGCAAATTCTGATGGTCTCTTTGTGTACTTTTAAAATATCGCGGGTATTGTCCTGTCATAAAATGAACCTTATCCGAAATGGGATTGATATGATTTATTTGTAGTCACTGTCCGGGGTCCGAAACAGACTGTGTCCATAGCCTCCCATATTTCCACTGTCCGAATCTCAACAGCATTCATCAACTATCCGGTTTCTTATGTCTACGTTATTATTTATTCTGAAAATTGTAATGTTTTGCATTTTATCTAAGTTATCTCATCGCAGGCAATATGTTGTGGCGAAATGTACTATAGTGATGACAGCAGAGCGTATTAAGCTCACTGTATCAAATAGTAAAAGAGACGATTAAAGAGTTTCAGTTCGAAGAGTGTGTAGAGTCCAGAATCGGCATGCTAATCAAGCAAAATCGCCATGGGCATTAAGACAATCACCCCGCAGACGTGCCAGGTTAAAGATACCCGTTTGGTAAAACATTATGTCCTGCGACGTGAAGAAGCCCTTGACTGAAATTTCCTGGCAGATTAAAACTGTGTGCCGGACCGAGACTCGAACTCAGGACCATTGCGTTTCGCCGGTAATTACTCTACCACTTAGCTACCCAAGCACCACTCACCCACTCTCCTCAGAGCCTTAATTCCGCCCGCACCTCGTCTCCTACCTTCCAGACTTCACAGAAGCTCTCCTGCGAACCTTGCGGAACTACCACTCCTGAAAGAAGGATATTGTGCAGTAATGGCTTAGCCACAGCCTGGTGGATGTTCCCAGAATGAGATGTTCACTCTAAAGCGGAGTGTGCGCTGATATGTAACTTCCAGGCAGATTAAAACTCTGTGTCAGACCGAGACTGTGGAAACATGCCCCATGCTGTGGCTAAGCCATTACTGCACAATATCCTTCTTCCAGGAGTGCTAGTTCTTCAAGGTTCGCAGGAGAGCTTCTGTGAAGTTTGGAAGGTGGGAGACGAGGTACTGGCGCAATTAAGGCTGTGAGGACGGGGCGTGAGTAGAGCTTGGGTAGCTCAGACGGTAGAGCACTTGCCGGCGAAAGGCAAAGGTCCTGAGTTCGAGTCTCGGTCGGGCACACAGTTGTAAACTGCCAGGAAGTTTCATATCAGCGCATGCTCCGCTGCAGAGTGAAAATCTCATTCAAGTCCTTAACTGCCTGCTGAACATCCTCATCCGACAGGAATCGTCGACACTTCAAGGCTCTTTTTAAGGGGCTGAAGGCGTGATACTCACATGAGAAGAGATCAGCTGTATAGGACAGGTGCTCGAGTGTCTCCCTCTTCAGTTGACGTAACTTCTGTGTTACGACATTTGCGATATGTGGACGTGGGTTATCGTGAAGCAGCAGCGGGAACTTTGCGCGCCCTTCCACAACGGTGGTTTTCCATAGGCATGCTACCCCATACGCAGCCCTCGTTCTTCGATGTATGTGTACCATTGTCTGTTCTTCGGCAGCCAATACAAGAATAACAACATGCTGGTCCGCATTGACTGTACGCATGTCGGAAAGACGCGAATGCCACACTAATCCCTTGTCTACATGCCGTGTTTATATACCCGCACTGTTCGCCTGCTTAGCTGGGTGGTAACGTGCTCACCTCCCTTGCAAGTGGGCCTGTATTCGATTGGAGATTTTGTCCGCTCGGGGAGTTGGTGTTGTGTTGTCTTCACTATCATTTCATCCTCATCACCGGCGCACAAGTCGCCCAATGTGGCGTCGAATGAAATAAGACTTGCACTTGGCAGCCGAACTTCCCTGAATAGGGGTCTTCCGACCAACGATGCCATACACTCAGTTCCATTTTATACCCGCACTGGAGTCACGCTACACGGCATATACGTCGTAGCAACGCCCTCAGACATGAAACGTTTTGATTGCCCTTTATAGTAAGCCCTTTTAAAGAGCACACTGGCAGCTTTGGAGCGGTGTGGATGATGTGGAACTGGTACCAGATGGTCATGAGACCCTCCATCGTCGATGGAAGTCACAACGGTGAAGCGGAGTATACGTGTCAGTCTTCTGTATGTACCAGCGCAATAAGGAGAGTCGACGTGGAGACGTGATACAACGGCAGAAAAGAACCATCGTGTTTGTACGTGCCAATGGACATATTGGTTGATATATCAGCTCGGACTGTATAACGTGTATACAAGGAATGGTATTCCAGTCGCAGCCGTGAAAGGCGTAAAGACAGTGGCGGCAACAGACGCTAGAGTCACGCCTTCACAGTGTCAATCGTTTTAAAGCACGACAGGAATTTCTGCTGTCAGCGAATACACGTCCATTTGAAGCGGTTTCTCAGTGAGCAACGCTGCACATCTTCAGTGGGTCAACAATACAGAAGCTGGACAGAAAGTGACTCTCTGTTAGCCCTTATTTCTCGAATCTTCTCCTCGTGGTCAATACGCCAGATGTATGTGGGGGGAACTAATATGTCGTCCGACTCGTCTTGTAAAGTGCTGTCCCGAAATGTCAATAGTAAATGTCTCCGTGATGCACAACGCTTCTCTTGTAACGTCTACCAGTGGAGTTTGTTTATCATTTCCGTAACGCTCTCTCGCCAGCTAAACGATCCCGTGATGAAACGCGCCGGTCTTCGTTGGATATTCTCTATCTCCTCTGTTAGTCCTGCCTAAATAGATTAACAATACTCAAGAATCGGGCGAACAAGCACCTTATAAGCCACTTCTTTCGTGGATGGGTTACATTTCCTAAAGATTCTTCCGATGAATCTGAGTCTGGTATCTGCTTTTCTCGCTATCTGTTTTATATGGTCATTCCACTTAAGGTCGCTCTGGATAGATACTCCTAGATAGTTTACGGCATACTCTGTCTCCAGTTGTATGTCATCAGTAGTGTAGCTGTACAGTAGTGGATTTCTTTTCCTATCTATGCTTACGAAGTTACATTTATTTACGGTCAGGTTGGTTGGTTGTTTTGGGGAAGACCAGACAGCGAGGTCATCGGTCTCATCGGATTAGGGAAGGACAGGGAGGGAAGTCGGCCGTGCCCTTTGAAAGGAACCATCCCGGCATTTGCATGGAGCGATTTAGGGAAATCACGGAAAACCTAAATCAGGATGGCCGGACGCGGGATTGAACCGTCGTCCTCCCGAATGCGAGCCCAGTGTCGAACCACTGCGCCACCTCGCTCGGTTTACGGTCAGGGTCAACTGCTAGATTCTGCACCATTCATCAGTTCTCTGCAGGACGTTCTGTAAATTCTTACTATCTTCTGGCGTTGCTACTTTGGTATAAACAACAGCATCATCTGCAAATAGCCTTAAAGAGCATCCGACGCTTTCTACTAGATCATTTATATATATTGTAAACAGCAACGGTCCTATCATATTTCCCTGTGGTACTTCAAATGGTTCAAATGGCTGTGAGCACTATGGGACTTAACTTCTGAGGTCATCAGTCACCTAGAACTTAGAACTTCTTAAACCTAACTAACCTAAGGACATCACACACATCCACGCCCAAGGCAGGATTCTAACCTGCGACCGTAGCAGTCGCGTGGTTCCAGACTGTAGCGCCTGGAACCGCTCGGCCACCCCAGACGGCCCTGTGGTACTCCGGATATTACGTTTACACCTATAGATTTTCTTCCGTTAAGAGCAACGTGTTGAGTTATATCTGCAAGAATGCCTTGAGACCAATCGCAAGTCTGCTCCGATACTCCGTAAGCTCGAATTTTTTTCATTAAACGGCAATGCGGCACGGTTATTTCAGCAGTCTTCTTGTATTTATGATAAGCACGTTGTGGACATTTCCGTCTTCCTAGACTACACAGTCTATAGTCACAAAGCTGAAAGCAAGCGAATGTAATTTGACAAACTCTCAGAGATGCTATTGCACTTCGACTGGTCTGTTAAATTACCCAACCTTTATCCCATAGGGCCTGGAATATGTCTGAGAGTATGTGGAACTTCGGGTGAAACGTAGTGAACAACATCCTCACATTTTTATAGATCTATGGGATCTAATCACCGTTGTGTGGCATATGCGAAGACACGTGCGGGCGCTCTTACTTTGCTTATTGAGGCCATTATCAAGGCAACAGGCTTTGGTACACGGTATCAGCATGGGGTCTACTTAAGGTCACTAATTTTGTCGTCCACTGTTCTAACCTGCATGTTAAAAGGAACCTCTGCTTGTGTAGTACACTGGCGTGGAAAACTTAGGAACTAAAGTATCTCCAGAACGAGGTGTCGCTGCCAAGTAATATACCTCGCTGATACTCATACACTTCCTCCAAATTAATATAAGTGTAGACCAGATGTGGCATGAATTTTAAAAAAAATAGTATCGGCAGCAGCTGAGAGATTTGCACTAAATAAATTAACAAACGACGAATGCTTGGTACACAAAACGGGTCAGTACACTGTTGCAGAAACAACGAAAAAAACACGCCAAATTTAAAAGGACGTAGAATCTCCAAGATTGTCGATCTTTTACAGAAGCTCGAAATTTAGCGCGGTCTTCAGTGCTAGGTGCTTATAATAGTTTGCACACCGTAACATTGTCTCGAAAACTGACAGAAAATCCAAAGAGACTCTGGTCGTATGTGAAGTATGCTAGCGGCGAGACACAATCAATGCCTTCTCTGCGCGATAGCAATGGAGATACTCTCGAAGACAGTGCTGCCAAAGCAGAGTTACTGAACACAGCCTTCCGAAATGACTTCACAAAAGAAGACGTAGTAAATATCCCAGAATTCGAATCAAAAAGAGCTGACAAAATGAGTAACGTAGACGTAGATATTCTCGGAGTAGTGAAGCGACTTAAATCACTCAATAAAGCAAGTCTTCTGATCCAGACTGTATACCAATTTGGTTCCAATCAGAGTATTCTGATGCTTAGCCCCATACTTAAAAATCATATACAACCGGTCGCTCGACGAAAGATGCGTGCCCAAAGACTGGGAAGTTGCACAGTTCACACCAATATTCAAGAAAGGTAGTAGGAGTAATCCACTAAATTACATGCCCATATCATTAACGTCGATACGCAGCACGATTTTGGAACGTATACTGTGTTCTAAAATTATGAATTATCTCGAAGAAAACGGTCTATTGATACACAGTCAATACAGATATAGAAAACATCGTCCTTGTGAAACACAACTAACTCTATACTCGCATGAAGTGTTGAGTGCTATTGACAAGGCATCTCAAATTGATTCCGTATTTCTGGTTTTCCGAAAGGCTTTTCACACTGTACCACACAAGCAGATTGTAGCGAAATTGCGTACTTGTGGAACATCGTGTCAGTTATGTGACTGGATTTGTGATTTCCTGTCAGAGAGGTCACAGTTCGCAGTAATTGACGGAAACTTATCGACTAAAACAGAAGTGATTTCTGGAGTTCCCCAAGGTAGTGATATAGGCCCTTTGCTGTTCCTTACTTATATAAACGATTTGGGAAACAATCTTAGTAGCCGTCTTAGGTTGTTTGCAGATGACGCTGTCGTTAATGGACTAGTAAAGTCATCAGAAGAACAAAACAAAATGAAAAACGATTTAGAAAAAATATATGTATGGTGCGAAAATTGGCAATTGACCCTACATAACGAGCGCTAAAGAAGTCCGTTAAACTACGGTTACACGGTCAATCAGATAAATCTAAAGGCCGCAAATTCAACTGACTACCTAGGAATTCCAATTACGACCAGCTTAAGTTGGAAGGAACACACAGGAAATGTTGTGCGAAAGGCTAACCAAAGACTGCGTTTTATTGGCAAGACACTCAGAAAATGTAACAGATCTACTAAGGAGACTGCCTATACTACGCTTGTCCGTACTCTTTTAGAATACTGCCGCGCGGTGTGGGATCCTTACCAGATAGGATTGACGTGGTACATCGAAAAAGTTCAGTGAAGGGCAGCACGTTTTGTATTATAGCAAATAGGGGAGAGAGTGTCACTGAAATGGTACAGGATTTGGGCTGGAAATCATTAAAACAAAGGTGGTTTTCGTTGCGACGGAATCTTCTCTCGAAATTTCCATCATCAACTTTGTCCTACGAATGGGAAAATATTTTGTTGACACCGACCTACATAGGGAGAAACGATCACCATGATAAAATAAGGGAAATCAAAGTTCGTAGGGAAAGATATAGGTGTTCGTTCTTTCCGCGCACTATACGACATTGGATTAATAGAGAATTGTGAAGCTTGTAGAAGGTAACTGGAAGAAATACGCAACGCGAACAGAAATGACATTTTCACTCAAAGACAAAAATTACGCTTAAGTCAACGCCATTTATGACGGTGCCCTGGATATTACAAGGGGCGGCAATGGTTCTTAATAGGATGTGTGGGCACGACGTACGCGTTGCATACTCTGCAACGTGCTCCCATCTCAGCCCCAAGGTTGGTAAGGAATTCTTGTGGCAGGGCGACCCGTTGCTCTACCAGCGTAGTTGGCAAGTGCTGGTTGGCCGTTGCTACACGTGGACGTTCTGCAATATGTCTCCCCAACAAATCCCATTAAGCTCGATGGGATTTAAATCGAGGAATGGGCAGGACGGTTCATTAGCCGAATATAATCTCGTTGCAAGAGCTTCAAAATCTGCGCTGTTCAATACGATCGCACATTGTCCTGCATAAACTTGAAGCCAGGTCCAAATGCACCACTGAAAGGACGCACACGAGGAAGGGGTACAGTGTCACAATAACATCGACCGGAGACTCTGCCGTGTTCAAAGCTTTGGAGGTCTGTAGGCACCTGCAACATTAGGCCCCCAATGCACATATCTGGACGACCAAAACGATTATGTTCGATTGAATTTTCTCATTTTGAGAATTCTGAAGGAGCGATGTTTCTTGCATACTAAAATCATCCTACAGCCTAGATTGCACAGAATATTTCTTTATTTAAGACAACGGTTTCGACAGACTTCAGACCTTAAAAACGTTTTATGGTGAAACGTGATAATTTTACGTTGGACCTGATTTTTATCCACATGACAACTTGGTGTGAGGTCCAACGTAAAATGAACATGTTTCACAACAAAAAAATTCTCAAGACCTGAAGATGACAGTAAGGTCTGTCCAAACCGGTCGTCTTAAATAAGGAAATATTTTATGAGATCTAGACTGTTGCATGTTATTAGATTACGTTCGACACTGTTCTTGTGTGCATTACGCGTTCCCTTCTCTCGTCATGTGACGATACGTCCAGCATTATCAAGCATAATCGTTTTCGTGGTCCAGGTATTATGGTGTCATTCCTTCTGTTACCTTCTGCACTACACTGTAGCAGTTTTTCTGTGTATGCTCCAAGTTCCATCCATCTACGCTACTTGACAGTGACAGATCATGTGAAACTTACTTTCGCTCTTAAGTTTTCCTCACCAACGTGCTAAAGGGTCCCGTCAACCTTATGACTCGTCTCAGCAAGGCACTAGTAGGAAATGAAACGACCATACGATTTTTACGTCTGCAATGCTCAGTGGGGCAAGGTCAGGCGCAGATCCAGAGTTTGGTTGTGGCGGAGGAGGATCACTGTCTTTTACGTATAACTTACATCTCCTTCAACATGCTGTAAATGGTTCAAATGGCTCTGAGCAGTATGGGACTTAAATTCCGAGGTCATCAGTCCCCTAGAACTTAGAACAACTTAAACCTAGCTAACCTAAGGACAACACACACACCCATGCCCGAGGCAGGATTCGAACCTGCGACCGTAGCGCATGATGTAAATGACTAGGATTTTAAACATAATAAAAATAAAATATTTAAAATCTATACTACTATGCAAAGGCAAGTCTAGTTTAACGTTGTTACCAAAAGTCTCAAGAACGTTCCGTCGATCATAGGCTATATACATACAAGGGCAGAGGTTTCTAGCAAAAATCTAGGAAAGTTCTTTATCGATTTATTTCAATCAAATTTTCACACGATCCTCTAATAAACCTTCGCACAGACGTAGGCTACATTTTTTAAATACATGTTCTAGATCGATCTACTTCAAATGTTTACACGATATTCTATAAACGTGCAGACAGGCATAGGCTGCACTTTTCTAAAATATATACAGTGTATATATTACGTAAATGGAAAAGACTGTTACAAAAAATCTCCAGAGTTCTTCACCAATTTATTCAAATCTTTACGCTCTACTTTAAAAAGCATTCACACAGACACATACCACAAAATTTTTAACATATATGTTATATAAGCATATGCAGTATAAAAAGGGGCAAAGCTGTCGCCAAAAACCTCGAAAAATTCTTGATCGATTTACTTCATATTGTTTCACGATATTCTAATGAACATACAGAGAGACACATACTATGTATTTTTAATATATAAATCTACGTGCAACGTATAAAGGGAGAACATAGTTCTCAAAAATCTCGAAAAGTTTTTGACTGCTTTATTTCAAATTTTTAGGTGATACTCTACTGAACGTATGGATGTATGTGATGTCATTAGGTTAGTTAGGTATAAGTAGTTCTAAGTTCTAGGGGACTGATAACCTCAGAAGTTAAGTCGTATTTTTTAATATGTAACTGTGTATGCAATATATAAAGGGGATAATTAGCAAAAATCACGAAGACTACTTGGCTGATGTACTTCATATTTTTACACGGAATTCCAATACATGTTCACACTGACATACAACATATATTTTTAATACATATAATATATTAATATATACGTAGTATACAAAGGGGAAACGTTGTTACCAAAAATCTTGATAACTTCTTGAAGAATTTAGTTCAGTTTTTAACAGGATAATGTAATGAGCATTTAATCAGACATAGTCTACATACATTTAATACATTAACGCACATGTAATATATAAAGTCGAAACTTCGTTGCCAAATGTCTTGAAAAGTTCTGACCGATTTGAATCAAATTCTTACACGATTCTGTTATGTACGTTCGGATGGATGTAGACTACATATTTTCGATATATGAATATACAGGACGGACATTAATAAAACCGACAAACCTCAGGGACAGATTCCTGATTGGAAATGGACGAAAAGTAGTCCTATGAACATGTGTCCGGAAAAGGAAGGTGTGCGTGCAACTACAACAAATCGCATCGGAAAATTATTATGCTTGATAATGCTGGACGTATCGTCACATGACGTGAGAAGGGAACGCGTAATGCACACAAGAACAGTGTCGAACGTAATCTAAAAACATGCAACAGTCTAGATCTCATAAAATATTTCCTTATTTAAGACGACCGGTTTCGATAGACCTTGCTGTCATCTTCAGGTCTTGAGAATGTTTTTGTTGTGAAACATGTTCATTTTACGTTGTATCTCACACCAAGTTGTCATGTGGATAAAAATCAGGTGCAGTTCATTCCACGTCACAACATATGTTAAAGTGGCCCCTGTGGGATGCAATGCGCGCGTTCACACTCGCATCATGGATTTCCGCACTCTTTCGCACGTTCTGCCTGTTTCCGATTAGCGTCACAGGCATTGTGACACGCTGTTGAAGGGTCTGCACTTCAGCATACACAATGCTTTTAAGATGCCCCCAGAGGTTAAAATCCAGAGGATTTAAGTCCGATGATCTAGCAGCCCATGCTACAAGGCCTCCGCGTCCTATCCAGCGTGCGGGTTCGGGGCAGACGTTGGGGTGTCGGAAAACTGTAATGCAGAATTGGGGTGGTACTCCATCACGCAGACAGCACGTAACCTGTCGTATTGTCGCGCCCCTGCACGTTCGTCTGTCTGCTAGGACTCACGACCTAACAAAGGCTCGGAAAGGACTTGAAATTTTGTGTGAAGTGGTTGGTTTGCCGGTCGATGTGGCCGAGCAGTTCTAGGCGCTACAGTCTTGAACCGCGCGAGCGCTACGGTCGCAGATTCGAATCCTGCTTCGTGCATGGATGTGTGTGATGTCCCTAGGTTAGTTAGGTTTAAGTAGTTCTAAGTTCTAGGGGACTGATGACCTCAGAAGTTAAGTCTCATAGTGCTCAGAGCCATTTGAGCCATTTTTGTGGATGGTGTCTGTGGACAGATTTGTTTTGGTATGACCGTGCTGCCTCTGGACCGTTTTCGTCTGCTTGGCCGTAAACAGACACCGTCTTGGCTTGTTCCCTACGTGAATACCGGACCATTGTCCTTCTTACAGTACGCTGCGTCAATCACACAGCCTGAAACACACAAGGAGCACATGGCACGTGGCCAGAGAAACTTTCATTCGTTAGCGCCCTCTACCTTGGACAAATGTTCATAGGACATTTTTTCCTCCATTTGCAGTGAGGAGTGGCTCCCTGCAGTTTGTCGGCTGTATTAATGTTCACCGTGAATATCTAGTACATAAACAGGAAACGTTGTTGCAAAAATTCTCGAAAAGTTCTTGACCGCTTTACTTTAAACTTTTACACGTTATTCTGATACATTCGGACGGACGTGGGCTAAATATTTCTGAAAAATAGTGTGCAGGTTTTATATTGAAATTGACTCCGAGAAAGAAAATGTGAGGTTTTGTTTTCTTTCTTACAGATTGTTTCCCCCACATATATTCTCTCTCATTACATTCATTACATACATACATTTAAAAAAAATTGTGTACACAATAATCTGTAATTTTGTTAACTGACAGTTGGTTAAAAAGAGAGAGAGAGAGAGAGAGAGAGAGAGAGAGAGAGAGAGAGAGAGAGAGAGAAAACCGGTATAGGTGTGTACATGGCTTATGATCAGAATAGTACTATGGGATATGAAGCAATAAAAATAAGTAGTGAGGCTCAAGTTCAGAGAGTCCGCAGCTCGTGGTCTCGCGGTAGCGTTCTCGCTTCCTGCGCACTGCGCACGGGGTCCCGGGTTCTATTCCCGGCGGGGTTAGGGATTTTCCCTGGTTCGAGATGACTGGGTGTTTTTGTGTTGTCCTCATCATCGTCATTCATCCCCATTACGGTCGGAGGAAGGTAGTGGCAAACCACCTACGCCTCGACCTTGCCTAGTCGGCGCTGCGGGTCTCCTGCATCGTTCCCTACGGTCCTAGGAGTATGGACCTTATCTTCATCAAGTTCAGAGAGAGGAGGGAGGAGGAGATTAGGATGCATATCCAATTTCCATATATATTTAACAATTTCGAATCGTTGTCGGATTCGATAGTGTTTTACTATAACCATAATAATCAGTAGTTAGTACAGTTCTTTTGGTATGAAACTTCCTGGCAGATTAAAACTGTGTGCCCGACCGAGACTCGAACTCAGGACCTTTGCCTTTCGCGGGCAAGTGCTCTACCATCTGAGCTACCGAAGCACGACTCACGCCCGGTCTCACAGCTTTACTTCTGCCAGTACCTCGTCTCCTACCTTCCAAACTTTTCAGAAGCTCTCCTGCGAACCTTGCAGAACTAGCACTCCTGAAAGAAAGGATATTGCGGAGACATGCCTTAGCCACAGCCTGGGGGATGTTTCCAGAATGATACTGGCAGAAGTAAAGCTGTGAGACCGGGCGTGAGTCGTGCTTCGGTAGCTCAGATGGTAGAGCACTTGCCCGCGAAAGGCAAAGTTCCTGAGTTCGAGTCTCGGTCGGGCACACAGTTTTAATCTGCCAGGAAGTTTCATATCAGCGCACACTCCGCTGCAGAGTGAAAATCTCATTCCAGTTCTTTTGGTACTCCCTGCCCCTCCCCACGGATCGGTGCCTCGCCACGGTAAGCGGTGGAAGGAAGTGGACGACTCCGTCAGTCTCTAACCGTTTGCTGAAATTGGATAGGGGCCCGCGCAGTGTTTGCCGCTGCGGCGTCAGGCGGGCGGCGAATTAGCGGAGGCACACAAGGGCCGGCCGGGGGCAGCTGTCTGGCCGCAGCTGAGCGGTCGCAGGCGGCCCTCCGGGGGCAAACACCGCCGGCGGCTGTCAGGCGCTCCGCCGCTTGCCAGGCCCTCACTCATCGTGCTGTCATTCTGGGCATGTTGCCCCTTGGGAGAGCACTAACCCACAGTTTTCTGTGCTTCACCAATAGTTCTCTCATTCTTCTTTTGACGTTGTCCATACACTGCTGAGTGAACGGCTCATCACTATTCTTCGACTAAACTCCGGCTTCTCTCATCAGGTATCGCCGTGTTCCAGCAGTTCCCTGGACATCATCAAGCCATCTCTTCTGGGTTCTTCCAGTATGTCTTTTGTGCTTCCAAGATACACCGAATAAAATATCGTTTCTGGCTGTATCCTCCGGCTCCTCCTGTTGGCTATTCTGGTCGCCAGAATTGGTTCAAATGGTTCAAATGGCTCTGAGCACTATGGGACTCAACTGCTGTAGTCATAAGTCCCCTAGAACTTAGAACTACTTAAACCTAACTAACCTAAGGACATGACACACATCCATGTTCGAGGCAGGATTCGAACCTGCGACCGTAGCGGTCGTGCTCTTACAGACTGTAGCGCCTTTAACCGCTCGGCCACTCCGGCCGGCGTGCCAGAATTGGTTTCCGGTATCTTGCGGACAGGTCTTTTATCAAACTTCGCCCGCATCTCGTGGTCGTGCGGTAGCGTTCTCGCTTCCCACGCCCGGGTTCCCGGGTTCGATTCCCGGCGGGGTCAGGGATTTTCTCTGCCTCGTGATGGCTGGGTGTTGTGTGCTGTCCTTAGGTTAGTTAGGTTTAAGTGGTTCTAAGTTCTAGGCGACTGATGACCTCAGAAGTTAAGTCCCATAGTGCTCAGAGCCATTTGAACCTTAAACAGGCAGTTTACAAAACTATGTGAACATCACAAACACAACACAGTACCACGCTTAATACGGTGGACGAAAAGGGTTGCCATTCAGAGGAGCTTCCAGTCGTCGCGGAATGGATAAGTACAAGTCCTGTGTGATTTTATAAGGAATCTTTTATCATACTTCCTTCAAAATAGTGGCAGGTGTGTGGGACATTCAGTTATGCACTGACTTTTGCAGCTGTCGTCCTGTAATCGCCCGTCACAATTCTCTTCCACGATCGTGTGTCACGATCACTCAACACTCACTTTGGTCCGCGTTGCGACTTAGCGGACGGTGATTTTCCGCTTTCCCTGTATGTGGTATAAATCTTTGATACGGTGCCTCATGAGACACCAAACGCCTCTGCTATCTTTATTATGGAAACACCCACCGTACGCCCACCAACAATTTGCCCATGCTCGAAGTCACTTACCTAGGACGTAATGCACTCAGAACTACACAGAGCACTGTTCTGGCCACGACCGACACTTACAGCGTACTGAGGGCATTGCAAAATGGTTCAGATGGCTCTGAGCACTATGCGACTTAACTTCTGAGGTCATCAGTCGCCTAGAACTTAGAACTAATTAAACCTAACTAACCTAAGGACATCACACACATCCATGTCCGAGGCAGGAATCGAACCTGCGACCGTAGCGGTCGTTCGGCTCCAGACTGTAGCGCCTAGAACCGCACGGCCAGTCTGGCCGTCGAGGGCATTGCACAAGTGCCGTTCTCATACACACATTTGAAATACACTTCACACATATTTAACATATTTCACACAGATTTGTTCACGTATTTCACCTACATGTCTAGCGAATTTCGCTCTCCAGTTTCCTTTTCACGTACCACAGTGTTTATGACCTCATATCTCTTGAACTGCATACTTTATAATGATACCCTTTTGCAGGTACATCCAGTGGCTTATGTGTCTATTGTCTACGAAATGTGTTGTGAACAGAGTTAGTAGCAAAGAAATAATAAATTAAAATGTCATCCTTCATGTGATAGCTTTACTGCATGAATAGCGAAAATGTAGTAAACGATAATTTTTTTTCCTTTGATCATTTTGTGAAGGTCATCAGCGAGAAAAAGTTCCTGAAAAATTTGAAATTATGTGTAAAGTTTGTTGCAAGTCTCTAAGGTTCTCATTTTCAAATTCTGTATGACTGCAGTACTGGTATTGTCGTGTCGTGAGTTACGCTGCTTTTTCAACTCCACCCCTTTGATAGGTAGGTGGATCTTATTCCCACAGTGACTCTTTCCAGACAGTAAATGATACGAGGTACCAAGCTAGATTGAAATCGGTCCAGTGGTTTAGGAAGAGACGTGGAAAATAAATACGTATGTACATCCATTTTTCTCATCTGTATAGATTTCAGCGCAATCGCGAACTTCCGTTACATTCTCTTGGGCCCAAAGAGTTTCCTACTTCAAAAATATCGATGCTACGAAAGTCTCTTCGCTTCAACAAAGATTTCGTCTACTTATAGTTGATGAAGTATTGTTGGTGGGGTGAAAGTTAGGGCGATGAATGTTTATTACAGTACATTCACGCAACATAGCCAACTTTCATCGTTCTCATATTGATACCTTCACCAGAAAGTACGAATCATCATCACAGCTTACTCTCTGAATATCACAACCTCAGCCAATACAGAATCTCGAATAGTGTTGTAATGATGGCCGCGTTAAATTCCCACCAGTTCGTTGAGACGTTTACTGACCACGATTGGAACTCGTATTTGTGCGTCACAATAGGTGAGACGTCCCCAAGTTGGACGATAGCGCGGCCCCATTCGGGCGGCGCCCACTGGGGGCTAATGAGTGTTATCTGTGGGAAGGCGCGCCTGAATTAGCCGGGCCCCCCGCGCCGGCTTTGTGCCACGGAGAAGGGGCCGGCGATTTGTTTTTAGAGCCCGCCGAGAGTGCGGCCAGGCTCGACTAATTCCTCCTCACCCAGCCGGCCGGGTCCGCAGCTATCGAGGGAGGGCGGAGGAACGAGGGGGCAGCCCCGGCGCTTACGCTCATAACGCAATTATCACGGGAGGGAGGGGCGGGCCAAAGCATATGCCGGCATTCTGCGGTGCGGAGCGGCGCGAAGCCTTCCCGCTTTTCATTTGTCTCGGGACGGCCGTCAGCTCCCGCCGGCGGCGTTTGGGCCCAATTTATGGGGCCAGCCCGGCCTCCTACACCCTCAACCGTCGTCGCACCCCAGCGGCGGCGTCGAGTGTTTGTAATTAATATCCGGCAGACAGCGTGTTGTTTGCGAGTCTGCGACGCCGCGCCAGCGCGTAGGCTTTCTATCACCTCCCCAGTGTTAAGGGCGGAATATACTGGCACCCAGGTAGCTACCGCGCTCCCTTACTTCAGAAAGTCGTTCTGTGCAGTTCTGCACTGTCACCTAATGAGGACAGTACGACCTAATGAATATCAGACCAGCTTTGTGGTGGTATTTGCTTTGTAAAACTACCGTAGGCTACCATAGACAATCGTAAGTAAGCATACAATACGAAACTTTTCCTAGTAGCTGTGGTTAGTTAAGGAAGTACCCGTATTACGTGAACGTTAGGTGTGTTGCATACCTTCCGGGTGTTACCTGATCTCGACCGCTTTGCTTACGTAAGCGATCAGCCTCTTACTAGAATCCCCTAGAAAGCGGAAGCGATGAACTGTCTTGAAACTGAGTGAGGATATAAACGGACAGAAAAAAAGGAGTTGTATGACATAAGCGAAAATTGGTAGGCATGTTTCTACATGTGAGAAATGGTGTCTAGTAAAATTTCGCACCAGTCGCAAAAGCACGGCGCTAGTAGCGCCACTACAAGGATGGAAATAACGTTTGCTTTAAACACGCACTGTAACAATTTTGAGCGTTAATTACCGTTGAAACTGGACGCAGTGAGTTGATGTTAATCAAGAATGCCTTTAAGGCCACAAAGACGCCATTATCATCACCTCACCGAGTTCGAACGAGATAGTGTAATAGGGCTATGAGAAGCTGGATGTTCATTCTGCGATATTGCAGAAGGACTTGGCAGGAATGATTGCTAGAAGCGGTAGTCACGTGAATGTACAGTCGAAAGAAGACCGGGTTCTGGAGGGCCATGTGGTACTACTGAAAAGGAAGGCCATCGTGTTCGGCGTATCAGTCTGGCGTATGTATCTGCAATTCGAGCTGCAGGTAGCACAACAGTGACACAACGAACTGCTACAAATCGATTACTTCAAGGACAGCTCCGAGCCAGAAGCGCTGCCGCCTAGGCGCTGATGTTGATACACGCCGGGTGTGCGTGTTAAAGGGAGTTGAACATAAGCATCGGATTAATCAACTTCTACAAAGAATGATCCAGTTGCTAGGCGACCCATTAGCTCGTCAGTACGTAGAAGTGGAAACCAATCACTGTTTGAGTGGTAACCGTAGTTTGAAAGTCGGCACGAAGTCTCATCTTCCTGTTCGCTTTTCTTGCCCACTGACCTATAGGAATGGGTTTCAAAACCGATTTGGTATAATCAGTTGAGTTGATGCAGCTTCATCGCGAATGGCATTGGACACCGGACGGGCACGGTAAAACTTAGTTTTTCATTGTCTTTGCTCGTGATAAGGGTAGGAAAATTCTTCGCCTGTCCCAGTATGCTATTGAACAAATGCCCACATTTTTCAGTCAGCTGCTGAATACCGGCATGGAAAAACTGTGCAACATCCGCATACGCCATGCCAAAATATTGAGACTAGAACGTGACTGAACTATCGTGAGCCGGCCGGAGTGGCCGAGTGGTTCTAGGCGCTTCAGTGTGGAACCACGGAACCGCTACGGTCGCAGGTTCGAATCCTGCCTCGAGCATGGATGTGTGTGATGTCCTTAGGTCAGTTAGGTTTCAGTAGTTCTAAGTTCTAGGGGACTCATGACCTCAGAAGTTAAGTTCCATAGTGCTCAGACCCATTTCAACCATTTGAACCAGTATTTGACAAATAAATCGAAATCAGTCTTCAGCGTGCAAAGTCTTGGAACCTCTCTGAAAACTCGCGATAAAATGTTTCAGCTTTTGTAACATATTCAGTCGTGTCTGGTACACAAAAGACTGCGTTAAATTCCGGTAAATTCTTCAGATCATGAAGCTGATGGTGATGTTTCCGTAGAAGTAATCTGTACTTGATAACATCAATCTTTTCCATCATATCTGATGATTTTCCCCTTGCGTTACAAGACTTAATGTAATCAAAAAATAGGTGACGTACGCTATAAAAGATTGTCTGACTCCTCTATTTACCCATAACTTTTTTTTACCTAATGACCGCCACAAGTTCAGCCAGCATACACTCTCGTTTGTCAGAAGACAAGTGCATCATATCGTCTTCGTGGCTGGTTTCCTAATGATGTTCCAGTGAATGTTTTTACAGCTCATAGTTGTGCAATAGTTTATCAATAACTTTGCATGCCATTCAAACTATATGCAAAGTAAAGAAATCCAGTTCAGCATTGTATGATGTGAGTTCTCCACTTTTTCTTTTTTTTTGGATAAGTGCATAGACCACATGTTACTCGTATTCCAGAACGTAAATCTAATTTAACACACTTGGTATTGTTGGCGGACTGTGCGACGCCGTTTGCCTCGCTCCATCTGCAGCCTGTTCCAGTTCCTCTTCGCCCTTCAGCGCCACTCGCCGCTGCGCTCGGAGCGCTATGCAGGAGCGCGGCCGGAACGTTCGCGCTCGACGACCGCTGCTTGGTCAGGCCTGCTACAGAATCTCAGCCTGTATCCTGTTCTCAGCAAGGTTCTGAATAACAGCATCGTCAAGCATTTCCTCTTAAAATAAGGCTCCATAAGAGCTGTGAAATTTACAGCTTCTAGTCATGCCTTGAGTTTAAAAAAAATGGTTCAAATGGCTCTGAGCACTATGGGACTTAACTTCTGAGGTCATCAGTCCCCTAGACATAGAACTACTTAAACCTAACTAACCTAACGACATCACACACATCCATGCCCGAGGCAGGATTCGAACCTGCGACCGTAGCGGTCACGCGGTTCCGGACTGTAGCGCCTAGAACCGCTCGGCCACCGCGGCCGGCCCTTAAGTTCAACAATCAGTGCCTTGTAAGATTGATTATTATGACGACAGGTAAGATAAAATTTTAAACCACCTGCGGTTAAATCAATGTGCGCTTCTAACAAGTCATTTAATGCTCAGATAATGTCTTCATAAGGCAGGGTATGGGGCTCTAACGGAGGAAACAGCTTGCGACACAATTGGAAAACATACACTCCCACGCAATCGGAAAATGTACGCTTCTACCCACGAAAGAAAGAAAGCGCGTAGTGATCCACCTGACAAGTTGTACGCAGCGAAATGTTGCTCTCGCTGCAGGCGGTGTTCTGTCCATTCCTCTTGCTCTGCATCAAAAGAGCGGGAGGGTGGACAAGGCGGCATCTGCCACTGGCATTCTGCGTTTCGCTCATCTTTCTTTTCTGAGAATGTTGTGCTTCCATCAGTCTCCCAAAAACTACTAGCAATGATCCAATTTGTTGGCTCTGTAACTGAGTAAGCGCAGAGAGTGATTGTTCTCCAGAAATAAGATACTAATGAATTACAGACATTGGCTGCAAGTTGGCCTCGATGTCGATCAATGGAAGCAATTGGAAATTTGTGCCAGACCACGATTCTAACCGTGATCTCCTACGCAGTTCCTCTGACAACTTTTTTTTCTTTCCTCATAAAAACCTTCCTAGCGCCGAAAGAGAGGAGCTGGGGCAAAGTGAGCAGGGCTTGCAACCAGAGGCCTGCCCACCATGCCCCGTTCCCACCCCCTAAGAACCAAGGAAAGTGGCAGGGAATGTGGAATAAGAGGTACAAAGAACTTCAATAATTTATTTATTTCCTTTTTAAATTATTATTAATGCCACCAAGAATAGCAGGTAACTGATATCGCGAGGAGGAGTTGGCGGCGAGTCGCCAGACTCATTGAAGCTGTCGATGCATAGTTTTTCAGAGAACAACATTCCGATGACCAGAGAATATACTGGTTCGTTTATGTTAAGAAAGACACTACGAAGGAAACTGGAGATAGAGTCTGTATTTGGGAATATGGACTGCAGAAAAGCGTTCATTAAGGAAGTTCCAAAAATTAAGGACAGTTTTCTCACTGTCAGCAAACAAGTAGTGAACTTTGTGATCACAAGTCTAATTCACGGAGCTCCTCTTCGCTTGAGGGAAGTATCCCGAGTCCAAAAAGAGGAGCAGTTGAGGAGGTACCTGATGAGGTGTTGTACGGGTAATTGAGACCAGCATCTGTCGCACCAAGAATGAGATACTTGTCACTGATCCGCACACCAGGCGATGCTCGTCTGTGTGCAGAACATGAGAGGCGATACATAACGGGGTGTCTGCGAGGCGAATCCCGAGGAGGTGTGACCGAGATACATGCTTCGCATTGACTGGAAGTTACCGTGCAGACTGGAAGTCAGTGGCAAGATAATTAACGATCACCAGACGGCACGCCAGTCGCCGTGAGGATACTTCCCCTCAACTACGTTTGCTGACCTGTGCTGCTGAAGACAGCTGTAGATCGCCTTTGCGGATGCAAGAGCGTTGGCAGTATCGGAGTACGGGCGTAGCTCTGTTCGAGGAAAAAACGGCGGAAGTATAAGAAGGACACCGGGATGTCCGAAAGCTGTGTAGGAGCTAAGAGAGATCAAGCGCCTCCAGTAACAAGCTGGTAATGGCCTTAGGACAATGGCGCCACTACACCATTTGAGAGCTGATGAAAAGGGATAGCCGGCCGCGGCGGCCGAAAGGTTCTAGGCGCTCAGTCCGGAACCGCGCGACTGCTACGGTCGCAGGTTCGAATCCTTTTTCTTTTACTGCTTCAACAGTCTCAAATCTAGTTCCTTTCAAAGCTGACTTGACTTTAGGGAAAAGAAAAAAGTCACAGGGGGCCAAATCAGGTGAGTAGGGTGGATGATCTAAGATGGGAATGTTGTGTTTTGCCAAAGACGTCTTCACTGACAACGCACTGTGAGCTGGAGCATTGTCTTGGTGAAGGATCCATGACTTTTTTCTCCACAAATCGTTCCGTTTTCTCCGTACTCGCTGACGTAGGGTAGCCAGGACGCTAATGTAGTAATGCTGATTCACTGTTTGTCCCTCTGGTACCCAATCAATGTGCACAATCCCTTTGATGTCAAAAAAAAAAAAAAAAAACAATCATCATTGCCTTGAATTTCGATTTTGACATTCGTGCTTTTTTTTGTCGTGGAGAACCAGGAGTTTTCCAATGCATCGATTGGCGTTTAGTTTCGGGATCGTAAGTAAAAAACCACGATTCATCGCAAGTAATAACATTTTGTAGGAAGGTGGGATCACTTTCAATGTTTTCCAGGATGTCAGAACAAATCATTCTTCGGCGTTCCTTCTGTTCAATTGTGAGACACTTTGGAACCATTTTTGAACACACTTTGTTCATGTTGAAACTTTCATGAAGAATCTGCCTAACACTTTCCTTGTCAACTCCTGTTAACTCAGACACTGCTCTGATTGTTAAACGGCGTTCTTGTCGAACAAGTTTACCGATTTTTTCAATGTTTGCATCAGTTTTTGCTGACAATGTTCTGCCAGTGCGAGTGTCGTCACTGGTGCCTCCGTGGCCATCTTTAAATCGTTTAAACCAATCAAACACTTGTGTTCGCGATAAACAATCATCGACGTACACTTGTTGTAACATTACAAACGTTTCACTTGCAGATTTTCCTAGTTTGAAACAAAATTTGATGTTAACACGCTGTTCTTTCTGTACACTCAACATTTTCCGACGCACAGACAAAACGTCAACTACTTAAAACAGACGCCACGGGCAGACTGAATGCAGGAGGCAGATGAAACTCGAGCAGTAGGCGGAGCGAGAGTCGCGTGACAGGCCACGCGAATTTCAGCCTTATTGCATTCGTTTTATTGTTTCACCAGTACTAGTCCGGTTTTTTTCAAGCCACACCTCGTATATACATACCCACCTAACACCCGGTATATCCATCTTTGGCACGGTTAACAGCGGCGACCCATTGTGTTAAGGAAGCAATGAGGCCCTGGTAGATCGCTGGAAGGAGATGGTACCACATCTGAACGCACAAGTCACGTAATTCCCGTAAATTCCGAGAAGGGGGATAATGAGTTCTGATGCCACGTTCAGTCACATCCCAGATTGTTCGATCGGGTTCAGATCTCGCGACTTGGAAGACCAGCACGTCAACTGGAACTCGCCACTGTGTTCATCGAACTGCTCCATCACACTTCTAGCCTTGTGACATGGCGCATTATCTTGTTGAAAAGTGCCACTGTCACTGGGAAACATTATCGTCATGAAGGGCTGTACGTGGTCTGAAACCACTGTAAGATTCTCCTCGGTCATCATAGAGTCTCGCACAAGCTCCGCTGGACCCATGGATGTCCACGAGAATGTTCCTCAGAGCATAAGGAAGCAGCCGCCAGCTTGTCTACATCCTGCAGTACAGGTCTCAAGAAGCGTACCCCTGGAAGACACAGATTCGCGCCCTCCCATTGGCATGATGAAGAAGATATCTAGAGTCATCAGACCATGCACCGCTCTGCCACTGCGCCAACATCCAATGCTGATGGTCACGTGCCCATTTCAGTCATAGTTGCATTTGCACATGCATGGGTCGTTGACTGCGGGGACCCTTTGTTGGAAGTGTTCAGCGCACTGTGTGTTCACACACATATATTCTGCTCAGCATTAAAGTTCCACCACAGTTCGCCGATTGTCCTGTTTTACCATTCTGACCATCTTACAACGTCCGACATCTGCTATGAGGGATGGGCGCTCAACCTCACAACTTCTAGATGTGGTTTCACCATGGTTTCGCCAGGTGTTGAAGACACTCACCACAGCACTCCTCGAACACCCAACAAGTCGTGCAGTTTCCGAAATGCTCGTGTTAATTCTCTGGACCATCACAATCTGCCCTTGATCAAACAGATTGCGCGCCTTCCCCATTTCACACATGGGTAGCAATCTAACTGATACTACAGGGTATATCAAAAAGAATCATCCGATTTGGCACGTCTATATTTCTGAAACTAATAAACGTATACAATGAATTTTGTTTTTTGATGAACGGTACACTCAAAAAGAGTATCTGATTGGCAGTTATTCCTCGCCAGGTGGCACTGATGTCGCCTGGACAGGTTTATATCGCTAGTAGGTCGGTGGTCATAATGTTCTGGCTGATCACTGTATGAACCCACTGCCGTTAGCATGTGGCGGGACGGCGGGATAGGAAATGTCTGTACCATGTGGGGGATACGAGACGCCAAATATACATTTACATATTATGTCCATTGCAGAAAATCGACTGCTCATAAATGGTGATCACAGAAGACCAGCTCCTTGTTGGGACAGCAGGCGCCAGGCAGTTGAGGGAAGTCGTGCGCCACAGATCACTTGCGAAATAATGCCCTAAGCATCGAATAGTAGCAGATACACGAAATGGGTCAGCGCTGTCCACAGGAAGCCCCACATAGCGCTCGAACTGCGGACGTTAAGGTAGCTACTAGAAGCTTCGCCATATGTGGTAACCCATGTTAATGACTGACTAAAGACTCCAATTCCAGTGGCAAACCCTACAAGACAGACGTTGTGCATGACGGGGTGTGTGCGGTTAACATTCCGATTGCGTACGTTCCTAGTCAACCACTATATTGATTCCTGTTGCACACATCTCACGAAAAGACCGTCATGGTAAAATTGGAGAAATTTCAACTCAAATTCAGTCTTCGCAATAGCTGTCTCATTCGAACGTTGAATAGGCAAGAGCGTAAGTGACAGTGGTACAGGAGATACCCTCCACCGAAACGCAAGTTGGTTCGAGCAGCACAGATGCAGACAACAGTATAGATGCAGACAGCAATATAGATGCAAACAGCCATAGCACCATACCTCGTACCTTCCACAGAAAGCGATCTTAATCCAGAATCAAATGGAAGAATGCCTTTAGGGTTGACCTTCTATGATATCTCTTTTGGGGTCCTCTCTTATTCCTTAGGCTTCATTCATGAACCGAATTATCAAAGTTCTTCAAACAACCAACCATGTCAAAACACCTCGATCAGGCTAGCGGGATAAACAAGACAGGCGAAATACCCGAAGACTTCAAGAGGACTGTAACATACCCAGTACCAAAAATAGGTAGACACTGACATTCAGTTTGATAGGTCACGTTTATAAAATACTAATGTCAATTGCAAGCAGAAGAGTGGAAAGAATGATAGAAATTGACGTGGTTCAAAATGGTTCAAATGGCTCTGAGCACTGTGGGACTTAGCATCTGAGGTCATCAGTCCCCTAGAACTTAGAACTACTTAAACCTAACTAACCTAAGGACATCACACACATCCATGCCCGAGGCAGAATTCGAACCTGCGACCGTAGCAGTCGCGCGGTTCTGGACTGAAGCGCCTAGAACTGCTCGGCCAGAGCGGCCGGTCAAATTGACATGGGTGAAGATCAGACAACGTTCTGAAGTCAGGTAGGAACAAGCGGAGCAACTCATACATTATGACGTAGCTTAGAAGAAAGGTTTAAGACAAACAATCTCACATTTATAACATTGGTAGATTTAAAAAAAAAACTGAGAGTGTTGACTCTTTTAAATTCTGAGGTTATCATGCCTTAAAAAAAAGAGAGGAAAAGTACGATCTCTACAGAAACTGTACTAAAAGTCGAAACTGCGTTTCCAGTTGTGGAAAAGGCTATACCACTCCCCGCTGTGACCGTGCATGGAGCATCGAACCCATCTCCTGCTACAGGCGTGATTTGACCATCTCATCACAATCAAGATGTGAGGTGGCTGCGCCGTCTTTTGCGAGAGCCTGAAATTTATTTATATGGTCAGCCAGGTAGCGATGGTGAACATATTGACCATAATTCCCAGTCTGCAAGTCCACATTCTTGTCTACCCCACTGAAAGAAATATTGTTATTCTCTACGCCGGCCGGGGTGGCCGAGCGGTTCTGGGCGCTACAGTCCGGAACCGCGCGACCGCTCCGGTCACAGGTTCGAATCCTGCCTCGGGCATGGATGTGTGTGATGTCCTTAGGTTAGTTAGGTTTAAGTAGTTCTAAGTTCTAGGGGACTGATGACCTCAGAAGTTAAGACCCATAGTGCTCAGAGCCATTTGAGCCATCTATTCTCTACTCAGCGGGACCAGGAACTATGATTATAAATTTTGAGTTCTAATTGATAGATATATTTGATAAACTTTCACACCCACAACATAGTAATATTCCTGGTGATAATAATAATAATAAATATGATATCTCTATCATAATCAGCTTTATGAACAGTTCATAGGCGACCTCTACGGTAAGTTCCCATTAAATGGTCTTCCGGTTTGGCTTCTGATAATTAAAGTTAATTGCTCGCCACAAAAGTAGAAAATAAAGTCCCCACCTGCCACGCGTTTTTGTCATCATTATGGGGGGCGGCACAGAAAAAGTTACTTCTGCGAAATCTAACTGATCCAGGACGGTGTTCAATACTCGCGAGTTTACATCCTATTTGTACCATAAACATGCGGTTAGCTGCAGCGTGCCTGTGACGTCACCCGAGGCAGCGCGTAAGCCGGCGTTTGACTGATGTAGACCGTACGGTGGCTGGATGCGAAGTGAATTTCTTTCACTGCCTCTCCGGCCGTACTTACGTATGTGCGCAGCGGACGGCCAACACCTGCCGTCATCCGCTCTATACCGAAGTAGCAGCATCTAAATGGTCACATTCTAGGTCACATAATATTTTAAAACACTGTTGCATTTTAATTTAGAAGCTTCGTAATTTTTGTATGAATGTAATTAAGTTGGCTATAATCACAGAATGTCATTCAGCTCGCCTGCATTTAAACTTTGTCGTCTGGCATTTTTAGAACGGAACTGACAGTAGAACATGACCTCTGAACTACATCTTTGAGAGACACTGTATTGTTTGATATTTGCATCAAAGTCTTGAAACTTGATATAGCTCTATTATTCAATGCAGTTCATCACCTACTGAAATCAAAACTTTCTATCATTAATATAACTGATACTTATTACTTATTAACTTATTATTTATTAATATAACTGATACTTAATCTATTACAAATAACGACGTTGTTGCTCCAAATCTAGTTTTTAGTAAATTACTCGAACACTATTATCATCATCACCATCATCATCATACTATTAGAGGTAGCTTAATGGAGTCTCATAATTACTGCTTTTAAATCGAACTGAGGCTTCATATAAATGTTTGGCCTTCTAGCTTTATTATTTAACGCCACTTATTTTTCGTAAAAACGTGGGTTCTGACTAAAATTTTGTTACGATCAAGTTGAAACTTGTAACAGTTGATTTTGACATACATTTGCACATTCTGACCAACTTCTGGCTTTCTTCAAATGGTTCAAATGGCTCTGAGCACTATGCGACTTAACTTCTAAGGTCATCAGTCCCCTAGAACTGAGAACTACTTAAACTTAACTAACGTAAGAACATCACACACTACCATGCCCAAGGCAGGATTCGAATCTGCGACCGTAGCGGTCGCGCGGTTCCAGACTGTTAGCGCCTAGAACCGCTCGGCCACTCCGGCTGTCTCTGGCTTTCTTGCTTTATTATTTAGCGCCACTTGTTTTTTTATTTAAAACCATGTATTTAGGGAACGAGAATCATCTGATCACTCTTACAATGACAATTTGAACATTAATATACAAATAACATACAATTTAAACATTAATATATTAAAGGAGATGGGCGGCCGCGGTGGCCGAGCGGTTCTAGGCGCTTCAGTCCGGAACCGCGCGACTGCTACGGTCGCAGGTTCGAATCCTGCCTCGGGCATGGATGTGTGTGATGTCCTTAGGTTAGTTAGGTTTAAGTAGTTCTCAGTTCTAGGGGACTGATGACCTCATATGTTAAGTCCCATAGTGCTCAGAGCCATTTGAACCATTTTGAACTACAGGAGATGTTGAAAAAATTTTGGAAAGCTATTTTAATTTTTAGTTTAGTTCTTAAATTATGGCACTATACTTGTATGTTACGCACAGGCGCGTTACGATGGCGTGGCGCTAGTAGCAGTGAACTGGGGTAAGTCCCAGCACACTCTCTCGTCTCTTGTGTCTCAAATGTACAGCTCTTGTATCGCCACAAAGAGTGTAGGGGATAGCACAACTTTGTTTAAGTAAAAGTCGACCACAGGCTCACTTAAATGTGTGTTTTTTGATAAAGACCCACAGATACGATGGCGCACTGAAGAATAACGCCCCTGAATTTTTTTGTTCTGTTCTCAATATCGGTTGAGGTATTACATGTCGTGCATATTAGTCGGTCGACATTTCTGCTTCGCCGATGCAAGTTGCAACCCCTGCCGCTAGAGGTCTCCGAATTTTTGCGTGTAACAAGGCGGTATGTAACGTAATTATGTCGGTGCGTCAGAAACAGCGTGCTGTAATCGAGCACACACGGGGCATCCTCCCCTTCAGCATGATCGTATGAGACAACGCACGGGCGCTGCGGCATCTGCAAGGATCCGACGCCTTGGGTTCAGTGTCATCGATTATGCTCCATACAGTCCCGACTTGGCTCCATCCGATTTACACCTTTTCCCAAAACCTAAAGACCATCTTCGAGAACTTCGATAGTAAAAATGGAAATGCCGTGTGACTGGGGCCTCCTGTCAGGTAGACCGCTCGCCGGGTGCAAGTCTTTCGATTTGACGCCACTTCGGCGACTTGCGCGTCGATGGGGATGAAATGATGACGATTATAACAACACAACACCCAGTCCCTGAGCGGAGAAAATCTCCAACCCAGCCGGGAATCGAACCCGGCTCCTTAGGATTGACATTCTGTCGCGCTGACCACTTTTTTTTTAAATTTATTATTGTTCATTACCACATTTTCAACTGTCAGGGACAATTTATTATATACACTAAAGTTTATGAAATTTGAAGAACATTTTAAACACTCATTACCATCTTCTCAAGCATATTTTATCAATGTATTTACATGATCCATTTACAAAAGCATTATTAACCATTACAACAACACTACAGGAAAAACTGTCATTTCGTGCCTTAGGGCATACGGACACAGACGTTACGGATCGAATCCTGCCTCGGGCATGGATGTGTGTGATGTCCTTAGGTTAGTTAGGTTTAATTAGTTCTAAGTTCTAGGCGACTGATGACCTCAGAAGTTGAGTCGCATAGTGCTCAGAGCCATTTTCTGAACCGCTACAGAATTTTTCCAGGAAATCTGCCCTCTTCAAGTTGTGTGTCCCATTTTTCAATCCACGCATTAGGACAAATGGATTTGAATATCCTCCTGAAATAATCACACGGCTCATAGTTCTCACCCTTCAGTGCTCTGCAACGATGAAAGTCGAGACAGCTTTGGTAACAGTACTTTGTTTGATTTTGATTTGGGAATCTTGGATCAAATGGAGCTGTTCGTAGCTCATGCTTTTCTTCTTTACCCTTTGCCGCAGCTTCGGTAACAGGCATTATGGCGACAGGCATTCTATATAAAATCTCTTTCTACTCGGGTAAAATGGCCGAAAACCAAGGATGTTACACCAAAGACTGCGTTCTGCGAACGACCTCCTCTCAGCTACCAGGGGCGGACACTTTGATAGTGATAAAGCGGTGTAAATAGAAATGAGGTTGTGGCGTCGTCAACAAATTCAAACGTTCTACAGTGACTGTATCAACAAGCTGGTCTCTCGTTGGGAGAAATTCTTTCGCCACCAGGGTGACTATGTTGAGAAATAAATGTGTAGGTATGAAGAATAAAGATGTAGAATGTTAATAACGTTTGAGTTATTTAAAAAGTTTGAAGAATTACTAATCAGTACCTCCTCGTATATTGAAGTGAAGCTCACACGACTGAAGAAAATAAAAAGACACTAAAATAAACGGCAAAGATGTCTGAATTCAGAAGAGCTATTACTAGATTGGCAGACAACGCTCAGTCAATCGAGAAAAATCACACACCTCAGAAACCCGAGTACACGTGCAAAATCAAGAAATAAAATACGTAATTGAGGGCGAGCGAGAGTGATACAGTATAATGACTGCACATGCTAGTAGAAAGTAGTAGATTGCCTTAATGGTGGTATGCGGGCACCGGTGGTCCGGATTCTATCGTAATTGCTAGTTGTCATCGTAACTCTGGATGATCTGACTGTCGCAACTAGTGATGAACAAGATCATTAAGTTTTCTCTGACTGACGGCAATCTTCTACGGACTATGTGGTGTCTGCAGCAGTCAGTTGAAATGGCTCAGTGTGATTCCTAAAACGTACCGTGTGGTCTGGATACTGACTGTACCAGCCGCGGAAACGAGCCTTGATGGCAGAGCAACTCGGGTCATAGTGAGGCAGAGCCTTTACTGTGAAGCTTACTTAAAACCTCGTGTTTCGAAGAAAATGCCAAAGCGCGCGGGGAATACTACTCTTTCATAGCCAGCCTAATTATGCTCACAGTCAGGTTGGCTTGCACATTTTTGGGCAGACAGTTCAGTTGCGTTAACTTGGCAGACACTGACTTCATCTAACGGCCAAAAACACTTCTGTGGTCCCTCCCTAGTGTACTCCTACGCGACGGTCCGTTCAAACTTAGCACATAACCTTCCCTTACAACGAAAAATGCCATATTGCCAAAAATGGCTAACTTTTGAATTAACTGTTTATTACGCCCAACACAAATAATAGATAATACCTATTAACCAAAGCATCATTACTGTCTGTTTGGAGCTCTCATTCTAGCTCGCAACACAAAATCATGAATCAAATCATAGTCAAAATGAATTAATATAATGGCTAACTTCGAAGGCTTCTTAATCCCTAACTATCCTAATTTTGTTGTGATAACAATGGTTTGCAACCCGATGAGAGCGCGGCATCACAGCCAGACAAGCATTATGAGACTCAGGGGACACGAAAGGAACACAGTAATCGAGAATGGAGTGTGACAGCGTCGTACTCTATCCCAGACGTTATTCAAGTTGTACGTTGTGCAAGCTGTGAGGAAAGCCAAGGAGGAATTTAAAAGGGAATTAAATCTGGCAGAGTAGAAATTAAATTTTAATGTTGGAGGATGTCTTTGAACATTTGTAAGAGGCGGAAAACGACTTGTAAGATCAGTTGAATGGAAGGGATAGTGTTTTGAAAAGGTGTTATCAGGCGAACATCGGTAAAAGCACATTACCGGTAATGGAGCACAGTCGAATTAAATGAGATGATGCTGCGGATTTACTACTTTAGCAAATGAGACCATAAAAGTAGTCCACTAATTCTACTTGGGCAGCAAAATAATTGACTACCGGAGAAGTAATTAGGATGTAAAATACCGTCGATTTGGGGAAAAGTGTTTCTTAAAACGAGAAGTTTGTTAATACAGTACATAAATTTATTTGTTAGAAAGTGTTTTTTCAAAGACATTTTCTGGAGCATAACATTGTACAGAACTTAAACATGGAAGATACACAGTTCTGATAAAAAGAGAGTAGAAGCTTTTGAAATGTTGTGCCACAGAAGAATTTCTAAAGATTGTGTGGGTGGATGGAATAACTAATGATGAGGTATTGCATCGACTTGGTGATAAAAGAGCTTTATGGCAGAACGTGTGTAGAAGAAAGGACGGGTCATAGTAAACATGCTAAGATTTTATTTAATTTTTATTTAGCCTATGGCTACATCACAAATAATAATACACTCCTGGAAATGGAAAAAAGAACACATTGACACCGGTGTGTCAGACCCACCATACTTGCTCCGGACACTGCGAGAGGGCTGTACAAGCAATGATCACACGCACGGCACAGCGGACACACCAGGAACCGCGGTGTTGGCCGTCGAATGGCGCTAGCTGCGCAGCATTTGTGCACCGCCGCCGTCAGTGTCAGTCAGTTTGCCGTGGCATACGGAGCTCCATCGCAGTCTTTAACACTGGTAGCATGCCGCGACAGCGTGGACGTGAACCGTATGTGCAGTTGACGGACTTTGAGCGAGGGCGTATAGTGGGCATGCGGGAGGCCGGGTGGACGTACCGCCGAATTGCTCAACAGGTGGGGCGTGAGGTGTCCACAGTACATCGATGTTGTCGTCAGTGGTCGGCGGAAGGTGCACGTGCCCGTCGACCTGGGACCGGACCGCAGCGACGCACGGATGCACGCCAAGACCGTAGGATCCTACGCAGTGCCGTAGGGGACCGCACCGCCACTTCCCAGCAAATTAGGGACACTGTTGCTCCTGGGGTATCGGCGAGGACCATTCGCAACCGTCTCCATGAAGCTGGGCTACGGTCCCGCACACCGTTAGGCCGTCTTCCGCTCACGCCCCAACATCGTGCAGCCCGCCTCCAGTGGTGTCGCGACAGGCGTGAATGGAGGGACGAATGGAGACGTGTCGTCTTCAGCGATGAGAGTCGCTTCTGCCTTGGTGCCAATGATGGTCGTATGCGTGTTTGGCGCCGTGCAGGTGAGCGCCACAATCAGGACTGCATACGACCGAGGCACACAGGGCCAACACCCGGCATCATGGTGTGGGGAGCGATCTCCTACACTGGCCGTACACCACTGGTGATCGTCGAGGGGACACTGAATAGTGCACGGTACATCCAAACCGTCATCGAACCCATCGTTCTACCATTCCTAGACCGGCAAGGGAACTTGCTGTTCCAACAGGACAATGCACGTCCGCATGTATCCCGTGCCACCCAACGTGCTCTAGAAGGTGTAAGTCAACTACCCTGGCCAGCAAGATCTCCGGATCTGTCCCCCATTGAGCATGTTTGGGACTGGATGAAGCGTCGTCTCACGCGGTCTGCACGTCCAGCACGAACGCTGGTCCAACTGAGGCGCCAGGTGGAAGTGGCATGGCAAGCCGTTCCACAGGACTACATCCAGCATCTCTACGATCGTCTCCATGGGAGAATAGCAGCCTGCATTGCTGCGAAAGGTGGATATACACTGTACTAGTGCCGACATTGTGCATGCTCTGTTGTCTGTCTCTATGTGCCTGTGGTTCTGTCAGTGTGATCATGTGATGTATCTGACCCCAGGAATGTGTCAATAAAGTTTCCCCTTCCTGGGACAATGAATTCACGGTGTTCTTATTTCAATTTCCAGGAGTGTATTACTATTGTATCGAACTACAAACTAATATCCAGACCACGAATACAGTCCAGTCCTCACTCGTTCATCACCGGGAACTCTGCTGGATCCCCAGGGAAGGCTTTCAGAGGACATTCTTGAATTACATAGCGAACAGCCTGCTTCTCAGCGCTAGTCACAACTACGAGAAGTTATTTTCTGGCCGGTTGGTGTGGCCGTGCGGTTCTAGGCGCGTCAGTCTGGAACCGCGTGACCGCTACGTTCGCAGGTTCGAATACTGCCTCGGGCATGGATGTGTGTGATGTCCTTAGGTTAGTTAGGTTTAAGTAGTCCTAATTTCTAGGGGACTGATGACCACAGATGTTAAGTCCCATAGTGCTCAGAGCCATTTGAACAATTTTTTTTAGTTATTTTCTTCAGCTTGTACAGAGAGTCGACATGCCTTCCAGTGTTGCTTCTCATTTGGTTGAGAACCGACCAGATCTTGCGTGGCAATTCAAAGTCAGATGGGTCGGTCGACATGCATGGCATCTAAAGTTGTTCCGTCGTAGCATCGTAGTGTCTGTTTCCAGCAGTTATCAATATTAAAACTCCTTCCAAGTAACGTCTGCCGATTTCCGGCGGTGTATAACGACTTCGAAGCCTACCTTTACTAATGCTTGAAATGCCCATGTGAACAGGAAGGTTAGGGTTTTTCTGTAGTTTTTTCTACTCCCGTACAAATGCACTATCTCGCTGGCGAGATGGAGGTGGAATGTGTCGTTATATGGGTACCCAGAGAGTAGGTGTCGGTCTGATGGCACCAATTATAAGACGCACGGTATGAGTGAGCTGTGTATGAACAAGTTTTGTGTGAGCACTACTCATCAAGACGAGCTCACGTACGACGTGTCAAGGAATGATTGATTGTACCAGGCTAGTACGTTTAGGAGTCGATAATCCGGGTACAGAATGCCTTTGCATCAGCTTTGCTACTTAGAACACGAGTAAGAATGAGTGACTTGGAAGTTGACATTTTAAAGAACTATCGTCCACGTGGCACAAAAATTTGAGGCAACCTGCTAATACCAAAGCGGAAGAACAACGTTGCGCAGGAATCGAGACATAGGATGTTATTTTGAGGGTACTACTAACTGAAAGCAAGAACAATGCTCCGAGTAAACAAAACAAATAAAAATGGAGCATAATTACTGCGGTTATCTCTCGGGGACGGTTGGGTGGTGAAGGAACATAAATCTGAATAAAATTAATGTTCCCTTCTCGGCAGAAAGTCTCGCATGACGCCGCCTCCTCCCTAATGCGAAAGTCGGGTCATAAAATACGAGTCAAACTTATCTCATTAAATAAAAGCGTACGTGGCCGACAGCATTTTTTTTTTAATGACAGAACACCTCTTCTGGTCCCTCCTCTTTTGCACGACCTCAACGCGAAACGGCATGACATCGCTGCAAAATAAAGGATAACGGATACGCAACAAATAAAGATAATTAATTTTATCAGAGGATAAAATGACACGTGTAGTTAACTTTATTAAAGTGAAATGCATTTATATATCATAGCTTCTGCTCTTTTTGGTGCACGCCCGGCTCCTCTCTCTCTCTCTCTCTCTATTTTTATTCCTCTCTCTCTCTGTATTTTCCTCTCTCTCTCTCTCTCTCTCTCTCTCTCTCTCTCTACGCTTTTATTTCTGCTCGCACGCGGCCGCCACTGTTGAAAAGCCCATCTCGGAATTACGTCGGTGAGTACGCCATGCGGAAAAATACCGGGCTCGTTTCAGGTCTTTGCAGTGTAATACGTCTAGCGGAACGGACACAATTTGAGCCCTTTTTTAAAAAAGCGAGAGGAATGATAAAATAATTTTTTCCAAAAAACAAGCTGCGAGGCGCGGCGAGGGCGCGGTCCGGGCTTCCTTTTAATAGTGAGCGAGGGAGGGAGGGAGGAGGAAGGGCTTGCGGAAGGCAGCGCGGGCCGCCGTATGGAAATGACACGTCGCGGAAGAGAAAAAGCGTCCGGCTCTGGGCGTGCGCGCGCGCGTTAGCCTCGCTCCGCCGGGCAGCCGTATCAAAGCTTAGTCCGCCAAAAAATATATATCAGCTTCTTTTTTGGGTTTCATTTGCACTCGCTCAGCCGACACTGCGAGCGAGAGAGAACGCCTCTGTCAAGTACGATAATAAAACAGCGCCGCTCCGGCATAATAAAATAAAAAAAGGGGCGGGGTGGGGGTGGCAGCACCAAGATTAGCCTCATGTGATTTCAGGGCCACAAACAACACAACCGCCGGCGCTCGTTATCTTCAATTGACTAAACATAGTCTTCTCCCCCCCCCCCCCCTCCTCTCTCTCCCTGTTTGCCTCCCTCAGTCCCTGCTCTATTTTCATGTGAGTCCAGGCGTAGCGGTATGCCTGTTATTCACGGTGATGGCTTTATTAAAAAAAGTATACCGGTTGCAATACTGATTAGTAACTAGTTATTCTTTGTTGTTTAATCCAGCGTGAAGCTGCTAAATTAAAGGACGGTATTCTCTGCCATTGTCACTCAAAACCATACCAAGCGAGGTGGGACAGAGGTTCAGGAACTGGGCAAATACGATGATAGTGTCGTCAAACCTGGCATAGGCAGAAAGGCCCAAAACGTAAGGTTCCAACCGTCTTCACGAACACTGACTGCAAATAAAAATTCATTTCCTGAAAGAAACGGTCCACTGTCGACATAATCTCCTATACGAACATACCGTCAGCCAGTGCGAAAATGATTACAATTTCAGTGAACTGTGGCGTCTGTAACGACCATCAGAGTGCATTGTACAGTCACCACAATGATGAAGCGGTGCTTCTGTTCCCTTTAGCCGGCCGGAGTGGCCGAGCGGTTCCAGGCGCTACAATCTGGAACCACGCGACCCCTACGGTCGCAGGTTCGAATCCTGCCTCGGGCATGGATGTATGTGATGTCCTTAGGTTAGGTAGGTTTAAGTAGTTCCAAGTTCTAGGGGACTGATGACCTCAGAAGTTAAGTCCCATAGTGGTCAGAGCCATTTGAACCATTTGTTCCCTTTATTTCAGTAAAATCACTAGCTACGAGTTCGGTACATGTTGAATGTTCGGAGCACAAGTCAGACTCCTGCTTCGCTGCAGTTAGGCAACGAATAAACACTGTCAGATACTGAGAGTCCATCGTATTTATTTCAAAAATTCAGCCACAGTCGATTATCAGACACCGTCCAAGATTTCTGCATAGCTCGTCAACAAGATGACAGCAGGTGCATATGTTGTAAGCATGTAGACTAAATACGAGTCTGAATCTTGTCACAGTGTGGCCAGCTTTAGCTCGGTTCGTAGAGCACGGGGTTACGCTGGGCCAACGAGATATTGGGGCCCTGTGGCACACGTCACAGCACGTGACTCCACAGGTCTTACAACTCACAGCGCCCATCTCCAGCGGGAAGCGAGTTATTACTTCAGACGACTTAAATCATTCGTAAATGCACATTTAAATAAATCCAAACCCTCAATAACACATGACAAAAGTAGGTACCTTTTTACTGCCATGGCATTTCCAGTTGGCCCGGATGCAGCTGAGCACTCGCGATGTATGTCAGGGCAGGCAGCTAGTGTGACGTCACAAATTCGCTGTGGAGCCTGTATTCCCACTGTCCCTGGATCATGCCATGTCGGGACCCACGAGAACATCGGGCCGCGCAACGTACTTCTCACGTCAAACTCATTGTCTTGGCATACATGCATTGTTAACGCTCGGCTACACCCGGGGCAAGGTGGAAAATCAGAAGTGACAGTGTTGCGAGTGCTGTAGTGTGGGCTGTATATATCGCAGGACGCTACTTAATCGGTACTCTTGCTGGGTATGCTTAAAAAATTAATCTTCCACTTTCTGCCCAACAGGTGAAAATACGGCACTGTAAGTAATCAGAATGTTTTGTAGGAGCGGGAAAAGTGGAGGAACGATCAACCACATGATAACGGTGGGTGATGCGCTTTCATTAGGATATGGTCACAAGTTACAACATGTGTTCAATTTGGTCTCCCGACTCAGCAACATGCAGCATGGTTGCCAGCTACTCACAGCATATCCGAACTAAGCTAATCTTCATATCATGTTGTAATATCCCTTCCGATATCCTCACAACTAGAAGGCACATGGATTCAGGTCAGGGGCTCTGGAAGGCCACACATCTTGGACTACAGATGAAGAGGTCATTACCAAAGGATTGTTGAACCAGATCTTTCACCTGGCAAGCGACTTCTGGCGTCGTCCCATCTTGCACGACAATAGTGAAGTGAACACAGTTGTATTCTTTGCTGGTTGGTTGTTTTTGAGGAAGGGACCAAAGAGCGAATTCATCGGTCCTGTCGGATTAGGGAAGAAAGTCGGCCGAGCCCTTTTAAAGAAACCAACCCGGCATTTTCCTGAAGCTATTTACGAAAATCACGGAAAACCTTAATCAGGATGACCGGACGCGGGTTTGAACCGTCGTCCTCACGAATGCGAGTCCAGTGTGCTAACCACTGCGCCATCTCGCTCGGTTCGTATTGTTGCAAAGCTGCAATCAAGTGATTGCACAAGGAGGTCCTTATAAAGGGCAGATGTCACTGTACACCTAGCGGGCTCGCGAGGTGTCATCTCCTAGAAGAAAAATGGACCGAGAATGAGGCAGCTTGTGGAACCAAAACCCACAGTCTCATAACCTGACTGCAGTGGATGTTCTTGCACAAAATGTGGCGGAGTAGACCTCCATATGTGACGGTATTGTTCAAAATGATTCAAATGGCTCTGAGCGCTATGGGACTTAACATCTGAGGTCATCAGTCCCCTAGAACGTAGAGAACTACTTAAACCTAACTAACCTAAGGACATCACACATATCCATGTCCGCGGCAGGATTCGAACCTGCGACCGTAGCCGTCGCGCGGTTCCGGACTGAAGCGCCTAGAACCGCTCGGCCACATCGGCCGGCAACGCTTTTGTACATACACAGCACTGTGCAGAATAAAATACGCTTCGTCTGTCCAAAGGATATTTCACAGCCACATGTCGTCCATATCCAGGCATGCCGTAAAACGAATGGTAAAGTCACGGCGTTTTAGCCTGTCTTGGTGCTTCATTTGGTGCACATTTTCAATGTTGTAGGGATACCAGTGAAAAATGCGCCACAAAATCTTCTATGGATCAAAACAAAATGTCCAGACACTCTGTGACCAAAATGGTACTGAAACAGAGGATGACAGACTAAAGGCCGAAATACTAAATGTCTTTTTCCAAATCTGTTTCACAGAGGAAGATTGCACTGTAGTTCCTTCTCTAAATTGTCGCACAGATGACAAAATGGTATATATCGAAATAGACGACAGAGAGATAGAGAAACAATTAAAATCGCTCAAAAGAGGAAAGGCAGCTGGACCTGATGGGATACCAGTTCGATTTTACACAGAGTACGCGAATGAACTTGCCCTCCTTCTTGCAGCGGTGTACCGTAGGTCTCTAGAAGAGCGTAGCGTTCCAAAGGATTGGAAAAGGACACAGGTCATCCCCGTTTTCAAGAAGGGACGTCGAACAGATGTGCAGAGCTATAGACCTATATCCCTAACGTCGATCAGTTGTAGAATTTTGGAACACGTATTATGTTCGAGTATAATGACTTTTCTGGAGACTAGAAATCTACTCTGTAGGAATCAGCATGGGTTTCGAAAAAGACGGTCGTGTGAAACCCAGCTCGTGTTATTCGTCCACGAGACTCAGAGGACCATAGACACGGGTTCCCAGGTAAATGCCGTGTTTCTTGACTTCCGCAAGGCGTTTGTACAGTTCCCCACAGTCGTTTAATGAACAAAGTAAGAGCATAGGGACTATCAGACCAATCGTGTGATTGGATTGAAGAGTTCCTAGATAACAGAACGCAGCATGTCATTCTCAATGGAGAGAAGTCTTCCGAAGTAAGAGTGATTTCAGGTGTGCCGCAGGGGAGTGTTGTAGGACCGTTGCTATTCACAATATACAGGGTTATTACAAATGACTGAAGCGATTTCACAGCTCTACAATAACTTTATTATTTGAGATTTTTCACAATGATTTGCACACACATACAAAAACTCAAAAAGTTTTTTTAGGCATTCACAAATGTTCGATATGTGCCCCTTTAGTGATTCGGCAGACATCAAGCCGATAATCAAGTTCCTCCCACACTCGGCGCAGCATGTCCCCATCAATGAGTTCGAAAGCATCGTTGATGCGAGCTCGCAGTTCTGGCACGTTTCTTGGTAGAGGAGGTTTAAACACTGAATCTTTCACATAACCCCACAGAAAGAAATCGCATGGGGTTAAGTCGGGAGAGCGTGGAGGCCATGACATGAATTGCTGATCATGATCTTCACCACGACCGATCCATCGGTTTTCCAAACTCCTGTTTAAGATATGCCGAACATCATGATGGAAGTGCGGTGGAGCACCATCCTGTTGAAAGATGAAGTCGGCGCTGTCGGTCTCCAGTTGTGGCATGAGCCAATTTTCCAGCATGTCCACATACACGTGCCCTGTTACGTTTTTTCGCAGAAGAAAAAGGGGCCGTAAACTTTAAACCGCGAGATTGCACAAAACACGTTAACTTTTGGTGAATTGCGAATTTGCTGCACGAATGCGTGAGGATTCTCTACCGCCCAGATTCGCACATTGTGTCTGTTCACTTCACCATTAAGAAGAAATGTTGCTTCATCACTGAAAACAAGTTCCGCACTGAACGCATCCTCTTCCATGAGCTGTCGCAACCGAGCCGAAAATTCAAAGCGTTTGACTTTGTCATCGGGTGTCAGGGCTTGTAGCAATTGTAAACGGTAAGGCTTCTGCTTTATCTTTTCCGTAAGATTTTCCAAACCGTCGGCTGTGGTACGTTTAGCTCCCTGCTTGCTTTATTCGTCGACTTCCGCGGGCTACGCGTGAAACGCCCGCACGCGTTCAACCGTTTCTTCGCTCACTGCAGGCCGACCCGTTGATTTCCCCTTACAGAGGCATCCAGAAGCTTTAAACTGCGCATACCATCGCCGAATGGAGTTAGCAGTTGGTGGATCTTTGTTGAACTTCGTCCTGAAGTGTCGTTGCACTGTTATGACTGACTGATGTGAGTGCATTTCAAGCACGACATACGCTTTCTCGGCTCCTGTCGCCATTTTGTCTCACTGCGCTCTCGAGCGCTCTGTTGGCAGAAACCTGAAGTGCGGCTTCAGCCGAACGAAACTTTATTAGTTTTTCTACGCATCTGTAGTGTGTCGTGACCATATGTCAATGAATGGAGCTACAGTGAATTTACGTAATCGCTTCAATCATTTGTAATAGCGCTGTACATAAATGACCTTGTGGATGACATCGGAAGTTCACTGAGGCTTTTGCGGATGATGCTGTGGTATATCGAGAGGTTGCAACAATGGAAAATTGTACTGAAATGCAGGAGGATCTGCAGCGAATTGACGCATGGTGCAGGGAATGGCAATTGAATCTCAATGTAGACAAGTGTAATGTGCTGCGAATAAATCGAAAGATAGATCCCTTATCATTTATCTACAAAATAGCAGGTCAGCAACTGGATGCAGTTAATTCCATAAATTATCTGGGAGTACGCATTAGGAGTGATTTAAAATGGAATGATCATACAAAGTTAATCGTCGGTAAAGCAGGTGCTAGACTGAGATTAATTGGAAGAATCCTAAAGAAATGCAATCCGAAAACAAAGGAAGTAGGTTACAGTACGCTTGTTCGCCCACTGCTTGAATACTGCTCAGCAATGTGGGATCCGTACCAGATAGGGTTGATAGAAGAGATAGAGAAGATCCAACGGAGAACAGCGCGCTTCGTTACAGGATCATTTAGTAATCGCGAAAGCGTTACGGAGATGATAGATAAACTCCAGTGGAAGACTCTGCAGGAGAGACGCTCAGTAGCTCGGTACGGGCTTTTGTTGAAGTTTCGAGAACATACCTTCACCGAAGAGTCAAGCAGTATATTGCTCCCTCATATGTATATCTCGCGAAGAGACCATGAGGATAAAATCAGAGAGATTAGAGCCCACACAGAAGCATACCGACAATCCTTGTTTCCACGAACGATACGAGACTGGAATAGAAGGGAGAACCGATAGAGGTACTCAAGGTACCTTCCGCCACACACCGTCAGTTGGCTTGCGGAGTATGGATGTAGATGTAGATGTAGAGGAACTGTTCACCAGGGCGGTGAGACAGTTCCCGTGACAACTACTGAGCACTGGTAGCAAAATATGATTCATATGCTGCACGGTCGAGTATAGATACAGTAACTTCATCAACAACTGCCATGGGAATCGGCCGCCTCCTCCTCCCTGCTGCACCACCTAAATCATGTGTCTTCAAGTTTCTTGATCGTATTCATTATCCCATTTATTGACATTGGTCCTCTCGCAGCCATTTGTGTCGGCGATATTCCTGCAATGAAGCTCTGCTACTACTGCCGTTACTTTTACCAGCAGTGCATGGTCTCTCTTTTCAATAGCCATTGCTTTTCGTATGGACATTGTTAGCATTTAACATCTATATTCACTTCACAAAATAAATCAACACGTGTCACCGGGTAACGAACAGCATACGGACTTCAAAACAGGAAACATTTCACATTCTGAGCGCTCACAGCGCCATATTTTCATCTGGTGGCAGAAAGTGGAACTATTATTTTTTCAGGATACTCCGTGAGCGCACTGATTAATGAACATACCTACGATGTTTCAGCATCCTCCGGTGTATACAGCCCCCACTGCGGCACTCAGTTTAATTATAACCATCCAGTATTAAAGTGGTGTGAAACGGGAACTCGCTTCCCGCCGCAAACGGTCGTTATAGGTCCTAAGACCTGTAGAACCACGTGCTGTGACGCACGCCACATTGTTCATATATGTCATTGGCCCCATGCCATAGGAAATGACGTGGTGAAGGATGGCGCATGTCCAGCCGATTGCGGTGTGCTCGCTTCATGCTGTGCATATGTGGTTCTGCTGATTGTGGCAGCAAGTAAACAGTCTCGATCTCTGAGTACCTGGCTATAGTGTACACGATCGTGTTATCATGTCTGAGATCTCATATAAGGCATGTAAGCAATGTCAAATGCTTAGTGATTACTGTGAAGTAATTGGCTGTTTGAGAGAACGATGCCATCACTTGATTAGACTTTGAAAGTGTCCACATCGGTGATCTGCAGTAAACAACTGGTCTAATCGCGCAATATTCAGTGAATGCGAAAGTGAGAGAAGTCACATGCATCGTTAAGGTACCAGTAAGCCAATTCTGACCACAAAGTCTCTGTTGATCCATTGTGGACGTGGGACAGCGGCCGGTCAAATATAGAACAAAGAAATTGGCCAAACAGCGGTGAAAATTGAGAATAATTATGACATTTCATCAGTGATAATAATACTTAGGCAGTAGATAAGCACATTATTGTGTTCTTCATAGATTACAGTGTGATGTTTTATTTTGTATGGGGTTAGGTCCGATTACGATTAGGGTTTTTTTCATCTTGAAGAATTATTTAGATTTTTATATTTAAAAAAGGAAAAAAATTGACAAGCTTTGTTCGGCGGAGCTTATGACTGTATATTGCCTATGTTTGGTCTTTTTAATTTTTAGCATGTTCTCTTACAAATCTGTGATGTTAAAATAGTTTCAACACTAACAAATAGATACGCGCACTCTACTCTGTAGTGCTCTATGTACACAGGGATTTGTCTTGACCATGCTACTTGCATTTCATAGTTTTAAATATTTTCATTATTACCCTTCACTTTCTGTAAAGCTTTCCGTGGTACACCTTGATATATACTATATGAATATTCTTTTCATTATGAAGGCACCTGAAGATGGGATAATGGATTGCCGAAACTGATAGCAAAAAGAAAATAAAAGAACTCCTCGAGCTGCACGGCTGTTTGGCCAATTTCTTTCTTAAGTGATCACCAAGGAAGGTTCATTCTACTGTACACTGAACACGTCACAGCTGCTTCATGTCTCCAACTACCATCTGGGCATTAGCGATGGACTCAGCACAACAGCACGTTTCGTCCCCCACCAGTTGGAGACTAACAGCACGCGCGTTACTGAATAGCCGTCCCTTGTGTAGCTTGTCGTTAACATCATGGTACAGACGGTTGCGTTTTGAACGGAGTCTTATCTGGGATGCATAAGCGGCGGACGAGTGGTGCCACAGAATTTTCAGTGATGAGTCTCGGTTCTGCCCGACCGTCGATGAGCGAGTGGTCGCTCCCAGGGGAGGGGATATATCCTTTCATGTTACAGGCAGCATGCACTGTTACTCCTAATCTTATGATATAAGAAGCCATTGCGTATGACCTCAGATCACCTCTGCTATTGATCCTTTAAGCTGAATGGCACGTAAGGCATATTTGCGTCCTCATCTATAACCTCTCATAAGGCAGCATCAATTGGTACCATAGAATTTGAAGCCATTTTGACTATTTTTCGACCGTGACTGTCTCAAGAAATATGTAAAGGCTTTTTTTTAAATTACCGCTACCAGTCACAAACTTTGTCAACTATTGTATTACTTATTTATTTAGCGACATGTTTCGAGGGTTATACCACATCTTCATCCTAAATGGCATTACAAAAACAATATTACAATAAGGTCATACTGATGTTACATAGTCTTTTCGTAAATGCTGTGGTCATCTTTGTTCTTCTGCCACGCCGGCGCATAACTTCCAGGTAGTATTCCATACTAACTGCACGAAGATAGTCAGGAACTCATGATGCACTATCCCATTGTAATCAATTGGTTCTCCCGGTAGTTTCCATTGGGGTGACTGGGCCTTGGTTTCGATGTCAGACCCGTACACCCATGTTTCGTCACCTGTTATAATCTTGTTTAGAAGTTTTTTATCGTTGTCATTCAGTGGTTCCTATGAGACTTCGTTCTTGGTCGAAATTCAGCAATTTCGGTAAAAACTTGGTGTTACACGTTTCATACCCAAAACATAGAAAAAAAATTGTTTGGTATGAGCCAAAGGATATGTCGAGATTATCAACAACCTCCCAGATGGTGATTCGGCGATTTTACAGAACCATTTTTTTTACTTCTTCCACATTGCCATTAGTACTTGATGTGCTAGGGCGTCCAGAGTAGTCGTCGTTTTCAACGTCTTATTCTCCCCCTTTAATATGTTTATTCCAGTCTTGACTTACTGTTAGTAAATTCGCTAAAGGCCTCAGTCAAGATTTCGAATGCAGTGCTGCACTTTAATCCATTTTTTCAAGCAAAATTTAATGCAAATTCCTTGATCCCTCTTTTTCGAAAATAAAAATTTGCTGATCAATCGAAAATAAAAATATGTATAATCTTTTTGACTGTCAACATTAAATTAAATATTCAAAATAGCGAAAAATACACACATACATCAGGAACATGTGTACCAAACAGGATAAAAATAATTGAAAATCGGATGTATAAAGCCCAAAAAATTAAAAAAAATTCCCTTTGATTTTGCTCACACCAAAGCAGAATATATATGTGTATGTTCTGGATCTCCTCCCAAACCCCTGGATTGGTTTTAACCAAATTTGACACATAAACAGCAGGCTTCACGATTATCAGCACTGTAGATCTATAACCTCCTCTCTCCAATAGTAGTGGAGATATGGGCAAAGACATATTTTTTCAGCCCTTGGTGTATAGGCTACATGCACAGCAGGCATGTTGTGTGGGAACAGTATCAGCCTGCCAAGTCAACATGCTTTGTGGGGTGGCCTACAGTGACAGGAGAGATATAGTTTTCTGGGCCCTGAAGCAAAGACTGGCCTGTATGACAGATGTGTTGTGTTGGAGCAGTATCAGCTGCTTAGAATGGCAATACCCTTCTTGACAGGTGTATTGTGGGTGTAGTATTTATCTGATTTATTGAACTGTATCGTAGGAGCTACACATGCTGATGTGCATAGCTGGGTAAATGTTGAAATGGATAGAGAAGGGGATGGACATAGTGAGGGGGAGGAGGAAATGGACTGAGAGAGGGAGGCTGAATGTGAACAGGGGTAATTGCAGATGGAAAAGGAAGAGGGTAAGTGGAGATGAAAAAAGAGAGGTGAATGAGGATATGGTCAGAGGGAGGGAAGACGAATATATAGTCAGAGAAAATGGGAGGATGAAATGGATGAAGGAAAGGGGAGGAGGAGACGAAGAGACAGAGAGTGGGGAGAAGAAAATAGTCGCATAGGGATGGGAGGATGAGGTGGACAGATAGAGGAAGGACAATCTGGTAAGATAAGATACTGTATTGTCACATAACATATTTTATACAATCATTCGATTGAGAACATTGGTGACTCGTCAGTCTTTAACCTAAGTTGTTATAGTATTTTATATACAACAGGAAATACGTAATACATACATTGCTTATTATAATAAAATACAACATTATATTTTAAATATTTTCGTAAGTCATCGAATCATTACCATAGACTTCACACACCTATATGAAGTATGGCTGTACTGAACGGAATACAAACCGCCATGCCGGCCGGAGTGGTCGAGTGGTTAAAGGCGCTACAGTCTGGAACCGCACGACCGGTACGGTCGCAGGTTCGAATCCTGCCTCGGGCATGGATGTGTGTGATGTCCTTAGGTTAGTTAGGTTTAAGTAGTTCTAAGTTCTAGGGGACTTATGACCACAGCAGTTGAGTCCCATAGTGCTCAGAGCCATTTGAACCATTTTGAACAAACCGCCATTCGAACTATAATTCTATATATGCAAACATGAATATACAGTGAACGTGTATACTTTGTATCTATATGGCTTCGAGAGTATACCATTTGTACTTGTATCCTTACTCCCTATTCCTATTTATAAATTCTTAAAAACTATAACATTTGCTTTTTATTCATTTAGAAATTCTTCTAGACTATAATAACATTTGCTTTTTAGGTATGTGCCAATGGTCTCCAATTTGGATTCCCCAAATATTGACATTATGTTATTATTGATATTCAGAGCCATGCAATATGGAGTATTGTCATAGAGTGTGAGTCTGTGACAAGGTAGCATGTATTTCAATTTATGTCTAGTTTCATAGGCATGTGTGAATGTATTTCCTTCAAACAGATGCGAGTTCTTCTGTTCAAAGAGAAGTATTTCATATATGAAGATGGAAGGGATTGTCATGAAGTCCAGGCTTTCGAATAGTGGTTTGCATGAATGTCTACTATTAGTTCCTGTCACTGCTCTGATTATTATTATTATTATTATTTTGATTGGAATACTCTCTTTCAAATTCTGAAGGTGGCAGGGGTAAAATACAGGGAGCGAAACGCTATTTACAATTTGTACAGAAAGCAGATGGAGGTTATAAGAGTCGAGGGGTATGAAAGGGAAGCAGTGGTTGGGAAGGGAGTGAGACAGGGTTGTAGCCTATCCCCGATGTTATTCAATCTGTATATTGAGCAAGCACTAAAGGGAAAAAAAAAATCGGAGTGGGTATTAAAATCCATAGAGAATAAATAAAAACTTTGAGATTCGTCGATGATGTTGTAATTCTGTCAGAGACAGCAAAGGACTTGGAAGAGCAGTTGAACGGAATGGACAGTGTTTGGAAATGAGGATATAAGATGAACATCAACAAAAGCAAAACGAGGATAACGGAATGTAGTCGAATTAAGTCGGGTGATGCTGAGGGAATTAGATTAGGAAATGAGACACGTAAAGTAGTAAAGGAGTTTTGCTATTTGGGGAGCAAAATAACTGATGATGGTGGAAGTAAAGAGGATATAAAATGTAGACTGGCAATGGCAAGGAAAGCATTTCAGAAGAAGAAAAAATTGTTAACATCGAGTATAGATTTAAGTGCCAGGAAGTCGTTTCTGAAAGTATTTGTATGAAGTGTAGCCATGTATGGAAGTGAAACATGGACGATAAATAGTTTAGACAAGAAGAGAATAGAAGCTTTCGAAATGTGGTGCTACAGAAGAATGCTGAAGATTAGATGGGTAGATCATGTAACTAATGAGGAGGTACTGAATAGAATTGGGGAGAAGAGGAGCTTGTGGCACAACTTCACTAGAAGAAGGGATCGGTAGGTGGGACATGTTCCGAGACATGGAGGGATCACCAATTTAGTATTGGAGGGCAGCGTGGAGGGTAAAAATCGTAGAGGGAGACCAAGAGATGAATACACTAAGCATATTCAGAAGGATGTAGGCTGCAGTAGGTACTGGGAGATGAAAAAGCTTGCACAGGACTGAGTAGCATGGAGAGCTGCATCAAATCAGTCTCAGGACTGAAGACCACAACAACAACAACTCTATTTTGTAGTTTGAAGATGCGAAGGAGGTTTGTCTTTTCGGAGATGAGAAGGAGGCGTATTTAATTATGTATCAAATACACATCTGAGCGAAGCAGTGGGTAAAAGGAACTTGCATATATTCTGAAGGCGAAAGAGGCAACAGCGTAGTCCCAACGGTGCACAAGAAGAAGAGGAATATTGCTGTCGGAGACCACATACTTGCCCATTGGAGCGGAGTAGTTTGGACAGCGAGTGGCAGACAAGGAGCAGGGCAGGAGCAGATAGCCGCTCGGCCTTCCTCCCTGCTCGCGGCTTTCAATATGGCTGGCAGCCCGGCCCCCCGCAAGGCGGCAGCTTTCATCGATAGCCCGGCGCCAGGCCCCACCCGAGCCTCCGTCTCCCCAGAGCCGCCGCCGCCCGCCGCCTATCTCGGCTGTCGACTGCACCCAGCGCCGAATAAAATTTAATTATACGCGGAGGAGCCGACTGTGTAAGTTTCCTCATTTTGATTCGCGCCCGCCCACGACTTCCTCCTGCTGGGCTCCCCTTTTCTTTATTTGATTCTTTTTCGCGTCAAGATGGCGCTCCAGTATTAGTCCACCATGAATAGACAATCGTATTATCCGCGGATGGGGGGCTGAATCGAGACGCATGCATTAAACATGAGCTCCCCCACCCGTACCCCTCTCCTCTCGCCCCTCATTCTCTCACCACCCACTCAATCTCGTGGAATATATATTTAATTTTTTCATTTTTTTCAATGGAAAAGTCGTTACCATAAAATTGATTCCCCTATACCCTGCAACTTCTCCCTGACGACAGTTCGCAGGGAATGAAATATCCCTGCTGGGAGATGCGGAAATATTTGCCATTGAGATGTCACGCTGCCGAAACGACGATGAAAATTACTTCCATGTCTGCGGGAGGCACGAAGGGAGAAGTTGTGGCAAGGCAGTAGCTTCCCTCTGATTTCGCTTTCTTTCTTTTCTTTCTACTTTTCTTTTAATTTGACGCCACATCTCATCATTGAACCGTTTCACGAAAAACCTCGTACTTAGAGACAAAAAGTTTTGAATAAAACAGTAATTTATTGTATTACCTGATTTATTTATTTTCTTATTTATTCGAACAGCGCTTATACGGAGCACGTTAAATCAATATTTCAGTTCCTGCTGCATGTATTTTCGCTCCTCGTCGATAGTCGTTAGGTATGTTCTGAACTCTGCTTCCAGAGATGTTCGATGTTATGGGGCTTTCATTTTCCTTCTTGTCCGTCCGTGAAGATCGCTTTCTGAATTTTATTATTAAACAAATTCCTGCTATGTGTCTCTATTATGTTGATGTTTGACGCTTAGTGTCTATGTAAACCGTGCTGCTTGTCCTTTCGGTTTCATAATATTACTAAAGATTTGCGTCGTCAGTTTGTTGTCACCAATCTACACAAATATGCGAAGAGCCACATTTTTGTTTCGCGGATTGTGTGTGCTATGTTCTCTACATGTTCACAGATTTCTGTGTTAGGCCGTGGCCTACTGTATTCCGTTTCTAGCATTCTTGGGTCAATAAGCCTCTATCAAGGGAAATTCCCAATCGCATCCCCCATAGATTTAGTGTTTAAATGGCCCAGCGGATAACCTGTAAAAAACTGAATACAGATCAAGCATGAAAACAGGACGATGGTGTGCTGAGCTGTGAAAAAAGAAGCGAGATAGAAACAGTGAAGGTCCAGGCTTAAAAAGTACAACATCGAGAGGTATTTAACAGCAGCGGCGACGTGATTCCGTGGTCACGGTGTTGGACTGTGAACCGGACGAGCCGTGTTCAACACTCTTTCGTGCAATTTATTTATTTATTTGTTTCCACGACATCATGAACTGTCCGTGCGGTCATTGAAATGTTTGTACTCTTTCTGTAGTCTTGGCAGTTGTTATACTACACATTGGTTATACGAGAACATGAGTCGTGTGGTAAGAACATGTTACCGTAGCAAGTGAATGTGACGAATAGTGAAAGTAGGGGAGATACCACATAGACGTCTCACAGAAATGAGAACAACAAAGAAAGAGGTGTGAACTATGTTGCAACAAAAGAATTCAAGAGTTAGAACTACTAAAACGGTGGGTAACTTCAAAAACGTTATTTATTTATTTTTGGCAGAGCACAGGGGAACTGTGTGATTATGAAACCATTGCGTTCATTTGTTGCAGCTTATGTGACAAACTGCTATGTTTTCATCATTTCCTTGCGAGTGATCACACTCACATTCATACGAACACTGAAATCGGGCAAGGAGGCATATCTCACTCACTTATTAGGCGTAAAAATTAGGTACCTCGATAAGAGATTCCTATCATATGACACACGTACTGTAACTAATGCTGTGTATGACACACCAGACGTGTTTTCCGGTGGAGTATTCTGTTGACATGTCGCCTCGTCATCAAACGTTTGCGGTTCCAATTCGAAAGTTACTTCGTTTCGGCTGCTAACAGAGTAGCTGTGCAGAGTCAGCTGTCATTATAGGTCCCTACCTTACACATCGCTGTTGCAAACGGACGTTACACTACGACTCAGACACAAATATGAATATACAGCGAACAGTGGAGAAAAAAAACAATTGACATCAGGGAGGTTTGAACACGGCTCGCCCGCTTGGCAATCAAACACCGTAACCATATATATGTATTGGTTACGGTGTTTGACTGCCAAGCAGGCGAGCCGCGTTAAAACCTCCCTCATGTCACTACCACCGAGATAACAGGAAATCGGCGTCGCGAGGAGGAGGGCGCAGCAAGACGTCAGACTCATGGAGATATCGACGTTTAGTTTTCCGAAAAGAACATTCCGACGACCACAGAATATATCGATTCTAAGTATGACAGAGGCGTGCATCAACTCTTCATGACAGGAGTACCCCAGCTATGGGTTGTGTTCCGGAAGACACTGCAAAGGTAATTGGAAAAAAATTTTTTTTGTGTTTTGTATTGTGGAAATCTGTACAATGGCGTTCATTAAGGAATTACCAAGAATCAAGGACTGTTTTCTCGCCACCAGCAAACAAGTAGTGAGCTGCGAGTCCACAAATCCACCTCACAGAGTTCGTCTTGCAGGAAGTATCCGGAGTCCGGAAAGAGAAGCAGTTGAGTAGATATCTGATGAGGAGTCGTATGGGTAATTAGGGACAACATCTGTCGCACCAATAACCAGATATCTCTTGCCGATCTGCATACCAAGGGATGCTTGTCCGTTTCCATGACATCACAGGCGACATACAGCAGGGTATCTGCGAGACGAATCCAGTGAAGGCGTGACCGGCATACTTGCTTCCCATTGACAGCAAGGTACCATGCAGACTGGACGTCAATGTCAAGATAAGGAGCGCGCACCGATCGCCAAACTGCACACCAGTCGACGATGGGGTGCTTCCCCTTCACCACATTCGGTGACCTGCGCTGCTAAACAAACCATAGATCGCTTTCGTGGGTGTCAAGTGCGCTGGCATTATCGCAGTACGGACGTAGCTCTGGTCGAGGAAAGAGTGGCGGAAGGAAAAGAAAGCGGGATAGGTGCTGAGACAGAGTGTGGTGCAAGGACCTCCAGCAGTGGGCTGGTAAGGCACGTACGATAACGGCGCCACAACGGCATGTGAGAGCCGACGAAAAGAGTTAGCGGTCTGTCAGGAACATGATACAAACCTAATCCACCCTGCACCGCCAGAGGGTGATGTCCTCGTACCTTATCTTGAACAGCAAGCCGTGGAAAACAAATGAACTTAATGCCGCTAGCATGCGGCGGGCCATGGATGACGGAAGTGTCTGTGCCTTGTGGGGGAAATATACATTTACATATTGCGTCCGCTGCAGAAGATCGAGTGTTCGTAAACGGTGATCTAAGAGCCCAGCTCGTAGTTGGGAAAGTAGGCGCCGGCAGTTGAAGGCAATCGTGACGCAGATCACTTGCGAAGTCGAGTTCTAAGGATCGGATAATATCAGCTATATGCAAAGGAGCAGCGCTTTCCGCAGGAAGACCTGCACCTATAGCCATGGCGCTCAAATGGCGGACGTTAGGCCAGCTACCAGAAGCTTCACCGTAGTTGGTAACCCATGCCAGTGACTCCTTGAACTCAGCACCGCTGGGAGGAACGATGACGAGATAGTCTGCATAAGCAGTGCAGCAGAATACGTGGTCGCCGACAGAAATCCAGAGAGACGCTGATGGAGGCCGCAGAGCAACGGTTCCATTGCGAAAGCACACAGCACTGCAGAGAGCGGGCAGCGTTGACGCACTGATCGACGGATCGAGATGGGAGAAGTGAGATCGCCGTTGTAGTGTACAAGAGACGTACCTCCACGAAGGAGACGGATCACGTTGTCGACGGTAGTATCGGGGCATCCCATATTGCAGAGCACTTTTTTCAGGTAGTCATAATCGACCCGATCAAATGTCCGGCTGAAGTCAAGAGCTGCCAAAAGTGAGGCGTACGACGAACGTGAGCAAGAGGGATTATGTTCCGATAGCGACAGAGGGCAGTGCGGATGTTATTGGCACCTCCCATCTCAAGCCGTCCGTCTAAACTGCATAGCCAACAGCCGGATAAAGATCTTTGTGCCAGTGTTGAGCATCGTCAAGGGGCGGTAATCGCATATCCGTGATGTACCCCGTGGCTCGTGGATGGGAATGAGGAAATCATCGAGGGAACCGTCTTGAATCGATACGAAAGGTGATATAAGGCCCTGACAAATTTCTGTCCACACTGGCGCCAGAAAGGGACGAAATGTCCGATAAAACTCCAGTGGGAGGCCGTCAAGGCCAGGCGACATGTTTGTGGAACCCATCTGTTTGAGAAACCCAGCTTCTTCAAGGTGACGGCGAGAGAGGGATGTGAGGTGTGCCTTGGCACGATTCACCGTCGCCTGGCGCTCTGGTAAATGTGGCATCATATTAGATTCCTCGAGGATGGTTAAATAGAATTCCTGAGTCCGTGGCCGCCACGCCCCAACCTCCCTTCCGTAACCAATCATAGCCTTGTGGAGGGCAGGCTTTGCACAGAGCACCCACCAAGACAGGGCAGACTGATAGACACCATGGCAAGCTGTCCACGTAGTCTCGATGAGCTGCCAGCAGTCGGGTGAAATAAGGTGAATCGTGTTCAGTTTCCATTGTCCACAGCTACCCCACATCCTTTGGTGACAGAGATAGATGGCGCAGATATATACGTCACGGGCAGAGCACACAACGGGCCAGACTTCAGCAGCCGGCACCCCAGTGACAATATTCCGGGAGATGTAAACCCGGCCGAGGCGGATGGAAGAATGGCTAGTGCAATGCGTAAACCCCAGACGATATCCATGAACGAATTCACAAGTTTGAGGTGCTGGTGAATTCTAGCTACCGCTGGACACAGAGAGTGATATGGTATTTGGTCTCTGGGTGCTTAGATGCTGTTGAAATCGGCTCCCATGATCAATGCGGCCTACCGACCCACGAAAAGAGGCATAACTGTCTCTGAGAAGAAGGTAGAATATTCACGGCGCAGATCCAAACCAGATGGCATACAGACATTGACGATCCTTATGCAACTAAACGTTAGAGCCATACCTATGGCATCAGGGAGATAGGCAACTGCATCAGCGAGGATACTGTCATGCAAGATGATCGCCACCCCACTACCAGTAAGGGAAACATGAGAGACATGTGCCATAAAACCATGGCGAGTACAGAAACTAGATCTGGAAAGCTGTAATAGCCAGGAGATGGGCGCTTCAGACATGGGGGAAGCACAGAGAACTCCCTGTCAAGCCCTCGTGGAAGGGCATATCACTGAGACGGGGAGGGAGCCGACACCACCAAGGAGGGTACATCTCTCTCTACACCTCCAGAATGTCCATCCATAGCATCGACTACGTCCGCCCATGAGACAGACGTCTCAACAGGCCGGTTCAGTGGAACACTATCAGAGGTGCGCCCACAGGCAACATCAAACACAGAAGCGGAGGCAACCGCATCAGACGTAGCCGGCGGATGGTCGGTGTCTGGAGGTGGACGCTGACTGGAGATGTAGGCGGGAGAGGTCACCGCGTCTTCAGGTGTTAAGGCGTCAGAGAACCCCGCAGCATCAGTAGCAGGGTCGTCATCCTGTGCAAAAGCGTGGCCATTGCTTCCTAACATGCTGTTCCGCGTCGGATGGCGAGCGGCTATCATCCGACATGTGGCCAGGTGGCAGAAAAGCGGAGGTAGGTATAGCTCCATGATCAACAACCAAGTGGTCGGACAGATAGTTTGTGCCTGCTGCCGGTCATCGATCATTTTTATTGCCTCCGGTAGGAGTGTAGGAGAGACAGGGGAAACTTCCATCATGTCGTCGAGAGGAGTCGGCGCCAGTACCAACTGATTCAGAGGGGGCGCAGCAGGCAGCATCGGCGCAGACGTGTAAGACAGAGGTAGCACAGTGGCTGCTACAGAAAGAGCGACGTCTTCGATCGACGTCTGAACCAGTCTATGCCGTAGACATTCAGAACGGAAATGGCCACAACCTGAACAGGTGTGTGGCTGGCCATCGTACAAGACGACAGCCCTACAGCCGGCAACAACCAAGTAGGAAGGCACGTGAAACTTCCTGGCAGATTAAAACTGTGTGCCGGACCGAGACTCGAAATCGGGACCTTTCCGTCTGCCGACAAGTGCTCTACCATCTGAGCTACAATTAAATCAAATTACTGAAACGTGGAAACTGTTCGAACATACTGTGTCCTCAATGGCGTCCATCAGATAAAAACTGAACTATGGAAACATATGCCTTCCTGAATGAGATTTTCACTCTGCAGCGGAGTGTGCGCTGATATGGAACTTCCTGCCGGACCGAGACTCAAACTCGTGGTTCTGATCTCCACTGCAGAGGCTCCCAAAAAAAGGTGAAATGTATCTAAAACTGGGTGTGACGTCCTTTCCATCGTGTAATACGTCCACATCGGCATTGGGCATACATATTACTGGTAACCTTAAAGATTACACCATAACAGCAATCCTTGAATGCCATTTTGGTTTGGATCAAGTATGCGAATTTCGATTAATTAGGATATTTTCAGGGTGGACCCACATTCCGACGACAAAATTTCGGAGCGTTAAGGATATTTGATGACTATTTTCGTATAACGAACCATTAGTCTCCAGTCGCTCATTACAGAATAATAAGATAATTATAATTACGATTTACTCGGTATGTTACCCCTGTTATCTTTGTTTCTGCGAAAATACCTTCATAACAGGGAAAATCAATCTGTATACTGAACAAACAGTAAAGGGAAAAAAAAGAAAATTTCGGAGTAGGAATTAAAATCCATAGAGAATAAATAAAGACTTTGAGGTTCGCCGATGACATTGTAATTCTGTCAGAGACAGCAAAGGACCTGGAGGAGCAGTTGAAGGGAATGGACAGTGTCTTGAAAGGAGGATATAAGATGAACATCAACAAAAGCAAAACGAGGATAATGGAATGTAGTCGAAATAAATCGGGTGATGCTGAGGGAATTAGATTAGTAAATGAGTTTTGCTATTTGGGGAGCAAAATAACTGATGATGGTCGAAGTAGAGAGAATATAAAATGTAGACTGGCAATGGCAAGGAAAGCGTTTCTGAAGAAGAGAAATTTGTTAACATCTAGTATAGATTTAAGTGTCAGGAAGACGTTTCTGTAAGTATTTGTATGGAGTGTAGCCATGTATGGAAGTGAAACGTGGACGATAAATAGTTTAGACAAGAAGAGAATAGAAGCTTTCGAAATGTAGAGCTACAGAAGAATGCTGACGATTAGATGGGTAGATCATGTAACTAATGAGGAGGTATTGAATAGAATTGGCGAAAAGAGAAATTTGTGGCACAACTTGTCTAGAAGAAGGGATCGGTTGGTAGGACATATTCTGAGGCATCAAGGGGTCACCAATTTAGCATTGGAGGGCAGCGTGGAGGGTAAAAATCGTAGAGGGAGAGCAAGAGATGAATACACTAAGCAGATTCAGAAGGATGTATGATGCAGTAAGTACTGGGAGATGCAGAAGCTTGCACAGGATAGAGCAGCATGGAGAGCTGTATCAAACCAGTCTCTGGACTGAAGACCACAACAACAACAGCGAAAACCCTATAATATACAACAATGCAAAACATAGCCTATATACAAATGCAAAATTACTGTGATTTGATTGCCGCCGTTACTGTAACAGCCGAACATATCGTCATTGGGCCGCTCTTCCAATGGGTTCAGTGAAACATATGAGCCAACAACGGGTACCACTATATACCAAACTACTCTGAAAATATCCCTGAACAACGCGCGAAATTTTGTCGGTGGATTTCAGTTTCACCCGGTTTACGGACATCTAAAGATGAGAATTATCCAATTGTACAGAATGTTCTTCAGACCAGCCAATTGTGGGCTGGTGACATGGCACATTGTCATCCATAAAAATTCCATTGTTGTTTGGGAACACGAAGTCCATGGGCGGCTGCAAATTGTCTCCAAGTAGCGGAACATAACCGCTTCCAGTTAATGATGTTGGACCAGAAGACCCAGTCCATTCCATGTAAACATAGCCCACACCATTATGGAACCACCACCACTTTACAAAGTGCCTTGTTGACAACTTGGGTACATGGCTTCGTGGGGTCTGCACCACACTCGAACCCTACCATCGGCTCTTACCAACTGAACCTGGGACTCATCTGACCAGGCCACGGCTTTGCAGTCGTCTAGGGTCCAGTCGACATTGTCACGAGCCCTGGAGAGGCTCTGCAGTTGACGCCGTGCTGTTAGCAAAGGCACTCGCGTCGGTCGTCTGATGGCATAGTTCATTATCACCAAATTTCGCCACACGGTCCTAATAGATACATTCGTCGTACGTCCCACATTGATTTCTGCGGTTATTTCAAGCAGTCTTTTAGCACTCAGAACTCTACTCAAATACCGCTGCTGTCGGTTGTTGAGTGAAGGCCGTCAGCCACTGCGTTGTCCGTGATGAGACGTAATATGAAATTTGCTATTCTCGGCACGCTCTTTGACACTGTGGATCTCGGAATGTTGAATTCCCTAACGATTTAGCAAGAAAATGTCCCAGCGTCTAGCTCCAACTACGATTCCGCGTTCAAAGTCTGTTAATTCCTGTTGTGCAGCATAATCACGTCGGAAACCGTTTCACATGAATCATCTGAGTACAAATTCAGCTCTACCAACGCACTGCTCTTTTATACCTCGTGTATGAGATACAACCGCCATCTGTATATGTGTATATTGCCATCCCATGACTTTTTTCACCTCAGTGTGAAAAGACGTTTCACTTAACATGGAAAGAAACTCTCGGTTTAGAGTACTAGGTGGCATCGTAGCTGCTGTGGCAAGTAGTGCGGAATACGTCTAGTGAGAGCGAGAGTTACGGGGAACGCACGGGTGTTGGAAAGGGGAAGGGAGGCGTTGGGGTTGCGAAACCATACGTTGTGACTGAAGGTGAGGTGAGGTGAGCTGAGTTGAGGTGGAGGGGTATTACGGCGCAGGTGTGGCAGCGCCTCTACGCACGTCAATAGCGGCCTGCGCTCGCAGCGAAGTAGGCAGAACGTGGGGGCGACGGAACCACCAACTTCCCTCCCGACACGGCCCCATCAATCAAGGCGGGGTCGACACCTTCTGCGACGTGCCGTTTCGTAGCTGACTGTCGCACTGGCAAGTGCTCTGCCGGCAGCGACCTCCCAGCCGCAAGATCCCACAGAGGGCTGACGTGCTCTGATGACTCAAAACAGTATGGCGGCCTGTTTAAGATCTTGATGGTTCATTTTTGGAGTGCAATACGCTGGTGATTACGCGTGACGTGAATTCGTCAAGCCCTCGGTAGGACTCTGGAGGTGGGGAAGGACCGCGTCTCTTGCCTCGATATCTAATTCGATAAGAGCACTGCACGTAAAATACAAGGTTCCAGATTCGAGCCCCAATCCGGCACCGCGCCGTCAGAGACGCCTTGCCACGGTTTGCGCGGTTCTCCCTGATGGAAGTTCGAGTCTTCCCTCGGGCATGGTTGTGTATTTTCTCCTTAGCGTAACGTAGTATAAGTTAGATTAAGTAGTGTGTAAGCCTAGGGACCGATAACCTCAGCAGTTTGGTCCCATAGGAACTTACCACTAAATTTTAACTGACCAGGAAATATCGACATCCGTACTTCGGAAGCACCTTATGGTCTGTGGCGCAGTGTATTTCCGCAACCACTATCATCCCCAAATCCCTCTTCCTGCTCCATTCGCTAATGGTGCTTGGCAAGATCGACTACCGGCATGCCTCCGTATGTGTTGTAATTGATGAAACTTCTCGTCGTTTTCATTTCCTGAGATATAGGTGGGAGGAAGTAGCACGTTGCCTTCTTCTTGAACGTACAGTTTCGACATTTTGTCCTTAAACCTCTCCTCGATTTACAACGCCTCTCGTCTGCCTCTCAGTTTGACGAGCGTATTTGCTACGCTCTCGCTCATACTAAGCGAAGCTGTGGCGAAATGAGCTGCTCTTTTTTTCTATCTGTATGTTGAGAATCCTACACTGACGACCAATAATGAAGAATGCGTCGAACCAGTGTTGTAAGATACTTGTCTGGTGACTGAATTACGAACGGACGTCAGAAAGTAAGTTATATATGTTACCCACGCTAAGATCATTATGCAACAATTCATGCACAATGAGAAAATAAATCACTTTGCTACTGAGTAATTAATCTGCATTGCTTGCAAACTCATGCTAACATGCAACTACATTGCATCTGATAAGGTGCTCACCCCATGACTGATTGGACTTACTGCCAGGGTGTACCACTTCCTGGGGCATTGTTTGTGACAACCAATGCATGAAGTGATTTAGGCTGTTCATATCTTTTCTTATTTTACAGAAGTTATACGTAATTTCTTTTAATAAGTACACTCCAATGAGTTCATTTAAGAAAGACTTTTTACTCTTTTGCACATTCTTATTTGATATCGCAGACTGTATACATGTATGTATATATATATATATATATATACAGGGTGTTTCAAAAATGACCGGTATATTTGAAACGGCAATAAAAACTAAACGAGCAGCGATAGAAATACACCGTTTGTTGCAATATGCTTGGGACAACAGTACATTTTCAGGCAGACAAACTTTCGAAATTACAGTAGTTACAATTTTCAACAACAGATGGCGCTGCGGTCTGGGAAACTCTATAGTACGATATTTTCCACATATCCACCATGCGTAGCAATAATATGGCGTAGTCTCTGAATGAAATTACCCGAAACCTTTGACAACGTGTCTGGCGGAATGGCTTCACATGCAGATGAGATGTACTGCTTCAGCTGTTCAATTGTTTCTGGATTCTGGCGGTACACCTGGTCTTTCAAGTGTCGCCACAGAAAGAAGTCACAGGGGTTCATGTCTGGCGAATAGGGAGGCCAATCCACGCCGCCTCCTGTGTGTTTCGGATAGCCCAAAGCAATCACACGATCATCGAAATATTCATTCAGGAAATTAAAGACGTCGGCCGTGCGATGTGGCCGGGCACCATCTTGCATAAACCACGAGGTGTTCGCAGTGTCGTCTAAGGCAGTTTGTACCGCCACAAATTCACGAAGAATGTCCAGATAGCGTGATGCAGTAATCTTTTCGGATCTGAAAAATGGGCCAATGATTCCTTTGGGAGAAATGGCGGCCCAGACCAGTACTTTATGAGGATGCAGGGACGATGGGACTGCAACATGGGGCTTTTCGGTCCCCCATATGCGCCAGTTCTGTTTATTGACGAAGCCGTCCAGGTAAAAATAAGCTTCGTCAGTAAACCAAATGCTGCCCACATGCATATCGCCGTCATCAATCCTGTGCACTATATCGTTAGCGAATGTTTCTCGTGCAGCAATGATAGCGGCGCTGAGGGGTTGCCGCGTTTGAATTTTGTATGGATAGTGGTGTAAACTCTGGCGCATGAGACGATACGTGGACGTCGGCGTCATTTGGACCGCAGCTGCAACACGGCGAACGGAAACCCGAGGCCGCTGTTGGATCACCTGCTGCACTAGCTGCGCGTTGGCCTCTGTGGTTGCCGTACGCGGTCGCCCTACCTTTCCAGCACGTTCATCCGTCACGTTCCCAGTCCGTTGAAATTTTTCAAACAGATCCTTTATTGTATCGCTTTTCGGTCCTTTGGTTACATTAAACCTCCGTTGAAAACTTCGTCTTGTTGCAACACCACTGTGTTCTAGGCGGTGGAATTCCAACACCAGAAAAATCCTCTGTTCTAAGGAATAAACCATGTTGTCTACAGCACACTTGCACGTTGTGAACAACACACGCTTACAGCAGAAAGACGACGTACAGAATGGCGCACCCACAGACTGCGTTGTCTTCTATATCTTTCACATCACTTGCAGCGCCATCTCTTGTTGAAAATTGTAACTACTGTAATTTCGAAAGTTTGTCCGCCTGAAAATGTACTGTTGTCCCAAGCATATTGCAACAAACGGTGTATTTCTATCGCTGCTCGTTTAGTTTTTATTGCCGTTTCAAATATACCGGTCATTTTTGAAACACCCTGTATATATATATATATATATATATATATATATATATATATATATATATATATATATATGTCGAGATCTCCTCTAAAACCAATGGATTGGTCATAACAAAGTCTGGTATACAAACAGTGAACTTCATGAGAATCAGCATTGTGGGGTCCTGGTTGCTTCAATAAGAAAGGGGATGTGGGAAAACATGTTGTTCTGCCCCTGCCATATAGTTGTCCTGCATGACAGATGTGTTTCTGGGAGAGTAGTATCGTCCTGTGTATCGACTTGCTCTGAAGAGCAGCCTACATGTCAGTGCACAACAAACGGTTTGGCTCAAATGGCTCTGAGCACTATGGGACTTAACATCTGAGGTCATCAGTCCCCTAGAACTTAGAACTACTTAAACCTAACTAACCTAAGGACATCACACACATCCATGCCTGAGGCAGGATTCGTACCTGCAACCGTAGCAATTGCGTGGTTCCAGACTGAAGTGCCTAGAACCGCTCGACCACAGCGGCCGGCAACAAACGGTTTCCCAGGCCAGAGATATATACAGTCCTGCACAACAGGTGTATTGGCATGACTTATCGACCGGCTTTGCAGGGCAGGATACAAGTCAAGACTAAAAAACAGTTTTCAGTTTCCTGATGTATAGGCTGCCTTGCACAACAGTGATGTTGTGGGGATAGTATTGGCCTGCTCCATAAACTTTTTGCACAGGAGCTAATGCTCCAGTAACCAATCAGGGAAATGGTCAGGAAGAAGGAGAGGAGAAGGTGATTGATATGGAGAGGTGGACACAAGGAGATGTATAGTGAGAGGGGGTAGAAGTAGATGAACAGAGAACGGTAGGAAGAAATGAACAAATAAACAGATGGTCAGAAAGGGAGAGGAGGAGATTGGCACAGAGTGGATTAGGAGGAGATAGGCACAGAGTGGGGTAGAAGGAAGGGGCAGTGAGAGGGGAGAAGAAGATGGAATGAGAAGAGGGCCAGCGGAGATGGGAAGAGGAGATGGTGAGAGGAGCAAATCGAGAGACATAGGAAGAAGGACGAATTTTTCATACAGAGGACAAAAGGAGATGGCCAGAGGGGAAGGGGGATGAGGAGTTGGACCAAGTATGAGGGGAGTAGGAGGTGTATGCAATGTAAGTGTCAAAATGCATATGTGGGCAAATTAATAAATTTAATTGAAGTTACATGTTTTGTCACAGAAGCCGTACTCTAGAAGCCTATCAGGGGATAGTATGGTCCACTGTTTCCTCATTGTCTTAAAACAGGAACTAACAAAACTGTAATGCTGTGTCCAAACCTACACGTGGCAACTACCCTTGGTCGGAAATGACCGTCAATTGTTTTGTGTGACGTCAGATTCCAGATAAAACATGTAAAATGTTTCGAATAACAATAAAACGATCATGGCTGTAAGACCTATAAATTTTACATTGCATTCAACGTAAGCAAAATGAATTTGTAAAAGTAATGAAATATATGTTGAAGAACCTGGCAGTTAGGAACCGGTAGCGGCTTTATTCGGCTAGAATACAATACTGGCCATTAAAATTGCTACACCACGAAGATGACGTGCTACAGACGCGAAATTTAACCAACAGGAAGAAGATGCTTTGATATGCAAATGATCAGCTTTTCAGAGCATTCACACAAGGTTGACGCCGGTGGCGACACCTACAACGTGCTGACATGAGGAAAGTTTCCAACCGATTTCTCATACACAAACAGCAGTTGACCGGCGTTGCCTGGTGAAACGTTGTTGTGATGCCTCGTGTAAGGAGGAGAAATGCGTACCATCACGTTTCCGACTGTGATAAAGGTCGGATTGTAGCCTATCGCGATTGCGGTTTATCGTATCGCGACATTGCTGCTCGAGTTGGTCGAGATCCAATGACTGTTAGCAGAATATGGAATCGGTGGGTTCAGGAGGGTAATATGGAACGCCGTGCTGGATCCCAACGGCCTCGTATCACTAGCAGTAGAGATAACAGGCATCTTATCCGCATTGCTGTAACGGACCGTGCAGCCACGTCGCGATCCCTGAGTCAAGAGATGGGGACGTTTGCAAGACAACAACCATCTGCACCAACAGTTCGACGACGTTTGCAGTAGCATGGACTATCAGCTCAGAGACCATGGCTGCGGTTACCCTTGACGCTGCATCCCAGACAGGAGCGCCTGCGATGGTGTACTCAACGACGAACCTGGGTGCACGAATGGAAAAAAGTCATTTTTTCTGATGAATCCAGGTTCTGTTTACAGCATCATGATGGTCGCATCCGTGTTTGGCGACATCGCGGTGAACGCACATTGGAAGCTTGTATTCGTCATCGCCATACTGTAGCATCACCTGGCGTGATGGTATGGGGTGCTATTGGTTACACGTCTCGGTCACCTCTTGTTCGCATTGACGGCACTTTGAACAGTGGACGTTACATTTCAGATGTGTTATGACCCGTAGCTCTACCCTTCATTCGATCCCTGCGAAACCCCACATTTTAGCAGGATAATGCACGATCGCATGTTGCAAGTCCTGTACGGGCCTTTCTGGATACAGAAAATGTTCGACTGCTGCCCTGGCCAGCACATTCTCCAGATCTCTCACCAATTGAAAACGTCTGGTCAATGGTGGCCGAGCAACGTGCTCGTCACAATACGCCAGTCACTACTCTTGATGAACTGTGGTATCTTATTGAAGCTGCATGGGCAGAGCTGTCCCTGTACACGCCATCCAAGTTCTGTTTGACTCAATGCCCAGGCGTATCAAGGCCGTTATTACGGCCAGAGGTGGTTGTTCTGGGTACTGATTTCTCAGGATCTATGCACCCAAATTGCGTGAAAATGTAATCACTTGTCAGTTCTAGTATAATATATTTGTCCATGAATACCCTTTTATCGTCTGCATTTCTTGTTGGTGTAGCAATTTTCATGTCTAGTAGTGTAAATGGAATGGTTAATAGTGGCTGTTTACCATGTTTTACTCTTTTTAAGAATCGACTTGTAATAATAAATTTGTTTTTTGTTATGCTTAATGGATGTTGGCAGCTGCCCCTTTTAAACCCCCGCCCCTCTCCCTTCAAGGAGAGCCACGCTCGAGACGCATGGAGCGAGGACTGAGGAGAGCGCGCGCGCCGTGCTGTGTTGCAGGTGAAGATCTGGTTCCAGAACCGGCGCATGAAGTGGCGCAACTCCAAGGAGCGCGAGCTGCTGGCGAGCGGAGGCTCCCGCGAGCAGACGCTGCCCAACAAGAACAACCCGCACCCCGACCTCAGCGACGCCGAGGCCGACCGCCCCCGCCTCGACCTGTCGCCGCCCCCGCCGCCCCCGCAGCAGCAGCAGCAGCAGCAGCAGCAGCAGCCGGGGGCCAGCAGGCCGCTCCCGGACGAGGAACTCACGCCCCCGGAAGACGACGATGACGACGAGGAAATCAACGTCACGTGACAAGAGGGAACGTCAACTTAAACCGCCACGGACAGCACGCGCACCAAAACGCCCTAGAGGCGCTATCGGACACACCTCGCCCTCAATAAAAACGCTGTTAGTATCTGAATTTTCCCGAAATCGACGTGTTAGCACTGTTGACGAGACTGCAGACGAACACTCGTTCACCTGAGAACTGTACATGTCTCGCAGTGAAATTAAAAAAAAAGAAAAGATAAGTCACTCGCCCAACTGGTTCACCCTGGTGTCAACCATTCACATCACCAAGGCACACATACATAAGCCAGAGGAAATAATATATAAATGATCTGAAAGCTATGTTTCACCTTGTTACAGACATTTGGTCAGCTTTCAGTATACATAAGCTATGTGATCCATGTGAAACTATTCTGTTAGTGAGATAGCGAGTCGCGAGAGAAACAAGGACGGCAATCCTCCTCATGTTCACTTTTCCTTTTGGAGCAACTGCTGCTGCGTACAAGAGCAAACGCTAATTTGTTGACTGTAAATGGTTCTCTTTTGTTTACACGCAGGCCTCGAGCGCGACCCACACTTCCCTCCTTCCCGAGACTCCATCGCTGACGTCATTCAGTGCCACAGAAGAAATTTAACAGTTATTAATGTGCGAGTGCTATTTTCAGACTGGCTTCCTAACACAATATCGTTAGTGGGACAATCAGATAGAATGTTGAAAACAAGTGCTTCGCTTCAGGTTGACATTACCCCTTCGATACCAGTGACTTTTTTTATCGGGAGATGCGATAGGATCGAGTTCTTAAGATTCGCAGAATCAACGGTATGCCTGAAAAAGTACTGAAAATATCTTCTCCGACAAAGTGGCCATGTGTTCCCGGATGTTGAAAGGCGGTTGCCTCTTTAAAGAAACAAATCACTAATTTCCGTGTTTTCGATTAAATTCGGTTGTCTGTAAATCCATTTTTTCCAAAAATAGGAGTAAATGAAAGACTGTTTCATACTGTTTATTGGATAATTGTCTCTTTCTTTGTAATTCTGTGAACCGATACTACTGATTTTTGTACCTGATCCTTCCGGTAGGTTAATAAATCATTTAACGCTGTTTATATTTTCGGTGATAAGCACATTTTTGTTATAGGTACTAACATATGTGATGTACGGGTCAGATTTTTCATTGTGTACCGACACTCCTCATTTATAATAGAAACTCTGGAATGTCCCATTTATTCAACTGATTTTAAGTACTCGCAACAGTCACTGAATCAAATGGACGTATCCAATGCATTAAATGAAGAGTGGCTCGCTCTGTCTTAATCATTTCGAAAAGTGTTACTCGAATGGGACTATCCAACTCTTTACAATATACTTGTATGTTAGCCCCACAGTCTCGTGGGAGAAGCTAAGTTGAGTTTGGAAGGAATAAGCAGAGAGTTATCGTAAGCTGTTCTTTTTAGTCGACATGCGATACGTGCTTCGGTAACACAATTTGGAGGCCACTTCGCGATGAAAGTGAGTATCCGGAGGTTAAATCTTTCAAATACAATCATTTCCAGTAACTTTCGGCTCAGAATTTTAGTTCTGCCAGATGCTGTATTTCAGTATACGTCCCAGTATCTCCGTTCTTTAAAACTGCAGCATCGAAACTACCTATGAGTAGAGTACTGTATCAATGACCTATTAAACGTAGTAGTCAAGAGACACATTTTACCAAACCCTAAAATGTCCGTCCCACATATTATACTACAAGCACACAAATGCTTCTATCAACAGTTGTCTATTGATGAATACAAGAAAATGATGCCATTGTCATCTTCTTCTGACAACCAAGTGCAATAGTAGAAGCTGCTGTGTTACAGTTCGACCTGTTTCCGGCTTCCAAAGTGCAGCACGACTGGATATAAACTATGAAGGTAAGCCTGCGCCCGTATTAATGTTACGCATGCCCTCCAGGCTTCCTCGAGTAGTGGCCGTGGACACTGGTCCGACTGTTCGGCGATACATATGCTGAAGATCGTCTTGCAAAACACTGTGAAAGCCGCTGATGTACTGTCGTTACAGAGTGTAATCTAATCTTCTGTTGTATATTTACGCAAAAATAAATTATAGTCCACACCGATTTGTAGCATCCTTACTGTTACATCATTGTTTCCTCCCGTTATCCACCCATTACCGTAATTTAAATTTCTTCCCGCAATTACTATCTCTCCTTGCTTTATATTTCAGCCAAAGGTATTCACGGGCGGCATAGCAGCTGGTATTGAGACTGGAATGTGTTACATAAAGCTCGTGATTTCTGCACACAAATGAATGTCATAAATCAAAACTGTTGCTCTTCTACGAAGGTGAGTCAAAGAGAATCCTAGAATTTGCTCCTCAAATGCGAAATATCACTCTATTGAGCTGAAAGTTGACAATTATGATAATACTAACTGTTGCCCCCGGTTAAACAGCTGTTTACACTGAAGCGCCAAAGAAACTGGTACAGGCATGCATATTCAAATACAGACATTTGTAAACAGAATACGGCGCTGCGGTCGGCAACGCCTACATAAGGTAACAAGTGTCTGGAGCAGTTGTTAGATCGGTTACTGCTGCTACACTGGCAGGTTCTCAACATTTAAGTGAATTTGAAAGTGGTGTTATAGACGGCGCACGAGCAATGGGACACAGCATCTCCCAGGTAAGCAATGAATTGGGGATTTTCCCGTACGACCATTTCACGAGTGTACCGTGAATATCAGGAACAGGTAAAACATCAAGTCTCCGACATCGCGGCGGCCGCGCGGAGTGGCCGAGCGGTTGGAGGCGCCATGTCATTGACTGTGCGGCCACTCCCATCGGAGGTTCGAGTCCTTCCTCGGGCATGGATGTGTGTGTTGTTCTTAGCATAAGTTAGTTAAAGTAGTGTGTAAGTCTAGGGACCGATGACCTCAGCAGTTTGGTCCCTTAGAAATTCACACACACACATCGCTGCCAGCAGAAAAAGATCTTGCAAGAAAGGAACCAACGACGACTGAAGAGAATCGTTCAACGTGACAGAAGTGCAACCCTTCCGCAAATTGCTGCAGATTCCAATGCTGAGCCTCAACAAGGTTCAGCGTGCGAACAATTCAACGAAACATCATTGATATGGGTTTTCGGTGCCGAAGGAACACTCTCGTACCCTTGATGACTACACGACACTAAGCTTTACGCTTCACCTGGCCCCGTCAACATTGGACTGTTGATGACTGGAAATGTGTTACCTGATCGGACGAGTCTTGTTGCAAATTGTATCGAGCGGATGGGCGTGTACGGGCAGACAGACAACCTCATGAGTCCATGGACCTTGCATGTCAGCAGGGAACTATTCAAGCTGGCGGAGACTCTGTAATGGTGTGGGGTGTGTGGAGTTGGAGTGATATGGGACCCCTGATACGAAAGTGACAGGTGACACGTACGTAAGCATCCTGTCTGATCACCTGCATCCATTTATGTCCCTTGCGCAATACGACGGACTTGGGCAATTCCAGCAGGACAATGCGACACCCGCCACGTCCAGAATTGCTACAGAGTGGCTCCAGAAGCACTCTTCTGAGTTTAACCACTTCCGCTGGACGCCAAACTCTCCAGGCATGAACATTATTAAGCATAGCTGAGATACCTTGCAACGTGCTGTTCAGAAGAGATCTCCGTCCCCTCGTTCTCTTACGGATTTATGGATAGCCCTGCAGGATTCACAGTGTCAGTTCTTTCCAGAAGTACTTCAGACATTAGTCGAATCTTTGTCACATCGTGTTGCGGCACTTCTAAAAATGGTTCAAATGGCTCTGGGCACTACGGAACTTCTTAGGTCATCAGTCCCCTAGAACTTAGAACTACTTAAACGTAACTAACCTAAGGACAGCACACACATCCATTCCCGAGGCAGGGTTCCAACCTGCGACCGTAGTGGTCCCGCGGTTCCAGACTGTAGCGCCTAGAACGGCTCGGCCACACCGGCCGGCGCGGCACTTCCGCTTGCTCGCGGGGGCCCTACGCGTTATTAGGCACTTGTATCAGTTTGTCTGGCTCTTCTGCGTATAAAGAAATGTTAATGTCGAAACTCACTGTCCACTCGTAGGCGCCATTTGCGGTCCAGAAAATCACGCGGAAAAGAGAGAAAACACCATGTTTTGAGGCGATGGGACAAGTTGGGTAACCCCGCGTGGTTTAAGGCGCCTTGCCACAGTTCACGCGGCTCCTTCTGTCGGAGTTCTCTATCGGGCACGGGTGTCTGTGTTGCCCTTGGCGTAAGTTACAGGGTTATTACAAATGATTGAAGCGATTTCACAGCTCTACAATAACTTTATTATTTGAGATATTTTCACAATGCTTTGCACACACATACAAAAACTCAAAAAGTTTTTTTAGGCATTCACAAATGTTCGATATGTGCCCCTTTAGTGATTCGGCAGACATCAAGCCGATAATCAAGTTCCTCCCACACTCGGCGCAGCATGTCCCCATCAATGACTTCGAAAGCATCGTTGATGCGAGATCGCAGTTCTGGCATGTTTCTTGGTAGAGGAGGTTTAAACACTGAATCTTTCACGTAACCCCACAGAAAGAAATCGCATGGGGTTAAGTCGGGAGGGCGTGGAGGTCATGACATGAATTGCTGATCATGATCTCCACCACGACCGATCCATCGGTTTTCCAATCTCCTGTTTAAGAAATGCGGAACAACATGATGGAAGTGCGGTGGAGCACCATCCTGTTGAAAGATGAAGTCGGCGCTGTCGGTCTCCAGTTGTGGCATGAGCCAATTTTCCAGCATGTCCAGATACACGTGTTCAACCGTTTCTTCGCTCACTGCAGGCCGACCCGTTGATTTCCCCTTACAGAGGCATCCAGAAGCTTTAAACTGCGCATACAATCGCCGAATGGAGTTAGCAGTTGGTGGATCTTTGTTGATTTTCGTCCTGAAGTGTCGTAGCACTGTTACGACTGACTTATGTGAGTGCATTTCAAGCACGACATACGCTTTCTCGGCTCCTGTCGCCATTTTGTTTCACTGCGCTGTCGAGCGCTCTGGCGGCAGAAATCTGAAGTGCGGCTTGAGCCGAACAAAACTTTATGAGTTTTTCTACGTATCTGTAGTGTGTCATGACCATACGTCAATGAATGGAGCTACAGTGAATTTATGAAATCGCTTCAATCACTTGTAATAGCCCTGTAGTTTAAGTTAGAATAAGTAGTGTGTAAGCCTAGGGACCGATGACCTCAGCAGTTTGGTCTCACAGGAACTTACCACAAATTCCCAAGACTTAGTGGAAAATGTGATTAACACTGTAGAAGGCGACTGCCTTGTTAGTACCAAATAGTTGGCCCGCCAGTCCAGGGTGAGCCAGATGACCGTGGGCACGTTCTCCAAGACAACTGTTACTGGCCTACAGCATGTGCAGGCCTTACTAGCGACATACTTTCAACATTGGGAGTAGTTCTGTCACTGGTTTCTTCACCAGGCAACCATCCTACTCACAGATGAGGCCACCTTTGTGCGGAGTGGTATCTTCACCTTTCGTAACAGTCATCTGTGGGACAGTATGCACACCGCCCATCGTATGGTGAAAGCGAATGATCAGCATCGGTGCAGGCAGAATGTGTTAGCCGGGATAAGTGGCAACCATATTTTGGAACAGTCGTACTCCCACGACACCTAATAAGACGGAACTATCGGCGTTTCTTCCGGTGACTTTGACTCCCCTGCTGGAATAAATGCTATTGGTTTCTCGAAGGATCGTGTGGCTGCTACACGATGGTGCTCCAGCCCACTTCGCCGTTAACGGCCGGCGCATCTCGATCGCGTCTTGCCTGGTCGATGTACAGACGACAGGGACCAGTTGCACGGCCTGCTCATTTACCGGATCACAACCCGAGAGATTTCTGATTATGGGGCCGTCTCAAAGGTATCGTGTATGCGGAGCCCATTCCGGATATGGAGACACTGGAGCAGCTTATTCATGCTGCCTTTGACACTGTTCGGAGGCAGCCTGGCCGGTGTGAACGTGATGATGATGATGATGTTTGGTTTGTGGGGCGCTCAACTGCGTGGTTAACAGCGCCCGTACAATTACCCAATCTTTGCTCAGTCCAATTTCGTCACTGTCCTGGATGATGATGAAATGATGAGGACAACACAAACATCCAGTCATCTCGAGGCAGGTGAAAATCCCTGACCCCGCCGGGAATCGAACCCGGGACCCCGTGCTCGGGAAGCGAGAACGCTACCGCGAGACCACGAGCGGCGGACTCCGGCGTGAACGTGTGAGACACAACATACTGCGGCATGTACACGCGTGCGTTGGGAATCATTTTCAACACATAATGTAACTGTGGTTGCATGGAACAGCGTGTATTCGACCGCACTCTCTGTAACAACCTATCACTGAATAAATGGCATCTATCATGGAAACCGTGCATTTATGGACATAAGGTCATTAGACATTTGCCGGCCGCGGTGGTCTAGCGGTTCAGGCGCTCAGTCCGGAACCGCGCGACTGCTACGGTCGCAGGTTCTAATCCTGCCTCGGGCATGGATGTGTGTAATGTCCTTAGGTTAGTTAGGTTTAAGTAGTTCTAAGTTCTAGGGGACTGATGACCACAGATGTTAAGTCCCATAGTGCTCAGAACCATTTGAACCATTTGAATCATTAGACATTTTCTGTTCGGTGGCCTCTCATCAATCAGTCCCTAGAGTTTGTACACGGTGGAAAAAAATCATGTGAAACGTCCCCTTAGAAGAATTTATACACGACTGTGCTTAACCTGACACACAATATTATTTAGCGCAACGCAATCTGACTTTCAAAAATCCCTACAAAAGAATGGCCCTGACTAACATTAACCTATACCTTTCACAAATCACTTACCTCACAAAAATCTTCGTTACTGGAACTACTGCAATACAGCGAGCGCCACTACTGCCAGCTAAATAAAAGATTCAAACTACTGAAGGCACTAACTACTGATAGGGACAGTTAGCAAATGAAAGATTTTAATAGAGAACAAACACTGTATTTACCTTAATATCATCATATATATAGCAGTTCATGACAAATTATAAAACTCCGCCATATCTCTCCCCACATCCACCACTGCTGGCGGCTCACCTCCAACTGTGCAACGCTACGCGCTGTTCACATCCAGCTGCCGCTGCCCAACGCTGCAATGGCAGACAACAATGCAAACTAGCCACATACTGCACACAGCACAGCCAGTGATTTTCGTACAGAGAGCGCTACGTGGCGGCGGCGTTACCAATATAAGAACCTAAACAGCCTACTTACATAAAGAAAACATAAACAGCCTACTTACACATGTTGTATATGGGATTTGTCAACGTAACATATCGGTGCCACCGTCGTTTTTCTCAAGAGATTGTACTGTCTATTTCAAGTTCATACAAACTTCTGTAATTAACAGAACCGCTAAACAAAGTACAGTAGGCCTAAAATTAAATTACAATAAGGGCAAAAGAATCACAGTGAACACGGGGAAATGAAAACAACCTAAATTAATAATGAAATCATAGGACCTGTTGATGAGTTTTTGTGTTACAACTACGACTGAAAGAACAATCAAAGAGAAAAAACGAAAACATAGAAGTAAAAATGGCGTGGAAGGGATTCGGTTAACTAAATAGCTTTTCCAGATTCTATATTCCAATGCTTCTTAATATATGAAAGTGTGTTACCAGTTTCCTTACGTCACATATTCGTCAAGTCGCCGTTTTAAATTAATTTTTGCCTTTGTGGCATGATTGTGGATATACAGCGCGTTAGGGGTATAAGAGCAGATATTCCTACTGATGACAGAGGACAGTATACTCAACAAAATTATATCAGTATTTACTCCATCAGCAGAGTAACAATTGTAGCCAAGACAATTAGTATGTTTTTAGGTTGGTTAGTACCTCCAAGTACTAGTGGCACAAGCCAGCCATTAATATTTACTTTTTCTGGGCAGATACAGAAGTGTGGAAGAGGCATGAGTAGAAAACGGATAGTGTACAATGACAGATGTAGTTCAGTTCATGATGCAATTACGACCGTGCAGAAAACCTCAGGTAGTAAAATTTATGATGTTTTTGCTTGAAGACTGTTAGACGCAGAGAAAAAACAACTAACACACTGAAGTGGATATATACTATTGATCACAATATCCGTATGTATACCCCTAACGCCCTATACATTTCCCCTGCAATCATATGCCTTTAATGGGTACTGGTATGTCATGACACACAAAAATCCATGCTGGGTCGTGATACGAACCTGCATTGCATGGGCACCGTGTGCAGTCACAGTAGCTATTTAGGACTCTTTGATGTCACTGATGTTTCCCTTCGGCACGGATTTTCATTCCTCATGACGTATTCCTTACAATTTAGGTTCAGTATTCCGATACGGAATTCGCTGATATCGTTTGTGGTCGTCGTATTTTATTAATTTCAATCCAGTTGCTTTCATTCAATTAATTTCAATGACTTTAATGCAGTCGACGAGATGCATGACTGTTACATCCTTGTCCGGTTCCGCGGAAGAATCGACTCAGTGGTGAGAAATGTTGAAAGTCAAGGCCTCTAGCGCTGCGCCTAACTCAACTGGTCCCTCACGTACAGGTACAGTGGAGAAATATCAATTCAGGTGCTGTGAACCGTAAGGGCCCAAACCACATCTTCGTCGATTTTGAACAGTAGGCTGTATGCATGCTCCTGACATCTGTTGATCTTACGGTGAACCAGCTTTATCAGTGTTGTACCCCTACGCTGTATATATGAACATTTGCGAAAAGCTGTCTCACCGATTTCTCTGATTTTCACTTTAATAGGAGCCCAAAGCTCAAATTATCATTGCTGTAGGAACGCTCACTGACTGCACTGACGCCCGTTTGTTCATAAAAGCTGGAAGCTCTTGAAGGAATGCGGCCCATACCTTCACGTTCCATGGTCTCAGCATTCCAGTCAGTAAAATGGACTCTGAAGGCTTTAGAACCTTGAAGAGTGTTACCGACCTCTCCACTAAACCAAAAGTTGCTAGTCGTAATAATAGTGTGGATTTAAGAAATTTTAAAATGATGACGTATACAACACTTTGCCATGAACTGTTGTTTAAAGTTAACATATTCTTCATTGAAGTCGTGGGAGGCCACCATTTTCTTCAAGACGCATCAGGGGAGAACACAGTTTTTAGATGCCTTGCAAAAATCTGATTCCCAGATCCGTAGACAAAAGACAAATATCAACACTGAAACATAAAGACTTAACAAAAGTAATACGTCGAACTTGTGACTCATATACTTAACAAAAGTACTACAGTTCATGCCTAAAGCGAACAGACAGTTTTAACTGAACGTCAAGCCAGAGAATATGCCTAATGAAGAGTTGATAACGAGGACCATGAAATGTTGGGATAGATGATAATTGTGTCTGCGGTGCATCTGTTCTTTATTTTATGATTCCAGTTTCATGTTAATTACAAACTACAAACCAGTCAAAAAGACAGTAATGCCAATAGCCCTCAAATGAAAATTTTGTGCATTCCCTTTGATATCAATAACCACAAATATAAAATAAAATTTCATAATATGAAGTGGTTATCTGATTTTTTATAGCAAATATGGGATGTTGGAAAATGTTAACGAAAAAAAGCATACCTATAAGCCTGGTGGTCTGCCTACAACTTTGATTTTCAGAAATATCTATTTTCATCAAAACTTTCTATCTGTGCTTTGGGTCCATACAGTTCTCAGTGCTTCAACTGATTTACGTGCCAAACACATTTTTTCAGCTGAGTCGCGAAACTATGTGGGGACTAGAACTTAAAAAAAAATTACTTATGCTTTTGGTAGCTGTGGAGGGCGGTGCAGAACTTCAGGTAAACTTTGAAAAAATTTGATCAGATGGATTTCTTGTAATTGTAAAAAGTCTGAAAAGGATATAAATGTTCATATCCAGTTGTCCAATGTGATCCAAGTCCAATCCTTAAACAAACTGTTCGGCAATTCGGACGCTGTTACAAAATTCCTTGTTTTTTTTTGTTCTTTTTTTTTTTAGAGTGCAGTAGAATTGTCGTTTTACTTTGTTTCAATCTAGGGTGTACAGAAGGTAAGTACCAGAGTTATGCTGCTGTCTCGTGATATAAAGTGAGTTTGAGAATAAACTGTTCGTCCTACTGAAGGACGTTACTGTAGCTTTTCTTGTAATGATCGCCTCCTGGCTACTCTTTTGTGATCAGCAGCCACGAAGCCTTACCATTACCCTTCGAGTGTCTACGTATTTTCTTGAAGTGTAGTCAGAATCGAAAGACTGTTGTTCTGCCGTATCTGGTACCTAATCAGATCTTGATGGCGTAGCAGTGGTTCCTTGATCAACATACACAAGCTGACGAAAATGCCGTGTAACTCACAAGGAAAGGTAGCCGCTGACGTTTGAACGCGGCCAGTTTATTTAAGTTTCAGAACACAAGAAAGGCATCTGGTTCAATCTGACGTGCTATGGACAACTAGAAGCAGTAGGAAGGGAGTTTCGAGCGCAAAGAAAGAAGAAGAATCGATCTGCTAGTTGCGTATTAAAAAGGTGAATGCGACGTGGTGTATGCATAGGCTGTTACACAACGAAACAAGCTCTGGTCGGTAAGTTGTTAGTGGATTTCTTCGATATTTCGAAGGAAAGGCCAAGTAGTATATCGAAAGTCACAGCTAGAAAATGAACCGACATCAGTAGGTGGTCCATTGTGACGTGACAATGGCGAGAGCTGTGGTTCCTCATATTATCCATCACCTCCAAAAAAGAAAAGAACAAAATTGCCTCCAGGTTACTTGACTGATGAATACAAAATCTAGGCGAAGCAGCTATGACGAAATGATCCTCCACAATGGTGCCCTCTTGGAGTAGCACTAGACATTTCACCTAGAGTCAAGTTCGCTAACTACCTAAATAAAAATAAAACAGTTTTGAAAAACTTCGAAAAGTCGCTGAGAAGACATGCTAGCAACAGGAAAGTGTTACAAGAATGGAAAATAACGATGTACGTGATCATTTCATCCCCATGCGAAAATAACGTGGAATTTTACACGACAGAACGTACGAATCTGAGCGACAGCTATTAAACCAAAAATTTATGCAAACAACACCTTAACATTCGAAGCTTCCAAAACATGACGTAGCGCATCAAAAGAAAAAACAAGATTGTTTCTCCTATTATCAAGCATAAAGTTGGCAGGGCTGGTTTGTTAGTGATGCCGCTGATACAGAAACGAAAAGTGATCAGTTTCTTATCAGTTTGTTAGCAAAGTAAGGCGTTTTACCGAAAAGTATAATTTTACACCAGAGCAGATAATTAATGCAGGTAATTCAAGATTTACTGAATAGTTACGGTCTGAGAGAATTCTTGCCGTTAGGGGAGCAAAGACGATTTACTGTGCCGTGGATTCCGCTGCAATAACCACACGTTCATACATGATAACGCATGTTATTGTAATGGATGGCATCTTTGTTCCAGACACGTATGTTCATATCTCGGAACCCAGCGAAATTTCCAGCAAGCATCGCACTTGAATTACCCAATGTGAGAGGATATACCAGCAAATCACCAAACATGGCGAACAGGTGTTACGGCCGGATTTGCACAGCAGAGATCGAATTCTTCTGGTTGATTCTTGGACAGCAAATAAAGATGGTAATCTGTACAACGAAACAGTTGCTGCAGACGTTGAATTTCACATAAAGCTGATCCCTGCAAAAATATGCTGGATTGGTACAAACCAGAAGATACTTGCTTTTTCTGTCCATTCAGAAGTATGGTACGGTTCATCGCATATACAGTGGCTGTATCATCCACAGTTAAAGCGTGGCAAAGAGAATAATTTCTTCGCATTAAGTACTCGTGCACTTCCAATTTTCGACAGTTAGATGCAAACAAATAATGCGATTTCCTTTCTTCGAATGTGGTTACACCGATGAACATCCAGAACCATTCCAGACAACTTCTGAATACTGTTTCGAGTGTAGTTTAGAAGAATGATGTTTCAAAGATGACTGCGGTTCAGCTTGGCCTCATTCGATGCGCCCACTTTAAACGATGTTTATTTCTTGATCACAGATTACTTATCCACCTTCCTGTCTATTGTACCTGAACTACCATGGGTGCGTAATGTAGTTTATTTCCATTATTTAAACGTCACTGGATGCAGTTCTCGTCCATCTACAATATTCAGCCACATTTACACTAATATGCAAGAGGATCCCTGTTTTTAAATGTACTCCTAGTGTATATCTGGCCGATAGTAGCTCCTATGTTTATTGTTCGTAGCAGTTGTAATTTGTATGGTATGCATATTTCGATATTAGCTATTCCGTTCACTATATAGATTCAAGATGTGTGTGACACCCTTCTTTGGCAGATCCGATCACTGTGCAGTTACTGCGGAACTTAGCGGTGACAACATGTGTTGTCTCCAAAGAATACGACTTTCCATTTGAATCATACACGCTGCTCAACAGAATTAAAGACTCACTTTTTCGAAACCCCGTAATTGCCCCGCATTGCAAAGCAAAAGTTTGAAATTGGGCTCAACGGTGCGTACAACCTTCTTCTGCAACGGTACAAAAGCGTAGAGGTCAGCGAAGTCATCCCACGCTCGATGACGCTTCAAACACCGATGTGTCGACACAAGCGAAAAAAAAGTTACAGCTGAGAAGTTCATGTCACGTGGAATAGTGGTGACACACTGACACCAAGTTTCACCACAATTCTGCCGAACGCCACCGTGAGCGTGTCACACAATGGGAAGGACGTCACAGCCCCTGCAATCTACATTTCTCTCCTTTTGGCACCTCCGCGTTGGGGTACAGAACAGCGACGCTCAGCGTTGAAATCACGCGACTTTCTTATGAGTGGCAGAAGAAAACATTCCAAACCTACTGCCGCTCAGAATGGGGCCGAAAAGGCTGCGGGGGTGATATAAAGGGTTTCAGTTAAACCACGTGTTTCCTGGGGCTTTGATTCATACACATTTCATGCTCGAAAATGACAGTTCTCAGTGCGATGGACAACAGGGAAGTCGTTCTTGACATCCTTTGACATTGCTGAAACACTCGTACTTTCAACTCTTCTCTAAGGACTTTGTGGGGCTGCATCCCCTTTGAATTTGGTCACACCCCTTTGGAGTGCAGCACGGCTCCAATTTTTACTCTTCTGCACAGTCTGGAATCACGGCTTCAATTTTTACTCTTGTGCACAGTCTGGAATCACTAGGGACCGTTCAAAACCATTCGACGAAATTTGAACGTGATCTGAAAAAGCAAAGGGAGTTTATTCGCTTTCAGTCATCTTATTTCGTGTCTTGCTGTGGCGTGATCACAGAAGGATGCGATATTGACACATGCGTGAATGAAATGGCAGTGGGTCTTTGTTTAAGACACCCCAGTTTTGTCAAAATCCCCGATGGTAGCCGCCCTCCTTTATTGAGAATTTTAACAATGAAAGTGTAGAACAATCTGTAAAGTAGTCCGATGCGCCTGCATATAGGCAACCCCTTGACGTCTCTGCTACTCCAGTTCCCTGCCTGCAATCACCCCGGACTAGCTAATAGGCTATCTCCGCACACGTTCATTTTTAAGCTTCTCAGTAATCGTGGGCGCCTGCCACCGACGGTTTTGCTGAACTGATTGGGAGGGGGGAGGGGGTGTTATAGGGATCGTTTTTCCTTTTAGTCACGCATGTGTCAATGCTGCACACTTCCGTAATCACGTCACAGAAGGAAGCGGATCAGGAGGGTTGGAAAGTCATAAGCATCCTTTGCTGCTTCAGATCACATTGAAATTTCGTCGAATGATTTTGAATGGTACCTAGTGGTGCTCCAACCCTTACTTGAGAGCAAAAATTACGGTCGCGCTGCACTCCAAAGGGCTACGATCAGTTTTAATGGGGATGCAACCGCACAGTCTCCTTAGAGAAGAACTGAAACGTCCGAGTGTGTCAGCAATGCCAAAGATGTCAAGAACGTCTTCCCTATTGCCCGTCGCACTACGAACTGTCGTTGTCGACAGCGAAATGTGTGAGAATCAGCGTCCTAGGGAGAGAGTGGTTTCATTGGCAACCTTCTTTGTGCCAACCCTCGGGCCTTTTCTTGCAAATTATGAGTGACATTGTGTCTGGAATGTTTTTCTCGGGCAGTCATGAGGAAACCGCAAGATTTCAACACTTGGGGTGTCTGTACTGCCCTCCATTGCAGGGGCGTCAAAATAAGGGGTGAAATGTCGGTAAGTGGGGCTGTGACGACCTTTCCACAGTGTGGTGGCGTTGAGCGAAATTGTGATAAAATTTGGTGTCAATGTGACATCACCGACCCACTTTACACGCCACGTTAATTCGGAGCTTAGACCTTTTCTCGCATGTATAGAAATCTTGGTGTTTGAAGCTTAGTGGAGCCAGGTGAGTCGTTGCAGATCGCCACGCTTTTGCACCACTATTCAGGAAGGTGCGGAGCGATTACAGGGTTTGGAACAAGTGATCCTTTAATTCCGTTGCGCAGTGTAGTTCTATATAGGCGTCGGTGAGTAGATAACTATTGAAGTAAAACAAGCTACTTTCCTAATTTTGACATTTAGATCAGTTACCTACCCCACTCTACACGTTAATAGTTTATTTGGAATGACATTAATGGTAGCCCACACCGATAATGCAGTATCCAAAATCCACAACTCTCGTCGTTATCCTTATCTTGTAGTCGTTTGTTGTCCAGTGTTGCAGGTCCGCGGCTTCATATGCAGACTGATGGTTTTTTAACTTTATAAATAATGAAGAAAAACTTCTCATAATGTTTCTTTACTTGGCTAAGAAGCAGAAACAACAACACTAGTGAGATGCACTCAGCTATCTCCCAGCTTCAGAGTTGCTACGTTCGTGCTAAGCAAAAGTAATACAGCGCAATCTTGAAAACAAAAGCACATCTCTGTCTGCCAAATCTTCTGCCTGGTACACCCACCACAAGGTGCGAAGACTGTTTACTCAATTGCTACTAAGTTGCCTGCTTATATTCTTAGACGGTTGTCACATCATTCCAATGGTGTCAGATTAGCCCTAGGTCAGAATAATTTATGTCTCCTATGAATGAAATTAAGTGTCATGTAATTTTAAGCTATGTTTGTGGACAATTATGTAGATAATTCAGTGCATCCAAATAACATTGGGAGTTCTCACAAATTTTCGAGTCTACTCACTTGCAAACCGTGTTTGTAATGTCTTGACTGAAGCAGGGTGGAAGGGCTAAAAACACACAAAAACAAAAGTCACTAGAAAAATGCCAAAATGAGATTCAGACAGAATGTTATCGTGGAGTACATCAAACGATTCCGCTTGATAGAGAATTGTTAAACCGGAATATGATTTTTGTATGCAAACGATTACGACAGATATCGATGTATCATTACCGATGTTTTAATCAATTGCAGGGGTTGGACAAAAATATGGAAACACGGCAAGGAATGCATGCTTGAACGTAATGCAAATGTTAATCAAGCCTGCAGGTGGCGCTCATGTATTTGAGCACGAACGACACCTGTGCAGTGTCCTCAATACGTGGCAAGTGCCAGTCATGGTTAGAACCGATTTTGTCGGAGCTAAGTGAATTAGAATATGAGCAAATTGACAGTACTCCTATGGCGGTGTCTCCGTAACCAAGGTAGCCGAAGTGTTTGGTATTTCAAGAGTCATTGAATTGAAGACTTATGCTACATACGGGAAAGGTGGGAAAACATCATTCACTAACTCACAACGCGGGCGGAATGTGTGTGTTGAGTGATCGTGACAGATGGTCATTTAAATAGAGTGTGACGAAAAGTAAGAGGACGACAGCTGCGAAAGTCGCTGCAGAACTGAACGTCGCACTCAGGACCCCTGTCACAACCAAAAACAACGTGAAGGGAGTTCTATAATATGGGAATTGCAGGGCGAGTGTGAATTCCAAAAAACCCACACCAGTGACGCAAATGCCCGTAACAGGAAAACACGGTGCCGAAGACATAAAAATTTTGAAATTTGTGGTAAGGTCTTACGGAACGAAACAGCTGAGGTCATCGGCCCCTAAGCCTACACACTACTTAATCTAACTTAAACTAACTTATGCTTTGGACAACACACACACCTATGACCGAGGGAGGACTCGAACCTCCGACGGGGGCAACCTCACGATCAGTGACAAGCGGCCACTCCGCGCGGCCGAAGACATACAATCAGGACTACGGAGGAATGGAAGAAAGTCTTTTTTCACACAGTTGCCCACTTCTGGCCGAGTTTACGTGTGGTGTACGCTGTCTCAAGCTTACGATGCAGACTGCTTTCTGCCAAGAGTTAAACATGATGAGGTTTCAGCTATGATTTGGATAGCCATACCGTGGTATTCCATTGACCACATGGTTATTCCACAAGGTCGTCTTATTGCCAAGGATTATGTGACCATTTTGGCTGATCAGGTCCATCTCATGGTACATTTCTGCTGCAATGCTGATGCTGTGTTCCAACACTACAGAACCCCCCTGTACACAAAGTTCGCATCGTCCAGGACTGATTTTGTGAGCGCGAGGACGAAGTCTCGCGTCCCCCCTTGCCACTACAGTCACCAGATATAAATGTTTTGAGCCCTTATGTTCTCATTTGGACAGGCAGGTGCCTGGTCGTTATAGCCTTCCAGCATCGTTACCTGAACGTACCACGACTTAGCGGGAAGAGTGGTATAAGATTAACTTGAAAACCATACTGGACATGACTGACAGCTGTTTTGAAAGCCAACAGTTTCCGCACACCGTGTTAGGTGGGGTGTTGTGTTATGTTTCTGGTGTTTTCATATGTTTGTCCTCCCCGTTTATAGGGTGTATCACGTATAGTTTGTTCAATAAGATGAATTCCGACGGAGGTTCGAGGAGCAGAGGTAGCAAGCTCCGCTCAACGACTCTCATCACATTGACTGTCGACGAATCCGGAGCGGTGAGGGGAGAATAAGCCGCGCTTACGTCACGCAGTACTAGCATTACTTGCTCACACTCACTGGTAAATATTTATGTTCCGAATGGCTCTGGGTGGTGCTACTTCTTGCTCTTAATTCCATACCAGTTCTCATAAAAAATCTGACATTTAAAAAAAGAAAAATTGTTACTAGAACTTTCAGTCTGGCAATAAAATGAACACAGCGCACCAATTACGAGGCATATTATGAAATTAATGTCCGATTAGGCGCGAAATGGAAACCACTGTGAAAATCCTATGGAACTTTGCACAGATGTGTTGGACAGTGTCTTTAATGTGCTTGTCGATCGTTTCACGTCGCTCTTTTCAGTTCAGAGCGCAAAGTGATCACGTAGAAATGCCTAAAACAGCAGTGTCTCCCGCCAAGTATGTGTGGATCTGGTGAGAGATTTCGCCTGAAGCCATGCAGCCCACATAACATAAAAGTCATGCGTTTCTTTCTTCAAGAGAATTTTCAGCCGCAGTCTGCAGGGCCAATGAAAACGCTCCTGCAGCGTTTTCGATGGGAAGTGTTTGATCACCCACAATATAGCCCTTAATTGGCTCCCTCCATTGTTCATCTCTGCTCACATGAACCTCTGGCTGCGAAGACAACATTTTGGCACAAACAACGAAAGGGAGACCAGCGTAGAGAATTAATGAAAAGCACAGGCGGCTGCTTTCTGTGACGAGGATATTGGAAAGTTTGTGCAACGCTACGACGAATGTCTAAGTTGGAGCAGCGACTATTTAGAGAGGTAGCTGGAAGGTGTGGCTAACTGTTGCGGCGGGCTGATGTGACCGAGCGGTTCTAGGCGCTTCAGTCCGGAACTGCGCTGCTGCTACAGTCGCAGGTTCGAATCCTGCCTCGGGCATGGATGTGTGTGATGTCCTTAGGTTAGTTAGATTTAAGTAGTTCTAAGTCTAGGGGCTGATGTCCTCAGATGTTTAGTGCCATAGTGCTTAGAGCCATGTGAACCATTTAACTATTGCGAACAAAAGATTTTTGATTTTCACTGTGGTTTTCATTTCGTAACCGAAACTTTCTGAACAGTCCTCGTACTTCGCAATGGCAACAACGTAAGTTTCTGAGGTTGTCAGTGTCGGATACCAAAGTCGACGGACTCCTACCGAATTATGCTGATTCAGAAAGAAAGAAAATATAACATTCGAAAACGTGTCAAAAGTTACGGTTTGACGGAAAAAGATTGGTCGAGTACTTCGTGTTGCACTAACTGCGCATGACATTTGTGAATTCACTTACCCTGAAACATGCAGCCGTACCTCATCAGAAAACAGAGAATTGCACAATCAACCTCTAGACCACGCACTCATATCAGTACCCTTCGAGTAAGACTGTTTGTTGCCCAGATACGCATATATTGTTTGATTAAAAGTATCCGGACACCCCTATGTGATGCGGAATTGACCTCTAGATGTTACGAGAGGCTGCTCAGTCAGTACAAAAGAAGGTGGGGAGTATTGTGTTGTCAGCAGAAAAGCAGTAACAGTGGAATGGGTTGGCCAGGAGAGCTGTGACTTCGAAAATAGACTAGCCATTGGGTATAACCTGAGTAACGAAGCTCTTACAGATATTTCAGTCCTTCTAAAGCGGCCCAGGCGACTGTTGGTGAACCGGAAACGCGAAAGAATTACCCTGGCTAAGTCCAGACCACTCTGTCCTCATCTACTGACGGACAGGGACTGTCGAGCGCTGTGGACGATGATTGTAAAAAGTCTCACATCAGTGGCAGAAATCACTCGCGAATTCCAAACTGCTAACTGCACTCAAACTACTGCAGTCACTGTTCTTACAAGGGAGCCTCCCCATCGCACCCCCCTCAGATTTAGTTATAAGTTGGCACAGTGGATAGGCCTTGAAAAACTGAACACAGATCGATCGAGAAAACAGGAAGAAGTTGTGTGGAACTATGAAAAAAATAAGCAAAATATACGAACTGAGTAGTCCATCCGCAAGATATGCAATATCAAGGACAATGTGAGCTCAGGAGCGCCGTGGTCCCGTGGTTAGCGGGACCAGCTGAGTAATGAGAAGTCCTTGCTTCAAATCCCCCTCGAGTGAAAAGTTTAACTTTTTATTTTCAGTTTATGTGACAAACTCTTATGTTTTCATCACTTTTTTGGGAGTGATTATCACATCCACAAGAAAACCTAAATCGGGCAAGGTAGAAGAATCTTTTTACCCATTCGCCAAGTGTACTAGTTAGGTGGGTCGACAACATATTCCTCTCATGTGACGCACATGCTGTCACCAGTGTCGTATAGAATATATCAGACGTGTTTTCCTGTGGAGGAATCGGTTGACCTATGACCTTGCGATCAAATGTTTTCGGTTCCCATTGGAGAGGCACGTCCTTTCGTCAACTAATCGCACGGTTTTGTGGTGCGGTCGCAAAACACAGACACTAAACTTATTACAGCGAACAGAGACGTCAATGAACGAACGGAAAGATCATAACTTTGCGAAAATAAAGAAAGTAAAATTTCCACTCGAGTGAAGATTTGAACTAAAGACCTCTCGCTCCGCAGCTGCTCTCGCTAACCACGTGACCACGGCGCTGCTGACCTTACACTGTCGTTAATATTGCATATCTTGCGCATGGACTACTTAGTTTGTATATTTTGTTTATTTTTTCATAGTTCCACACAACTTCTTCCTGTTTTCTCGATCGATCTATGTTCAGTTTTTCAAGGCATATCCACTGTGCAAACTTATAATTAAATCTGAGGGGGGTGCGATGGGGATGTTCCCTTGTTAGGAACTTAAAAACAATGGGGTCAACGGGTCGAGCAGATCTTCATAAGCTACATAAAACTGTAGTCAATGCTAAGCGATGCTACAGGTGGTGTAAAGATCGGCGTCAGAGGATAGCGAATAACTGGTGACGAATTATTTGGAATGATAAATCACGCTAAACCCTGTGGCAGTGCGATGGAAGGGTTTGGGCTTAGCGAAAGCTTGGAGAGCGTTACTTGCCATCATGAGTAGTGGCAACAGTTAAGTATGGGGCAAATGGGGCTACGGTGTTGGAGTGGTTTTCGCAGTCAGTGTGTGTAGCGCGTCCAGTACAGGAACAGTTCGGAGATGACGACTGTTTGTATCAGCATCACAATGTGCTCTGTAAAGTAGCATCTTTATGGAAATTGGGTGTGAGCAGTAACATTCGTCCCCTACCCGAACCCAATGGAACATCTTTGGGATGAGTTAGAAAGTTGACTTCACTCCAGCAAACCCCAGCGTCCAACATCACGACTTGATCTGGTTTCGGCTCTTGAGGAAGAACTGGCTGCCATTTCTCTCCAGACGTTGAGACGTTGAGACCCCAGTGGGGTTCAAGCTGTCATAAAGGAGAAAGGTGGACACTCTCCATATTCATGTCAATTAGTGAGCGTCTGAGTACTCTGGATCAGATCCTGCACATAATACAGACTAGGCCTTCATATTGTTCCAGAAATAATTTTTAAAAACAGCTTCATTGGTTCTCAGGTATAGCGTTCATTGCTGTCTTGGAAACTGCACAGTAGTTCGAAGAGGTTGGGGCCTCGTTGAAACAGTCACGCAGTTTCGACGGCAACAGTCAATGCCTGACAATTTGCCAACCATTTATTACGTAGGGATTATATAATACAGTACACCTTGTACATTTGATGCACAAAGTGTTCCGAAGCGTACATGAGTTGGATAAATTTCGTAACAAGAAAAGCTGAGAAATATTTTTATAATGGTCTCTTTCGGGCATGGGTGTGTGTGTTGATCTTAGTAAGTTAGTTTAAGTAGTGTGTAAGTCTAGGGTCCGATGACTTAAGTAGTTTGGTCCCTTAAGAATACACACATGCATCTATTTTTATAAGGGCTATTTTTTTAACCTCCGATTGGTTGCGAAATTAAAACGACAGTGAAATTACGACTAAGCTTTGTGCAGACTTGTTGCGCAATGTCTCTGGTATACCCATCGCCGTATCGCACTTTTCAGTTCTGAGCACACAGTGACTATGTAAAGATGCATAGAACGATAGTCTCCAAACAAGTATGAAGTGCCTGCTGAGGAGTTCCGCCAGATTTCATGCTGCCCACACAATGAAACTGCCATGACTTTCCTTCTTCGTGACAATGCTCGATCGTACTTTGCAGGGGCATTGAAAACGCTCTTGCAGCGTTGTCGACGCGAAGTGTCTGATCACTCACCATAGAGTCCGAACTTGAGTCCCTCTGATTTTCATCTCTTCGCTCACATGAACTGCTGGCTATCAGGACAGTATTTTGGCACAAACAGTGAGCTGCAGACGAGCTTAGGAAATTGGTGGAAAAGATTTACTTCTTTGCCGAAGATACTGGAAAGTTGGTAGCACAATAAGAAAAAAATGGTTCAAATGGCTCTGAGCACTATGCGACTTAACTTCTGAGGTTATCAGTCGCCTAGAACTTACAACTAATTAAACCTAACTAACCTAATGACATCACACACATCCATGCCCGAGGCAGGATTCGAACCTACGACCGTAGAGGTCGCTCGGCTCCAGGCTGTAGCGCCTAGAACCGCACGGCCACAGCACTCTACGACAGATGTCTCAGTTGGAGCAGCGACTATGCAGAGAATTAGCTGGAAATTATAGTTAAAAGTTGCAAGTAAGACATTTTTTTTATTTTCACTGTGGTTTCCATTTTATGACTGATCTGAGGTTGAAAAATAAGTAGCCTTCGTATTACGATTTTGGGACCAGCAGATTACACCAACATTCACCAAAGTTAGCCCTTACGTAGTCTCTGTGGCCGCCAAAAGAAACAATAAATTTGAAAGTACTTGTAAGAGAGAGAATTCGTTACACACAACAATAATGAGATAGCGTCCCCGGAGATCTACACTCCTGGAAATTGAAATAAGAACACCGTGAATTCATTGTCCCAGGAAGGGGAAACTTTATTGACACGTTCCTGGGGTCAGATACATCACAAGATCACACTGACAGAACCACAGGCACATAGACACAGGCAACAGAGCATGCACAATGTCGGCACTAGTACAGTGTATATCCACCTTTCGCAGCAATGCAGGCTGCTATTCTCCCATGGAGACGATCGTAGAGATGATGTTCTGTGACCTTATCCTGCTCATATCGTTGACAATATCTGACTTCGGATTTGAGTCACTTGGTTCTCTGACAGCATTTCTCTAAGCTAATTACCATTCTGTCTGGAGTGTCTCACTTCCAGATTGAATAACATGTACATTTAACTGTTTTTACCTCTATGCGTTCTTTCCCAATCATTGTTTGTGTGTACCGGCGGGTTTTCCCTCTCATCTCTCCTATCTATTTTGTATAACGACCCAGTGACAGCAGACAGACATTCCATCCATGGACGATGTTATATGCTCACGAAATGCTTATCGCCTATCGAATATGAGCAAGCACTGCCTGGAGAGCAACTTAAAATATAAACGTCAGCGTGTGGACTGTATTAAAAACGAATACGTAACAGAACGTGTAAAACTTTTCGATACTTATTAAGAGTAATGGTGGAGAACGGCCTAAACGTCGAGGAAAAATAAACAACTTACTAAATAGCTAGGCAACAAAAATTTTTACTTTATAGGTATATGCCACAGTGACCTCAGCGTATCGCTGAAAATTAAAAGATGGAGTCAGGGATCAGTCACACTCACAAAACATATTATTATGTGAAGTATTAAACGGTACAAATGAATATCGAGACACGAAAATTAAACGGTGTAATTTAATTCATGGGTTCACTTTGCAACGTAAAACGATATTTGTGGTGGGTTAAGGTAATTTTGCAATATGTGGATTAAATCAAACACTTTCACAGAACGTTCTGTGGAACAATATGTGGATTAAATCAAACACTTTCACAGAACGTTCTGCCTCTGTTTAACTGTTCACAACCTTAACAACGAGCATTAGGTACTTATTTCTATTGGTGCCCACCACTGTCGGTTCTGGATATCTTGTGTCGCTTCCAACGAGGATCAGGTAGAAATAATGAAATACGCTACTCGGAAGTGTTCTTTACATTGTGTGTAGCTGTAAGATTTTAATATGTTTCAGTACTGCAGGAAATACGATGTACTCTCATATCTTTGAAGTTGCGTTCAAAAACAAACAGTGCGAAAATCTGTAACTGTAGTACTCATGCAACTACAAATTTAAAACTTGATTACTCTTGAAACTTCCTGGCAGATTAAAACTGTGTGCCGGACCGAGACTCGAACTCGGAACCTTTGCCTTTCGCGGGCAAGTGCTCTACATCCCCAAAGCTGTGGCTAAGCCATGTCTCCGCAATATCCTCTCTTTCAGGAGTGCTAGTTCTGCATGGTTCGCAGGAGAGCTTCTGTAAAGTTTGGAAGGTAGGAGACGAGATACTGGCAGAAGTAAAGCTGTGAGGACGGGGCGTGAGTCGTGCTTTGGTAGCTCAGTTGGTGCCGGCACGGTAGCTCAGCGTGTTCGGTCATTCGGTCAGAGGGTTAGTCGCCCTCTGTAACAAAAAACTGAGTAAACAGATCAGCGATGAACCTAAATGGGTGTCATGGGACGTCCGCCCCGAACAAATGGAACGAACAGTAAAGAACAAAATAAGACAAAAATATTAAAAAAAAAAAGTTGGTAGAGCACTTGCCCGCGAAAGAAGGCAAAGGTCCCGAGTTCGAGTCTCGGTCCGGCACACAGTTTTAATCTGTCAGGAAGTTTCATATCAGCGCACACTCCGATGCAGAGTGAAAATCTCATTCTTGATTACTCTCGCTTTCTTATCCGCCAGTTCGTCAGTTATTACATCTGACAAGATTTCAAATAAGTACCTCTCTATAGAAAGCAGTTCTATATTATTAATTCTGTCCCTAGTAATAGAAATTCTTAAACATATCCTTGCAAGATTAAGGTTCCAAGGACTCCTATTGACTTGTGCAAACCGACATGTTACGTCAGAAGCAGAGCTTTTGAAACTAAACTTTTTAGTTTGTTCAGTACTGATTGGCACCCCCTTTATAATTCCTGCAAAGTGTCAGTTTCAAATATGTGTCGATGCATATCTGAAGACAGACTGTAGTAGCGTATACCGCCACCAGATGGTGTCGCTGCAGCCGGCCGCTGTGGCCGAGCGGTTCTGGGCACTTCAGTCCGGAAACGTGCTGCTGCTACGCTCGCAGGTTCGAATCCTGCCTCGGACATAGATGTTTGTGATGTCCTTTGGTTAGTTAGGTTTAAGTAGTTTCTGAGTCTAGGGGATTGATGACCTCAGATATTAAGTCCCAATAGTGCTTAGAGCCATTTGAACCATTTGGTGTCGCTGCTTCCCATAGGTGGCGCATTATATGAAGCAGACAGGCATAGACAACTGTGGACATTGTGGTTTCACTGGAGGGAAGAAGTAACTGCTTCAGACGTCCACAAGAGGATAGTAGCCATGTGTTGGAAACACATGTTGGGAAGCCGCAGAGCCGTATTTCGTTGTCTGTCAGAGTTCATAGACGGTGGACACTAAAAAACGCAGAACCACTTGGCGTCCAGCAACTGCATGCCGCCCAAAAGATGCCCAGCGTGTCAATGAGTTGATAATGGGGCACTGGCAAATCACATTTGATGAACTAGAGAAGGCAACATGTCTATCATGGGAAACCCTCCACACCATCATCCACGAGGATTTGAAATGAAGAAGGTGTGTGCACAATGATCGCTCCATTCCTTCATCACTGCGTAGAATCAGAAGCACGTGGAAATATACCAACAGTTGGTGGAACAGTACAGTGAACATCCAGCGGAGTTCATTGAGAGTCTAGTCACCGTCGACGGATCATGGTTCTTCCACGATACTCCAGAAAAGAAATGCCAGTCAGTGGAATGGAAGGGTACTGGGGACTCGTGTCAAGAAGTCACTGCCAGGTTTATAAATGTCTCCACAGAAAATGGGGCCGAGGTGTTCTGCTCCAACAGGACAATGCGCGGCCACATGCCAGTCGGCAGACCATTGCCACGGCGCGTGAGCTAAGTTCTATTGTGCTGCCACATCGTCCATATCCGTCGAATCTGGCACCTAGCGGCTATGCCTTTACGACTCAAAGGGTTGGGTTGTTGGGGGGGGGGGGGGGGGAGGGGAGGAGAGCAAACAGCGAGGTCATCGGTCTCATCGGATGACGGAAGGACGGGAAAGGAAGTCGGTCGTGCCCTTTCAAAGGAACCATCCCGGCATTAGCCTGGAACGATTTAGGGAAATCACGGAAAACCTAAATCGGGATGGCCGGACGCAGGATTGAATCGTCGTCCTCCCGAGTGCGAGTCCAGTGTGCTAACCACTGCGCCACCTCGCTCGGTTCGACGCAAAAGGGTAAGATGTTCGCCACAAATGACTAATTTCATGCAGCTGTCCACCAGTGGCACCAGCATACATCTACATCTACCTGATTACTCTGCTATTCACAATAAAGTGCCTGACAGAGGGTTCAATGAGCCACCTTCAAGCTGTCTCTCTACCGTTCCACTCTCGAACGGCGCGCGGCAAAAACGAGCACTTAAATTTTTCTGTGCGAGCCCTGATTTTATCGTGATGATCATTTCTCCCTGTGTAGGGGGGTGCCAACAGAATTTTTTCGCAATCGGAGGAGAAAACTGGTGACTGAAATTACATGAGAAGATCCCGTGGAAACGAAAAACGCCTTTGTTTTAATGATTGCCACTCCAGTTCACGTACCATGTCTGTGGTACTATCTCCCATACTTCGCGATAATACAAAACGAGCTGCCCTTCTTTGTACTTTTTTGATATCATCCGTCAGTTCCATCTGATGCGGATCCCACACCGCACAGCAATACTCCAGAATAGGGCGGATACCCGCAAAGAAGGTTTTCTTACGTACGAGTATATACGGAATCTGCCAGAACGATGGCAAAAGAACACAGAGGCTGTAACATAATCTGTATTCGTTTGTTCAGTAAATGGTTCCCGTGAACAAACAAAATTTTAGTGCCAATCATTTTTGAACGCATCAAGAATCACTCGTAAAAGGCAGTTTAGAGATTTTCTAAACGTTCGAGTGCTTTAGACAAAAGGCAAGTACAATGCGTAATGCTGTTTTTTAAATTTAAAGGCAACATAACCGATCTGATAATTTCCCTCAGAACTCGCTGAAAAGACACGCAGCCTTTTGTGCGAACGGCCGTTTAGGTGGAAATAGAAAATAGTGCCTACCCTTTTTCTGAGGCTCACAGTGATCGGTGTCCTGGAGCAGTCAACACGTTGCGTGCGCGCTGCTCATGGATGACGTTGTGGGCGAACGCCCGCTACCGTCGCCACAACACGGTGAGATGATGAAGTCTGCAGGCAAGGAAACGCGTCATCATGCGTCACCAGTACTGCTCGCTGCTAGCGTTCTTGTGTCCCACTAGTCTCAACCTCCTAGGAGTTCCAATGATTGCAGTTGTGAACTTTGGTTCTAAGTGATGCTCGACAGCACGTGAGCTTAATATCGAATACTTGATACTGAACACTCATTCCTCCCTATTTCAGTGGTTAGTATTATTTTTATGTTATCTTGAAAATATGAAATTCTGAGTACAGGCTATTTCACTTGAATGTGATTATTGAGAAATCCCACATGTCCGAAACACTAAACTTTTCAGGAGGTAAGAAACATTCCAAATCTTAAAATCATGCTGAAATTCCAGTTATCTTCTCATTTTTCTTAAAATGAATGTAGAAGAAAGAATTCCAGTGACTGTAGGCAATCATTGTACGTTTTCTTGACGTTAAGATAAAATTTATTTAGTGAACATGTGAGCGTTAAATGTCTTCCATAAGCAGAAAAATGTACCGGTGTCGCACCATGCATGTAGTGCATTCTCCAACAATGGAGCATAGAAGAAATTTAAGTCCAATGAAGGGGACTGAATGGCAAAGTTCATATTTCATTCAGGTGTGTTGGTACTAACTAGGACAATATTAAGGTAGTTGGGGTGAACTTCACGAATGGGAACCGCACAATAACCCTGGGTTCGGTGTGGGGCGGCGGTGGGGCGGGTGAACTGCTGTGGCCTGTTGTGGGGTTGTGAACCACTGAGGGCTACGGCGGGTCGAAGCCTCTCCGTCGTTTCTAGGTCCCCGGTTCAATACACAATACACACACAAGACCGATAGACGAGTGGAACGAACGGTACGTGTGTTATGAAAGCTGTAAGAATTTTATACAAAAGTTATGCAAAGGTTTTGAAATAGTTCGAAAAGCTACTACCAGATGGCGCTATAATCGCAGTACGTAGTGCCTATAAATAGTGCACCATAGCTAAGAGCGATCAGTCCCAGCTTTCAAATGTCGAAGGAAGTTAGCGTACTGAAGGAAGAAGTTGATATTATGTATTCCATTGAACACAACATGGAACACCACAGGTTAGAACACAGTCCTACGGCAACAGGATGCAGTTTTTAAGCACGACTTAATATTCCTGTAGGACCTGATGAGAAAACTATTGTGAAAGTCTTCACCAAATTCCAACGGACAGGCAGCACGGCTGATGATCTAGTCCGGAATGTAGCTACTCCTGACAAATATCGCCACCGTTTCTGGAATTATTCAGCAAAGTCCAAGGAAATCCGTCCGAAGAATGGTAGCAGAGACAGATTTGAAGTATTAGTTCCAGCACACTGAAAATGCTGAGGCAGAACCTACCCACGTTTCCATTCAAAGTCCAAAGCCACCTGTCTAACTGTGGGAAAGAGAGGTGACTTTGCAAACCAGATTCTCACAAAGACTGATAATGAAGGATCTGATGTTGGCTGCAACTGTTTTACAGATGAAGCACACTTCCACGTGAATGAAAACGTTGATAAACGAAACAGGTGATTGTGCGGGTTTCAGAAACCCTCATTTCTGCAAAGCTAAACCGCTGTATTATCCCAAAGTTACTACACTCCTGGAAATTGAAATAAGAACACCGTGAATTCATTGTCCCAGGAAGGGGAAACTTTATTGACACATTCCTGGGGTCAGATACATCACATGATCACACTGACAGAACCACAGGCACATAGACACAGGCAACAGAGCATGCACAATGTCGGCACTAGTACAGTGTATATCCACCTTTCGCAGCAATGCAGGCTGCTATTCTCCCATGGAGACGATCGTAGAGATGCTGGATGTAGTCCTGTGGAACGGCTTGCCATGCCATTTCCACCTGGCGCCTCAGTTGGACCAGCGTTCGTGCTGGACGTGCAGACCGCGTGAGACGACGCTTCATCCAGTCCCAAACATGCTCAATGGGGGACAGATCCGGAGATCTTGCTGGCCAGGGTAGTTGACTTACACCTTCTAGAGCACGTTGGGTGGCACGGGATACATGCGGACGTGCATTGTCCTGTTGGAACAGCAAGTTCCCTTGCCGGTCTAGGAATGGTAGAACGATGGGTTCGATGACGGTTTGGATGTACCGTGCGCTATTCAGTGTCCCCTCGACGATCACCAGTGGTGTACGGCCAGTGTAGGAGATCGCTCCCCACACCATGATGCCGGGTGTTGGCCCTGTGTGCCACGGTCGTATGCAGTCCTGATTGTGGTGCTCACCTGCACGGCGCCAAACACGCATACGACCATCATTGGTACCAAGGCAGAAGCGACTCTCATCGCTGAAGACGACACGTCTCCATTCGTCCCTCCATTCACGCCTGTGGCGACACCACTGGAGGCGGGCTGCACGATGTTGGGGCGTGAGCGGAAGACGGCCTAACGGTGTGCGGGACCGTAGCCCAGCTTCATGGAGACGGTTGCGAATGGTCCTCGCCGATACCCCAGGAGCAACAGTGTCCCTAATTTGCTGGGAAGTGGCGGTGCGGTCCCCTACGGCACTGCGTAGGATCCTACGGTCTTGGCGTGCATCCGTGCGTCGCTGCGGTCCGGTCCCAGGTCGACGGGCACGTGCACCTTCCGCCGACCACTGGCGACAACATCGATGTTCTGTGGAGACCTCACGCCCCACGTGTTGAGCAATTCGGCGGTACGTCCACCCGGCCTCCCGCATGCCCACTATACGCCCTCGCTCAAAGTCCGTCAACTGCACATACGGTTCACGTCCACACTGTCGCGGCATGCTACCAGTGTTAAAGACTGCGATGGAGCTCCGTATGCCACGGCAAACTGGCTGACACTGACGGCGGCGGTGCACAAATGCTGCGCAGCTAGCGCCATTCGACGGCCAACACCGCGGTTCCTGGTGTGTCCGCTGTGCCGTGCGTGTGATCATTGCTTGTACAGCCCTCTCGCAGTGTCCGGAGCAAGTATGGTGGGTCTGACACACCGGTGTCAATGTGTTCTTTTTTCCATTTCCAGGAGTGTATTTGGGCTGCAGTGTACAGCGGAGACATTACTGGTCCAACTTTGTGCGGCAAATGATCACTAGTCAAAGTTACGTTGCAATTTTGGAACAATTTGTCGCCACACAGCTAGCGTTGGGGACCGACCAGTCACGAAGCGGTTCATGCACGATGCGGCCAGACAACATCGCACCGAACAGGTGATGCGTGTTTCTTGAAGAATACTTCGGGAATAGAAGCACTGTGTTGGATTATTGTAAATTTTATGGCGAAGGGATGGATTGGCCTCCATATTCGCCCGATCTGACTCCTTGTGACAACTTTATGTGGGGCACACTGAAAGATACTGTCTACCGGACCACAGCACCACGCTGAACGAGTTTGAATCGGCGATCTGTCTGAGATCTGAATCCACTTCCGTTGATACTCTACAAGATGCGATGGCAAATTACATCATTCTTTTGCGCCACTACAGTATCAAATGGGCTGTGATGTGACTGGAAAAATTGCTTGCAGAGACCAAGTTTAATTTGTAACCTCCCCGTGAATGTAAGTTTGTTTAAATGAAAAATAATGAAAAATGGGAATTGTGCTAAGTGTAACCTCCCCTTAAGAATCTTTAAAGTCAATAATATAGAAAGTGTAACCTCCCCGTGAAATATAATAATGACAATGATAATGAAAACGTGTGCCAAATGTTGACTTCCCACAGTAATAAAACTCAATAATAATAAAAATGTGCAAAAATGTTAAGTCCCCACAAAATTAACGCTAAAATGAACCTGATAAATTTTATAAGGGCAGCTGCGCTGACCCTTGGCCCTGTGCAACAATTATACCTGAACACAAAAACCAAAACTCTCACATCAGCAAAACTGTATCACTATCTTATTTTTGGGCACAGCTTCGTGCAACGCTGGCGTATATTTAATTCTGATTCTTGGAGGAAATGCATAGAAAAAACTCTTTAAATTAAAATGATTACTTTGTTTAAAAGATCCACTTTATAAAAACTTATTATTGGGGAATTCTTGAACAAATTAATTACAGTCAACATACGTTATTAGCTGAGCGCAATGCTGCTTCATTACCTTCTATAACAAAATACCTCGTCCAGAACCGTGACCAGAGACCCATGTCGACGCCGGCCGACTCCTCACACGCGACTAGTCTCGAACTGTATCCGACTGAGTGCAACTAGCAACACGCTACTCGTACTGTACTCTACTACTACTGACAGAGTGAAACTAGCAACTGTTCCTGGCGACTCACTACACGCTACTTACAACAACTTTCTCGCAACAGCGTCCAACTCGGAACTGCACACTCGCGCGGTCAAGCGCAGACTAGCAACGATAGATAAATAACTCTCTGGTCAGAGATTCTGTCATGCCTCGCCATCGCTGGTTGAAATGTACGCGTTTCAAATTATGCACGCGGATACTGTACGTAATGCACAACGTAGATGGTTCAAATGGCTCTGAGCACTATGGGACTTAACATCTATGGTCATCAGTCCCCTAGAACTTAGAACTAATTAAACCTAACTAACCTAAGGACAGCACACAACATCCAGTCATCACGAGGCAGAGAAAATCCCTGACCCCGCCGGGAATCGAACCCGGGAACCCGGGCGTGGGAAGCGAGAACGCTACCGCACGACCACGAGATGCGGGCGCACAACGTAGAGGGCCATCTACTAGCAGCTTTTCGAACTATTTCGAAACTTCATTATAACTTTCGTATAAAATCCTTACAATTTTCACAATAAACATACCTTTAGTTGCACTCGTCTATCGATCTTAGCTTTAGATATATTTAATTTTGGAATCAGGCTTGACACCCCGTATACTGGAGCACTCCTCAGCATTTATGTTCCCCCGGCTAAGTTTACACTCGTTAACGCGTAAACAAACAGTCGTCGGTGCTACTGCAGAGTCCGCATGATCTTCATTACATTCGGCCAACCAGCGCAGTTGTAGCTTCAAATAAAAATGTTTAACAGTGGTGTAAAATACATTTTACTTCATCTTCTACTCAACACATTACACTGACCGCTCCAGACGTCGCATGTCTTTGAAATCTTGAAAAAAAAAGCGTTACAAGAATTACGAATGCTAAAAGTGACGCGGTGCGCATTTGTACTGGGTGATCAAAAAGTCAGTATAAATTTGAAAACTGCATAAATCACGGAATAATGTAGATAGAGAGGTACAAATTGACACACATGCTTGGAATGACATGGGGTTTTATTAGAACCAAAAAAATACAAAAGTTCAAAAAATGTCCGACAGATGGTGCTTCATCTGATCAGAATAGCAATAACTAGCATAACAAAGTAAGACAAAGCAAAGATGATGTTCCTTACAGGAAATGCTCAATATGTCCACCATCATTTCTCAACAATAGCTGTAGTTGAGGAATAATGTTGCGAACAGCACTGTAAAGCATGTCCGGAGTTATGGTGAGGCATTGGCGTCGGATGTTGTCTTTCAGCATCCCTAGAGATGTCGGTCCATCACGATACACTTCCGACTTCAGGTAACCCCAAAGCCAATAATCGCACGGACTGAGGTCTGGGGAACTTGGAGGAGAAGCATGACGAAAGTGGCGGCTGAGCACACGATCATCACCAGACGATGCGCGTAAGAGGTCTTTCACGCGTCTAGCAATGTGGGGTGGTACTAATAAAACCTCATGTCATTCCAAGCATATGTGTCAATTTTTACCACTCTATCTACATTATTCCGTGGTTTATTAAGTTTTCAAATTTATACTGACTTTTTGATCACATGGTATAATTTACCACATAGTAATGTACAGGTTAAGGAACTCCAGTATCTCTATAGTTCCCTCAAGGTCGAAAGGATAAACTTGTATTTACCTTCATAACTACTGCATAAAATGACCATAAGACAGTCAGACAGAAAAGGAAAGTTCTTTTCCTGCGCTAGTAATCGATTTCTAAGGATGTAAAGTTCAATAGTGATTTTTGTTTTAAGAAACAAACTGACGAACGGCCTACAGTTCGTTTCTGGAAGATACTAAACGGAAAATTTCCATTTCCGTCGTACACTGACAGTATTAGATAAGAATACAGTGCTGTTGCGTCTGCTAAGGGTTTCTGAAGAAAGTTTCTCCTCGGATATAAAACGACAACTTCGATACAGGGGAGCAGGAGACGCCTGATGCGTATTAGTTGGGAGAGAGAATAAATTTGGCGTTCATTAGTATTTTATACGCGCAGCAGTTACAGAGGGAACGAGGACTGGCTGCTCCCCTCCCCCCCCCCCCCTCTCCCACACCGCTCCGCCGCTCGGGCGTCGAGCACCCCCTCCCTTCGACCGCCCTCCGACGCCTGCAGCGCCGCCGCGCTCCAGACCACTTGATTCTCATCTGTTCTTGCAAGATGGTGTCGGCTGCAGGGGACGCCATTTTCATATCCATGAAATTATGGCCGCTCCATTTGCATGTTAAATCCATCCGTTATTTCATAACGACTTTAACGACCTCCGGCCCCGCAGCTGCTATTAGAATATAAACGTAACGCTGCAAGTCTTTTACTTTTAATAATACAGTCAGGAGTGCGAGCAGAAGATTACGCGCCGTAAAATGTGTTTTTAAGGACTCTTCACAAACAAACATCCATAAATAAGGGGTTCCACATTACAAAGGAACGTGTGCCTGACAGGAAATTCGCGGCGTTGTTACACTGCAGCAGTTCATTTGAAAGTGTCGACTTTCGTAATGTAGATGATGAAAGCTACCATTCAATTAAGGCTCCATGAATATGATGAGACTCAATAAGAGTGGTAAAGTCGTTTCATCTGGTTGAGCGCAAAGTGGGATATCATAAGACAAGGTGCTTGTAAGTTATCTTCTGACAGTGCCGGTTTAAGGCCCAAGGGACACAAGTGGTCACTCCAGGCGCTGAGTTGAGAGGGGTATCACAGACGACCAAGTGCAAAATTTTTATACAGAATGTATTACACTTAGAAGTGAGAACAGATACGGGTAGAAGTGTACGAAGAAGGGTGGCAAATTATTTTATCGCTTGCGTGGAAAAACGTGCTCGAATAAGTTCTGCATATTGAATTGGTGATGGTTTTGCTATAGAGAATGTCTTATTAGTGAAGTACTACTCGTATTAGGTATTTAATAGTTTGTATTCTACCGTTCACGAATTTCGTTGTTTGTGCTGTAGAGATAGTGATCAGTTAAAAACACCGGGAAATGATTTATGGAAGGTAAATATGTACATGAGGGGCGCTCGATAAGAAATGCTACTTTTTTCTGGCCAATTTCGTTCATATGGAGAAGGGGAGATTAAAAGTAGACAGATATTAAATGCGAAAGATCCTTATTTATCTTCAAAGAGTCCTTTTATGTCTCCGCTTCTATACACAGTATCAATAGATATTTTTGCTATGCAGTGTTAAGTACTCCATAGTACTTTGTCGTATAAGAGAGTTTTTCGCGAAAACAGCACAATGTGTAGTTTATAGATACAAACATTAAACGATATTGTCACGTAGAAGATGAATGACGAACACTAACTTCACCTAACGAAGGTTTGTTCAGCACTTGCACATACAAGAGCGCGGAGCGAACTGCCTCCAGCCAGAACACATACAGTATATATACAGCTGCATAACATTCCAGTACAATGATGCTTGACATTTGTGGGTACTTCTAGAATGTACTCGAACCTAATAGAGTAATTTAAATTGTGCAGTATATGTGAGTTTTGAATTCACCACCCTCCATGCAACAGTTCAGTATCATAACCACTACACCATAAGACTGTATAATACTGTACAAAAATGTATGGGGATGTTAGATAACGCTGCGAACGATTATTGTAAGTGTGAGCTCAAGTTGTGTGTGGAGGTCATCATCGGATTAGGGAAGGATGGTGGAGGAAGTCGGCCGTGGCCTTTCAAAGAAATCATCCCAGCATTTGCCTGAAGGGATTTGGGGAAATCACGGAAAACCTAAATCAGGACAGCTGTCGTCCTCCCGAATCAGAGTCCAGTGTGTTAAGCACTGCACTACCTCGCTCGGTTTGTATATGGATTAGGAGTATTATGAAAACATTTCACTATGACACTTAGTTCTCTATCGAAAAGGCACGGGAGGGACTCCATACTTTCATTACGATGTTTGTATTTGCAGGGACTCACAGATTTCTTTTTTTTTTTTTTATGGACCATTTGCCTCCTGTTGAGAATGTCCCATACTGAGAACTGCAGGCCGTCTTCCTACTGAAGTTAACTGTTCGTTTCTCAGTAGTTGTGTTCGTCTCTGTATTTAGTCCATCTACTGTAATGCTAATGTCAGTCATGTCTCCTGCATCAGCCATCTTGTGCATGTCGTCTGGTGTCTGCTGTGGTATAAGAAAAAGATTAGTAATTGTGGCCAGTGTGAGAAAGCTAAACACGGAAATGGACTCCTAATACCTTGCGTATACTGTTCTAATACTGCACTATGTCCTACAGTCAACACACTTTCTCTGCGCTTTTACAATATGCTGTCCAACGTTAGTAGAATGAAAGATTCAAATGGTTCAAATAGCTCTGAGCATTATGGGACTTAACTTCTGAGGTCATCAGTCCCCTAGACTTAGAACTACTTAAACCTAACTAACCTAAGGACATCACACACATCCATGCCCGAGGCAGGATTCGAACCTGCGACCGTAGCGGTCGCGCGGTTCCAGGCTGTAGCGCCTAGAACCGCTCGGCCACTCCGGCCGGCGGAATGAAAGGAGTTGCCCAACAGACAGCTCTTTCATTCGGTGGTAAACTCTACCATATTATCTGCGCGACAGATAATTTATGCTCTGGCACATTGCTGAACACATGTGTGTGTCTGACTGTGTTGCCGACGTCGCTGTTTAGCGCCCTAAACCGCAAATCATCATCGACATCATCCATTCTGTACTCATGCTAACTCGTTGAAGACATCGTACAGGTTGTTTACGAGCCTAGTTTTGCACGCTAGACATTCAAAGTTTTCTTTAAAAAAAAGAGAGAATTACTGATATTAAGAAAGAACATTAATCAATATACACAACATCAATACAAAGGGAGATGGTAGGCGTATTTCTACATCTGAAATAAAATGTCTATTCAATTTTCGCACCAGTCGCATCACAGTGGCGCTGGTAGCAAATCAGATTTGCTTTAAGTACAAACTGTAACGGTCTTGAGCGTTAGTTACCTTTGATATTGTGTGTGGTGGGTTGATGTTAGTCAAGAATGCCTCTAAGGCGACGAAGACGCCACTATCAGTACCTCACTGAGTTTGAACTAGGTCGTGTAATAGGGCTACGACAAACTGGATTTTCCTTCAGGGATATTGCAGAAAGATTTGGCAGGAGTGTAACCACTGTACATGATCGCTGGCAGCGGTGGTCACGGGAATGTGCGGTCGAGAGAAGACCGCACTCTGGACGACCACCTGGAACTACCGACAGTGGAAGTTAACGAGCATTGCGCTCTCATTTAAATATATGGCCGAAACAGTCAGCCTACAGAAATTGTGAAACGAACCAAATCGTCCAGGACCGCGTGCCACAAAGGGCGCAGATTCACCACGAGATGGGGAAATTCACAGGCGTGTATTGTCTATTGAGGCCTAAGCACTGTAGTGTGCGAGTGAGACAGACGAGAACCTACGTCATAGGGAAACCCAGTAGAAGGCTTTTGTGGCCGAAGAGACGTAGCAGTGTTAAATATGGCGGATCTGAGATCGGTCATAAAGGGAAACATTTATGAAAACTATTTAATTCTGCCCGCATCTCGTGGTCGTGCGGTAGCGTTCTCGCTTCCCACGCCCGGGTTCCCGGGTTCGATTCCCGGCGGGGTCAGGGATTTTCTCTGCCTCGTGATGGCTGGGTGTTGTGTGCTGTCCTTAGGTTAGTTAGGTTTAAGTAGTTCTAAGTTCTAGGGGACTTATGAACACAGCAGTTGAGTCCCATAGTGCTCAGAGCCATTTGAACCATTTTATTTAATTCTGTGACTAGGGCCTCCTGTCCAGTAGACTATTCGCCGGGTGCAAGTCTTTCGATTTGACGCCACTTCGCCGACTTGCGCGTCGACGGGGATGTAATGATGATGATTAGGACAACACACGACCCAGTCTCTTAGCGGAGAAAATCTCCTACACAGCCGGGAATCGAACCCAGGCCCTTAGGATTGACCTTCTGTCGCGCTGACCACTCAGCTACCAGGGGCGGACAATTTACATCTACATCTACATTTATACTCCGCAAGCCACCCAACGGTGTGTGGCGGAGGGCACTTTACGTGCCACTGTCATTATCTCCCTTTCCTGTTCCAGTCGCGTATGGTTCGCGGGAAGAACGACTGTCTGAAAGCCTCTGTGCGCGCTCTAATCTCTCTAATTTTACATTCGTGATCTCCTCGGGAGGTATAAGTAGGGGGAAGCAATATATTCGATACCTCATCCAGAAACGCACCCTCTCGAAACCTGGCAAGCAAGCTACACCGCGATGCAGAGCGCCTCTCTTGCAGAGTCTGCCACTTGAGTTTGCCAAACATCTCCGTGACGCTATCACGGTTACCAAATAACCCTGTGACGAAACGCGCCGCTCTTCTTTGGATCTTCTCTATCTCCTCCGTCAACCCGATCTGGTACGGATCCCACACTGATGAGCAATACTCAAGTATAGGTCGAACGAGTGTTTTGTAAGCCACCTCCTTTGTTGATGGACTACATTTGCTAAGGACTCTCCCAATGAATCTCAACCTGGTACCCGCCTTACCAACAATTAATTTTATATGATCATTCCACTTCAAATCGTTCCGCACGCATACTCCCAGATATTTTACAGAAGTAACTGCTACCAGTGTTTGTTCCGCTATCATATAATCATACAGTAAAGGATCCTTCTTTCTATGTATTCGCAATAGATTACATTTGTCTATGTTAAGGGTCAGTTGCCACTCCCTGCACCAAGTGCCTATCCGCTGCAGATCATCTTGCATTTCGCTACAATTTTCTAATGCTGCAACGTCTCTGTATACTACAGCATCATCCGCGAAAAGCCGCATGGAACTTCCGACACTATCTACTAGGTCATTTATATATATTGTGAAAAGCAATGGTCCCATAACACTCCCCTGTGGCACGCCAGAGGTTACTTTAATGTCTGTAGAGGTCTCTCCGTTGATAACAACATGCTGTGTTCTGTTTGCTAAAAACTCTTCAATCCAGCCACACAGCTGGTCTGATATTCCATAGGCTCTTACTTTGTTTATCAGGCGACAGTGCGGAACTGTATCGAACGCCTTCCGGAAGTCAAGAAAAATAGCATCTACCTGGGAGCCTGTATCTAATATTTTCTGGGTCTCATGAACAAATAAAGCGAGTTGGGTTTCACACGATCGCTGTTTCCAGAATCCATGTTGATTCCTACATAGCAGATTCTGAGTTTCCAAAAACGACATGATACTCGAGCAAAACACATGTTCTAAAATTCTACAACAGATCGACGTCAGAGATATAGGTCTATAGTTTTGCGCATCTGCTCGACGCCCTTCTTGAAGACTGGGACTACCTGTGCTCTTTTCCAATCATTTGGAACCTTCTGTTCCTCTAGAGACTTGCGGTACACGGCTGTTAGAAGGGGGGCAAGTTCTTTCGCGTACTCTGTGTAGAATCGAATTGGTATCCCGTCAGGTCCAGTGGACTTTCCTCTGTTGAGTGATTCCAGTTGCTTTTCTATTCCTTGGACACTTATTTCGATGTCAGCCATTTTTTCGTTGGTGCGAGGATTTAGAGAAGGAACTGCAGTGCGGTCTTCCTCTGTGAAACAGCTTTGGAAAAAGGTGTTTAGTATTTCAGCTTTACGCTTGTCATCCTCTGTTTCAATGCCATCATCATCCCGGAGGGTCTGGACATGATGTTTCGAGCCACTTACTGATTTAACGTAAGACCAGAACTTCCTAGGATTTTCTGTCAAGTCGGTACCTAGTATTTTACTTTCGAATTCACTGAACGCTTCACGCATAGCAATCCTTACGCCAACTTTGACATCGTTTAGCTTGTGTTTGTCTGAGAGGTTTTGGCTGCGTTTAAACTTGGAGTGAAGCTCTCTTTGCTTTCGCAGTAGTTTCCTAACTTTGTTGTTGTACCACGGTGGGTTTTTCCCGTCCCTCACAGTTTTACTCGGCACGTACCTGTCTAAAACGCATTTTACGATTGCCTTGAACTTTTTCCATGAACACTCAACATTGTCAGTGTCGGAACAGAAATTTTCGTTTTGATCTGTTAGGTAGTCTGAAATCTGCCTTCTATTACTCTTGCTAAACAGATAAACCTTCCTCCCTTTTTTTATATTCCTATTAACTTCCATATTCAGGGATGCTGCAACGGCCTTATGATCACTGATTCCCTGTTCTGCACTTACAGAGTCGAAAAGTTCGGGTCTGTTTGTTATCAGTAGGTCCAAGATGTTATCTCCACGAGTCGGTTCTCTGTTTAATTGCTCGAGGTAATTTTCGGATAGTGCACTCAGTATAATGTCACTCGATGCTCTGTCCCTACCACCCGTCCTAGAATTCTACAATCCCTGCATTACTACAATTCTGTAGTAATGCAGGGAATCAAGCCACAGTAATTTTAATCTGGTATCCTCCATAAATTTCCATGGTGATCCCAAAAAAACCTGAATATTGATCATATCTATAATAGTTTAGGACTTACTGTTAAAGTGAAATTAACAAGTTTTGTAGCAAAGACCTGAATGCTAAAGTCTGAACCATTCGGTCAATCTTAACGATCGATATTTCATATAGAAGAGCGTCATTAAAATGACAAACGTTGTAAACATCAACTCTGTAACTTTATTTGCTTAAAAGATATAGTAAATTTAAATTATCAGTATTTTCAGTTAACCATCAGATCGTCACTTCCTCCACACAAAACACATTGAACGATGACAGCATGTTAACTTATTGAATCATTGCGTAATAGAGTATTTGTTGTAAAGATTAATGCATAATAGTTACTTTTGTTCTTTACTTATTTATCAGAAAGCACATTGGTGTAAGGCCGTGACATTAAAAGTTAAGAAGGAAATTGTATTGGTTTTATGTAAAAGAATTTAACGTTTATTATGTAGTTTATATTATTGTTACCATATTTAGAACGTGAAAGGGGTCAACCTTTGATTATTTAAAAATGTTAAAATGTAAAATAATGTAGAATAAGCTGTAGCCAATCAGATGGACGGCTTCAGGAAAGCGAACTGCGACGTTATTATGCGCGCGGGAAACGCAGCAGGGGACCGGCGGAGAGACAGTGCTGGGGCAGACGCGAAAGTGGACAGTTCTGGTCGAGACACCAAACTTCAAATGGTTCAAATGGCTCTGAGCACTATGGGACTTAACTGCTGAGGTCATCAGTCCCCTAGAACTTAGAACTACCTGAACCTAACTAACCTAAGGACATCACACACATCCATGCCCGAGGCAGGATTCGAACCCGCGACCGTAGCGGTCGCGCGGTTCCAGACTGTAGCGCCTAGAACCGCTCGCCCACCCCGGCCGGCAGACACCAAAGTGTGAAACGTCCCCTTTGAACAATTTATACAAGACTGTGCTTAACCTGACACACAATGTTTTTAGCGCAACGCAATCTGACTTTCAATAATCCCTACAAAACAATGACCCTGACTAACTTTAACTTATACCTTTCACAAATCACTTACCTCACAAAAATCTTCGTTACTGGAACTACTGCAATATAGCGAGCGCCACTACTGCCAGCTAAATAAAAGATTCAAACTACTGAAGGCACTAACTACTGATAGGGATAGTTAGCAAATGGAAGATATTAATAGAGAACAAACACAGTATTTACCTCAATATTCATAATATATACAGCAGTTCATGACATTTTTCAAAACTCCGCCATCTCTCTCCCCACATCCACCACTGCTGGCGGCTCACCTCCAACTGCGCAACGCTACGCGCTGTTCACATCCAGCTATAGCAGTTCATGACAACAATGGCAGGCAACAATGCAAACTAGCCACAGACTGCACACAGCACAGCCAGTGATTTTCATACAGAGCGCTACGTGGCATTACCCATATAAAAATCTAAACAGCCTACTTACATAGCCCCCATGCTCCCCACAAAAAATTTTACAAATTTTTTTGGCCAGTGGCCAATAATGATTTGAGAAAATTTTTTTATAATTACACTAACAAAGATATCCAATGCACACACTTATTGATACAATGTTGGTCAAAAGCTAAAATTTTCTCACAGTCCATAAAGACAGTCCTGATTGTCCATCACAATAGTAATTACAGTTTTTTTTTCACAAAGTCTCATTAGTAAAAAAAATTGCACACAGAAGTAGTGGATTTCCATGCAGTCTTGAAGAAGTAGTGTTGTCCTTCCAACGGAAAGACAGTGCTGACTCTTGACATGCAGACAGGTAATGGGCCACAACAGAGCAAACCCACAGCAGAGTCATTCGACGTTTTGAAGAAGATTGGTAGGTAGGTCATCACAGAGTAGACCTACTGTAGTCCTGGTAGAGATTGACAGTTCTGGTCTAGACACCAGATAGTACAGTTCGGCTGGAGACACCAAAGGGTACATTTCGAACTGAGACGCAAAAGCGGGCAGTCGGTCTTTAGGTAGCTATGAAGTGAAACGACTTAGAACATTTCGCGTTGTGTGGCACCCTGAATGCATATTTGTACGTCAGTATGGTGATTCGACCTATTGTGCTGCCATTCATGAACAGCATTCCAGGGGGTTTCCCAACGGGATGACGCTTGCCCACATACCGTTGTTGTAATTCTACTTGGTCTACATGGTGTCGACGTGTTGCATTGCTCTGCTCGATCACCAGATGTGACTCCATTCGAGCATATATGCGACAACATCGGATGTAACTCCAGCATCATTCACAACCGTCCTTCTATTTGTAAGTAGGCTGTTTATGTTTTCTTATTGGCAACGTTACGTAGCGCTCTGTATGAAAATCACTAGCTGTGCTGTGTGCAGTCTGTGGCTAGTTAGCATTGTTGTCTGCCATTGTAGTGTTGGGCAGCTGGATGTTAACAGCGCGTAGAGTTGCGCAGTTGGAGGTGAGCCGGCAGCAGTGGTGGATGTGGGGAGAGAAATGGCGGAGTTTTGAAATTTGTAAGACTGGATGTCATGAACTGCTACATGTATTATGATTATTAAGGTAAATACATTGTTTGTTCTCTATTAAAATCTTTCATTTGCTAACTATGCCTATCAGTAGTTTGTGCCTTCAGTAGTTTGAATCTTTTATTTAGCTGGCAGTAGTGGCGCTCGCTGTATTGCAGTAGTTCGAGTAACGAAGATTTTTGGTGAGGTAAGTGATTTGTGAAAGGTATAGATTAATGTTAGTCAGGGCCATTCTCTTGTAGGGATTATTGAAAGTCAGATTGCGTTGCGCTAAAAATATTGTCTGTCACTTTAGTGAATGTCTGAGTACGTTCAGTTTTGCTCAGCTGTTTGAAAATCAGATAACATAAGATGTTTATCAGCACAGTAATTAATTAATTTTTCTAAGGGTACGTTACATATTGAATGATAAAGTGCTATAATGTATGGAATTTCATCCCACCAACTGACATCTGGTAGTTGTAAGACACAATGCATGCACATTGCATGCTTGCATTCAACAGTCTATCAGTTACACCGGTTATTAATAAACTCGCCATTTCACATTTGCAGTGGCTTATCTCGCGCTTACATTAACCTGCGATCTTGCAACGTTAATGACTTAATTATGTTACGTAAACAAATGTACTCTCACTTAAATATGTTACCTAAACAAATGTATTCTCGAAAATTCATTACTGTACACTAATTATTTCTGAGTGTTGGAATTTTTTTCTGTCAGTGTATATTGTGAAGTTGTCTCAAAGCACCAAATTTTTTGTCGAGATCTCTGAAAAGTGTTCTAGAATTAACACCAAATATAACTCTTATAACGGTATTGCATATTCTGAAAATACTGTCCCTGTAAGCTGAATCTGAAATGACTTCAGAACTCAACAGTAAATGTATATATGCAGAATAAAGTAATTGCTTAGCCGAAATAAGGCGCTTCATTAACCATAAGCAATAGAGTTTCCAATCGAAGCTATAATCTATCTTTAGTCCCTAAAACTTTACTTTTTCTACTTCTTGAATTTCATTGTTTGACATTGCTTTGCCCTTCTCAATTTTTAAATTTTCTAGTTACCAATATTCAAATGACAACTGCTTTCCAGATAAATGTTCAAAAACTTAAAATGCGTTTTCTGCAGACTTTATTTCTTTTATCTTAGTTACCACTGCGCACAACAGTTTAAAATAAGTTAATGAAACTGATTATAAAAAATCCGTGCGTCAAAACTGCCTGCTGACTGAAATGTAATAGGCTAAATTGAGAAGCTGCAGTGCTGTCAAATGTATGTAATTCAACTTCGTTCGTGCGGTTCGCAAGCAAAGCCGCTAGAACAACCTAGAGAAACAACAGTTCGTTCCACTTCACACATGAAGTGTCAAAACAAAGCTCGTCAAACTGAACTTCCGGACATCACGTCTTATTGGTGCTAATGATGTCACTTCGTAATATCCAATTGGTTTCAATTGACAAACTAGTGAAAAACAGTGTTTGGTGGGGAGACACATCGACAAGAGGTGTAAAGCGTCTCAGGCACATTGGGCGGTATGCAATGTGAATAAGAAAGAAAAAAACAAAAAAGATGCTGTTGCTACTTTTCGAGACGACGAATGCAGGTAAACAATGAAACGGAGATAGGCCTGTACACTAATCGGCTAAAACATTATGACAATAAACCACCATGACGTTGGATGCCGCCAGCTGGCGTTGTGGGCACGTAACGCGGTAACAAAGGTATGTAAACGTACCAGACACGGATGGGGGATCACCCTAGCGAAGATATGGGTTGCAAATGAGGCCAGTTTTCCAAAACTCGCTTTATGCAAAAAGTAGAATTTTACAGGAAAGCAAGTTTACAAGGAAAAATTGTTTACTATTAGTAAAGTTTGTACAGTTTTGAACATGTTTTAGGATAGTATTTGTACATACATAAAATTTTTGATAGTTTATCAACCACTGTGAGTAGAAAAACACTTCTCTTTTTCAAAACTCGCTTTATGCTGAAACTAGATCAGTGCTATCTAAATATTAAATGGCTGTTTTTAACATTAAACTTTTGGAGTAATATTTGGTTTTCTCTTCTAAACAAATTCAGGGGACTCTTGGTCCTCATAAATTCTCTGTGAGCTGTCATGACCTTCATGCTCCTCACCACTTGCAGATTTTATGTCGTGGTAGAAACTTGCAGCATCCTTAGGAACAGTAAAGAAACTCATTAGCTTCATTACATCCTTCTTCTTTTCTGCACTCACATGGTTTTTGTTGGGAATAATCACAACACGTTTCATGGCTTTGAACGAAGGAATGTTCTTCTTCAATACATCACAACATACTTCATCCCAGAGAAATAAGTAGTTTTAACAGCACATTGAATCTTACCACTGGTTTGTCTGTATGTTATTGCTCGTACATCCATCATTTTGAAAGGCAAGGTAGACTTCAATATTTCCTTAGGAATCTGCTTGAAGTCATAAGAAAACCAGTCTTTTCCCCACACAAGCACCTTTCCAAACTTTGCTAGAATTCTTCTGTATTCGTTAGATGATATGATCTCTTCTTTCTTCCGATATTCCTTCTCAACTCTACCAAATACACGATCTGCTGGCATGAAACTATGTCCACGAATAGGGAAATAGTGGGTAAGTTCAGAGAACGCTTTTGTGTGTTCCATAAAATGTGCCAGCATACAGAGAATTATAGAATTCTTGTTCTGGTTGATGCACGAGTCTGAAAAAAGCTCAAGTTTCAATCTCCTCTTACCAATGTTTCTAGTTCTCACTTCTAATTAATTTAAGAGGAAATGTTGTAGTGCAGAAGCAATTTCATTTGCACCTCTTCCAGCTTCTGTTTCACACCAAGTATACTGAAATACGTTGTCATTATCTTATTTTGGTTCATGTATCACCACAGTCAGGTTATAGAACCATACCTGTCGCGTGTAAAACACTTCTCCAATAGAGAGCTTTGGCAGAGGTTGATTTTGTTGCATGTCAAAGGCCACTTTTATAATGTCTTCAGAGTACTTGTTCATGCTACTGTGGAATTTCTTTGCACGAGCTTTATGGAAATGCAAGTTAATTTTACATACTTCCTGAGATTCTTTGGTTTCTGCGACCTTTACTTTTAGTTCAAGCTCCTTGCATGTTGAACAGGTGTCACTGTGAGGGTTACCGAAGCCGAGATTAAAATTCTTGTAGAACACAGTCTTAAATTTTGACACAGAACAGTTTTTATTGCCTGCTTGTCTTTGTTCTTTGCAAAAATTTTCCCACATTATATTTACATTTAATGTTGGGGGCAAATATGACCTACTCAGTTTCACTCTGCTATAATGACACTCTCTACACTTGTACTTCAAAATGTGCGCTTTCACTTGTTGGGTCATAACTATGTCGGCTTGAGTTTCTCTTGAGCCACCTCTTCGTTCCGGTAATGCAGTCCCATGTTCTTGATAGTGCCGAGCAATCCGGGCTAAGCGATCTCGCGATGCACCTGTTATTTTTTGAAATGTAGCAGCACAAACTGGTACTTGGGACCCATCTCGAAGTTTTATTTTATACTTGATAGACACTGATTTTGAAGCTTTAGCTTCAGTGGGATCCACAACATACCCAGCTGGTGCTGATATGTCCATGTATGACAGAATGAATGATGCATCTTGCTTGCTCTTGTCTCCCGCAGAATATAAGAGATTATTGAAATATGTTAAGTCCTCGTAACTGAGTTTGCCTGCATGACAGTCTTTCCCTCCACTGTTGCTTGGCTCACTCCTTTCAGCGTGCCGGCAGTCAATATCAGGCGCAGTATTTTGCTGTAAATATCGTGATGATTTTCCTTTGGAGATGTTAGACTGCTTTGTTCCTCTTCTTTTCCGCCCACCAAGTGATTCACTCACAGGAGTATTATATTCACCATCACTTTCCATGGTCACTATAAACAGGAGTCTAGTCTTCTACACGCAACTTCCACGAAACGGCGGTAACTGGTAACCAAAACACATTACAGCTATCGCCAACAAACGGAGAAATACTGCTTGTGCAAAGTACGTACACCCGTGCGGCAGCGGCTGACAACGGTTCCCATCAGCATCTGCATCGGCTGTCACCCTAGTTCAGGGGCGGGCAGGAATCCTGCACGTGTGCGGTGCACTTGCACGCGTGCAGTTAACAGGTGTTCTGCGTGCACACAGGGGCAAGCTGGCCACCTGCTTACCTCCCCTCCCAACCGTACCTTCTGTCCACTCCTTCCTCTGTAATGCGTTTTGTTTTTCTAGCTTGCGTTATTGAATGATGCAATAAGGTTAGCAGGAGTGCTTCAAATAAATCACGGTTTGAAAGAGTACCTATTAACTACGATACGTTTTATTTAATTATCACAGGTGGAGTTTACAATACGTTTAATATCTAGAACAAAATTTGTACATACAGACAAACGCAAACAGTTACGTCAATTTTCATCACTAATGTTTGCTCTTAAACGCGGCTTATTAATTCAGCAAATGGTTTTCCACCTCTCACTATATTAAGCGCAATTTTATAGCTTGCACGTACCGCTGGGCTATTATTGTTGTCGTCCTGAAAAATTGTTAAAATGTTAAATCAGTTAGATGAAAGACATGACGAGAGAAAGTCGCAGATCTCTCGTGACAACGGCAACTAGGAAAGATGCATCTAATATCGTCAGGTCGCTCTTCTTAAGCTCAGTCAAAAAATGGCTCTGAGCACTATGGGACTCAACTGCTGTGGTCATAAGTCTAAGCTCAGTCAATTTCCCCATCCGCTCAGAATCCGACAGTAAATTGTACTCGTCCTTGTGAAATTTATTATAATGGCCTTCAATACTAAACTTCCGCTGACCAGCGAGAATACTGCCACATATTAAACACTTCGAATTTTCACGTCTTTGCACAAAGAAAAAATGATTCTCCCATTACTTTTTAAAAGATAGCAAATCTCCACGTCTCCGTTTCCTTGATTCACTCTGCATTTTCCGGTTCTTGAAATACAACGTTCACTACGTAGTGGTCGCTACGCATCAACGTCCGCGGCTTAGCCTTGTACTACACTGCCGCAACCTGCCGGCTGTCGCCACTGTCCCATTCGACGTTTGCACGCGAGCAGCACACGTGCAGCGCTGTGCGCTCACGAGCCGCGTGCAACGTTTGCCCGCCCCTGCCCTAGTTGGCACGAATAGTAATATGCCCTGCCATCTACCGCCAAGCACAGCAATTTCTCCAGGTGTGCTATTACACAGTCAGAAAGGTACTTGGCCTGACATCTACGGCACAGCAAACAAATTATGAGAAGACGCAGCACTACCTATAACATCTTTGGCAAAAAAAAGTAGCATAAAGCGAGGTTTGGACCCCAACATATGCACGAGGCGAGTTTTGCAAAAACGGGCTGTATTCTCTGTGCTATAAGCGCAGAATAAAGCAAGTTTTGCTAAAGCCGACTGCACAGGCCTGTAGAGCTAGCTGAACAGTACAGCCGGCACGGTAACTAAGCGTGTTCGGTCAGAGGGCACGCCTGCACGGTAGCTCAGCGTGTTCGGCCAGAGGGTTAGCTGCCCTCTGTAATAAAAAAAATAAAAAAATTGAGTTAATCGATCAACAAAGAACTTAAACGGGTGTCTTACGACGTCCGCCTCGAGCAGATGCAACGAAGTAAAAAAGTATGTGTTAAGGTAAAAAACTATTTTAAATTTTTTGCATAAAGCGAGTTTTGAAAAAACGGCACTAAAAAGGGTAAATCCTTTGAGATACGCGTCTTTGACAAATGGCAGATTATTATTAAGCGAAGGAACGAGTACCTCGAAATCAGCGAAGCTGGCCGAATGTCCACGTGCCGTGAGCATCTACGGAAAGAGGTAGAAGGACAGTGAAACTACCACTAGGAGTTAAATAGTTCCAAAGATGGACAAACAAGCTACGAGGGTCAAAGTAATGCCCCACATTTTTTTCTCAGAACATATTTATTGTTAAGAGTCAGAATTGGTAACAATATACATGAATATGTCTTGTCTATGTCCTATTCTTCTGCGTAACCTCCATCACATTCTATGGCCGTATGCCAACGTTGTGGAAGAGCACGTATCCCCTACTGGTAAAAGCTCTTGTTTTACAGGCGTAGTCATGTTTTCACTGCATGACTGACACTCTCGTTATCTTCAAAGTGTGTTCCCTGTAGAGAACCTTTAAGCCGCCCAAAGACATGGAAGTCCGAGGATGCCAGGTCTGCCGACCGGAGTGGCCGATCGGTTCTAGGCGCTTCAGCCTGGAACCGCGCGACAGCTACGGTCGCAGGTTCGAATCCTTCCTCGGGAATGGATGTGTGTGATGTCCTTAGGTTAGTTAGGTTTAAGTAGTTCTAAGTTCTAGGGGACTGATGACCTCAGATGTTAAGTCCCATAGTGCTCAGAGCCAAATGAACCATTTGATGCCAGGTCTGGACTGTAGGGCCGATGACGCAATGATGTCCAACCCAATTTGGAGATGTGTTCCTGGGTTCTCATATTTGTGTGTGGCCGTAAATTATCGTGTTGGAGCAAGATTTCTGCTAGATTCTTGTCCAATAAAACACGTCGGAAATGGTTCTTGAGTTTATTCAGAGTCTTCACATATGCCTCTGAATTTATGGCTTACCCTCTTGGCATCACATCCACGAGAATGACGCCATCACAATCCCAGAAGACTGTCACCATGAGTTTTCCGGCGGAGTGTGTCTCTTGAATGTCTTCTTTTGTGGTGAATGGGGGTGATGCCACTCCATGGACTGCTGTCCAAAGCTCATAGTCTAGTGGCTCTGCCTCTGGATCACGGGGTTCTGGGTTCGATTCCCAACCAGGTTGGGGATTTTCTCTGCCCAGAGATTTGGTTTTTGTGTTGTCTTCATCATTTCATCATCATCATTCGTGGCAGTGGCTGCATTGGGTTGTGAAAAAACTGGACTTTCTAGAAATTGGGCGCTAATGACCGCGCAGTTGAGCGCCTCACAAACCAAACATCATCATCCATGGACTGACTTTTTGTTCCTGGCACAAAGTGGTGCACCCAGCTTTCGCCCCCGTAACGATCCGTGACAGAAAGGGCTCCCCGACGGTCTCAAAACGCTCCAACAATTCAGATGAAATGGCCTTTCTTTGAATCTTGTGATCGGCTGTGAGAATTCGTGGAACTCATCGTGAGCATCACTTTGAATATCCGAGAGTCTCGATCATTGCAGACGCTCTCCCAACGCTGACGGACAACTGTAGTGTTGTGGTGCGCCGGTCGGCACGAATAATGGCATCCGCACAATTCAGCGTGTCTGGAGCAGTAGCTGTGACACGACGTCCCGATCGTGGCTGATCATGGAGCTCTGTTTCTGAATTTCCTGAGGCTGTGACGTTCTTTACCCATCGACCAACTTTACTCATATCAACCGCAACATCGCAATACACTGCACACAAACAATTATGGATGTTCACTACGGTTTCTTTTTCTGCACACAACAACTCAATAACAGCACGCAGCTTGTAAAGTGAGTCGTATGTAGACGCCATTTTGACGGCTCTGCCCTCTGCCAGAACGGTTCGAAACTTCGCCGGCGCACAGAACAAACATCAAATGTGAAGCATCAACAAGAACGTTTGTCTGTTCATATCAATAGCTTCAAAAAGTGTGTCATTACTTATTGAATGACCCTTGTATTAAGCAGGTGGTCATAATGTTTTACTTATCAGTGTATACTTGCTGTGGAAATTCCATCTTAGGCAAAATACAATTCCCCACGCATACAGGTCTCAAAACCGTCTTTTCTCCATTCAACGAGTTTCTATTTACTTTCTATTTACTTTTAAAAATACCTGATTTCCAGCATCAACAGTGACCGAATGAGGAGGCCCAGTGGTTAGCCCGCGTGTGGTCATCCTGATCTAGGTTTTCCGTGATTTCCATATATCACGTCAGGCAAATCCCGGGATGGTTCCCTTGAAAGGGCACGGCCGATTTCCTCCCCCATCCTTTCCTAATCCCATGGGACCGAGTATCTCGCTGTTTGGTCCCCTCCCCAAAACCAACCATCACCGGCCTTATCAGCAGTGCCACAGCAGCTTATATAGTCTTTACAGCCTGATATGAATTTCGGATCTTGTTTGTTTATGCAATGAGTAGACCTACATTATGGAGTGAATTAAAATCGCCGCACAGATACAGCTCGAAACTATGTCAAGCTGTGGCACAATAGTTGTTTTCGATTCACTGAAGATAGAACAATTGCTGAAACGTGTATGGATGAAGGAAACCTGAAGTGTATGTTTCAGAATGCTGAATTCCCATGCAGATTTTTTCAAATGGTTCTAGTGGCTCTGAGCACTATGAGACTTAACATCTGAGGTCATCAGTCCCCTAGAACTTAGAACTACTTAAACCTAACTAACCTAAGGACATCACACACATCCATGCCCGAGGCAGGATTCGACCCTGCGACCGTAGCGGTCGCGCGGTTCCAGACTGAAGCGCCTTGAACCGCTCTGCCATACCGGCCGGCGCAGATTTTTTCATTTTTGTTTTTGCAAGTACAAAATTCAAATGAGTTGCGATATTGGAAATGTGAGAACTCTGAACAAATGAAATGGAAACGGTTGAACACATGGAAAAACCGTAACTCTGAGGAAACGAGTTCTTCACATCAGTTGACAGTGAAGAACTCTGCATAAATGCAACAAAGTGAGGGAAGTATTCACGTAGGGAAGGTAGGGACTTTCTGTAACAGCCTGTGTTTTACGGAGATTTGAAGGACTTACACTCAAAGAGAGTGCTAAATACATTCAGCTACGCCATAGTTTCTAGTAGAGTGTGAAACACTGAATATTAATAGAGGTGATGTGAAAGTATATGAAATGTCAAAGATTGATTAAACTTAATACAGAAAATAATTTTCATATCTTCTGAAGAAATGTGTTTGGGTGTAGTGGGTAATGATTAGGTAATTTGTTGATGTCACGGCGCGGTCACATGTGGCTAGCCACGTAAGAAACAACGGAATATGTACGAGGGCTGTTCAAAAAGTAAGGTGACTTTCAAATTTCGCGGGAAACGTTCATGCTATTATCGATCTTTTTTTTTCATTATGTTGGTACGCATGTCCTGAACATATGTTCCCAGTTTCAAGTGTACAACATACTTCGTTTGTTTTATTATATAGTAAGTCGGCATTTTCCCAACTATACCTATGTCCACCTCACTCAGTATTTTGGTGTGAGATGCTGGATACCCCACTGAGTTCCAGTTTTTGCCAGTCTTTAACCCGTGTGCTCCAGCTGCTGCCTCCATCTTTACCCAAAGGTGTAATGGGGGCATGTCCAGCATGGTTCCCATCCCAGTAGTGGCTGTGCTGCTAATTCCACCTGTAATGGCTAAGCAAGCCAATCTCTGCACCTTAGCAAGCTCTTTAGCAGCTACCCGCTGTTCTACCTTTTTCCACCACACTGTAGCCCCATAAGTGATCACAGGTCTTACTACCGTGGTGTATATCCGGTACACACCCTTGGGGCTCAAACCCCATAATAATACCCAGCCTTTCATGGTGACAGTCTTCTGGGATTGTGATGGCGTCATTCTCGTGGATGTGAAGCCAAGAGGGTCAGCCATTCAATGTAGTAATTGGAAGTAGAAAGCTCTGGGAGAACAAATTTCGACACTACTGGGGACACAGTCTGGTTCACTGACGGCTCGAAAACAGACCAAGGTGCTGGGGCGGAGGTATGCGGAGTGCAGCCAAGGCTGTAGAGTGCAATCTCTCTACGGAAGATGGCCACTGTGTTCCTAGCAGAAATATCTGCTATCAGGAAGTGCGTGGAGGAGAATTTGCAGAGGTGCCGCAGAGGTCGTAGCATTTTCATTTATTCAGACAGCCAAGCAGCCCTGAAAGCACTGGCAGCCTCTGTAACAAGAGCAAAGATCGAGACAGAATGCCACAAAGTCCTTGTGGAGCTAGGGGAAAGCAATAGGGTAAACCTATTGTGGGTCCCTGGTCACTGAGGGATTAGTGGTAATGAGCAAGCCGGTAGATGGACCAGGATAGGAGCGATGACACGATTTAATGGACCAGAAGCTGTCCTGACAATCACTAAGGCGATGATGAAAATTAAACTACGAGACTGGACAAGGAGACAGCATGTATAACATTGGGCTAAGGTCCAAAAGCAAAAACATGGCAATGTACTGATGTCAAAGCCATGTTCTAAGAGAAGTCTCTCAATCCTGAGCTTGAAAAGGAAAGAAATGAAATGGTTGGACTATTGACAGGCCCTGTCTACTTCCAATAACAGAAGAAGACCGCAAATCTAGGATGTGTGAGGTGGGCGAGGAAACCACATCACATTTGATCTTCGACTGCGAGGCACTGGAGATTAAAAGACACAGAATATTCGGATCAACCAGACCTGAAGAAATTGTGTCTAGCAAAGCACTGATAAAGGACCTCCTTGCACTGTTCAAGGGCATTGGTTGGCTTTACCAGAGACACAGGGAACGATACCGCACAATAAACTCTGTTGCGGTGCGGGCAGTGGCGGGCTTGACCAATGCTGTTTTTGCTACCCCGATGAAATCAAATCAAATCAATCGTTTGTTTCTGACAGATAGAAATGTTGGACGTGTTTTAGTGTGATCGGAAATTTTTGATTATTTTAAAAAATGGGCCGGCCGGGTTGGCCGAGCGGTTCTAGGCACTACAGTCTGGAACTGCGCGACCGCTACGGTCGCAGGTTCGAATCCTGCCTCGCGCATGGATGTGTGTGATGTCCTTAGGTTAGTTAGGTTTAAGTAGTTCTAAGTTCTAGGGGACTGATGACCTCAGCAGTTCAGTCCCATTGTACTCAGAGCCATTTAAAAAATGGAGCAAAGAATTTGCGTCAATTTTTGTGTGAAAAACGGAATCAAGTGCTCTTAAACACTTTAAATGTTGACAGTGAGCCTGCTTTAAGTACAAAAAAAAGTTTACAAGTGCTACAAGATCTTCCAAGATGGCCGAGAAGAAACCAATGACGAACCTCGCTCTGGACGCCCCAGCACATCAACAACTGATGATAACGTCGAATCTGTGGAGAAAATTGTTTTGGAAAATCGCCGAATCACCGTAAGAGAAGTTGCTGAGGATGTTGGCATATCGGTAGACTCGTGCCATGCAATTTTTTCTGGTGCTTTGGGCATGAAACGTGTGTCAGCGAAGTTTGTTCCAAAACTTCTCAATTTTGATCAGAAGTGCCGTCGCATGAGCATCGTTCAGGAGCTCTTGAATTACGTCAGTAATGATCCTGATTTGGTCAAAAGTATTACAACGCGTGACGAAACATGGGTTTACGGTTATGACGTCGAAACGAAAACTCAATCCTCCCAATGGAAGCATCCTGGAGAGCCACGACCGAAAAAAGCACGCCAGGTTTGATCAAATGTGAAAGTTCTGCTCACTGTTTTTTTCTATTATCGTGGCGTAGTGCATCATGAATTTTTGCCTCAAGGTCGTAGCCTAATAAGGAGTAGCCTATTACCTTGACGTTATGCGACGTTTCCGAGAAGCAATACGTAAAAAACGTCCGGAATTGTGGAAAAACAATTCATGGCTTTTGCATCACGACAATGCACCTGCTCATTCATCGTTGCTTGTGAGAGATTTTTGGCCAAAAACAACACGACAAACATGTCTCAGCCACCATGTTCACCGGATTTGGCCACCTGCGACTTTCTCCTGTTCCCAAAACTGAAGAGACGCATGAAAGGACGAAGATTTTTAACGATTGAGGAAATAAAAACAGAATCACTAGAAGTACTCAAGGCTGTACCAAAAAGTGTTTATGAGAACTGCTTCGAGAACTGAAGGGGCAACATGAATATTGATCAATAAAAAATATTTATTCATAAAAATATAAAGTCATCTTACTTTCTGAACACACTCCGTATGTGAGTGGAAGGTAGAAGAGGACCAGCGATATTCATTTTTTACAGTACACGAATAAGCTTAAGTTTAAAGATCAAAGGAAGTATTCAAACAAACACTGATACTCTCAAGCCTCTTGTAAACCGGTATCGCTTCCGAAAGGCTAAATCGAAATAAAATTATTCGTAAGATCAATAAGGTGGAACAAATCTCCAAGACAGGTGACCTACAGTAAGAGCAGAAAATTAAGCTGACAAAAACTTACAGAAATTGGAGGAAACTGGACTGCAGTTTACCTTTTCATTCAGTACCTATGCTGTGTACAGAGCACTGCAATTAAAAAACTTCAGGCCACAAACGAAATTTTGGCTTAGGTTTGTAGATGGAACTGACACATTTATTTGCTGTGAGAAAGAAGAAACAAAATCAGCTGCAGGAAAAAGACAGAACAGGCACCAAGTATTTCTATATCAGGTCAGACAATGGAGACATAAGAGCAGCATACTCTGGGAAAAAATTGATTCATAATAAAGCAATGGTTATTAATAAAGAGGAAACTAGACCTGGAATCGCTTACGATGGACGAGATGATCTATCTAGAAAGGAGATTTTTTTGTAAGAATGAAGGTTGTAGTAAAGATAATGAGCGTATGGCACTGGTGGCCGGGAGACCCTTCGCGGGGCGGTTCGGCCGCCCCTCCATCAGTTCTTTAACGCCACTACGGCGACTTGCGAGTGAATGAGGATTAAATGATGATGAAAGACACACAACACCCAGTCATCTCGAGGCAGAGAAAATCCCTGGCCCCGCCGGAAATCGAACCCGGGACCCCGAGCGCGGGAAGCGAGAACGCTACCGCAAGACCACGAGCCGCGAACAAGGTCGCGGTGTTAATATTTACACCCACAGATATCTGAAAAATAAACTAGAATTCTACCCTAACAAACAGAGAACTCTTATTTGCTTCCACGATTGCCGTACAATCAATGGAAAATGTCACATCCATGAAATTCTGAGTAACGAATGTAACTAATCGTAGGGAAGGCAGACACCAATCTCAGATTAACTGGAAGAATTCTCAGGAGGCTTGTAAAACCCTCGTTCGACCCATACTTGAGTATTTCTCGTCAGTACCGGACACTAACCAAATAGGATGGAAAAGATCCAAAGGAAAGCACCGCATTTCATCGCAGACTCATTTAGTTACCTCAAAAGCGTCAGAAATATGCTAATCCAACTCCAGCGCCAGACGTTAAAAGAGCGGCGTTTTGCGTCAGGTTGTGGTTTACAGTTAAAATGCCGAGAGCGCACGACCCCAGAAGAGTCATCCAACATATTGCAGCCCTCTACGTATAACTCGCGAATAGACTACGAAGACAAAATTAGGGAGATTCGAGATCAGGCAGAGGTCTACCTGCAACCGTTTTTCCCGCGAATCATTTACGACTGGAACAGGGAAGGTGGAGTGGCAGTACTGCAAAAAAATTCCCCCCTGCATGTTGTAAGGTGGCTTGCGGAGTACAGATGTAGATGCAGATGCATATTTCTTCTACAATAATTAAACTGATGGCTGCCAGTGGAGAAAAAACGCATAAAAACCTACTGTTTCAAACACAGGGACGAAAAGAAAAGGAAGAACACATTGTCAAAAAGTGATTCTGACATACTTTGAGATATTAAACAAGGTGTCTTGACGAATTGATTACGGGAGCCTTTGCCTGGAAACATAATGCAACATTGCTGTTGAAAAAAGAACAGTGGGGTCAAAGCCTGCCAGGATGCTTTCTGCACAGTCATCTTCATCGGTGGTTCAAAATGCCTCTGAGCACTATCGGACTTAACTTCTGAGGTCATCAGTCCCCCTATAACTTAGAACTACTTAAACCTAACTAACCTAAGGACATCACAAACATCCATGCCCGAGGCAGGATTCGAACCTGCGACCTTAGCGGTCGCGCGGTTCCAGACTGTAGCGCCTAGAACCGCTCGGCCACTTCGGCCGGCTTCATCCGTGGATGATGCAGCATGCATTAACGCATTAATGATCCACGTGTAATAGTAGAGACAAGAAAAGTTTACATTTAATGTAAATAAAATGGAAAGGAAATATAAATCTAAAAGAAAATGTAACATGCATTGTCCACTGCAGTCAGAAAAACACATGGAACATAATGATGCCAACGGTAGTATTACTTACGTTAATTTTTAGAGGGAAAAATTTATGGATTGCAAAAAAAGTCCGACTCCATCACAACAGTCCGCGTGACCCAACTTGCGTACCATGGAATGAGCCACATTTCATGTCCTGCCGCTGTAATTACTCCAGTCTGGTTTCTGTGCAAGTTGTAGATACACTTCTGCTTCCCAGTACTGCCTCGCACGTCCCTACATATGTCTGGAACCCAAATTGATCTTCACTGATGCTCCCCAATTCTTCCATTATTTTGGAAATAATTCACATCAGCACAGGATTATTCAGAAGTACTTCTAGAGTTTAAGAAGACGATTGCTAGACAACTGTAAGAAATACAGACTACTGTCACATCTCGGTGGATATAACCTCTCTTCAGTTTTCATTCGTAATATGCACCGTCAGGTAGTTGCAGTGTGTACCACTAGAGGGCAAGCGTGTCAGAAAACTGTGCCAGCGTTATGTGTCTTGGGATCCACTAAATGCGAGTTAATGGTTGCGATTCAGCGACAGTTTCGTACCAGATAACACGTAAAAGCTCCAACATACCAAATAATCTATGGATGGTACAACACATTCCGTGAGACTGGCCGTTTATGCGGTGCGAGGAAAACAAACCGATCGGGGCCGTTAACAAGGTGGTGTGCGGGAACCATTCGTCAGAAACCTGAAGAAACCGGCAAGTTGAGTGAGCAGAGAACTGCAAATACTGCAGTCAGTCGTCTGGAGCATTCTACGCACAAGTTACAGTTGTCACATGCGCTGACATGGGGACAATGGCTTCGCTCTGACTTTTGCAATGACTTGCAGCAGCTCCTGGAGAAAGGCAGTTTCTTCACAGAAGCCTGTTTTCAGTGACGAAGGCACGTTTCATGTGTCTCGAAAGGTGCATGTTTGGGTCAACACGAGTTTATGAAACACATTCGTGATCACCTAAGTTAACATATTTTGTGATCTGTCCTGTTATAGGGCATTTCTCTAGAGGTTATGTCGTATAGCTGAACATGTTGCAGCAATAGCTTATGCGGCAATAACAAGAAGACGTTGGAGACTTCATTTTGCAACAAGACTGACTTCCATAACACTTTGTTTCAGAGGTTTGTGATTGCCTCATCAATAGGCTGGGCAAAATGGTTCAAATGGCTCTGAGCACTATGGGACTTAACATCTATGGTCATCAGTCCCCTAGAACTTAGAACTACTTAAACCTAACTAACCTAAGGACAACACACAACACCTAGTCATCACGAGGCAGAGAAAATCCCTGACCCCGCCGGGAATAGAACCCGGGAACCCAGGCGCGGGAAGCGAGAACGCTACCAGACGACCACGAGCTGCGGAAAATGGGTTGGTCATGCTTCCCATCACGACTCTCTCCTTTTTCAAAAGGCCCTCCTGTCACCCGACTTCATGTGATTTCTTTTTTGAGGTAATGTCAATGAACGAGTATTCCTACCTCCACTGCCATACAGTTTGGAAGAACTGCAGGGAAGGATAATTAATGCTAATATCGACCATGACGTGTTGGAACGTGTATGGAAAAAGTTTGACTAACGTACTGACGTTAGCCAAGTCAAAAAAGGTGCCCACATTAAACATATGTAATGTGAGTTACAAGGTTAGAGAGATTGTAATGCAGGACAAATGACTGTTTAAATGCTTTTCTGCGTGCTTTAATTAACCAAATCTTGTCTTCACAATCCGTAGCGGAACTATACGTAGGGCGTTGTAGCATATTTCCAGATTCACAATTTAAAGGTGGTTCTTGGAACTCCACAAGTAGGTTTTCTCGGGGCAGTTGGCATCTAACTTCAAGTGTCTGCCAGTTCACATTCTCCAGCATCCCCGTCATATTCTCCCACGGTTCAAACAAACCTCTAACCGTTCGTGCTGCCCTTCTCTGTATGCGTTCAATATCCCCTGTTAGTCCTAATTGGCATGGGTCTCACACGCTTGAGCGATATTAGAGGGTGGGTCGCACGAATGATTTGTAAGCAATCTGCTTTATGACTGGAATGCGTTCCACTACTATCCTAACAACGGATAGAAAGAAGTCTGTCATTAGGTTTACCTACGGCTCATCCTACGTAATCTTTGAATTTCATATACCTACAAACTATTACACCCAGGCATTTGTGTGAGCTGACCGATTCCAGTTGCGTCTCACTGATATTGTAGTCATACAATGCTATAGTTTTTCGTTTTGTGAAGTGCTTACTTACACATATCCGAACTTTTAAAGCAAGTTCCCGATCTTTGCGCCTCTTTGAAATCTTATCAATACCCTGCTGAATATTTGTGTAGGCTCAGACAGTACTTCATTATAGATAAATGCATCATCTGCAAAAATTCGGAGCTCAGTATTTCTATTGTCTGCCATGTCAATGATGTCAAACATGAACAGCAAAGGTTCCAACACATTTCCATGGGGAACACCCAAAGATACTTCTAGGTCTGACTGATGACCATGGATGTTAAGTCCCATAGTGCTCAGAGCCATTTGAACTTCTAGGTCTGTCGCAGTCAATCGTCCACACTGTTGTCTCTGCAACTTCTGAACAGGCTGACTATTTGTCATATTAAAATATGATATCTGTCTGTTTTAGTTACACCTATGGCTATCTGTATTGTTGAGGCATGCAAGCAACCCTACCTCAGCGAGGTGCAAGATGCACGGGAGGGGGGAGGATATTTCTGTTTGGGGTAACACTGTATAAACCACTGTCAAAACTCCTCGTGTAGGAGGCTACTCTCTTCTTTATTTTGAAAATCGAATGGTTGCTTGTCCTGTTCATGCACTGCTCTTCACTACATCAAACGTTCGCTTTACAGAGTGGTGGCACTGTGTGAGTTATTGTGTAAGGTTGTAGAAAGAATTCCTATAAAATATCCTCTTCAAATTTTGCTGTGCATACAGAGTGAGAGAAATCTGACATTACTGTAGCAGCCTCTGAAACTGACAGTTTCGTTGGCTGGTGTGGCCGAGCGATTCTAGGCGCTTCAGACTGGAACCGCGCGACCGCTGCCATAGTTTGTTAGAGTAAACTAGTGGACTTAGATGGATAATCCGTGTAGTATGCTAAGCAGGTCGCAGGCTCGAATCCTGCCTCGGGCATGGATGTGTGTGATGTCCTTAGGTTAGTTAGGTTTAAGTAGTTCTAAGTTCTAGGGGACTGATGACCTCAGATGTTAAGTTCCACAGTGCTCAGAGCCATTTGAACCATTTGAACTGACAGTTTCATCCAGATACTGTGAATTGTGCAGTGGACACCTAATCAGAAACACAGGACCAAAAATGTGAAAAGCAGCATGGTCATTTCTTCTCTTTTCATGACAAACAAAATTCATACTATTTTATTTGGATAATTTCATTTGATCACTGTCCGCCCCCGGTAGTTGAGTGGTCAGCGCGACAGAATGTCAATGCTAAGGGCCTGGGTTCGATTCTGGGTGTTGTGTTGTCCTGCTCATCATCATTTCATCCCCGTCGATGCGCAAGTCGCCAAAGTGGTGTCAAATCGAAAGACTTGCAGCCCGCGAACGGTCTACCCGACGGGAAGCCATAGTCACACGACATTTACATTTATTTGAACCAATCCGTTATGCAGCACAATATGAGGAATACATGAGTGCAGTTTGACCATGGCCTATCAAACTTGTGGCTCGTTGGGTCGTGGGCAAGTGTCAGACTCTAAATCCATAATTCTGGGGTTTGATCCTTAATCTGTCCAAGGATTATCGCTTCTATCATCATCGGCATGATTAGTGTACGTGACAAATTCTGAGTCTCGCTGTAGTCAGGAGTCCACATTAAACTGTAGGTTCCCTATAAAGTAACCAAGTAAGTTGTTAGTTCAAAGGTCGGCGGAAGATAGGGGATACTCCAACAGGACCATACCTAGTAAAGCACTGTGGTGCTCAAACCAACCCTTGGCTTGACGGCTGCTTTATTCTTATATCACTTCTGCCGGCTTTCCTTATAACATGTGCACTTCAAAGATCCTGTTGTCCTACAGTTAAAAGCCCAAAAGGCATGAATGTGCTGGCGCGAAAGTGTCTAAAGCGCTGCTTAGCATACTACACGGATTATCCATCTAAGTCCACTAGTTTACTCTACCAAACTATGCCAAGTTTGTGACCTACTAAAAGGGTTTGATTTACATGTCTTTCAGGATGTCAATGAGATCCTAAATCTGTTCCGCACACCATCCTGTTCAGTACGTTGCAGTTCATCAGTATAATTGTTTGCATCTTGTATAGTTCAAAATTTCCTATACTATATGTATTCTGCTGATGTACAGTAGTAAACAAGCAATGCAAGAAGATGTGTTACCAGATAGAATGAAGAACTTGATGGTGATTAATTTTTGAATGGACATACATATTAACGTCTTTAGCACCCATATTACAATGCTATGATATGAATGTTGTTACAGTCCCCCACGGAAGTGTCGTTTTACATCTGTCGCTGGCCAGTGCCCACTTCTTAAAAGTGCTTTGTGCTAAAATGTAACAACTGAAACAAATACACCATAAAAGAGAGAGAGAGAGAGAGAGAGAGAGAGATCAGATCGAGAATGAAAATAGAAAAAAGGTGTACTGAACTGTGAAAACAGAGGCAAAATCGAAATAGTAAACGGTCCGTTTTAACACGGGTAATGTGTCACGAAGCAAATACCGTCCGTACTGGCGGAATATTACGTGTTACCACGTACTTGAACGTTTGTGACTATTACAGCGACATTTATCACAAAGCGAAAAAAGTGGTCCAACTAAAACATTCATATTTCTTTACGTACTACACGAATATGTAATAAAAAATGAGGGTGCCTATTTAAAAAAAAAACGCAGTTGATATCCGTTTGACCTATGGCAGTGCCATCTACTGGGCCAACCATAGCGCCATCTGGTTTGCCTCTTCAAGCTAGAGAACTTCCGTTCTTCGCTGTTTTTTCGTTTGACTCTATAAGCAATGTATAGTATGACAATTGCCAAGACAACAGAAGGAGAAGAGACACATCAATGACAGGACGGAAAATTCGTAATTTTGTGAAAAATAATAATAATAACAATAATATGGAACACGAGGGAGATCTGAACAAATACCTCTCGCTTTGCAGTCCAACACCGTGTCCACACAACCACGACCGCGCGGTTCTTGAAACTCGCTCGATGATGCACATCCTGAGCTTGGACCGTTCACTATTACTATTTTGCTTCTCTTTTCACAGTTCAGTACCCCTTCTTCCTGTTTTCATGCTTTTGCGATGAGGAGTTTCCCTTGTCGCAAAGAAAGACACAAACGAATTACAGACATTAGGACACGCAGTATATAGAACAGAAAGAATTTAACTGCAGTTAGTCGGTTGCTTTGAGCAAGCACAGTTTATCCCTCAGTTTACACAACTTTTACTTCCACTGATGTATCACCTAGTTCTTCAGTGAAAGGATTACGATCTAGGGAAGGAGGCACATTTTTCTACTTTTTATCATAAGAAGGTCTATTTGAGTACTGCATTAGCTTACGCCTGCATTTTAATACCTTAGGTACATAGCTTGTCTTTAAATATCATGCCGGCCGGTGTGGCCGAGCGGTTCTAGGCGCTTCAGCCTGGAACCGCGCGACTGCTACGGTCGCCGGTTCGAATCCTGTGTAATGTCCTTAGGTTAGTTAGGTTTAAGTAGTTCTAAGTTCTAGGGGACTGATGACCTCAGATGTAAAGTCCCATAGTGCTCAGAGCCATTTGAAACATTTTTAAATATCATAATTTTAGTCTAATAATAAAACAGTCTCAGGGAGGACGACGGTTCAATCCCGCGTCCGGCCATCCTGATTTAGGTTTTCCGTGATTTCCCTAAATCGCTCCAGGCAAATGCCGGGATGGTTTATTTGAAAGGGCACGGCCGACTTCCTTCCCCGTCCTTCCCTAATCCGATGAGACCGATGATCTCGCTGTTTGGTCTCTTCCCCCAAACAATCCAATCCAAAACAATCTCAACTATTCGGACTGTCAGACACACCCCGTCAGTCCCAAATGTTACGAGAAGGGATTAATGGCAGATAGAGGAAAGTTAAGATGGCGGTTTTTTGCTTCAGATGTTCTACGTAGCCTTCTCACTTGAGTGCAATCCACAGAACGTTCATAATACAAAGTGAAACTTTTGCAAATTTCCTTTGTGTTATTCAAATCGTGTGTCAAAGCGTTGACCCTTTATGTGAATTTCTGCACTTTGTCGTTTCGCAGTAGGTTCATATTGATAACACCAAGTCTGACCACCCGAGAGGATTTTTTCCAGAAAATAACTGTTCGCGTTTCGCATTCCAATCAAGTTGCGACATGCCTCCATTTACGTCGTTTTTCTTCGAGAGTCGAGGCATTTGGGACAAGCTTTGCACACACTTTTCTCTTCTTCAAAACATTCTGGAGAATGTCTTGAATATCTGACTGACAGATGTTGCTCCATTGTGACCTGTGACACAGCAACGTATACACGCACTACTGCTGCATGTCCACCACGTAACACTGCTTGCTGCCAGTGCTCTTACAATAAAAGGGTCGAATATATTGATCGAGTGTGCGTTATCAGTAGAACATTTTTTGACAACATAAAAATTTAATTCGTAATTTAGCACAGCAATCAAATATTAATAAAATCTCAAAACCAATAAAATTTAAACGAATTTAGTACAATAACAAAATAACCACAAGCACAATAGAGAAATTGGTGCAAGTAATTTCCAAGCTATACTGAGGTTACAAATCAAATGCTTGGCATAGATATTATAACAGAAAAAACGTTAATACAACAATCAGTTATTTCCTGAGAACTAGAATTAAATAAAACATAAATCAGTTTTAAAATCATGATACGTAAACACAATGAAAAGAAGAACAGTTGGTGCAAACCAACTTCAGAAATGATTAGTAATTCTGCAATAAGGCTAACTGGATCGCAATGGTGAAAGTCAAGCATCAGGCAAGGAACGGCTTTATTGCTGTAGTCTGCGATGTTTGTTTCACATGCAGCTGGAGACTCTACATCTAAGTGCAGCAATCGCTATTGGATATCTAGTGACAGAAAAATTCCGAAACGCATCATATGATCAATAAAGACATTCCTTGCCTGATGCTTGACTTCTACTACTGCGACCCAGTCAGCTTGAATGCAGTGTTACTGATTCTGCCTCCCGCATGACTTTATATCACATTTATACAGCTTCTCATAAATCAGTGTTTACCATACATAGAGTAGAAGGTCCAAATATGGGCAATGGTCTAAATATGGGCTTGGAGGCCTAGGGCTCATAAAGTGCTGCCACCTGGCTTTGTTTGGCTGCAGTGAGATTTTGCGCGTGAAAAAGCTCGATTCTATGGACTACACTCTCTCGACAGGTATGCCCTTAACCACTTTCTTTAAAATTTGACTTACCTCTGTATGTAGTTTGTTCGAAGAATTGTGTTATTGATACGTTAAAGTATCTGTTTCGTAGTTTTCATCGTTCTGTCTGTATTTCGTAATGGCCGTTAGGGCCATTTTGTAGGTACCATAGTGTGGTCAAAATATGGGCTACATGAAGGGTCTAATTATTGGTTAGCCCATTTTTGGACCAGTTTATATTCCTATAATTTTAGTTGAAATCTACTCAAGATTTGTTTTTCAGGATCCCCCGTAACAAGTCTAAATACGAATCAAATGCCGAAAGGAAGACGTCGGACCCTTTGAAGATTGTTGAAGCAATCACTGCTGTGAGGGCGAAGAAAATGGGAACCCTACAGGCTGCAAAAGTATATGATATATATCGCTCTACCCTGCAGCCTTTAAGTAAGAAAACAGATCTTACTCCAACTGCTGTTACCAGTGCTAAGCTAGGTAGGCCTTCTGTTTTAGGACCACGTCTGAAAGAAGAGCTTGACTTATTTCTTACTTGTCCACGATGGAACAAAGGTGTTTTTGTTATACTTTATCTTATTTGAAACGAATGGCGTTTGTTTTCGCAGAGAGGAACGGCATTAACATACCTTTCACCACTAATGCAGGTGGTAGGAGCTGAGCAGATCTTTTCCTGAATCGCCATCATCTCGCCTATCGATCGACCCTCAGCCAGAACCTCCAACGGTAAACCTACCAACAAATTCAGGTTATCCTCTCCTGAGCCAGGAACATTTTCTGAATTTCCTCTGCTCATTCCTTCCTCAACACATGCACAACCAGAAACTTCGCCTCCTGTTAGCCGTTTTGACATTTCCCCGTCACCCACAATTAATTCCAAAGAAAGCAAGTAATACAAGTCGGAAATTTGCAAAAGCTTGCTTGATTACAGAATCACGGTACAAGAAAGAGCTCATAACTTCCTTGGAAAAGTCGCTATAGAGGAATAGGCAACTTTTCCTGACCAAAACTTGAAGCAGATTCAAAAATCAAATTGGAAATTCGTAGTAAATTCCTATGGGACAAAACTGCTGAGGTCATCGGTCACTAGGCTTATACACTACCTAATCTAAATTAAACTAACTTACACTAAAGGCAACACACACACCCATACCCGAGGGAGGACTCGAACTTCCGAAGGGGGAGCCGCGCGAACCGTGGCAAGGCGCCCAGGACCACGCAGCTACCCCTCGCGGTTTAAAAATCAAATATAGAAGGATAGAAAAAGAAACAAAAATCTACGAAATGAAAAGAAAGTAGACCTATCTTCATCTGACGAATTATCTAATGAGTATGAGCGTACACTAGACAACGAGGAAAGTGATTTCGAGTTTTCTGAAGACCGCACACATTCTGGGGCAGGTGTGTTGTGCATATTCTGCGATAGCCCATTTTCAGGGGACGGCAACGGAGAAATTTGGATACAGAGTACCCGGTACCACATGTGGACGCATACTGAATGTGCAAGGATAGACAGTGGAGTTTATGAAACTTCCTGGCATATTAAAACTGTGTGGAGTTTATATTTGTGATTACTGCAAATAAACTTGCACTTCAACCTACCTTTTACATGTTTTTCCTTCATCTTAAAGATGGCCCATATTTGGACCCAAGGAAAAAACCGGCGTTTCTGTATTGGTTTTTTAAATAAATTATTTAAAATAAGGATAATGTTTTTTAATTGTTTAATCCCCAATAACTTTGATGGGCACATGTTATTGTACCGTACCAGGGTTTCTTCAATAATTTAACCATTGACAGACAAATATTACTGTGTAAAAACCTTAGCTACTAGAACATGCGTCGTACATGGGACTGTGCTATTCGATACTCCCATATACGTGTACCTTGGTGTTTGAACATCAGTCTACCTCAGCACATGCAAGATACAAGAAAATACCACTGAGCAACCTGAAACAGTTCAACATTAGAAACAAGAAACGACCTTGGCTTATTGTATTAGTAACATCTGCTGTTCCTAGTGTCTACGAGCAGTCTCACAGCCCCATTAATCACAATGCACAAAAAATATCTACCCCATCGACTGTCCAGCCAATCACACACAACCAGTATGCGATCAGTATCATATACAGCAGACATAATACACTGTTGGCAGTCATCTTAATGTCATCATAAACAGAGTCTAGCGACGCATTGTTCGCGGGTAGCTGTCGGACGATGCCAATTTAACAAAGATCAGGTTACAGTACCCGTTCAGAAGAAAATACTAATACGCGTCTAGCCACCCGCACAACATATGCAAGATATCCACAGCGTGTCTGACATAGAAGGAACATTGACGCACTGTAACAGGTTTCAACAGCTCAAGTCTGCTCAGTACAGCCGACCCACAATCATTGCTGTACGTGCTGCAACCTCACGCAACAAGCCCTACTCCCGGCTTGCAGTCACACTTCTCCGTTGACCGAGCAGCACCACTAAGCCTGCTCGTTCCGTTCACAGTTCCCTATCTCTGCCATCCGAGTCGGCATATAAACGTTTCCTCAGTCAGAGAGTCATCCCACGGCAGTAGCAGAAAAACCGGGAGACGCTAGATTCACTTCTCCGTAACGTCACTATGGCTATGTTTTGACAGTCTGGCATGTCTACCGACTTCAGTGGTCGTATCGAGTTCTGAGGAGTGGGAGAAGCCACATTTCATTTGTTTTTAACGGGAGATGCTAGATTCAACCCTGTGGCGTCACTAGGAGGTTTACGTGCCTAGTTTCGACCGTCGAAGACTACATCGATCGACTTTCGTGGTCGTATCGACTCTGAGCGGTGAAACATGAAATGTCGTGCGACTAGGGCCTCCCGTCTGGTACACCGGTCGCCTGGTGCAAGTCTTTTGAGTTGACGCCACTTCAGCGACTTGCGCGTCGACGGGGATGATATGGTGATGACAACACAACACCCAGTCCATGAGCGGAGAAAATCTCCGACCTAGTCGGGAATCGAACCCGGGCCCCTTTGCACAGCATTCCGCTGCGCTGACCACTCAGATATCGAGGTGGACAGTCTGAGTGGTGATACTCCCTTTGGAACAGTCGTCCATCTTGTGTTTACGGAGAGGTGTCAGCTGGGTGAGCCTACTGCCTCATGGTTTCAACTGCGAGTTGGCAGCATCATCGTGTTGATGTATGCCACCTTTTGTTGTAGCAGTTTACCGATGTGAAGTAATGTGACTGGTTCCTGTTTTCCATACCTAATAATTTCCAAGCATGTAAGTAATGTGTGGATAACAAAGTTATATTCTTTTCAGAAATGGCGTGCAAATTCCTAGTCATTGTGTGCGCCTCATTAGTTTTAAAAAATTGAAATTGATTTATTGATTGTCCAGCAGTGGATAAGTCACATCTTTACTCATCTTATTCGATTTCACCTATTTATTAACTTCGTTTTAATTGATCTGTTTATTCATTTCAGGACTGTATCGTAACGTAATTTTGTCTAATCACATATACAAAGTTATACGTGGTTTGCGCATGTTGAATAATAAATTAGTACTATCTTTAAAATCTTCTAAAACTGTGAAAAGATCGTGAGTACCGAGTATCGTTGTGACAGTGGTAGCCATTCTTGCTGACGAATTAAAGCATTAACTCATATCTTCAGTTGGTACATTCACTGCAAGTTTGGGAAATATTGTTGTCTTTCCTTTCTTTGAAAGCGAGAACCTGCCAACTTCATACTCGTTATTTACGTAATTATGTATTACGAAAAGTAGTTAACAATAAGCTTCCTCCAATGGCAAAAGTATGCTAGTTGTATGAGGTATGTTCTAACTTGTGCGAAAAATACAATTCGCGAGAAAAGTGACCTTCTTTCTTTGCACCTGAAAATAACTGAAAGAACGGAAAAAAACAGAGTACTACGACAATACATTTCGCCTGCTTGTATATAAGATGTTCTTGTTTGGAAAAGAAGTGTTCTAAAGCAACTAGTTTGTAAATTTTCTTTTATACGTTGTAGACGGCTGAGACTAAATTACCGTTTAGTTCTTTTTCAAATTACAGAGCGTTTCTGTTCCTTTTGAGTTGTACTTTGCTTTAACAGATGATCAACGTATTTAGAACATTTACTGGCATTTGCTTGTTTCATTCTTAATTTGCAAATTATTGACAATGACCACTCACTTCTGGGAGAGATTTCTCTTCTCGTATGTACATAATATCGAATGTTACAGAAGATACTTTCTTAATAATGTCGCAGAATATTTTAGAAAAGCGAAGGAGGAAATTTTTTTAGAAGTAGCGGGACACGAACCAACAAGTTAGCTATACTTTTTTCATAGCTCGACACTCTGCCTATTACTCCATTATACACACTTGCAAAATGTGACTCGCATTCATATTTAGACACACTGATGACTTCAACTGCGGTTGTGTTTTTACCTCATATTTAATTATAACAAATCGTACCAACAACGATGCGTTTTCGTCAGCTCATAAGTATCTGAAGTAGCATATATTCATAATACATAAATTGTTAACAACATACCAAATATGGCTTTTCCCACTTGTCAGAACACTGTACGACCACGAGGACATCCCAAACAGTCGAAAATGGGCATGTACACGTCATAGTGACGTTAAGGAGAAATGTCACCCAGGTGAATCTAGCGTCTCCCGTTTTTAACGACTTGTAGAATCTTAGTACATATTCTGAGCTCAAAGAAAATGAGATATTTCGAACAGAATAACCTCCACTCTGCCAATCAACATGGAGTCAGATAAAATCGATCATGGGAAACTTAGCTTGTAGTTTTCTGATCGGATATTGTGAAAGCCATGGTGCAATGCACTATTTCCTGATTTCCGAAAATCATTTGGCTTAGTAACGCACTTACGCTCGCTATCGAAATTACGATCGTATGGAGTACCACACGAAATTTTTGACTGGATTGAGGTTTTCATGGCATGGAAGACCAGCATGTTATCTTAAATAGAAAGTCATCGACAGATATAGAAGTAGCTTTAGCTGTACCCCAGGGAAGTGTGTTAGGACTTTTGCTATTAATGCTGTATATTAATAAACTTGCAGGTAATATTAATAGCAACCTCACACCTTTCCCAGGTGTTGCATCTATCTGTAAAGAAGTACGGCGTGAAAAAACCTGTGCAAGTGAACAGCTAGATCTTCATAAGATTTCAGAGTGATGTAAATATTGGCAACTTATTTTAAATGTTCAGAAGTTTAAAACTGCGCACCTCATCAATGGGGCATAGCCGAAATCTGCTAAGTCATACAAAAGCAGAGGTCAACTATTTGTAGCGGTATGAAATGGACAATACCATGGTTTCAGTCGTAGGTAAAGAAGCTGACAGACTAGGTCCATTTTTATAATACTAGTGAAATTCAGTTAGTCCACAACGGAAATTGCTTACAAAACACTTGTGCGACTCATCCTAGAATATTGCATAAGTGTGTGGGACCTCTACCAAATAGAACTAACAGTGGTATCGAACGTACAGGAGAAGGATTGTACGAATGGTCAGAGGAATGTTTTATGAGTAGGAAGGTGTTACGGAGATGGTGAAGAAACTGAACTAACAGACCTTTGAAGACGAACGCAAACTGTCCCGAGAAAGCTTACTCGTACTTACAAAATTTCAGGAGCCAGTCATAAATGATGAGCCTAGGAAAGTGCTGCAACTCTACGCATCGCTCCCGTATGGATCGTGAGGGCAAGTTTACGTTAGTTACAATACATACAGAGGTATGCAAACATTCCTCCGCGCTCCATACGTGAGTAAAACGAGAAGAAACCATGATATCTGGTACTGCTTGACGTGCGGTCAGCCACGCAATTCACAGTGGTTTGCAGCGTACGGATGAAGATGTGGATGTGACATTTGATCGCTAAAGTTGGCAGCGACGGTAATAAACATTAACCAACATATAACAGCTCGAATTCCAGTGACACCTATAGATTCAGTATTAAGGAGGGTAGATGCCAAGAAAATGTGAGAGCACTGCACTAGAGTTCAGAATTCGAACTACATAGAATCGAAGACGGTAAAGCTGAGTGAGCAATCTTATTTAATTATTAGTAAGCGGAAACAATTACTTCAATCGCAGTTCATTCCATCAAATATGCCTACGATTTAAAAGGCAAATTAGTTTTCTGATAAAGATACAATTTAATGCTCGAAGTTCGTTACAGTTCTGTATATATTCTTTTAAAAAATGAATTCTTGTGATAAACATATTGAAAACGTGAAACTTCCTGGCAGATTAAAACTGTGTGCGCGACCGAGACTCGAACTCGGGACCTTTGCCTTTCGCGGGCAAGTGCTCTACCAACTGAGCTACCGAAGCACGACTCACCCCCCCTCCTCACAGCTTTACTTCTGACAGTATCTCGTCTCCTACCTTCCAAACTTTACAGAAGCTCTCCTGCGAACCATGCAGAACTAGCACTTCGCAATATCCTTTCTTTCAGGAGTGCTAGTTCTGCATGGTTCGCAGGAGAGCTTCTGTAAAGTTTGGAAGGTAGGAGACGACATACTGGCAGAAGTAAAGCTGTGAGGACCGGGCCTGAGTCGTGCTTCGGTAGCTCAGTTGGTAGAGCACTTGCCCGCGAAAAGTAAAGGTCCCGAGTTCGAGTCTCGGTCGGGCACACAGTTTTAATCTACCAGGAAGTTTCATATCAGCGCACACTCCGCTGCAGAGTGAAAATCTCATTCTGGATATTGAAAACGTGTGTTTCGAAACAGCTTGCTGATAGACTCGGCTTATCAAACAGTATCTACGCTCGTATACGAGTAAATACAGGGAGCACTTGGCAAGGAAACCTCGTAGAAGAAAATATAATTGGTAGGACGCCGATTTTGCTGTATTTACAAGACATAAAATGCATGCCTCTCCAACACAAAGTGCCTCCAACAAATCCTGCCTGGATGACTGATTTGCGAAATCAAATAACCGTGAATATAACTGCAATGTCGGATATCTCCATACTCATTAAGCATACGTGCTTGTGAGAATTTACGTTATGCATCTGTGGGAAGGTGTAGGCTATTTGACAGCTGTGTTCTGGGTATCACAGATTGAAAGAACTGCCGCGTCGAGTGACCGAGCGGTTTGAGGTGCCACTTCACGGATTGCGCGGCCCCTCCCTCAGGCATGGGTGTGTGTCTTATTCTTACCATAAGTTAGTTTAAGTGGTGTATAAGTCTAGGGACCGATGACCTCAATAGTTTGGTCCCTTAGAAATTCACGCACAGTTAAACATTTGAATTGAAAGAACTCAGATTTTTTTTGATGTCTTACCTGATGACTGCTATTGTTGCTCCGCGCTCTTCTGAATTTCACGAGTTTCTTAAGATGTTGCTGAATGGGGACGGGAACATTCATGTTGCTCGCCAGTTTCCTCGTCTCAGACTGTTACTCAGCAACGGCGTGGCCGGCTGCAGGGACTTAAGTATTGTTGAGAACTGCAGCATGTCGCCGTATGTTACTTAATCTGAAAGAATATGCGAAAAATAATAACTGAACAATTAAGGAAACTACTCAGCGATATTAACAGGGCGTAACTAGACTGGGACGACCGCGGCAATGCCCCCCAGGATAATGCGACCATAGAAAGATGAGTAAGGAAAAATTAAAATGGAAAGAAAAGTTTAAAAATTATACTAAAATCAGTCAAGAGAAGTTTTGTTAAAATAATGAAGGATTGCTTTGGTAATCATTCTGACGTAAAGACATGTGAATCGCGTACCCTATTTGCCCACGTCTGCATTAGGACTCAAACATCAGTTAATTGATTCTGTGGAACCAAAGCGACTGCTAGAAGCTACGGATACATTGGAAAACTACTATGGTGAAATCACCTGCGAAATAATCCAGAGAAAATGAACGTATGTGCATTCCACATGCGTGATAGAGAACCCTCAAGACAGTCGGCAACAGAATGCAAGAAATCTAATTGCGTGGGAGTAATCCTATGCAGCACACTGTCATTTAAAAAAGCGCTGTATTGACCTGAAAAGAAAAATGTGTGACTGGAATTATGTTATACGTAAACTGACTGGTTCAACATTGGGGGCACAGTATGTAGTCCTTCCAAAGTCAACAGTGGGACTCTGTTTTGCAGCCGAAAGAAAGTGTGACACCAGTATCAGAAGGCGTCTTGCCACTCCAAATAAGTAGACGTCGCTTTAAATGAGAGTGCCAGGATTGTCACCGGATGCCTGAGCCCTACACTTCACTGTTTTGGAGTGCGTTTATTTTTTCTGATTTTACGTTTATTGGAACTTGGCAGACAGCAGAAATCAGTTCACTGCCTTAAGCAGTGCTGTAGAATGAGACGGCAGTAAATGGAAGCCGGCTCCCACAGCGGCAACGGCGCGCCTCCAGACTTCCGAAATGGCCCTCCACTGAGTCGTGTTTGGCTTTCGTACCGTGCAGCTGCCAACATGCAGGAATTTGGAGTCCTTGCACTGTCTGACCCGGCCACATGTTATGTGTTAACAAATACAATAATTTCATACGCTTGCAGATGGAATTTTAAAATAGTTTGAATAAATAATTAGTGCAACTGAAGTGGATTTCTCTAAATTAATTATAGATATTAAAAACCAGTCAATTCAGCAAACAAACGAACACTGTTAACTTACCGAAGATGTACTAAGGGCTACAATGTTTTACGATGTAACCAAGAGATTTCGGCTGCGCTCCAATCTCGCCAGTCGGCGATGGGACGCACTCGGACCTTACCCTTATGCGATAGTCGGCTTTGCCATGCTCTCCGATTTTATTTACTTTTTGAGAGGAATCGTTTCATAATACTAAACTGTTACTATTTTATGTTATTTGCAAGTAAACACATGGTAATGTGTAAATTAGCTTCCCACACCACTATTTGGAATCGCAGGTCACCCGCTTGCATCTTCTGAAGAATTCACTGAGCAACAAGAGCTGCTTCGAGATACAACATCTTCGAGAGCTTCAGAAAGAACAAGTAGGAGGAAACCCTATCTGGTGATTCACTAAGACAATCCATAAAATGGTCATCTTGTAAGTAAGCTGTTTATGTTTTTATGTTGGTAACGCCACGTAGTGCTCTGTATGAAAATCGCCGACTGCGCTGTGTGCAGTCTGTGGCTGGTTGGACTCATTGCTGGAATATTCGCATGTGTAGTGTTGAGCAGTTGGATGTGAACAGCGCGTGGCGTTGGGCAGTTGGAGGTGAGCCGCCAGCAGTGGTGGATGTGGGGAGAGAGATGCCAGAGTTTTGAGCGGACGATCTGGACGTGTGTCCATCAGAAAAAGGAAATTTGTTCTGTTGGATGACACAAAACTATATATATATATATATATATATACACTCCTGGAAATTGAAATAAGAACACCGTGAATTCATTGTCCCAGGAAGGGGAAACTTTATTGACACATTCCTGGGGTCAGATACATCACATGATCACACTGACAGAAGCACAGGCACATAGACACAGGCAAGAGGGCATGCACAATGTCGGCACTAGTACAGTGTATATCCACCTTTCGCAGCAATGCAGGCTGCTATTCTCCCATGGAGACGATCGTAGAGATGCTGGATGTAGTCCTGTGGAACGGCTTGCCATGCCATTTCCACCTGGCGCCTCAGTTGGACCAGCGTTCGTGCTGGACGTGCAGACCGCGTGAGACGACGCTTCATCCAGTCCCAAACATGCTCAATGGGGGACAGATCCGGAGATCTTGCTGGCCAGGGTAGTTTACTTACACCTTCTAGAGCACGTTGGGTGGCACGGGATACATGCGGACGTGCATTGTCCTGTTGGAACAGCAAGTTCCCTTGCCGGTCTAGGAATGGTAGAACGATGGGTTCGATGACGGTTTGGATGTACCGTGCACTATTCAGTGTCCCCTCGACGATCACCAGTGGTGTACGGCCAGTGTAGGAGATCGCTCCCCACACCATGATGCCGGGTGTTGGCCCTGTGTGCCTCGGTCGTATGCAGTCCTGATTGTGGCGCTCACCTGGACGGCGCCAAACACGCATACGACCATCATTGGCACCAAGGCAGAAGCGACTCTCATCGCTGACGACGACACGTCTCCATTCGTCCCTCCATTCACGCCTGTCGCGACACCACTGGAGGCGGGCTGCACGATGTTGGGGCGTGAGCGGAAGACGGCCTAACGGTGTGCGGGACCGTAGCCCAGCTTCATGGAGACGGTTGCGAATGGTCCTCGCCGATACCCCAGGAGCAACAGTGTCCCTAATTTGCTGGGAAGTGGCGGTGCGGTCCCCTACGGCACTGCGTAGGATCCTACGGTCTTGGCGTGCATCCGTGCGTCGCTGCGGTCCGGTCCCAGGTCGACGGGCACGTGCACCTTCCGCCGACCACTGGCGACAACATCGATGTACTGTGGAGACCTCACGCCCCACGTGTTGAGCAATTCGGCGGTACGTCCACCCGGCCTCCCGCATGCCCACTATACGCCCTCGCTCAAAGTCCGTCAACTGCACATACGGTTCACGTCCACGCTGTCGCGGCATGCTACCAGTGTTAAAGACTGCGATGGAGCTCCGTATGCCACGGCAAACTGGCTGACACTGACGGCGGCGGTGCACAAATGCTGCGCAGCTAGCGCCATTCGACGGCCAACACCGCGGTTCCTGGTGTGTCCGCTGTGCCGTGCGTGTGATCATTGCTTGTACAGCCCTCTCGCAGTGTCCGGAGCAAGTATGGTGGGTCTTACACACCGGTGTCAATGTGTTCTTTTTTCCATTTCCAGGAATATATATATATATATATATATATATATATATATATATATACAGGGGTTATTACAAATGATTGAAGCGATTTCACAGCTCTACAATAACTTTATTATTTGAGATATTTTCAAAATGCTTTGCACACACATACAAAAACTCAAAAAGTTTTTTTAGGCATTCACATATGTTCGATATGTGCCCCTTTAGTGATTCGGCAGACATCGAGCTGATAATCAAGTTCCTCCCACACTCGGCGCAGCATGTCTCCATCAATGAGTTCGAAAGCATCGTTGATGCGAGCTCGCAGTCCTGGCACGTTTCTTGGTAGAGGAGGTTTAAACACTGAATCTTTCACATAACCCTGCCGCCGTTGGATAAGCAGCTGCAGCAGCAAGTCGTATACTCCTAGCTCACTCATTTGTTACATAGTTTAATTCTTAATTTCTTTGCGTGTTTTTGGTACTTGCATTGTTTAATTCATAAATTTCGGGCGTATTATAGTATCTGAGAGTTGTAGCATCGCGTTTTAGTACCTGAATAGTGTAAATTCGCGTAGTCGTCTGTCATCTGTTTTCGTTTTGAACGGCCAGTGTCGGTTGGTCACAGTCAGTGTGCTCCCTGCCGCCGTTGGATAAACAGCTGCAGCAGCAAGTCGTATACTCCTAGCTCACTCATTTGTTACATAGTTTAATTCTTAATTTCTTTGCGTGTTTTTGGTACTTGCATTGTTTAATTCATAAATTTCGGGCGTATTATAGTATCTGAGAGTTGTAGCATCGCGTTTTAGTACCTGAATAGTGTAAATTCGCGTAGTCGTCTGTCATCTGTTTTCGTTTTGAACGGCCAGTGTCGGTTGGTCACAGTCAGTGTGCTCCCTGCCGCCGTTGGATAAGCAGCTGCAGCAGCAAGTCGTATACTCCTAGCTCACTCATTTGTTACATAGTTTAATTCTTAATTTCTTTGCGTGTTTTTGGTACTTGCATTGTTTAATTCATAAATTTCGGGCGTATTATAGTATCTGAGAGTTGTAGCATCGCAGTGTGTCAGCAGTGCACAAGTGGCAGCATTACTGCATTTACTAGGCAATCTTGTATTTTAATAACCGCTTCAGTTTTGTCGTTTTGTTTGAGCTCTCTGTAGATTAGTTCAGACGTTCTTTGCACAAGTTTTTAGCATGGATAGGGACTGCAACTGCTGTGTTCGGATGCAGGCTGAGTTGGCATCCCTTCGCTCCCAGCTTCAGGCAGTGTTGGCTTCGGTCACACAGCTTGAGGCTGTTGCCAATGGGCATCACTGTGGGGGTCCGGATGGGGGTTTGTCGGGGACGGCCAGCTCGTCCCACGCATCCCCCGATCGGACTACGACTGTGGTTGCCCGGGATACTGCCCGCATTGAGGCTGATCCCTCACCTGTGGTAGAGTGGGAGGTCGTCTCAAGGTGTGGCAGGGGGCGAAAGACATTCCGGAGGGCTGAACGGAAGGCCTCTCCAGTTTGTCTGACGAACCGGTTTCAGGCTCTGTCTCAGGCTGATACTGATCTTCAGCCTGACATGGCTGCTTGTCCTGTTCCAGAGGTTGCCCCTCAGTCTGCAAGATCCGGGCAGTCGCAGAGGGTGGGCTTACTGGTAGTTGGGAGCTCCAACGTGAGGCGCGTAATGGGGCCCCTTAGGGATATGGCAGCAAGGGAGGGGAAGAAAACCAAAGTGCACTCCGTGTGCATACCGGGGGGAGTCATTCCAGATGTGGAAAGGGTCCTTCCGGATGCCATGAAGGGTACAGGGTGCACCCATCTGCAGGTGGTCGCTCATGTCGGCACCAATGATGTGTGTCGCTATGGATCGGAGGAAATCCTCTCTGGCTTCCGGCGGCTATCTGATTTGGTGAAGACTGCCAGTCTCGCTAGCGGGATGAAAGCAGAGCTCACCATCTGCAGCATCGTCGACAGGACTGACTGCGGACCTTTGGTACAGAGCCGAGTGGAGGGTCTGAATCAGAGGCTGAGACGGTTCTGCGACAATGTGGGCTGCAGATTCCTCGACTTGCGCCATAGGGTGGTGGGGTTTCGGGTTCCGCTGGATAGGTCAGGAGTCCACTACACGCAACAAGCGGCTACACGGGTAGCAGGGGTTGTGTGGCGTGGGCTGGGCGGTTTTTTAGGTTAGATGGCCTCGGGCAAGTGCAGAAAGGGCAACAGCCTCAACGGGTGCGGGGCAAAGTCAGGACATGCGGGGACCAAGCAGCAATCGGTATTGTAATTGTAAACTGTCGAAGCTGCGTTGGTAAAGTACCGGAACTTCAAGCGCTGATAGAAAGCACCGAAGCTGAAATCGTTATAGGTACAGAAAGCTGGCTGAAGCCAGAGATAAATTCTGCCGAAATTTTTACAAAGGCACAGACGGTGTTTAGAAAGGATAGATTTCATGCAACCGTCGCTGTTAGTAGTAGTTTATCCTGTAGTGAAGTAGAAGTGGATAGTTCCTGTGAATTATTATGGGTGGAGGTTACACTCAACAACCGAGCTAGGTTAATAATTGGCTCCTTTTACCGACCCCCCGACTCAGCAGCATTAGTGGCAGAACAACTGAGAGAAAATTTGGAATACATTTCACATAAATTTTCTCAGCATGTTATGGTCTTAGGTGGAGATTTCAATTTACCAGATATAGACTGGGACACTCAGATGTTTAGGACGGGTGGTAGGGACAGAGCATCGAGTGACATTATACTGAGTGCACTATCCGAAAATTACCTCGAGCAATTAAACAGAGAACCGACTCGTGGAGATAACATCTTGGACCTACTGATAACAAACAGACCCGAACTTTTCGACTCTGTAAGAGCAGAACAGGGAATCAGTGATCGTAAGGCCGTTGCAGCATCCCTGAATATGGAAGTTAATAGGAATATAAAAAAAGGGAGGAAGGTTTATCTGTTTAGCAAGAGTAATAGAAGGCAGATTTCAGACTACCTAACAGATCAAAACGAAAATTTCTGTTCAGACACTGACAATGTTGAGTGTTTATGGAAAAAGTTCAAGGCAATCGTAAAATGCGTTTTAGACAGGTACGTGCCGAGCAAAACTGTGAGGGACGGGAAAAACCCACCGTGGTACAACAACAAAGTTAGGAAACTACTGCGAAAGCAAAGAGAGCTTCACTCCAAGTTTAAACGCAGCCAAAACCTCTCAGACAAACAGAAGCTAAACGATGTCAAAGTTAGCGTAAGGAGGGCTATGCGTGAAGCGTTCAGTGAATTCGAAAGTAAAATACTAGGTACCGACTTGACAGAAAATCCTAGGAAGTTCTGGTCTTACGTTAAATCAGTAAGTGGCTCGAAACATCATGTCCAGGCACTCCGGGATGATGATGGCATTGAAACAGAGGATGACAAGCGTAAAGCTGAAATACTAAACACCTTTTTCCAAAGCTGTTTCACAGAGGAAGACCGCACTGCAGTTCCTTCTCTAAATCCTCGCACCAACGAAAAAATGGCTGACATTGAAATAAGTGTCCAAGGAATAGAAAAGCAACTGGAATCACTCAACAGAGGAAAGTCCACTGGACCTGACGGGATACCAATTCGATTCTACACAGAGTACGCGAAAGAACTTGCCCCCCTTCTAACAGCCGTGTACCGCAAGTCTCTAGAGGAACGGAAGGTTCCAAATGATTGGAAAAGAGCACAGGTAGTCCCAGTCTTCAAGAAGGGTCGTCGAGCAGATGCGCAAAACTATAGACCTATCTCTCTGACGTCGATCTGTTGTAGAATTTTAGAACATGTCTTTTGCTCGAGTATCATGTCGTTTTTGGAAACTCAGAATCTACTATGTAGGAATCAACATGGATTCCGGAAACAGCGATCGTGTGAAACCCAACTCGCTTTATTTGTTCATGAGACCCAGAAAATATTAGATACAGGCTCCCAGGTAGATGCCATTTTCCTTGACTTCCGGAAGGCGTTCGATACAGTTCCGCACTGTCGCCTGATAAACAAAGTAAGAGCCTACGGAATATCAGACCAGCTGTGTGGCTGGATTGAAGAGTTTTTAGCAAACAGAACACAGCATGTTGTTCTCAATGGAGAGACATCTACAGACGTTAAAGTAACCTCTGGCGTGCCACAGGGGAGTGTTATGGGACCATTGCTTTTCACAATATATATAAATGACCTAGTAGATAGTGTCGGAAGTTCCATGCGGCTTTTCGCGGATGATGCTGTAGTATACAGAGAAGTTGCAGCATTAGAAAATTGTAGCGAAATGCAGGAAGATCTGCAGCGGATAGGCACTTGGTGCAGGGAATGGCAACTGACCCTTAACATAGACAAATGTAATGTATTGCGAATACATAGAAAGAAGGATCCTTTATTGTATGATTATATGATAGCGGAACAAACACTGGTAGCAGTTACTTCTGTAAAATATCTGGGAGTATGCGTGCGGAACGATTTGAAGTGGAATGATCATATAAAATTAATTGTTGGTAAGGCGGGTACCAGGTTGAGATTCATTGGGAGAGTCCTTAGAAAATGTAGTCCATCAACAAAGGAGGTGGCTTACAAAACACTCGTTCGACCTATACTTGAGTATTGCTCATCAGTGTGGGATCCGTACCAGATCGGGTTGACGGAGGAGATAGAGAAGATCCAAAGAAGAGCGGCGCGTTTCGTCACAGGGTTATTTGGTAACCGTGATAGCGTTACGGAGATGTTTAACAAACTCAAGTGGCAGACTCTGCAAGAGAGGCGCTCTGCATCGCGGTGTAGCTTGCTCGCCAGGTTTCGAGAGGGTGCGTTTCTGGATGAGGTATCGAATATATTGCTTCCCCCTACTTATACCTCCCGAGGAGATCACGAATGTAAAATTAGAGAGATTAGAGCGCGCACAGAGGCTTTCAGACAGTCGTTCTTCCCGCGAACCATACGCGACTGGAACAGGAAAGGGAGATAATGACAGTGGCACGTAAAGTGCCCTCCGCCACACACCGTTGGGTGGCTTGCGGAGTATAAATGTAGATGTAGATGTAGAAAGAAATCGCATGGGGTTAAGTCGGGAGAGCGTGGAGTCCATGACATGAATTGCTGATCATGATCTCCACCACGACCTATCCATCGGTTTTCCAATCTCCTGTTTAAGAAATGCCGAACATCATGATGGAAGTGCGGTGGAGCACCATCCTGTTGAAAGATGAAGTCGGCGCTGTCGGTCTCCAGTTGTGGCATGAGCCAATTTTCCGCGGGCTACGCGTGAAACTTGCCCGCACGCGTTCAACCGTTTCTTCGCTCACTGCAGGCCGACCCGTTGATTTCCCCTTACAGAGGAATCCAGAAGCTTTAAACTGCGCATACCACCGCCGAATGGAGTTAGCAGTTGGTGGATCTTTGTTGAACTTTGTCCTGAAGTGTCGTTGCACTGTTATGACTGACTGATGTGAGTGCATTTCAAGCACGACATACGCTTTCTCGGCTCCTGTCGCCATTTTGCCTCACTGCGCTCTCGAGCGCTTTGATGGCAGAAACCTGAAGTGCGGCTTCAGCCGAACAAAACTTTATGAGTTTTTCTACGTATCTGTAGTGTGTCATGACCATATGTCAATGAATGGAGCTACAGTGAATTTATGAAATCGCTTCAACCATTTGTAATAGCCATATATATATATATATGGTGTTACAAAAAGGTGTGGCCAAACTTTCAGGAAACATTCCTCACACACAAATAAAGAAAAGATATTATGTGGACATGTGTCCGGAAACGCTTAATTTCCATGTTAGACCTCATTTTAGTTTCGTCAGTATGTACTGTACAACCTTCCACCTACGCTCAATGGAGCACGTTATCATGATTTCATACGGGATACTCTACCTGTGCTGCTAGAACATGTGCCTTTACAAGTACGACACAACATGTGGTTCATGCACGATGGAGCTCCTGCACATTTCAGTCGAAGTGTTCGTACGCTTCTCAACAACGGATTCGGTGACTCATGGATTGGTAGAGGCGGACCAATTCCATGGCATCCACGCTCTCCTGACCTCAACCCTCTTGACTTTCGTTTATGGGGGCATTTGAAAGCTCTTATCTACGCAAGCACGGTACCAAATGTAGATACTCTTCGTGCTCGTATTGTGGACGGCTGTGATGCAATACTCCATTCTCCAGGGCTGCATCAGCGCATCAGGGATTCCATGCGACGGAGGGTGGATGCATGTATCCTCGCTAACGGAGGACATTTTGAACATTTGCTGTAACAAAGGGTTTGAAGTCACGCTGGTACGTTCTGTTGCTGTGTGTTTCCATTCCATGATTAATGTGATTTGAAGAGAAGTAATAAAATGAGCTATAACATGGAAAGTAAGCGTTTCCGGACACATGTCCACGTAACATATTTTCTTTCTTTGTGTGTGGGGAATGTTTCCTGGAAGTTTGGTCGTACCTTTTTGTAACACCCTGTATATATGATGATATGTGCCTTCAGTAGTTAGAATCTTTTATTTAGCTGGCAGTATTGGCGCTTGCTGTATTGCAGTAGTTCGAGTAACGAAGATTTTTGTGAGGTAATTGATTCATGAAAGGTGTAGGTTATTGTTAGTCACTGCCATTCTTTTGTAGGGATTATTGAAAGTCAGATTGTGTTGCGCAAAAAATGTTATGTGTCAGTTTAGTGATGATCAGGATAAGTAAAAAGATAAATGTCTGAGTACGTTCAGTTTTGCTCAGCTGTTTGAAAATCAAATAACGTAGAAATTTACCAGCACTGTCATTCATTCTCAATTGTTCAAAGGGGACGTTTCAATCTTAAGCAGCGGAGTTTCGGGTGGGAAGGCTAGACTAGTACACTGTACATCATCTATACTACCTTCGACGGAATCGTGGCTTAACTGAGAAACTGGGGTAGTTTGGAAGCGTGAGGGGATTTTGAAATCTGTCCACAAAATTAAACCTCGGCTGCCACAGCGTCAAGAAACGTCAGAAGGAAAATAGCCAGGGAACTAGAGAAGAAAAAGGAGCAAACCGACCCATGGCACTTAATATATAGCCACCAAATAGTTCCAACTCGTATTAAGTCGAGGAAGAGTTTCATCCTAAGAAGCTAGAAGACCAACGTGAGATACGAGGCGTATTTTATGGTTGGACAAAATTTGCACTGCAAAGAGGAAATCACAGAAGGGCAGCAGCTACAGTATAGTACATAGGGACCACCAAATAGATTAAGCATAGGAGTCGCAAAATGAACATGGTTAATTGGGGCCACTCTGATGATGACCGATACGATTGAACATTTCCTCATGTGCCCCAGGATGGAGTTCGTTTGCTCAGCGGAAGATCTGTTTTACTCAGGGACAAGGACATTAAAGCTGCAGAGTTTTGGAAAAAGAGAGCTTAGATGTTCCCGCCTGGTCACGGAAAGTAGAAAAAGTAATCTATGAGCAAGTGTTTCAGCCAAGTCTATGATAGAGATCCACCGAGAGTGGCGTGTACAACGGTGTGAAACAATGATCAAGTTATAATTTAGATTTAGTCCTTAAAGGGGCCATAGAGGCTAAGAGCCTTGATTAAGAAGTAGTAACGTATTTCCAAATAGCTTGGAATGTCTACTGAAGTTTTAGACGCCTACTGTTGTAGAATTTAAGACCTTAGTATGAGCACTTCCTAGGTAACGCTAAAGACACCAGATCTAGCTCGATGGGCTGGCAGATATGAAACTTAAGGAGCGATTCACTGACATTCTTAAGGCTCTGATGAACATAATTAATAAGGGTAGGGAATGTAACGAACGAAATGTAGCAACGGGTCTTAAAAGTGTAATCTTAACATTGTAAGATTCAATGTAAACCTACTGGAAAGAAATAATATACCAGTTAGTGCCACGTAATTAGAGAGTATGGACGTTGCAGCAGTGAGTGACCTCCTAAGAATGGCGCTACAAGAAATAAAGGAAGGGTGATTAGGTTCTAACATCCCGCCAACGACGAGATCATTAGAAAAGGAACACAAACCCTGGTGGAATTAGTACGAGTAAGTAAAGCTGCCATGTTCTTTTCAAAGGAACCATCACAGCATTTGCGTCAAATAATTTTTTATGGGGGGGGGGGGGGGGGGGAGGTGACACGGAAAACCTCAATCTGGACGTGTACAGGAGGATTTGAATTGCTGGCCCCCAGGAATGTTGTCCAGCATGTTACCACGGCGACACCACGCTCGGTTGCTGTCGGAATTTTCAAAGTGTCATACGATAAACTGCTTGACGATAATTTAGCGTCTCTGAAAGAAGGGACAACGAGTGTAAATTACCTTCAAAGGAATTAAAACAACAGAGAAACATTTCGACAAGCTTTACAAAGAGAGAGACTAACAAAACCTACGTTCTAGCATTGTTAGACTTACAGGAAGCTTCTGACAATGTTGACTGGAATACTCTCATTCAAATTCTGAAGATGCCAGGGGCAAAAACATGGAGCGAAAGGCTATTTACAATTTGAACTTGAAATTGTAGCAACAATTTATTATACAATTATTGGCAACATCTATTCGCAATTAAATACCTGGTTTTGAGGAATCATACAGTATATATAATTAAATGTTAAGTCTCTTTTTATTATCTATGATAATGAACGAAGCAGTAGTGACAATAAATAAGGGGAAAAATGAATTGAAGTTTGTGTTGGGGAGGGCACTCAGCGTAAGCAGTTTGTGCAGCAACATTGAGTGTCGTGCTACGGTGGTGTAATGGTTAGCATTTCTACTTAACAGACAAGAAGACCTAGGTTCGAGTCCCAGCTGCAGCACAACTTTTAATTCATTTCGTCTGCTTAGGTCATTATCGTAGATACAGTATATGTTATGGACACATACATAGAAGTATAACTTTTTTTAGAAATGCTGCCTGCAACGAAGACCTTACAAATGGATTGAGGATGGAGGTGTGCTAGTGTAGTCAATGCAGTTGTGCAAAGCCTTTTGTGTCCTCGTCAACACTGTAGTATTCTTGTACCATAGAAATCAAGGCAGAGGATGTAGTTTAGTGGCTGGTACCCTCTTTCTACAACACAACATATATTAACAGAGTTCTTTATAACTTGAACAGATAGCTGCTACATAACTTAAAGTCCATGTGGAATGGTAAAAACTGTTCCATAGTAGTCCACATTACACTCACTGCTGGTGAAGTACAAGCTACACGATGAATCCCTGACGTAAACTAGGATGCGAGTTAGTGTGCCAGTGACTGAGCTAGTGACTGAGACTGGGACTGAGCTGTCTGGTCAGCGGTGGCGATCTAAATACACTCCTGGAAATGGAAAAAAGAACACATTGACACCGGTGTGTAAGACCCACCATACTTGCTCCGGACACTGCGAGAGGGCTGTACAAGCAATGATCACACGCACGGCACAGCGGACACTCCAGGAACCACGGTGTTGGCCGTCGAATGGCGCTAGCTGCGCAGCATTTGTGCACCGCCGCCGTCAGTGTCAGCCAGTTTGCCGTGGCATACGGAGCTCCATCGCAGTCTTTAACACTGGTAGCATGCCGCGACAGCGTGGACGTGAACCGTATGTGCAGTTGACGGACTTTGAGCGAGGGCGTATAGTGGGCATGCGGGAGGCCGGTTGGACGTACCGCCGAATTGCTCAACACGTGGGGCGTGAGGTCTCCACAGTACATCGATGTTGTCGCCAGTGGTCGGCGGAAGGTGCACGTGCCCGTCGACCTGGGACCGGACTGCAGCGACGCACGGATGCACGCCAAGACCGTAGGATCCTACGCAGTGCCGTAGGGGACCGCACCGCCACTTCCCAGCAATTTAGGGACACTGTTGCTCCTGGGGTATCGGCGAGGACTATTCGCAACCGTCTCCATGAAGCTGGGCTACGGTCCCGCACACCGTTAGGCCGTCTTCCGCTCACGCCCCAACATCGTGCAGCCCGCCTCCAGTGGTGTCGCGACAGGCGTGAATGGAGGGACGAATGGAGACGTTTCGTCTTCAGCGATGAGAGTCGCTTCTGCCTTGGTGCCAATGATGGTCGTATGCGTGTTTGGCGCCGTGCAGGTGAGCGCCACAATCAGGACTGCATACGACCGAGGCACACAGGGCCAACACCCGGCATCATGGTGTGGGGAGCGATCTCCTACACTGGCCGTACACCACTGGTGATCGTCGAGGGGACACTGAATAGTGCACGGTACATCCAAACCGTCATCGAACCCATCGTTCTACCATTCCTAGACCGGCAAGGGAACTTGCTGTTCCAACAGGACAATGCACGTCCGCATGTATCCCGTGCCACCCAACGTGCTCTAGAAGTTGTAAGTCAACTACCCTGGCCAGCAAGATCTCCGGATCTGTCCCCCATTGAGCATGTTTGGGACTGGATGAAGCGTCGTCTCACGCGGTCTGCACGTCCAGCACGAACGCTGGTCCAACTGAGGCGCCAGGTGGAAATGGCATGGCAAGCCGTTCCACAGGACTACATCCAGCATCTCTACGATCGTCTCCATGGGAGAATAGCAGCCTGCATTGCTGCGAAAGGTGGATATACACTGTACTAGTGCCGACATTGTGCATGCTCTGTTGCCTGTGTCTATGTGCCTGTGATTCTGTCAGTGTGATCATGTGATGTATCTGACCCCAGGAATGTGTCAATAAAGTTTCCCCTTCCTGGGACAATGAATTCACGGTGTTCTAATTTCAATTTCCAGGAGTGTACTTTGCGCTCGAGAGGGCGTTGGCGGCACGTTGCTTGCAAGTGTGTATTTGCCTCTCTCTCGACAGGAGCGCTTGATCCAGCGCCTACCTACTATTGATCTTTTTGCAACATCTTTGCCAACTGGTGTGCTGGTGACAGCTCACGCCAGCACAAAGCCACTGTGCCCGGATGATGTAGTGGTTAGCACATCTGCCTAGTGAGTAGCTGATCCAGGTTCAAATCCTGGTCTTGGTATAAATTTTCCTCCTTTCCTTCAGTCTGTATATATATATATATATATATATATATATATATATATATATATATATATATATATATATATATATATATCACTGATGTTTAAAGTTTTCTGGAACCATATAGTTTCATTTGATTAATACAGCTGCATTTGAGTTTCAGTCAGGATTCCCCATATCTTTTGTTGCTGATGTGCTCCAATACAGTTTGAGAGCCTCTGCAATTCTGTTCGAGTTAAGGGGTAATACCAAGGAGGCTGAGGTGTAAATAGGAATTTGGATTGAGGAGGGAAGCGTGCTAGGGCAGCCCATGCAGTTGTGCAAAGCCACTGTGTCAGGGTGATGTAGTGGTTAGCGCATCTGCCTAGTGGACAGGAGGCCTGGTTTTGAGTCCTGGTCTTGGAACAAATTTTCATTCGTCACTTTAGTCGACATACATATATCATAAATGTTTCAGATTTGAAAAAGTCTCTGGAACTATATAGTTTCATTTCCCAAAAATGAAGTTTTTCAGTGACATATATCTTCTGTTTCCAGCATGGATAATGTTGATATTAATTTTCTTTAAACCTGTCCTTACGTAACAGGTGCGGCAGTGGAAACGGGCGGTTTGGTAACCCTGAAAACAGCACATTACGTTAGGAACGATAAACCTGGACTGGTGCTGGTGCCATCTGGACAACAAACCTTTGCCATTGACGCTGATACCGATATTCAGTCGAGATGGTGTCGTGGACCGCTCAACAACACTCTGTTGCCGTGAAGATATTTTACAAAAACAACGACGGCTACCTGGCCGCGTAGCGTGTATTTCGCGCTCATTACAATCTCGCACGTCATGCGCCAGGTCCGTGGTCACAAGCTATCGAAGTGTGGGCACAGAACTTTGAGGAAAAGGGAGATACGGTGTGAAAGAGAGGTGGAAGCGCAAAACGCGCGTGTGCACTAGAGAATATTGCAACAGTAGAAGAAGCCTTCAATCGACGGCGCTGGGACTTGACATATTGGATCGCTATGTACAGCGAATACTGCTCAGGGAACTGCAGTATCACCCATACGAAATTCAGACAGTGCAAAAACTGAATGCGGACGACCTTCCAAAGACACTACGCTTTTGTCGGGAATCGCTGGAAGCAATGAACGACAACCCACGCCGGTGAGACTATCTGTTCATGAGCGATGAGGCCAATTCTTATTGCCAGGCTTTGTTAATGAGCAAAACTTCAGATATTGGTCACGTGAAAATCTTGAAATGTTTCATTAAACGCCACTTCACAACCGTAAAGTGGTAGTATAGTGCAGCGTATCGTTACTTGGACCGGCTTTCTGGTTTGGAAATATCATCATTAGGGAAAAAGTCCCCCCCCCCCTCCCCAAGAACCATGGACCTTGCCGTTGGTGGGGAGGCTTGCGTGCCTCATCGATACAGATAGCCGTACCGTAGGTGCAACCTCAACGGAGGGGTATCTGTTGAGAGGCCAGACAAACGTGTAGTTCCTGAAGAGGGGCAGCGGCCTTTTCAGTAGTTGCAGGGGCAACAGTCTGGATGATTGACTGATCTGGCCATGTAACCAAAACGGCCTTGCTGTTCCGGCACTGCGAACGGCTGAAAGCAAGGGGAAACTACAGCCGTAATTTTTCCTGAGGGCATGCAGCTTTACTGTATGGTTAAATGATGATGGCGTCCTCTTGGGTAAAATATTCCGGAGGTAAAATAGTCCCCCTTTCGGATCTCCGGGCGGGGACTACTCAGGAGGACGTCGTTATCAGGAGAAAGAAAACTGGCGTTCTACGGATCGGAGCGTGGAATGTCAGATCCCTTAATCGGGCAGGTAGGTTAGAAAATTTAAAAAGAGGAATGGATAGGTTAAAGTTAGATATAGTAGGAATTAGTGAAGTTCTGTGGCAGGAGGAACAAGACTTTTGGTCAGGCGAATACAGGGGTGTAAATACAAAAGCAAATAGGGATAATGCAGGAGTAGGTTTAATAATGAATAAAAAATAGGAGTGCGGGTAAGCTACTACAAACAGCATAGTGAACGCATTATTGTGGCCAAGATACACACGACACGAAGCCCACGCCTACTACAGTAGTACAAGTTTATATGCCAACTAGCCCTGCAGATGACGAAGAAATTGAAGAAATGTATGATGAAATAAAAGATATTACTCAGATAGTGAAGGGAGACAAAAATTTAATAGTAATGGGGGAAAGTCAGTAGTAGGAAAAGGAATAGGAGGAAACGTAGTAGGTGAATATGTATTGGGGCTAAGAAATGAAAGAGGAAGCAGCCTGATAGAATTTTGCACAGAGCATAACTTAATCATAGCTAACACTTGGTTCAAGAATCATAAAAGAAGGTTGTATACATGGAAGAAGCCTGGAAATACTGACAGGTTTCAGATAGATTATATAATGGTAAGACAGAGATCTAGGAACCAGGTTTTAAATTGTAAGACATTTCCAGGGGCAGATGTGGACTCTGACCACAATCTATTGGCGGCCGAACTTCCCCGCATGGGGCCTCCCGGCCAACAATGCCATACGATCATTTTCATTTTTTTTTTTTTTTGTAGATTAAAACTAAAGAAACTTCAAAAAGATGGGAATTTAAGGAGATGGGACCTGGATAAACTGAAAGGACCAGAGATTGTACAGAGTTTCAGGGAGAGCATAAAGGAACAATTGACAGGAATGGGGGAAAGAAATACAGTAGAAGAAGAATGGGTAGCTTTGAGAGATGAAGTAGTGAAGGCAGCAGAGGATCAAGTAGGTAAAAAGACGAGGGCTAGTAGAAATCCTTGGGTAACAGAAGAAATATTGAATTTAATTGATGAAAGGTGAAAATATAAAAATGCAGTAAATGAAGCAGGCAAAAAGGAATACAAACGTCTCAAAAATGAGATCGACAGGAAGTGCAAAATGGCTAAGCAGGGATGGTTAGAGGACAAATGTAAGGATGTAGAGGCTTATCTCACTATGAATATCAAGAGCTCAGATGGAAACGCAGCTCTAAGCAAAGAAGGGAAGGCAGAAAGGGGGAAGGAGTATGTAGAGGGTCTATACAAGGGCGATGTACTTCAGGACAATATATAGAAATGGAAGAGGATGTAGATGAAGATAAAATGGGAGATACGATACTGCGTGAAGAGTTTGACAGAGCACTGAAAGACCTGAGTCGAAACAAGGCCCCGGGAGTAGACAACATTCCATTAGAACTACTGACAGCCTTGGGAGAGCCAGTCCTGACAAAACCCTACCATCTGGTGAGCAAGATGTATGAGACAGGCGACATACCCTCAGACTTCAAGACCAAAGAAATCAGGTGCTGACAGATGTGAAAATTACCGAACTATCAGTTTAATAAGTCACAGCTGCCAAATACTAACGCGAATTCTTTACAGACGAATGGAAAAACTGGCAGAAGCCGACCTCGGGGAAGATCAGTTTGGATTCCGTAGAAATATTGGAACACGTGAGGCAATACTGACCCTATGACTTAGAAGCTAGATTAAGGAAAGGCAAACCTACGTTTCTTGCATTTGTAGACTTAGAGAAAGCTTTTGACAATGTTGACTGTAATACTCTCTTTCAAATTCTGAAAGTGGCAGGGGTAAAATACAGGGAGCGAAAGGCTATTTACAATTTGTACAGAAAACAGATGGCAGTTAAAAGATTCGAGGGACATGAAAGAGAAGCAGTGGTTTGGAACGGAGTGAGACAGGGTTGTAGCCTATCCCCGATGTTATTCAATCTGTATATTGAGCAAGCAGTGAAGGAAACATAAGAAAAATTCGGAGTAGGTATTAAAATCCATGGAGAAGAAATGAAAACTATGAGGTTCGCCGATGACGTTGTAATTCTGTCAGAGACAGCAGTGGACTTGGAAGAGCAGTTGAACGAAATGGGTAGTGTCATGAAAGGAGGGTATAAGATGAACATCAACAAAAGCAAAACGAGGATAATGGAATGTAGTCGAATTAAGTCGGGTGATGCTGCGGGAATTAGATTAGGAAATGAGACACTTAAAGTAGTTAAGGAGTATTGCTATTTGGGGAGCAAAATTACTGATGATGGTGGAAGTAGAGAGGATATAAAATGTAGACTGGCAATGGCAAGGAAAGCGTTTCTGAAGAAGGGAAATTTGTTAACATCGAGTATAGATTTAAGTGTCAAGAAGTCGTTTCTGAAAGTATTTGTATGGAGCGTAGCCATGTATGGAAGTGAAACATGGACGATAACTAGTTTGGACAAGAAGAGAATAGAAGCTTTCGAAATGTGGTGCTACAGAAGAATGCTGAAGATTAGATGGGTAGATCATATAACTAATGATGAGGTATTGAATAGGATTGGGGAGAAGAGAAGTTTGTGGCACAACTTGACTAGAAGAAGGGATCGGTTGGTAGGACATGTTCTGAGACATCAAGGGATCACCAATTTAGTATTGGAGGGCAGCGTGTGAGGTAAAAATCGTAGAGGGAGGCCAAGAGATGGATACACTAAACGGATTCAGAAGGATGTAGGTTGCAGTAGGTACTGGGAGATGAAGAAGCTTGCACAGGATAAAGTAGCATGGAGAGCTGCATCAAACCAGTCTCAGGACTGAAGACCACAACAACAACAGGGTAAAAGTTGTGTGAGTGGTCAGAGACTAGCAGGAAGCGTGCCAGAAATGATGAGAAATTTTAACTTCCAGAACTCAAGAACGTGCTCTGAGGACTTTGGGCCTCGCGGAGTAGCCGCACGGTCTTGGGCGCCTTGCACGGTTCTCGCTGCTCTCCCCATCGGAGGTTCGAGTCTTCCCTCGGGCTGGCTTTATGTGTTGTCCTTAGTGTAAGTTAGTTTAAGCTGGATTAAGTAGTGTATAAGTGTAGGGATCGATGACCTCGCAGTTGGTCCCATAGGAAATAAAAAAAAAGGACTGGACTCCAAGATCCAACTTGCAGCTCAGAAGCCACGAATATTCTTCAACCCCCTACATCAGTATCTATCCCGCTGTAGAAGTGTAGATAAAATTATAGATACAGCAGCACACACAGAGGCGCAGAAGCATTCGTTCTTCACACGTCCCATCCGCAGATGGAACAGGGTCCGAGTTTAATTTATGTTTTAATAAAAAAATAAACTCTATCACACAGTTAATAGGAATTCGCAGAGCATATATGAAGATACATAAACTCACCAGTGGCAGGATGGGATTAGGAACGTAGAAGGGAGCGGGGATTGCATTTTGTACACTTGTCCCGCGAGCAAATGACTCTCATTGCGCCCCTGATAGTCATTTCAATGTAAATCTAGGAGAAATATATAAAAAGCAGCATGATTGGAGTAGCCTCTGATTTTTCTTCAATGTGCTACTTTCTTTCTGATTGTAAATGATGTGTATTTCTTGTCTCTTTAGGCAAAAGTATTTGGTGTAAGGTTATCTTTAGGACTGTTAATTTCAAATAAATTAATTAAAGGTGGTTTACAACATGCACTTCTCTGTTAATGTCAATGTGATTCATTCCACGTACAAGGGTGGTTGGATAAATTTGGTAAATTTCACAGCGGAATTCAATACTTTTGCCTCACTTTCGTGGTTCGTAAGCTTGACTGTTCCGAGGATCGTATAAAGAAGTTCAACACTATATAGCACACAGCTCATTGTTGATAGGCGTCTGCATTGGTCAGTCTGCCGACTGAGACTGAAAGTGGAGAAAATCTGCTTCATCCTGCTATTGTTTCTTTTCATTTAAGTGTTTTACTGCTGCAGAAAACAAAGCAGAATTGGACGAAGTTCACGTGGGGTCCGCATCATCACTGAAGATTATTTACTTTTCGATTAAAAAATTTAAACATGGTCGGACAAGCACCAAAGAAGGAAATCAATGGCAGTGGATTTGAGAAATGACGTGCTGTATGTTATAGATGTATATGTAGAAATGTAACCTTTTTTTTAAAACTGCTGCCTGTAATAAAAACCTTAAAAATGGAGTTAGGTGTTCTAGAATAGTTAATACAGTAGTGCAAAGCCACTGTGCCAGGGTGGTGCAGTGGTTAGAACATCTACCTAGTGAGCAGCAGACCTGTGTTCGAATCCTGGTCTTGGTGCAAATTTTCCTCCATCGTTTCAGTCTATGTATATACATCATAGATGTTTCAAACTTGAAAAGGTCCCTGGAAGCACATAGTTTCATTTGATTAAAGCACCTGCGTTTGGATTTCAGGTAAGATTCCCCACCTCTATCGATGCTGATGTGCTTCGATACAGTTGGAGGTCCTCTACAGTTCTGTTCGAGTTAAGGGGTAATGCCAAGGGGGGCTGATGTACAAATGGGAATTTGGACTGAAGAGGGAGGCGTCCAACTGAGCTCACCACGAAGGATACCAATGACAATGCTTTCGAGGAATAATATGGTATGTTATAGACACATATGCACAAGTATAATATTTTTAGGTCTGCCTTAAAAATGGGTTGAGGAGGCGTCCAGCTGAGGTCACCACAATGGAAACCAATGACAAAACCCGTGGTAAAGTAATGCAAGACCGCTGAATAAAAATTCATGAGGTAGCTGAGACTGTAGGCATCTCAACTGAGCGAGTGCATAATATCCTGCACTGAGAAGTGTCTTTGAAAAAGCTGTGTGTGAGGTAGGGTTGCCAGGTTGTACGTTTTTCCCGTATTCTTACGTTTTTTTACTGTTAATTTCGCCTTACGTTTTTTATTTCCCCGTACAGCACTTTCTTCCGTTTTCTTAATATTTGGCGCTAAACTACCGCAGAGCCCAACACAATTCTTCCCCTTAATATACATATAACAAAAATTCACATTAATTTGATTATATTTGTTATTATTACCGTTCAGATATAGATTTTAGGCTGGTCTACGTTTAAATTCGTACTTCCGACGATCACTCGATCGCATAATCGATAATGTTGTCGATATACTTATTTCCGTTTCTGATGTGTACAACTACAGGTGTTTGTAAACTAAGAAACTTCATTGCAGTGATAATTTCTTGAATCCATACAGTGGAAAGTCTAGTTTTCTTAATTTACTTTTGTTCAAGAATTGTAATGAGTTCACCAGCGAAGAAGAAACGCGGGTCTAGTTTAGCAGGGGATACAACGCGTCAGCTTTGACCAATGACGTCATAATTGTCCAGAGAGCATGTATTACAAAGATGAAAAAGCTGAGAAGAATGTTCAGAAACAAAGGAATGCAAGAGAGAAAAACTGTACTTTGCATATATAAGGGCCAGAAGCATTTTCACGTTAACGATATCACGTGTTTGTATCTTAGTATTTCTCAGCAAAATACAATGGAAAGAAATGAATGAAATATATTACTAGCAAAGAATACATCACGTTACATGTATGTCAGTTGTATCTCGAAACTCTTTAGAACTGTATTGCTCAAGTGCAGTACGGGATACAAGTAATAATAATTATTATAATAATTATTATTATTATTTGTATCCCGTACTGCACTTAAGCAATAAAGTTTAGCGGACGTCGATTTCTTAGTTTCAACTGGCATTGCTCTCCTGTTGTTCACTTGAACTATGTATCCCCTGCTTCACTAAACCGTAAATGAAACACGGGATACAATTTAAAAGCTCACTCGAAGTGTATTGCTTAAGTATAGTACGGAACAGAAGTTTGTCATAAGTCGATTTCTTCGTTTTCACTAGCATTACTGTCCTGTTCTTCACTTGAACGATGTATCCTCCGCTTCAGTAAACCCTAAGTGGAACAAGGGATACAAATTGTAGATGCGTTGTTTATTTAGTCTCCGCTATTACTAACAGTCTTTTCTTACGTACATATCAGTACTACTGATGACAGAAGGACCTACGTATGTAATATATGAATACCAGACTTCCGTTGACCTCTATATATGTACACTGGTAACGAAAAGCTGGAAATAGACGTAAGTTACATTTGCAACTTGTACCTCAATGGAACTACACGGAGACAAGAAGACGACACATGTACAATTTGTATCCCGTACTTCACTATGGGGTACAGTTTTCTTGTTGCCTTGGACGCTAATAGTATCCCATTCGTTACTTGAGCTATATAGCTATATGCAACATTTGTATCTTGCTCGCCAATTGAGATATATAGTGTCAGTGTAAAGGCGAAGTGACGGACGGGATAAAAATTTTAGTTTTGTCGTCACTGTAAAGACGAAGTGAAGGACGGGATACAAGTTGTAGTTGTGTCAAGGGTTTTGCCCGTAATATAGCAAGTACACATTCGAAAATGTCGTACTGATACTAGTGCTGGGAACCCAGATAGCACAGTAAGCCGGTTTCAAACTTGTTTCCAGCTGTAAAGTTCAAGTATATAAGCTTGATCAAAGCTGGAATATTCAAGCCTGTTAGCTGGATTCTAGCTTGAAATAAACATCAAAGTTGGCAGAGTTCAAGCTATATTTCAAGCTTGACTTATCAAGCTTGGCTCCAGCTGTATCTACACACGTGGAATACAGCCTGGTATTTACAGCTTGTTTAAACTATATAAATATTAATCTGAATTTATTGAACCTAATTAATTACGTTACGTAATATTTAACATTTGTAACATTAACGTACCGAACTGTTTTCTTGTATAAAAACAAACTTGTCAACGAACCACAACCATTAACGCGCGTCACAAAGGTAAAATGGCCGTAAACGTAACTTTACGTTACGTAATATTTAACATTTGTAACATTAACGTACCGAACTGTTTTCTAGTATAAAACAAACTTGTCAACAAACCACAACCATTAACGCGCGTCACAAAGGTAAAAATGGCCGTAAACATTGCAAGGCTCAGAAAAGTAAATAAAATAAGATAAAACAGAACTGGAGACAGCCACACTCAAACCAAACTCCGCGCCGTCATGACGTCACACACAACACCCTTACGTCACGGCTTATAAACGCTTGTGGCGCTTCCCGTGGACGTCTATGGAAGCTATGCTGCGCGCGCATCTGCTGTACAGCCTTCCAGGGAAATTACAGTTTATTTCAAGCTTGGGAAAATTATTTTAATTCAAGCTAAATTTTTACAGCTTGATGTAAACTGTGTGACAGGTTGATTTTTCAATCTTGAATTTTCAACTGAACCTAAACTCAATACCCACCTTGAAACAAGCTGTGTAACAGGTTGATTTTTCAATCTTGAATTTTCAACTGAACGTAAACTCAATATCCACCTTGAAATAAGCTTGAGTGCTAGCTGGGAAACGAAAGAAGATCGACAGCCGAGAAGTTTCTATTACGTACTTCACAACACGAAAATACACATATTGGTGGAATAAAACAGTAAAATATGTCAAAATAGTGAAATACAGTGAAAGACGGTAATGGGAGAGTGAATTTATCACACGGAAATATCGAGGAATAACCGAAGCTCGCCTAGACAGACAGTAACGAAAATTACATACCCACAAACAGACAAATCCATTCCTATAAACAAAAATAAGACACTAAAAATTGTTCTACAATAACAAACTAATACTCCAAATTACCTCAATATCATTACGAATAATTATTTTAATGTACGATGATAGCGCTTATACGGAACACAGAACTGCTTTATTATCTATGCCTCGAAGTGAAGACATTACTATCTATGACTAATGTATGACGTCGTTGGTCAAAGCTGACGGGTTGTATCCCCTGCTTCACTAGACCCAGAAACGCGGCAAGCAACACCAGTACAGTCAAGTGTACTTAAAGAAATGGGAAGATACTTGCTCGTGGGTTAGGCATCGTTTAACTTCTGATAAACATGCTTTTTGTACGTTGTGCAAGAAGGAATTCAGCGTTTCTCATGGTGGACAAAGTGATCTCAGTCAACACGCTCAGTACAAAGGACATCAGTTAAAGGAGAAAGCAAGTAGTCAAACCACGAAAGTTTCCAAATATTTTGTGAACTCTAAGAAATCTGAAGCCAACGTTGTCATAGCTTGTGAGTTAGGACTTTTGTATCACACAGTCAAACGCAACCTAAGTTATTCAAGTATGAATTGTAGCAATAAATTGACGTCATGTATATTCACATATTCAGAAACCGCTGTAAAACTTTCCTGTGGCAAGACGCAGACAGAAATGTTGGTGAAAAACGTATTAGCACCTAAAAGTGTCAGTGATGTAGTTAATATTCTAAATAATAAGTTTTTCTCAGTAGCAACAGACGCTTCGAATAGAGGCAACAGAAAGATGTTCCCAATTTGTATAAGATACTTTGAACCTTTAGTAGGTGTAGGCCTACAGAACGAGTTGTTAACATTCATTGAACAGCCTGATGAAACTTTAAATGCAGTGACAAAGTTAATTGTTGATAGTCTGGAGTGCCATTCACTAAATATTAATAATTTAACTGCATATAGTGCTCACAATGCTAATGTGAATTTTGGCAGGAAACAATCTGTTTATCAATTACTGCTTTCCATAAATTCCAACCTGCAGAAAGCCAGTTGTTCAAACCACATGGTTCATAATGCGATGAAACATGCTATGGAAGAGCTGGAAATGGCTGTAGAGAATCTTGTTTTGAAGATCTATAATCATTTCTCAGTATCAGCTAAAAGGCGTGAGGAACTGAAATTACTTTTTGAATTTATGGATTTAGAGTGGTCTGAAATATTAAGGCATGTGCCCACAAGATGGCTGTCCTTAACTCCCGCCATTAACAGAGTGACTGAGTGCTGGCCAGCTATAAAGAGCTATTTCAGTAGCATTGATGCCTGTCCAAAGCAACTTGCATCAGTATTTTTAGCTGAAGACCCAGTGAAAGGAATTATTCCTGAAATTTACTTGCATTTTGTGTCAAATATAGGAGGTCAAATGCAAACAGTATCCAAATACCTGGAGAAAAGGGAGCTAAGCATCATTGAATCACATAACAGTCTGTGCATGATGTATAAGAAGATTACACAAAGAAAGAAGGATACATTCTATGGGAGTGAAACCAAGAAATTAATGTGAGAGCTTTCATCAACATCTCTTAATAAGATTTCATGTGAATTTGATTCTTCCTATGACACATTGTTGAAATATCTTGAAATCCATTATGACATCTCAGGTAGTAATAAGTACGCAAGGTTGGAACCTCTTTCTTTGAATGGAGAATTACAATATTGTGATTTTGAACTTGCAGTGGAAACACTGAATCTACAAGATAGGATCAACCTGTATCAGCTATATGAAGAATTTTGTGAAGTGAAAGATAACTTTACTAACTGTATCACTAAAGATGGTGATGTTGCGTCTAAGTGGGTAAAATTCTTCACACTAGTGCCTAAACAAAAAATGAGAAATAATCTCTCGGCTCATGTGTTTTATTTTAAGCATACCAGGTTCAAATGCATATGTGGAACGAGTGTTTTCGATGATGAAGAACAAGTGGACTGATGTTAGGAACAGGTTTTCACCAGAGCTTATAAAATCGGAGCTTCAAATGGTAATAAATTTTGACATGTCCTTCAAAGATTTTTTTAACCAGCTAGAGAATGACAGTACATTCCTACATAAAGCTAAATCAGTTTCAAAATACCATAGTGATATGAAGGAATAGGGTTTAATATGTAAATGTGAGCTATTTCTGGCGTTTAATAAAACTATGAATGCACTAGCCATTAAAAAATATGTCCATGAAAAATTTTCTTTTTTGTGAAGAAATTGGCAACCCTAGTATGAGGTGAGTGTCGTGATTGCTCACAGTCTACCAAAAGTGCATCCAACATAACATTTCAACATAATGTGTGGCTATGCTTGATAGCAATCTTTTTGCGCCTGTCTGTGACTGTTGATGAAACCTGGGTGCGCCATTGCTCACCAGAGTCAAAACGGCAGTCAGAAACGTGGACAAAGGGTGGTGAAAGCGCATCGAGGAAGGCAAAGATTATTTTGTCAGCTGGTAAGGTGATGGCTACTGTTTTTTGGGATTTGCAAGGAATAATCCTCATAGACTACTTGGAAAAAGGCAGAACCACAACTGGATCCTATAATGCTTCATTATTAGATCGTTTGAAACTTGGGTTAGCTGAAAAACGACCAAAGTTCAAACGCAAAAATGTGTTCTTTTACCAGGATAATTCTCCAGCCTACCGCAACAGGGATAACAATTTTGAAAGTACATGAATTAGGCTTTGAGTTAGTTCTTTATCCACTGTGTTCACCAGACTCAACCTCAAGTAACTTTTTCCTTTTCCCTAACTTGAAACTTTGGCTTGCTGGAAAGAAATTATCATCAAATGGTTCAAATGGCTCTGAGCACTATGGGACTTAACATCTGAGGTCATCAGTCCTCTAGAACTCAGAACTACTTAAACCTAACTAACCTAAGGACATCACACACAACCAAGCCCGAGGCAGGATTCGAACTTGCGACCGTAGCGGTCGCGCGGTTCCTGACTGAAGCGCCTAGAACCGCTCGGCCACATACGCCGGCTTATCATCAAATAAAGAAGTGATAGAGGCAGTCTAAGAGTATTTTGCAGAGTTTGACATAACCTGCTTTTCCGATGCGATGAAACAGTTGGAGGATCACTGGACCAAGTGTATATCCCTCAAAGGAAACAATGTCGAGAAGCAAGGTGAGTTGTTTACGAAATAAGCATTTTTTCTTGCTTTTTTACCGGACTTATCAAATAACCCTCGTACATCAAAGGTCTGTTTAATGATGGGACGTATTGAGCAAAATGTGTAAATGAGTAATAAATATAATTAACAATGATATAGGACAACTGTTAAAACTGAATGTGTAGTACATGGCATCGTCTTCAACTTTTTATGTCATGGGATGTAAATATAAGATGCAGCACCCGCACTTTATTGTTTCTGTGTTTTGCTCGTACTATTTCTCAACATTTTTGGGCAGTACGATTACCCGGGCTGTTATGCCGTGGTCGGTTGATGAATTCTGTGGTGATTCCCAACGTTTCGTCTCCGACTGCGGGAGACATCTTCAAGGGGGTCCGTAGCTCGATGGAAGGTCCAACATACACACTGGCTCGCTACTGACTGCCGCTAAATTCCGTGACCGCGCGCCCCCGCGCCGCGGCGTGACGTCACGTGTTTTGAAAACGTCAGTGCAATTGGCCGCTGTCCGTCGCCGTCGATCGCCGTTGCCATCACCCAGTAGTGGACGGGTGGTACACATCTTCTTTAACACCGGCATCCATATACCGTTTAATTTGACGCCCTCCTCCTTTCGGTTGAAATTATTTGGGTGTTTAGCGATTTCGATTGCCTCCCTGTAGAGCCTTCCGTAATATCCGCTCGTGGCCGCTAGTACTTGCGTCTCCTCGAAACGAATATTGTGGTTCCCTGGCTGGAAAGCATGCTCCGCAACAGCTGATCGTTCCGTTTCTCCTCTTCTACAATTTCCCTTGTGCTCTTCCAAACGTTTAGAAACAGTTCTTTTAGTGGTACCCACATAAACATCACCACAGCTGCATGGGATCCTATACACTCCAGATTTTTCCAATGGTTTGCGAGCGTCCTTGGCAGGCTTAAGGTATTCCTGTATCTTCCTGGTGGGCTTGTAAATTACGGTAATATTCCGCTTCGTCAAGATCCTCCCTATTCTTTCCGTTACATTTTTAGCAAACGGCAGGAAAACCTTAGATTTTGCAGTAGCTTGTACGTCAATATGATTTCTGCGTGGCTGCCTCAACGTACGTTTTATTTCGGCGGACGAATATCCGTTCTTCATTAGTGCATTGTGGAGATGTTCCATCTCAGCGTCGAGCAACACAGGTTCACAAATATTTCTAGCTCTGTCCGCTAACGTCTTGATAACACCCCGCTTCTGTTGTGGGTGGTGGTTCGAATCCCGGTGCAAATAACGGTCCGTGTGCGTGTTTTTGCGGTACACTGAGTGGCCCAAACTACCATTTTCGTTTCTAAACACAAGCACATCGAGGAAATGTAGTTTGCAGTCTACCTCCTCCTCCATTGTAAACTGAATTCTCGAGTTTATACTGTGGGTGAGAGAAGAGCTTTAAAACTCCTGAATGACTACGATAGTATTTTGGTTCTCCCAGCTGACAAAGGAAGCGCAACGGTGGTTATGGATGTGGCCGACTATCAGAGAAAAATTACTGATCTACTGGATCCGCAAGCATATAGGAAGCTGAATAAGGACCCCACTAACAACGTTCTCAGAACTGTGTCGCGGTTAATAAAAAAAGTCCTCCACTGAAGAGAGTGTACAGAAAGGTCTCTGCAATTCGGTTGCGCTACCACCGAGGCTTTATGGATTGCCCAAAATTCATAAAGAAAATGTGCCGTTAAGACCGATACTAAGTGCCATTGGTTCGCCCACCTACTCGTTAGCCAAGTTTTTGACTATGCTGTTAAAACCACATGTGGGCCGTTCGGACTCTTATATAAAGAATTCGACACATTTCATCAGCAGATTGAATGGCATAGTGGTCCAGCCGGAGGACATATTGGTCAGCTTCGATGTGGTATCGCTGTTTACCATGGTTCCACTTAATGATGTATTGGAACAGCTGGATCGAATTTTTCCTGCCGATATTTTAGAACTGTTTAAGTGTTGTTTGACGACCACATACTTCAAGTGGAATGAACAGTTTTATGAGCAAACGGATGGCGTGGCTATGGGAAGCCCCCTAAGGCAAGTAATTGCAAGCTTCTTCATGGAGAAATTCGAAGAACAGGCCTTAGGTACTGCCAGCAAGAAACCAAATGTATTGTTCCGATACGTGGATGACACGTTTGTGCTGTGGAGACGTGGTAGGGAGGAACTAAGCCGGTTCCACGAACATCTGAACAGTATAAACTCGAGAATTCAGTTTACAATGGAGGAGGAGGTAGACGGCAAACTACATTTCCTGGATGTGCTTGTGTTTAGAAACGAAAATGGTAGTTTGGGCCACTCAGTGTACCGCAAACCCACGCACACGGACCGTTATTTGCACCGGGATTCGAACCACCACCCACAACAGAAGCGGGGTGTTATCAAGACGTTAGCGGACAGAGCTAGAAATATTTGTGAACCTGAGTTGCTCGACGCTGAGATGGAACATCTCCACAATGCACTAATGAAGAACGGATATTCGTCCGCCGAAATAAAACGTACGTTGAGGCAACCACGCAGAAATCATATTGACGTACAAGCTACTGCAAAATCTAAGGTTTTCCTGCCGTTTGCTAAAAATGTAACGGAAAGAATAGGGAGGATCTTGACGAAGAGGAATATTACCGTAATTTACAAGCCCACCAGGAAGATACAGGAATACCTTAAGCCTGCCAAGGACGCTCGCAAACCATTGGAAAAATCTGGAGTGTATAGGATCCCATGCAGCTGTGGTGATGTTTATGTGGGTACCACTAAAAGAACTGTTTCTAAACGTTTGGAAGAGCACAAGGGAAATTGTAGAAGAGGAGAAACGGAACGATCAGCTGTTGCGGAGCATGCTTTCCAGCCAGGGAACCACAATATTCGTTTCGAGGAGACGCAAGTACTAGCGGCCACGAGCGGATATTACGGAAGGCTCTACAGGGAGGCAATCGAAATCGCTAAACACCCAAATAATTTCAACCGAAAGGAGGAGGGCGTCAAATTAAACGGTATATGGATGCCGGTGTTAAAGAAGATGTGTACCACCCGTCCACTACTGGGTGATGACAACGGCGATCGACGGCGACGGACAGCGGCCAATTGCACTGACGTTTTCAAAACACGTGACGTCACGCCGCGGCGCGGGGGCGCGCGGACACGGAATTTAGCGGCAGTCAGTAGCGAGCCAGTGTGTGTGTTGGACCTTCCATCGAGCTACGGACCCCCTTGAAGATGTCTCCCGCAGTCGGAGACGAAACGTTGGGAATCACCACAGAATTCATCAACCGACCACGGCATAACAGCCCGGATAATCGTAATGGACATGATATTTCCGGCCGTGAAAGTCTACATTTTAGTATTTTTGGGCAGGTTATTAATTTGTTTAAGCCGGTAAGATTAGCGTCTTCAGGCCCTCTCTTACATCTAATCAGGATTTCACACAGAGACTCTTTTTTACATAATAGTTACGTAAGAAATAACAATAATTTTTGTGAGAAATAGTAATAAAATTATTTGGGTGTCCGTAGATACAATATGAATAAACAGCACTGACTAAGAACTAATCAATTTAATAATAGTACTTCTACTAGTACTGCTGTCAGTAATAATGATAATATTAATACACTGAAGCGACAAAGAAACTAATATAAGCATGCGTATCCAAATACAGAGATATGTAAACAGGTAGAATACTGCGCTGCGGTCGGCAACGCCTATGTAAGACAAGTGTCTGGCTCAGTTGTTAGATCGGTTACTGCTGGTACAATGGGAGGTTATCATGATTTTCCACGAGTGTTCCGTGAGTATCAGGAATTCGGTGAAAAATCAAATCTCCGACATCGCTGCAGCCGGAAAAAGTTTGTACAAGAACGGGACCATCGACGACTCAAGATAATCTTTCGATGTAACAGAAGTGCAACTCTTCCGAAAATTGCTGCTTCAATTCTGAGCCATCAGCAAGTGTCAGCATGCGAACCATTCAATGAAACATCATCGATATGGGCTTTCGAAGTCGAAGGCCCACTTGTGTATCCTTGACGACTGCACGACAGAAAGCTTTACGCCTAACCTGGGTCCGTCAACACCGACATAGGACTGTTGATGAGCGGAAACATATTGCCAAATCGGACGAGTCTCATTTCAAACTGTATCGAGCGGATTGACGCGTACGGGTATGGAGACAACCTCACGAATCCATGGACCCTGCATGTCAGTATGGGACTGTTCAAGCTGGTGGAGGCGCTTTAATGTTGTGGAGCGTGTGCAGTTGGGACCCCTGATACATCTAGGTGCGACTCAGACAGGTGACACGTACGTAAGCATCCTTTCAGGTCACCTGCATCCATTCATGTCCATTGTGCATTGAGCAATTCCAGCAGGTCAATGCGACTCCCCACACGTCCAGAATTGCTACAGAATGGCTCCAGGAAAACTCTTCTGAACTTAAACATTTCCGCTGGCCACCAAACTCCCCAGACATGAACATTATTGAGCATATCTGGGATGCCTTGCAACGTACTGTTCAGAAGACATCTCCGCCCTCTCGTACTCTTACGGATTTATGGACAGCCCTGCAGGATTCATGGTGTCAGTTCCCTCCAGCACTACTTCAGACATTAGTCGAGTCCATGGCACAGCGTGTTGCGGCACTTCTGCGTGCTCACGATGGCCCTACACGGTATTAGACAGGTGTACCAGTTTCTTTGGCTGTTCAGTGTCACAATAATGGCAGTAACAATAATAATGGCAGATACAAAGAGAATTTGTATTTTTACAAAATAGATATTTTCTGATACAGCGAGTGCTGGAGAAGGAAAATTCAGGGAGACTGCACAAGCTAAGAACACTGGTAAATGAGGAAGATCTTGTTGAAACGTAGGATGTAAAGGGGTAACGAGTGTGTACAGGACAAAGGCAGTCATTATTGTTGCTTCAGTAGACTTATCATTAACTTTTTTTGAGACTGGAGATGTTATTCAGTTCTCTAATATAATGAGGAATGATACTCCATTGTGGGTTTCCTGCTACTGAAAAGGCCAGTTGAACGTCACAGATATATTCTACACAGGCGTCCATAACCAGTTCCAGGGGCCGTGAGCTTCCCTGAGAATGGTCTTGCATTGTAACATCGCTGTAATCAAAAATTGGAAGTATAAGTGTTTCCATGAGTTTTTTTTTTCAGATCAGAAGGGAGAGTTAAATTTTTGTACGGCATGGAGATAGCGCTTGTTGCAAATTGCAGTTACATGCTCAGTCTCGTTTAGATTTTCATCTATTGTTTCTTACATACTCTTGCTGACGGAGAGAGGTTGATATGTGTCTCATATAGGATCAAGGACGGTGCAGTAGGGAGTCTCGATATTTCGGGCTAATGAGCCTAGAATGACCAACCAGTGCTGCTTCGGATTTAGGTGGGTTGAGATTTAACCCTGTATACTGTTCCCGGTTTGATAGTGCACAAAGGTAGAATTAAAATTCTGGTTAGGCTAGCTTCTGTGTTTGAATAGGTTGGTTTGTATAATGTTTTGTGTATGTATGCAAGTAGCCTTAACAGAATAGAATATGTTTGTTATCTCAGTAAGTCCATAAGCGATGAAATTACTGCAATAGTTCACGGATTGTCTATGACACAGCCATTACGTCTTTCAAATTTCGCTGTCGTGTCACAGTTACCATTTATGCCTACAGATGGCAGGTCAAGCCAGCAGTGTTCATGTCATTTGTTTTTGCATGTGTCAACATCATTTCGTCACAATGTGCAACATCATTTCTGGATAATTCCCCTTGGAAGTTTTCCCTGTTGAAGTATGGAAGGCGCTGTTCATCAGGAAACGTTAGAACAAACAACGCCAACGTTTTTGTTATCTTACATATCTGCAGGTTGGTATCTGTTCCTAATTTTCGTGTTACGAAAATAATGTTCGTAAATGTCATTCTTAATATCGCAATTCGCTTGTTTTTATTTGCATTCTGAATACATGTGAAACGTCAGATATTTTACACTATAATGCTGTGTGCATTTTCCCACCAATGTATTTAAAAGAAATTGATATATGTTATCAGGTGTTGATATTCTTCAAAACTATGGATGGTATATCCTTGGTGCAAGTTTATTGTGCCTGTATGCATGGAGCAAAATCAAACCCCACGTGTATAAATGGTTGAAAGACAGGGAAGACAGGCAGTTTGCTGCTAAGTACCACAAAGGTTAGTTCATTGGGAAAACAGGGATCTACTAAAAGTATGCACGAAAGTAAACCTTACTATAATTTTGTAGAAATGTATTACAGTAACAAATACTCCAACTATGTTTCCGTAATATAAATGCTTCACGAAACTAAACTTTAAGCAAAAGCACCGTCTTCCTTTCCAAACTAATAACTAGTCATCACATCACTCTTTCATGTGAAAGAATTTAAGAATGACTTTCAGATCCAGACCTCATCTATAAGAGACAGGACGCTATCGAGATTGCCCGACGTCGCCTGGAGGAGAAATATGCGGCAGAAGCTGCCAAGGCTGCAGAGAAGAGGAAAGAGGTATGTTTGTAACTAGGATTTCAGCAATTTGGACCAACACTGAAATGCAGCCGTGTAAAACTGTTGTCGAAATTTATATCATGTCTGGTTCAGAAGTGAATACTACTATTATTGCAAGCACTATTCCTCAGGTATTCTGTGAAAGAAAATATTTGAAGTATCGTGCACACAATTTCCCTGTGTTTGCCTTGATATGATAGCCTGTGATACTGTCATATATCTGTTTTAGAAAACTGTCATTCTCTGAAATAAAAATACACCAACTGATTTATAGTGTAGCCAGAGGGCTAAGATGAAGTGTGACAATGTGGTTGTCAGTTTGGAAATCAACAAATATTATGTTCTCATAAATGCTAGGTAACTGTCTGCACAGTTAAGATAGTAGTGATACCTGTATTTTTTAGACCTTGAGCTGTACTACGGATCAGATTGTCTTCACACTCAATATTTCAGGGGAGGGAGGTATTATGATTGTTCTGGTGAAAATCTTGTAAACTGCAGAAATTTCAGCAGCTATTTTGGCTATCTGAATACATGTTTATTGTATGTCTATTTTTTTTCCAAAATTTCATTTCCTCAGTTCTAGACCGTTGCTCGCTTGGAATAGAGAATGCTAAGATAGGAATGTAGAACTCGTACAGTTTTAAGAGATTATTTTGACCAATGTTGCTATATTCTGAGTTAGACGATATTACCATTTGTCCACTGGAATATACTGTTAACACTCTGTTAAGAGGTATATTCATTATGCAATTTTACAACTTTTTTTAAGGTTCACATGATCTGGATTTTCCTCAAAGAATTGCTATGTCGCAGGTGGGAATGCTGTGATTACTGTTGTGTGGATGGCTTTGGAGAAAATTCTCTTACTTCTTTCACTTCCTCACTGCTTTTGCCTCTGTGCTGTCACTAATTGTAATCTCCTTGTCTCTTTGCAGAATTATTGGTTTCAATGTTTTTTTTTTTTTTTTTCTCATTAACTTTCATCATTTGTTAGCTGTCTGTCCGCATACATACTCAACAAACCATCATACAGCTGACAAAGGATACCGTGTGCCACTAACAACCATTCCCCCTCCTGTTCCAGTCACAAATGGATTGAGGGGAAAAATGACTATGTATTATCCTTCTGTAAGAGCCCTAATTTGTCTTATTTTGTGGTCATTATGCAAAATATATTTTGATGGCAGCAGAACCATTCTGCAGTTAACTGCAGTTGCTGGTTCTATATATTTTCTCCTTAGTGTTTCGCAAAAGGAATATAGTCTCCCCTCCAGGTATTTCCATTTTTCATGTAGCAGCTTCATAATACAGTAGAGTCGATTATCCGAATGTTGGTCAACCGAACGACCGCTCAACCGAACTGTGTACTCGCTCGCACCTGTTACTCTCCCACCCTACCGTCCATCATCCCCCTCACTCCAAAACCAAGCAATAGATTGCCACGAATGTCATGAAGAAGACGTTCATGAATGGATGAATATCGATAATGCAGATCCAGGACACCAAATCAAGCAGGACAGCGAGATTGTAAACGTCGTCACTGATAAAGATGATGCTGCCAGCATCTCATCAATCAGTGCTCCAGAAAGGGAAGATAAAAGCGTACCAACAGCTTCTGGGGCGTTCACTTGTTTAGATACTGCCTTGCGATGGTTTGAAGCCCAAGATGAAAGTGACCAGTTTCAGATATCTGTAATGAAAAACGTACGTGACAGCTGCTCGTAAGCGTGTAGGCTTGCTTAGACAGATCAAAATAAAGGATTTTTTAAACATTAATTTTGTGTACTGTGTGTATTGTTCATGCAAAATGTGTATGTAATATGTATATATGTTTGTTTAATAAACTGTGCCACATACTATATATTCCTACTGAAGTTGCCTTTGTACGTTACTTTGTAATCCTAAAAGAGATGCCTGTTTTTATGAATAAATTTACTGTACAGTACTTCTTTTTGGCAAATAAACATGTGCAGTTCGATTATCCGAACAAACCAGTTTTCCGAACACCCATGTCCCCCAATTACTTCGGATAATCGACGCTCTACTGTACTTGCATGTTGACTGAGCCTACTGATAAAGAACGTGGCAGCAGGCCTTTGAATTGCTTCAATGTGTATGTGTTATCTGTTCTGGTAGGCATCCCAAACACTTCAGCAGTACTCAAGTGAGCTCAGTTGATTTCGCCATGTGTTTGATGGCTGTGCTGTACAGGTACTAGTCTGTCACAAAACCAGCTCCCCAAAATTTCTCAAATGGCAACTATTAATTTTGTTCACCATATGATTGTGCAGTTCTTGTCTTTCAAGCTGTATGTGTTCTGTTGTTCAGCTCATTTCTTTTATACTTTCATGCTACTGTGCCTCTATTCTTTTCTTTCTTATTAATGTTTTTTATTCACTTTTCCCTCTTGTTGCCTTTTTCATATAGTTTCTTTCAAAGTCCCTGGAAAACTGCTTTAAACACAAGGCATGTGTACTTCTCTTCTTTGTTTTCCACAACTACTACATTGCCTCAGCGTGCCGCATCTTCCACTCTACGCTCTTATCTGTGTACAAGACTGATCTTAGCTACACTCATTTGTGGGAGATTCATAATTATAAATAAACTTTCCAACAAATTGACTGTGTACATGCAGTTTGTATTCCTTTACTTTCTTCTTGTTTTCTTAACTTTTGTAAATGGTGTTTGGTCTTTCTATAATTTCTTATAGTTAGAAGAGAAAAAAAGACAAGAATGGTTGCGGCGACAGGAAGGAACATCGCATCCAGGTCACCGACTAAATGAGAGACCGGATCAAGATTCTCATAATAATGGCACTGATGAAAATGCCAGCAGGAAGAAGCCAACAGGACTGAGATCAGGTAACTTATTTTGCATTCAGAGTACTGTAAAGCATTCAGTACACTGGCAAGAGTATCATGAACAAAATGAAAAGAAAAAGTTTACAGTGACAATGCCCAAGTGTTTGTCTTCGTATTCCAATTCATCTTTTGAAACACATTTTCTGGAGGTTAGCCTTCCTGTTATGTGAATTTGATGTTAGCTCTATTGTCTTTCTTCAACTAGCCTAAATCAACAGAAATGAAAAGAGATGAACTACTTACTTGTATTCCACATTTTATGAAACAAGAAAACAATGTAATCCTTAGTTTCGCTATCGGATTTTTAAATGTGGTACCCATTATCCACAAATTGTGACAGTGGGAGGGGGAAAAAGAAAGGACAAGTAACCTGACAACAGCAGAAACTATATAGTGCTTTGCAAACCTTTCATTCCATCATGCTCCCTTCACCAGATCATGCGTATTAAATGGAAGCAATTTATTTGTTGCTGTAAGTCCCACTATTTTTCCTCCCCCTCTTCAGTGCTGAAAGGGCAATTGGTTTAAGACCTACCAAAACAATGTTTTTACAGATATTATTCTAACATTTATTTTTGCCAGAACCCATCATGAAGACAAGTTGATGTCTTCATAAAATATAAGATTCTTTTTTTGACAATTTTTTAATCCCCTCCCCCTCGCTTCATGATTTATATACCCTGTGCTTGAATTAATAGCCCATTAAAATGGTGAAATTAATCTAACTCTATTTTCTAAATTCTTGATATATCTGCCAGCTTTCATTTTCTTGTGCTTCATTACCTCTCCACAAGCAAATTATTAAACGTCATTTCAATTTCTTTGGTACTAGAAATTCCTTGCCCATCCCCTGGCCACTGCTCCATGAATTTTTAAATATTAGCGAATTGTTTACTGCACAGGAGTTATAAATGATGTTCTGTAACTGTGCATTTTCTGATAACTAGCTGCCTTGTTGGAAAGTGCTAGATACTTTATGTATGTGAGACATGTGATTGGCAACTGGAGGTGAAGAATGGACCCAAGCAGTGGGTGTATGGTATCATTTTGTTAATAAGAGCAATTAGTTTCCATTGTGCCAACTTGTAAGGTATCTGTTACCTTTTGACAGGCTTTCGAAATTCTTCCGATGTGTTTCCTAAAAATGTGCCTTCTACAGAGAGGCAGTGTGTCTCATGCAGGAAAGGAGGTCATTGACTGGAAAACCCTTTCTCTGCATTATACTGGAATGCCTTAATAAAGTTGTACTTGCTATTAAATGGCAAGTTTCATGCCCATACTTAGTAAAATTGATTGTAATTTTGTCAGTAGTTTTAACTGTGTTAACTATCTGGTTTAATTTGATGTAAACTGAAAATTTTAAATTTGTTTCTGTTCCAGAAACTCGTTTGTTTTATTCATGCCACAATTTTTATTAGTTTGGTTTTAGAAACGAAGATATTAGCGCTTGGTGGCAAACTTGTAATGATTGTTACAGCTACATACCCTAAACAAAATAGTTTGTTTTGTAAACTAAGCAAAATAAATATTAACAAGTAAAATTACAGGAATGTTGGGACACAATGTTCCAGATTATAATCCTCTAATGAGCAGTGGATCCAGAGGCTATCGCCCACCAAGACGTTCTTGCTGTCCTTCTGGTGGTTGTGGATGAATAGTGGTAAGTTAAGGTATTTTGTCATGATGCCATATAGTTGCATATGAAGATTAAATTAAACAGTTTCTTGCTCACAGTTGGTGATTGTAAGAACTGACTCCCATAACATTCCGACAGAAATTAAAACTTCTGTGATTCATTTTTAGGTATTTACTTAGGAAGTGTGTTTGAAGAAAGTAACTTTTTACACCTTTCTATACTGATTATAGCTAGTGAGAGCAGTAGAGGTATTTTTGTAGCTTTATTTGGATGGAATATGTTGTTTATTTTATAAGGAACAAGCATATTAACACATGATGAAATAATTATAACACAGGTTTATATGCATCTGATATTTAAACAGTAATAATCATTGTAGAGAAAATGCAAGTAAATATCAACATCAACGTTCTCAAGCCACTTCTGTTGGTTCTACCTATGCAGGGTCCATCTTGCTGCCTTGATTGCAACACTCACTGATTTGCCTGAGGGCCTGGTTGGTTGCTTCTTAATCACTTTCTGGAAACAGTATACAGGGTGCATATGCTCCAGGAAATCTGGAAAAGATGCGGGAAGTTTTTCATCCAGGAAATGCCCAGGAATTTTTTTAGGATTCTGGGAATTTTTCATTATTTTACTTTTCAGTTACATTTCTGTAATTTTGACTGGTAAGAACTCGTGTTTTGTTAAAGTGTTTGACTTTAGTCTGTTACTCCAGAGTAATACTGCAGCAATAAAACATAAACAAGAGGTAACACCACAATAAGACTTTAGTAGCAGAGAAAAAGTTATGTTTACAACAACACAACACAGTGCACATACAAGTGTGTGCTGACACTAAAATGTGTCAAGGGCTTTATGGTGAAAACTATGCAATTCTTCGTAACAGCAAACTGCTTTCAATGAATGTGACATCTCAATTACATTTCAAACAGCTCACTGGAAAATATTGTGAATGTTTGAGAAGCATTCCCTTCAAAGTAAATTTCCTTTTATGCAAGACATATTATGTTATATATGAGAGTGTGTGATTAATTTCTTAAATTATAGTGTGTAACTCTTACAAAACTTAATACTTGTAGGATCAGCCACTTAGAAACGTTTCAGGCACAGAAGACCAACCATTTATGACATCATTAAAAATTTTACTGACAGATCCATGTTTTGATATACCTTAATGGATAACACAGCTAAAAGACCAATCTTCAGTGTTAATAACAATGGTAAAAAGTATAACTGGCTTTTTAAAAAATGGCCAGGGTGTAATCTGCCTTTCTGTGGAAATGTCAAAGTGCTCAATAGAACATGTATTCAACCAGGTGACCAACAAGATGTTTGGTACATAGCAGTGAAATTTAAAATCGTACTTGTCAGAAATATTCTGCTGCTGCAGTTTAAGTTCAGCTCTTAGGATCCTGCCTAACCATACATTCAGAAAAACGAACTCATTTTTTGTCCCCCCCCCCCCCCCCCCCCCCAGCCAGTATTATATGTGAAAGCTCGACTTTTCTTGAAGAAAATGTCATCTAGTAGTTACATTCTGCAAAGCAAGAATACATATTATCCTGCCATATTTTCCAGAATTCGAAGTTTACTGCAAAACCGCTCAGAGTGCTGCTATGATCTGTTTTTGTATTGTATCATTGGCATCACACTTCTTGTATTTTGCTGTTCTGTGTTCCGAAATTACTGTGCTGTATTTAGTGAATTCATATTTATACTTCTGTAATACGAAAATATGCAGTTACCAGGCAGTTTGACACCAGTGTATAAAGCCTTTACCATTCAAAGTATTGATATGTTTCATAGCCACGAGGGGAATGTATATTGTCACTTAACTTGGGAAAAAAATGTACTTTCACCGAGGTATAGTGTATTTTCACATGGAAAAAAATGCAATTTCACCTAGAAAAAGTATATTTTTAACCAGGAAATTCTGGGAAAATCAGTGAATGCCACCCCCCCTCCCCCCAATATGTACTCCAGTATATCACTCTCCCAGGTACAAAGCAACTCCACACATTGCTAAGACTTTCATAAGTAATACTTCAGTTGCTGCCAGAAGAGCAGCAGCTTCTTCAAACTGAGGCCACTCTGAGCAACTTGTTCAAAAGGTTACTGAATCATAGTATCAACAAAAATGAAGCCTCTAAAACTTTTGTTCTGACAATTAATCAAAGAGAAAAAAGTGTGGTCAAACTATGAGACTCCTGGGGAACTGCTGTTAGTACTCCTTCTCTTTCATAATGCAACCACCAACTCAAGATTGAGGTATAAGAACCAAATTAAGAAACGCTTCGTGCCTCATAGTGTAGATGACACTGTTCATTGCTTTGATCTTTTATGTTGTAGAGTATTGTGCTCCAGCTTGTGTGCAGAGTTGTTAATAACAAACTGATACTTGAATTAACTACTCAAGAATGATTTCTGGAACCATTAAATCATGGGTAATGAGACTTAATGTTATCAGTACGAACGTAGCACAAAATGATGAAGTGCACAAATTCACATGATGGGGCAATACTTTGATGACGTAAATGACATTTAGCCAGTGTGGCTCACGCATTTACCCGTATCCCAAAGAATGACTTCTGACAGTTTCGCATGCATGCATGCATGTATGGACATTTTGTACTCTGTATTTAAGTGGGGCATTCTATGTAGAACACATGAAGCATTAAAACCACCATCTAGACTCTTCTTCACTTTTATTAATCCAATCTTGAAACACCGTGGACTGATGGGCTACATAATATGAAATACAAAAGAATTCTCAAGTAAATAGGCAGTCCTATATTTATTTTAAATTTTCGAAGGTTGAATGAAAATTAATGCCTCCACCTTCGTTAATTGCATTTGGATGGGAATATTTTAATAAATCAAATGCAGAAATAATCCTTAGAATGTGATCTTTATTTGCCAATATTCAATTTCCACATAATTACCAGCCAATTGGAAACATTTTTGCCAACGATGAAAAAGTTTTCTGAAGCCATCATGGAAGAAGTGGACACTCTGTTTCCACAACCACAGACTCGCAGTTCTCTCAACGTCTTCATCAGAAGCATAATGATTTCCCTGCAGATGTCTTTCTTTATCGGAAACAGTTGGAAGTCAGACGGTGCTAAATGTGGACTGTGTGGAGAATGCCGTACAATGGTGAGATTCAGTCTTTGAAGTTCTGCTGTGGTGGCACATGAAGTGTGTGGTTTGGCATTGTCATGCTGCAGGAAAACATTTTCCTTTTCCTTTTGGTCCCAGCGACCAACACGATCACCATAAACTGCTCTTTTTCTCTGATGAATCTCCTTTGGGGTGACACCTTCTGCTGTCAAGAATTCAATGACTGCACATTGCTGAAATCTCAGTGACTGACCGTGTGTGCAGGGTTCCATACTTTATACTGTAACAATACAACCGTTCAGTGCTTAGAATTTCTACCAACTGGAGCTCAAGAGAAAAGGCTACAGAACAAGCCAGTACCTGCTGCATACCAATGCTGCCAACAGTTGAAGAGTTACGAATGTGGAGGCATTACTTTTCAGGAAGCGCTTAAGGAAACTACCATTTGTCTAGCTGAGGGGCTAGTAAACTTAGTTATTGAGTGAGAACTTGTATATTCTGTCAGTCTTCTATATCTGTGAGCTGTAGGCATACTGCAGTGTCTGTCATGGGGTGTGGTATGTCGAACATTGAGCTACAGGAAGAGGGGAGTAAAAAGAAAAATTCCTTCAACCTCAGGATGTGCTGCACGGTGTCAGTTTTGAGCTGAAACTGTTATTAGTCTAAAAGTTCTGGGTGTGCCTCAGTGGTGTTAAAGTTTTTCTAAATAACTGGATCAGTCTTAAAGATGCGACTTTATTTCCCTAGTTGGTCATATTTGTACCAAGGTTTCAAATTCTTCAAATAAGATACCTCCAGTGGAAAGGGTATGGCATGTGTAAGTAGTAGTACCCGCACAACTAAGATGGCTTTAGATAATTTGCAAAGCACTTTACCTTAGAAGTATAGTCTTAGTTGTAACAAGTGTTTCTGATCATGTCTTCCTGCATGTTGAAGGAATAGAGTGGTTGTGGGGGAAAAACAGTCTACCATCAGCAAAGAGGCCCTATGGAGCATCCCTGTAGTGCTTTGCAGGCATTCTGAAATTAAAAGCAAACTCTGTAATTGTTATCCAGGACTTACTATGATAGAGACTTCAAAAGCTTTATAAAGAGTTAAGATAAAAATGTACCAGATGTGCAAAATACATACGTCAGTGGCAAATTCAAGTGCAGGCCACATTTATATTGAAATTTGTTACTGACTCTGCCCAATCACAAAGTAACTTGTTTCATTTGTCTCAAGCAAGGCCACATTGTCAAAGCCGGAGGCTATTTCGTGTTGCAACTGTGGGCATACCACAATCGCAAGATACAGATTTCCCACTGAAAATGTTGTCAACCTACATGATGCCTGAATATCACATATAGTGCCAAGTTTTTGGAGGGCTGTCCAGGTGATCATGTAGTGAGTATTGAAGAATGTAAAGCATGCATCAAAGAAAAGATGATGTAGGTGGTATACATAGTAAAGCAGTTTCTGTATTTCTTCCATAGTTGCATCTGGAGAGTTACACACCTTTTGCACACTTATTGCAGTTAGTTTCTGTTAACACCACAGCTTGATGGCTCTGTGATTAACTGCCAGACTACATATCTAAAGGTCTGGCTTCATTCTCTGGTTAGTTCTAGTGTTTAATCTGTCATTTTACACTTTTTTGCCTCTGGCACTGATAATTAATATGAAAGTGCTGTGTTCATGTTGAACAGTAAGTCCCCCCTGTAACTGACTTGGTAACTCAGTGCAGAGGTCTGAGGAATGCAAGACATACCTTTTCAATTACTACCATTCCCAGTAATGCACTTTGCTGACAGCTTTACCTTTTAACTTAGTTTCATCTACATTATAACCAATGTACTGAAGTCTACATATGTGAATAATAGTTAAAATAATTTAGCTACTGCTCCAGTTACATTAAGTAAATATGAGGCTTCCATATTTGTTGATTTTGTGCATGTATTGTTTTTGTTTCAGACCTTGATATGTTGTATTTGTTTATGCAGTGTAACATTAGATGAACATTATCTCAAAGTTTAATGTAAGAACTTAAAACCGCACATGGAAGTCACATATTCAATATGAACTGTACAAAAGTGACTAGGACCATAATGTGGTAACAAATATAACTTGTTATAGCAAACTTGATGTTGTTGTGGTTGTAGTGTTAATTTAGTTAGATTTCACACATTAATTGTCATCATTTAATTTTTTTTGTGTCTTGTCTATTTTCTATATGCTGTTTTATATCTGTTAGTTATCACTCAGTCAAACATATAAATTGTGAACATATTTTTCTTTGGATTTATTCCAGGATGGCACTGAGTGGGAACTGTAGCAAGTGCAACTGAGCTCTTGAAAGCTGTGTGTTGATAATTTGAAAGTCTGTGATAATTTGTGGATGTCTTATTTATCAGCATACTTGTTAATAATAAATAAATGTAAATAAATACTTACAGAAATATGTAACACAGGTCATCTTCTGCTTTTCATTTCTACAGTGAAGAATACCACAGGGCACCAAGCAAGGTGGCACAGTGCTTAACACACTGGACTCTCATTCGGAAGGATGACGGTTCAAACCCATGTCCAGCCATCCTGCTTTAGGTTTTCCATGATTTCCCTAAATCATTTCAGGCAAATGCCAGGATGGTTCCTTCGAAAGGACACGTCCAATTTCCTTCCTCATCCTCCCCTGATCCAGTGACTCTGATGAGTTCACTGTTTGGTTCCCTCCCCCCTAACAAACCAGCAAACCAACCAACACCACAGGGCATCTTGCAACAGTGGCAACAGCCAATGTTCATCTCATATGCTCCCTCTTGCCCTCCACTCCATCCTTAACATCCGTTCTGTACAAATGATTCTGTATTTATGTATATAAAGTACATTTGAAAGACTATAACTATAATTTATGCGAAAACTCATTGTGGCTTTTCAGCAATCTAAATTTGACATGAGTCAGTTTCATATTTGCTGACATTTCATTAACTGCATTTTGAATGCTTTAGCTGTCTTTTGCATTGTAGCCAACAACCTTTGCTCCAGTATGACTTACTGTATGTATAGTTGGTGGTAACTTCATGCTGGGGATGCAGTTGATGCTTTTAATGGATGACAGTCACTTCCTTTACATATAATGACTGGCAAATGCAACTGACATTCCATTTATTACTATTTTCTGTCCACTCGTGTTACATGAAATTATTGCACTGTGTCAGAATCAACTATAAGCAGATCTTATTTAACTCATTTGCGCACAGTGATCGGCACAATTGTCATAGCAGTTCTGTTATCGCAATAAGATGTCAGTCAGTCATCTCATTGCTCTATGTGTGTCCCCGTTTTGTCTAGAATTATAAGATTTCCGCAGTTGTACTGTGAGCATACTGTAGATTGCATTAGTAGTGTATTTGATAAATTGAATCCAGAATCAGAGCGCACAGAAATTTAGTTTTCCGTTTCAAGAGATCTGTGACTAGCCCCAGGCATGATATAATAATAATAATAATAATAATAATAATAATAATAATAATAATAATAATAATAATAATAATAATAGTCCTTTCTGGTTCTGTCTTGCTCTGAACCCACTATCCAACATGCTAAATAATACACATTATGGATACAATATTACTGGAACATACCCACACAAAATCACACATTTGCTATACATGGATGATCTAAAACTACTGGCAGCAACAAATCAACAACTCAACCAATTACTAAAGATAACAGAAGTATTCAGCAATGATATAAATATGGCTTTTGGAACAGACAAATGTAAGAAAAATAGCATAGTCAAGGGCAAACACACTAAACAAGAAGATTACATATTGGATAACCACAGCGACTGCATAGAAGCGATGGAAAAAACAGATGCCTATAAATACCTAGGATACAGACAAAAAATAGGAATAGATAATACAAATATTAAAGAAGAACTAAAAGAAAAATATAGACAAAGACTAACAAAAATACTGAAAACAGAATTGACAGCAAGAAACAAGACAAAAGCTATAAATACTTATGCTATACCAGTATTGACCTACTCATTTGGAGTAGTGAAATGGAGTGACACAGACCTAGAAGCACTCAATACACTTACACGATCACAATGCCACAAATATAGAATACATCACATACATTCAGCAACAGAAAGATTCACATTAAGCAGAAAGGAAGGTGGAAGGGGATTTATAGATATAAAAAACCTACATTATGGACAGGTAGACAATTTAAGAAAATTCTTTCTAGAACGAGCAGAAACTAGCAAAATACACAAAGCAATCACTCATATAAATACATCAGCTACACCATTGCAATTTCATAACCACTTCTACAACCCTTTAGATCACATAACATCAACAGATACAAAGAAAGTAAATTGGAAAAAGAAAACACTACACGGCAAGCACCCGTATCATCTAACACAGCCACACATAGATCAAGACGCATCCAACACATGGCTAAGAAACGGCAATATATACAGTGAGACGGAAGGATTCATGATCGCAATACAGGATCAAACAATAAACACCAGATATTACAGCAAGCATATTATTAAAGATCCCAATACCACAACAGATAAATGCAGACTTTGCAAACAACAAATAGAAACAGTAGATCACATCACAAGCGGATGTACAATACTAGCAAATACAGAATACCCCAGAAGACATGACAATGTAGCAAAAATAATACATCAACAACTTGCCATAAAACATAAACTAATAAAACAACACGTTCCCACATACAAGTACACACCACAAAATGTACTGGAGAATGATGAATACAAATTATACTGGAACAGAACGATTATAACAGATAAAACAACACCACATAACAAGCCTGACATCATACTCACCAATAAAAAGAAGAAATTAACACAACTAATTGAAATATCCATACCCAACACAACAAATATACAGAAGAAAACAGGTGAAAAAATTGAAAAATACATCCAACTGGCTGAGGAAGTCAAGGACATGTGGCATCAGGATAAAGTCGACATTATCCCAATTATACTATCAACTACAGGAGTCATACCTCACAATATTCACCAGTACATCAATGCAATACAGCTACATCCAAACATATATATACAACTACAAAAATCTGTAATTATTGATACATGTTCAATTACCCGAAAGTTCCTAAATGCAATATAACATATACCATACAGTTACAAGGAAGTCACGCTTGACCGAGGTCCGCGTCACGTTCCATTTTTAACCAGACTTAAGTCTGAGAAAAAAAAAGACAATAATAATAATAATAATAATAATAATAGGAAAAGAAGCCATGAGAATTCGAATATTTTGTAAAAGTTACTTTAGTGATTCCGATTATATAATACATCAGAAAGTGACAAAAAGCTGTAGTGTGTAACATGATGGAAAACAGAATGAACACAGCAAAGCAAGCAGAGACTTGAAATATGAATTGGTGAGTCAAAGTGTAGTGTGCACTATTGTAAGGTAAAGGATTTGAGGGGGGGAAAATGTATTTGCTCTGTGGTAACTGAAACAGAAGCTATAATTCTCATACAACTGGGACAGATTCCTACAGAACTTAGTTGTGAAAGAAGCTCTGACAATTTTTATGAGCTAACTGCAAGAAAAAACTTTCTTAGGGGTTGAAACATTGTGGTCTAATTCAGAAAAGAATTCCAGCTGGTCTCCTGTAAAAGTGCATGAAATTAATGTACCCTTTATTCCTTGTATCTTTTATGTTCATTGATGAAAGTCTAGAGAAAATTAGGGGCAAACTTTCGTATGTTCAATACAACCAGTCAGAGAGCTAGGTTTGCCGAGCATACATACAAACTGTATTGTTCAGAAAATGGGTGCTGTCATTTCTACATATCTATTGGAAAGAAGCAAGAGAGTTGCAATATATCTCTAAATTTTCCAATCATTGAGGAGACTGTGTTTGAATTGTGTGTTGTTCTGTTTAGGGGGTGGAGAATTGTTTACACGCGCAATTAGAACATAAGGAGATACGTTGAGGGGTATAAGAAGATAAACTTTTACCTTCCGGCTGTAAGCATGTCCTATTAAAGCATTATCTCCTATGTACTGAACATAATGCCCAAGAGATGAAGTCTAAGTTTAAGCGCAATTTGGCAGAGCAACTCTCTAAGAAACTTATCCTCCCTGACTACACCCATAAATTTATGTCCACAAAATGTTCGTTTCATCACGTGCAGTCCCAGATGCGCGGGAGTAAGAGCATTCACAAAAAATTGTGGAAAGATTACATGCACATGTGGGTGTTCTCGTGTGCATAGGTCGCCTCATTGTGCAAGCAGTCTGCTATGGAGTCTCTGCTTTGCTTGGGATCTTTTGCTGCATTTATTGTGATGAAAAGTCCTCCTACATAGCGTAGTGGTAGCGTTTCTGCCTACCACGCAAGGGGCCCGGGTTCGATTCCTGGCAGGGGACTGGATGTTCTGTACCCCCCATCATTATTTTCATCATCATTGACCCACAAGATGCAAGTGGCGTCAACTCAAAATGGACTTGCAATACGGTGGCCGAACTCCCCCGCATGGGGCCTCCCGGCCAACAGTGCCATATGATCATTTCTTTTTTTTCCGATGAAAAGCTGACAGAAAAAGAAAACGCAAAAGTGACTGCCGGTAAAGAAGTATCTAAATAACGTAGGTATAATAAATACCTCCCCCCCCCACCCTCCCCCTGTCACACTTTCCTCCACCTCCCTCTCCCCCCCCCCTCTCTCTCTCTCTCTCTCTCTCTCTCTCTCTCTCTCTCTCTCTCTCTCTCTCCCTCTCTCCCTCCCCCTCCCTCCCCCCCTCTCCCTCCCTCCTTTTTTTCCCCAGTTGTGCTATTAACTTAACTTGCAATAGCATGAATGATTGTACACACTTTTCATAAATTTCTGGTTTATTCTTCTCTATTTTCCTAATTTGAAAGTTATGTATCATATTCTTTGGATTGATATGATTGAAGAGCCATTCTGTACAACTTTTATTTTTCTGTAATCCATACAGATGAGAGAATGAGTGAGTGAGCGCGCGCACGCGCTTTCTGCATCCTCCTAAACCACTGAGCTAATTTCAACCAAACTTGGTTCACATCCCTTCGGTCAGGCAACAGTTGCTATGGGGGTAAGAACTATACCTAGGATAGTTCAGGAGATATGAAGTCATAAACAGTGAGATGCATCAAAAACTTCTGCATCATGCATTACATTTTTATTTATTGCTTATTTGCTACTAACTTTGGCTGCTTTATTTCTTTGTTGGTTGTCCTTGGTGTCGAAGTACTGCGTTGCTACACTGGCTGAAAAAACGGGGTTTGGAAGTTCAACACGGTCTACTTTAAATGATGTAGCTGAAAGGTGCACATTTGCATTTCACTGTTCACAACCCCCTATATACATTGTTGTTCTAACCAACATAGGTTTCTCATCTGAAACTCGGCCATGGACTGACATTTTCGGGCCCTTATGTATCCTCATAATAATAGGTGCTGAAACTACACATTGGTTGAAGTTAAATTTACAGAATTACAACTAAAGCTTAACTCATTAAATTAATTGAATACATCAAAATATTGTTTCTTTTTAACAGTTTCTTCCACTACAAGTTAGGCCGAATTATTTGTTTAAATTGTGAAATTAACAAATATTGTTACACAAACAATACTTTTGACAAAACTGTTAATTACTTTGGAATTAATTAAGGGCTGGCTTTGCTAACATGTTTTCGAATAGAGCCAAATAGTTCCTTTAAGAATACTACTAGTTGTTCCTCCAAATGTTTATAATTCGTACAGAATTTATATTTGTTTATTACTCAGCAATAGAATTTAAGTTATGAAACAATTATTGATTTTGCCCTATAATGAAAGATACTAACTGTGAATAGTCAAAATAAATTAGAAAATCCGTTACATACATAAAACTAAGCACAAAATTAGATCTGTTGTTATATTCTTTAAAACTGAGGGCCAACCTTTCTCTTTTATGAAAATGCAGATTATACTCACGTATGTTAATGGTAATTAGCTAAAATCGAAAAAAAAAATAATTTAAGGGGGCAGATGACAAAACAATAGGGGAAGTAAAAAATCCCAGCTTTCTTTGTCACATATTTACAAAACATTCTGCAGACAGTATTCACATACGCCACTGAATGTTCATGTAAATCTAATTACGTGCGATACATTATTCTGTGGAATCACCACGTATACTGAAATTGCGTAAGTTGGGTGTCATGTTACATGAAAAATATGGGTTTAGGCTGTAGTTTACACATGTATTAAAATAGTTTCTTAGCATTTTACAAAAATGACCATTATAATGTTTCTGAAATGCATTTTAATGCAAAATTTGTACATTTAAATTAACACTGAAAAACGCAATAATACACTAAAAACATTTTTGTTACATCTGCATCCTAAATAGTCTCTTGATCATCGACACTGGAAGGTTATGGTTGTGCTACAGTCGTTTTAGTTTCCATGACGGGTTTCCTTACATGCCAACCCTTTTTAGCAGAAATATTCTCACCAGGTGCTGGACATTTATAAAATAAATTTGTTTATTTCTGTCTATGATTAAAAGCTCGTTAGGTCCTCGGACTACTGGTTTCGGTCAGCACTGACAATCTTCAGATCTGTTTTAAAAACATGTACTAATATAATGAAGCCTTAGTGGCATCATCGAAAGATGAACACATGGCTTCTATGGCTCCATTATACACTCCTGGAAATGGAAAAAAGAACACATTGACACCGGTGTGTCAGACCCACCATACTTGCTCCGGACACTGCGAGAGGGCTGTACAAGCAATGATCACACGCACGGCACAGCGGACACACCAGGAACCACGGTGTTGGCCGTCGAATGGCGCTAGCTGCGCAGCATTTGTGCACCGCCGCCGTCAGTGTCAGCCAGTTTGCCGTGGCATACGGAGCTCCATCGCAGTCTTTAACACTGGTAGCATGCCGCGACAGCGTGGACGTGAACCGTATGCGCAGTTGACGGACTTTGAGCGAGGGCGTATAGTGGGCATGCGGGAGGCCGGGTGGACGTACCGCCAAATTGCTCAACACGTGGGGCGTGAGGTCTCCACAGTACATCGATGTTGTCGCCAGAGGTCGGCGGAAGGTGCACGTGCCCGTCGACCTGGGACCGCACCGCAGCGACGCACGGATGCACGCCAAGACCGTAGGATCCTATGCAGTGCCGTAGGGGACCGCACCGCCACTTCCTAGCAAATTAGGGACACTGTTGCTCCTGGGGTATCGGCGAGGACCATTCGCAACCGTCTCCATGAAGCTGGGCTACGGTCCCGCACACCGTTAGGCCGTCTTCCGCTCACGCCCCAACATCGTGCAGCCCTCCTCCAGTGGTGTCGCGACAGGCGTGAATGGAGGGACGAATGGAGACGTGTCGTCTTCAGCGATGAGAGTCGCTTCTGCCTTGGTGCCAATGATGGTCGTATGCGTGTTTGGCACCGTGCAGGTGAGCGCCACAATCAGGACTGCATACGACCGAGGCACACAGGGCCAACACCCGGCATCATGGTGTGGGGAGCGATCTCCTACACTAGCCGTACACCACTGGTGATCGTCGAGGGGACACTGAATAGTGCACGGTACATCCAAACTGTCATCGAACCCATCGTTCTACCATTCCTAGACCGGCAAGGGAACTTGCTGTTCCAACAGGACAATGCACGTCCGCATGTATCCCGTGCCACTCAACGTGCTCTAGAAGGTGTAAGTCAACTACCCTGGCCAGCAAGATCTCCGGATCTGTCCCCCATTGAGCATGTTTGGGACTGGATGAAGCGTCGTCTCACGCGGTCTGCACGTCCAGCACGAACGCTGGTCCAACTGAGGCGCCAGGTGGAAATGGCATGGCAAGCCGTTCCACAGGACTACATCCAGCATCTCTACGATCGTCTTCATGGGAGAATAGCAGCCTGCATTGCTGCGAAAGGTGGATATACACTGTACTAGTGCCGACATTGTGCATGCTCTGTTGCCTGTGTCTATGTGCCTGTGGTTCTGTCAGTGTGATCATGTGATGTATCTGACCCCAGGAATGTGTCAATAAAGTTTCCCCTTCCTGGGACAATGAATTCACGGTGTTCTTATTTCAATTTCCAGGAGTGTATTTGGATATGTTTTTAAAACAGATATGAAGATAGTCATTGCTGATGGAAACCAGTAGTCTGAGGACCTAATGAGTTTGTGATCATAGAGAAAAATAAACAAATTTATTCCACACTTTCTGGATCACTATTCAATTCATGACCATGTCGCAGATTGTGAAAATTAACATTTGTTTCGAGTGGCACACTGTTTTGCTAAGAAACCTTTGTTAGCTGTGTATATCATCTTTGCGAGTTGATTGTACAACATTTGTAACATTTAAGGGACTGTTCAACTTCTCTCTCTTCACAATTGCACTCCCTACTTCTTCAGGATCCTGTTCCTCAACAATTTTCACTGCTGCATCATTCTGAAGGACCAAGCCATTTTCTTTGTTGTCATCTTTCTAAAAGCTTGAATTTCCTCATCATTTGTTTCTGGTGCATTACTATTCTCACAGAAAACTATCAAATCTTCGTTGCCCATATCCTTGGATTGGGAGTTTACGAAGTCTCACACTTTGACAACAGTGAATCCAATCTACCATGCCATGTCCACAATTTCTCTTGGTGCATGGTGATATCAGTGATCACTTCATCTTCTGACACACATCATCAGGTCACAGCTTCCTCTAGACACCGTTCATATGTTTTGGAGTGATGTCAGTGCACATGTTCTAATATCAATCACGGTTTTGATATTAATCCATTGCCAGACAGTCTTTGCGGCAAAATCATCTCTTGAATCACATTCTCCTGAGAGATTAGAGAAAATTTAATGCCAATTGTGTTTCTTCAGTGTAGAAATAACTCCTTTGTTCATGCGTTGCAAGATAAATTTATTGGTTGGTGGGGGAAACAGTGTTTGAGTGTTTTTATGAGTGTCAGTAATGGGAAGCTGGCAGTTGGCAACATGACTGAGTAGGAGGAGTATTTTGAAACAGATGCTTTTTCTTTCTCAGAGAAGGCCTTCAATTCTCTGTTAATTAATTAAAAAACAGTCACTGAAAATAGTAGTAGTAATCCAACCTTCTTTATTCCATATCCGATGAACTCCCAGCCTGCTCTTGTCTCAACCCTTCAGTGTCCTAGGATTCTGAGAGTACAGGATCATAAGGGATTTTAATTTACAGTTCCCTGCAACATTTCCTCAGAAAACAAAGGCGCAGCTTTAAATCCTATCCATGCTTTCTCTTCAGTAGAAATCAAAGTGCGGGTAGGCATTCACTTCGAAAATAAGCTTTCTTTTAATGTCTCTATAAATTCCTTGGCTCCAGCTTCATCTGCTGGCAGAATACAACTTCTGTAGGTGGCCCTTTCCCTTGACGGTGATACTTTATTTCCTCTTACATGACATTTTTTTTACATGTTGGCAAACATGCCCTAAATCAGTGAAGACAAATACGAAGATAGTCCCCTCGAAAGGGCATAGCTGCTTTCCTTCACCATCCTTCCCTAATCTGAGCTCGTGCTCCATCTCAAAGGACCTCATTATAGACTGGACATTAAACACTAATTTCCTCCTCTTCCCCTGACAAATGCAGCAGATGATCTGCGCCGACAAGCACTGATGCATTACTGCTTCCACATACTGTTATCAAATTGCAGCACTGGACTTAAAACTAAAATCACATATACATGAAAAGGTAGAAAACAAGTCAGTGTATAATGAGGTATGCCTGTACCTACACAGAATATATCGCTATAAGACACATACAAGGATTGACTGCAAAGTAATGCCTCCACCTTTGTAACTCTTCAACAGTTGGCAGCATTTGTATGCGGCAGGTACTCACCACATGAACCATAGACCTTGCCTTTGGTGGGGAGGCTTGTGTGCCTCAACGATACGGATAGCCGTACCGAAGGTGCAACCACAACGGAGGGGTATCTGTTGAGAGGCCAGACAAACGTGTGGTTCCTGAAGAGGGGCAGCAGCCTTTTAAGTAGTTGCAGGGGCAACAGTCTGGATGATTGACTGATCTGGCCTTGTAACGCTAACCAAAATGGCCTTGCTGTTCTGGTACTGCGAATGGCTGAAAGCAAGGGGAAACTACAGCCGTAATTTTTCCCGAGGGCATGCAGCTATACTGTATGATTAAATGGTGACGGCGTCCTCTTGGGTAAAATATTCCGGAGGTAAAATAGTCCCCCATTCAGATCTCTGGGCGGGGACTACTCAAGAGGACGTCGTTATCAGGAGAAAGAAAACTGGCGTTCTACGGATCGGAGCGTGGAATGTCAGATCCCTTAATCGGGCAGGTAGGTTAGAAAATTTAAAAAGGGAAATGGATAGGTTAAAGTTAGATATAGTGGGAATTAGTGAAGTTCGGTGGCAGGAGGAACAAGACTTCTGGTCAGGCGAATACAGGGTTATAAATACAAAGTCAAATAGGGGTAATGCAGGAGTAGGTTTAATAATGAATAGGAAAATAGGAGTGCGGGTAAGCCACTACAAACAGCATAGTGAACGCATTATTGTGGCCAAGATAGACACAAAGCCCACGCCTACTACAGTAGTACAAGTTTATATGCCAACTAGCTCTGCAGATGACGAAGAAATTGAAGAAATGTATGATGAGATAAAAGAAATTATTCAGGTAGTGAAGGGAGACGAAAATTTAATAGTCGTGGGTGACTGGAATTCGTCAGTAGGAAAATGGAGAGAAGGAAACATAGTAGGTGAATATGGATTGGGGCCAAGAAATGAAAGAGGAAGCCGTCTGGTAGAATTTTGCGCAGAGCATAACTTAATCATAGCTAACACTTGGTTCAAGAATCATGAAAGAAGGTTGTATACATGGAAGAGCCTGGAGATACTAAAAGGTATCAGATAGATTATATAGGGTGATTCAAAAAGAATGCCACAACTTTAGGAATTTATAACTCTGCAACGACAAAAGGCAGAGCTAAGCACTATCTGTCGGCGAATTAAGGGAGCTATAAAGTTTCATTTAGTTGTACATTTGTTCGCTTGAGGCGCCGTTGACTAGGCGTCAGCGCCAGTTGATGCTAAGATGGTGACCGCTCAACAGAAAGCTTTTTGTGTTATTGAGTATGGCAGAAGTGAATCGACGGAATCTGCGGGAAACAACTCAGTATGAACGTGACTCGCCTAAGGTGAATGTTTTCTGTGCCATTTCAGCCAATAAAGTTTTCGGTCCCTTTTTCTTCGAAGGTGCTACTGTAAATGGACTACAGTATCTGGAGATGTTAGAGAATTGGCCGTTCCCTCAGCTCGAACAAGAAGCACAACAATTCATATTTCAGCAGGATGGAGCGCCACCACATTGGCACTTATCTGTCCGTAACTACCTGAACATCAACTACCCGAGGCGATGGATCGGCCGCCAGGCAGCCCGTGACAGAGCACTTCATCACTGGCCTCCAAGAAGCCCTGATCTTACCCCCTGCGATTTTTTCTTATCGGGGTATGTTAAGGATATGGTGTTTCGGCCACCTCTCCCAGCCACCATTGATGATTTGAAACGAGAAATAACAGCAGCTATCCAAACTGTTACGCCTGATATGCTACAGAGAGTGTGGAACGAGTTGGAGTATCGGGTTGATATTGCTCGAGTGTCTGGAGGGGGCCATATTGAACATCTCTGAACTTGTTTTTGAGTGAAAAAAACTTTTTTAAATACTCTTTGTAATGATGTATAACAGAAGGTTATATTATGTTTCTTTCATTAAATACACATTTTTAAAGTTGTGGTATTCTTTTTGAATCACCCTGTAGAATGGTAAGACAGAGATTTAGGAACGAGGTTTTACAATCTAAGACATTTGCAGGGGCAGATGTGGACTCTGACCACAATCTATTGGTTATAAACTGTAGATTAAAACTGAAGAAACTGCAAAGAGGTGGGAATCTAAGGGGATGGGACCTGGATAAACTGAAAGAACCAGGTTGTACAGAGTTTCAGGGAGAGCATAAGGGAACAATTGACAGGAATGGGGGAAAGAAATACAGTAGAAGACGAATGGGTAGCTTTGAGGGATGAAATAGTGAAGGCAGCAGAGGATCAAATAGGTAAAAAGACGAGGGCTAGTAGAAACCCGTGGGTAACAAAGAAATATTGAATTTAATTGATGAAAGTAGAAAATATAAAAATGCAGTAAATGAAGCAGGCAAAAAGGAATGCAAACGTCTCAAAAATGAGATCGACAGGAAGTGCAAAATTGCTAAGCATGGATGGCTAGAGGACAAATGTAAGGATGTAGAGGCGTATCTCACTAGAGGTAAAATACATACGGCTTACAGGAAAATTAAAGAGACCTTTGGAGAAAAGAGAACCACTGGCATGAATATCAAGAGCTCAGATGGAAGCCCAGTTCTAAGCAAAGAAGGGAAAGCAGAAAGGTGGAAGGAATATATAGAGGGTCTATACAAGGACGACGTACTTGAGGACAATATTATGGAAATGGAAGAGGCCGTAGATGAAGATGAAATGGGAGATATGATACTGCGTAAAGAGTTTGACAGAGCACTGAAAGACCTAAGCCGAAACAAGGCCCCGGGAGTAGACAGCATTTCATTAGAATGACTGATAACCTTGGGAGAGCCATCCCTGACAAAACTCTACCATCTAATGAGCACAAGATGTATGAACAGGTGAAATACCCTCAGACTTCAAGAAGAATATAATAATTCCAGTACCAAAGAAAGCAGGCGTTGACAGATGTGAAAATTACCGAACTATCAGTTTAATGAGTCACAGCTGCAAAATACTAACGTGAATTCTTTACAGACGAATGGAAAAACTGATAGAAGCCGACCTCTGGGAACATCAGTTTGGATTCCGTAGAACACGTGAGGCAATACTGACCCTACAACTTCCCTTAGAAAATAGATTAAGGAAAGGCAAACCTACATTTCTAGCATTTTTAGACTTAGAGAAAGCTTTTGACAATGTGGAGTGGAATACTCTCTTTCAAATTCTAAAGGTGGTAGGGGTAAAATACAGGGAGCGAAAGGCTATTTACAATTTGTACAGAAACCAGATGGCAGTTATAAGAATCGAGTGGCATGAAAAGGAAGCAGTGGTTGGGAAGGGAGTGATACAGGGTTGTAGCGTATCCCCGATGTTATTCAATCTGTATATTCAGCAAGCAATAAAGGAAACAAAAGAAAAGTTCGGAGTAGGTATTAAAATCCATGGAGAAGAAATAAAAACTTTGAGGTTCGCCGATGACATTGTAATTCTGTTAGAGACAGCAAAGGACTTTGAAGAGCAGTTGAATGGAATGGACAGTGTTTTGAAAGGAGGGTATAAGATGAACATCAACAAAAGCAAAATGAGGATAATGGAATGTAGTCGAATTAAGTTGGGTGATGCTGAGGGAATTAGATTAGGAAATGAGACACTTAAAGTAGTAAAGGAGTTTTGCTATTTGGGGAGCAAAATAACTGATGATGGTCGAAGTAGAGTGGATATGAAATGTAGACTGGCAATGGCAAGGAAAGTGTTTCTGAAGAAGAAAAATTTGTTAACATTGAGTATAGATTTAAGTATCAGGAAGTCGTCTCTGAAAGTATTTGTATGAAGTGTAGCCATGTTTGGATGTGAAACATGGACAATAAATAATTTAGACAAGAAGACAATAGAAGCTTTCGAAATGTGGTGCTACAGAAGAATGCTGAAGATTAGATGGGTAGATCATATAACTAATGAGGAGGTATTGAATAGGATGGGGGAGAAGAGGAGCTTGTGGCACAACTTGACTAGAAGAAGGGATCGGTTGGCAGGACATGTTCTGAGACATGGAGGGATCACCAATTTAGTATTGGAGGGCAGCGTGGGAGTAAAAATCGTAGAGGGAGACCAAGAGATGAATAAACTAAGCAGATTCAGAAGGATGTAGGCTGCAGTAGGTACTGGGAGATGAAGAAGCTTGCACAGGATAGAGTAGCATGGAGAGATGCATCAAACCAGTCTCAGGACTGAAGACCACAACAACAACAGGTACTGGCTTGTACCGTAGCCTCTACTCTATAGCTCCAGTTGGCAGGAAGTCTTAGAGTTGAATGGTGGTGTTGTTACAGTGTAAAGTATGGAACCCTGCACAGGCAGCCGGTCAGTGTGATTTAAGCAACGTGCAGTCATTGAACTCTTGACAGTAGAAGGTGTCATCCCAAAGGAGAATCATCAGAGAATGAAAGCAGTTTATGCTGATTGTGTTGATGTGAGTACTGTGCATTATTGGACGAGTAAGTTTAAAGATGTTGAGGTGGGAACGTCTGACCTGCATGACAAACAAAGAGTTGGACGTCCTGTGATAGCAACAACAAAGTTTCACAATCAAAATGTTGACAGATTGATTCAGGATGATTGTTGCATCACTCAGACAGAAATTGCAAGCACAATCAGCATTTCACAAGAACATGTGGATCACATTATTGCTTTGCAAACCTGACACTTTTACGTGCCGCCACAGCAGAACTTCAGAGACTGAATCTTACCACCATACGGCATCCTCCATGCACTCCAGATTTAAGCACCGTCTGACTTCCATCTGTTCCCGATAATGAAAGACGATCTGCAGGGACATTATTTTGCTTCTGATGAAGACATTGAGAGAACTGTGAGACTGTGGTTGTAGAAACAGAGTGTTGACTTCTTCCATGACAGTTTCAGAAAACTTGTTTATTGTTGGCAGAAATGTATTCAATTGGCTGGTGATTATGTGTAAAAGTGAATATTGTTAATTAAAGATCACATTCTAAGGATTATTGCTGTGTTTGATTTATTAAAATATTCCCATCATAACCCAACTAACAAAAGTGGAGGCATTACTTTTCATTCAACCCTCATAGTTCAAGGGATATGGTATAAACACTGAGATGTGTGAAAAAATGCTGCATCATTTATTCTCCATCATTAAGACACTCCTACAGTCGCATCAATGATCAATGTAAGGAAGTCCCTGACAACTGGCCGTGCTTTTGACAGCTTTCGTCAGTGAAGTGTAAACAGCTGTAAGCAAAAACAATAGCTGTCTTCAAAGCTGTGAAGAGGCATTGCTAGAGAGAAGTTAGCAAAATGTAGTAAAATTTTTTTGATGATGCATTACAAAGACATTTCATATTTTATTTTTGTTTCTGATAAGAAACTAGTAAGACGAAGACCCGGTCAGTGCCAAGTGTGTCAGCTATAGTCGAGAAGATCCATACCAGCTCACAGCACAGTTGTCAGCTTTGAACTGTGAAGCACTAACATCTATATGTGAAAACAGTAGTTCTGCAGATCTGTGACAACACTGAAGTGAAGTGTTTCTACAGAGATGTATACAAAATTGTATCACATTGTGATTGAGGAAGGGCCATGACATTTCCACACCCAACCCACTGCAACTGTCAGGGATCAATATAAGCTGGCTTATCTATAGCTGTCTAGAAATTTAAGCATGCTTCCTTTCTGGTCATCAGATACTGTTGCACATAAATAGCTTCACAGCATAACTTCAACACACTATACAATGAAACACATGTGGACCCCAGCTGCCTGACGTCTGCTAAAAAGTGCAAAGATTCCCACCAATGCCAGAAAGCAGTGTGCTTTGCGTGTTTACAAATATACATGCATAGTTGCACAGTTGGGAATTCATGCACATGCGCAAAGCTAAAGAAAAGGCATTGTGTGGATTCATAAACGAATGACCAAGTAAAGCAAAAAATCTACTAAGGCTTCAAGGCAGGAATCTGGGACACTTACCACTGTTTCTAGTGAAAATGAAAAGAAAATGATTCCTTCTAGAAGATGTGGGGAGTTGGAATCCCTTCAAGTAGACAAATGTGTCATGGGTTACTAAATGAAAATGAACTGTGTTAGTATTTGTGAGAGTATGTGCATACAAAATATAAATTAGTTCATATTTTCTAAATAATGACAAATATGTAAAAAATATATTAAAATATGTATGTATATTAGGTAAAGATAATCATAATCATGGTAAAAACTGTACTTCAAAAATGTCATATGTGTATGGGTTAAATAATATTAACTACAGTAATGTTAACTGAACCTGGGGCTAAAATACACAATGAACTATTTCGCTATTACTGAGAATTGAGACTTCACTACACAACATAACTGTAGCTTGTCATATACTTTGTTAACAGTGCTGTGCAACTGTAATAGAAATCCATCTTTAAGGAGCAACAGTACATGTTGATATAATTCCAATATAAATCTGCTAGGGTGCAACCAAGGAGATTCTCACATCTGTAATAAAAGAATGTAGACTTCCACAGCTGTTATTTGATGGCGATTCTAAATGTGATGTAAAACTAAGGTAATTTATAAAACAACTTTGAAATTCTTACTATTATAGGAAAATTGTAAAATTTCATTACTGTATAGAATGTTGTTTGTGTGTCAACCTTATGGATGTGCAAACTATAATCTTACAGTAGAAAAGAATGAATAAGGTATGAGAAGTATAATTTTCATGTCAGCTATTTATAGCAGAAAGTCAGTAGTTTATGGAAGTAACAAGTAACAGTGAATAAGTGATAATGTGGGGTTAGCCTATTGCTGTAGTCTTGTTAAGTTATCCATTGTATCTCCAGGGATGTTCCACATAGCTCTGAAATGTTGATGTACACAGAAGAAAGAAATTTTAAAGGTTTCATTGAAGCTACCCATCACCAGTCCATTAGAAGTTAGTGCTCAAAGATACTAACTGCCACCAATCTGTTAATGAAATGTGAGTGCAGCACCTTAATGAACAATTATATTTTATGGTGTTGATGCCATATTGATACTAAAACAAGATATGGTATTTTCTACATGTGGTGATGACAGTAATTACCAGAATTAATGCAGATGATTGGTTTCTATTGTGTTTGGGTTTCCAGTAAAATGAATTACAAAGGGTGTTAGAACAAGCAATGAAGGATGCAAGATGGATTAATGACAATATTATGAAAAGGAAAGATACTACTCACCATGTCATGCCTCTGGTCTGGCTTCAGTGGCAAATTGCAGTGGTCCCTCCAGGGGGCTCACTGCTCTTTGGCAGGTTTGTGCTTTGCTACCATGGGGCCCCAGCCTTTGCAGCATCTTTCCCCATCTGTGCCAGATGTCTGTCTTTGTGCTATTCTTTTTCCCCTCCCTTGGTGAACATATCTGGGATGTTTTTGGAAATGTTTTCTGCATTTTCAGTAGCTGATATCAGAACAGTTTCTCCACTGTTTTTTGTTCCTTTTCTCTTTCTTCATTCCCCTTCTCCCATCCTTCCTCCACTTAGGCATTTGAGGTTTCTCTTTTTCTTCTTCCTCCCTGCGCACTCCTGAAGGCTGGTCCGCATCTCTGATGGTAACAGATGACTGGGTAACACATAGTTCCCAGCCTTGGGTCAACAGGTATGGTTTGCATGTATCCCTGGTACAGGCCAGGCCCAGGGAGGGCTGATTGCCGGAGCTGCTACCTTCCCAAATTGCTGATTGGTCCCGCTGTAAGATGTTTGGGAGATGTGACAAGAGCTGTGAACAATCACATAAGGCAGATGCATCCCCCCTCTGAGGAGCCAGTCATCATCTTCACAGTCAATGTCTACTAAATGTAAATGGAATGAGGCTAACAATTCAGACACTCCCAGCTACACCACGGTTCCTTGTGGTTTCACGTACTGAAAACAGTCAGTCCTTTGCTATGGTAAATCCATTTATTATTCAGAAATATATTGATGCAACTGCTGGTCCTGTGAAATTTTGCTCTCATTTATGCAACAGCACTTTGCTTTTGGAGACTCCTTCTGATTCTCAAGCACAACAACTGTTTGCAGCTCTGCTCCTCTATGGCTATCCAGTTTGTGTCGAGGTCTATCAATCACTGAATTCTTCACATGGTGTTCTTTACACCAGGGTGCTTGATGGTCTGACCGAGGCAGAAATCCGCAAATACCTCTCTGATCAGGATGTTGTTGCAGTCCATTGCAAGATGAAAAAAGTAGATCCATCCTTAGTGCCCACACACACTATTTTTCTCACTTTTGATTCTGAACACAATGCACTGCTACCAGTGTCATTGTTACAGCCACACTCGAATGTCCTGTCGACACCCAGCCAAATGTGTAACTGGCAGTAGGGATGCTCATGAGGGCAACTGTCCGACTCCTCCTCCCTGCTGTATGAATTGCAATGGTTACCATGCCACCTCCTGCCAAGCGGGGCGTCCAGGACATCTGGATGAGGGAAAAAGTGTCTTACCCGATCACTCACAAGTTGTTGTATAGTTGGAAATCCTGCATTCTACCATCCGCCACTTATGGTACTGTCCTTGCTAAATCTCGCTCCATGAAAGACATGACCACCCAGACATGAGACCGCAAATTCAGCACTGCCATTGTAAAATCGCCCAGTATCTCTTCCTCCAGCTGTGCAACAAGCAAACAATCTTTCACCTCATGGGGCGAAGTCATCTGCTACACAACTGGCATTCCGGAAAGGACAGAAGGAATACTCCCGCAAAGGCTTCTTGTGTCCCTCCAGCATACAAACATCTGAGTCTTCCTCTGCCAACCAGAAAGGCTCCAAGAAATCAAACAAAGCAAACAGTCTTCTCTTTCACTGGCTCAGAGATCCTTTTCCATGGTGTTGCCACATGATACCCTTGCCTGTCTGACCGTGTCACCGATGAGCACGGCCTATGATTTTCTGCCCTGGTCTCCAGAGACCTACAGAAGCAGTATGTTGACGCATCTGTAGATTTTTTAGTGCAGGATCCTCCAGTTTTTGTGCCCTGTACCAGTGAGTCTTTGAAGGCTGGCACTCAGCAGCCACCAAGGTGACACCCCTTTATTTTTTCCCACGTCCCCTTTCCTCATCATGACTCTCCTCCAATAAAATATTCGCAGCCTTCGATCCAAGAAAGAGGACTTACGGCTCATCTTGGAATTGCAGCATCTACTTGTTATCTACCTCCAGGAAACAAAATCACATCCTCACAACCCTATTGAACTCTTGCATTTCTTCCCAGCAGTCCACTTTGATCTTCCCACCGAGGATGGCATTCCAACCCATGGGGGGTCATGCTGCTCATGCTGCTCATCCGAGGTGGTCAACCCATCTCTCTGACTACCAAGCTTCAAGTTTTTTCAGGCCACATTTTCCTTCCTCTCTTGGCCTCTTCTCTTTGTACCATTTACATCCCTCCATCATCCGGTTTCACTAGGGCAGACTTCCTCCAGCTTACTGGGCAACTCCCTCACCCCTTTCTGCTGCTCAGTGACTTAAATGCACACTATACCCTTTCGGTTTCCCCCAGAACTTGTCTGAGAGATGCCCTCTTGGCTGACCTCACCTCATCTGCCTCACCTCATCTGCCTTAACATGGGAGCACCCACATTGGACCTCTTCTTCTGCACTGTCCAGCTTGTTGCCCATTGTCTCGAGTGATTCTTTCCCTCTGACATATACATAAGCGACCATTTCTCGTGTGCTATCCATTTGCTAACTCCTACCCCACCTACATGTACACCCAAATGGCAGCTTTCTTAAGCTGACTGGAGGCTTTACTCTTCCCTGGCAACGTTCATTGGACAACATTTCCCCAGTTGTGATGATCAGGTAGAATATCTTACAAACTTTATCCTTACTGCTGCAGAATATTCTGCTCCTCACACTTCCTCTTCAGCAAATAGTGTCCCAGTCCCTTGACAGAGGTGTGCCGTGATGCAATTCTCACATGGAGACATGCTCTCTGTGTTTTTAACCATCATCTTACAATGGCAAACTGCATTCATTGTAAACAGTTGTACGCACAGTGTCATTGTGTTGTTTGAGATTGCAAAAAAGCTAGCTGGATTTCCTTTACTATTCCTTTTAACAGTTCCACTCCCTCTTCCGTCGTGTGGGCCAACCTCTGACAGCTCTCTGGGACCAAGATCCATTCCCCAATTTCCAGCCTGACAGTAGCAGATGATTCATAATGGACGCTATTGCTGTCTGCAACTTCTTGGGCTGCTATTTTGTGGAGATTTCTAGCTCCACCCCCTAACAACCTGCCTTCCTGCATCACAAACAAGTGGATGAGGCTTGGGTGATACCCTTCTCTTCTCAGAATCGTGAGTGCTACAATGCCACTTTTACTATGAGGGAGCCTGATCATACACTCCCTTCATCCCTATCCTCTGCCCCAGGGCTGGATGATGTTTACATTCAGATGTTGCAGAATCTTTTGCTTCAGGACAAGCTCTTTCTCTTCTTACGTACAATTGTGTGTGGGCACTGAACACTTTTCCCAGAAGGATGGTGTGAAGCCACTGTCATACCCATACCAAAGCCCGGTAAGGACAGATGGCTTCCTTCTAGATATCATCTCATTTCTCTCACCAGCTTTGTTTGCAAGGTGACTGAATGTATTATTCATGCACGGCAGGTATGGTGGCTCAAGTCTCGCAATTTACTAACCATTGTGCAGTGTAGATTTTGAGCACGCTGTTCTGCAGTTGACCACCTAGTCACTTTGTCTTTCTTTGGTTTTCTGCAGAAATATCATACTTTGGCCATGTTTCTCAATTTGGAGAAACCCTACGACACCTGTTGGAGGACTGGTATCCTCTGCACACTCTACACGTGGGGCTTCTGTGTTTGCATGCCTCATTTCATTCAGGAATTTTTAAAATACAGAGCTTTCAATGTACATGTGGGTTCTGTCTTCTCAGACACCTTTATCCAGGAAAACAGTGTGCCTGAAGGTTCTGTCCTGAGCATCATCCTATTTTTTATTGCCATTAATCCTGTTATGGACTGTCTGCCGCTGGGCATCTCCGACTCCCTTTCTTTTGATGATTTTGCGATCTATTTCAGTTCTTCATGGACTTGTCTCCTTGAGCAACTTCTTCAGTGATGTCTCAATTGTCCTTACTCATAGAGCATCGACAATGGCTTTCACTTTACTACTGACAAAACCATTTGTATGAATTTCTGACTGTGATATTGATTTCTTCCACCACCTTTACATCATGGGCCTGTTGCTCCTCCATTCATTGAAACTACAAAATTCCTGGGGTTCGTGCTTGATAGGAAACTTTCTTGGCCCTCCCTTATGTCTTCCCTGGCCACTCACTGTGTGCAGTCCCTTGATGTCCTACATGTCCTCAGTGGTACTTCCTGGGGAGCAGATTGGACCACCCTACTCCATTTGTACTGGTCCCTTGTCCGTTCAAAAATAGACTAAGGGTGTATCTGCACATCTGTCCCTCTTTATACTGTCTCACCACTATCCACCATCATGACAACTGTTTGGACACTGGTGCCTTTTACACTAGTCTGGTTGGTAGTCTGTATGCAGAGCTGCCAAACTACAGCTGTCATACTGCTGTGACTTTTTCCTCAGCAGATATGCATGCTGTTTTTCTGCCATGCATGGTCATGTGTCCAATGCCTCCTCCTTCGAGACTCCTTTGATCCCCAGTATGGGGCATGTCCATCTTCTCTGTTACCTCCTGGAGTTTCTTTGATGTATTTGTCTCTCTAATTAACTATTTTTCAGCTGTATTCCAAGGACAGTAATATAGTTTATTTGAAATATTCTGAGATTAATATTAAAGACTCTTTGCTGTGAAGCAGTTGCAGGGTGTGATGTGACATACACCTGTATCATCTGTTTGCATGTGTAGTAGTCTCTGTGGAGTATCAATTTCACCTTCTTGGACTTGAAACCAGCAGCAGAAGTAACCATTGCCCAGATATTTTGGATTCAGAGTTCTTTTCCTTTAATCAAAATATCCACGGGTGTACTGCTGGTCTACAGTGTCCAACGGGCACAATATTTCGGCGATCATACATGTCGCCATCATCAGGTGAACTGATGGACTGAGCTCCTGTGAACGTGCTGGCACGAAGATCCGTACGCTATGGCTGCTCAGAGGGAACTGGGTTCATTCGCGGCGGCAGCCGATTTAAATACCTTCCGCCTGCGGCGCGCTCCCTCCGCTGTCCGCTCCCTCTGAGCAGCTCAGAGGGAACTGGGTTCATTCGCGGCGGCAGCCGATTTAAATACCCTCCGCCCGCGGCGCGCTCCCTCCGCTGTCCACTCCCTCTGAGCAGCCATAGTGTATGGATCTTCGTGCCGGCACATTCACAGGAGCTCATTCCTCAGTTCACCTGATGATGGCGACATGTATGATAGCCGAAATATTGTGCCCGTTGAACACTGTAGACCGGCAGTACACCCGTGGATATTTTGATTATCAAATACGCTGGGAAAAACTCAAGAATCAATTCTTTTCCTTTGTTGTGATGCTTGTGTCAGCCTGAAAAGTTACTTAGAAAACAAACTACTTCTCAATGATTTCAAACTCTTCTTGTTTGCAGTATGTGTATTAAACACCAGTAACAATGTGGACACTGCATTTAACAGTTACTTACAACTTCAAGTTAAACACCTTGAGCCATTGCAACATATCATGTACACCAGAGCTGCCAAGCAGCAACTGACTTCACGTCATAGAGATGTCAGTAGCAAAGTCTCCAATTCATGGGTATTCCATGGACTGGAATGTATCTCCTAGGTGGGTTGTCAAAGGCATGGAGTAATTGTTTGCTGAAACAAGTTCTGCAATAGTTAAATGACCTGTTAGAATTCTTGGAATCTCTAAATACATTAGTTAAATTTCACAAGGTATTATTCCAAATCCCAAGCCAATTTCATTAATGTTACCTCGTCCTTATCGTAGATCAGCTACACACTTTTGTTCACCTTAAACCTCCTAACAAATAAGTGTACTTACTTTTTGACAGTTTCCATCCTTTCTATATCAAAAGTTCCCTCCCCTGTAGCCTTGGAATCAGAGCCAAATGTATTTGCTCAGATGCAGATCTTTTACAGCAGTACACCACCATTCCCACCTCATCCTTCACGGGACACAATTATCGCACTAGCCTAGTTCAAAAGCAGATTTCCCAGGTCATCACATTCAATCCTGGTGCTACTGATCTTTCCAAGAGACAACTTCGAAGTATTATCCAGACCTTGAATGAGTTAATCAGCTACAGCAATAAAGCTATGACTTCCTAAAATCATGCCCTGAAATGAGCTCCATTCTGTCTGAGATTTTGCCCACCGCACTGAGAATACCTTTCTGTCACCTTCCAGTCTCTGCAATATCCTTGTCAGACCCTACTCTGCTTCTGCACCCACCTCCCTACCCTATGACTCCTACCCCTATGAACGTACCTGCTGTAAGACTTACCATATGTGGGGCTGTAGGGTTGTTTATTCATCATGATGAATAAACAACCTTTTATTGTGACCGGCAGCGGATATTTTTCTACAACCCCATAAAGGAACAGTCACAGAGTTTGACAGCATCCACTATGGATAAAATTCATTTGCCATATGTGCCCACCTACTGCGATTTCTACCAGCCCTGCAACTGGGAAAACATGTACCATCAAAAGAAGAACCGCCTGTGAAATGACACATCTCATGTACCAGCTGTAAACACTATTCGGCCTTCTGCATTGGCATGTCTACCATCAGATTATCAGGTAGGGTGAATGGGCATAGGCAGAGAATGTATGGTGGCAACACAAAATATTCTGTTGTAGAGCATGTTCTGCAACATGATAGTCATGACCTTGTTGCCAGTTTCATCAAACGTTGCATCTGGATTCTTCTCCCAGTCACCAGTTTCTCAGAACTCTGCAGGTGTAAACTGGTGTTACAACATTTCCTTGGTTCTCACCACCCACCTGCCTTGATTTACATTAATTTCTCCTGCCTCAGCATTTCTTCTCAGTAACTATACCTTTCTCCATTTCCTTTTAGTTTTTTTACATCTTTTATTTTCACATACAATGCACTTAGATTTCTGCTATTATTAACTTGTCCATGTCGTTTATTCAATAAGCTCTGTCTTGCTTCTTACCCTATCTTCCACCTTCAAGCTCTCATGTTTTCAAATCTCATATGATGCAGCTGCCAACAATCAATCTTTCCATCCCATCCCATTCAGTAAGTCTCCCCTGAACTGTGGTTCTCAGTAACGTTTCTGAATGCTCCCCATATCATAAACCCCACCAGTCTTCTTCCTTCACCCCTCTTCCTTCCTCTTCAAGCCTTCTGCCAGAAAAAGGAGCCACAGGCTCTGAAAGCTTGCAAATTTCGATACCTTTTTGTACGTGTGTTCTCCTGCCACTGCTCAGTGAGTAAATTTTATGTTTTTCCAATTACATTATAGATTTGAAACAATGAAATTTGTCATAAATGATCCATCACAATCTGAGAACAACAGTGATGTCCATACCTACAATACTAGAGAGAGAAATGCCCATTATTACCCACTGTTAAAGTTGTAAGTGCATCTGAAAGGAGTTCCATATGCAACAACAAAACTTTTTTACCATTTGCTCAACAACATAAAATGTCTGGTGTAATGAAGTAAGTTTTAAATTTAATTTAAAATAATTTCCCCTGAGCAACTCCTTCTACTCCACTGCCAAATTTCTACTTAAAAACTGGTAGGCAGTAACAGTTCAAATAATCTATGAAATATAACTAACTAGTTAACAATACTCTATAATATTGCTTTCCACTGCCGCCTTTCACAGATATGCTGCATCATCACAGTATATGAACAGAGAATACAAAAAATTCCATGAACACACTAAACTAACAAGAAAATTCGCTTTAAAAAATGGTGAACATATTTTTGTTGGATTGTAAGATCAAGGTATAAGATATCATCTAAAACCAAAGTGATATATTGTACTGCAATGGTTACTCACTTATTGCCTTTTTTGTGTTGAGTACAGCTGTTGGGCGCTGGATCATCAGCAAACATTGTAATTATAGCACTGTTTTCTCTTCTGAGGAGTATACATTGCTTCCAGTTGCATTGTTTGAGCTTACACAAGTTTACCTTGCCAAATAGATCCCACTCAAGAGTAGGAAAATGTTAATTCATTGATTTTTCTGAAGCTTTTGTTAAATCTAATGACTGTCAGTATTCTTTTTCGTTGTGATACTATTACTGAAGCACAATGAAAAAATGTCTGTAGTGTTTGTAAGGATGGGAAGGAACTAGTGGCAAGTTGAAGCTTGGAGTCAGTTTCTGAGGCACACTTGGATACTGCAGTTGGTGGTGGACTGTACACAAATGGGAAGAAGCCCAGTTTGGATACCAGTCTGGACCATAGTTCTGACTCATCTCAAAAGTTCAAATGTTATCATTTACATGTAAGACTTTTTTCTCTTTCACCCGATTATATTTACTGTTACACCCTCAAATAGAAAATCATATGATTGCACATGATTATTGGTTATCCCTGATACTGATTAGTCTATCAAGTGAAAATTCTAAATTCCTCATCTTCTTAGTCAGGTTTGTTCCTAGAATCCACACTTTTTGCACAAGTTATAATTTTTTCCTTCTTCCCAGCAGATCATTTCAAACAACATTCACTTTCCTCTCTTTGCCCGGTTATCCAAAGAACTGCTTTTTTCTTATTCTTTTCCTCATCCCTATTCTCTTTCTCATGTGCACTGCTTTTTACCTACAACACCTCCTTCAACAACAATAGTATTGGTTATTTCTTTCTCTTACAGCTGTTGTCACTGAAGATTTTTCTTCCTTCATAGTCCATCCAATCTTTATTTTCTTGTTTTCCTCTTCCTCACATTTCCACCACCATGCTCTTAAAGAATTTAATGAAATGGATGCTTCTCAATATTTATCTATTTTTCTGCTTGTTTTACAATTTATTCACTTTTCATATATCCTGATTTTTAAGCAGGTATTTTTATTCCTCCCAGGATTTTACAAGTCCCAACGATGGAAAAGTGGAAGAACTGTCTTCGTATCTTACTTCCCATAGCATCTGTACTCCAGAAGAGCGGCTACAAATGGCGGCTGTTCACCATGTTAGGAGCAGCCTAAACATATGCTGCCAGCAACTCTAAAATGCCTTTTGGAGTGGTGACCCCATCATAATAATAGCCTATATCTGAAATGGTACTTCAAAACCAGCCTCGGAAAAGGTTAGGGCGTTCCCTGCAGGTAACGTGCAGTTCTTGGGGTGCTCGGGGAACTGTGAGAAGTGGGTGCCTGGGCACCAACACAGTGAAGGTGGGTATCATTGTGTGTGTGTGTGTGTGTGTGTGTGTGTGTGTGTGTGTGTGTGGTTAATGTGATGACGCTTACTGGAAAGGAGAAAGAGTTGATAGACTTCATGGAAAAGCAGAACATTGAACTGATGGGACTTAGTGAAGTTAGATGGAAGGGAACAGGAAGGAGGAAAATGAAGAAAGGCTACGCACTCTACTGGAGTTGTGAACAAGAAGCCAAAAATGGAGTAGGTATCATAGTAAAATCAAACCAAGAGGAATATTAGGAAGCAGTAGGATACACAAGTGATAGGGTGATGAGGATTCGGCTGAGGACAAGGAATGTAGTGAAGGACTTCATCCAAGTATATGAACCACAAACAGGAAATAAAGAAGAGAACATAGAGGATTTTCTAGAGGTATTAGAGAGTATAATTACAGATGTGGAAGCAATAGTAATGGATGACCTAAATGTGCCGGCAGGCAAAGAAAGACTAGGGAAGGAGGAGATAATTGGCCCATATGAATATGGGAGGAAAAATGAGGAAGGAGAGAAAGTGATTGATTTCTGTGAAAGAAGCAGGGTGGTTGTGGGCAACACATAGTTCCGCAAAAAGAATAGCTAAAAGATAACGAGACATGGATGGGGTCGTAGACAGACGAAGATGGTCATCGATTACTTTCTGGTGGAAAAAAAAAATTGGAGACAGTTGACAGATGTAACTGCACTCCCAGGAGAGGCTTTTGATGGAGATCATTGAGTGGTGGTGGCAAAGATGAGATTCAATGAATTGAAAGACATAAAGGAGGAAGGGAAAGGAAAATAAAAGTGTGGAAACTAAAGGCTGGCATGGTACAAGAAAAGTTTAAGGAGTTACTTAAGCATAAAATCCCTAACACCGAGTATGGCAATGTGGAAGATGAATGGGGTAAGTTCAAAGGAGCATTTGTAAGCTCCTCTGAAAAGCCTTCAGCAGAGTGTCTGAAAGGGTAAAGGAAAAGGAGACACCATGGTGGAATGAGAGGGTGAAGAAGACAGTAAAATAAAAGAAGAAAGCCTGGCATGAATGGAACAGAGACCAAACAGCTGAAAGTAAAAGGAAATACCAGGATAGTGAAAATAAGTGTAAGAAAATGGTAGCAGAAGAAAAGAGGAAAGCTGGGAGAAATTCACGTGAGAGTTGGAAAAAGATGTTACTAGTGGTATGGAATTCCAAAGAGTATGAGGAAGGAAAAACATACATAAAGCTAGCAAAAGGGGAAAGCAGAGTGCTATTAATGCAACCAGAGGAGATAAGGGAAAGATGGAAAGAGTACTTTGATAAATTACTAAATGGGAAGAACAGCAATAGAAAGGAATAGAAGTATAGGAGGGGGGGGGGGGTTAGGGGTCTGGAAGAAGAGGAGGATATAATGATGTCAGAAGTGGAACTAGCTCTGAGAAAAATTGTAACAGGAAAGGCACCTGGGATAGATGAAATTACTGTCGAGATGATAAAGGCAGCTGGACCAGTTGGACTGCAGTGGCTATATAGACTAATAAGGTGCATTTGGACCCAAGACTATGTACCTGAAGAATGGGGAAAGGAAATAATAATCCCAGTTTTCAAGAAGGGTGACAGGAAAGTATGTGACAACTTTCGAGGGATCACACTCATATCCCAAGTAGCAAATAATGGAGAGGATACTGAAAACAAGAGTGAGAGAAAAAGTGGAAGGGCAGTTAGAAGAGGAGCAGTATAGCTTTCGTCATGGTAGATCGATAGTGGATCCAATCTTTAGTATGAGACAGTTGATGGAAAGACAATGGGAGTGTGGGAAAGATCTGGTGATGACATTTCTTGACCTAGTGAAAGCTTATGACAGTGTTCCCAGGGAAAAGGTATGGGCAACCTTGAAGAGAAAGGGAGTTGGGAAGCAAACACTTGAAGTCATCCAGGCAATGTATGGAAAAAAGGTCTAGTTGTGCGCAGACACTAGTTGCAAGAACTGAATGGTTTAAGAATGTTACGAGACTAAGACAAGGAAGTGTGATATCACCACTACTATTTATAATGGTGATGCATGAAATAGTCAGATGAAAGAAGCCCATAGAGAAAGGGAGATGAAGCTGTTACTATTTGCTAATGATATTGTGGTGTGGGGAACAAGCAGTAAGGAGGTACAAAAACCAATAGACATCCTAAACGATAAGGTTGAGAAATATGGAATGAAATTTATTGTAGAGAAAGCAAGTCCATGGTGGTAACCAGAAGGGATAGAAAGGGCAAGGGACAAATTCATATTAAGGGATGGGATATAGAAATAGTGGACAACTTTAAATTTTTGGGAAGTGTATTAATGGGGAATGCTCATTTGGAGACAGAAATTAGCAGAAGAATACAACAGAGTAGAACATTTTACCAGTGTGTGAGGGGCTTGGTGTGGGGAAGGGAAGTGCCAATGAGGTGTAGGCTGGTGCTATACAAGACTTACTTCACACCCATACTAATTTACGGCTCAGAGACTTGGACTATGAGTGGAAGAGAGGAGAGTAGGATACAATCCAGTGAAATGAAGTTTCTGAGAAGTATGCTAGGGAAGACGAGGAGAGACAGAGTGTAAAAAATGAAGATGTTAGAAAGGAAACTGGAGTGGAGAAGTTGACTGAGAAAATTGAAAAGAGTAGATACAAATGGTTTGGGCATGTGAAGAGGGTGGGAGAGGGAAGAATACCATGAAGAATGATGGAGTTCAAGATTGAGGGCAAGAGGCCAAGAGGAAGACTGAGAACAAGATGGACTGATACAATAAAGATGAGTTTAAGGAGCAACCTGCTATGGAACCAAATTGTGGAAGAAGAATGGTGGAAAGACTGAGTAAAGTGGCATACTATTGATACCCCTAGACCAGATGTTGGATAGAGGGGAATGAAGAAGAAGATTTTTGTTCCTCCTGTTTATGTTTCATCTGTTTTCATTTTTTAAGTTGCATCTTTTGGGCAGCATAAACTCTTGTTTTTCCAAATACATCTACAATGCCAGAGCTAGGATCAAAGGTAAGAGACATTCCCTCATCTTGACACCATAAATAGAAAAAAATGCTGTAACTTAATGAGTTTTATGCAGCTCCAACATTTGTAGTTGTTCCTTTCAATTTGGTTCCTTATAAAAATCAAGTTCAAGAACATGTTACATTTTAGCGCATTTGTAGTTCTTCTGTTTGGAACATTACAGTATGATGGCAAGAATTACTCTGACTTTATTTGTGTTTATCTTTAGTTTATAGTTTTCCATGGTGCCAGTTAAAATTATCAGTATGTAGGCTTATGTAAGTCCTATTGCAAACTCATCTGAAGATCTAATGCAGTATATCTGTTTACCACACGTTTTAGCCAAATGTTGTGGTTCTTTTTGTTGCTGCTGACTTTTGTAACAGACAAATTAAATAAATAGGGCGAGAGGTGACATCCTCATTTGACATATCTACTTATACTAGCCTTTTTCTTATTTAAAGGAATTTTTATCCATATAGTCTTGTTTACATTCTACTGGGAGTAGTTTTTAATTCCTTCAGTCTCTTCCAGGTTTGTTCAGTTCTTCAAAAATAGCAAGTTAATTTCAATTTTTCTTTTTATAAATAATTTGTATTGGTATTATAGCTTCACTTATTCCTTCTGGAAAGTATTCCAGTGTAGATTTACTAGTATAGATGTAAGAATGAAATAATTTAATCTTAAAACTCAATTATGATATGAAACTAGCAAATACATAACAGGGATACTAATCTTGTATCAAAACCTGAAACTACTTCTTCTCGTTAATATCAAACAATGGAAACTCCAGGTAGGAATATCAACAATGTAGGAAAAGACATAGCTACTTACTGTAAAGAAGGCACATCAAGTTGCAGACAGGCACTCTCTCTCTCTGCAAAGGGCAACAAATAAATAGGGTGCAAGGTGAGAGATAGAATGGGGAGGAGATGATAGATGATAGGGCAGAGGCCAGGTTGAGGCCAGGATAATTACGGATGCTGAAAATGTGTTGTAAGGATAACTCCCATCTGCACAGTTCAGAAAAGCTGGTAGTGGAGAGAATGATCCAGATGGTTTGGATAGTAAAGCAGCCATTAAAATCAGGTATGTTGTGTTCAGCTGCATACTGGTCCATTTTGCTCTTGGCCACTGTTTGGTGGTGGTCGTTCATCCTGGTAAACAGCCGGTTGGTAGTCATATCAGTATCAAAAGCAGTGAAACGATTGCAGCAGGGATGATAAATGACATAGCTGCTTTCACAGGTGGCCTGACCCATGATGGGATAGGATAAACCTGTTACAGGGCTGGAATAGGAGGTGCTGGGTGCGTATTGGCAGATTTAGCACCTGAGTCTTCCACAGGGATATGATCCTTGTGGCAAGGAGTGGGGATTGGGAGTGGTGTAGGAATGGACTAGGGTGTTGTGGAGGTTAGGTGGGCAGTGGAACACCACTTTAGGATGGGTGGGAAGTATCTTGAGTAGGATGTGCCTCATTTCAGGGTACAATGATAGGTAATCAAACCCCTGGTGAAGGACGTGGTTCAATTGTTCCAGTCTGGGGTGGTACTGGGTGATAAAGGGGACACTCCTTTGTGGCTGGTTCATGGTAGTGGTGAGAGGATTGGAAATGTGAGGGGAAAAGACAAGGGAGATCTGTTTGTGGACTAGATCTGGGGGATAGTGCCCGTCTGTGAAGGCCTTGGTGAGACCCTCAGCATACTGAGCAAAGGACTTTTTGTCACTGCAGATACACTGTCCCCAGGTAGCCAGGCTATATGGGAGGGAATTTTAGTGTATAAGGGATGGCGGCTGTCAAAATACAGGTACTGTTGATGGTTGGTGGATTTAATGTGGACAGAGGTGCACTTGTTATTTAATGATGCAATTAGGTAATCACACAATTAAATAAAAATCACATTACAGCCTACTACAGACCATGTTTACATTTATTAAATATCTGGAGGCTGTGGAGCCCCACAAATACAAAATGTTATTTACTTTTTCTGGGTTACATATTTCCAGCTTCTTTGAATTTTTTGATTTTTTCCTTGTATTTTTAATGTGTGTTAGGTTTAGCAAACAATATAAAAGTTTATCAAACTCAAAATAGTTTTTGTTTACCATTCTAGTCCACTACTCTACTTTCAGTAATTGAAATCTTACAAGTTGAAACCATAATTATAAATTGTTACACATTTTTTTCAGTATACGCCTTGAAATAAGGCTCTTGGCACTGAGTTATCTTGCACGCTCTGCATTGGTATGTAGCGTCTTTTCTCACAGCCTTTCTTCTTTGGCTATAACAAAGAAAAAAATGTTTCATGGTTCAGAAGACAAACAAACCTCAGAAAATAATGCAACATCACAACAAACATTTCACAAAATCAAAATGAGAAACACTTACTTGAAATTTGATACAATTCTTCTTGCAGCCTGAATCATTGATATCATCCTCACCGTCGCTATCAACTAAATCTTCCTCCAATTCATGAAAAATTTCATCATTTGTAATAAAAAGCCATGCCTTTCATTTATTTACATACTAAATCAACAGTTGCCACCCTCCAGCAGCTTGAATTCATACAACAAATGGCTGTGTGGCTATTACATGTTGTAGGGCAGTAATAACACACTTTAGACATCGAATATACATTTATTTAGCACAGAAATAAGCGAATACAACATGGCAGTAAAAACATAGTATGCTGAGAGAACATAGACATAGATAAATCAAAGATATGGCACTTTATGTTCGAGGCACCACAGAGCCCCCCCACATCCCACCCCCCACCCCCCACCCCACCCCACCAGTGCGGAGGGAAGCTTTCTCACTTGAACACAAAATTTTCATGCCAGCACAGTGGTTGAAGATGGCATCCACTGCGAGAAGTGGGCGCGTCGGAAACCGCAGCGACAGTCACATGTGTCGGACTGCAGCATAGGTGGCGAAACATCACTCGAGGTCATATCACTGGCATCAGCAGGTGTGGTGGTGAAGGCAGGTAGATCAGAATTGTCAGAATGCAGTTCAAAGAGGGACCACACTGGTTTTAAGTGGTTAACAGAAACTGTTTGCGGTCATCCCTTGAGATGTATTAGGAAAGTATTCATGTCACGACATAAGAATTGGTGCGGGCCCAAATAATGCCATTGCAATGCCACACACATGGAATTGTCATGCAGCATCATGAATTCACACAATGCCAGGTTCTTGTGGACGAACAACGGCAGTGTGGTGTGAGGGCGAAGCGGGGTGGGGCATAGGTGAGCAACATGAGCACACACCTGTTCCACAAGGGCCGGAAGGTCGATTGCATCAGCTGGCGGTGCATGCTCCACAAATTCTGCAGGCACAAGGAGGGGTTCTCCATATAGGATCTCTGCCAGTGATGCATTCAGGTTCTCCTTATGTGCAGAACAAATGCCGAGTAAGACCCAAGGGAGGGCCTTGGACCATAACCCACCGTGGCACATGAGCACGGCTTTTGGAATTCGGTGCCATTGTTCAACCAGATGGGTGATAGGCCATACTGTGGAATTTTGCAACATTGCACAGCTTGTACAGTCAAGCAAAAAGCATGGACTCGAATTGTCATCCTTGATCAGTAATGAGTGAGAGAGGGCAGACAAACCTTGCAACCCACACGGATAAGAAAGCGCAAGCTAAGGACTCTGCTGTTATGTTGACAAGAGGGACTGCCTCAACCCAACGGGTTACGTGGTCGATGTATTTGTACCCCTTGGAAAGGGGGAGCAGTCTGACCATGTCAATGTGGACATGCTGAAGGTGACCTCTTGGGACGTTGAATTTGCCTAAGGAGACTGCGCATGTCTGCCAACTTTACTATGTTGGCATGGGGCACATGTGTGGGTCTAAGTGCGGCAATCATGCCACACACCAGGCCAGACAAAGCGTTCACTGACTAGTTGTTGCTCATGTTACCACACAGACAAACCTTGCAACCCACGCAGATAAGAAAGCTCAAGCTATGGACTCTACTGTTATGTTGATGAGAGGGACTGCCTCGACGCAGTGGGTTATGCGGTCAGTGTATTTGTACCCCTCAGAAGGGGGAGCAGACTGACCACATCATTTTCCACACCGTGGATGTAGCAAGCATCTGAGGAATGTTGGCATATATAGTCCATGTGTCAGAAACATCGTGACAGAAGATCCTTCGCCAGGTTGCGTTTTGCTTCCACGAGAGGCCTGTGGTCTGAGTAGATAGTGAAAGGGCACACTCAAGATTGCTTCAGGAGTGTTTGATTGCCTCATAAACTGCAAGAATCTCGTGGTTAAAAGCCGACCACTTACACTGACTCCTGGATAGTTTTTTTGAATAGAAGCAGAGCAGCTGAGTGGAGTCAGCAGTGTGCTGTTGTAAAACAGCGCTCACAGCTGACTCGCTTGTATGAGTTGTAATAGAACCATGGGCCTCTGGATCGAGGTGGGCAAGAGTGACAGCTTTTGCGATTGCAGTTTTGAGATTATCAAATGTGTTGAGCATGGGTTTGGTCTAGTCCAACTTTTGTTTCCCCGTGGTATTTTTACTGGAGAGGGCATTGGTAAGAGCCAATTGGATGGAGGCAGCTCGAGGGATGGGGCATCAAAAAAGTTTACGATACCCAGAAAATGATGGAGTCGAGCATAATCTTCAGGAAGAGGCAGTGTGAGAATGGTTTTGACATGAGAATCCATTGGTTGAAGACCGCTGGCTGAGGCAGTATGGCCTACGAATGTAACTGATGTAGAACAGAATTGAGATTTATCATGGTTGATCTCCACACCATTGGCCACAAGAGCCGAACAAACTGCATCAAGGTGAAACTGGCGTTCCTTGGCAGAGGAGGAAAAAAGTCAGAATGTCATCCAAATAAGCAAAAGTGAAAGGCAGAGGTAGCAAAATGGAATCAATGAACCTTTGCCATGTATGTGCAGCATTTTTCAAGCCATAAGCATGTAACAGTATTCAAATAGTCTGAAGGGTGTGATGATGGCCATCTTTGGAATATCCGGCGGGTGCATAGGAATTTGGTGATATGCCTTTGAACAATCTAAGACTGAGAAGAACTTTGAGCCATGCAGTAGTTGCATGAAATCCTGGATATGAGGAATGGGATAGTTATCGATAATTGTCAGAGCATTAGGGAACCTGGAGTCCCCACACATGCTTAAGGAGTCATCCTTCTTAAGAACAATTTGGATATGTGAAGACCAGTTGCTGTCTGATGGTCGGAGCACGCCGGAAGCCAATAAATCCTGAATGGTTTGGAAGCATTAAGATGCCTAGCTTTATAACATACAGGTAGATAAAAAAAAAAAAAAGATCGAGTTCAAAGATATGGCACTTTATGCCAGAGATGCCACAGTTATTTTGGAAACTACATGCCCTTCACTACACAATAAAGTCCTTCAAGCCTGTTAATGTATGTGATTTTGACTTTAAAAGTGGGAGAAACTGTGCCCTGTCAAATGACAGGATTGTCAGTTTACTGAATTTTTGTATCCATTCATATATTATGTACATGTTAAAATGGATGATAATATGTGAAATGATGGTAGCAGATGTTTGCCATTGAATCTGGGAGTGTGATGGACTCAATACTAGTTATTGATTCATCCAAGAATCATCTCACAATGATACAGGAATTGTCATTATGATTTGGTGGAAAGGCATCACTCAAAATATAAAAATGCACAGAATAAATAAGTATGCTTGTATGAGGATAGGACAATGATCATCTGTGATTTTATAGAAGGAACTATACTGGCATTTGCCTGAACTGATTTAAGAAAACCATGGAAAACATAAATCAGGATGGCCTGCAGAGAAAACTCCATCCTCACTGATGCTAATTTGTCCAGCATTCCTTGTGTGTCCTTGCTCAGCATGGGTATGTTATTCCCACTGCTCCTCTTGGTGTGGAATATGATACCTGACTACCTGACTTGCTTTGGCCTCAGGTGATGTGAAGATGAGTTGTCCTCAGGCTCATGCTGCTGTGGAGCAGCAGGTCCTGCCAACATGTTGTTAGCCTGCTGTGTTGTTGGTGGCCCCACTCCAAGGCAAGCCAGTTGTGGGAATGATCCACCTTGTCATACAAAACATGAGTAGTTTCTGCTGGAATCTGTTTCACAACAACAGGATCCTGTATCTTTGTGCAGAAGACCAGTTGAATACAGCCTTGGGAGGCATAGAGTGAGCTTTAGAGCCTGATTCTGCAGCCTTTGCAGTGCTATGATGCATGTGTTGGCAGTTTTTCCCCACACCATGGTGGTGTACTCCAACACTGGCCTGTCCGGAGTTAAGTACAGTCTAATAGATGGTGTATCAAAAAGAATCATCCAGTTTTAAAAAATCATAACTATTATGTTATTTGAGATATGTGCTTGAACAACATACTATTGGAAAAAGCAAACTCTTGAGTTTTACATGGTTATCCACTTAAGTTCTAGTGAAAATGGTGTTGGAACAACAGAAAGAGCTTTATGTTCTATGTTTTGCTCAATGTGGGTCAGTAGTAACTGACTTTCACACTAGGTGTTGTGTGGATCCTCCTACAGCACAGAGCATTAGATGATGGCATGAACAATTCTGAGATAAGGTTGTTTGTTTAAAGGCAAACCACAGGGCCCACCCCTGAGTGTCTGACACAGACATCAAATGCATCCACTATAGTGTCACATGGAGTCTGCAGAAATCTATTCGCCATGCAACTCGACAGCTCAAAATGCCCCGATGTCTATATGGCATGTGTTTCATTCACATTTACACATGGAACCATACAAAATTCAGCTACTGCAAGGTGACAATCAACAGTGTGTGGAGTTCTGTAATTTCGTTCTTGGCAAGATGGAGGATGACAGTTTTCTTTCACGCTTAGTGTTTAGTGACAAGGCAACATTCCATTAATTGGAAAGATGAATTGTCGTAATGTGAGAATATGGGGTACAGAACAACCACATGAAGTTGCACAACATGAGAGAGACTCTGCAAAATTTAATGTGCTTTATTCAGTTTCATGGAAAAAGGTGTATGGTCAATTTTTATTTACCAAGAACACTGTTAAGGGAAGCAGATATCTCCATATGCTTGAGAACTTTCTTTTCGCACAGTTGGAGACTGATTCAAGTAACTTCATTTACCAATGGGGTGGGGCACTGGCATCTGGAAGTGTGGGAATTTTTAAATCAAAGGATTAATGATTCAGCCTTACATTACTGGCCTCCAAGGTCACAGGACCTGATTGTACATGATTATTTCTTGTGGGGCTTTATAAAAGACTCTGTTTATGTGCCTCCATTACCAACAACAATGAATGAACTGAGACATCACATAACAGCAGCAGCGGAAGCTGTAACTCAAGACATGCTGACTGCAATGTGAGAACAATTTGAATACCGCATTGACATATACTGTGTATCTGAAGGGTGGCATATTGAACACCTATGAAAAGGGAGGAAAAAATTTTTTTGAGTTTCCCGTTCATCAAAAAACAAAATTCATTGTATATATTTATTAGTTT